>NC_080072.1:42248271-43471540 GCF_949987535.1 Balaenoptera acutorostrata | reverse complement strand
CAAAATCTTTCCAAAGGCTCCTTGGGTCATCTGCTAAATTAGAAAATCCAATCAATCCCTCTGGTGCGTACTCAGTTGATTGCCTACCCAGCATCCATTTCTCCCCCATCCCCGACCTCCTTTTTATTCCCTCCTGTCTTGTAGAACCCTGACTTCATACACATTTCCTGCTCCTCCCTGGCCATATGCTTTAAGGAAAGGAGATCCCACCCCAGCTCCAGGGGGAGACTCTGATTGGCCTAAACCAGAATTTCTCCACCTCAGCGCTACTGATATTTTGAGTTGGATGCTTCTTCCTCATGGTAGAGTCTGTCCTCTGCATTGCAGGGTGGCTTAGCAGCATCCTGGCTTCTACCTACTAAGTGCCACTGGCAACCCTCACCCCAATCATGACAGTCAAATATGTCTCAAAACATTCCCAGTGTCCCCTTGTGGGCAGGGGGTAGGGGCACAAAATCACTCACAGTGGGGAACCAGGGATCTAAGCTGATCAGAGAGGTCCCATTAGCCCTGCCAGTGATTAATTTAGACATTGGTATGTGATGCATTTCTGGCCAATAGAACTGAGGGGAAGTCTGCTGAGGCTTCTGAAAAAGGTTTTTTCACTCTTAAAAAGAGACTCAAGGAGTAGATAGCTTCTTTTCATTCTGTTGGGCATTCTGGGGTCTGACCAGAACTGTAGTGGCCATCTTGCAACCATGAAAAACTAGCCTGAAGCCAAAGCCCACCCACCCAAAGATAGACTTTTGAACTTGAATCCTTTATGATGCCAATGAGCTTGCGTTAACCAAGCCTGGAGCTCACTTCCTGCTATGAGAGGTCATTCATTTGCTCATTCAACACATATTTACTGGATGCCTACTATGCAACAGCTATTGTCCTAGAAACTGGGGCCAGAGCAGTGAACAAGATGGAGACTTTTCCTGCACTTAGGACACTTGCATTCTAGTGAACTCAGTGCTTAAACCAATTTGAGAAGATTCTCTATTACTTGTTGCCAAAGGCAACCAAATTAATACACCTATCAAATGATAGAACTCTCAGCATCACTTGGGCCTTCAGTGATATGTAGGAGGTTTTTTGTTCTGTCTGATTCCTATCTCATTCTCCACACAGACCATTGTAAACCTTCCACACTTTCCTCAAACCTCTGATCACCAATGTCCTTCTTCAGTTTGGCTCCTGAGCTCCTAACTTCCTGTTGTGCCTCATAACACCTCATGCAAACCAATTTCATTGCATTTGTCCCACCATATTGGATTGCCTATTGATTTATCTGTTGAAGTTCTAAGTGCAGAAGGGTAGCTGGCTGGACTTAGAGAAGGAGTCAAAGTGCTGAACGATGCAGAGAAACCACGAGGGAGACCCTCTTGTATAGCGTAGACTGAGCTCCTAACCGCTTTCTACTTTTCTTTTCCAGTTCCCATGAGTTCTAGCTATAGCTTTATAGAAAGGAACCCTTTTCTTGAACCAGCCTTAAGGTTATCTCTGTTTCAGAGATCAGCAAACTATGACCTATGGGTCAAATCCAACCTCCTGCCTCAGAAGCTGAGAATAGTTTTTGCAACTTTAAATGGTTGAAAAAAGTGAAAAAGACACAACATCACTAATTATTAGAGAAATGCAAATCAAAACTACAATAAGGTATGACTTCACACTGGTCAGAATGACCATCATCAAAAAATTTACAAACAACAAATGCTGGAAAGGGTGTGGAGAAAAGGGAACCCTCTCACGCTGTTGGTGGGAATGTAAATTGATAGGGCCACTGTGAAGAACAGTGTGGAGGTTCCTTTAAAAGCTAAAAATAAAACTACCATATAACCTAGCAATCCCACTACTGGGCATATACCCAGAGAAAACCATAATTCAAAAAGACACATGCACCCCCATGTTCATTGCAGCACTATTTACAATAGCAAGGACATGGAAGCAACCTAAATGTCCATCAACAGAGGAGTGGATAAAGAAGATTTGGCACATATATACAATGGAATATTACTCAGCCATAAAAAGGAATGAAATTGGGTCACTTGCAGAGATGTGGATGGACCTAGAGACTGTCATACAGAGTGAAGTAAGTCAGAAAGAGAAAAACAAATATCATATATTAATGCATATGTGTGGAATCTAGAAAAATGGTATAGATGATCTTATTTGCAAAGCAGAAATAGAGACACAGACATAGAGAACAAACGTATGGATACCAAGGGGGAATGGGGGCTGGTGGGATGAATTGGGAGATTGGGATTGACATATATATACTAATGATACTATGTATAAAATAGATAACTAATGAGAACCTACTGTATAGCACACGGAACTCTACTCAGTGCTCTGTGGTGACCTAAGTGGGAAGGAAATCCAAAAGAGAGGGGATATATGTATATGTATAGCTGATTCACTTTGCTGTACAGCAGAAACTAACACAACATTGTACAGCAACTATACCCCAATAAAAATTAATAAAAAAAAGAAAAGAAAAAAAGTCAAAAGAAGAACAATATTTCATGAACCATGAAATTGTACATGAAATTCAAATTTTAGTGTCCATCAATAAAGTTTTATTGGGACACAGCCACACTCACTGGCTTTCTTATTGTCTATTGCTGCTTTCATGATATAATGGCAGAGTTGAGTAGTTGTTACAGAGACCATACAACCTGTAAAGCTGAAAATACTTATTACCTGAAAAAGTTTTGTCATTCCCTGCTCTGTTTCACACAACAAAAAGAGCTCTGCTTAATACAAGTACTTTCTGAAATTAGAGATTATGAGGACCTTTAAAATACAGAATGCTTAATAGATCATTTAGTGTATTTCTGATTGGGTTTGAGGGAACCATCCTCTGCTCCTAGAAAACTAGTTAGAAGGCAAAAGCAGAGAAGGAACTTGGATTTAGCCTGACAGAGAGATGCTTGTCCCAAGAAATAATAAATTCAGGCACTTCTTTTGTCAGTTGTTTTCCAAATATGTCCTCCTCCCCAGTGTTTCTGAATAGTGACTACAAAAATATGGTCAAGAAGTGCAGTCAGCCCACACTGTACATGTAGAAGAAACAAAACCCCAAACCATGTCTGCACTCTGAGCGACTGAGCATTCCCTACTGTATTTCCATGGTTGATCAAATTCATTAGTTTGTTCATATCTTAGATACATTCTTTCCATCTGCAAACATATATTGGGAATTGTGTAAGGAAGTTTGGAGACCAAACTGAGCAGAGATGTGCAAGAAATGTCAAGATTAACAAAACAGGCTTTTTCTTCTGTCTGGAAGGATAATAAATGCAGGGCTCAAGCATTTGTGGCTGAAGAAAGGGTGGGGAGAGTAGTGGACAACAGAGAGAAAACAGAGCTGCTTTTCTGCTTGGCTTCCGTCTTTGTCAATGAGAATGCTTATTGGACTGGAGAGGGTGAAAACAATATTGGCACAAGAGACCTGAAGTCCAAGAAAAATTGGAAAACTGACCTGCTTCAAATGAGGCCAACTGTCCTGGACTAAACAAATTACCTACCTGGGCATGAAGATAAGTTGCAACCAAGATCACTGGCATGTAGACAGTGGAATTGTGGGGAATTCAGTGGTGGTAGAAATCAGAAAATCATCAAATAGCATCTTGATTCTATATCTTGGAAGAAGATGGAGTCTTCAAACTATAGAGCAGTGGTGTTCATCTTGGTCAGAATTCCAGGACAGATGTATCACTAGGAATGACATTTGTCTGTTAGTAATTGAAACCCGAAAAGAGTAGTTTAACCAATTTAGAGACCTATTCTCATTACATGAGCAGTCCTAAGGCGGGTATCGGATTAGCTGCTCAAGGATGTCAGGACTTACTCTCTGAGATTCTCTTGGCCTTTCCCTCATTGTCACTTCATGGTCCCAAGATGGCTCCTCCGTGGCCAGCATAAGTTTCTGTGTGCCAGGCAGAAGGAAGGGAAGGACAAGAGCAAATCGACTCTGTCATCTCTCCCAGCCCAAACCTTTCAGGGGCTTTCCCCCAAAACTCTACCCAGCAACTTGCACCTATATCTCATTGGTCAGGATGTCTCAGATGGTCCACTAGTATCTGAAACAAGTGGAGAGTGTAGTTTTTTAGTTGGGCACATTTCTCCCACCCCCCGAAAGACCAGGGATTTGTCAGTAAAGAAGGAGAGAAAGGTACTGGTCAGACAACTAGTAGTTTCTCCAACAAAAGATTTTCTAAGAAACAGGTTTAAGCATGTTTAAGAAAAAAAAAAAAAAAAAAAAAGTGACTTGATTACTAGGTACTGCCATGAGTTTGCAAAGAAACTTCCAAGCAGATAACTTTTCTGTAACGAAAATATTACTAGGCTGGTAGACAAAGGAAAGATGGGAGATGTAGAAAATGCATTCATCATCAGCATGGTACTTAATGAAGTCACTTGTAATGTCCTTATAGATAACAAGGAGAAATGTGGTTGGTGTGACAGTAGAGTAGGGTAGATTTATGACTGGTCAAAAGACTCAAAAGACTTCTGGACATATGTCCAAAAGAACTGAAAGCAGGGTCTCCAGGAGATATTTGTACACCCATGTTCATAGCAACATGATTCACAATAGCCCAAAGGTAGAAGCGACCCACCTGTCCATAGAAGGATGAATAGATAAACAAAATGTGGTACATACATACAATGTTCAGCCTTAAAAAAAGAAGGAAATTCTGCAATATGCTACAACATGGATGAACCTTGAGGACATTATGCTCAGTGAAATAAGCCAGTCACAGAAAGACAAATAGTGTATGATTCCACTTACATGAGGTGCTTAGAGTGGTCAAAACCATAGAGAGAGAAAGCAGAATGGTGGTTGCCAGGGGCTGGGGGGAGGGGAGAATGGGAAATTCTTGTTTAATGGGTACAGAGTTTCAGATTTACAAGATGAAAAGAGTTATGGTGATGGATGGTGGTGATGGCTGCACAACAATGTGAATATATTTAATGCCATGGACTGCACACGTAAAAATGGCTGAGGTGGTAAATTTTATGTTATGTGTATTTTGCCACAATAAAAAAATTCTTTAAGTAAAAAAAAAAAGACTCAAAAGACTGCTAATGAATAGTTCATGTCAGCTCTCTAAGCAATAGCTATTAGTACTATATTGTATTATTCTAATTAGTATCAGACATTAACAATAACAATATTTATTACTGGTAGAAGATTCAGTCTTCATCCCAGCTTACCCTTCCCCCTCCCTGTGTCCTTAAGTCTAGAGTGTCATTGACATATATACACTACCAAATGTAAAATAGATAGCTAGCGGGAAGCAGCTGCATAGCACAGGGAGATCAGCTCGGTGCTTTGTGACCACCTAGAGGGGTGGGATAAGGAGGGTGGGAGGGAGGCTCAAGAGGGAGGAGATATGGGGATGTAAGTATACGTATAGCTGATTCACTTTGTTATACAGCAGAAACTAACACAACAATGTAAAGCAATTATACTCCAATAAAGACGTTAAAAAAAAAAGATTCAATCTTTGTCCCCAGTCATGCTCCACAACAATTTCTGGGATGAGGATTTTCTAGCAGACCGATATAGAGTCTACTGACTTGAGGATGTAAATCTGTGTGACAGAGTAAGAATCCAAAATTATGCATATGGGCAGGAATGGTGGACTAAATAATATTAGCTATCATTTATTAAACATCTTCTACATGCCAGATAATACACTGAAGGCTTTTCATAGGTAACCTCTTGTCCTCTGAGTAGCTCTGCAATGTAGATCTTCTTATCATCCTTATTTTACAAATGAAAAGAACCAAGTGTTCAAGAAGTTGAGTCACTTGCCTAATATCACACAGCTGGAAGTGAAAGAACTAGAGTCTTACCCAGGCATATTTACCTTCAAAACCTATTCTATTTTCCCTATGCCATTCTGCTTTTCCACACCAGTAAATGTAAACAAGAACTGTATTTCAGGTCCAAGCACAAGATAGGGAATGAAGCAGGTTGGGGGAGGGAGCAAGTAAGAAAGGATTTGGAGATTTTGGTTGGCTGAAAGATCTATGTGGATGTCTTCAGCTTACTTGGAAATGCACCAAACAAATAAGAAACACTACTGGCATGGTAGGGTGATAGATGGATTTGTGATAAAGCAAGTGTAGTAAAATGTTCATTGTGGAATCTAATAGTGGATATATGGGTGTTAATTGTAAAGTTCTTTCAACTTTTTTGTATGTTTGAAAATTTTCCTAATAAAATGAGGGGAAAAGTCAATGTAAATTGATAGCATGATGTGGCCATGTTTAGATGGGGAGAATATAGACTCTTCTTGGGTAACACAGCCATACCTTAAATTGTGTTTTCGGTTTGGGTGCCAGCGTTTCTCATGGTTTGTGACAAGCTGTAATGTGCCCTCGGGAGAGAGAATAGGAGGATGAGGGGTTCAGAAACCACGTCTAACCTGGAAAAGAGAAGAAAAGAGTACGACATTGTAGTTCTCAGAAAATACTTTAAAAGCTATGTATTAGTTATCAGTTGATGTGTAACAAATTGTACCAAAACTCAGTGTCTTAAAACAACATTTATTATCTTACGGTTTCTGTACGTTGGAAATTCACAAGTGGCTTAACTGGGTAGCTCTATCTTGGAGTCTCTTGTGAGGTAGCAGGCAGAATATCAGTAGGGGCTGCAGTCATCTAAAGGCTTGACTGGGGCTGGAGAATTCACTTCCAAGACAGCAGGGCAGGAGGTTTCAGTTCCTGTTATGTAGGTCTCTCCACAGGGTTGCACGAGTGTCCTCATGACATGGCAGCTAACATCCTCCAGAATGAGCTATTAAGAGAGCAAGGACGAAGTCACAGTGCCTTTCATGACCTCATTTCTGAAACCACATACCATAACTTCCGTATTATTATAGTCATTAGAAGCGGGTCACTGGGTCTGGCTCACCCTCAAAGGGAGGGAAATTAAGCTCTCCCTCCTGAAGAAAAATATCGAAAAATGTGTGGACATATTTAAAACTCACCATAGTCTTCTTCTTGTAAGAGACTTAGGCTTGTTCTAGAAGGATCCTAGGGAAGTAGTTCTTATTTCAATAAAAAGAAAATTTTCCTAATAATTAGAGTTGGATAAAAGAATGGGAAGGGCTTTTTCTTCACTTGAGAGATCCCAAAAGAATCTGAACAATTGGGGCTTCCCTGGTGGCGCAGTGGTTGAGAATCTGCCTGCTAATGCAGGGGACACGGGTTCGAGCCCTGGTCTGGGAATATCCCACATGCCGCGGAGCAACTGGGCCCGTGAGCCACAACTGCTGAGCCTGCGCGTCTGGAGCCTGTGCCCCGCAACGGGAGGGGCCGCGATAGTGAGAGGCCCGCGCACCGCGATGAGGAGTGGCCCCCACACCACGATGAAGAGTGGCCCCCGCTCGCCGCAACTAAAGAAAGCCCTCGCCCGAAACGAAGACCCAACACAGCTAAAAATAAATAAATAGAGTAGCTATTAATTAAAAAAAAAAAAAAAAGAATCTGAACAATTAACTGGAGATGTGACATTCATTCTTTTATTCAACAAGTATCTGTAGAGCATTTACTATGAGTCACGCTCTGTGGAAGAGCTGTAGATGCAATAGTGGGCAGGACAGAGATGGTGCCTGCACTCATGAAGTTTGCACTGTGCTAAGAGAATCAACAAGTACATCAGATAATTACAGGTTGTGATGAGTGTTATGAAGGCAAAAAATAAATAGGCTACTGTAATATCAACTAAGGTTCTGGGGAGATACTTTGCTTTATAGAGTTCACAAAAGAGAAATGTTTGAACAAGATAATCCTATAGATTCCTTCCAGTATGGTGGTGGTCACTCATCCATTCCTTCATCCATTTTTTAATTCATTCAACAGATACTTACTGAGTGTCTACTATGTGCCAGGCACTGGGCAAGGTACTAGGGATACAAAGCAAACAATTCTGCCTTTTAAGGACCCTGGGGTCTTGTGAGAGACAACAAGATGTATACATTAATGATGATCCCATGTGATAAGTGCTACAGGGGTTATGCACATGGAGCCTGAGGCATACAGGAGAGAGAACCCTTCCTGGGGTGTTGGTGAAGGCTTCTTGGAAATACCATTTGGGCTGGGCTTTTACGGATGGGGAAGGGGACTGACAGTCAGCATAAGAATCTTTCTAAAAGGTCAGCATCCCAGATGCCAGGACTTATTAAGAAGAACGAAGGAACAGAGACGAAAGTGAAATGTAAGTTTAATGAGTTAATGGAGCTTGATGAATGAACGCACTCTGTATTCTGGCTCTTGTACCACTGTATTAAATGCACTGGGCTGACAATGAAAGCTCATTTCACATTTGAAACTTCTCAGGAGAAACTCCAATACTACAGGCTCATCACAGTTCTGCTCTTGTCACAGCAGCTTCCCCCGCGATTCCCTGCCACAAACCTTCTGCTCCAGACGAGGTAGCCCCCTCATTACTCCGCCACTGTTCCGTGCTCGTACAGTCAGTGCTACTCAGGGTGCCTTTCTCCCTCATCTCTACAAATCTGACCCCTCCATCAGGTCTCACTGTTTCCCTGAAACTTTTGAACCCCTCAAGCCTGTGGGAATTTCTCCCACTGGGCAAGGAACACAGAGACCATTTGTCTTGGTGCTTAATTGGCCCTGAAATGTCTCTTGTAGATCTTCATGGGCTCTCAAATAGATTGTGACCTTGGGCAAGCTAGTCGCCTAACCTCTCTGTGCCTCAGTTTACTCATCTGCAAAATGGGGGTAATAAAATTATCCAGGTTGTTTTGAGGATTACATGAGTCTATACATGTGAAGCATTTAGATCACCACTCCCTGGCTCATAGTAATCATGTTACGACTGTCTGCTGTGATTATCACAGCCCTTTAGAGATAAAGAGGCGTGCCCTCCTGTCCTTCAGGGACTCAAAAAAGGGCTCAGAATTGTCAGTGTCGCCACAATCTGATGAATGAATAAAATGTGTTTTATTCTTACTCCCTCTTAATGCTCAGACCAACAGACTTGATTCCAATTTTCTAAGAGAAATAATTTGGGGGCTGAATTATGTTCTGGGGACTTTTTTTTTTTTGTTTTTTCCACAGGTCCTAGCTCTTTGGGTTGTGTATATGAAGTAACAGTTGGATGCAGCTTATTTAAAGCCACAGCACAATCCGTAAACCTGACACTTCAGCAATTATCTTTTCCAGATTGGGAGAGGTGCAAAACTTGGGCCACAGATAATTGGAAGGCAAAGAAAGCCTTTTTTTATTTGCAGCACATGGAAACATACCCACAATTGAATGTATATCATCTCACACCATCGCCCATGGCTTCTCTTCTTGAGTTCATTATCTCAGGAAGTTATACCACCGGTGACACCCCTCACCCCCATGGCTCATGTGAGAGCGCTCAAAGTCATCGCTGACTCCCTTCTCCCCTCCTGCACATCCCCGGAGCCCTATTCACCCTACTTCCTTAACAACACTCCAGGTCATCCCTTCCTCTCGAGCTTTAGTGCATGGCCCTCCTCTGGACTGCTGTTAAAGCCTTTTAGCATATATCCCTGCCCCCAGACTCTCACTGACAGTTCATCTTTTATAAAAAAAAGCCTTTTATGGTGCCACTGAAAAGATCATTCTATCACCTCAAGGACACATCCTGCCTTTTCACACCTCTCTGCCTTTGTACTAGCTGTTCCCCCTGCTAGAATACCTATTCCCCTTTTCCAACTGGCAAGTTCTTATCTACCTTTCAAGAAGGTGTTGAGTGCCTTTTCAAATGTCACCTTTTCCTGGGCCCTCACCCAAGCAGAATTAGTCACTCTGCTCTGTGCTTTCATTAATACTATCTGATTTTTCAACTTGCAAATATCTGCTTTATCTCTCTCTGCAGCCTTTTGAAGGCAGGAATTATGTCTTGTCTCTGTAAAACTTTCCTCCCAGTTAATCAATAAATGTTTGTTGAATGAAAAGATTGAATATCACAAAAATTCATTAAATACATAGTTCCTTCAGACACTTTATTCTAAACACAGTGGAAAACTCAGTGACTGTTTCTCAAAGAACAAACAATCTAGTCTATAGTAGCTCCAAGGAGGTGACCTGAAGAGTGCCTGGAGAGTGCCTCACTGAATATTACTGCGTGTTCAGTTTACTGTCACCGGGTGGCAGTAGTATGCCATGGTCATGTGGTGAAGTTCCAGAACTTCAAACAGGTGGCTGAGTTTGGTCGGGGTTGCTAGATTAATAGCAAGCAAACCACAGGGGAAATGTGGGCTGTGTCCACATTCTGGACATGGCTGGATTTGCAAGAGCTTTTTCTTGGGAGCTGCCCATATCTGTACCTGGCATAGGCTGTATGGCATTCAGACACGATGCTCTCTAATCTATAAACCCAAAGCAGGGAGAATGAGACATATCCAGGTTGGGACCAGGTCTACATCTTAGAAGATGCCCCCGCTGCTCACTTCTCTTTAACTTCTTCCGGTGGTGAGCTTCCATTCAGCTGTGCAATGACAGGGACCTTACGGATGGCTTCTGTCTATTTCAATTCACACAGTGGCTATGACGATTAGGAGGTCTTAGGTGACCTCTGTTGGAGCAGTTTCAATAAAGACTCGTGAACTGTTCCCAAAGTTTACTGCAAGGAAAAACGAACGGAAACTGAGGGGGCAGAGACAACAAGGGAGAACAACTCTTTCAAAAGTCTGCCTCTGAAGCATAGCGAGAGGACAGCTGGAGAGGGCGAGGAGGGTGGCGAAAGGTCCAGTGTCATGCCCAGTGCCACCTCAACCCACTCCTCCACTCCTGCTCCCATCCCAGGATGGGGGAGGCTCCCCAGGTCTGCAGGCTGAGGACGTGGACAGGAAGGGAAACTGAACTACATAAGAGCAGGAGAGAGGCTCACAGCCAGACGAGTGGTCAGCAGAAGGCAGGAGGGAATGAGGACAGGAGCGCAAGCAGGGGATCAGCCTTGGAAGAACAGAAGAGTGAAAACCCTTCTTCCCTTGAAGTGAGAAGTGAACTTGGGTTTCTCCAGAGTTTGGCTTGATGATAGAGGAGGTAGCAATTTGAGGACGTCCATGCCTAATGTCCTCTCTTTGGGGGGTGAAATAAGAGACCAGGTTACCCCCCAAAGAGCGATTATAGCAAAAGTGATGCGGCAGGCTTAATAAAAACGATGAGGACTAGAAGGAAGAGAGAAGGCCCTGCGAAGAATGGGAAAGGAAGCTGGTTAAGAACTATGGTTAAGAGTAGAATTCATGAGTTTGTAGTAATGCAGTTGGCAGTTACCAGGTTTTCTGCAGCAGAAATCAGAAGTCGGGGATAGTTCCATTGTTCTGCTTAGTTGATCTAGGGTTGGGGGTTAGTTAGAGAGGAGGTAGAAAAATAAAAGAGGCGACCTAATGAAGAGTGTTGGTAAGGATGTGATTAAAATGGTTAAGCATAGTGTCCAAACTGGGTGGGGAAGGAACTGACAAGGTAGGCTGGGAAAATCTGAACTGATTAAGCAATTGCAGGTCTCAATGACACAGGGGTCAATGCAAGGGGGTGAGGCAATGGGACAGCTGGGAGTGGAATGAGAGAGGACCATTGGGAGCCAGTATTTCCAAAGCTGAGGATGGTTTCTGCAGGGGAGGGCTGCTGATAAGGAAGGACCCAAGCTCTCTGGAATAGAGGAGGTTAGAGGGATGGCTGAGTATCAGTACAGACTCTCTAGTCTCCCAAGACTACAGCATGAGTTAGGATGGGCAGAAAGCCAGTGAGCCACTTGCAGAGTTCTTTGTGGCTGCAGGGAGTGACGTGAGGCTATAGATGAAGGAAGTAGGTTGAGGGAGGATGAAGGAGTGTAAATTGGATGCTGTGAGCTTTCAAGTAAGAGAGACTTTTGAAGGCTATTCTAGGATGCTGATCTGGATGGGGCAGTGAAAAATAGGTAGAGAAATGCTCCAGAGAGTAGAGGGAAGTGTAAAACTGAATGGAGACCAAAGGACTGGAGAGATCAGGTGAATGGAGGAACTCATACCTTGGGTGGAGTTGTAGGATGGACCCAATCAGCTTCAGAATTCCAAAGGTAGTGTAATTATATATGATTTGGCCAATGCCTAGAATATAACAGGTGCTGGATAATATCTCTTCACTTAATTAATGTCTTTTGCTTTTAGAATTCTTAAAAATTATACTTTTATATTCACCTTCCATAACTTAGTCTCAGAGCTTACTGGGTCCCTGGTGGACAGCTTCCAGGAGGATCACAGATAGATTGTTCAGTGCAATTCGACTTTCTTCATTCATTGTCCATCTGCTTTCTTTTTCTAAAAACCCCTTCCCATAAAACTTCTGAGTATAACTCTATGAGTTATGGAAACAAAGACATAACATTTCTGGATTCTTGTTCTAAATTAATAAAATAAGAGTAACAATGCTAACTAGTTTTTTTTTTTGGTGAATCACTTTGAAGTTTACAAATTGTTATCTCAATTACTTGTTTATTTCTCAAAACCCCAGGAGGTAGGCAGGATGGGTATTACTGTTCCCAGTTTTTTTGTTTTTTTGTTTTTAATTAATTAATTTTTGGCTGTGTTGGGTCTTCATTTTTTTTTTTAATAAATTTATTTATTTATTTATTTTTAGCTGTGTTGGGTGTTTGTTTCTGTGCGAGGGCTTTTCTCTAGTTGCGGCGAGCGGGGGCCACTCTTCATTGTGGTGCGCGGGCCTCTCACTATCAGGGCCTCTCTTGTTGCAGAGCACAGGCTCCAGACGTGCAGGCTCAGTAGTTCTGGCTCACGGGCCCAGTTGCTCCGCGGCATGTGGGATCTTCCCAGACTAGGGCTCGAACCCGTGTCCCCTGCATTGGCAGGCAGATTCTCAACCACTGCGCCACCAGGGAAGCCCGGGTCTTTATTTCTGTGCGAGGGCTTTCTCTAGTTGCGGCAAGTGGGGGCCACTCTTCATCGCGGTGCGCGGGGCTTTCACTGTTGTGGCCTCTCTTGTTGTGGAGCACAGGCTCCAGACGCGCAGGCTCAGTAGTTGTGGCTCACGGGCCTAGTTGCTCCGTGGAATGTGGGATCTTCCTGGACCAGGGCTCGAACCCGTGTCCCTGCATTGGCAGGCAGATTCTCAACCGCTGCGCCACCAGGGAAGCCCCTGTTCCCAGTTTTGTACATAACACTTTAGACAGGACCTGTGAGCTCCCAAGACCGCTCAACTTCACAGCCAAAAAGTGGGAAAGCCAGACGGAAGCCTTGCACCTCAAGTCTGAATTATAAGCTGCGGTTCCCTAAACTGTAGTTTGAATTTGCTCAAAGTGCAGATTCAATAGGTCTGGGATGGGGTTTTGGAATTTGCATTTGAGGCAAACATCTGATGCTTGTGTTTCAATGACCATACTCAGAAAAACAATAATCTAGAAACTTCTTTCTCCCCTCTCTCTTAAAAGAACAACAACAACAAAAACAACCACCAAAACAAACAAACAAAGAGGATGATCTCACCTCTTACCAGTCAAAGGAATTTTTTTTTTCTTAGAGAAGTGGAGCCCCCAGCTCTTCTCTTCTGTGACCTACCCACACACACTGATAAAGTTAATTATCTGCCCTGGCTAAATGACTTTCCCTAGCAACACCCTAGCAACTAACATCAGCTCTGCCTTAGGCTACAAAACTGGAAAGATTTCTTGAAGTCCGGTGTATTTTACAACAAAACAAAACATCTGAACAGGAAATTAAACAAAGTAAACTGGATTCATTACTAAGGAGATGAGACACAGACATACAAGACAGTTCATGACAATCCACTGAACACAATAGTCAAAATAAGAAACTTTCTTCTCACAAGTTCTACTGAAGTCCAGAGGAGAGACTGCAAGATCTCATCCCACAGAGGAGAAGAGAATTTAAATGGGCAGAAGGAGGGAGGACACCCTAGGTGATGGGAAAGCTCTAAGCAAAGGTGCCAAGTCAAGTATGAAAGTGCGGGACACAGGGAACCCAGCTGGGAAGCACTGGGAGCTCAGTCTGGGATCTGTGACCAGATCATGGAGGGACTTGAAGGTCACTTGAAGAACTTGGGCTGCATCAGAGGTTCCTGGGAGGCTGTTAAAGACATTTTATTCATAGAACAAATACTTGCAGAGCCAGGCACCATGATATGCATGGAGGATACAGTGGTGATCCCCAGAGACAGTCCCTCCCCTTATGGAGCTTGGACTCTAGTGATGGAGACAGACACTGAACAAATACAAAATGTAAAAATCAGACATAAAAGTGAACAGGTAATTATAAATCTTGAGAATATTAAGTGAAAGATATCAAGTTCCAGGAGAACATATAAACAGAGGCAGAACCTATTCTGGGAAATCAGGAAGGACTTCTCTGGGGAAGCAGTTTTGCACTGAGATCTGAAGGGTGCATAGGAGTTGGCTGGGAGAGGGTGGGAGGTGGGAGAGACGAAAGCACTGGATTCCAGGCAGAGAGAACCACACAGGCAAAAGTTCATAAACCGGAAAAGCCATGGTGGCCGGAGCCCATGAGAAAAGGGGTACATGGTCTTCAAAGGCGGATCAAACAGGGCCTCAGAGGCCATGTTAAAGATTCTTTGTTCTGAGAGCTCTGAAAAGCCACTGAAAAAGGATTTTAACCTCAGGATTGACATTCAAATCTGCATTTTAAAAAGGATCACTCAGTCTTCAGCTCAGTAGATGGGATTGGAGGATAGTAAGAGTAGCTGTGGGCAGCCCAATTAGGAGGCTGAGAGATGATGACAGCTCAGACTGGTGTGGTGGCAGAGGAGTTGGGGAGAAGTGGACAGATTCAAGAAGGAGTTGGAAGCCAGTGATTTCGTGATGGATTGGATGTGTGGAGAGAGAGCGGCATTCTGACGTGACAGTAGAGCTGGGTTAGGGAAGTTTAACTTCTGTAGTGGGATTACAGATCCATGGGCTGCTTAGAGTCTGCTGTCATGGCCCAGATGATGGGGTCACCACTGCGTAGAGGGAAGAACCCTATTTTAGTGCTGGTGAGGACTGTTTTGAATCCTGGTTCTTTTTCCCCTTACTAGCTGTGGCACCCAGACAGGTAAATTTTATAGGTTCCTAATCTGGAAAATAGCAGAGAGGAGGGGGCCTCCTACATCACATGGTTTTCCTGTCAATGCTGAATGAGAAATGAACTATTATATCCCTCCCTGCTGTGTTCTGCCCACCTCCCTGTTAGATTTGAATATGCTGATTTAGATGAAAAGACTTTCAAGAACACATAATTGAGCTATTGGATGTAAAATAAGCTCCGTGAAGACAGGAGCCACATTTTATTTATCTCTGTAGTTTCCTGTCCTCTGAGATAAGATCGGGTACACTCTCATGAACAGCTTATTTTGTAGCATATATATCACCGTTATGACTGGAAAAGATTCGTGTAACTATGTATTTAATATTTGCCTCTGCCCCAGATTGTAAGATCCACTAAGGCAAGTAATTTATTTGTCCTGTGTCCCAGTGCTGAGCACATGGAAGGCATTGGACATGAATGAATGATGAGTGAATGTTTGTTCCCTCTGGTACCCACTACTCAGCACAGACTTGGCCCCAAATCTATACTCAAGGAAAGCTTGCTGGATGCACGGGACTGTGCACCATGGAGTCTATGTGAGCCCTGAGCCAGTCCGGTCATGCTGGAGATCATTCACTCAGGACGCAGAGGTGAATCTATCTGAATGTCACTTCCATAAAGGAAGGCTGGTAGCTGGAGCAGGTGCTGCTGAGCGTCAAGGAGGGTCAGGCTAAGAAAAGAGCATAATTGCCTTCTGCAAAGGGGCACTGTCAGAGGACCTCTGAGAGAAGGCGCCCAGTGAATAGTGGCAGCGAGAGTCCCAGCACAAGGACTGAGGGCAGGCGAGGAGGAATGGAGGCCTCCAATGCAGATGGCTCCTCTGGGCTGTTTGTTAGTGACGTCAAAGGAAAGCAAAGGAGATGGATTTTTTTTTTTTTTTAAAGAATTATTTTCATCATTACTTCACAAAGAACATTTTTTTTTTAAATTTATTTATTTTTGGCTGTGTTGGGTCTTCGTTTCTGTGCGAGGGCTTTCTCTAGTTGTGGCAAGCGGGGGCCACTCTTCATCGCGGTGCGCGGGGCCTCTCACTATCGCGGCCTCTCTTGTTGCGGAGCACAGGCTCCAGATGCGCAGGCTCAGTAGTTGTGGCTCACGGGCCTAGTTGCTCCGCGGCATGTGGGATCTTCCCAGACCAGGGCTCGAACCCGTGTCCGCTGCATTGGCAGGCAGATTCTCAACTGCTGCGCC
Source organism: Balaenoptera acutorostrata (assembly GCF_949987535.1). Classification (NCBI taxonomy): domain Eukaryota; kingdom Metazoa; phylum Chordata; class Mammalia; order Artiodactyla; family Balaenopteridae; genus Balaenoptera; species Balaenoptera acutorostrata. The sequence continues at coordinate 43,455,260 of NC_080072.1, read as the reverse complement.
ACCAGGGAAGCCCAGGAGATTGCTTTTTAAATGCAGGCTCTTGAAGCGTGTTGACAGTCCAGGGGAAGGAGGGGGTGCGTAACCAAAGCTTCTGAGAGCACTTGGGATGCTTGTGCACACTGAGGGGAGGCAGAGGCATTAAGGCATCCCCAAAGTGGGCTTGGTCTCCTTTACTGTGCTACCCAGGGCCAGCCCAGACCCACCCATTGAGCCTGGGGGTGGGTGTGGGGAGACACTGGAGACCAGGCCCAGTATTTTATATGGGTCATTTCATTTAACTCTAGCACCCTGTAGCGGAAGGGTGTATTAGCCCAGAGGCACACACGCACCCTTTCTGAGCATGAAACTGAAGCTTGGAGAGCTTAAATGACTTGCTCAAGTCTCACAGTGGGTGAGCGACAGGACTAATGTTTGATTCAAGTCTGTGCCCAGGGGAACAGTGGGAGAGATTCCTGCACCTGGCCTTCTCCTGTCTGGCTTTGGGGTTGAGCCTGAGGCTCTGCCCAGTGAGAGCTTAGGCTCGGCTCCTCTCCAAACATCTGTCCCTGGGGACTGGGAACCTCAACTAAAATCTAAGCCAAGAAAACACAGGCTTTTCTCTGAAACTTTCAAAACCCCTTTCCAGGGCTCTATGAGGACTCCCATGGGCTTTAGGCACTTTTGTCTTCGTGGGCTCCTCCCTTCATAAAACAACAGTAAATATATTTTATGACTCTGTAGGTATAAAGACAAATATATTAATAAATACTATATAGTGAAATATTTTGTTGGACCTAAAGTGTTTTTTTCTTCTGATTTTAAAAAAAACATTTTCAGGAATCTCCAAAGGTATTACAGGCCATAGCACTGTGCCTACTGGGACCAATGGATGAATCATTCTGTTCCTTTCCATCCTCCAGTCTGACCTGTTCCAGGTCAGAGAAGGGCAATAGAGTCAGATAGCCATGGCATCTGGCCCTGCCTTAACTGGCCGAAAGCCTCAGTTTGCTCATTTATAAAATGAGTGAAAGTAATGTCACGTTTATTGTGTGAAGCGAGAGTGGAAAAGGTGAGCAGATATAGTAAGTAAACGGCCCAGAATATTGCCAGACACAGAGTAGGTGTGCAACAAAAGTTCTCAGTCTTTCCCTCCTTGGAGCACCCTTACTCCACAGGGTCCAGGGGGTTGGGGCAGCAGCCTCCTTGGTGGTGGGACGGAGTCCGCAGTGTCCCTGTACCCTATGATTTCCTCGCCAGACCCTTGGAGCACCCTTACTCCACAGGGTCCAGGGGGTTGGGGCAGCAGCCTCCTTGGTGGTGGGACGGAGTCCGCAGTGTCCCTGTACCCTATGATTTCCTCGCCAGACCCTGGGAATCCAGCGTCGCAAAATAAACACGGCCGCGCCGCTAATCGCCAGCGCGGAAACAAAACAGCGCAAAATCAGCCCTCCCTCCTCCTCCTCCTCCTTCGCCGCCGCCCTCCCTTCCTCGCGCTGCTCGGCTCGCTCGGCTCAGCTCAGCGCAGCGCAGCTCGGCAGCCGCCAAGCCGAGGCGGCAAGGTCTCCCGGTCGCCAGCGCCGGCTCCGAGCTCCGCTACCCGCCCGGGCTCTGCCAGGTCTCGCTTCCGCGGGGACCCCTTCGAGCAGGAGTCGCGTGGCGAGCCGGCGGCCAGGCACAAAGTTGGGGGCCCGCGAGGATGAGGCTATCCCCGGCGTCCCTGAGGCTGAGCCGGAGTCCAGCGCTGCTGGCCCTGGCGCTGCCCCTGGCCGCGGCGCTGGCCTTCTCCGACGAGACCCTGGACAAAGTGTCCAAGTCGGAGGGCTACTGCAGCCGCATCCTGCGCGTCCAGGGCACGCGGCGCGAGGGCTACACCGAGTTCAGCCTCCGTGTGGAGGGCGACCCTGACTTCTACAAGCCAGGAACCAGCTACCGCGGTAAGTGGCCCTCCGTGGCGTTGAGGGCGCGGGACCCGGCCCCCGGAGGGCGCCGACCGCGCGGTGCGGGAGGAGGGCGCGCGGTTCTCAGGCGCACAGTGCGGGCGCAGCCCGGTAAGGGCCCTTCTGTCCTGGATGCCCTCAGCCCTCTTAGCCCCGAGCCAGTGACCGGGGCCGTCGCGGGCCACAGCCAGGAGATGCAGCTCCCACGTCCGACGCGCGGTTCCCGGGCATGGGCTGTAGCGGAGCGACGCGTCACTCTGGCCTGGCTGGGAGGGAACCTGGCTTCTTCCTCCGCCGGCTCCAAGAGAGAAGTGGAGACTCGCCGTTCTCCAGATCCGTCTCTGGAGTGGAGCGGACCCTGGCTTCTCTTAGTCGGGTCCCAGGCAAGGTGGTGACTCCGGCTTTCCCCACTCCCATCCCTGAAAGAAAGGAAACCAGCTTCTCGCTGACCGGTCCCCAGTGGGATGGTCACTCCAGCTTACCCGGGCAGATCCCTACAGGAGAAGGGACTTCGGCTTCTACCTTAACTGGTCCCAGGGCACGAGGAGGAGGGGAGAGGAGCCTGAAGCTTTTCGGAAGGGTCCCTGGAAAGAACTCCAAATTATTCTCCGATGGTCCCAAGCGAGGGAGAAGACTCTGGATTTCTAGGACAGGCTCCCAGTGGACAGGGAGCTCTAGGTAGTTTCGGACAGGGAAAGGGAATCCGATGAAAACGGAAGGGAAGCCCGGATTTCCGAGGCCTGCTCCCTGGAGGCCGGGACCTTGGCTCCCGCAACGCCAAGTCTCAGTGCCCCAGGGATGCCGTTCCTACGCTCCTCAGCTGAGAGCCGGCTTTCGGGAGCGCAGGGAGGGGATGTCCAAGCAAGTGAGCGCCTCCCAGGCAGGACAGGCAGCTCGACCCGCACAGACCTGAAGATCACTGACGCCTTCCCCAGGGCCCACCGCCCCTCTCTTCAGCCGGGTCATCTCCCCAGACATCTTTTCCCCGTGCTGCAGCTGCCCTTCTCCAGTCGCGAGCCAGGACGTCTGGCAGGGAAGGAAGCCTGCCTGGCCTCACCGGGGCCCCGCGGGCGGGGAGTGACAGGGCGCGTGTCCCTTCACCCCTGCGCCTTCAAAAGTCAATTCTAGGGCCAAGCAGGAAGAGAGGGGCTTTGGGGCACCGAGTGGGGTGCTCTTCCATCCCCACTTTCCCGGTTCCTAAGCATCTCAGGAGGAAGCAATGGGAATAACACTGGAGAAAGTTTGGGGCAGTGTCAGCGGGCGCCCAGGCCACACACGCGACCAGGACCGGGAGCAACCCTTCTCAGAACGCTTCCTCCGTTTTCCCGAGTTCGTGTTCCCGACTTTCTCCACCTGGAGCTACCCAGAGCGGGCTTCCCGGCATAGTCTGCACGTGGATGCGCTCAGCGCCGAGCGGGCAGCCCCTGCAAGCCGGCACGGGTCGGCGGGATGCTGGGTACTCCGCGGAGACAGGCGGGGTGGGGGTGGGGTGGAGAACACCCGGCCCAGCCCCGGGGAGCTGGCGGCGGGTTGGCTGGGCTGCCCTGAGAGCCGAACCTACAAGCGGCCGCAGTCTCTCCTCGGAGCTGGGAAGCAGCCAGTCCTCTCCGTGGACTGGAGGGAAGTGGGCGTAACCCCGCTGGCCTCTTCAGTCCTCCCCCAAACCGAGGGCCTGCGTTCCCTAGGAAAACTGTCCCGGCTCCACGTGGCAGGGAAAGAGGTGGCTCTGGAGTCAGGCGGACCGGGGTTTAGTAGCTGTGTGACCTTGTGCGAGTCCTTTAATTTCTCTGAACCTGTTTCCCAGCTATTGAAAACAGCTGTTTATCCAACCACCCTGGGCGGTTGTAGGGAGTGAATGAGTGCATAAAGATGAGCATGCCTGAGCTACAGCGGGCCCCCAATATATGCTAGTTTGAGCTGGCTATGGGGCCCTAATGGTTTAATAATGGCGGGATGTGCCTGGTCAGATTTGTTTCTGGGGGGTGTGTGTGTGTGCATGCGTTTAAAAGCAGGTTTTTTCAGCACTCCTTTCAGCCAATCTACCAGTGAATGCCAGTTACCTGGGTCCTCATGAAATAATTGAATGAATGAATGAATGATTTCTCCATATCATGAGGCTTGCCTTAGACTATTCCTAGTTTAGGACCAGGAGGATTTCTTTTTTTCTTTTTTTAATTTTTTGGTCACACTGCATGGCAAGTGGGATCTTAATTCCCCGACCAGGGATTTGAACCCGTGGCCCCTGCAGTGGAAGCGGGGAGTCACAGTCTTAACCACTGGACCGCCAGGGAAGTCCTGGGAGGATTTCTTTTTTGGGTAATTCAGGCTAGTCTGCTGCGCAGGCCAAGAGTCCTTCTGGGTTTCTTTTCCCACTTGAATCCTCCCAGTTTGTCCAAGCACTGGCAGCAAGTGGTCCCAGCACTGAGACAGAGATGCATCTGGGATTCACATAGACAGAGAGGTCCCATGACTGCCTAAGTATCCACCGCCAGCAGGTGGAAACTGGGGCTAGTAGGGAGGGGAGCACTAGACTTTCACCTTATAGGTTACTACAGCCTAAAAAGTTAGCCTTTTGGACTGTGACATCCGACTCAGGCTGTTGGTGGGCAATCACCTTATCTCCTTTCTGGTGACTAAGAGATCCTGAACGAAAGATCTTGCAGGAACCATGCTAAGGCCCTCTGAGTAAATACTCTGCGATTAGCAAACCTGATTCTGCCACTCAAAGTTAGGAAGAAAAGGGCACTGGCCTAGTTTGTGACATTTTCTGTTGGCTTATACTTTCTTAGAATAGTTATATTAGAAGTAAATCTAATACATTCTGCTCTAGGTATTGACTTAAGGCTGTGGAAATTAACATTCCCCTGGTGTTCTGTTTGCTGTTTCATTTTTTCCTGAATTAGGGCCCCTCACAATCGTTGGAATCAATGGCTTGTTTTCCTGCCGCAAACCTTTGTCCTCAGTATTCTAGTTCATCCCCAAAGAGCTTCTGCTCTCCATGCCCCCCACCCCAGCATATCCTTTAGGTATTCTAGACTGGAATAAAATGGTCACTATTAAGAAAAATATTGAAACATGGGGTTTCTTCTCAACAGCCAGGATCCAGCTGAGATGATGATTCAGCCTTTTTCCAAGTTGTTAGTACTATATTGACTGCCTTCTCTCTCCCACCACATCTCTCTACTCTCCCTCCCTCTTCCCCCCAATCCCCCTCCCTCTGCAATAATTGTGCTTTAGAAAGCTCTGAAAGGCCTGCTCTGTTTCTGACCATGGCCTCCTTTGAAAAAGAGATTACAGTGATTAAAAATAACAAGTTGAGGATCCTCAAGGGGCTTCCCTTATAGGAGGACAATTTGCAGGACCAGCCATTCCCAGATCCCAGTTTCAAGCCAAATAGAAGAAAATCAGCTGAAATGTTCAAGAATTGATTGAAAATAAAAGAGGCTCTTTTGTCTGTCCAAAGGTCTGTTTATTAGGAAAATAAAGCCAGACCCTGGCTAATGAGAGTGGCTTTTCCTAGATGCTCTTTAAAGGGAAATTTCAAGGAACTTGATGGGGAAAGAATGTCCAGTCGAGATTATAAATACTTGTCCAACTTCAAGCATAATTGAGGGATTTATTCTAAACCGGGAGGTTTGGAGACCTCCAAAGCTGCTTTGCCTTCTTTTTCTTTGTCTCTCTTTGGGGCACACACTGCCATAAGAATGTGTGTTTCAGAGTGTCCCACCTCCGCCTGGTAGAAAGAACACAGGCTTTGATGTTGGCTGGGTCTGTTTCCACTTCAGCTCAGTCACACATTCACTCTGTGACCTCAGGCAGGCAGCTTTACCTCTCTGAGCCACAGTTTCTCCAACTGTAAAATGAGCCTGCTTCTCCCACCGCCCACAGAGTAGCTATGAGAATTAGAAATAATCCATGTCAAAAGAAACTGTCATACAGTAGGATATATATATATATATATATATATATATACACACACACACACACACACACATACACACACACACACATATTATGAGATCATTATTTATTTTGGAAATAGAAAAATAACTTGGCAGCTAGCACTGGATGAGACATTGTGTTAAGTACTTCCTACGCATCTCACTTATTCCTTCCAGTACTTTGGGGCAGTTTATTATTTTTATTTTATAGATGAGGACACTAAATCTCAGAGAGGTTTAGTAACTTGCCCATGGTCACACAGCTATAATCAGTGGAGTCAGGATACAAACTTAGGGATGTCTAACTCCTAAATCTCTGCTCTTAACCAGTCTTCTACACTGACTCAATACAATAAATTAGGAGTAGACTGAATTCACCCAGCTACCCTCAGCCTTCTAGATGTTGAGTCTTTGTTGAAGGAAAACAGCAACAGCAAATCAAGATAATAACTGACAGGGCTTCCCTGGTGGCGCAGTGGTTAAGAATCCGCCTGCCAATGCAGGGGACACAGGTTCCATCCCTGGTCCGGGAAGATCCCACATGCCACGGAGCAACTAAGCCCGTGCTCCACAACTACTGAGCCTGTGTTCTAGAGCCCATGAGCCACAACTACTGCGCCTATGTGCCTAGAGCCCGTGCTCCGCAACAAGAGAAGCCACCGCAATGAGAAGCCCCCGCTTGCCGCAACTAGAGAAAAGCCCGCGCACAGCAATGAAGACCCAACGCAGCCAAAAATAAAATTAATTAATTAATTTTTTTAAAAAAGATAATAATTGACATATCTTGGGACACAAAGTATGAAGTGGTGGGTCCTTATTTACATTTTCTTTTTATAGACTTCAGTATTGCATTTCCCCGTAAACCAGAAGATTAATTTAGAAACACGAAGAACCTTGCCAATCTTTAGCCAATTCCTTTTGTTTGTGGGGAAACCAACAAATTGGAAATAAACCTAATTTGACTGTTGTTTTGTTTTTATATGCAGATATTATATGCCTGTAAAATTATATATTTGAAAAGTATATATGTAGAATCTGAAAATTTTAAGCTGGATAAGGTCTTTCAAATAAACTATTTCTTATCTAGTGTTTTTTCTTTTAAATTAAGCACTGCTGATGATTAACTGTAATTAATTATAAGTGACACCCCACCTCTCCTCTTTTCTTTTTTTATTAGGTAACTTTAATTTTTTAACTTGTGCTCCCTTTTCATAAGTATTTAGTTCAAATAGATAATAAAAATTAAAAGATGCATGCATATCTACATGCTTAATAGTTGTGGGGATTGTGGCTTTGAGTTTCATGAAACATAAAAAAACCAGAACATACAAAAAAATGAAAGCATAAAAGTTGGAATTTTTCAAGGTTTAAAACTTGAGTACTTCCCATACACAGTTAAGTTGTTCCATTCCAGCTGGCTGACTCAACTGGAACAATGGGCTATAATTGCTGATATGTTTACAAACATGCCATTAGCTTGTTATACAGAATGTCAGATGTAGGTCAATACCAATTTCTGCAGGGAAAAAAAAACTTACCATCTTGTATTAGTCAGGATACAGACTAAGCTCATGTGACAGAGACCCCAAAATACAGTGTTTTAAACAAGAGATAAATGGGAAATCCAAGATGATGGGTGGCTTGTTCCACAAGGTCAATCAGTAACCCAGGTTCCTTCCATCTTGTGCTCTACCATCTTCTAGCACTCTGCAGTCCAAAGGCAGCCACAAGTCACAGTACCTGAAATGTGGCTCATCCAAATTGAGTTGTGCTGTAAACGTAAGATGCACACTGGTTGTTGGATAATTAGTATGAAAAAAGAATAAGCATCTCATTAATAATATTTTATATTGATTACATGTTTAAGTTATAATTGTATATAGTAGGCTACATAAAATATATTGTTAAAATTAATTTTACTTGTTTTACATTTATTCCTACCAGCTACTTGTTAACAAGTAAAATGAATTTCCCCTGGTTTGAGCTTATCTCTGTTGGACAGCACTGTTCTAGGGAGTTGTCCTCATCAGCATGGTGACAGCCAGCTCACTACCAACACATCTGAGTTCCAGTCAGCATGCAGAGGGGAAAGGAAGTAGAGGCAAGCAGCTTTCTTTTAGTGATGTGACCCAGAAATCACAGCTAGCACTTCCAAACACACTCCCTTGCTAAGAATTTGGTCCCATGACCACACCTAGCTGCAAGGGAGCCTGGGAAAGATAGCATTTAGCTGGGCAGCCACATGCCCAGTGAAAACTTTGGGGAGAGATTTAGTTTTCAAAAGGATGAAGGTGAAAATGGATTTGGAGGGGCAGTTAGCCGTCTCTGTCACATGTTTTAATGCATAGTCATGTAAAAACAATGTTTCATGTTCTCTTTCTCAGTGATAAGTGGTCTAGGTGGGTCTTCTCAACAGCACGTGAATTGATATTCCTGCTAAATGAATCAGTAGGGGAAGGAGTGTTGACGTAGGTGTGTGTGCACGCACGCTTGTGTGTGGTGTGTTGACAGGGTTCATACTGAGAAGAAAAAAGGGGCCAATGTGCCAGAGTAGCCTGTTCTGTGTCACCCTCTTCCTTTGTCTCACCCTTCCTCAAGGAAGCAGCAAGGAAGGGAAGGAATGAAGGAAGAAGTGGATAAAGCAAGAAAATGCAAGAGAGGGAGAGGAAAAAGGAAAAGAGGGAGAAGAAGGAGGAGGAAAGGAGGGGAAGGAGAAGAAAGAAATTAAGAGAAAAGAAAAAAACCTCACTGGGATATATATTTAGAATGAAAAAGAAGAAATAATTTTACAGAGGAGTCCCATCTTTTTTTTAGTTTTAAAGTCTTAATGAAGACTATCATTCTCATTCTCTTAGGGAATAGATAAGTTCCCCCAAATCAGATCCCATTGATCATGCATTGTTTTATTAAGATTAATTTAAAATAAGTGCTCTTAATCTGCTGTGGAATTTACTAAATTTGCTGAGATCAAAATTTTTTAAATTGAAGTACAGTTGATTTACAATGTTGTGTTAGTTTCAGGTGTACAGCAAAGTGATTCAGTTAATACATATTAACCGAATATATATATATTCTTTTTCAAGAGAGGAGTCCCATATTGCTTGAGGGTTAGAGTCAAGAGGCACTATGGAAAGCAAAAATCACATGAGTCAAAATTATTCCTTAAAAATCCTTTGCAATTTTACATAAACAATCACATGGATACTAGATTCAATCTAGCCTTATTTATGTGCCTCAGCAGATAGTTTTGTTAGTGGGGGAATAGAAACAAACTGACATTTCTCAGTAAGTCCAGCACTTCTATTTTCCCCCCCAGCATTGGAAGAGACCAGTGTTTCCTCAGTTGAATCACTAGATAAAACCATTGGTTTGTTGGTCCTTAAACACTGACGTGACAAGGACGAAATACTCACTATCTGATGGACTAAGGGAACCCAGAGTCACAGCTCATGCTCCCTCACACATGCATGCATGTATTGAATACAGTGGCAAGTGGCCCAAATGATCTCAAGTATTATTTCCTTTCTCTGTTTTTTTCTCTGATGGTGTGCAGTTGTGTCTGGTTCCTGTCATATGCACCTCTCTGGAGCACCTACAGTGTGAGAGAGCTCACTACATCACATGAAGCTTTCTGTGTGGCTAGCTAGCTCATTTTTACTAGGTGTCTTGGCTGGGCTGGAGCTGAGGCTAGGATAGGAAAGGTAAGGAGTTAGGTAACACCACAAGAAGACCTTTGTGAGCTCTACATAGACAAGGCTTCTAACTTTCACAGAATATTCAAAACTGCCATGAAAAGTTGAGGGAAACTTTAAACAGGGGCCCACTCACATCCACTGATTTGCTGAGGTCTAGGAGACCCGCGGGAAATAACTTGAATCCTGTCTACAGTTGTGGTTCAGATATTTGCAAACACAGACTAGGTGAGGGGGGAAGGGCAGGGAAGGGCTGCGAGCACAAAATATTATGTGGGGGGGGATGGGAGTGTGGGGAGGTGGGCAGACTCAGACAGGCGGGAAGAACTGAATGGGGGATTCTAGGTGCTACAGGAAGCTCTGCTGGTGCTCTTCTTCTTCCCACTTCCTCCTTTTTTTCTTCTCCGTCTTCATTTTCTTTTCCTCCTTTTCTTTCTTCTCCTCCTCCTCACAGCAGCAACCCTGACCTTTGAATTTTCCAAACACACCAAGCTCATTCCCACCCCAGGGCCTTTGTATATGCTTTCCTCCATGCCTAGAATGCTCTCCCCCAGATCTTTGGCTCACTCTTTGTCTTTAGAGTCTCAGCTCAGATGTTATCTCTTTAAAGAGGTTTCTCTGACCTCCAATTTATGTTTCTCCTTACTTTTGCCTGGTTTTATTTTCTTCATACCCCTGAACCACTCTCTGAAATGATCTTTATCATCTGCCTCCTCGAGCTAGAATACAAGCTTTATGAGAGCAAGGACTTTGCCTTTCTGGTTTGCCGTTTTATTGCCAGCACCCAAAAGAGCGTGTGGCCATCACAGGCACTAAATCATTATTTATCGAAAAGTGAATGTATCATTTAAACCCCAAGAACCCCTCTAAAAGAGAGAAGTGAGATCTCCCTCTAAGAGAGCTGGATGGAAGGAAGGGAAAGCATTTCTCCCTCTGCCAGAGAGAGGTGAGGCAAAGGAATGGGGACAGATGGCAAGGATCTCCATGTGGTGGCAGCAGAGAGAAAGGATGCTCACTCAGTGCCCTGGGGGCTTTGGCTGGAGGCTGAGGGCAGGGAGATGGTCCGGGCCCAGGGTGAAGGCTGTTGGAAGCGAAGAGATCGGCAGTCATATGCATGGTGGGAAGCCGGATCGTTGATGGCTCAGAGGTGAAGAGCACAAGGACAGCAGGCAAGAGAGCAAAGGGAAGGAACTGCCAGCCTCAGACACTGACTCTGATTACATGGAGAATAGGCAGAGGGGATTGTTGATCCATCGAACGTAGACACCAGTTCTTAAAGTGACTTTCCCTGGAATCAGCTCTTTGTGGAGTCATTTGTGTGATTTCCAAACCTAGTTATGTGTCAGAATCACTTGGAAAGTTAAAAAAAAAAAAAAAAAAATATATATATATATATGAACATATATATATATATATATATATATATATATATATATATATATATATATATATATATATATATATATATATCTTCACTGGCTCCACCCCAACAAAGGGCTGGATTCCAGGAATTCCAGCCCTTATATTCTTTCTTTCTTTTTTTCTTTTTCTTTTTTTTTTTTAAAGCAAGATGGTGAGACACAAAGAGAAGGTGGCCAAAAGGTGGCCACTTTTCTGTGAATGTGCTTCCCCATCCCCATCTCTCCCTGCCTCACCCCCAGCCTCCTAGTCCCACATACTTTAGCACCTGGTCACATCACTGCCCTATCCTGTTTCTGTCAACACAGTGGCCAGTGGCATGTCCTCAGGGCCAACACAATGGTGACATTCCCCTGCCTTGGCCGAGGAGTGGTGGGGAGGGAAGAGCCATGAGCTTCCTCTAGGTGACAACACTCGCAGATCAGCAGAGCCTGAGCTAAGGCGACCTTGTTGTGCATCTCTGCTGCCAAAGACTGCCTCCTGTGTAACTTCCACTTATCACTCCTGGTTCTGGCCTCTGGAGTCTAGCAGATAAGGTCTCCCCTTGGCCATATGTCAGCCCTTGAGATGTTTGTGAAGAAACAGGTACTATGACTTCTCTTCTGATTAAAATCCCCTGTTTCTTCAACCATTCTTTGTAGGACACACTTCCTTATTCCCTTGCACCTTGGACTCCAGATGTGCTCTGATCAGGGTGGAACATGGCGGAATGATTATCTCCCTTGTTCTGGACACCGTGTTTGTGTTAAGCTTGCCAGGTCTTGTGCTCGCTGTTTTGGCATCTGTGTTGTACTCTGGAATCACACTGAGCTTGCAGCCAGCAAAAAATTCCTGTGATTTGGTGGGAAGGCTTGCCGCCCTCCTTTCCCTGTACTAGTGAAACTGGTCCTAGGACATAAGCTTTGACATGATTCCCCATTAGACTTAATCCAGCATGTTTGGGTCCATCACGGTAGCTGTCAACCATTCATGAATCTGGATTCTGTCACTGAATGACCTATCCACATAATCTAATTTTGGATTATCCACAGTTTTGACAAGCAAGCCTTAGAAGGTTTTAGCTAAGAAGTTGGTAAGAATGATGAGCAGGTCAGGGCTTAGGACAGAGCATTCTGACATCCCTTAAAATCTTTCTCCAAAGCTGACATCTAATTAAAATAGTTTTGAAGTCAACTGATTTTCTGTTACCTCAGTGGCATTTAAATACTAACTGCCTCCCTGCTGGTCATCCACCTCAGTTTAGTCACAAGTACTGTTTCTTTAGCCTGTTAATGAATCTTACAGTCTAGGCAGAATTATTTTCTTTGTTCCAAAATTAGTCAGGAGTCTTTCCACTGCAAGTGACAGGAACACAGTCTAATTAAAGCAAAAAATAGAATTATTGAGTCCTATATTTGGAAAGCCCACAGGTGGATCTGGCCAGCTTCAGGTATAAATGGATCTAGGGACTTGAACAAAGTTCTCTCTCTCTCTCTCCCTCCCTCCCTCCCTCCCTCCCTCCCCCTCTCTCCTTTTCTCTCCTCCTCTCCCTTTCTCCTTTCCTTTCCATCTTTTCCATTCACTCCTTTTACCTTCTCTCTCTCCTTCCATCCTTTACCTCTTGGCTGTGTTTTTATGTGTTGGCACAATTTTTCTTACTGCAGATAAACTTTCTCCCAGTGCCAGGGAAGATACCTGTGAACAACCTTCAGTGAAAAGACTTTCAGTTCTGTATCTGAAAGAAAAGCCTTTCCTCCTTTACTTCCAAGCTGAAAAATCCCAGGGAAGGATTCTGATTGGCCCAGCTTGAGTGACATACCCAGGGGAATGGGGTACATTACAATATGGAGATAGACTGCATCTGGGTCACAGTCACTTCTATGACTTGCTATTTCAGGAGGGAGAAGGGGGATTGTGATTGGCAGCCCCAAAGATCACATGGTCAGTGTAAGGGAAGGTGTGGGGGTCCTAGACAGCGTGTGTCCCTTAGAACTTCCTACCCTCCCCCAGATACATTCTCTTGGCTGACATATCTCCAATTCCTCAGGAGTATTCTTCCCATCCATTCCTCTTCCCAGCCACATATTGGTTAGCTCAGGACCCATTCACCTGGCTCCCAGCTATTCCATGATGAGAGAGCACATGGGGGAAAGAATGAACTTCTATTGAATGGTTGCAATGTGCTTCATATACCTTATCTCATTTAGTCCTTATGACAAATGCATGAAATGATAATGATGATCCCTATTTTAGAGGGGAGACTCATTGATCTTTAAATATATTTTATTAATTTAGCCAAATTTATATATACTTACTATTACAAATATTAATTCATTACTTGTTATGATAACAATAGAAGTACTGTAACTGCCATTTTACAGGAGATTGTCAACTGAGATAATGAGAAGTTAAATAATTAGTCCGAGGTAACACGTAGTAAACAGAGAGGAATTTGAACGCAGGTCTGTTAGCTACATCTATTGTACATCTATAGCTACAGCCCTTACAACTTGAAATATGCATGATCTTTAATCTGGAATGAGAGGTATTTCATCTCTTCTGGGGAATGCTGGGAGCATTCACTGAGGAAGGTCATCCAAGCGAACAGCATAATCCAACCTCACCACATGCACTTGCTCACCCTTGGACTTTTAGCCCTGCCTTCCTATCTGCCAGCCTGTCACCAGCATCTTCTCCTGCCTGCTCCTGGCTGGGTGGGCTGAATTGCCAATTTCTAAGCAAGGTATGCAAGTGAGTTGCAGCTGCCCAGAGCTCCACAAGTTGAGCAGAGTTGGGAGGGGACCACCATGACTTATGTAATGCTCCAGCAGTCCTTATAACTAATCCCATGTTACAAGTTAAGGCAGAAGCTCAAGTTCATTGTGGTTGATGTGTGGGGCGGGAAGACTGGGCATCTCAGTAACATATAGCAGGTGGATGGCAGGGGCTGGCCTTGTAATGGAACTGGGATCTGGTTCAGGACCTTCTCATTGAGGCTGGGGCTGGAGGGGTCCGAAACCCAGAGGTAGAGTGGGGAGGGTGATGGCCCTAGACAAGATCCAGTGATGGCAATAGGCATAGCAGATGCACTGGAGTTTATGTTAGATGGTTGACAAACCAGCATTTGAACGGCTCAGAAAGTTATTTGGGAAATAGATGGGACTCGTGTTTTCCTATAATGAGGAGCGGGGAACTCCACCTTTGGTGGAGATTTGAGGCCAGGCTCCTGTGTGAAACATCAGTCCTCATACAAACAGGCCAGAGAGGCCCTTGCCACTGAGCTGGTTTTTAGGGAAAGGCTGTAATCCAATATTCACACAACTTCTAGCCTCATCTTCCTAAAACACAAATCTGAATACGACGTTCCCCAACTCAGACCCTTCAGTGCTTCCTCATCACCTCCAGGGTGGTATCTGCACTTCTTAGCCAAAAGTCTTCAAAGCCCTGCTATCTCCCCGCTTCTCACCTTCCTCCCCTAGCCTCTTATAACACTTCCCTCCCAGCGTGCAACTAATGAGATACAGAATTACTTCTGGTTTCCAAGGCCAAGACTGGCCCACCATGCCTTTCCCTCTGCCTGAGATGGAATTGTTCCTCTTGTCCACTGGACAAACTCCTATACCTCATTCAATTTGCAGCTCAAATGCCACCTCCTCCTTGAAGTCTCCTTTAACTCCCCCAGTAGACTCAGATGTTCTCTCCTCTGGGATCCCAGCGCACTTCATTCATACCTCCATAGCACCCATTGTATGTTATAAAAATATCTGCCGATGTGTCCTTTTCTCCCAGCTGTTAGGCTGTGTGCTCCCAGAAGGCAGAGGCTGGGTCTTTTCCCTCTGTGTCCCCAGAGGCGTAGTTCAAGACAGACTTGGTCTGTGCTCTCACAGAGCTTACAAGTGATTAGGGGAGACCAGCATTTAACAAATAATTCACAAATAAATATTTAATTAGGACTGGTGAGAGGTATTCAAGAGAAAGAAAGGCGTGTTGAAAAGCTTTATCATGTGGGGGTGGGAGGGGCTGAGAGACCCTCACAGGGCTCACTGTCCATGGTATGAGCCACTGCAAGAAGACTCAGTTCATTATAAGGACTTACCCAAATCTCCCCATAACCTGGCCCTGTGACCATCATCCCCCAAGACAATGATCTCTGCTGCAGTCCCATCAGTGGTCCTACATTGGCACCTACTAGAGTTTTTCTCTGGAGGTTCAAACCTTGTCCCCAAGGGCCAGCTTTTTGAAACTCATTGTTTGTTAATGAGCTTGCTAAGCATCATGATCTTTATCATCATCATCATCATCATTTTGATCACCGTCTTCATCCTCAACATCACCAGCAACACCATCATCATCCTTTACAATTTTGGATCCTTTATATATGCCAGGCACTGTGGTAAATGTTTATTTAGTCATCTCTACATTCCTATAGAAAGGTAATGTCGTTAACCTCATTTTTTAAAAAATGAGGGAACAGAGAGGTCAAATAACTCACCAGAGGTCACACACTTAATAAGTGGTGGCTCTAGGATTCTAACCTGAAATCTTTGCTTTTAACCAGTTCCCTGTATGTGCTCACAGGATGGCTCCAAATGGACCTTTTTTTAATTTTATTTTAATCCTTCATAGGCTTATTTCTTGAATTTCCTGGGTCTCTTAATGGCCTCTTTTGGGAGGCACTTGGGAGGAGTCATTAGAGAGAAGATTCTATTATTTATTGCCAAGCAGTCATCTTCAGTCATTACTGGGACTCAGAACACGCTGCACATTTGTTCATTTCAGGAGAGAGTCATATAATGGGCTTCTCTAGAGGGATAGGGTCTCCTCTCTTCCTTCAAATTATACTGTCTAACACAGTCATCACCACTGATAATTATGGCTTGAAACACCACACAAGTTCAGCCCCCAGAGCCTCCATCTTCTGCGTTGTATTTAATAATGTAGAGTAGAACTTTAGTTTTCTAGAACTTACAGGAACGCATCATTCCAGGAAGCTGAGTTT
Organism: Balaenoptera acutorostrata; assembly: GCF_949987535.1. Classification (NCBI taxonomy): domain Eukaryota; kingdom Metazoa; phylum Chordata; class Mammalia; order Artiodactyla; family Balaenopteridae; genus Balaenoptera; species Balaenoptera acutorostrata. Next base: position 43,439,314 of record NC_080072.1, on the reverse strand, counting down.
ATGGGTAGCCCTTTAAGTGCTCTGCACAGATATACAAAAAGATGCATACTTACCATTCGGAAAGATTGTTTAATAATATTCTTATCAAAACAAGGCTTACGTACAGAAAAGTTCACAAATCATGCATCTTGGTGAATTATCACTTGTTGAATACACTCATGCAGCTGGCATCCAGATCAAGAAATAGAACATGACCCGAACTCCAGAAGCACCCCTGTGCCCTCCCAAATCAGCACTGCCTCCCCTTTCCCACACTTGTAAGCACTGACCTGACCTCTGGGATCATAGATTACTTTGCCTGGTTTTGAACTTTATATAAATGTCCTCATACTTTTTGTATCCTTTTGTGTCTGTCTTCTTTCACTCAAGATTATGTTTGTGAGATTTACCCATGTTGTTGTAGGTAGCAGTAATTTGTTCATTTTCATTACTCTAAGGCATTCAGTTCTATGACTGGCCACAATTTATATATCCATGGCTGCTGATGGACATTTGGGTGTTTCCAGCTGGAAACAAATAATGTTACTATGAACATCTGATAGGTGTCATTTGATGCACATATGTCTGCATTTCTGTTGATTTAAGGGTGGCAGCACTGGGTCATAGGGTATGTATAAGCTCAGCTTCAGTAAATACTGCTAAAGAGTTTTCCAGGGAAAATTGCTCGTATTCAGTTCATCAATAGTGTGTGAGAGTTCCAGTTAATAACATTTGATAATGTGAATCCTTTTAAGGTTAGTCAATCTAGTGGAAATGCAGTAGTATTTTATTGTGGATTTAATTCTTATTTCCCTGTTGACAAATGAGGTTCAGTGCCTTTTCGTATGTTTATTGGCCATTTGGGCACCTTCTTCTGTGAAGTATTAGTTCATGTGATTTCCCTATTTTTTTTCTTCGGGTTCTCTATCTTTTCCTTATTGGTCTTAGAGAGTTCTTTATATATTTTGGATAAAAGTCAATTTATATATTTCGGATAAAAGTCAATTTCTGGTTAAATGGATTGCAAATACCTCCTTCCACACCATGGCTTACTTTTTCTTAACAGTGTCTTTTTTTTTTTTTTAACAGTGTCTTTTGATAAGCAAAATTTTGGTACCATTCCATTTACACATCTTCTTTATTGTCAGTGGTTTTTTTTTTTATGTCCAGTTTTAAAACTCTTTCCTACTCCAAGGTCATTCATATTTTATCTTATGCTACTTTCTTAAACCTTACTGTTTTACTTTTCACATTTAGCTCTACAATCCATGTGAAATTTATTTTGTGAAAGATGTGAGGCAAAGACCAAGATTTACCTTTTTTACATGGTTTTCCTAGTTGTCATTGAAAATATCTTCTTTCCCCCACTGCTCTGCAGTATATCCTTAATGATAAATCAAGTTCACATATATTTGTGGAACTTTATCTGGACCTCAAACTATTCAGGCCTATTTTTCTTTTCTTGTTATGGTACACTGGCTTAATTTCTATAGCTGCATAAGTCTCAATATCTGGTAACAGAAGCCATCCAACCTTGCCCTTCTTTTTCCAGATTGCCTTAGGTATTCCTGGCCCTTTGCATTTTCACATAAATTTTAGAATCGGCTTGTCAATATCACAGAAATCATGCTGCAAATTTAATGTAAGTTGCACTAAATCTATAAATCAATTTGAGAAGAATTGACATCTTTACAACCCTGAGTCTAGCAGTCCATGAACACGATTCAGTAAATGTAATTACATATCAACTCTGTGCTAATCACTGTGCTAAGACATGGTTCTTGCCTTTGAAGGACTCTCAAATAGGTAAACAAATACTTACACACAAAATATGATTTAATGTGATCATCTCATCACTGATAATAATAAGAGCTAATATTTAATAAGTGCCTATTATCTGCCAACCATATTTAAGGACTTTAGTGCATTAATTACTTACGTTTTACACTGATACTTTGAGGTAAATGCTGTTACTAGGCCCATTGTATAGGTATTTTTAATCTTAACAAAGTCCAGGGAAAAAGAGCACCCAGGTCTCGATGGGGAAGTCAGAGGAAACATCACAGAAAAGGTGAAGATTTAGCTGATTTCTAAAGACGTTTGCTAGGAATGGAGGAGGTAGAACATTCCAAGCGTATGAATAGCATATGGAAAGAAATAATACTGTAGGGTGAAATGATATGGCTTTTCAGGAAACTGCCAGTGAGCGAGTCCCAGGACTGAAATGCGGTGTGGCAGGGAGTGGAAATGTGGCTGATGAAGCTCTCCAGAAAGGCAGAGTCTGTGGGCCTATCAGTCTATGGGGTTTGAGCTGTAGCCTGAAGGCAGCGACTGTGCAGCAGAAATTGACTGTCTGTCTTATGCTGGCTTCCCCAGAAGCAGATATTATTCATCTCCTAGGGCTCCCATGTATAGAACCACAAACCGGTGGCTTAAAACTAACAGAAATGTATTTGCTCACAGTTCTAGAGGCTAAAAATCTGAAATCAAAATGTCATCAGAGTTGGTTCCTTCTGGAGGCTCCCAGGGAGTCTCTTCCATGCCTCTCCCAGCCTCTGGTGACAATCCTTGCTGTTCATTGGCCTGCAGATGCCTCACTCCAGTCTCTGCCTCTGTCATCACCTGGCATTCTTCCCTGTGTGTCTCCATGTCTCTTCTTCTAAGGGCACTGGCCATCTTGGATTGAGGATTACCTTAACCCAATGTGATCTCATCTTAACTAATGACATCTGCAAAGACCCTATTTCCAAATAAGGTCACATTTCCAGGAACCTGGGGTTAGGATTTTAACATATATTTTGGGAGGACACAATTTAACCCATAACAAACCCTCAGGTGAGGATTTGGGTGCAATTGACTTATTAAGGAAGTGCTCCCAGGGGAAGCCAATAAGGGAGTGGGGAACTGGGACGGAGAGGAAGAAGCCTTGCCAGCCCATGACCCCAGTGAGCTCTGATTCTGCAGGGCCATTTCGAGGTGTCAGGTACCCCTCAGAATTGTCATCACCTGATGCAAGGTAGCTGGGCCTTTCATATTAGGCCGAGCAGACTCCAGTGACCAGGGACGAGCTGCAGGTGCTGGCCTCTGGAAGCAAAGGCACGTCAGCACCAGGGTCACATTACAATGGTACAGAGGAATTTGAGGTGATGTGGGCAGGGCACCTTTACTGTCTGCTTCTTGTTCTGTGCTCCCCTTCCTCCAGAATTGTGTAGAATAGCCTTGAAAGCCCTTCCACCCCATGCTAGATAACCTCAGACTGCTGTGGGGCTGTCCGTCTATCCCTCAGAGATCTCAGTTCTTTCTCCTGACATCATAAGCATCATTTTCTGGCTGCCACTGCTGAGCAACCACATTTCTTACTCTTCTTTACTTCTTTGTGCTTTTTTCTCATCCTCTCTTCCTTACTTTCTATCTGACCTTTTATAGACATCAGTAGCCACCAATCAGAATGCACCTTCACTTTCGTGGGATGAACTGACCAATCACAGCATGAGACGTGCAATCTTTGTGTCTCCAAGTGCTTCTCTGAGATGTTATTTTGTTGGTGGCTCACGGACCATTGCTGAATTATCCTAGATGGTGGTTTTAATTTTTGGACTTTTGGAATGTTTCATTTTCAGGACTGAAACTAGAAGACTAAATGCCGCTCCTCAACAGGGGGTTGCTTATCAGAATCACGTAAATACTATAGGTTCAATGAATTGATTTTTAAATTTTGAAAACTTAGTCAACGCTTACGGAATACACACACTATAGATATTCCTATATATACTCAGTATGTAGAGCAATGAGTGGAGTGTTAAACTGGGGAGGGGGCCAGACCCGAAGCCTGCCTCTGGGTGGTCTTACTACCTTCAGTGTGCCTGTTGACATTTCTGTGTCTTTGTGTCCTATCTGTGAAATTAGAGGACTTGGAACGGAGGATTCTTAGGATAGCACTAATAGTCTATAATTTTATGTTTAAAGAATCTTAGCATTTTAATATAGGCAGTAATTTAGACCTCAATTTACATCAATTTCAAGAAGCTTGAATGGAGCATCTCTTAGATGCCAGGCTCTGTGCTAGGTGATAGGGATACAAAGAAAATGAAAACCCAGTTCCTCTCCAGCATTAACTCACAGTCCAGTGGAGAAGGGTGGTAAAAATAGAATTGCAATCCAGTGCAAAAATTGCAATAAAGGATTTCCATCTCAGGAGATTGTAGATACAAAGGGAGGGGCAAACATCGTTGCTAAGATCCCTGAGCTAGATTTCAATGAATACCTAGTTCTCTGGGTCAATGTGGGAAGGAAGAGTTTAAAGTAGGTTCATAATTCCAACTGCTGTAACAAACAATCCCCCACAATATAAGTGTATTTCCAGTTTATGCCAAGTATAATATGGATGTTTCTGGTCCATGAGTGATTATCTGTGTGGTTATTCAGAAACCCAGGTTCCTTACATCTTGTGGCTCTACCATCCTCCTGGGGCATCAGAGTCCTCTGCTGGATCTCCTGCATTCAGCAGGCAGAGATGGGAGAGGAAGAATGGAGAATTATGTAGAAAGTTTGGATGGGCCAGGCAGGAAGTGGCAGGCATCATGTCTGTTCACACTTTCCACCAGTAGGACTGGGGTACCAGCAGACCAAACTGCAAGGGAGGCTGGGAATGTGTTCTAGCTCAGTACCCACAAGAAATAGGAAATGTGTTTTGCCACATCCTACAGGAGTTTGTGCTGCAAGCAGCTGGATCTCTCTTGGGCTGATCTATGGAAGTGTAATATTAGATAACTGTCAAGACTAGAGTTGCTGACCAGGGACTATTTTTGTCAAATTGTGGTTACTGAGAGAGAGCTCACCTCAGCCTTGGTTGATTCAAGAATTCCCAAGTGAGATTGTAGTTCAGACGTTTAGCAGGTTCTGAAATGTGAGAGGGGGCTGGGTGGAGAGGGTGAAATTTCACTACTCTACAGCATGAGCCTTTCCCACTGACAGCTGCCCCTGCTACCCACAGGTCTGGGATGTTAATGGGGAACTCAACGTTTATCCGTTTGAGGAATGGAAGGCAGCTGATTCTTATGCTTATCATCTGCTTTCCTCTGTCTCTGCAGTGACACTTTCAGCTGCCCCTCCCTCTTACTTCAGAGGATTCACATTGATCGCCCTCAAAGAGAACAGAGAGGGTGACAAGGAGGAAGACCATGCCGGCACCTTCCAGGTAAGACCCCTTCTGGGCTTTTCCAGGGACCCCTGTCGCTCTAGTAGGTAGATGCCAAGTGAAAGGTGGGCCGGATCGAGGAGGCTGAGGGCAAGGAATGGGGCAGGTATCTGAGGGGGCTTCTCATGCAATTCCCTTGACCATTGGGCGGGTGGGCCAGGTCCATGGAAAGACCTATAACGGAGTAGGCAGCAAATGCCTTGCGTCTACCTTAAGGCCTTGGGGCTTGGCCGCCAGGCAGGGCTCTTCTGGGGCTCACAGTACCTTGGGCAGCAGACAGTCCAGCGTGGTGGGAGCTCCCAGAACCCTAGCGAGGCACGGATGTTTTTCCTGTGCGGCCATTTCTCAATTGACTGGCAATTTTCAAGTGTAAACGGAACAAGAGCTTAGGCTGGCCAGACTGGAGGGAGTTCAAAGCACAGGAGAAGGACTATTAAGGGAACGAAGAGATTGATTTATGAGGGAAGATTAAAAGAACTAAACATGCTTTGCTTGGCTAAATGAACAGGGCCGAGTTGAAGAGGTGGTAATGGTCTTTAAATGTCAGTCCTTGCAGAGCAGCCTTATCCAGGGGAGGCCTCGTTTGACTTTGTACAAAAGGGCACAGCAAGACGAAAGTGGGTCAGGAGAAGAAAGGGAATCTCAAAGACAAGGGCCCTGCCAGTGAGTCATATTTCACCGTGGAATATTCTTCCAGGGGAAGTGGCAGGAACATCACCCCCTCTCAGAGGTTTAGAAAGAGGCCGGCAAGCTGTCAGAACATGTCCCAAAATGACTGGCGCGATCCTAGGAGGATGCGCGGCCAAGTCTGCGGTAACCATTTCTCATCTCAAATTTCCATTGTTCTGGAATCCATTTTTATCTGGCATTTGCAAACTCAGAAGAAAAAAAAAAAACTCAGGAAGAACACTTACACCCATAGCTGGCTGCTGGGGATTCTGGTACAATTTGTGGGTTCCACAGAGCACCCAAAATATCTTCCCCATCCAAAGATATCTTTAACCTCTTGTGGGCAGGTTGTAATTTTGAATCCTGTGATTTAAAAAAAATGTCCAGCGTTTAGGATTCTGGACTTCTGGCCTAGTGGAACTGTTAATTCCATGCTCATTGTAATGTCCTTCTATGGACCTAGGTGTCAGGAACTTTCTTGGCATGTATCTGAAGGAGTTACCCAGATACAACCAATATTTGTTGGGTACTTACCATATGCCAGGCACTTGGTTAAGTGCTTTACCTTATCTTGGTTTATCTTAATTTAATTAGTTTATCTTAGTTTGATTCTCACAGCAACCAAGTAGATAAGAACTATTATCCCTATTTTATAGATCAGGAAATTGAACCTAGAGAGATTAAATCACTTACCTAAAGTGATTTAATAGTAAATAGTAAGGCCAGGCTTCTCTCTCAGGTGTCTGATTCCAGTGACTAAATGTCTTCCCTATAGTACAGGACAAGCTCCTGGCACAGGTGTGTTTGGACAGTGCATCAGCAAGATTGTCATTATAGGGAAAGGAAGACTCATGCATACACTCAGCCCATAAAGCACTAAAATATATTCCTCTTGTTCTTGTTGTTCTAATTTACCTGGAGGTGTGAATGATTTATAAGATTGGGGCAGCTGAGAGATCTGGGTACCTGAGTGTCAGGAGGGATAAAGTTCTAAGAAGGGAAAAGTAGGGGGTGGGAGATGGGAAATGTGATCTTAATATTCACCCAAACAAAATTTATCTGCTTTAAAATGATGCTTAGACATATATATGCAGAAGAGTTGAAAGGAGGTACTTGAACAAATAGTGTACAGCCATGTTCATAGCAGCATTATTTACAAGAGCCGAAAGGCAGAAACAACCCAAATGCCTACTGATGGATGAATGGATAAACAAAATGTAGGGTATACATACAGTGGAATATTATTCATCTTTAAGAAGGAAGGAAATTCTGACACATGTTATCACATGGATGACCCTTGAAGACATTATGCTAAGTGAAGTAAGTAAGCACAAAACGACAAATATTGTCTGATGTCGCTTATATGAGCTACGCCGTCAAATTCATAGAGACAGAAAGTACAGGGGATGTGGGGCAGGGGGAAATAGGGAATTATTGGACAGGTGCGGAGGTTCAGTTTGGGAAGATGAAAAAAGTTCTGGAGATAGGTGGTGGTGATGCCTGTTCAACATATGAATGTACTTAATGCCATGAACTGTACACTTAAAAATGGTTAAAATGGTAAATTTTATGTATATTCTGATAAACACACACACACAAAATGATGCCTGAGTTAGGCCTGTGGGGACATGGCTTCTTTCTTTGATGCTGTTTTAATTCAGTAAATTGATAGTCCTCTCCAGCTCACTGTTCTCTCTGCTTGGCTAAATCTTTGTCCTTGCAACCAGTTGGTGAATACAGGGCCCTGCTCACAGTGGGCAGTAAGTAAATGTTGAATGAATAAATGAACAAATTATTCTTTCTACTAGTGCCCATAACTCAGTCCTATTTGGGATTGTTCCAGAACTCCTATCTCTTTATGCATCCATCCTTCCTTCTTCTCTTAGAGCTTCTGACATCCTTTCTTGTTACATCACAGTGGTTCTCAGAGTGTGGTCTCTGGACCAGCAGCATCAGCACCATCTGGGAACTTGTTAGAAACAGAAAATCTCAAGCCTCACCCAGACCTTCTGAATGAGAAGCTCTGAGGGTGGGGCTCCCACAACCTGTGTTTCAGCAAGCCCTCAGGGTGAATCCAATGGCCACTCGAGTTTGAGAACCAGTGTTGACATGAGACATGGATCCAGCCCATCCAACATGAACTTCTCCACCATCACATCAACATATCTGTTGTTTGAGCCCTAGAGGGATCAAAGTGGGAAACATACATGAAAAATGCCTAGCATACAATAATAATGCTTGTATGCCAGATACCGTTCTAAGTGGTTTACATTTTTTAACCGACTTAATCCTCAGAATAACACCATGAGATAAGCATTGTTGTCCTGTTTTTCACAGATGAGGAAATTGTGGCACAGAGCAATTCAGTAACTTTCCTAAGACCACTCAGCTCTAAGCGATAAAGCTGGGATTCAAACACGGGCAGTCTGGCTCCAGATCCCTGCTCCCAACCATGTATACTGCCTCTCAATGTGTACATGTTAAGTGAAACAATGAGAGTGTATTATGACTTTTTTATGGTAGTAGTCTCTAGGTCAAGAGCTTTATATACGTTATCCTACTTAGTTCTCATAGCAACCCTGTGAAGTCAGGATTGTTATACCCATTTTCCAGATGATGAAACTGAGTCTCCAAGGGGCTAAGTAAATGGACCAGAGCAATCCAACATCCATGGAGGTGGAGTGTGGGGGAATGGGAGGGAAGGGACTCTGTGCCAGTGATTTTCTCACACTCGTCTCCCCACCCTGCCCTGCCCTGCCCTGCCCTGTGCATTAAATGCACACTTCACTTGGGTGCCCAGTATCTCCGAAGTTAGAGGGGGAAGAATCATTGCTCATGCCCCATCCTACCTCTCCTGCTTCAGACATTGTGCTCTCTATGCTTGCCCCCCCTCCACTCTAGCATAAACGTCTTTTCTCTCTGTACCAAAGCTGTCATCTTTGGAGTCATTCATTTATTCATCTGCATTTACTGAGGGTCTCCAATGTGCCAGGCACTAAGGTAGGCACTGGGGTTACGATGGTGAGAAAAACAGACATAGTCCTGCCCTCAAGGAGCTTACAGCATCCTCCTTGTAATTGTGCCTTATATCAACAGGCATGGCAAAAAGTCAGCAAGTTATCAGTTGGAACGTGAGCAGATGATCAGAAGCGACAAACACCGATGTAATTTTAAAAATATATGCATGGCAATTAACAAATATTTAGATATACTTCTTTAACACCCTCACTCCAAATATGACAGCTTTGAGGACTTGACATCAACAACAAAATTCTAATACCCTTTAAATCTGGTGGAAGATTACATTCTTAATTCTAAAAGTGGCTCTAAGAGCGGGTGATTTTGCTTCTAAATGAGAGCCCTTACTCAGAGAGCACAGACTCACCAGGTACAAAAGAAACTTTAAAGCAAACTTTAATGCCCCTTTAGACTCAGGGGGGAGGGACTGGGGCTGCTGGGGACTGGGAGCGTAAGGGTTACCGCTCTCACCACCCCGGCAGAGACCCAGGAGAAAGGGGCGGGGCTGCCTTCTCTGCTTCCAGCTGCGGGTCCAGCGTGGCAGCTTTGGCACAGACTAGGGTATCTGTCTGTCCCCAGCTGCTGGAAGGGAGAGACACGGGAGTCTGATGAGCTAGCTGGGTGTACTCATGGTTAATTGAAAGTGACAAGGAATGCAGCAGCTGGACTCACTCTACAGAAGTAATCCACCAATCCTTTAAAATTGTACTGCTCAAAACGAGTTGCTCCCTGGAATGCTCCTGACCCAGCCAACTGCCCAGCTCTTTTCTCCCTCCTCCTTCAGGTCTCTGCTCAGACGTCCCTTTCCCAGGGGGCGTGCCCCATCACCCTATTTGAAACTTCATTCCCCCTTCTATCCCTGAGCTGAATTCCCTATCCCTCTCCACCACTTAATTTTTTTCCGTTGCCTTGATTGCCATCTGACGTGCTATCTATTTTACTTGTTGACTTGAGCATCATCTGCCCCTTTCCACTGAACTGTAAGCTCCACGGGGCAGGGATTTTTGCCTGTCTTGTTTGCTGCTATATTCCCAGCACCTTGCCCTGTGTGCCTCACAGAGTCAGCACTCCAGTTTGACAGAATTCTAAGCACAGTATTTGTACTAAAATTCAAGCTGCTAGTTTATAATGCCATCACTTTATTTTATTTTTAATTTAAGGCCTATATGCATCAACTAGTTTAGGGAATAGTCTGCCAATCAAAGGAAGAAAGCTTCATTATAAAGAGGAATGTTTGCCTAAGATTCCTTATCAATAACATACAAACAAGTATCTTTTAATAACTAATTTGTCCATATTCTTAATCACCTGTTTATAAACTATTTCCATTATCTCTTCACTAACAGTAAATATTTATTAGCTCCTAATGAGTTCTGAGCCACGTGAGACGCTAAATGAGTTTTCAACACACTTTTCTAAAAATAAACTGCTATTGCAAGCCTGTTCTTAGGAATTCTCTCTTACTTTATAGGAAAACTTCTTTTTACACTCACCTAAGCTTAATCATGACCTTTATAAGATATTAGAATTTTTCAATCTACTATTCACTACTATAAATAATGGAGTAAAAGTTTCTTGCATAAAGTTTTTTTCCTTATTTGGTATTAGTTTGCTAGAAGAGATTCCCAGAAGTGTAATTACAAATGCAAAGGATATGGACATTTTTATATTTTTGATATGTGTTTCAAAGGTGATTTCCGCCCCCCAGCCCTCTCCCAAATTTTCACTCAGCACTCTTTTCAACAACCATGGGCATTCCATCAGAGTAGCCACACCCACTGATATGAAGGGAAACATATATTCCCATATCAGGGCTGGGCATGACAGGATTTGGGCAGGTCAAACTGATAGACCAAATCTAGCAAGATGAAAGCTAATGGAAGAACACAGAAAGTTACCTACTTAGATCCAAATAACCTATTGCACCTGTACAAGAAGAGCGATTTGGATTTATGGCAGCATGTTAAACAAGCAAACAACAACAAAAGAATCTTAGGATTTTTAGTTGCCTGTAAGTAAGTTCAGAGTGAGTCATTCATGAGATAGGACCACAAAACACAAATGAGGTCCCAGTATGCATCATAGGGGCATGAACACATAGATTGTCTTATGGGATTCTTAATCCGTCCTGAGATAGCCCATAATATTCTCTTTCTTTTCCTGTAGAGTACACCTTTCTAGTGAATGGATATTACCATATAAAACATACAGTGCTTTCTTTCATTCATTTATTTGTTTATTCAAATATTTCCATATCATTTATAGCACCCTACTTTTCCTTAAGGGTGGTTATTACCACTTATATACTTGCTTCTAGGATTATTTGTTTAATATTGCTCTGCCACACCAAATTGTAGGGCATAACCGTATCTGTTTTGTTCCCTAGTGTATTTCTATCAACTAGCACTGTGCCTGGCACATGGTGGACACTCAAAAAATATTAGTTGGGATGAACTAATAAAAGCACTAATTACCAGCTATGTGAAAGGCAACATACTAGGCTCTGAGCATACCAAGATGAATAAAGGCCTGGTCCATGGTGTTAATTAGTAGGTCAAGAGCTACAGTAGAACTTTGCAACCCTGGCATTCTAGGTGTACTGGCGGAGTACAAAATGGATTATAGGAGAGCCTAGATATTTATTTCCTTGGGTATTGGGGTGGTCTTGTCTGTTTATTCGAAATGCGATCATTTCCTACCTGTGACATAAAGAGACTTGTATAGAAAGAACTCTATTGCAGCGTACTAAGTGTTATAATTGCTGCATGTGTGCAAATAAGAAAGCAATCATTTGTAGGAAGCGAGGAGTGAGAGCTGATTTGGGAGAAGAGAAAGGATATTTATAGAGATGATAACTTTTTTTTAATTGAAGCATAGTTGATTTACAGTGTTGTGTTAGTTTCAGGTGTACAACAAAGTGATTCAGATATATATATATATATTTTTTAGATTCTTTTCCATTATAGGTTATTACAAGATATCGAATATAGTTCCCTGTGCTATACAGTAGGTCCTTGTTTTTTATCTGTTTTATATATAGTAGTGTGTATCTATTAATTCCAAACTCCTAATTTATCCCTCTCCCCCTTCCCCTTTGGTAACCATAAGTTTGTTTTCTATGTCTGTGATTCTGTTTCTGGGTTGTAAATAAGTTCACTTGTATCATTTTTTTAGATTCCACATATAAGTGATATCATATGATATTTGTCTTTTTCTGTCTGGCTTACTTCACTTAGTATGTAATCTCTAGGTCCATCCATGTTGCTGCAAATGGCATTATTTTATTCTTTTTTATGGCTGAGTAATATTTCATTGTGTATGTGTGTGTGTATACACACACACACACACACACACACACACACACACACCCCACATCTTCTTTATCCATTCCTCTGTTGATGGACACTTAGTTTGCTTCCATGTCTTGGCTATTGTAAAAAGTCCTGCTATGAACATTGGGGTGCATGTATCTTTTGGAATTAGAGTTTTCTCTGGATATATGCCCAGGAGTGGGATCACTATCATATGGTAACTCTATTTTAGTTTTTTTAAGGAACCTGCATACTGTTCTCCATAGTGACTGCAGCAATTTACCTTCCCACCAACAGTGTAGGAAGGTTCCCTTTTCTCCAGACCCTCTCCAGCATTTATTATTTGTAGACTTTTTGATGATGGCCATTCTGCCTGGTGTGAGGTGATACCTCACTGTAGTTTTGATTTGCATTTCTCTAATAATTAGAGACGTTGAGCATCTTCTCATGTGCCTGTTGGCCATCTCTGTGTCTTCTGTCTCTTTGAGACAGTAACTTTTGAGTTGTCTTTTGGGTGGTTTTGAAGTTTGCAGGTGGACAAGGGGTGAAGATAAAGGGTTTATCTTCTCTTATACGCTTCTCTTCTCTTCTACTCTATAAAGAGTATAGTGTAAAAACCACTATACTCTTTCCTCTATTTTTTTTTGAAGTTTAAACCATGTTTCATGTTGATTACTTTCCAACACTAAATTTTGTTTTAGAAAATTAATATGAGAAAAAATAAGTAATAGACATTTGTTACATTTAAAATACTTAATTTTTGGTTGTAGTGAACAATATTTCATTTCTGCCCTCAACTAGTTTAAAGTGGAAAAGCACCTAAACAAATGCAGAACTTAATACACACTTAGAGCTTATAATTTAGTATAAGGGAATTAGAGACAATATACAACATAAATAAAATACGCATGTGGTAGGTAATAGGGGTAATGGGAAAAATAAAGCAACTGGAATGGATAGATGCAATTTAAAATGGTGGTTATGGTGAGTTGCTAAGAAAAATGACATTTAGGTAAAGACCTAAATGCTATGACAGAGCAATCTTTCCTCTATTTTAAAACTTGCTCTATTTTAGTGTTTCATTGTATCTACTTTGACAAGCGCATAGAGACCAGTGAAGGCACAGTAAACGTTTTCTCGAATGAATGAATGAATGAACGAACGAATGAACAAATGAATGAACCAGGGGATGGATGACATGCTATACTGGCCCCTTCCCTTCAGGAGGTCACTCAGTGTAAAATGCCTCTGTGAGCTGTGATCCTAAAGGAACCATCAAAAGGACATATTTAAAAATCAATATCAAGACCTCTTTTTCAACACTTAGTTTTCTTTTTTTAATTGCTGTTTAAAAGCATTTAAAGTTGCTGCTTCTCATTTAAAATGAGAAGCAGCATGGCATGTGAGTGCCTGGGCTGGATGTCTGTCCTCAGGCTGCCATAGCCCTGGTCCCTGTTGCCTGATACCAGAAAGGACAACAAGTAGTTTCCTTCCAAGCAGGCAAGCCCTGAGTCTGGGGACCAGATGCCTGATCAGGACCTGAGCATCATTCCTCTCAACAGAGCACACCCTTGTTTTGTGATGGAAAATAGAGAAAATGATAAATACAGAGGATAAAGAAGAGATAAAATTAGTCATCTTATAATCTAGAGATAATCATTATTAGCATTTGGGTATATTTCCTTCTAGACTTTAAGTGTGTACACACAACACACACAGGTATATGTGTTTATTAGCTCCTCTCTTTCTAGAGGTGGCCATTTAGAATTTGACAGTATCAGTGGTGGTCACACAGTTTATTATGACAGTAAAAAGCATCGCTATTTTTAGGCTGATCTTCCTCCTCCAAAAGGATCATGTATCTCATTATTCTTCCAATTCTAGCTTCGCTTTTCTATTTAGAATGTACAGTGGGTGTCTGGAAAAAAACATGGGTTTTGGAGTTTGCAGATGCGAGCTCAAATTCTGCCTCTACCAACTGGGTGAAGAAGTCAATTTCTCTGAACCTTAGTTCTTTCATCTATAAAATAGGCATGATAAAGATTGTTTGGAGTATCAGATGAGATAATTTATATAAAATGCCCAATACATTGCCTGGACATAATCAATGTCTCCTCCTTCTGAGTCAGCAGCCTAGAGCCCTTTCTACCTTTCTGTGTCCAGTGAATCACAAACTCCATCCCTCTGTAGATGTGGCAGACATCTCATCTTAGGTATAACTCACCAGCTGTCTGTCTGCCTCTACCAAGTGAGGAGAGAGACAGACTTCTTCAATTCTTTCTATCTTCACTGTAATATGATTGGGAGGCTCTAACATAAAATGAAAAACTTCAGTGGATACATGGTACCCAGTAAATAAAAACAAAATTCTGTTCCACGTGGGTGCTAGCTGTTTGGCTGGGCTCAGTGACTGGCTTTGTGACCTACTCCACACAACGGCTTCACCGAAAATGGGATTCAAATTGTACCTTGACAAGGTCTCTACACCTCAGGGAATGAGCACATGGAGGAAACCACGACTGTCACCTCCGGGTACTAACCGGTCTAGTTGCTTCATTTATTTTCATTCTCTCACTCCAGGCTATAAGTTTCACAAGAACAGGGACTGTCTGTTTCTTTCACCACTGCACAACCAGTGTCGGGTGCAGTATCTGCCACCAGCAAGTGCTTAGTAAATATTTGTCACAAAAATAAATAAATGTATTAATTTCCCATCAGTCTCAGACCCATCCCATGAGGTAGGCACTATTGTCGTCTCCATGTTATAGGCAAGGTAACACTGAGCGAATTAGAAATGTGACAAAAGGCACAGAGCCAGTAAATGGCAGTAAGCAAGGATTAAAACATCTGCAGTCTGTACCATTTTCTCTATTGAGCATCTCTTGTAGCTCCAGGGGCAGATGTATGGGAGAGACAGACATAAATTGACTACTTGGTCCCCTAAAATCCTTTCTGGGTCGTTCCAGGGATCACACCAGGTTTATCATCTCACAGCACTTCACATGCCATGTCCTCTGTGTTTCCTGATACTCGTGTCTTGCTTTCATCCCATTTAGAATCTGTGCCCCCTACCCCATCTCTGAGCTCTCAAACACTTGGTACATCCCTTTATTCTAGTTCTTCACACACCGTGTAGCCCTGATGTGTTAAATCCCTATTTGCCTACAAGATTCTGCAAAGAGGCAGGAATCTGGGCTGCAGCCATCTCTGTATTCCCACGGCCTCACGAAGGCTTGGCACACTGGCCAGTTGATAAGTGTTTTCCAAATTGGTGGATGACTGCTGCTGGAATTTCTGGCCCTACCCCCTTGTTCGCTGGCATTAGCTGGTCTCATGCTTTCTTGCATGGGAACTAGCATTGTTTCCACATCTATTTTTCTAAAGCTCTGGAAATCATTTGCAAATACATGACAGAATTGTTTAGCAGACAATGTATAATGTTTACTGCTCCCAAAACACTTTTATCATGTATGTATTAAGTAGCTTAAAAATGTCAATAAGTCACTGTGTGGCCTTGCAATCCCCTCATCTTTAGAATGAGAATGATGAGCCTTCATTCCAGATCTAACTACCTTATAGGATAGATCTTAATTCTGGTTTTACAAACTTGTAAGCCATCTGTATGCTTCTTAAAATAGTTAAATCCAAAGAGCAAATGGGTCATAGTTTACTTAAACAATAGCCTATTGTAGCATATTTAGGTAAATCTGTTAAATATTATAAATAATTTTTATGAAGAAAACCTTTTCATTCATTTACTTATTTTCAACAAATATTTACAAAGCCTATTATGTACAAGGCATATTCTAGGCTGTGAGAATACAGCTGTGACAAAACAGACAAAAACCCTTGCCCTTATGGACATTGTGTTTCTAGATTTTAGATCATGTCCATGGGATAGAGTCCCAAGTTTCTATATCAAATAGTTTTTTGGCTCTTGACATATATTGTTATATCACTATTTATCACAGCTGATCAAGTAGGAATTTGAGTAGAAGCCTAGCTCAGAGCTTACTTTTAGAGAGAATGTGTAACCTTTGTCAAGTTACTTGGTCTTGGTTTTTCCCCTTGGACACAAAACTGTCCCTCCCATTGACCCCCAGCTGATATCCGATATTGTCCCCTAGTCCTTCATTTTGGGGAGGCCAAGGTGTTGGCTGGAAAAAGTTCCCATCCACCTACCATGTGGTTACTAAACCCCAACTTGCAAATCCCATTCTTGTGCAATTACCTTCTTGTAATCAAGACCTCTTCCGCATTTCAAGATTCTTCAAATTTGGCATCTTTTATCCAACATAGGTAATTACTGTCCTCACAGCCTATGTCTCTGCAGACTGAATGAGCCTGTATCCTCAGCTAAGCCATCAATGCATGCTTCAAGGACTGTGTATTTCCTCATCCCCTCTGGGGATGCTCTTCCCCCAGATATCCATTAAATCCCACACTACCTCACTTCTTTCAGGTTCCTGCTCAGAGGTCTCTTTTGTCAAAGAGTCCGTTTCTGACCATATTTTATAAAACAATACCCCCATAACTCTTAATCCCATTTACCCTGTTGAGTTCTCTTCTTTTGACTGATCACCATGGTTGGTATGTGCTTGCTGGTGTGTTAGCTATTTTCCCTCACTGCAATGTCAACTCCACAAGAGTAGGGACATTGCTTTGTTCAGCACTGTGTCTGTTCAGCACTATCATGGTGTCTGGCACATAGTAGGCAATTAATAAATAGCAGTGCCTTTTGGAATTCAGCCCTAAAACCCGTTGTTCTTTTTGACAATGAAATGATACTGACTCTATGTAAAGACAAGGATTCTGGCCCCCACCCTGCACTCCTTTCCTTCCCAAAGTCAGCTGACATCCCAGGGCTTCCTCACATGTGCCCATATGAGGATACATGCTCACCCACACCTCTTGTCCTGTTTCCAAAGCAGCCTGTACTTGTGCAGCTGCCTTTCTGGATCCTAGTATAGGACGTTGCCTGAATCCCAGTATAATTTTTATCATTTTAGTGGCAACATAGTCACTCCATTTCTCACTGACTGCATAAGCTTGGGCCACTTAATTTAACCTTGCCTATCAATTTGGAATAATACTAATTCAAAGATTTGTAACGATTAGATAAGGATTGCCAGTTTCTGCTATGACATGTTAAGAACTTAGAAATCACCGCTCCTGTCCTCACAAGAAAAAAGCTGAAAAATTGAAAATCAACAACTCTAATTAGATCCATCAGTGAGTTGAGGTCACAAGGCAAACTGCCCTTCCTCACCCCCAAACTGGAGAGACAGAGAACACTGAGAATCACAGCTTATCAGGAGCAGAAACTGCTGCAGACAGTAACTGATCAGAATACTTACACAGTAATTGATGAACAACTACAGGCTGAGCATGGACTAGCTTGATAGTCAAACTCCTTAGGAACCCAGTGTCAGGGGATCACTACATATTTGTGAATTTTACCTCCAGGACCCCTACCAGGTTCTCACAGTGAAGATCAGAGAAAAATCCTCTCCTGTTTCAGGCAGAGGGAGGGGGAAAGTAACCATTTTGAAATATATCCAGAGCATTCTCCTTAACAAAGATCTTCCCTCAAGGGAAACTACCAGAGCCTTACGTGACCCGGGGGAAGGGCAATTAGCCAACTCCAGCCTGCTCTAGCATTCTTGTCTCACATAAAGGGAGTAAAAAAAAAAAAGGCCAAGAAATTCTTCTAAAGGTCCCGGCCCAGAGACGATGGCCTGATTTTTAAAAAAGGAAATAACCCCTGAGATTTAATCATAGGATTCTAGACTGCTTCCCCTTCCCAATACTTGACTATCACATTAACAGGGCTTTAGTATAATAACAGTGGATTATAACCAAGAGAGCTTCAAGGCATAAACTCTATTTAAGAAGGAGTTTCTAGAGAAAACCAAAGATAATAGGGGAGACAAAAATCAAGACACTGGAGGAGACTGAAGCCTCTGACACCCATACTACAGCAAACATTAAATGCACAGGCTAACTCATACATAGCCAGATGAACATAAAACCTCACACTAAAGGCTTATTTGCCTCAGTTCCTATTATCCTATGGATTATGTCTAGCTTTCAACAAAAACTTACAAGGCATGCTAAAAGGCAAGAAAAAACACAGCCTAAAGAGACAAAGCAAACATTAGAACCAGACTTCGATATGATAGATTTTGGAATTACCAGACTGGATTTAAATAACTATGATTAATATGCTGAGGACTCTGATTTTTAAAAGTGGACAACATGCAAGAACAGATTGTAATGTAAGCAAAGAGTTTGAAATTCTAAGAAAGAATCAAAAGGAAATGCTAGAAATAAGAAACATTGTAACAGACATGAAGAACGCCTTTGATGAGATCACCAGTGCATTGGACATGGTCAAGGAAAGAATCAGTGAGCTTGAAGAGTTCTCAGTAGAGACTTTGCAAACTGAAATGCAAAGAGGAAAAAAAGAATGAAAAAAACCAGAACAGAATATCCAAGAACAGTGGGATAATAATCAAAGGTGTAGCATACCTATAATGAATGGTAATACGAAAGAGAGAAAGAAGTAGAAGAAGTATTTGAAGATCGGATGAAATAATAAAAAAGACTTATCAAAGTCAGTAGCTGGCTAATACTGAATGTTCAATAAATGCTAGCCATTATAACTACCACTGTCGTCGTCATCATCATCATCATCATCATTAGTTGATAGATCAAAGTACCAGAAGAAGAGGGAAGAGTTTGGATCAAAGGGAACCTTTTAAAGAGGATGTAGTCTTGATCAGGGGTGGGAGGGAGATTTCTTTATTTGAGACAGGACAAAGGCAAGGGAAACTGGTGAAAATACATAACAATTTGAGTATGAACAAGAAATGAAGGTAAGAGTTCACACAGGATGCTCTCCATATAATTCTGACTTTGATAATAATATCTCCCTCACAGAATTATTGAGAAAATTAAATGATGTATAGCAGTGGTTTTCAAATTGTAGTGAACATCAGAATCTCCTAGGTTCTTGTTTATAATGCATCTCTCTGGTCCCCGACCCAGAGAATTTGCTTCTATGTATATAAGTGGATGAGGAGTTGGAGCAGAGGACCCAAGTAAATCTGATACAGGGACTCCACAGACCACCTTTTAATAAGTATATAAGCATATTGATTGTAGCCTGACCTGAAAGATGCTCAACAAACGTTTTTTTAAGTAGGTAGAGGTAAGTTCACCTGCAGAGGGGCAAGGACAGAGCTGAGGACTGAGGAGATGGAAGAGGCTGGAAACAAGTGCAGGAGGGATGTGGTAGGAAGTTCATGAGAGATGGACGCAAGGATTACCTGACGACAGAGAGACCCAGTTTAGAAAACACACATTCCTAGGAAGAACCTTCAGACTAGATTTGTAATTCTCTCCATCAACCCTCGAGAGCCTGGTTAACAGGAGTCAGTGAGCAGGTGGTGTGATTTTCCCAGGGATGGCAAACCCTTTGGGTACAATGGAAGATGGGAAGCCACAGGCATCCAGCCATGGAGAGAGGAAACCAGGGTACCATTGAGAAGGCTGGTCAGAATCCAGGCTGGGGAGGCGGCAGTGCCTCCGATATCTCCCATCATAAAACAACCCCAAAAGTCCTAGGACCCCATACCCCACATCTCTTCTAACACTTCCTCATTTCTCTGCCTCCCCTTCAGAACCAAGCATCTCAAGAGAGCTGTGCCTACACATGTTTTTCCCATGTCTTCACTGTCCATTCACTTCTCAGCCCACACCGGGCTGCATTTAGCCCTTTTATCCACCAAAGTGGCTCTTGGCAGTTCCTCAGTGACCTCCATGTTGTCACGTCCTCCTTACACATCCTTCTCCATCACAGATGGCTCACCACTGCTTGCTTCCTAAAACACTCTCCCCTCATGCCTTCCTGGTTTTATTTATTTATTTCTTTATCTATCTATTTATCTATTTCTTTATGTATTTATTTTTTATCGAAGTATAGTTGATTTACCGTGTTGTGCCAGTCTCTGCCAAGGGGGAGAGGGGTGAGGGAGGGAAGGATTGGGGGTGTGGTTTTATTTATTTATCTTTCTGGCTATGGCTGTGCCTTTGTTTGCTTCTCCCCTCTATATGACCTCTAAATCTCTGTTTCTCAAACTTGGCACTATTGACATTTGGGGCCAGATAATTCTTTGTTGTGAGCAGCTGTGCTGTGCATTGAAGGGTGTTTAACAGCATCCCTGGCCTCTACCCACCAGAGGCCTGTGGCACGCCCTCCCCCCCCCCCCACAACAACCAGTAACAACAACCAAAAATATTTCCAGACATTGTCAAATGTCCCCTAGGGGACGAAATCACCCTTAGTGAGAACCACTGCCCAGATGTTGCACTCTTCCAACTCAGTCCTATGACCCTTTTTGTCCTTTCTCTACACTCAGGCTCATCTATTCCTATGGCTTTAAGTGCCATCTCATGATAATGATGCCCATTTATGCTTCACTTAAACGTTTTGTTGCCCACATCCATGTTCTAGACCTTGGGCTGGGATACAGGATAAATTAGGACTGTGCCTTTTCAAATTAGCGTGGATTTCAAACCCTGTTCTACTCTTGCTACCTGTAAGACTTTAGCCCTCCTAGCTTCCATTTCTTTGTCTGAAATAATAAAGAGTTCAAACCTGTAAATATAATCATTAGAGTCCTTGGCACATAGTAAGTTCTTAAGCATTAGCTATCATAACTATCATAACTTTCATAGTCATTACCATAGCACCTTAAGGGTATGCACAATGGGCTTATGAAGCACAAAGGAAGGTCTCGTTTGCCTTGTTGGGTTATAGAGTGTTGAGAGTTCAATTCTAGAGCCTAAGAGACCCAAGTTCAAATTCTGATTCCACATCTCCATTCTGTGGCCTCTCTAAACCTGTTTTTCCCCCCTTGTGAAATGTAAGAATAATAGTACCTACTTCATTGGGTGACTCAAATAAGGTAATTCTAGGAAAAGGGTGTAACGTGATGCCTAACACGTGGGGACTTAATGAACATTAGCAATTATTATTAGGGGAGCATGGGAGAAGCTAATCTTTAACTGAATCTCAAAGCCTGAAGAAAGGGCAGCCCAGGCAGAGGGGAGAGCATGAGCAAAGGATTGGAGGCATGGAAAAGAGTGCTGTGATCTGGGAATGGGAAGAAATTCCAGGATGCTAGAGCATGAGATGAAACTGATGAAAGGCAGAATCTAAATGCCCTTCTGTGCCAGTTTAGGACTACAGACTTATCCTTTTACAAACTGTGAACAGAAATACGTCTGTTGGCAAGGGAGAAGGATACTGAAGAGTTTTAGACTAGGGGAAAAAATCTTAGTTAGATTTGCATTTGCAAGCTCTTGTCAATGTAGAAGAGTTTGGAGAAGGTAAAATCAGATACAAGAAAGCTGGTTAGGAGATTGTGGCAAGAGCATCAGTGAGAGATTACAAGGCCCACCTATCACGAGATGAATGCCACAGACATTATAGAGAAGCGTAGCCAGGGTTCTTTATCACTTGAGTTCAGGGACAAATGAAGGGCTGAGTAGGACTCTGAGGCCTTATGCTCAGCCTTGGGTGGTAGATGGCCAGTGCATTGAACCCTTTACTCTCTCTTCATTTAACTGCCCTCTCCTCTCTTCTCTCTCCTCTTGTTACCAAACTGAACTGGTGTCAGCCTACCTGGTGCACAGCAAAGCCAATCTAATCTCACTGGGTTGTGGTGAAGAAAAGTACAGCATTTATTGCAGGGCACCAAGCAAGGAGAATGGGCAGCTTGTGCTCAAAAGACCCTGTTGGCTTTCAGGGACAGGTTTTTGAAGGCAACTTTAGGAGTAAGGTTTGCAGGGTACCTGATCAGCTCATGTACTTTCTTCTAATTGGTTGGTGTTCAGGTAACAGGGTGATGTTTCAGGAATCTTAATCATCAGTCTCTGGTTCCAACCAGTCTAGGGTCTATGGGCTTGTAGTCAGCATCTTCCACCTGGGTCTTAGTTTCTACAAAACAACTCAGAGATATGTATCATGTTGTTATGTATATTCCTGGAGGAGGAACTAGGAGTCCTGTGATTCTGTTTTATTGCTGAACTATGGTTTCTTTTTTTTAATATACATTTTTTAAATTGAAGTATAGTTGATTTTACCATGTGGTGATAGTTTCAGGTGTACAGCAAAGTGATTCAAATATATACATATAATGGAAAAGAATCTAAAAGAATATATATGTTCTCATATATATTTACTCTTATATAAATTTATATATATATATATAATATATATATATATATTAGATTCTTTTCCATTATAGGTTATTACAAGATATTGAATATAGTTCCTTGTGCTGTACAGTAGGTCTTTGTTTATATATTTTCTTTCTTTTTTTAAAAGAAGAAAATGGGGACTCTAATAAAATAAACAAATATAAAGTGACAATACACTCCCTCCTCCCCAATCAGAGCTGTATACAAAGAATAGGTAGTTCTCTTAGTAGTATGGTTTATCTATTTTATATATAGTAGTGTGTGTGTGTTAATCTCAAACTCCTAATTTATCCCTCTTCCTGCTTCCCCCTTTGGTAACCATAAGTTTGTTTTCTATGTCTGTGAGTCTGTTTCTGTTTTATAAATAAGTTCATTTGTATCATTTTTTTTAGATTCCACATATAAGTGATATCATATGATATTTGTCTTTGTCTATCTGACTTACTTCACTTAGTATAATAATTTCCCAGTCCATCCATATTGCTGTGAGTGGCATTATTTTGTTCCTTTTTTATGGCTAATATTCCATTGTATATATGTACGACGTTGTCTTTACCCATTCCTCTGTTGATGGGCATTTAGGTTGCTTCCATGTCCTGGCTATTGTAAATAGTGCTGTAATGAACATTGGGGTGCATGTGTCTTTTCAGATTATGGTTTTCTCTGGATATGTGCCCAGGGGTGGGATTGCTGGATCATATCATATGGTAGTTCTATTTTTAGTTTTTTAAGGAACCTCCAGACTGTTCTCCATAGTGGCTGTACCAGTTCACATTCCCACCAACAGTGTATGAGGGTTCCCTTTTCTCCACACCCTCTCCAGCATTTATTGTTTGTAGACTTTTTGGTGATGGCCATTCTGACTGGTGTGAGGTGATACCTCATTGTAGTTTTGATTTGCATTTCTCTAATAATAGCAATGTGAGCATCTTTTCATGTGCCTGTTGGCCATCTGTATGTCTTCTTTGGATAAATGTCTATTTAGGTCTTCTGCCCATTTTTGGATTGGGTTGTTTGGTTTTTTGACTTTGAACTGTATGAGCTGTTTGTATATTTTGGAAATTAAGCCCTTGTTGGTCGCATTGTTTGCAAATATTTTCTCCCATTTCGTAGGTTGTCTTTTCATTTTGTTTATGGTTTCCTTTGCTGTGCAAAAGCTTTTAAGTTTAATTAGGTCCCATTTGTTTATTTTTGCTTTTGTTTCCATTACTGTAGGAGACAGGTCCAAAAAAATATTGCTGCGATTTACGTCAAAGAGTGTTCTGCCTATGTTTTCCTCTAGGAGTTTTATAGTATCTGGTCTTACATTTAGATCTTTAATCCATTTTGAGTTTATTTTTGTATATGGTGTTAGAAAATATTCTAATTTTATTCTTTTACAGGTAGCTGTCTAGTTTTTCCAGCACCACTTATTGAAGAGACTGTCTTTTCTCCATTGTATATTCTTGCCTCCTTTGTAATAGACTAATTGACCATAAATGTGTGGGCTCATTTCTGGGCTTTCTATCCTAGTCCATTGATCTATGTATCTGTTTCTGTGCCAGTACCATACTCTTTTGATGACTATAGCTTTGTAGTATAGTCTGAAATCAGGAAGCATGATTCTTCCAGCTCCATTGTTTCTTCTCAAGACTGTTTTGACTATTTGGGGTCTTTTGTGTTTCCATACAAATTTAAAAATTATTTGTTCTAGTTCTGTGAAAAATGCCATTGACAATTTAAAAGGGATTGCATTGAATCTATAGATTGCCTTGAGTAGTGTGGTCATTTTAACAATATTGATTTGATTTGTCTAATCCAAGAACATGGTATATCTTTCCATCTGTTTGTGTTGTCTTCAATTTCTTTCATCAGCGTCTTATAGTTTTCAGAGTACAGGTCTTTTGCCTCCTTAGGTAGGTTTATTCCTAGGTGTTTTCTTCTTTTTGGTGCGATGGTAAATGGGATTGTTTCCTTAATTTATCTTTCTGATATTTTGTTGTTAACATATAGAAATGCAACAGATTTCTATATATTAATTTTGTATCCTGCAACTTTAACAAATTTGTTGATGTGCTCTAGTAGTTTTCTGGTGGTGTCTTTAGGATTTTCTGTATAGTATCATGTCGTCTGCAAACAGTGACAGTTTCACATCTTCCTTTCCAATTTCGATTCCTTTTATTTGTTTTTCTTCTCTGATTGACGAGGCTAAAATTTCCAAAGTTAAATTGAATAAAAGTGGCGAGAGTGGGCATCCTTGTCTTGTTCCTGATCTTAGAGGAAATGCTTTCAGCTTTTTATTGTTGATTATGATGTTAGCTATGGGTTTGTCATATATGGCCTTTATTATGTTAAGGTATGTTCCCTCTGTGCCCACTTTTTGGAGAGTTTTTATCCTAAATGGATGTTGAATTTTATCAAAAGTTATTTCTGCATCTATTGAGATGTTCATATGGTTTTATTCTTCAGTTTGTTAATGTGGCATATCATATAGATTGACTTGCAGATATTGAAAATCCTTGCATCCCTGGGATAAATCCCACCTGATCATGGTGTATGCTTCTTTTAATGTATTGTTGGATTCAATTTGCTAGTATTTTGTTGAGGATTTTTGCATTTCTGTTCATCAGTGACACTAGCCTGTAATTTTCTTTGTGTGTGATAGGTGGTTTTGGAATCAGGGTGAAGCTGGCCTCATAGAATGAGTTTGGGAGTGTTCCTTCCTCTGAAATTTTTAAGAATAGTTTCAGAAGGATAGGTGTTAGCTCTTCTCTAAATGTTTGGTAGAATTCACCTATGAAGCCATCTAGTCCTGGACTTCTGTTTGTTGGGAGTTTTTAAGTTACTGATTCAATTTCATTACTGGTAATTGGTCTGTTCATATTTTCTATTTCTTCCTGGTTCAGCCTTGGGAGATTATACCTTTCTAAGAATTTGTCCATTTCTTCTAGGTTGTCCATTTTATTGGCATATTGTTGCTCAGAGTAGTCTCTTATGAACTAGTTTCTTGACTGCTTTTCCTTTGTCTCAGCATTCCCTCACCTCTCTAGTTAGTAACTGCTTGAGTCTGCTCTTTGGAACTCAGGGAAGGCCTAGGAGACTAAAGCCTTTTTCTACAAACAAGAAACGGGGGACCTGGAGTAGCTTTTGTATCTGGGAAGGTCCCACAAGGTCCTGCTCAGTTTCACTCCTCATCTAAACTTATCATCTCAGTAACACTCCTGCCATAGCCCAGAATTTCCTTGTCATTTATCTCTACAACCAAGTGGCAAACCTGCAACCCTGATGAACACATCTCTTCCCTTTCTTTGTGCTTGCACCTGAGCCCTGTACATGGAGAAAGTCACACTGCCGTGCAGTTTGGTAGACAGACATGGTATTAGTTTCCTAGGACTGCTGTAACAAATTGCCACAAACTTGGTGGCTTAAAATAACAGAAATTTATTCTTTCACAGTTCTGGAGTCCAAAATTCCAAAATCAGTTTTACTGGGCCCAAATCAAGGTGTCAACAGGACCACACCTCTGCGGGAGAACCTGTGCCTTGTCTCTTCCGGGTTCTGGTGGCTGCCCAAAGTCTTTTCTTTGGGCAGCCACCAGAGCCATGCCACTGCAGCCCTTGCCTCCGTCTTCATGTTGCCTTCTCCTCTGTGTTCTCTCAGAACTCCCTCTGCCTCTATCTGTTAAGGACACGTGATTACATTTAGGGTTCACGCAGATAATCCAGGATAAGCTCCTCTTCTCAAGATCCTTGAATTAATCACATATTTTGCCATATAAGTTTATATTCACAGGTTCCGGAGATAAGGAAGTGAATATATTTTTAAGGAGGGGTGCATTTTTCTGCCTACCATACACATCCACTCAGGAACACTGACCTTGGAGGCCCTCAACCTGCCTGGCAGTCTGACTAAATTACTCTCCAAGATTCTCTTTCCCACATCCCTAACACTGATTTCCTCTAATTTCTCACTGTTCTCTACCTCTTTCCACATCACTTTTATCAAATGACCTTGTTTCTTGTTCTATAGGGGAAAAAAAGGAAATCCTTGAACCAGAACTCCTTAACTTTTTGGTACCAAATTAATAAACCTATCTGCATCTTTCCTCACCATCCCTCCTACTAAAATAATGGAGTGCTCTCTCCCTCCTCCTAAGGCCAACTTCTCTGCTTAGGCTCTGGGTACCACCCTTGCCGACTTTCTCAGGAGCCTTAAATGGCCAATAACCTCTTTTCTGTTTTGCAGAGTCAGTTGTTTCTTCTTGATTAGATCCTTCCCTTCAGCTCAAGTTTTATGACTCTTCCTTCCTGAATCTCCCTTCTTAAAATAATAGCAAGAGCAACAAAAAATCTCACAATAAACAAAAACTCTATGCCCAACCAATCCATCACTAGGGCCTATTGTTTGTACCTCCTAAGTATCTTTCTAATTCACCAGATTCTTTCCTTCTCAGCCTAATCTTAGTCCAGCTGGTTGTCACGTCCCCCTGACAACCACAGTGACGTCCTTGCACTCAGTTTTGCCACCTCACGGTGGTTCTGCCGAGCACCCTTCAGGGGCCTGTATGAACAGTATGACAGCTCCAGAGGGTCAGGACTTTGTTTCATTATCTGCTGTATTCCTTGTGTCTCCAGCGTATAGAAAAGCGCCTGGTACATAGTAGGTGCTCAATAAATGTTGAAGGTAGTCAATTTATTACTAATTTCAGGAAGAAGACAAAATTCCTAACAGCCTATAAGGCCCAGCAAGGTCTGGCCCCCACTTACCTCTTCTCATATCATCTCCCCCTTGCTCCCTGGGCTCCAGATGCACTGGTCTTCTATAAATACTCCAAGTTTCCTCCTGCCCAAGGCCTTTGTAAATAAATATTTTTCATTGTTTGGGACACTCAGCCCACCTTTTCCTACTTAATGCCTACTCAGTCTTCTGCTCTCAGTATATATGTTGCAAGTTGCTTCTTGGAAAAGCTTTCCTTAGCACCCTTAAGTGCTCTTATGTTCTCATCACACTTACATCTTTCCTTTGTAGAAAATTCCCCAGCTATAATTGTGTTCGTGTTTGATGACTGTCTGATTAATGTCCATCCTTCCCATGAGATGAGGATGAGGGCTGTTATATTCCTACTGCTTTGCATGTTGTCTGCACACAGATGCTCAATAAACAAGTATTGCAGGAATAAATGAATAGATAAAGGAATAATGTCGGGGCTGAGATCAGACACAGGAAGAGGAGAGGGTTCAGTGGAAAGGTCACCATTCAGTTTTGCACGTTGGAGGGCCCAGCATATAATGTAGTTGGAGAGGTTCACTGTCAGTTGGAAATTTGGATTGGAAGCTCAAGACAGAGCTTAGGCTGGCTCTTAAGACTTAGGCAGTTGATGAAACCATGGTAGACCGGGAAGATTAGAGATACAAGAGGATTAGCACGTGGAGATGAGAGGGGGATGAGTTTAAGAGCATTAGCAGGGCTCATTTTAGAAAGGAAGAGGCACAGATGTGATAGATGGATGTGGACAGAGGTAAGTGTGGAGATGGAAGAGGGGGAAGAGGATAAAAAAGACCTGAAGCAGAAGGTAAGGACAGGTGCAGGCGAAGGAGAGCTAGAGGGAGAATGGGGAAGGTTTAGATTTTCTGAAAAGAGGAAGTTCCTGCTGACACAGGCCAAGCAGGTAACCTATGTGAGCAGGTGTGTGAGTGTGCATGTGAGCACATGTGTGGGGAAACATGATCACGCTCTTCTCAACTCGATCCTGTTTCTCAACAGATTACCTTGCATCGGTTCACAGCTACCCAAACTCACTGATGCAGGTAAACCAGGGAGTTGCAGTATTAAGTTGGAGTCATATCCTACACCTCTTAGTGTGCTCTTTCCACTAAACCACAACCATCTCTCTAGCCTCCCTGTCTGGGCTTCTCATCTTCCAGCATTTCAATCTATCACAGATGAAACCTGCCCCCAGCCAGGGGAAAATAGAATGGCCTTGGTAAATGGCATTATAAGAGGATCTTGGCTTTAAGAAATCCTGATGTCCCTTGTAACAAACCATTTTTTTCTTTAATGGGGAGCCCTTAAGACCACTTACATTCTCCTAATTCGTGTGGGTGATCAGGACAGACCAGGACCAAAATATTATGCACAGAAATGTGACTCCAGTCCGGGGCAGCTGGATGTGAGGGGCACAGGTAGCCCCAGAGCAGGTCTCAGCCTGTTCTGCTCCTCTGTGCGGGTTTGAAGTCAGCTCAAGAAGCTCAGGAACGAGCACTTGACTCTCTGAGGGTGTGAAGTCTGAGGCAGCAGTGCATCCTGTCTGGAAAGCGCTTAGGAGAGTCTGGCCGTAAACGGTAGATGAATCTAGGACGGTGGGGCACCAGCTCCCTCAGGCAGTCAAGGGTCAGATCATAAAGGCTTTATGGGGCACAGGAGGGAGTTTGCTATTGCTCCTCCCCTTCCTCACTGGTCAGAACTTGCCTGTCAGCCTTCTGGAGCTCCGATGCTCAGTGCTCCCAACCCCTGCACCTGGTAACTCCTTGCTACAAAGCCTCCTGGTGCCAATGTGATTGCAGCCCCGGAAGATCCAGCCCGGCTGGCAGGTGCCTTCACCCACCCTTGCGTTTCACCCAGGGCCACTTGACCCAGATGGGGAGGTTGATGCCGTGCCGCAGCTGTGTTTCCTGTGACCCCAAGTGGGAGTCAGCTTTTGACCCTGAGGTATACCTAAGAACAAGACTAACACCTGCTCCTTTATAGAACAACTTAGCTGGGCCAAGCCTGTTCTCACTGCAGAGACATGCAGACCACATTTACCCTGCGTGCTTGAGAAAGAGGCTTTTCTCCATAAGTGCATCCTCCACAAGCTGCAGCCTTCTAAGTAGGAACGAGGATTAACCGGTCTGTCTGTTGGCCTGGCAAACACTCCTCTTTTGAGACTCAGCTCAAGGTCACTTCCTCTGTAAAGCCGCTCCTGTTCCTCGTCCTTAATCCCAGCCCCAGTGGAAGCCAAGCCCCCCTGAGGCCTCCACTGTCCTTGGTTCAGGTGACTCTCCCTTTTGTTTACACCTCTTGGCCTTAGTCTTCTAGACTGCAAGCCCCTTGAGGGCAAAGCATATTTTAATCATCTTGGAATCCCTAGGGTCCAGCACAAAAATTAGTTCTTTGCAGTTAATTAATAAATGTTTGTTGGATAAAAGGGTGGCTAAATTGTATGTCTTCTTCTCTAGTTATTACATTTTAAATGCATCTATTTATACATCCTACCTTACTGGAGAGGTGTTGCTTGTCCCGGCATAAAATGGTCCCCCATGACTTTATCTGATCTTTCTTACATCTTTTCCCTGTGGGTCTGTTTCTAACAGCAGCTCCATCCTCCAAATGTAATTTCACACATGTTGCTGAATCAGTTTGCTCCAGCCTGAACCTAGGTTCTTGTTTCTCCTTCAGCATAATTTGCAGCCTGGGAAGATGGATCCAGGCAGTCCCAGAGGCCCATGCTAACAGCTTCTGCTAATTCTTAAGCTGATTATGCAGGTTCTTGATGAGATAGTCCTTTTGCTTCTTGTTCTTTAAACTCTCTCTCTGTAGCCTTGTCTGTTTTATCAGTAAGGTCCCGGGGCGCTGGGGAGGTGGGGCTCAGAGACTGGGAAAACCAAGCCCACTCCACTCTACTTTCCATTTGGCCAGCTTTTCTCCTAGGATGAGATTTTGGAATAAAAAAGTCTGAGAGGCCCGTGCACCACGATGAAGAGTGGTCTCCGCTCGCCGCAACTAGAGAAAGCCCTCGCACAGAAACGAAGACCCAACACAGCCATAAATAAATAAATAAATTTTAAAAAAAAAGTCTGACTCTATTAGTAAAGGAGTGATAATTAGTCATTTTAGAGCTACTCTCTTAATAAGACTTGCAAATTAATCCAATTTGACCATTCTTTTTTGGGGGAAAAAAGAGGAATTAAGGGGCTTTGTAACAATTGATTCCCGAGATTCTCTGACTCACTGATGGGTCTGTGACTGCAGTTGCCAGAAGTTCCATTCACTGTGCTGCCTGGATAGTGAGTAGGATCTTCCTGGGCTATATGTGGCTTGAATGTAGTTCTGGAAGCCGCTTGAATTTTGTTCAGGCCATGTTGCTACTATTGAATACATCCGTCTCTTGAGCAACCAGTTCACCCAACTGGGGGATGTTATTAGATTTTTAAGTGCACCCCAGCGCACTTATTCTCAGGAAAGGTAGATTGTAAGAAACAATTCTAAAATATCTGGACATGTCAACAATTTAAAAAGTTATTTGTTTATACATATATTTAGGCTCCATTCAGGTCAAGCACACCCCCTAGAGGATGTGTTAGTTTCTCAGTTTCCTACTGTGTTCATCACCATTCTACTCTTTTTTTTTTTTATAAATTTATTTATTTACTTTTTGGCTGCGTTGGGTCTTCATTGCTGCACGCAGGCTCTCTGTAGTTGCGGCGAGCGGGGGCTACTCTTCGTTGCAGTGCACGAGCTTCTCATTGCGGTGACTTCTCTTGTTGCAGAGCACGGGCTCTAGGGGTGCAGGCTTCAGTAGTTGTGGCGCACAGGCTCAGTAGTTGTGGCTCGCGGGCTCTAGAGCGCAGGCTCAGTAGTTGTGGTGCACGGGCTTAGTTGCTCTGCGGACCATGTGGGACCTTCCCAGACCGGGGATCGAACCCATGTCCCCTGCATTGGCAGGCGGATTCTTAACCACTACACCACCAGGGAAGTCCCCACCATTCTACTCTTAATGGCCAGCATTTATTGAGCACCCACTGTATGCCAGGCTGTACACTGGGTACCCTATCTACTTTAATCTTCACAAGCCATCTCTGAGAAAAGTGTTATGAATATTTTAGAGATGAGGAAACAGACTGAGAGAGGTTATTTACTTGCTCAAGTCCACAGAGCATGACTCAAACTGGAGGGGTGTTTTCTTTCTTGAGTGTTTTGTAGAGAGGAGAAAGAAAGTTAAATCCTGTTTGTAGATGCTGTGGGTTTAAGAGAAAGGGGAGCAATAAGCATAGCGATCTAGGAAGGCTGGTTCTTTTGAAGCTTTTGACTGTAAACCAATGAGAAGTGAATTCTGGGGAGAAGCTCTGTGTGTGAGATCAGGTCCTGCTGCCCCTCTCCCTGCCCAAGCTGCCTCTGGCCCCACCCCCACCCCCCCCCCACCAAATTTGCCAGCAACTTCTGGATCCCGGCTCCTCTTGTCCTTTCAGCTGAGTGCACTAGTGGGCCCAGGGACTTCCCTGGTGGTCCAGTGGTTAAGACTGGGTTTCCAATGCAGTTAAGACTCAGGGGTTCCATCCCTGGTCAGGGAACTAAGATCCCACATGCTGCGTGGCGGGCCAAAAAGAAAAAATAGAAAGAATAAAAGACTAGTGGACCCAACCTCAGTGACTTACATCTGTGCTGTGTCTTCCTGACGGTCAGTGAGATGGCAGCAAGCACAGAACGCCATGAGTGGGAGGGGTCACCACGGGCCAGAGAGGGCCACAGCAGATTCCACAGATCCTAAGGCTTCCATTTTAAACTTGATAGTCAGAAATCAGAACGCAGCTTACAACTGATCTGCACATGAAATGGAGGATTCCTTCTCCCCAGATATCATCAATGCCTCTTAAACTCAGTGGCATCCTAGATTCAAGGAACTATGGCAGGTTTAGTCTTGTGTCAGCTCTGATCAATTGGTGCAGACTCTCTGGAGGCTGGGAGAAGGGTCTGGTGCTGTGTCCTATCGCAGTAGGGAAGAGTGATCATCTGTGTGCATGGCGGGGGAGCATGGAACCCCGGCAAGTGCCGGCGTTTGCACCCCATGCCTTCAGTCTTCGGGAGCAAATGGAGGAACACCCGCCACGTAAAGACTGAGTTTACAGTTTAATTGTAAACTGAGGGGCACAATGCACAGGGGACATTTCCCAGGGACCAGGTGTGTGGCTGAACCACACTGACTCTTCCTACCCCCTCCTGTCTCATGTGTGACTGAGCTTTAGCCTACTCACAGGGAATGCGCCCAAGCCAGATAAATTCCTTATCAACTTTTACCCTTGCCTTCATCTGACTGAAAACTGGAAGAATGCCTTTTGCTGACACAGATGGTTAATGGTCCTGAGACCCCTGGGGAGCTCCCCACCCCACTGCCGCCAGTTCCCGTTGGCGTGGACATGCCTCTCCCCTAGTGGTCAGATTCTATTTTTAGCTTTGGCCCCTTTAAGTCCCCCTGTATCCCTTTCGGAGGCGCAGAGTGCAGCTGCAACTACCTGTCGATCCTGCCTGTGTGTAAGTTACCCACAGGAAACTTCATACTTCCACCTTATGGAGTTGCCCGCTTTGTTTTTCAGTCTCAAAAGTTCCTTCTCAGTTCAGAGGATATTATTCAATATCTCCACCTCCCAAGACCAGGTCAGAGGAGGACTGCCTCCTCACACACAGATTTGTTACTTTGATCTTTTAAAATAACTTTTTCAAGTATTAGTTTAATTATAAAAATTAGTACATGCTTGTTGTAAAACAAAGATATATATAGAATTATATGAAATTTAAAATTTTCATTGTGTGAATATTACTTTTAATGGTGATATAAATTGTTTTTACTTTCTTTTCTATTGCAGACCAACATGCATGTTTATATGTGTGTGTTTGTGCATACACACACACTCACTACCATATCTATAGAATAAATTTTAGAAGTAGAATTCTGGGCAGGCATCATTTTTAATATGCACAAAATCGTCCACTTAACCTTTCCCCATTGAGGTGTAGCATGAAGACTATTTCTTCTTTTTCACTAGTATAAATTCTCAAAAAAAAAAAAAAAAAAAAAGAAAATCTTTGGCCAGAAAAGCTTTTCTTATGTTTTAGATTAGTTCATTAAATGGCTTCCCAGAACTAGAATTAGGATATTAAGGGTTATGAACGTGCTTAAAGTTTTTGATAATTTGTGAATTGATGTTCCAAAGACTTGGTTGATTGACAGTTGTAACTATGGATAAATTTTAAGCTCAGGAATAAAGCCTTTGTGTTTCCACTGCCAAAGAACAAGAGAATATTGGAAATGTCTCAATGTGCATCCATGTTGGCTAGTTAGCGACAGCTCTTGCTAGGAGGGGAACAAGTAATGCTGCCCCAGTGCAGTGCGATGTGGGTTCAGGGTTTTAGGGATGCCTCTTGGGAAATCTGCAGGCTCTGGGTCACCTTTGGCTTTACTTGTCTTGGCTGAATTGCTCGTAGCAAGCTGGGGAAACGTCCACCCTGCCAGAACTCCAGGAGAGATCTCGGAAGTGTCAGGTCACTGCCTTTCTTTCTCATGGGTCAAGTGCAGATGGGCTGGGCAGTTGATGACTCACCCCCTGGGGTCATCCAATCTTGGGACTGATTCTTCTTTTATTCTTTTGCCAGGGAAGGGAAGGCAGAGAAGGGGAGGGGTTCTGACAGCAGCTTCAGACACTACTGTTCCTGGGCACCCTACTACAATTCCTGGGCACCCTACTACTATTGATGCCTCAGGAGTTTTCTTTTCTCATTCGGTATAATAGGAAAGCCTATTCTTCATGGGAACACTTACAATTTTGTAAGCACTCTTCACACATTATCTCATTTAATACAATTCATTTAACTAAACCACCAAGAGACAAAGTGGTTTAGGAAACTAGTAAGGATACTCTACAATCTGTATACTTTCCACTTGTACTAACCTATGAGAGGGTTTAACTAGTGAAACAGTCTGCCAGACAGAGTCACTTACTATCTACATATTCAGCAAGAAGGCACAACTGTATGCATCCAGGTAGACATTTATATCAAAATAACAGCCAACTTATTCATTCATTTATTTGGAAAAGGCTCATGTAACTAAAGCATTGGTTAGTGTTTTCTCTAAATTCGATTAGCTGTCAACTGAACATACTGTTCATTTACTGCTAATGGAAGCTTTAAAGCAGGATCTCAGTGTAGGGTTTTTTTTTTCTGTTATATTTTTATACTTATATTAAAAAAGAAATATATATCCGACCTCGTTCAAAAAGAATCTAAGATAGCTCATATCTGGTTTAATCTAAAATTAATGCTTTTAAAATAGAATTTTTAATATGTTCATTGTAGTAGTGCTTTGGGGACTTAAATTGGGGAAGAAAGGAAACTTGGTGTTGACTTACACGATCGCTTTAATCTCTGCAGAAGGTTATGTGCCATTTTTTTCATTTCAATTCAGGCAGCACTTCTGGATCACTTATAAGTGCCAGGGGCTGCCTTTGGCCAGCATGCCTCGTGTGCATTGTGCAGCAGCTGACAGCAGACCAGCTGACTTTTGCTTCTGAAACGGACATAGGGCATTGCAGCTTAGCAAGGCAGGCTTTCCACCCCCTTTGCAGGTGCCCGTGGATTGCTGGTGTTGAGAGAGACTTTTGTACATTCCGATGCTGGTGTCAGGCCCATTTTCATTGGCACATGTTACATTTTCCTATGTTCAGATGAGAAATCTAATTTTACTCTCCAGGAGGATTCATTATAAAGGAAAATATTACAAACCACTTGT
Organism: Balaenoptera acutorostrata; assembly: GCF_949987535.1. Classification (NCBI taxonomy): domain Eukaryota; kingdom Metazoa; phylum Chordata; class Mammalia; order Artiodactyla; family Balaenopteridae; genus Balaenoptera; species Balaenoptera acutorostrata. The sequence goes on along the minus strand of NC_080072.1, from coordinate 43,404,351 downwards.
CAAGTTGAGACTGAACAAATGGCCAAGTGTAACTGGATTCAGGGCCCCAAAATAATGATATTTCTTTAAAACATTTTCATCGAGTTGTAAGCCAATGAGGTCACAAATAAAAACAGTTAGACTCGTTTAAAAAAAATCTCAACCCTTTAGTTAATAGAGGGAACCAATAATGAAATAAATGAAACATACTGATTTTAAAAATCAGCATCAATGTGTGTGTTTTTTTAAACTAGTATCATTGTTTCTAGACTAAGTATTAACTGGAGGATTTTTAAATTAGCTTACTTATCATTATTTTTGTTTCATGACCTGTGAATAAAACTTTTCTTCTCTTTTGTCTGGCTTGAATATGTTCTGATCCTTCTGCAAAATGCATCTCAGAGAACTTAGTAGTGCTTAAATCATGTTCATATTCATCCTCTCATTTGAACTCCATAATAGCCCTGTGATAGAGACAGAACTGGCTCCTTACCTGATTTTACAGATGAAGAATCAGGGGGTGAGCCACTTGCCTAAAGTGTCCAAGCTGGGAAGTGGCAGGGTCAGGCATGTTTCAGGCAGCCATCAAATATTTACAAAATTGAACACTCAAATGGAAGACCTTCACCAAAACTCTGCCTGCTATTTAGCATGTTGCAAATGTTAATTGTTGGATTAGCCAGGACTAGCTAAGTATCTGGGAAAATATATCCATTCTGATAATGAATGCATTACATCAACTAAGTGTTTTAGGCCCCTTGTGTTTTTATACTTGTTACATCTTTGTAATATATTGACCAAACTCATGAATCTCTCACTATTTGGAATGAGCAGCTCACTATTATTGAATGCTGTGTTTGGTCTTATATTTTATTGATTGCTTGCCTGATTGATTAACTTATACTTTACTTGGTTTTTAAGAAGGCTTTGCCAGAGCTACTGAACAAATCTTTAACTCACTTTTCTTATGAAAAAAACCCTGGGGCAAGGTACTGTTTAGAGTAGTTGAGTCTTGTTGAGTAGTAGAGTAGTTGAGTCTTGCTAATTTGTGGATAGAAAGAGGTAAAATATGTTAAATGCATGGTTATATTCAATCTACAAATAGGCAGAGGGCCTTTGTTCAAACTTGAACCACCTTTCAGACAACTGTCTCTACGTCTCAGCTCTGCAGGAAACGCTTACTAGGCCCCAAATGCAAAAGAGATCTGCTTTGCCAAAGTCATTAAGGCTAAGATCTTAAACCACGCAGGTAGTCACTGAGAATAGAGAGGAGAGGACAGACTCAAATGACATTTTAGGGGTGGAAGTTTGCTGTGGGGTTTAAAGATGATATGGAAATTTCTAGTTTAATGATACCAGTAATTGAGATAGAGAACAAAGGAAGGGCAGGGACTGGGGGGGAAGGGGAGGAACTGAGTTTGAGATATTGACTCCTACTCCTGAGGAGCTTATAACTTGGCATGGGAATGTGGGGTTGACAGGGGAAGGAGTCAGATAAGTAAACCAGTGATTAAACTGCAGTGTGATAGGAGCAGCAATGAAGAGCTGCAGGGCATGCTGGGACATCAATTCCTGGAGGTGGGGGAATTAGAAGGCCTCCTCATGGACATGATACTTGGGCTAAGTTGTAAAAGAATTACATAATTAGGGAGTGTAGTACAGGGCATGCAAAGCAGGGGGACAGTATATTCAAAGGCCCCAAATAAAAGAACGGCCAGTGGATCAGGCAAGGTCAGTGGGCTGGAGGGTTTTGGATGGTGAAAGACAGGACAGCAGAAGCAGCCTTATCGTGAAGAGGCTGGGAATAGCAGCCGGCATTTATTAAGCATTTACTGTAAGCCAGACACCAAGGAATAGTTCAGAATATGTTCAGAAGGTGGACCTGTCAGCATGTGGTAACTGATTGGACGTAGGGTAGAGGAGAGAGTCCAAGGAGACTCGCAGGTTTCTGCCTTGACCCAAAGGGGGCGTTTGAAGGAAGAGCCCATTTATGGGGCAGGAGGAGGATGAGCTCCATTTGGGATATGTTTGAGGTCCTTTTAGTCATCCAGGTAACTGAGAGGAAGTGTGATACTGTATTTGAGCATATGGACCCTGGATCCATACTGCCCTGGTTTGAATCCTAGCTTGGCTACTTAAGAGATTTATGACTGTGGGCAAGTTACTGAATCCTTCTATGTTTCAGTTTTCTCAATAATAATATGGGAATAATAATAGCGCTTTAGCATTTACTTTATAGAGTTGTAATGATGTTAAAATATATATAATTTAGAATAGTTCTTAGCTCATAGCAGGTACTTAATGAATAGTCATCGTTATTACTGATCATAATATGTAGTTCAGAGGCTCAAGAGAGGGGCCTGGGGTCAGCACCACCAGCGTAGAGTATTAGACTAAGATAACCATTATATATCTATCTGGTAGAGGTATAAGAAACAGAAAATCCAGTCAAGGCTTTTCTCCTAGGTTCTTTCATTATTTACCAAGGAGTTTGGAGATAAATGGCTTCAGCATTCTTTCAGAAGTTCCGTGATGTCAGGTCCCTATGAGTCACTTGGCCTTTCTCTCCTGGTCTGTAAGATGGCTGCTCTAGCTCAAAGCATTTAATCCTCACCTCCCATGTTCTAAATAGGAGGGAATGAGGTTTGTGGGGGGAAAACTGCTCTCCTTATAGGCCTCTATCATCCTTCAATGGTAGAGGAAAATCCCAGAAACCCCCAGGCAGATTCCCCTTATGTCTCTTTGGTCAGAACCAGGTCATATGGCCACCTGTAGCTCAAGGACCAGGAACAAGAGAGCCATGATTGACTTATACTGTTCATGATTCAACCTTTGGGGCTGGACACTTTAAGCCTTGAACAAAATGGGGGTCCTTTTAACGAGGAATAAGAAGGGAATGGCTGGTGGGCCTGCAGCTAAAAAAGTCTGCCCCACTAGGGAAGGAGAGCATTTAGAGCAGGAAGAGAACAAGGGCAGAGCCCAGGACTCCAGGGATGCATGGCACTCATACAGGAAAGGGATTTCAAGTGCCAAAGACATAGGAGGAGAGGAGAGCCAGAGAGGAGTCCGGAGAGAAGCCCAGGAAGAGGTTCTGGGAGGGCACGTCTACAGGGTTCATGTAGCAGAGCCTGGAGCAGGGTGAGGCTGCAAAGAGCTGTCTGATTTGGCAGTGGGGAGGCCATGGAGGCCACTGCCAGAGCAGATTCAGTGGCGCCAAGGATTGAGAAGAGAATGACAATCTCTCCCATATGCAGTTGGTGGGAGTGAAAATTAATTCAACATTTCCATCAGTTTGGCAACATGTAACAAAATGTAAAATGCTCATACCCTTTAACTCTGAAATTCTACTTTTAGGAATTAATCCAACAGGCAGAATTAGACTGGAGCAGGCTGATGTAGGTATAAGAGTGTTGACTACAGCCTTGTTTATTATAGGAAAAAGAGGGATAATTGATCTAAATGTCCATCATACAGGAGTAATTAAAACAAATGATGGTACAGGTACATCTTGGCAATGGAATACTAGGCACAGTGACTAAGAGCTGAAGTTCTGGAATCTGACAGTCAGGGTTTGAATTCTGGCTCTGCCATTCACCAGCTGTGTGACCTCAGGTCTCTGGGAAACTTTCTGGGACTCTCAGTTTTCCTGGCTGTAAAATGGGATAATTATAGTACTAACTCATAAAGCTATGGTAAGAATTACGGAACTTGATACAAATGAAACACATAGAATATGTCTGGCACATATTATTATGCAGGCACTTAAAATATGCAATAGATCTATCTGTATGGAAATAGAAAGCTGTTTATGAGATATTAAGAGAATACAGAATAGCAAGATAATATGACACAACAGTTAAATGGTGCTTTTTTCCTGGGAGGTGGAATCATGGGCACAGTTCACTTTCTCCTTTACACTTTTCTGTGTTTCTTTAAAGCAAAGGCATTATAGGGGAACAAAATTCACCACCTCAAAATGTCTTTTTGGTATGCGGATTATTTCGAGATGAAAATAATCAAGTCCCAAAAGACTCAGGAAGAAAGCTTGACCTTCCCTCTAATCACCTAGAAGAATTTACACAGGGGGCCTATCCTGGAATAGAGCTATCACCAGAGATATCTGCAAAGAACATGTGCTAGGGGTGATGGGAGGAACTCTAGGAAGGGCTTAAAGATCAGAGTACACTCTGTGTCCCATTGTTTCTTCATGACCCATTTATTTGTCAAACATTTGCTGTTCCATCTCTTTTGCCGTCCTCCCCTTTGAAGTCCCAAACCACTACCCCCACCATCCTCTTTTATCTTTAGCTGAAGGTGGTATTTAAGTTGAAGGCTTTGACCATTTTGGTGAGTTACTCAGTTGTACATGTTATTATACTTTGTTTGATTTTCTCCTGTTAATCTGTCTCATGTTAATTTAATTCTTAGACCAGCCAGAAGGACCTAGAAGAGTAGAAGAAAATTTCTTCTTCCCCAGCAGTATTTAATGTCTGGCTGACTATAAGCCACATGAGGGCAGGTACCATTTTTGGTTTTTTCACCACTGGGTATCATTGTATCTGGCACATTGCAAGCAGGTGATAAATATTTTTTTAATGAATGGATGAAAGACAGGAAGTTGTGTTTAGGAAGATGCACAGACCAAGATTTTAAAGATGTAGCAGTTCTGTACCGACAAGGCCCAGGGTAGACCTCAGGGAGGAGTGGCAAAAAAGGAGCAGAGCTCAGGCCTGAGGGCTGTCTATCAGTCATCAGCATGGATGCTGCAGTTTCCCAGGACATGGACAGCATGAGAGGAAAACAGGCCCAAGAACACTGGAGTCCAATCCCTGGCTCTTTCTGTTCAGTGCTTCCCAAACAGGCTGAATCTGAGAGCGGGGGATTTAGAACTGCAGGGGATTTCGGTGTCATCAAGTCATTTCTTCATGAGAAAACAAAGACCCAGAAAAGTTAAGTGAGTTCCCCAAGCTCTCCTGGGATGTGTGTCTCCCAATTCCTGCTCTGGTGCCGTCTCCTTCCTCCAGGGACCCAACAGTGTGGATATTTCAGGTATAAACGAAGTTGTTGAGAGAGGACCTTCATTGGATTCCTAAGAAACCCATTTCTCTTACACAGTGTGACTTTCTTTTCTAAAGCTCACTGATCACCCATGCCCTTTATTTGTAAAGAACAAAATGACTAGGAGCATAATTAACTCACCCACATCTTCCATTGTCCTTACATCTTTTGTGCAAGCATTGATCGTTGTTTCTATTGTTGAAAGCGGGATTGTTCTCTTGGCAACACACATCCAGAAAGAGAGACCACTGGGGGACTCAGAAGGTGACACTGTTGAAATTTGACGTTATGGTTCCAAAGAATAAAAGAAAAAGGCAAAAAAGCACTAATTGACCAGACAGTGGTTTTGAATTGGTTACCAATCTAAACTATAGAATGCTTTGGGACAAAAGACGTTTGGTTTTTTTCAAGTACGTTTAGGAATTCAGAATATCAGCCAACTGAGTTCTCAAGTACAGGGCCCTAGGGGATCTAATTTAATGAATATTTATTAACAACTTGTTGTTGAGATATTACAATTAGCACAGGTAAATGGAGGTTTCAGATGTGTTCTTGGAAAATAGCCTTTTCTCACTTTTATATCTTAATCATTACTTACCCATACATTGTTGTTTACTCTGGGATTGTTTTTGCTGGGAAGAAAGGATGTGCTTAGTAAAGGAAGATGATGTGGCAGAGGAAATCTGGGATCAGATACAGCTAGGAGAATACTGGTTCTGTCCATAGGAATGCTGTGTGTTCCTCAGGAAATCACTTAACTCTGCTGAATCTCAGTTTCCTTCTCTGTAACATAGGGTCATAATACCTATTTCACAGGGTTGTTCTGCTGATGCAACAAAACCAGGTTCAAAGGGCCTGTCACATAGCTCAATACATTCTAGCTTCCTTCCCCCAAAGATAAACTTCTGTTCCCTGACCATCTAAAAAATCAAATTATAAATTACTGAAATCCTTCAACAGGTGAAGAGAAAGCGGTGTATTTGTTTCTTGACCACATTTTGCATATGCACTTGACTTTATCCATAGACTGCCTTGAGTTGCTTCATTTCCCTGTCCTGCAGCACCCTGAGAAAGCAAAGTGTTGGTTCACCTGGACAACCAGCTGCCACGGAAGTCTTAAACAAATCTAAATCTCTTCCTTGCTCTTTTCCTTCTTAATTCTTTAAAATCTGTGGTGGGATCATGTAGAATGGAGACAACCAAAGGGAACCATCAAAGGCTCTCCAGTGGAGCGTGTTTAAGAGACTGGAGCATGGTGGAAGAGACTAAGAGTGCCAGGGTATGATGTCCAAGAAGTTGGCAAGGGCCCCATCATATATGAGTCAATGCATGTTTCTCTCAAATATGACATTCTAGTCAAAGCCTTGGAAATATAACCAATGTTTCCAATTGTGTCCTGTTATAAGGAGAACAAATTCTTATTGAACTTATGCAAATGACTATATTTCCATGAAAATAAGAATAGTCATTAAGAGTTTCCAAATTCCAGAAGGATCAGGTAGGGAGAAAAAGATAAATGTTTCATCTCTGTTTACGAAGGTATACTTTATCAAACTGCCTCAAGTCATAGATAGGTTGAGAGAAAAAGTTTCCTTAAATCTGGGAAAGTAAAACATAAAAAAACTTGGCAATGATTAAAACAAAAAATTATGAAAATTATAACCAGCCTCATCAGTCCCGTGAAATTAATTTTTGATCTTGTCAGCAGTTTTATGAAGCCATCAGTTTCTTCATTAGAATTCAGTAATTCTTACCCAGTTCAATGGTATGATCTGAAAGTTTATCAGAAGCCTATATTCTAGAGTTAGTGTCAGAGTCCCTTCCATGAATCTCTCTGAAGATGAAACATACTTGTAAAAGCATCAGAATAAAACAATAACTGTCTATAAATGACAAAAGACTTAAAAATGCCCATTATTGAAGATCTGAGAGTTCATTAAATGGAACTAACAAGGAAATGTGGTTATTTCTGTGACACAAAACAATTTAAGATAATAACAGGAATTATGACTGATAATACTACACCAGGACCTATCAGATTTCGAGAAATTTCACATAGTTTCTGAAACACTTCTAAAATATACCTGTATAGACACAGCATAAAGAAGGCTTAGTATTATTTCTTATTAGGCAATGCTTCCTATGTAATTTGACATATCAAGTAATCCTAATTAGTTTAACAACTCCCTTTTTATAAGGAGAGAGAACAAATCTTTGAGATATTTCAGAGGCCCTCTAAAACATCTCATACCTCGAAGTTAGTTCTAAGTCAAAGACTTCATATGGAATTAGATTTGGGGAAGTTTATCAAAAATATCAAATGTTTAAAAAAACATTTGGCCAAATAGGATCATAGGTCACTGTGAAACAATTCTAAGTTATCCATTTAACCAGAATAACAATTTAAAGACTTTATGAGCAAATATAAAAGTTTATATAGTTGTAAAAAGCCTTAGCTACAGAATATAGAATCTTTTTTATTCTATACAGATTATATTGAAGGTAAACAAAACTTTTGTGTACAATTTCTCATTAAGACCAGACTAATAATCTGACAAGATTTTGTCCTATTAACAGAGAGAAAAAACAGTTTAATTGTGCACCAGCTTACTTTGATATTAAAACTCAATTACTTAATTAAATTAATTCCAATTTTAGCCAGTCCTAATCACACATAAAATTCCTTTCTAAAGATTGGGTTCCCCCCCACCCCCACAAACATTCTACAACTTTCTATATCCATTTTAGTTTGTCCCTTGTTTTATTTCCCATTTAGAAATATCCAGCTTTAGGACAAAATTACTTTTCCCTTAAGAAAAACGCATTCTCTTCTTTATACCTTTTTAAAAAAATTATTTGCATATGAAGATGTTTTCCTTATTAATTTTAGTAGTTTTAATTACATATATTAATTAGAATGTCTAGAGTCATGTACTTTCTCATAGAAAATTTCTCCACGTGGCACCAAACATATTTACTACTGGTCTCAAATATCTTTAGTTTCTCTGTAAAAGGAAGCCTATGTTCAATAATTAGTGTTTCAGCAACTTATTTTATTTGAGAATGATCTAGATATTCAATAAATTTCCATAATTTAACTTAATTTAGCAAAATTCTAAAGTTTCAGGTTACCAAAAAGATTTGGGGAAACTATTTTTAAGTAGACATATCATAAAACATAGTTATTCTTAAAGAGTTCACCTAAAAACTCTTTATCTCATTTACATTTAATTTACTTACAAAAATATCATCATACCAAGTTATATTTCTTGCTGACAAATTTTATAACTTTTTTGACTTTTAGGTTAACTTGTTTGACTTTTAGGTTTACTATTAAAAAGTACCATAAATGTATTATACTTAATGTAGATAATTTTAAAAGACATGTCTATATGAATCAAACCAACAAACTTAGACTAGTTTTAATACCAAATATTAATTTAATACTGAATATTTCCCAGATCACATGAACCTGAAGTTCATTTGTATTAGTTTTTATTATATTTCTGATAATTTATATAGGACTTAATTTCCTTTAAGCCAATTAAACAGAGCTCTTTTGCAAATTAATTTTGGCACTACCATCCAGAGCTAGAAACATACCATAAGGTATGTACATAGGTGTACATACATCCAGATAGACACAGACAGAGTTTTCATTTTAAAACTTTAATCATGAAATCAGGTACAATACAAAACTAGTTTTATTTTTTTTATTTACTAGTTTATTTTTTCTAATTTATTTTATTGAAGTATAGTTGATTTATGATGTTGTGTTAATTTCTGCTGTACAGCAAATGATTCAGTTATACATATATATATTCTTTTCCATTATTGTTTATCACAGGATATTGAATATAGTTCCCTGTGCTGTAGAGTAGGACCTTGTTATTTATCCATACATATAATAGTTTGCATCTGCTAATCCCAAACTCCCAGTCCATCCCTCCCCCACCCCCCCCTTCCCATGGGCAACCACAAATCTGTTCTCTATGTCTGTGAGTCTGTTTCTGTTTCATAGATAAGTTCATTTGTGTCATATTTTAGATTCCACATATAAGTGGTATCATATGATATTTGTCTTTCTCTGTCTGGCTTACTTCACTTAGTATGATAATCTCTATGTCCATCCAGGTTGCTGCAAATGGCATTATTTTGTTCTTTTTTATGGCTGAATAATATTCCATTTTATATATGTACCACATCTTCTTTATCCATTCCTCTGTCGATGGACATTTAGGTTGTTTCCATGTCTTGGCTGTTGTGAATAGTGCTGCTATGAACATAGGGGTATATGTATCTTTTTGAATTATAGTTTTGTCTGGATATATGCCCAGGAGTGGGACTGCTGGATCATATGGTAACTGTATTTTTAGTTTTCTGAGGAACCTCCATACTGTTCTCTATAGTGCTGCACCAATTTACATTCCTACCAACAGTGTAAGAGGGTTCCCTTTTCTCCACACCGTCTCCAGCATTTGTTATTTGTAGACTTTTTAATGATGGCCATTCTGACCAGTGTGAGGTGGTACCTCATTGTAGTTCTGATTTGCATTTCTCTAATAATTAGCGGTGTTGAGCATCTTTTCATGTGCCTATTGGCCATCTGTATGTCTTCTTTGGAGAAATGTCTATTTAGGTCTTCTGCCCATTTTCCTATTGTGTTGCAAAACACTCTAGTTTATAAATAACAGTTGGGATAATAAATTGTCTACTCAGGTCTCTAGAGTATTTTATAATTTTGGAGAGGACTTTTAAGATTTGTATTTGCCCTCGATAAGCAATTTTTAGGAGGCTGTTTGGGCAAGAGAGTCCTTTTAGCAGTTGGAGTTTTAAAAAGCCTCTTTTTTTAAAAAATCAGTCTTAGGAATTGGAGATGGTCTAAGTAAGAGTTCCTTAAGACCAGGTGGAATATTTATATCTCAAAGGCACAGGGAGAGAAATGCAGGCTCCTCCTGGAAGGACTTGTGTTCCTTAAGTTCAGAATTTTGAAAAAAAAAAAAAAAAATTTGTGTTTTTTTCAAAATGGCCATAATAATCATAGACATTTTCAACAGACCTTTAGAATTATTGTTGCCTTCTGCAGGTGATCAGCCTTGGTGTTATAAAAAAGAAGTTCATAGACAAATAGCAAGGAGAAGAGTATTGTGGTGGACATTCAGAGGAACTGGGGGGGGAGGGAGGGAGAGGCTGTCAGGAGCCTCAGAGGTTTTTCCAGTTCAGAATCCTTTGAGATAATTGTGAGTGAGTTTCTCTGAGGAAAGCAATGGTGGATTCTTTATTACATTTTTGAGGCCTCAAAATACCAATTGAAATATGCTTTCATTCTTGTCTTATAGTCTTCTTCTAAATGACTGTGCAGATAAACTAATCTAGGAATTTCAGAGGAGCCCCAGGTCAACCAGTTTAACTGTAAATCATCCTGGATAATCATAATACAGCAAGACAAATACTTGTGGGACTAGGGCCCATGGTTCTTATACATCAAACCAGCAGAAGTTCCAGCACGAGGCTGCTCTGTAGCCTTGTCCTTAGAGAGTGAACTTCCCATATTCCAAGAGTAATTACTCACCAGAAAAAAAGAAAAAAAAAATGGAAAATGAAATCCCAAGACCAGAAGCCGGCAACCCAAAGAAAATGGGAAGCAAAATCCTAATGCCACTCAAACAACATAAACAAAACAGGAAGCGAAATGCCAAAGGCCACATAAACAAAAATGGGAAGTGAAATTCCAAGGGTCACTTAAACAAAATACACAAAACAGGAAGTAAAATCCCAAAGGACAGTAGCCAGCAACAGAGGACACCCAAATAAACTAGAACCTCTACCAAGGCAGGAGGTTCCAGGACAGGAAGACTTCCTTCCATGTACCAAACCACTGAGCAGATGATAAAGCACAATAGACTCTTGTAGGTACCTTACTCAGATGCAAGTCGATGCCATCCTGGGGGGCAGGTCCTTCTGTATGCTTACTTCTGGCACCATGAAATGTCAACCAAAAAAAAAAAAAAAAATACAGGAGGCTGTAAATAAGACAAGAGTTTATTTGAGGTTTTAAGAATTGCAACTGGGGAGACAGATTTGGGTAACCCTTAAAGAGTGTTCCAAAAAAGAGAAAGAGTCAGGGACTTATAAAGACAAAAAGCCACAAGGTTGTTAAAAGTTGCCTGATGAGAATTGTGATCAACTCTGGCATGGGTCAGAAAATATTTGTCTTTAAGGAATCAAGAGTTGTTTTGGGATAGGGGTCTGATAAGTAGATAGACTGTCACAGTTATTTTAGGGTAAGGGTCTGATAAGTATCTTGAGCTTCTGGCAGGTGTTCTGGATGACTTCCTCAGGACATCCAGATGACCTGAAGGTCATATTCCATCCAGGCTGAGATGTGTATAAGTCATACTTGTTTCATGGTCTCCCAGCTCCATTTAAGGGGTTTCTCTTAGCATTACCGACTCCTTGTTGATTTTCCTTTTGTAGTACAGAGAGCAGCACATCTGGTTCAGGCTCTGAGGTTTCAGGAAGGTTTCCCAGAGGAAGTGACAAATAGAGAGAGACCAAAAGTAGAAGGTAGTCTAGCAACAAGAAGAGGAAACAGTGTCTGGGAAGGCTAGGAGCCCTCAGAGAATCACTGCGAGGGTTGAAGAGGTAACAGACACACGAACACTGTCTGTGGCCAGGACTCAGTTCAGGGTTCCTTTGCTTGTTTCTGTCTCTTCCTTTGTTCTTCCCAGCCCCGCTCCCTTCCCATTAATGCTCTTTATCCTGCAATACACCGTGTTGACAGGACAACAGCTGATTCTTCGGCTTCTAATAATTATCTGGAAGAGCACCTTCCTGTCATCCATCAGCTGGTGAACTGCTCACATTTCCTGCTTCTTAGCAAGGCACGAGCCAGCCTCTCTCTCCCTCCTTCCCGATGTTGCCTCATTACAGCAGAGGGGGATGCCTCATACGCTTTTCTTCATGATTTGATCAGTGTATTCCCCCCAACCCTCCACCTTCAAGAGCACAAAGACAAAATGCATTCTCCCCAGATATTTGGTTTGTTTTGCGAAAGCTCAGTACTCCCCTGGCTGGGAACCACATTGAATGTGTTTGATAAATAGCCACTGAGAGTTACCTTAAATCCACTTCTTTAAGACAGATTCTTAGTGTTAAAATAGAGTTAGATCAAAGTTTGGCATTTCCCCAGGGTATGGAGAAGGTCACAGACATGAACCATGTTTAATACGATTTAAGTCCATGTGCCATGTCCGCCATTTTCTTGCTAAAAGGAGAGGTAAATTTGACACGCTTCTATATCCTGGAGAATAAAGACATTCAAGAATCTCCTTAAGCCTATTCTGAAATAACCCTCAGCAGAAACTTACCTCCTGCTCAAGGTGAGGGGTAGGTGAGAGGGGAGCACAGTTTGGACCCTGTGCTAATGTCTGCTGACTTAAGCAGGGTACAACCAATCATCAGGGTAGGGAGGAGACTGGGACATGGGGGAGAAAACTCAGTCCTCTGCCAGAAATGTCATTGTCCTATGCTAGGGTGGGGGACAGTCAGAGAGTCCCCTTCTTCTATTTAAAACCTTCGAAATGCAGTGTAAGAAAAAAAAAAAAAAGGATTATATTCTTGTTTTCCTGCTTGTAAGATAGCCCCTTCCTTTTCTTCCTTCCTCCTTCCCCACTTTACCTCATTTGGGGCCACTTTGGCATATGGGTGAGACCAGAAACAAAGGTTGCCGTCTCATCCAGCCAGCCATCTGTCCACATTTCCAGTGAATAGTATCTGCCAAGAACTCCCACTCTGCGGGCTCTCTGGAAAGGCAGGCTGATAAGCTTGTGCCTCTGATAAAGCCCGCAGCTTCGGATGATCCGGGCAGGGTGGGGAGGCTGAATCCATGGGAAACTTCGTCCCTTGTGGAGACTGGCCTGGATCCCTCTCTGCCTGGAGGTGCTGACATTGTAAGAACGAAGGAATGAGGAGGGCGGGGTGAGGGTGGAGGATCAACTCAGATGTTTAAGGAGACAGAGCTGCAAATAAAATCTGGCTGGGATCAGTTTTTTTCTGCATATGATGTTTCTAGAATCGTCTTTCTAAAAATCTAAGCCTTCTCTGGGCACACAGGGTCTTCCTGGAGGCTGTGGTATAATGGAAAGGCCACTGTTTTGGAACCAGACTGCCTGGTATGAGCTCACTATGAATCCGGCGAATCTGATTAAGGGACACCATTTCTCTGAGCCTTGGTTTCTTCTGTGAGATGGAAAACATAGGCCCCTCTCAGGACTGTTTCGGGCTTGCAGTGAGTCAACACGGTTAATACATGTAAACCCCAGCACAGTGACCGGGACATGGAGGGGCCTCGGCAAACAGGTTTTACTCCTAACTTTGTCCTTTGCTAAATGAAGTCAAACCATTGAAAGCCCCATTAGTGTACAAGAGACATTCTGTCCATCCTGGAAGATCTCAGCATGATATAAACAGGCTTCCTCAACAACTTCAGGCCAAGCAGCCTAGAGAGCTGTACATTCTGCTGAGCTGATCATAAATCTGAACGAAATAATTATGTAAAGTATCCAAGAGCAATTCAGTGAGAAGATACCTCATCTGCCTTGATGGGCTTTTCAATTACTCATTTTTAGTACTGCATTATACCATTCTCTGGCAATAATTATTAAACATTTCAACTGTATTGCGATATAAAACTTCAAAGGCTGATTTATTTTCTAGGCATTAGACAACCTAGTATAATGTTCCCCAACTGTATGGTTCTATTGATTTAAACCTATTTATCAGAGTGATTTTCTAGCATCGAGTTGAAACTGACGCCATCTCCCCAGGTGGAAGATGAGGGAAATGAGTTAGGTCCAGCGGTTACAAGCACTAGCTTTGGGGTCATGGGGGACATGAGCCCAAGCTCCTGCTTCCTAGTCCCAGGTTCTGAATTTGTAAAATGGGATAATTCTTTACAAGATTATTGGGATGACTGTGTGATATAATGGATAAGAAGTGTTAGCAAAGAACATACAGTATGGACTCAGTAAAAAATAGATATAATTGCCATAACTGTGCATTCTGGGATGGGTTTTACATTCGGCAGATGACAATATTCTCAGTTATTCGCACGCATGCATCACTCACCTCCTAGGCTCTGGACAGTGAGGGTGCTGTCAGGGTTTGTTTTCTGATTGTCACTTTAAGAACTCAAAAGAAGTCACAGTTGTGGAGCACCTAACTGTTCCAGGCACCCTGCTAGGCAGAGCATCTTCCTTCCTCAGCATGATTCAGGCATTTCAGACAAGGACACTGAGGCACAGAAAGGTTAGTTACTTTCTTCAAGGTCATTCAGTGACTGAGACAGAAATCGGATCCCGGTCTGCCCAGCTCCAGAGCCCCCACATCATACTCCCCCACTACGCCATGCTTTCTCTCAGGATCCCAGGAGGCATATTTCACCTGGTTTGAAAGAAAATTCTTCCTTCTCTTCCTGGATTTTCTAAAGGAGACATATCTTTTCTTACTGAGGATTACCTACCCCCAGTAAATGACCAATTTCCTGCACGTCCATCTCTACCTGTCTCAGCATCTCCCAATTCTTACATGGAAGGTGAGGTTCTCTTTTTCAACCAAGGGCCACACTGTGTTGAGTGATTGGGCAATGACCCCTACACACACACACACGCATACATACATACTCGCACACCAGTTCCACTTGAGCCTGTCCATTGAACTCAAGGCTCCCAAGGCAAGCTGGATTTAGGTGCAGGCCCGCTGGGCTGGTACCAGGATACCACTTTATAGGGAGCACTAAAATGTCACTGGAAATGTAATGAGATGGACAAAATGTTCTTTACGAGAATTATTGAAAGCAAGCATGACATGAGAATGATGATAATAATGATTTTATTATCTTAAATAATACTCCATAATTATAATAAACACTGAGATAGCTTCGTGCCAGGAACTTCTCTAACTGTGTTGCATGGAATAACTCATGTAAACCCTTCCGGCCCATTGAGGAAGGTACTATTATTACTGCCCATTTTACAGATAGGAAGACTCCTTCCAGAAAGGTTAAGGAATTTGCCAGAGTCCTACCACTAGTAGATAGGCTGTCAGGCTCTCCCAGGCCCTTCACCATTGCCTCTTGGTAGGAGGCAAAACCCCCAGGAGCTCTAAAGTGGCAAGAGATGGTGTCTCGGCTGCCTTCCAGGCCTCTTAGCTGCTGGGTGTGCAAGTTCGGGGCTGGGAGCCGAGCTGTGAGTGGGCGGGTGCTGAGCCAGCAGTCTTCCCTGCCCCCTCCTTATACACAACACCCAGCCTCTCCTCTGGATGAATGTTGGGCAGATACTTAGAGAATATCATTTGAAAGGAGGCCAGGTTATTAGCCTGCTCAGGGCGCCCACGTGTCCTGGCCTAGCCCTGCTCCCAAGCTTGGCCTGCTGTGTTCACTCTCAATATGTGAAACAACCCAGATAGCATGCAGGATTAATCTGCTTTTCGGGGGGAACAAAATCCATTAGCTCTCGGGACTTGACCTCTGTGGATTAGAGGCTGTGTACCCAGGTCAACGTCAGAAGGGCCCCCTGCAATGCTCATGGCCACCTCCCCGCTGCTCCTCCCCCAGGTTCTCACAAGCTCCTCTGGTCTGGGAGGTGGAGGGCATGCCCCTGGGAAAGAAAAAATAAAGGAGAAAGGGTAAAAAAAGATGAATACAATGAAGATAATCTGTTACCTGTTATGATGAACACAATGAAGATAATCTGTTAAGATATCCTAGAGCAGAAAGGAATTCTAACAACTGACGAGGGGCTGGGAGGTGAAAGTCTTTGTCAGGAAGTAGGACAAGATTTGGGCCTAAATCTTTATAGCCTAGAAGGGGGACGACTGTCAAAAGCTACACTGGGGAATGCAGCCAATGCAGACGTTCAAATGATGTTTCTGATGCATTTAGAAAAACCTGGAAAAATGTGAAGGCTCTTAGGACAAACGGAGAAAACAAGACAACATTATACACACAATGTGAACACAACTGTCTACAAATTTCAAAGTATAAACAGAGAAAACTCTAAAAGGAAACAAACCAAAATTATTGACACAGTGGAGGATTTTTTTCCCCTTTTCTGTCCTTGTACACTTTTTTATAATGAACTCTTTAGAATAATAAAGGCAAAATCTTTATTTAATTTTTAAAAATCTGTATTGAAAGCACTTTCATAAAAGACAAAGCAACTGTCTTTCTTTCCATGACTTTCAGATGGAGAAAATACACATGGGAAACTAGAAAGAGATGATTTAATGACTGGGGTTATTTTCTTTGGATTCTCTCTCAGACCTTACTGAAGTGTTTCAAAATCCTTTCCTGGACAGATTCAGCAATAATAACCTGAATTAATTTCAGAAAAGTAAAGATGTGAAATTTAGCTGTAAGAGATAATGGTAATATCCCCGAATTGTGAACAACACAATGTTCAACACTCTGAAGTTTGTTAGGTAAACTGTGGGCTATCCATACCATGGGCTATTCTGCAGCCATAGAGGATTTTGTTGAGTTATGTATTGAGTAGAAAGGAAAGATATTCATGATGTATTGTTGAGTGAAAAAGACAGTATAGTGTAATTCTGTTTTTTAGAATTGCAATATGCACGTATGTATGTATAATCTGAAAAGATAAATGTCAAAATGTTAATAATAACTATCTTGGGGATAAGTTGAATTGTGAGTATTGTTTGTTTCATAATTTTTGCTTCTCTGTGTTTCCTGATTCTCCTACAATGAACAAGTACAGGCATACATCGTTTTATTGCACTTTGCTTTATTGTACTTAGCAGGCATTGTGTTTTTTACAAATTGAAGGTTTGTGGCAACCCTGCGTCGAGCAAGCCTATCGGCACCATTTTTCTAGCAGTATTTGCTCACTTTATGTCTCTGTGTCACATTTTGGTAATTCTCGCAATATTTCAAATTTTTTCATTATTATTATATTTGTTGTGGCAATCTGTTCAGTGATCTTTGATGTTACTGCTGCAAAAAGATTGACTTGCTGAAGGCTCAGAAAATGGTTAGCATTTTTTAGCAATAAAGTATTTTTAATTAATATGTGTAGATTGGGTTTTTTTAGATATGATGCTATTGCACACTTAATAGATTACAGTATACTGTAAACATAATTGTTTTCTTTTAATTTTAACCTTTTTAAAAATTATTTTTTTAATTTTATTTTTTTATTGAAGTATATTTGATTTACAATGTTGTGTTAGTTTCAGGTGTACAGCAAAGTGATTCAGTTATATATACATCTAGTCTTCATCAGCTTCTTTTCCTTTATAGGTTATTACATGATATTGAGTATAGTTCTCTGTGCTATACAGTAGGTCATTGTTGGCTATCTATTTTATATTTAGTAGTGTGTATATGTTAATCCCAAACTCCTAACTTATCCATCCCTCTCCTCCACTTTCCCCATTGGTAACCATAAGTTTGTTTTCTATGTCTGTGAGTCTATTTCTGTTTTGTAAATAAGTTCATTTGTATCCTTTTTTTTCCATTCCACATATAAGTGATATCATATGGTATTTGTCTTTCTCTGTCTGACTTACTTCACTTAGTATGATCATCTCTAGGTCCATCCATGTTGCTGCAAATGGCATTATTTCATTCTTTTTATTGGCTGAGTAATATTCCATTCCACAATGGAATATATATATATATAAATATATAAATATATATATATATAAAATTACATCTTCTTTATCCATTCATCTGTTGATGGACATTTAGCTTGCTTCCATGTCTTGGCTATTGTAAATAGTACTGCTATGAACACTGGGGTGCGTGTCTCTTTATGAATTAGAGTTTTCATCTTTTCTGGATATATGACCAGGAGCAGGATTTCTGCATTATATGGTTACTCTATTTTTAGTTTTTTAAGGAACCTCCGTACTGTTCTCCATAGTGGCTGCACCAATTTACATTCCCACCAACGGTTTAGGAGGATTTCCTTTTCTCTACACCCTCTCCAGCATTTATTATTTGTAGACTTTTTGATGGTGGCCATTCTGAACAGTGCGAGGTGATACCTCGTAGTTTTGATTCGCATTTCTCTAATAATTAGCGATGTTGAGCATTTTTTCATTGCAACATAATTTTTGTACATACTGGGAAACCAAAATATTCATGTGATTCACTTTACTGCAAAAATTAAAGAGGTCTGGGACTGAACCCACAGTATCTCCAAAGTATGCCTATATTCCTGCTTCTCCTCTTTAGGGTGTCTTTCTCCTGCATTAATACAATCAGGCTAAGATGCTGGGGGAACACTTCCCTTAGCTACAATATACTGAAAACCCACTGCTTCTCACAAACTTCTAGAGAAGAAATATGTACGAGATGATGCAGTAGGACATATATTCCCTCATTCTCTAACTTGATCCCTAACTATCAGTGTCCCCTACACTCTCTGACTCAACAATCCACATTTAGATGTACTGTTGCCCTTTCCTTCAGACTCAGACCACCCACTACCCAGACCAATAAGGACTTGAGGACAGCCTTCTTAAGCAACCACTGTCCCCATCACTATCCCTGATAGGCATCCATGGTCGTGGTGCCCTGCATTGACCACTGGGCTCCTGAGATATTTTCTTACTCACATCTCACATCCCCACCCCACCCCCAGCAGAAGTCCCTTCTAATCCCAAGGCCCAAATCTAACCCCTCCTGCCAACTCCATTCCAAGCCCATGCTCATGGGACCAGTTTTCTTCTGTGGATGTCATTCCAAGTTCCTGTTCCAATTATCTGACTTATCCATGGTTCTCATGTGGGAACTGGAGCCCTGACCCTGACCACCAGCTCTGTTCTCTATCTATGACTAGCTTTCTGCTTCCAGAAGACAAATGTCCAAGATGGCACCTATGGGGACTTCCAAATAGTATTCTCCTGGATGTCCCACTGCCATGGTCCACCCACTTGTTAGAAAGCTTGTGACTTTATCCAGGACCTTGATGTTATTTAGGTTCATCTCCTGAGGCTTATGTCTGTCGGACCCCAAAGGGTGAGACAACATAGCAGAAGAGAGAATCCATATCAGGGTTGAGGAGGGGAGCCAAAATTAGACTTAGGAAAGAAATATTGTGTATTCAAGTCTGAAAAGAAAGTGAGGCCATAAACAGGTTGAGCGTAAATGTAGGCCATGATGCAGATTTCAAAATGGATATGGTAGGTGATTCAGGATTGTGATCAATGGAAAGTTTTGGAAATTTTGTAAGTCATGCTGATGAGGTGGCTTAGAAAGTCCCTAATATTTGAAAAGGTCTGTTCATGACCAGATGCCCAACCAGTTGCCTTAATGATAGGTTGCCAAGCATTCTGGAAACCCAACCTTGTCCACCTGTCTTAACTTGGTCTACCTTACCTGGCTATCTCACCTGACTGGGTGGGGACCAGTCTCAGGTCCCTTAATTTCTCTCTCTTCTTACAGGGAGTCAAGCAGCCCCCTTGCCAGCAAATCTCCCCCAAGTGACTTTAAACTTAAACTTAACCTGAGAAGGTTTATTGTAGCCTACATTAAAAAAAAAAAAAAAAAAAGAAATGTTACCCATAGAATGTTGTAATGAAGTCCCTTAAAAAGAATTAGAAACCTCTTCATTTAAAGTAATACATCATCATTTTAGAAAATTTAGAAACCACAAAAAGCATAGACAGGAAGTAAAAATCACCCATAATACTACTACCAGACACCACCACCCATCATAATATGTTTTAATTTTTAGTCTCAGGTACTCAGAAAAGAAGCCAGAGACTGAAATGAGTGTTGAAGCCTTTTTAAGTGACTTTCATTTAGTTGGTGGCTAACATGGTGGGTCTACTGTAGACCAGGACAAGTGTGGAGATGTTTGGGGGGTGGGGAAAGGGACAAGAACAAGTTCTGATAGGCCCAAAGCTTGTTGGAGGAAGCTGACATTTTCTGGAAAACAAACAACTTTGGGAGCATTCTCTGAATCAGAGGAAATAACCCCTTCTGTTCAATGCTCAATTACCATCTGGCAACTGAGGTTGTGCATAAACAACCATATTTACCTAAGGTGGCCTCTGTGGCTTGGCAAACATTCTTCTTTGTTTCACTGCTGGGCCAAGGGTCTGAGTCTTATCCCTCACTGGGATCTTTTTCAGAGATACAAGCTTTCGTTTCAGACAGCCCTGAGTCAGAATCCAGACCAGATCATTTTGACTTTTATTTCCTCGTCTATGAGAATAATTATTCCCATCAAGGATTCAAAGATGTGACCATGTTAAGTACCTGGCACATAGTAGGTGCTAATTAAATATTAGTTCCCTTTGGCTTTCCTAATATAGTCACCCAGAACCCTCCCAAGGATTTTGAAGATTTAGGGTTAAAATTACCTGCAAAAGTTCTCTGTAACCACCAGTAAAGGGGTTCCTCATGGAGGCCAAGTGTGCCAGTCCAAGAAAATCACATGGTTTGGAAATCTACCCTCACACCAATAAAGCTGCAGAAGGGAATCTAAGTACCCTTTAAGAAAATACGAAGCAGAAGTACTATTTACATTTACCAAGTACTTGTGTGTGTGTTGGAGTGGTATGTTTAGTTGTGGGCTGGTCCAGTGGAGGTGGTTCCACAGGACTCAGCTTGGCTAGAGAGAAATTCTTACCTAACATAAGGGAATGACACTATCAGGAGGGAGTGTGGTATAGAGGAAAGAACACGGGCATTAGAGCAGATAGGGCTGAGGTCAAACCCCGGTTCCACCACTGCGGGATTTGAACAGGTTATTTAACCCATCTGCATCACAGTAGTTTCCTGAAGGACAGGCTTAATACTGCTTAATTATTTGAAGGAAATGGAAATCATATATGTAAAGTCCTTAGCCAATAGAAAGTGGTCAGAAATGCAAGCTATTATTATTATCAAGGCTATTAATAATCATCTAGAAGAACAAAATCCAAAGTCAGAAGGACTTTGTCTAACTCCAGGGAGTTGTCTAAATAGGGAGTAAAGGCAGATATTGCAGCCAGGAGGTAGAGCCAGCAATCTCACAACCAAAGGGAGGGGGCATGTACATCTGGTTCTTCAGTGCACACCTCTTAGCTATCAGGCACTGTGCTAAGTGCTGAGGAAACAAAGAGAAAAAAAGCGAGAGACATAGTGTCTGCCGTCGGGTAGCCTACAGATTATTAGAGAGGTAGACATTAATCAAGGACTCAAACAAATGCTTGTAAAATTAAAAGAGGGCTAAAGTGTCTGAAGGGAGAGGGATGGATATATGAGAACACATAACAGGGGAAATGGCCATAGTGAAAGAGGACAGGGAAGCCTTTTCAATGGGAAGGATGAGTGAGCTGGGATGCAGAAAAGGAAGAAAGGGAAGAAGGAAAGGAGGAAGGGAGAGGAGGAAGGAAGGAGGAAGAAGGAAGGGAGGGAAGAAGGAAAAGGGAATTGACTAGGCTTTTGCAGGAGAAAACAAGTGCAGAAAGCAAGGGCGGGGGGGAGATGGCACAGTATGAGGCTAGAGAGGTGGGAAGGCAGGGACTTGACTCAAGGATTTCAGTCTTGATTCTGGAAACAATGAAAAGCTGTTGAATTGTTCTAAGGAAGGAGATTATATTCGTGTTTTTAAAAGATCACTCTGGTTTGCAGTATAGAGAAAAAAATGAAGACAGGCAAGAGAAGATGTACAAAGACCAGTTAGGATAATTTTATATTAGTTCAGATTAAAAATGATGTAGCTTAGTCTACAGTAATAGTAGGGATATTAGTCTATGGTAGTAGTAGGGATGGTAGTAGGAATTCAAGAGACAATTTGGAAGGTAACATGGACAGCATTTGGATACGAAGGGTGAGAGAGGGAGAAGAGCCAAGGATGACACCTGGCGTTTCTGACTTGCACAATTAGAGCAGAACCAGGTTAGAGGGAAGATAAATTAGTTGTTGACAAGGTGTATTTGAGGTATGTTTCATCCAAGAGGAAGTGCAAGTAGAAGATAAAGTTGGGAGATGCATGCCTAGAGCTCTGAGAAGTGGCCGAGACTGGAAATGTAAACTTGTGAATCATCCACACATAGGTAGCAATTAATGTTGTGAGTTGAAGGAGATCACCTACATAGAGGGAATAAAGTCAGAACAGGAGAGGGCTTAGGACTGAGCTTTGAGCAATTTCAAATTTAAAAGCCAGTAGAGGAGGATCGATCAGCAGCCAAAGAAAGTAGGGAGAGAGGACAGGAAAGTGGAGGTGGGGAGAGGGCAGGAAGGAGCTACAGCACAGAAGCTATGGGAGGAGGGTGCTTCAAGAAGGACTGTAGATCTATTAGGTTAAGCACTGCAGAAGCCACTGATGGCCTTAGCTAGAGCTGTTTTAATAGTGTGATGTACGCCCCAAACACCTGGGATTGGGATGAAGATGAGTGGGATGTGAAGTGAAGACTGGATGTATAGCCAACTCATTCAAGTTATTTGATTGTGATGGAGAGAAGAGAGAGAACACCATATCTGGAGGGGAATGAAGGGTTAACTGAAGGTGTCTTTATTTTTCAATGGGAAAGACTCAACTGTGCTTACAAGATTAATGGGAATGATTCAATTGGGGCAAAAGTTGAACCTGGAGGAGAGAAAAGGGGTAATTGTTAGAGTCAGGAAGAGGGATGGGAACAGAGCAGAGATGAAAGAGAAGTAAGGTTCCTCTGTTATAATAAGAATGAAGGAGGACAGGGTGAATGCAGGTGGGAAAGTGAAGGACTTTAAATCTGCTGACTTCTGTTTATTCTGTGAAGTAAGTGGCAAGGTAATACAATAAGAGTGAAAGAAGAGATTAATGTTGGAAGTTTGGAGAGATTGGAGATTTGAAATCATCATTGTTGACAGTGGAAGGGTAATGGTTTGCCAGATACATACAGCAATGTAGCCGGGCCAACCTGAGGCTAGCAGTCAATTAATATAGGAGACAATTGGCCTCATCACATGACTTTGTCCAGTAGCATCGAGCTCCACAGGTGTGAGTGGCTGGGATTTTATCACATCAAGAAGATAAAATGAATTGGGAGATTGGGATTGACATATATACACTAATATGTATAAAATGGATAACTAATAAGAACGTGCTGTATAAAAAAAATAAATAAAATTAAATTTAAAAAAAAAGAAGATAAAATGACAGAGAAGCAAGGGAGTTTTTAGAGTATTTATACCATATATGAAAAAATAAAGATCCACAGAGATAACGCAATGTTGATAAAGAAGAGCAAGGAATGAGGACTTGCCCTTCCAGATATTAAAATATATTACAGTGCTATGGTGGGGGTGGGTGGGGACCTGAGTAGAAAGCTCAATAACAATGTGTTTGGGAACCTGGTATACATATGCCCCATTTGCCTGGAAAAGTCTGTTTTGCCAGTTGTCTCAGAATATTGTAATTATTAATAACAAACTTTTTCATCCTTGTTTGGACAATAAATTTTATGGTCACTCTTTATATGAGAAAGGTGGCATCACAAAGTGGAGGAAAGATGGATTGAGTGGTGTTAAAAGTAGCTCACAGTATGGACTTCTAGCTTCTAGGCCCACAGGTAAGGAGCTTAGAGGTCACCACTCCATCCTAACAAGTGAAATGCTGAGCAAACCAAAAAAGCAACAATTCTTTTTAGAGCCATCAGAGAAATGAGATCACAGGGCAAATTGCTGCCCCCAAATTGGAGAGGCAGACAGGAGGATACAGAGAATCACAACTTAACAGAGCAGAAATTTCCATGTGCCAGAGTAGGAAAACCTGAACTACAATCAGGTAGTCCAAACTACAAAGTTCAACTACAGTTTTGAACTACAGAAAACACCTTACCTAATCGATGGATTGCTTGAGGCTCAGTGTGGACAAGTCTGAGAGTTAGAAACTCCAGAGGTGCCCAGTCATTGGCGGGGAGGGGGAATAACTTGTGGGCTTCACCTCCAGGAGATCTACCACGTCCTCACAGTGAATATCAGAGAAAAAAATCTCATCGGGCTTCTGGCAAGGGGAGGAGAAAAAGAACTAGTTTTAAATACACCAGACATTCTGTTCTTCTCAACAAGGTCTGCTCTCAGGAGGAGCTATCTTATTAGAGCCTAACCTCCTAGAGTTTTATCAGAACCTAACCTATCTGGGGGAAGGGAAATACCCAACTCCAGCCCCCTCCAGCCATCCAGTCCCACCTAAGTGGTGGGGGGAAACTGAGACGCACACGTGAAATTCACAGTCCAGGGGTACACGTCACCAAAAGACGGAGACCTAATCATAAGGCTTTAGAACACTTCCTCTCCCTGACCCCTTACCACAGGCATACTTCAAAGATATTGTTGGTTCAGTTTCAGACCACTGCAATAAAGCAAAAATTGCAATAAATCTAGTCACATGAAATTTTTGGTTTCTCAGCACATATAAAAGTTATGTTCACATTGTACTATACTCTATTAAGTGCACAGTAGCATTATGTCTAAAAAAAGGACATACCTTAATTAAAAAATACTTTACTGTTAAAAAATGCAGTGTCTCTGAAATGCAATAAAGTGAAGCCACAATAAATTGAGGTAGGTCTACATGTTACTAAAGGCCTATTTACCTCAGTTCCTTTTACAGCACATCATGTCCACCTTGCAACAAAAAATTAAAAGGCAAACCAAAAGGCAAAAAACACATTTGAAGAGATAGAGAAAGCGTCAGAACCAGACATGGCAGTGATGTTGGAATTATCAGACAGGGAATTTGAAACAACAATGATTAATATGCTAAGGGCTCTAATGGATAAAGTGGACAGCATGTAAGAACAGGTGGGCAATGTAAGCAGAGATGGAATCCTAAGGAAAAACCAAAGAGAAATGCTAGAGATCAAAAACCTTGTAACAGAAATGAAGAATGCCTTTGATGGGCTTATCAGTAGACTGGACACAGCTGAGGAATCTCTGAGCTTGAGGATATATCAACAAAAACTACTAAAACTGAAAAGCAAAAGAACAAAGACTGAAAAAAACAGAACAGAATATACAAGGACTATGAGACAACTACAAAAGGCATAACATATGCATAATAGGAATACCAGGAGAAGAAAGGGAGAAAGGAACAGAAGAAATATTTGAGACAATAATGACTGAGAATTTCCTCAAATTAATATCTGACACTAAACCAAAGATCCAGGAAGCTCAGAGAACACCAAGAAAGATAAATGCCAAAAAAACTATATCCAAGCATATCATTTTTAAACTACAGAAATTAAAGATAAACAAAAAATCCTGAAAGAAGCCAGAGGAAAAAAACACCTTACCTACAGAAGAACAAAGATAAGAATTATATACAACTTCTCAGAAACCATGCAAACAAGAAGAGAGTGGGGTGCAATATATAATGTGTTGAGAGAAAAAAGCCACCAACTTAGAACTCAATACGCTGTGAAATTATTCTTCAAAAGTGAAAAAGATATAGACTTCTTCAGACAAACAAAAATTGAGGGAGTTTGTCACCAGTAGACCCGTCTTGCAAAAAATGTTTAAAAAGTTCTTTAGAGACAAGAAAAATAATATTGGTCAGAAAGTCAGATCTCCATTTAAAAAAGGAAGAGTATTAAAGAAGGAATAAAGGAAGGTAAAATAAATTTTTTAATTTTTCTTATTCTTAATTGATCTAACAGATAATACTTTGTTCAAAATAATAATAGTAACAGTGTATTCAATTGTATATGCTTATGTCTATATATGCTTATATATGTTTATGTGTAAGTGAAATGAATGACAGCAATGATATAAGGGAAAGGAGGAAGGAATTAGGAATATTTTGTTATTATAAGGTACTTGCACTATCTTTGAAGCAGTATAGTGTTATTTGATAGCAGACTTGGATTAGTTGTAAATGTATACTGAAAACTCCAGGACAACCGTTTTAAAAAGCCAAAAAAAAAAAAAAAGTATAATCGATACACTAAGGAAGGAAAACAAATAAATAGAATCATATAAAATTCTCAATTAGAACCAAAAAAGACAGAAAAAGTGTGAAAGACAGAAATAGGAACAAAGAACAAGGCAACAAATATGGTAATATTAATCTGCCTATATCAATAATCACTTTAAACATCAGTGGTCTAAACAGATCAATTAAAAGATTGTCAGTGAATCAAAAACAAGACCCTTATATGTTGTCTATAAGAAACCCACTTTAAATATAAAGACATATATCAATAGATTAAAAGCAGGATGACAAGAAAGATATACAGTGTTAACATTAATCAAAAGAAAGCAGGAATAGCTATATTAATTTCAGGCAGAGTGGACTTCAGAGAAAGGAAAGTTATCAGGAATAAAGAGAGGCATTACATAATGATAAAGGGATCAATACTCCAAGAAGATGTAATAATCCTTAATATGTTTGCACCTAATGACAGAGCATCAAAATGTGTGAGCTGAAAACTTACAGAACTGCAAGGAGAAATAGATGAATCCATTGTCATAGTTGTAGACTTCAATTCCCCTCTATCAGAAATGGACAGATGTAGCAGGCAGAAAATCGGTAAGGACATAGTTCAACTCAAGAGTGCCATCAATCAGCTGGATCTAACTGACATCTATAGACTACTTCATTCAACAACAGCAGATTACACGTTCTTCTCAAGCTCACGTGGAACATTCAACAAGATGGATTGCATTCTGGGTCATAAAATACACCTTAACAAATTTAAAAAGATAGAAATCATACAATATCTGCTCTCACACCACAATAGAATTAAACTAGAAATCAAAAACAGAAAGATAGCTGGAAAATCCCCAGATAGTTGGAGGTTAAACAACACATTTCTAACCAACACATGGGTCAAAGAAGGAATTTCAAAAGAAATTTTAAAATATTGTGAACTAAATGAAAATGAAAATACAACTTATCAAACTTTGTGTGATGCAATGAAAGCAGCACTTAAGGGAAATTTATAGCATTGAATGTACATATTAGAAAAGAAGAAAAACTTTAAATCAATAATCTAATCTTCTACTTAAGGAAACTAGAAAAAGAAAAGCAAATAATATCTAAAATAAACAAGAAAAATAATAAAAATTAGAGCAGAAATCAATGAAATTGAAAAAAGAAAGAAATCAATAGAGAAAATCAATGAAACCAAAAGCTGGTTCTTTGAAAAGATCAGTAAGATTGATAAGCCCTTAGCCAGGCTAACTGAAAAAAAAAAAAGAGGAGACACAAGTTACTAATATCAGAAATGAAAGAAAGGACATCACTACAGATCCCATGGACACTAAAGGAATAATAAGGAGTATTACAAACAACTCTATGCTCACAGATTTGATAACCTAGATGAAATGGACCAATTCCTTGAAAGACACGATCTACCAAAACTCACACAATAAGGAATAGAAAATATGAATAGGCCTATATCTTTTAAAGAAATTGAATCAATAATTAATATCCTTCCAAAACAGAAAGAACCAGACCAAGATGGGTTCACTGGTGAATTCTGCCAAACATTTAAGGAAGAAATTATACCGATTCTCTACTTCCTAACTCATTCTATGAGGCCAGCACCACCCTATTACCAAAAGTAGACAAAGACATTGCAAAGAAAGGAAAACTGCAAACCCATATCTCTCATGAACATAGATGTAAAATTCCTCAATAAAATATTAGCAAATCAAATGCAACAGTGTATAAAAAGAATAGACACCATAACCAAGTGGGATTTATCCCAGTCATGCAAGGCTGGTTCAGCATTTGAAAATCAGTTAATGTAATCTATCACATCAACAGGTGAAATAAGAAAAATCACATGATCATATAAATAGATGCAGAAAAAGCATTTGACAGAATCCAACACCCATTCATGATAAAAACTCTCAGCAAACTATGAATAGAGATAAAGGTCCTTAACTTGGTAAAGAGCGTACAAAAAACCTACACTTAACATCATACTTACTGGTAGGAAACTTGAGACTTTGCTGCAAAGATCAAGAACAAGGCAAGGATGTCCCCTCTCACCACTACTTTTCAACATCATACTGGATGTCCTAGCTAATACAACAAGACAAGATAAGGAAATCAAAGATACACAGATTGGGAAGGAAGAAATAAAGCCGTCTTTGTTTACAGATGACATGGTTGTCTACATAGAAAAATCTGAATCGACAAAAAACCTCAGGGAACTAATAAGCAATTACAACAAAAGCTTGATGATTGCCAGGAGTTGTGGGGAGGGAGGGATGAATCAGCAGAGCAGAGGATTTTTTAAGGCAGTGAAACTACTCAATACAATACTACAATGGTGGATGCATATTATTATACCTTTGTCAAAACCCCATAGAATATGCAACACCAAGAGTGAACTCTAATGTAAACTGTGGACTTCGGGTGATGATGTGTCAGTGTAGGTTTCTGTAGGTTTATCAGTTGTAACAAATGTACCACTCTGATGCCTGATGTTGATAATGGGGAATGTTGTGCATGTGTGGGAACAGGGGGTATATGGGAACTCTGTGTACTTTCTGCTCAATTTTGCTGTGAGTGTAAAACTGTTCTAAAAAAATCTGTTTACTAATTTGTTTTGAAGTAGCTCACAGTATGGAGAAAATAGAGTTGGATCCCTACTCCATTACATTAAAAAGTAAATTCTAAATGGATTGAAGGCCTAAGTGTGAAAATAAAATTATAAAGCTAATGGAAGAAAATACTAGAGAATATCTTTGTGATCTCAGTGTTTTTAGCAAGACCAAAAAAGTGCAAGCCATAGGAGAGAAATTGATCAATTTGATTAGATGGAAATTATTGAAGAATTCCAAAGATAAGATGAATGTCTGGGTGACAAAGACATTTGTAAATGATGAGCATTTCATATCTGGAAAGTCCTACAAATCGACAAGAAAAAGAAAAATCCACGGGTAAATATTCTGAGTAGGCAATTCACAGGAGAAACATGATAAATCTATGAAGAGGTGCTCAAATTTGCTAGTATTAAATGAAAACAAGATACTACTTTACATCCATCAGATTGGAAACAATTAGAAAGTCCAATAATCACAAGTACTAGTGAGGATATGGGGAAATGGGAACAGTTATGCATAGCTTATAGAATAAAAGTAGGTAAAGCCAATTTGCAGAACAATCTGGAACTACTTAGTGAAATTAATATGATTATACCCACAACCTCACAACCAAGCAGTCCCACTACATGGTTTATATTGCTGAGAAACTCTCATGTAGGTTCATAAGCAGAGCAGCATGAGGATTTGTATTACAGCAATGTTTGTGGAGGCAAAGAGCTGGAAGTCAGTTAAGTGCTCCTCACTGGGAGAATAAGTAAAATGTGGTCTGTGCATGCAGTGGAGTACTAAGCAGCAGTCAGTAGCAGTGTACATTCACAGGTAGTAACATTGACATATCTCAAAATTATAAGATTAAGTGAAAGAAATATTAAAATACAAAACAACTCTATGTAACTTCAAGTAAATTATACACACACATATATATGTATATATACATATATGTGTATATATAGATATTCAGAAGGACATATATTACTTAGGAGTGAGTGGTAAACAAAGGAAGGAAATGAGAGACGTATAAAGAATATAGAGATAAACAAAACATTGCCTTTGCTTTGCACAGTGATGAAAGTATATGATGTGACTTAATTTTTTACCTGTTTTCCTAAAAAAAAGAGGAATTAAAAAACTTTTTAAATAAAATAAATACAATATGGATATAATGATCTCATTAAATTGTATTTGAAAATTAAATGAGTAATTCATATAAAGCACTTAGCTTAGTACCTAGCCTACACTAAACACCCAATAAATGTTCTCTGTTAATGTTAGTAGCACCACTCATGACACAGCTACTACCAATCAGTTGGAGTTGGCACTTAAGACCCATTGGATTTAGATGATTTCCCCCAAAAGATCTGTTCAGGTCTAACAGTTTGTGGTTCTACGAGAGGGATAGGCAAGTCCTGGCTGCAAACCCAGAAGCAAGCAGGAGAAATGGTGAAAACAGCCTTGGGGAATGGGAATCGCTACCAGCTTTTTTGCAGTGTCATAGGAAATCTTGATGGTTAACTTGGGAGAACACCAGTATGAGGCACAAATTAAGAAAGGAGAGGCTGCAGGAGTAAACAGTGCTATAGTGCTGGGCGACTTTATGTACTTTGGTATACTTACTCCAAAGGGGGGTTTTCTTTTAGCATTTTAATTTCAAGCTATAAAATTGAATCACAACATCTAGGTATATAGTGTTTGCTTTGGATAATCTCTCCCCCACCCTCCTCCTTCCCTGAAGTGGGACACAGGTTGTTGTAGTGAAATGAGCAAGATCATCACCTAGTGGCCTGTCCCTCAAAGTGCTGACAAAAGATCCTGGTCCCAGAGAGCGGAGAACAGGTGCTACATCCTTGCCCTTACGTTAATTCAACAAGCATTAAGTGGGACTCAACGCCAGGCACTATTCTGGTGTCTTGGGGATGTAGAACTACTAACAGAAAATGACAGATTTAAAAATAAAATTAAGGAAGTGTCAACACGGAAACTTCCCAAAGTGACATTGCATTTTAATGTGTTTATTTTCCACTGGTTTTCCACAGATCATAGATGAAGAAGAAACACAATTTATGAGTAATTGCCCCGTTGCGGTCACCGAAAGCACCCCACGGAGGAGGACGCGGATCCAGGTGTTCTGGATAGCGCCACCTGCAGGAACCGGCTGTGTGATTCTAAAGTAAGTGAACAAAGGAATCCTTGGAACACTTCACTCCCCTTCCCTGCGCTCTCTCGAAGTCTCCATGGTGCGGTTGCAGAAGGAAAAGTGCCTTTATTGGGGCATCAGACAAGTTGTATCATCTCTCTGCCCTCCCTTATCTCGACTCTTAAACAGGACTATGGGCGGTCTTTTTGTAAAGTGTTATGGAAAGAATCAATCACCTGAATCTCTGTTTTCTTCCCATACAATGATCTGCTGGTTACTCTCTATCTTCCTAGAGATAATGATCCTATGGCTGGTCAAGAAAATTATGACCCGGGCAAGGATAATTTTTGGCTTCCTCCATCTTGAATACACCCCCTATCCTTAAGCTGTGCTAGGCTGACCTGAGACCTGACTATAACCTCCGTTGGCCCCAGGCTCTGCTTTATGATCCTGTCTTCTTCCTTCTCCTATCAAAATTGCCCTCTTGCACCACTTCCTATGGGGCATCTTGATCCTCATCTTGGTGAGTTACAATAGATGATGAGAGGTATGAGCCAGCCAATGGTTTTCCCCTGAAAGGTAGCATTATCTCAAACCTGTGCTTCCAAAATTGTATGTTATAGAATGATGTTCAGGGAGATGTAAATAGGTGGGCAGGAAATCAATTTCTATGGTTAAATAACTTTGGAAAATGCTGTATGCTATATATCTCCTTCTTGCAGATTCACAACATATATTAGCATATTGAAGGTTTTGCAAAGTCCTGCCAAAAAGAAGTCTGTTTAACTTGGTTTCACCCAGCATTTCCCAAACTTGACTGCAAAGCTCCTTTTTTGCTGAGACATCTATTAACATTAAGTAGTTTGAGAAATGTGGCTATAACCTGTTATAAATACATTTTAAGGCTCTATAGAGTGATGCTGGGAATTTTAGGATTTCAGACAGGCAAATAGTCATGGGTAGATAGGCAAGGCTCCAATGCCAGCATCCAAGAAACCCTTTTTCCTGGAGTTAGGGGCTGGGAACTTCCCAACCATCTTCTACTTCTTTCAATCCCCTAAGGCCTTATGTATATATTTGGTTCATTTGTCTGAACCTGTGGCAGGTGGACATTTCTAAAGACTTACAACTACAGCCCAGCCCTGAGGAGAGACTGATAAGCAGGCATTCCTCCTAGGCTCTCCAGCCCCTGCAGTTTCTGGACCCAGCTGTGCCTGGCTTATAGGAGGAAAAAAAAAGCTCACAGAGATTTCTGGAAGCCTCTGTCCATTGTCCAGACTCAGTCTTGTCTTTAGCCTCTTTTTGCTGCCATCTGTATGGACATCATTTATTTTTTTCTTAGTTTAATGCAAGCTGAGCATCCTTCCTCAGATTCCTTGAGAAGTTTGGCTTTTGGCACTAATCTACATTGGTGATTTTTTTTTAATTTAGAAGTAGAATTTATGTATAAGTATAAATCCCAATATATAACATGTATCTAGTATCTAGTTGCAACGTGGGAGAAGGCCTTGTAGGAATAAACGAAGACCACTGAACTGAGAAAAGAGGCTATTTATTCAGAGCTTGCTATGTAGCAAGGAAGTCAGCTGCCATCACTAGCATTTGACAGAGACTCAAAGGCAGGCAGAGGAGTGGGAAAGCTTTACAGTGAAAAATAAGAAAGTGGGTACTTTCTGACTGGAGATTGTTGGCATGGGGAAGCTGAGAGCGAGCTAACTAGAAATGGAGCATCTGATGTGATTGGTTTGGAGAGCATATTAGGCTTTCTCTGACTGGTCCTGAGATGGAAATAGAGGAGGCAGTCAGGCAAGAATTAGAGAGTTGATATCATTAGATGAGTCATCATTAGAGAGTTGCCCAAGTCCTAACCGTTCTGGACTAATGGCTGCAGACGTTGTGGTTTGGCTTCCCAGGCCATTTACTGCAGAGGTTGGGGGTCAGAGTTCTATCGTCACTGTCATATACAGCCTGGCCTTTGTCCATTAGTATATTCAGTCTCTCAGCCTGGAGACCGGGTTCTCAGCTTGGCTTTCCAGTACCCACACCCCTACCCATGGCAGCCCTATCACTCCACAGAGACTGGGGCTCTCCAATATCAGATCTGTGTGATGAGTCTTCCTGCTCTAAAACCCTTATCCCTTTGGTGTAGATCTCTGATTTTCTTTGACTTATTGTTCTCACAAACCAGAAGCCTTTGATCTTCCTGGTGGAAGCCAAAAAGGCATCTCTTGTTTACTGTTAACAATGAACATATGTGAACATATGTTTATCCATTAACAATAAACAAATGTGGCTTGTTCAGTCACTCATTCTTTCAATAAATGTAACTGAGCTTCTATTTGCACAGACGTCCACAGCGTACAGGCAACTGAAGTTAAGATCTTGGCCCTCAAGATTCTCACAGGCCAAATGGAGGAGACAGAAAGGGACAACCAGTACTGTCTACCATGAAGTCAGCTGCACATCTAGCAGGCTTTGTCTAATTTAATCTTCACAACAAACTTCCCCCTTGTATGCAGGAGGAGACAAGTCCCAGTGAATTAGGCAAGTTTCTTGAAGTCACACTTCCATTTAATGCTAAAGCCCCATGTTCTTCCTTTTATCTTTTTCTGAAGGAATTAAATGTAATCTACAATTATTCACTAAAGAAATCATTTTATAGGTAAGATGTAAATACATTCACATTGTAAAATTTCAAACAATACAGAAAATAGTGAAATACAGAAAAATACAGAATACAAAAAGAGTGAAAAATCCCTGACATTTCTCCCAATAAATCCCACAGTCTTCTACCCCAAAGTAGCAATAGATATCAATTTGGCTTGTATTTGTTAGACTTTTATCTGTGAGTTTATACGCATATAAAAAAACATACAAGTACCCTTTACACAAATGGTATCATGGTCTACGTGATGTCCTGAAATTAAATGGGTTTTCACTAAATAAAAGGTATTAGAGATATTTCCAGGTCAGAACATATGGATCTATCTCTTTTTTTAAACTGTTGCATATAATCTGCTGTGCAAATGTGTTAGTTATTCCACAGTTGATGGACATTTAGATTGTTTCCAGTTTTTTGCTATTACCAATAATGCTATAATAAACATCCTTATACATACCTCTTTGAGCAAATATGCAAGTTTTTATCCATGGTAGCTGCCAAGAAGTAGGATCTTAAGGGATGGACATTTGTAATTTTAATAGACACTGCCAGATTTTCCTCCAAAAAGCTTGCCAACTTAAACACTCTCCCTGACTGTGAACAAGAGAGCCTGTTTCCTTACTTGCTCAACAACTCTTTTTTTTTTTTTTAATTTGGCTGCACCAGGTCTTAGTTGTGGCATGTGGGATCTTTAGTTGTGGCATGCGGGATCTTTAGTTGGGGCATGTGAACTCTTAGTTGTGGCATGTGGGATCTAGTTCCCTGACCAGGGATTGAACCTGGGCCCCCTGCATTGGGAGTGTGGAGTCTTAGCCACTGGACTACCAGGGAAGTTCCTCAGCAACTCTTGATGTTTATCATTCTTTAAAGTTCTGCCCATCTGATAGTTAAAAATGGTGTCTTGTGGTAATTTATATTTTCCTGATTACTAGTAATATTATGAATCTTTTCAAATATTTATTCCATTTTTATTTCCTCTTTGTGAATGGCCCATTCATGTTCTTGTCCATTATTCTAATAATGTTTCCTTTAAAAATTGATGTTTATATATTTCCATATATTTATATATAAAATACATGTGTATATTATATGTATAAAATACATTTTATATTATGTATTTTATATATAAACATATGTAAATATATAATTTAATATATTTAAAATATATTTGTTTAGAATTGATCCTTATATGATACAGATAATAACACTTTGTTATAAATTTCAAATATTCCTCTCCATCTTTCTCTTAACTTTGCTTATGAGTATCTAATCATCCAAAAATTTGAAATTTTGTTTTAGTCAAATGTATCCATCCTTCCTCTTATGAATTTTGATTTGTATCTTGTCTAAAAATAATCTTCCTACACCCAAGGTTATAAATATATTCCCATATTGTTAATATTTTTATGGGTTTAAAAATAAATTTAGGTCTTTAATCTTCCTGGAATTTAATTTTGTGAATAATATGGTATCAATAAGCCTCAAGAGAAAACAGATGGCATGCTCCACATGAGTTGCCAAAGGGTCGTTGAATCAGGGGTCTGATTATGATGGTGTGGCCAAAATAAAAGTGAGAGGAGCCTTTAGCACCCATGTCTGAAGGGGCGAAAGGAGCGTGCAGAGGACGGGGCAGAGAAGACAACTGAAGTCACTGGGACTTGTCTCCTCCTGCGTAAAAGGTGGAAGTTTGTTGTGAAGATTAAATTAGACAAAGCCTGCTAGATGTGCAGCTGACTTCATGGTAGACAGTACTGGTTGTCCCTTTCTTTCTCCTCCATTTGGCCTGTGAGAACCTTGAGGGCCAAGATCTTAACTTCAGTTGCCTGTACCACCTCCCAGGGGCTGAGAACTTCAGTTAAGGGAAGCTACTAGCCTGAGGTGACCCACAGGGATCCCAGTCTTGATTCCCTGTCGATTCTCCCTTTTGACCTTGACTCCAACCACGAGGACAACGAAGCCTCATTGATAGAGCCCACACAGATTCTCCTCTCCCGCAAAGAACAGGGTACAGAAGGTTGAAGAAAGTAGCTGGAGGGACAGACCAGAGCTGTCCAGCACAGCTGGGAAATGAAAATCTACCTATTTTTTCTCAAAATGGCTAGGTAGTTGTTTCACATCCATTTATCAAATAGTCTGTCCTTTCCCTTATTGTTTGAAATGCTACTTTAACAAATATAAAATTTTTATACATGTCTGTTCTGTTCTGTTGATCTTTTTATCCCTGCACGAAACCCACACCATTTTATAGCATAATTTTATTTTATGTTTTGATAGCAAGTCATTGCTCATTAATCTTCTGGTTCAAAATGTTCATGGCCATTCAAGCAGATTCATAATTCCAGATGAATCATAGAATGAGTTTGCTGTGTTTAATAAAAACTTATATTGGGATTTTGAATGGTGTTGCAAACCCTACGATATGTTTTTATATCGTAGCATCCTAAAATGTGTTTTCCCAGTTAGAAATATGGAATATCCCCCTCTTCAGGTCTTTTATGTCCTTCAGGAAAGTCATGTAATTTTTCCTCATTTGAATTAAACATTCTTGTGAGGCTTTTTTTCCCCCACAGGTATTTTATACTTTTATTGCTTTTGTGAATGGGCTCTTTTTTCCTGTTAAAGTTTCTAATCATTGATTGCTTGTGTTTAGGAAAGCTATTGATTCTTGTACCTTGAGTTTGAGTTTAGACAGTGCTGAACTCTCTTGATAGTTCTAATGCTTATTTTTCATTTTGGGGGGAAATAATGAATAAATATACCTTTGTATCTTTTTCATGTTTTAGTTTATTATCTATCACCTCTAGTACAATATTAAATAGTGGTATTCATGCTTATTCCTGATTTTAGTGGAAATACTCTTATAATTCACTTTTAAGTATAACAGGAAGTACAGGTATCAAACTGATGCCTTGAATCAAGTTGAGAAATACCTTTGTCTAGATGGGAAAGTTTCCTTCTTTTTCTTGTGGAAGGTGGTGTTGGAGAAACCAATCAACCAACCAGTATTCCATGTGTCCAGAGTTGACCATCACTGAGAAAAACTCAGAGTATAAACAAGGATCCTGACTTTCAAGACACTTTCCTGAAGTCTAGTTGTGGTGTAAATAAAAATATGTATGCAAAACTTAGCTAACCCAAGACAGACATGAACTGGGGACAAATTAAACATGGTTAGTCAGAAAGTAGATGAACGAAGAATGTAATAATGGGAGCACCAGAGCTCCTTAGAAAGGTTAGTTTATATCTTGAAGGCAGTAGTAGGGTGTGGATAAATGGACAGAAGGGAAAAGGTCATTCCAGGTGAAGGGAGTGAACAGAGTGAAACTAATGTGAGAACTGAGAGGTGAGAGTAAATACGGAGGCACTGGGAGACAGTAAACAGACAGACTTGGTGAGATTAGAAGGTCATTGGGGGCCGAAATCCATTGCTAAATCATGCAGGTTCTCCAATGTCAAGATGAAGAGGTTGAACTTGATTCAAGAGGAACAAGGGAGTCATTAGTGGATTAAACAGTGGACTGACATGCTAGAAGGAAGATTCACTAAAAAATTAGTCTGGATGCTTACATCTTTGCTTTCCTGGCAGCAAATTCCAGGAAAGATGAAAGGGGAGACACTAACTTTGTTGCAGAGCCCTCACTTTCAAAAATGGGCATTTGTGTTGCTGTGTTTGGGTAATATTCCTGGGAGAAGGCAGACTGGTAGTGTAAGCTGCAGAGTCTGCTAAATATCTGTAGATGACAGCTCTGAAGCCCACATAGCTGGTTATGTTCCTTTGCCCAGGAGGGCTGGGAAGGGAAGCACATAGCAATTACAACTTTCCTTTTGGCACAAACCTGACACCATTTCCATTTTCCATTTGGATGCAAAGATTTGAACATTTCTAAATTACAGGCTTTTAAGACATCCCTCCTTATAGCTTTCTCCCTACAAATGAATGACCCAGCACTTAAAGTTTCCGTGGCATGCTTCAACGCTGCAAACTGTTACAGCAAAGTGGTGACTGATTGAAAGAAAAAGCCTCTGTGAATAGAATAGATGTTTACAGACCCCATCGGAGGGAAGTCCTATCCTCTTAAGTCTGATAAAAGTTTTGTCCCTTGAAGTGATCTTGTCTTTCCATACCTTCGTTACATGCATTTATTACTAGACTTCTGGCACCCACTTGTCACTTCTTGGGAGGGTTTGAGATGTGGGTTGCCTTACCCTGGAGGAGATAGTCACTTGGTGAACCATTTGGGGAATTCAACCTTATGAAACAGTGATTGGTTGCAGGCAGTAATAACAGCCCAGAGCCAAGCCCTGCTCTAGGTGCATCATAAATACTCATTTAATCCCCAGAGCAACCCTATGAAGTGGATACTAAAGAGGATGCTAAGGCACAGAGAGGTTAAGTCACTTGCCCAAGGTCACAGGGTAAGTGACAGAGCTGGGATTTAAACAGAGAAGCATCTGGGTTCCGGAGCCTGTGATCTTAGTACTGTACTCTACCATCTCAGGCAGGTCAAGTTCAGCTGCAGCTTCTCCTTCTCCCCCAACATGATTAGTTGCCATAACTGCCTCTTCTTTCTCTCAATTGCTTTACATTCACTGCCTTATTCACAGGCACTTCTTGCCTCACTATTGCAGGAACCTTGTACTGCTCACACTAGTTCCTTGCCCTGTGATTCTGCCTCTTACTGGTATAAGAATTGCTGTCCTCATACGCAGCTGAGTCACACCGCTTACATAACAAGCTTGAAGGGGGCTCTCCATCACCTTCCAGATCAAGTCCAGAATCCTGATCAGAGCATGTTAGTCTCCCTATGTCCTTTACCAGAGTCCCTGACCAGCCTCTTCTTCCACTGAATCCCTCCATGAACACTGTTCTCTGGCCATTCTTGTCTGCTCACTCTCTTGATAACATTTATGGAGCACCTACTGCATGCAGTCAATGAGGATTCAGAGACTGTCTCTGAGAATGTCACAGTCTAGGGGTGAAACACAAAACAAATCAAGTCCACAGTCCTTCATCTGCATTTCTGAAACCCAAAAAGCTCTAAAATCCAAAAGATATTTTCTTAACTCCTTTAGGACCCAAACCTGCCTTGAACTGACTTGAATTTATTTATAATCTTTTAGTGTAAATATTAATGTGTTTGATGCTGCCCCAGACCCTGATGGGGATGTTAAAAAATATATGGAAAGTGCCCTGTATTATCTTTCTGAAATCCAAAACTATTCTGAATTCTGAGGTACCTCTGGCCTCAAGGGTAACAGATAAGGGAACTTGGCCATCTGATGGGAAGTTTGGTCATGGATTGCAGGGGAGGCAGCCCTCTGACAGGACTGGGTTTCACAGAAATATTAAAAACGAGCAATTCATTTCTTGCTCGTGAAATAACCTGTTCCCAGCTGCAGCTGCTACTAGATCTGAGAACGTATTCAGTGTTCCCCATCACCAAAGAATAAAGCCAAAATTCCTTAGCATGGGGTCCAAGGTCCTTAGTGACGCTTCCAGACACCTTTGCAGCCTCATTTCTAGGTGCTCCTCCTCCCACCCAAGACTGCAAGCTTCATGGAGGAGGGGATCAATTTTACTCATCTGTGTGGCCCTAATGTAGGGGTTGGCAAACCACAGTCTGTGGGCCACATCTGGCTCACTGCCTGTTTCTATGAAGAAGGTTTTATTGGAACACAACCAGGTTCATTCATTTATGGATTGTTTAGGGCCCCTTTCACGCTACAGCAGCAGAATTGAGAAGTTGCAATAGAGACCTTATAGCCTACAAAGTCTAAAATATTTTTTATCTGGCACCTTATAGAAAAAAATGTACTGACCCCTGCTCTAATGTATACCCCGGTGCCAGGAACTCAATAACTGCTGATTCCTGGCCTGGGTTCTCCTAAAAGCCCAGCTTAGACAAAGGCTTGTGTGCAGGGAGTTTATTTGGGAAGTGATCCCAGGGAGAAGGTGGGGGCAGTGGGGATGGGGGTTATTTGGTCAAGTGTTATTGACCTGGTCATCACCGTAGGCAGTCGATGCTTTGGCTTCTCCAAAGGCCCCTGCTGGGACCTTTGGAGAAGCCACATGACATGTGTCTCAGAACAGCGTGCCCAGGAATGAAGGGGGAAGCCATTATCCATTGGTTGTCATCCTCCATTGATCAAGGGTAGCACCACAGGCATTAACGCCCCTGCACTCTGGGCTGCACGTGTGTGAATGTTCATCAGGTTCTGAACATGTACTGCAGCATCAGAGAAGCTCTGGGACAAGAAGCAAGAGGTACACCACACAGACAAGGTGTGTATCATCTAATTACAGTGGACAGAGCTGCTCATAGCAACAGTGGTTGGAGTCAGAGTTGGGATGAGAGGATGTGAAGAGGCGTATAGAGATGCTCAATGCATCAATTAGTATGAATAGTAGTATAAGTAGCTTGCATCAGTTAGTATGAAGAGTAGTATAAGTAGCTTACATTTATTGCCAAGAACTATGCTAGGTGCATTGCATGCCTTATTTTACTTAATTTTCATAAAAGTCCTGTAGGGTCTCCACTATACTCTTCCCATTTTCTTGATGAGAAAACTGAGGTTTAGAGAGTTTGTATTCAGGGTAATAAAGCAGTTTAGTGACGGAGCTGGGTCTTAAACCCACTTCCACTTGACTCCAAAGCCCTTGTTGTTAACTAATCACCACTAAGCTACACTGACCCGCACACCCCCACCTTCTGCCTCACTTGGTCTGTGAAGCCTGGAGGGGCAGGGGACTGCCTGGGTCAGGGAGGTGTTGCTCCCCAAGTGAGGAAACTAAATGTCCTTTAGAAAATGGAAAACAAACCCAAGGACCTGGCAAGAGAAAGGCTTGTTAGTGAGAAGGGAGATGAGTATTAGGAGGGATTAGCCAGAACTCATAAGATTTTGTAACTTCATGGAGCTCACCAACTCTTTTTATCTTGGAAGGAAATAACACAGAAAACCCACATCTGATGACTCTGTGTATGATTTAGAGGAAGCTGGCAGGATTAGAAGGATCTGATGTGGCTGAAGTGCAGCTTACCCTGCAATTTTTCTGGCATTAGGTACTGAGAAGACCCACAGGCTCCTTTGTCATACGTCAGGGTGGCTCTCCCTTGAGGCTGGCTAGAACCTCAGCAATGCTAACTAGGGATGGAAGCAAGGAATCAACAGAAAAGGGGGTGGGAAACCCCAGACCAGTAGAAGAGGCTGGTTCTTGTGAGAGCAGTTGGAGAAACCAAGACCATGGTTAAAAGGGCAGCATGTGCTTGGTTCAGGAAGACTTAGATACTCTAAGACATGCCATCCAACAGCTGGAATCCA
This sequence comes from Balaenoptera acutorostrata, assembly GCF_949987535.1. Lineage (NCBI taxonomy): Eukaryota > Metazoa > Chordata > Mammalia > Artiodactyla > Balaenopteridae > Balaenoptera > Balaenoptera acutorostrata. Next base: position 43,363,638 of record NC_080072.1, on the reverse strand, counting down.
GATGCCGGGGCTTCCTGGGAGGCTGGCAGTGGCAGAGTTCCAAGGGAGCAGTCCAATGGCAGCAGAGTTTCATTCAGCAGCTGGAGTCCCAGGTGTAGGATCCAGCCCCTGGGGAGAAAACTGGGAAGAATTAAAAGGAAGTACGTGCTGTGGAGGCGCTCCAGGCACAGCAGGAAACTGAGGCTCAGATGGAACACTGAAACCCACGCTGCAAGGGGCAGCGGTGTGACCACAACTCGGTGGGCATGTACGAGTGAATGGCCCACCCCAATCATGCACAAGGACCCAGAGCCCTGGCAGCAAGACCAGTCCCAGTCCTATCCCAGTGGTGGAGCAGGGATTGCCAAGATATTCCAGGCCCTGGTCATGGTGGGATCAAAGCATGATGTTTAGATCCTGTGGACATTTTAAAAATTGAAATTAAATGCATATAACATGAAATTAACCAGTTTAAAGCCATCAATTCGGTAGCATTTAGTACATTCACAATGTTGTGCAACCACCACCTCTGTCTAATTCCAAAATATTTCCATTGCTCCAGAGTAAAACCCTTTACCCATAAGCAGTGAACCCCATTTTCCTCTCCCCACAGCCCCTAGCAACCACCAATCTGCGTTCTGTCTCTACGGATTTACCTATTATTGATATTTCATATTAATGGAATCATACAATATGTGATCTTTTGCATCTGACTTTTTCCACTTACCATAATGTTTTTGAGGTTCATCTATGTTATAGCATGTATTGATATGTCATTCCTTTTTATATCTGAATAATATTCCATTACATGTATATACCACAATTTGTTTGCCCCGTGACATTTTTGACATGAAATGGTCACAGGATAAAAATGCAACAATGAAAAATCATCAGATGGTATCATATCTACATTAACCTTTCAATCCATATACATATTTTTTTAACCCGGGAATATACAGTAGATGTGTTCCTCCACTCCTGATCCTCACCCCTTCCCTGGGCAGGACAGTGACAACCCTGGGACAAGGGTAGAAAAGGACAAAGAGATGTTTCCACACCTACTTTGTCTCTCAGGGTCATGAAGTAAGTGTATTGGCCTGCTAGTGGGCAGGGCTGGGACCCAGGGCTGGGTCTGGCCTGCTACAGGCTGGGTCCTCAGGCTGCAGGATTGTGGTTTTCTTGCATCTAGTGTCTGCCCCCTGGTGGATGAGGCTGGTCTAGAGGCTAGTGCAGTCTTCCTAAGGGCAGGGCCAGGGCCCAGGGGATTCTGGGACTGGTGTCTGCCCACCAATGGATGAAGCTGGGTCCTGGGCCCTCTGGTGGGCAGGGCCATGTCCAGGGGCAGCTGTGGGCTCAGGAAGTCTTTAGGCAGCTTGCCTGCTGATGGGTGGGGCTCTGTGTGTGTGTGTGTGTGTGTGTGTGTGTGTCCCAGTTAGTTGCTTGGCCTGAGGCATCCCAGCACCAGAGCCTACAGGCTATTGGATGAGGCCAGGTCTTGGCACTAATGAGCTGGAGGGAGACTTTCAAAATGGCGCCCACCAGCACCAGCGTCGACCAGCACCAGCATCCACATGGTAGAAGTAGCTCCCAAGAATGGCTACTGCCAGTCTATGTCCCCAGGTTGAGCCACACCCTTCCTCCACCCCCTCCAGGAGACACTCCAAAACCAGCAGGTAGGTCTGGCCCAGGACCCTATCAAATCACTGCTTTTGCCCTGGGACCTGGAGCTCATGGTATTTTGTGTGCTCACTTTAAGCCTGGAGTCTCTGTTTCCCCCAGTCCCTCGGGGCTCCTGAAATCAAACCCCACTGACCTTCAAAACCAAAGGCTCTGGGGGCTCATCTTCTCAGTGCAGGACCCGCAGGTTTGATAGCCTGACATGGGGCTCAGAACTCTCACTCCTGTGGGAGAACCTCTGCAATGTAATTATTCTCCAGTATAATTACCCGCCCACCCAGGGGTATGGGACTTGACTCTATCGTGAGTCCACCCCTCCTACCTCATCTCATGTGGTTCCTTCTTGATGTCTTTAGTTGTAGAAGGTCTTTTGTGGTAGGTTCTGGTCTTTTTCATTGATGGTTGTTCTGCAAATAGTTGTGATTTTGGTGTGCCCATGAGAGGAGGTGAGCTCAGGCTCTTTCTACTCTGCCATCTTGGCCGATCTCATGAAGTAAGTATAAAACATGTTGGCATATTTTATCCTGTCACCAAAATGGCTTGATTAGATCTTTTTATACCCAGTATGTAACCACAGGGTAACAGAGTCATATACCTGGTCATTTACTACTTCATCTGGTAGAAGAATGGGCGGAAGTCCAGTGAAGACACAAAGGATGCTGGAAAGATGAGCGGAGGGTCCTCAGCGCTGTAGAAGATGACATTCCTTCAGAGCTGCTCACAGCTCCATCACCATTCATTCGCAACCACTAATCAAAGAATTGTCCCTGAACTATTTGCCTTCCTGCAAGCCTGCTTGCCACAGAGAATACCCAAACTAAAGCCAGTGAAGAAATGAGATTAAGTAAGAAGAAAGAATGTCCCCCACTCCTTCCATTATTAATTATTGCAGGCTGATTTCACCTACATTTTCCCTTGGGCATTTCCCCAACATTTTGCATTTAACAGCCCCTGGAAGCCAGGAAAGTAGAGAGGAAAAAGCTCCATAATATCTTAGTTCTATACTATTCATAAATGAAAATCATTGTTAATTTAGAGTTTGACAGCTGTGGTGCATTTGTAAGTCCAGCGCAGCTGTCATCAGCACTCCAGCTTATTTTTCAAACAGATGTTTAATTTGACTTTAGTGTTATTGCCAATTTTTGAGGAGAAAGAGAGGGGGAAGCAGAAACAGGAATAATCATTATAGTCATCATTTGGTTTCCTTTCAAAACATAAATCGGCATGATTAACGGTGACATCAGAATTGCTCTAATTGCAGTTTTGGGTGCAGGACTGGTTAACCATCATCTCCTTACCTCGTCCAAAGTCCATTTTTATGTTTTTTTCCCTAAAGTCAGAGACTGTTTTGTGATAATTACACCCAGACTCTGAACAACAGTCCCCGCTACCCAGAAGAGCCTTCCATAGTGCAGAAGAAAAATCAGGGAGTGGTGAATGATGGGTGATTGGGCTGCAACCCCAGATGAAAGCTGCAGGGCTGAGTCTCGTCTTGCGGCCGTGGAATCAGGAAACCAGTGAGAGCAGAGCCCCGGGAATGGCAGCCAGCTTCTCCCACACTCACTCTTACATCTCTACCATGCTTATGGGGCTTAGGCAGCTGGGTTCATGCATCCTCACAGTGTGCAAATCGGTCTCAATGTACAAAATTAAACACATCTGTGGCTCCACGTAGAAATCTGATGAGTCAGAATGTACTTGAACAGGCCCTGCTGTTCCAGTCCATGTTGCTTGGAGGAATCTTCCTTCATACCAGCGGTGTCTCTCGGTAAACCCACTTCCCGGATCTGATTTCTCTACCCTCGCCTTTTTGTGTTTGGCTTTTAATGGTCTCACTTGGGTCCTACTCTGTACCGTCTATCATGTGTCCAGCCACTGGCCCTCATTACTTCTTTGACAAGGCCTCTGTTGCGGGGACTCTAGATGCAATAACACACTTACTGCATTTCTTTGTACACTGAGAGAAAAGACTCACCTTGCGTTCTCCCTCTGCCGGCCATTGTGATATGTGCTGTGCAAAAGAAGAATCCACTCCAAGGAAAACGTTGGCAGAGGTCCCAGATCCCAGCTCTTAAGTCATGGTTGGGTAGAGGAATGAGCCACAGCTCCATCCATCTAGTGCTAGAAATCACAGGACGCTCTGAAGTCTCACTTCTCAAAGGGTGCCCCCCATCTTTTTAATTGGAAAATATTGTTTACAGATTGTCAACGAGGAGTTAATTTTTCCTTAACTACAGAAAGACAAGGCTTCTGCCAGGTTGACCACCTAAGAATCTGAGGGAATCCTTGGGCAATTATTATGGTACCAAAAGCTCCTGGCTGTTGCTTGCCACCTTGGCTACCTGGATCTAGACTATGGATCTGTTCCCTCAGGCAGCTGCTTCCCTACCTTTGCTTCATGCTTGGAGCCCATCCCTTAATACCCCACATCACAGCTTAGGCTAAGCAACAATAGTAGTAAGATGTTGTTGAAAGCTTGGGGAGTTAGAGAAGGGAATCATAACACAGAGGTCCTACATAACTGGCTTATAAGTTTGGCTATTCTCAGGGCCCAGAAGCCCAAACTCATCCTTGGGTGTTCCCTGCTTTCACACTTGGTGGGCATCAGGCTCCCTTCCCAACCTCAAGGGCCATTTTAGTTCCCCCTCAAGAGAATGCCCTGTACAAGTCCCAGTTGACCCAAGTCCAGACCCAGTTCTCCTCTGGATTAGTTTGGCATTGTAGTTATGAAGGTGGATTCAGGTCAGACAGCCTGAGATTGAGTTCTGGCTCCATCACTTACTACTGGTGTCAGGCAAGTCATTAAACTCCGGGTACCTCAGATGTCTCCCCTGTAAAATGGGGATAAATAATAGTACCTACCTTATAGGGTTGCTGTGAGGATTAGATGAGTTAATACATGTAAAGTGTTTAGAACCATCTGGCCCAGAAGCAGCTCTGTACAAGGCTATATTATTATTGTTGTTATTATTATTGCTTTACATTTGCAATACAATGAAGATCATCACATAGATGTTTCTAAGACAAAAGAAGTGGTTCACCCCCAGAAGTGAATTCCAGTTTCTGGCACTTAGGACGAAAACTATACATGGTTTTTCAAGCTTCAAAAACTCTTAAGTTTCAGTCTCACTGCATCGCCTTTCCTTTTACTTGCTTGGTCCTTGCCAATTCCCATAAAGAATATGAAGTGGTGTTAAGAAAAACATAAAACAAAATAGTCATGTTAAATTTTAAAAATCAATATCAGGGAAAATTAAAATTAAAATATAACATCAAGACAAGAAGAAGACCAAGCACAAATACACAGGGGTCTAAGTTCCCATAGAGTTGTAACAGTAGTGGATTATAACCCATTAAATAAAATGGGAAATTAGAGGTTGTCTGATATAAATAAATACCTATGCTAACTAAATAAATGAATGGATAATTGGAAAGTTTGATAAAGAACAGGATATTTATATAATCTCAAAGTACCTGCCCTCAAAGATTTAATAACTTACAAAGAGGAAACCAGGAATGTTAGAGTGGAGAAGTCTGGCAGACACCAGTAATGGGACAAATCTGAATTTAAATTCTGTGCCCCCTGACAGGATGCAATGAGAAGAATACAGCATCACTTCTGTGATATTCCTGCTCAAGGTGCATAACCTGCATCTAATCCTGAGGAAACATCAGACAAACGCAAACATTTTACAGAATTACCCACCTGTCATCTTCAGAGCTTTCAAAGTCATAAAAGTCAAGGAAAGCCTGAGGAACTGCTTCAGATTGAAGGAGGCCAATGAGACATAAAATCTAAGGGAAACACTGTGATTCTAAACTAGACCGTTTGGCCATAAAGGAACAATTGTCAAAACTTGAATAGGGTTTGAGGATTAGATGTATTAATGTTAATTTCCTAAGTCTTATTGTTACATTGTGGTTACATAAGAGAATATCCTTGTTTGTAGGAAAAACACTAAAGTGCTCAAGGTGATGGGATATCATGTCAACCACTTACTCTTAAATGCTCCAGGGGAAGAAAGTTCTTTGTACTGTTCTTGGATGTTTTCTTTAAGGTTGAAATGGTTTCAAATTAAACAGATTCAGTTCAAAGGCAGGAGGGGGTGGAGAGGAAAGAGAAGAGCCGCGTTTGCATCTTTCCTTCTTTCTTCTTTTTCCGTTTTCTTCCTGGGTTCTTCCTACCAGAAGGTTGGGCTAAGGTGGGGATGAGAAGACATTGGTTGGGTTCAATCAAGAAGACAGGCCAGGACTCGCTAGGTCTGAGAGGCTGGCGGTCCCTTCGTTCTTGGTGTGGGGTGAGGGGGGTACCAGTCACAGGGCCGCACTCGTGGGAAGAGGCATGGGAGGGCGGGCGCCCAGCCTAGTCTGGGGTGGTGCAGAGGGTCTAAAGAGATCAACCTGTGAGCTGACAGAAGGCTAGAGGGGAGGAGGAACAGAGGAAACAGCGTGTGGGAGTGGCCCTAGACCAGACAAAGCAAGGAGCATGTGAGGACCTGCAAAAGTGGTCCTGATGGTGGAGCAGGAAGGAATGTTGTTGGGGCAAAGGTGGCGCTCAAGAAATGTGATGTTTTTCTTTGCTTTTCTTCTCTTCTTTATACTGTTTTTTTCTTTCTCTCTTTTTTTTTTTTATAAATTTATTTTATTTATTTATTTTTGGCTGCGTCGGGTCTTCGTTGCTGTGCGTGGGCTTTTCTCTGGTTGCGGCGAGCCGGGGCTGCTCTTTGTTGCGGTGCGCGGGCTTCTCATTGCGGTGGCTTCTCTTGTTGCGGAGCACGGGCTCTAGGTGCGCAGGCTTCAGTAGTTGTGGCTCATGGGCTCAGTAGTTGTGGCTCGCAGGCTCAGTAGTTGTGGCACACGGGCTTAGTTGCTCCGTGGCATGTGGGATCTTCCCAGACCAAGGTTCGAACCCGTGTCCCCTGCATTGGCAGGCGGATTCTTAACCACTGAGCCACCAGAGAAGCCCTTCTCTCTTTCTTTCTCCCCTTCTTTCCTTCCTTCCTTTTTCCCAAAAATGTCCCCCCTTCGAGCATTCAGCCGGATGTTGCTCTAATTTTTTTAATAACAGTAATAATAATAGCTGAAATATGTGCCAGCACCCTATATATAATGCAGATACTACTCTCCCATTTTACAGAGAGTAAGCTAAGGCACAACTTGCCCAACATCTTAAGTAGTGAAACTGGCATTTGAACCCCAGACAGTCTAACTCCACAGCCCAAGCTTTTGATCTGCCCCAGATCTGAGTAGATCTTTAATGAGGCTAAATTCTTGTGAGGACTGTCTTCTATAAAGGGGGCTTGCAAGCCTCAATAGTGTTCTAACTGGGGAGGGTGAACGGGGGAGATGCTTATGAACTGTGGTCTGTGGATGCATGTTACCCACTCAAGTCCCCTCCCCTCTCACCCCACTCGCTGCCTTCCCATGCCTGTACTGTCAGCAGCCATGTGAGACCTGCCACGGGGCCAGGTAAACCTGGAGCCTAAGCTGCACCAGCTGATGGTTGTACCCTGCGTGGCTACAGAGCCAGAGCAGCTCATGGTGGAGAAGGGCAAGAAAGGGTCAAATCAAAAAAAATGCTGAGGATCAGGCCCAAAGGGTCCTCAGTAGGTAAGGCAGTCATAAGGGAAGAAACAAGACAAAGTTGAGTCAAGGTGAGCTGTTTAAGATGGAAACTGTGACCGAGTGAGGCAAAGGTATAAAATGCCCATCTGTATGTGACGCTGTAGGTGGCACTTGCCCTCAGAGGGAAGGAGTGTCGATGTATCTTTCACCACCCTCCACCTCCTACTAACTCCCAGGGATTAATTATTCATTCAACAAACATTTTGTGAGCACCTACTATGTGCCAGGTTTGTGTGAGTTGTAGGAGGGAAGAAGAAAGAAGGCTGAGGAACTGGCACATGGATTTCACCTGAGAACTTGAGGTGCCAAGCTCTCTTTGGAAGAGGCTGCGTTTCCGTGTTCACTTTAGCCCCTGGAACAAAGCCAAGAGTGACGGGGAGTTACTGGCTGGGAGCGGTGAGGTAGGGGGTTAGTGTGGGAGAGGAGAAGGGCTCCTCCCCCCCGCCCCCGTAGCCACTGCCATGGCCATCTCAAAAGCACCTCTTTACAGAAAAGCCTAATTTCCACATCCCTCCTCAGTCAACACAGATTCTGTTGCTAATAGCATTTTTCAAGCTGGTTCTCAACTGATTACAACATTGCGTTAGACAGTTTGCGTCTTGAGATGGGCTCTAGGGTCAGACAGGTCAAGGTTGGAGTCCTGGCTCTACCCAATCTGATTCTGGTTTCTTTCCTATAAAATGAGGGTAAGGAGCTGAGGCATGGGAAGTATCTCTTTTCATTTTTAAAGCAGTTTAGGGTTTACGGAGCACCTTCCCAATACTCTTGCAAGGGTGACATCATTATCATTGTGAGAGGTTAAGGCTCCCAGAGGTAAAGTGATTTGAACTGGGTCACAGAGACCCTGAGTGTATAAGTCAAGATAGAAACCTGTTCCCACTTTTTAAATAGAAAAGATTTGCTGTGTTTTATGCCCACTTTTTAAATGATCAAATTGCTGTATAACACTTAGGACACTTACATATTCTATCTTTGCCCCATAGTTTTAGCTTGAGATTTCCTTGTAAATGGGAGTTGGGACAGAGCTATGGGTTGTGGAGTCAACCATATTGGGGTCCCGATCCTGACTCCACTGCTTAAGACTTGTATAAACATGGGCAAGAGACTTGGTCCCTCTGTGCCTTGGCTTTTTCCATCTGCAAAGGGGATAATAACCGTCCCTACCTCATAGGTGGGAGAATTAAAGAAGATAATCTATGTCAGCTATTCTCTACCCTGGCTGCCCAATGGAGTCACCTGAGCAACTTTGTAAAATCACCTGTGTTCTGGCCCCACTTCTGGAAATCTGATCTCTTTGGACTAGGATGGAACTGGGATGTCAGTACTTTTTAAAAGCTCCCGCAAATGATTTTAATGAGTAGCCAGGGCTGAGAACACTTGAAGTATGTAAAATGCTTACCACAGAGTGCCTGGCACATAGTAAGCACTCAGTAGAGGTTAGTTGTTATTGTTATACAAGCTGATAAAGTCAAGGCTTGTGGGCTAACACTGGTGAATTGGTACCAACATCCAATGGGCCCCAGTCACTATGCAGTGCACTGTGGGTAGGTTCAGGGATGAGCAAGAGAAAGTCTCTACTTCATAAGGGTTTAATTAACTCTCTAGCTGGGTGGAAAAGGCATAAATACATGAGAAGTTAAATAGCAACATGAGGTTTAAAGTAGAAAGAAGAAAGGAAGATCATATTTTTCAAGCATTTACATCATGCCAGGGAACTTTCCATACTGGCTTAGCTCATTAATGCTCACAAGAGTAGATATTAACCCTGATTTGTAGGGCAGAAAACTGAGTCTCAGGGCTATAATTCACCTAGGTCACACTCAAGAGGTAGATCCAGGATCAAACCTGATCTGCTTGACTGTAAAGGTGTCTCTATTATACCATGTCTTTATCATGCTGATTTCATGGTGATTATAAAGAAAAGAAATGAATAAGTGGGATTAGAATTTTGAAGGTTTAAATCTAAGTCCTTATGTATGTATGTATGTATCTGTCTGTCTGTTATTCTATATTTCTGTCATTCTATTCTATCCATTATTCTTCTCCTTCCACCATCCATCCATCCATGCATCCATCTGTCCAATTCTGTTACCCAACATAGCTATAAAGTAAGACTTTCAGTTCAAGCAAATATCTTGGTTAATAGACCAACCTTTTGGGTAAATTTTAATTAATTCTTAATTTTCCCTCATAAAGTTAAAAAATTAGCATTAAGCTAAACAATATATCACTTCCAGTAAATCATACAGGATTAGGAAAGCTGAGGTTATGCTTTAAAGCGTGCTAATGGTATCAGAGTATTTAACGTAAATTAACTACCAGTCAGTCCTAAACAGTAATACAAATAGAGGGAAACAAAATTAACGTGATTAAATACATTCAGAGTCTATTTATTCTGTTAATTGTTAAAATTTAGGCAACAGATTGCAAAGAGACTTGCAGCTGCAGCTCTGAAATAGCTGGTCCTCCCCTCAGCTGTTGCTAATTAATGCGATTTTCCTGATAACAGTTTTCTGATAGCAGAGAGACAGCAGCAAATCAAAACAACTTCATGTTCATGCTGATGAGCCCTGACAACAACCAGAAGAGCCCAACAGGATCCAAATGGAAATGTTGCTAACTGCCGGTTTCCATGTAGTATTCCTCAGGCACAGCCGACCTTCAATGCCGGCAGTTTATCACACAAATACAGGGGTGTCGGGGATATAGGATGGCAAGTCACGTTATCACATCAGCCACAGCCATGTTGGGTCACAGTGGGATTATGCCACAGGCTCCAGAGAGGAGCAGAAAAGTGCTCTGAACAGTTGTCCATTGCTCTGTACCTAGACCTGTGTAGTGACCCATCTTCTCTTAATTTACCTGACTTTTTTTGCAAAAGACAATTCAAGGAGGCCAGTTTGCACTATTCAATATGTGGAACTACTTGGCAGAATTAGCAGTAAAGCAACTCAAAAGCAGTCAGCATCCCTCATGTTTAACGCATCTGTGGTTGCCTTTGGCTCATGTGCTGATCCCCAGTCCAATCAGTTGCAGTTTGTTGCTTTCAACAAAATACATTGCACAAATCATAACAGTTTATGGATCAAAGGACTGGTTTGGCCTTCCTAAGGAGGGTACCAGACACATGGAAGGCCAGGATTTATTAGCTTTTTCTACAGACAATCTGGTACAATATCATCCCGAACTGGGCCAGTCAGTGACATTAGACCTCGGGCCACGAGGGACTCCTGGTCATCTCTAGGGCAGCTTGAACAGAGAAGAATCCAAGTAAGCAGGAAGTTGAATTACAGATTTTCAAGACTAGCTATGTCAACCCAAAGAAACACTATGCATATTGATACATTTGGATGCAGGGGGAAATAAATACAGTGCAAAGTGTCATTTCCAAAAGATCATCACCAAATATCCTCCTAGGATAAGGATTCTGCTAGTTCACTTTCTTGAAATGTATCTTACTTTGTATCAGAAACATCCTTGACATGGAGCCATCCAGAAAAATAGGGAAATGTACATCCCAGTCTGATGGTACAAACTCACTCTGTTGCAAAAACAAAATGAAGCATTGACCAGGGCACAGACCCTAGAAAAAGTTTCATCTTTGGGTCCACCACACCATGAGGGTCCAGTTTCTAGGATATCTGTTGTGCTGCCCTCCGGAGATGGTGACCATTTGGTTTTAATCTTGTTGCCTTATAAAGGTGAGGAAATTGAAGCCTCCCCCTCCCTCCCTCCCTCTTTTTCCTCTCCATCTCCACTGTGACTTTTATCTCTACTTTGTGAAGATCTAAGCATTTCCCAGGAACACATGCTGTCAAGTCCAGCTTCCTTATCTCTCCAAGACATGCAACATATAGATGTGGTTTTTTTTGTTGTTGTTGTTGTTTTTTACTTTTTTATTTATTTATTTATGGCTGTGTTGGGTCTTCGTTTCTGTGCGAGGGCTTCCTCTAGTTGTGGCAAGCGGGGGCCACTCTTCATCGCGGCGCGCGGGCCTCTCACTCTCGCGGCCTCTCTTGTTGCGGAGCACAGGCTCCAGACGCGCAGGCTCAGCAATTGTGGCTCACGGGCCCAGTTGCTCCGTGGCATGTGGGATCTTCCCAGACCAGGGCTCGAACCCGTGTCCCCTGCATTGGCAGGCAGATTCTCAATGACTGCGCCACCAGGGAAGCCCAATGTGGTTGCACTATCACCTTTAGGATAGATATTTTTATCGATTTGTTGGGTTTTAATTTATTTCTTGCCTGATTGAAGAAAAAAAGATTTTCAGTACCTTGTTTAACATGGATAAGAGGCTCCAGGATCACTCCTAAGTCCCCCATATCAAGCGTTGGTAGAATTTTTAAAATTTGCCATATTTTTTTAAAGAAAGAATTGGTCACTTGTATTCTACTCTGCATTAAAACGAGGTGCCATTCATTTCCCTTCCACATTTTTTACTCGGAAAGTCAAAACTCTTGCCCTTCCTTCCTTCCTTCCTTCCTTTCTTTCTTTTCTTTCTTTCCATCCCTTCCATCCCTTTCTCCCTCCCTTCCTTTCTTCCTTTTACTTATCTCTGAAAATATTTTCCATGACAAAGGCTAGGAAACAGGACAAGTCATGCCCAGATTTTGTGGCTTCGTGTGGTCCCATGTTGTTGCTCCAGAGTTCTGTGGGGATCCAAATGATTGTGGCTTACCTCTGATGAGCTCATGTGACATAAGAATGAGGTCAGATGCTACAAGAGGGGTGCAGATGTTGAAAAGAAGAAACATGGGACAAGTCTGGAGTGAGTCAAAATATAAGACCTAGGGGTGTCTTTTTTTCAAAGAGTCAACTCATGGGATGAGCAAAGAGGGGTGCATAGTGTAATCAGCAACTGTCTTTTCCATAAAGAAAGCTCTGTCCTGGGTTTAACCTCCTCCTGGCAGACGTACCATCATCCTACTGATTCCCAGCTTTGTGAAGGCAGTTTGAATACAACCTAAATGGTTCCTTTTGAGACCAACAGTTGCCATCAGCATAGCTTGAACAAAGCAAAGCAGACTTAACTGGTCTTCACGCAGTGGGAAATGTTTCATGACTCAGACCAGTCATTGTTTGCTGTTCACCCAGCATGCTGGGTGGCTCTGGTAATATAGGAGAGTTTGTGCTTCTTGCCCGATTGTGGACATAGGGTAGATACTCGACTGTAAAAGAGTTGAATGACAGGTCAAGGCAGTCCATGAAAACAGATCAGATCAACACACCTTCAGTGTGTCCCGCATGAAAGGCATTGTGCCACGTGCTAGAGGGGCCACGAGGGTACAGCAAGACCCCTTCCCTGAAGAAGCTCAGAACTTAGTCAGAAGCCCCAAACGTAAACTCACGATAAGTTAAATGGTAATACAAGATGTTAAAGTGCAAGCACACATCAAGAGTACCCAATGCCCGAATGCCAAATGAATGGTCAGGATCAATGGTGTTCTAGGAACCCAGAGGAGGTCAGTTCTGAAGGTCCTGGTCAATGAGACTCTGAGGAGGCCGTGAGATGGTGACAGATGAGTGGGCTGTGACTGGGCAGAGAGGAGCCAGAAGTGCATTCCTGGTTTGAGTAGCATGGGCGGAAACCAGGAGGGGTCGTGTGACACACGGTGAAAAGGCAGCGCCGAGTTCAGGTGGCTGGGGAAAGTGCTGGGGGGAGGGGGGGTCATGTCAGGCGTGGAAGGCAGCTTGTGTCCTGGTGCTCGGGACTGTGGACGTTTAGCCAAGAGCTTGGACTGTGCTCTATAAGTGAGAGAGGAACCTTGGTTTAGGGAGGACCTACTGTGTGCCAGACCCCATGCTGGGGTGGGGTGGGACAGGGAGGAGGTGGAGACGGGATAATTAGGACTATGGTATCACTGGTGCCTAATAATGTGCTAGAGGTGACGATTAATCCCCTAGTCGAGTGTAGGTAAATTCGATGGGTTGGTAAGGAGAGGAAACCTGTTAGGAGGTTTCTGCGGGAATTGTACAGGGAATTCATTTACCCTTCCATGCATGTCCTTGCTGGGGTGGGGGGGGAGGTGGGACGGGACAGGGCGGGGGGGGGGTCCTCGATGAGTACTAATGGGCATGAAAATCATTACTCCTAACTCAGAGCAGCGATTCTTGTAAAATCTCTCCCCAAAGCAATGCACATGCTTACAATTTTGCATACACTTTTTCTAGGGGTTCGAGAATCCTTTGCAACCCCTTCGTGGACTATGAATCTCTAGCTGAGAGCCATCAGCACCCTCCACACGCGCCCTAACCCCATCTAGAGGAGAGAGCATCTCCCAACACATAGGTCTGCTCCTGTGCAGGAAAACCCAGGATGATAGGGAGGCTCCCTGAGGAACAGAAAGGAGGGCAGGTAGCCTGTACTTCAGGACTCTGCTGTGTCGCCCGGATTGTTCCCTTACACCTGAGAAACGACGCTGCCTGCCCTGGCTTATAGGAACCCCCAGAAAGGGGAGGCAGCTGTGGCCACGGCAGGGTGGAACCAACTACAGAGAATAGTGACCTGTGTGAACCAGCCAGGAGGGAGCTTTCAGTGTGGCAGCATTTCCTCTAGCTCAGGCTGGGGTGATTTTATGGTTACACCGACGCCCTGCCTGGAGCAGCCAGAACTCTGCAAGGAACACCTGAGAAACGCAGGAGCAATGCTTCACTTTCTATTTCTTGTTTTCCAACCAAGACAGATTCTATTTCAGATCAGAGCCTAGTTTGGAGAGAAAGCAGTTGAAGCCTTGGGTGCTTGGAATAAAAATTTAACCTTCATCATTAGGAAAAAAAAACATATATCTTAGTTGGAGATTTTATGAAATGGAATGACAGTTATGCCATTTCACATATCTACTATCATTCATTTCAGACCTAATAGAGGTTCTTAAAGGTTTCAAGGTCAGGAACCCCTTTGAGAAGCAGATGAAAGCTATGAACTCTTAACCAGAAATGTGCACACCACACAAAATTTCATCATCCTGAATCCTGTCTGCAGACCCCAGATTAAGAACCCCAGGTTCAAGCCTTGGCCAGATCCTCTGTTAGATTCCAGGCATGCAATGATGAATAAGACACAGTCACGGGGCCGGAGGGGCTCATAGTCTGGCGAGAGTTTATAGACGTGAAGAGGTTGGAGGGGAAAGCAAGGCAGGCACTGATTAGCAGTTTAAACGTGTGAGACATTATACAGTAGAATCATGGACCCAACAATATTACAGAAACAGTGAACTGTCAGTTGTCCCTTGACTACTAATACCCCAGGTGCCAGTAATCATATTACAAAATGCTGAAAAACATGCTAAGACTTACTGGGGGAAAAAAAAGTAATTTTTCAGGAACATCAAACCCCAGGTTTTTGTGTCCTTAAGAGAAAATGATTTTTTTGGCCTAAAGATGTATTGTGAGGTATTGCCTTCACCCCAGGCTCAAGGATTAGACGTACATCTTTTTGCAAGGTTAAGAAATGCCATGGACCATTTAAGCCAGAGGGAGGAACCCGTTAAGGTTCAAAAGATGCTGAAAAAAATTGATAGTTTGGTATAAAACAATTAAAGGAAACGAGAAATGGTCCTGATCATTACCCAGAATGGCTTGTCAGAGCTTTCACAACTGGGACTATATCCTGCAGTCTGTTTATTTTGTCCATGTGAGTTTATTTAAGATTTTTCCAACAGATGACAAATTTCCAGCCAGTGACCCAGCAGGTACCCCTAAGGGTTTCTACTGTTGCCTCAGTTGCAGCTTATAGGCACGGCAAAGTCCCCTCCAGAGAAAAAAGAATATTTCCCTTGCCTGTGTTCTCCCGTCAAACTCCCACCACGCTGCCCCCCATGCCCACCCCTTTGCAGCCATGTCTCTCTTCAGACTGGAGTGAACTGGCAGGCCTGTTGCTTCCTTCCTAGTCACTGCGAACACTGTCCCCTGCACCCCATGGAAAGTTCTACCAAAGGGCAGCATAACCTGCCACCAACCAAATCCAAGCCCTCTTTTAAGGCCTCATCTGGAGTGTTCTTCTCCCAGGCTCTTCTGACCAAGGCATCCTTGCCCGCAGTCCTACCTAAGCCCTTCCGTGGCTCCCCAAGGCAATATCCTGGTCAGCAGAACCTGCTCCGCCTTACCTTTTAAACTGCCCTCTTCTGTACTCCCACAATACTTTGTTCATTCCTCTTTCCATCAGGTAGTCACGCTTTTGAGAGCAGCATTCATTAGAAAACTTGACCAACGATGGCTTCAACAAATAAAGGTTTATTTTTCTCATATAACAAGAAGGCTGGAGGTAGGTGACTGCTACCTAAATGATGTCATTGACAAGTGACAGCAGTTAAATGATGCCAGAGCTGGTGTCTCTGAGTTTTCTTTTTCTTTTCCTCATGGTCACAAAATGGCTGCCTTGTTTCACACATTGTGGTTGTAATCAAGGCTGGAAAAAGAAGGACAGGACAGGACAGGGTGGGTCATTAATTTCTTTTATCTGGAAAGCAAAGCTTTCTCAGAAGTTCTCCCCTCCGTGCTGTCAACCTTCCCTTATGTTACTGAGACCACATATGAATCACATGCTCCCTTCCCCAGCTGCAAGGAAGGATGCGAAAGTGGGAACAGGACTATCCTGATTGGCTTAGCTGGTACTACCCCTCGAAAAATGAGTGTTCTGCAAGCATGGCAGATGGAAGGAGTAGATATTGGGTAGACTCTACTACTTGCTATGCAGTATTCTGATTCATATCTCTCAGGCTGTCCACTACTCAGTGTCACACATATTATATCTTGTTCATCTTTTTTCTTTTTTTTTTTTAATTTATTTTTGGCTGAGTTGGGTCTTCGTTGCTGTGCGTGGGCTTTCTCTAGTTGTGGTGAGCGGGGGCTACTCTTTGTTGCAGTGCGCAGGCTTCTCATTGCGGTGGCCTCTCTTGTTGCGGAGCGTGGGCTCTAGGCACGTGGGCTTCAGCAGTTGCGGCTCACAGGCTCAGTCGCTGTGGCTCACGGGCTCTAGAGCGCAGGCTCCGTAGTTGTGGCACACGGGCTTAGTTGCTCCACAGCATGTGGGATCTTCCTGGACCAGGGATTGAACCCGTGTCCCCTGCATTGGCAGGAGGATTCTCAACCACTGCGCCACCAGGGAAGCCCTGTCTTGTTCATCTTTTACCTCCAATTCCTAACACAGCTTCATGGCATCTACTCTGTTAAATAAAAACATGAGTAGGTGAATGTCTGTCTGATTTTAATGACTCTCACATCTAAATTAGTTCTTTAAAAACATAACCCAGTTTTATCCTTTTTTTTTTTTTTAACATTTCTCTTATGGTATGAAAGTCAATTCCTCATTATTAATTTTCCATTGGGTTTTTAGGGGGTAAAATTTAAAGTTATAGAGTAATAGTATTGACAAGACATGATAAAGATGAGGTCTAAAATTGGACAATAATAAGAGAAAATGGAATCATGATAAGCTTGTTATCCTCAGGGTCATTCTAAGAAGAAATAAACTGAGTGCTAAAACTAGTTTTCCTCTAATTTTTGTTAAAATCAAAACCAGGGTTTTGTAGATGCAACTTTGTTCAATAATGTGAATCAAGAACTCCAGAAATCCAATGACCATACAAGGTTGGGGATGGATTGTAGTCTTGTTAAGAACCTAACTGACCTCTTAGCCAGATTCTGGTCATGACCTAAGCTGTAAGTGTACGTACAGCGCTGCATGGAGCTGATTCCCCTGATTCAGTTTGAGAAGTCTGCCCAAAGCAGATGGTGGCATTGCTTCCAAGGCCCATGGATGGTGGACCTTCCGAGGAACTCTTAGGTGTGCAGCTCTAACTCCTGCAAAGAACTCACCCCTGGTTACAGACTCAGCCTCTGGGACTCCAAGTCCAGTTTCAGTGCCATCTTTCCAAGAAGTTATCATTCCTACTAATAATTCCCCCCAACTCCACCTCTGACACCACCTCATCCCAGCCAGAAATGGCCTCCTGCCTGAGTCAGGATCACACCTGTAGATGATTCTCCAGTTGGGGTTCTAACATACTGTGAACTTCTAGAGTCATTTGGGATTGTTCGATCTTGGAGTGTGGCAGCTTATCATAAGCACAGTTTCTTTAGAATGGCATGATCTGGCCCTCATCTAATCCTGTGGCGCCAATTTTGTGTCCAGTCTCAAGCCTGGTGGATTGCATTAATGTCAATATCCTAGTTGTCATATTACACTGAAGTTTTGCAAATTGTTACCATTGGGGAAAACTAGGCAAAAAATGTACAGCCTCCCTGTATTATTTCTTACAGTTGCATGTGCAGCTACAGTTATCTCAATAGAAATTCCAAAAATTAAAAGATAAAATTCTTCCTTGCCCCTTCTGTCTTTTGTTTCAGTCATGGGGAGTCAGACGGGGAGTTTCAGATGGGGAATCAGTTGACTTACCTCCCTCCGTGTCAGTTTTCTCATCTGTAAAACAGGGATAATATTAGCGTCTACCTCATGGGGTTGTTGGGAGGATTCAATGAATTAATATTGATGAAGCACTTAGAAGTGTGTTTAACTGTTAAATAAACAGAAAATAAATAAAAGGTCTTGTATTCAACCTTCTCTTTCTGGTCTGGATCCAGTAAGTTACAAAGTGCTTTTAAATTGTTCTACGACGTTTCTCTTGGATCCTCTATTTCTACTGCCCCTCTGCCAATTCAGACCTTCGGGGTCATTGTCCCTTGGAGCTTTGCCAAGGTGATATTAGTTACTGCTCTTCTGCATCCTCTGGCTTCTCCTTTATTGCACTCAACATTGCTTTCCTGTTTCCTTTTTCTGTCTCTCTTTTTCCCTGTTGGACTAGAAACTCCTTACTGGAAGGCACCATCTCTTACTTGTCTTTGAATCTTCAGCTCCTAGCAAAGGGCCTGACACAAAATAAGTGCTCAGTAAGTGTTTCATGAATGAGTGATAATTAAGCAGAAGTAATCTCCTGGCAGCTAGATTTTTTAGAATTTACTAGATTTGCTTCTTTGCAGTAATGGTAGACAACTATACCAGTCTCTGAACCTATAGTTTTGTGACCTTACTGTTGGACAGCCATGGAGTTCTTGTGAGTCCTGTAGATAAAGCCCTGCAGATAAGCTTTCACTTTTCTTCTCCCATGGGCATATTACCATGAGCTGCCAGGAAGCCTGTTAACTCCTGGACACAGCTCCATTTCCTGAGATCCACATAAAACCATATAAAAGATTGGTTAAGAGTCTGTATCATGGAATGCACCCAGCTTCTGTAAATATTTGCTGAGTAACATGAGACCATGATCAGATTAGCTCTTGGCATCCTTGCAAAGTAAAATAAGGCAGATAGCCTCAGTCCCTGATGATGTTACCATTGCTATGACTTTAATATTTTATTCCTGCATCCTCCCACAGAATTGTTCTTTCACTGGGAAAAGGAAATAGATGTTATTTGTAATAAACTGGATCACTCCTTTGGAAAACATCCCTGAGATCAGAGACAAATTTTGTAAAGTATTCCAGGAACTGTTCAGTAATAGGGATTTTACTGGAATTGGGAAGAGGGTTGGCAAAAGTAGTCTGGAGACCGCAAACCTGAGCTTCATTTTAGTCATTCATTATCTCTGCCTGAAGCAGTTGATCAAGATAACGCCCTCACTCCTCCCTCCACAAGCAAAGGAGACAGACCTGACATCAATCATAATAATAGCTTCTATTTATTAAGTACTTTTATGTGTCAGGCACTTTGTTAGGGGCTGGTGATTTTTAACAACAGCAACAATAATGACTACCTCTACTGAGTATTTACGCTGTGCAACATGCATGTCGTAAGGACCTTACATGAATTAGCCCTACATGGCTGTGACCCAGCTGCTGAGGACCCATGTGTATTCTTAATTCATTTCGTGGCCTGATCTCTCCCAAGTCCTTCAGTTTCTGAGGTCTCCTTGTCCCTTTTCAGTGAGAACAGGGATCCCAGGCCTTTTCAGCGTTAGACAGCAAACCTACAACTTAGCCAGCTCTAACTTTACTCCAACAGGCAAACTCCCCAAGGAAAAAGAACAGCAAATGAAGAAACTCATCAGACAGAAAAGAGCCGAGCATCTAAGAGATTCAGGATGGTGTTTCTGGAAATGTTCCACTTTAGGTTTAAAAGGAAACTTTTGAAATGATTAGTAAGTTATTTAGAACCTCAATATTCTGAAGTTTGAGAAGCTAACATACTGAGAAATTTAATTTAGATTTCCTTAACACGTTCTTTCATGATAAGAGAGCATTCAGTATATCAGTATATAAATGCTATGCAACAGGACTGCCAAATTGCAACACAGAATGGGAGAAATTTGTCATTTTGAAATGCTGAGGGAATTCTTACTAACAGCATTCTCATCTTGTAAAGCTATTATTTTTCTGAACTATAATATGATTTATAAATCTCTGCTGAGTTTTATACTTTTGATGGGAACAGACTCGAAATGAAATGTACTTTCTCAGAATATAAAATTCTCTCAGGAGTTGACCAAATGGGGAATAAAAAGAAACATCTTCTGCAACCAAGCCTTCCAAAGTCTTGGTCTCTGCTGACATATCTGTGGGTGAATGTTGGCATTCAGAGTTCTGGGCTCAGCTAGACTCTCTTCTCACGCCACACACTTTCCCTGGGTGACATCAGCCACTCTAAAAGCTTTGATCCTGACTTCTGCCCCAGTGACTCCCATATCCATCCTCCCCACCCCTCAAGTCTCTCCTGAGTTACAGGTCCCTGTGTCTAACTACCCCCCAAGACCACCATCATGCCCTACAGACAGCTCAATCTCAAACTCTTTCCTTTCCAAACTCTGTTCCTTCTACTTGAATCCCAGGATTGCAATGATACTAACATCTATAGAAATAAGTAAGGTACAGTTCCTGCTCTCAGGAAGCTTATAATCTAGCACAGGAGATAGAAAAGTAAACAGGCAATTATAATACAGGTTAGTAAGTGCTGGGTAGGAGAAGCCCAAGTGGCTATGGCTCTCAACATCCAGGCAAGATATCAATCTGAAGGAAGTAACGTCTTAGTTGAGTATGAGTTAGGTAACTGAGAGAGAGAGAGAGAGAGAGAGAGTGTGTGTGTGTGTGTGGTGTATATTGAGGAGTCACAAGGAAGGACAGAAGGAGTCCCATGGACAGGAGCCCAAGGGTGTGAGATCATGAAGACAGGTGTAGGATATGGTTTGGGTAGGGTGCTCAGGAGGGACTGGATAGAGATAAAGCCTGATCGCCAGGGCCAGATCAGAACAAGCCTTGTATTCCACATTGGATCTGCACAGAGTTTGAAATCCAAAGGGCATGGTCCAGAGGGTTGGCCAAGCTTGGACATGGGGATACATGCTCGTCTTTTCATGGAGAGCTTCACGTGGTGATGACCCAGGCTCCAGGGAGACCCACCGAAGTCTCAGCTCTCCACTGTGTGCTCCATGAGATGCTAAAAGAGATCCCCCCAAATCAATTCGAGGTTACATTTTATAACAATGCATTCCTCACAGTGCAGTTATACTCTTTATAGGTAATCGTGTTTAATCCTTGCAAGCACTCTGAGCCTAAGACAGACCGTGGACTTTGGCAGTAGGTGGGAGACTTCAAAACCTTGAGCATGTTACTTAATCTCCCTGCATCTCAGTCATCGTCACCTGTAAGATTAGGGTGAAAATAGCCACAAACCCTCATCTTAATTCCTCTGAAAACAAAAGCATTTTGATAAGTTTGCTGAACTTGACCTAAACTGACGTGAAGCTGTTTATAAGTTTTATTTACTCTCTTAGTATGAATATTGTTTCATTTTGTGGCAGAATATGGATATGTTTGATCATGGGGATGTTAATGGCCTACTGCCATCTTAACTTTCTACTATCTGAAAAACTCTGAATTCAAAAACACATCTAGCCCAAGTGTTTTGATAAAGAACTTGAGGACGTGTAGTATATGTAAAGCAGAAGATATGTAAGATAATGTACATGAAGGGCCTCCCTAGCACAGTGACATAATAAGGGCTCAGAAATTACAACTGTTACCAAAAAGAGGGCCAACTTGACTTTATAAAACAAGGCATGAAAGAAATAGAAATATCTTAAAGGAAATATGTTTTTCTATCTCTGGCCCCTCAAATATTTATAATGATAGTTTTGGAAAATCTGGGGGTGATTTAATTTTTCTAAGCATCATCATGCCTTTATATCATAGGGTTTGCCATTATTCCCCTACTCACAGCAGGAGGAAGAAAATTCAGAGTGTTTGTTACCAATGCTAGCAAAGACAGGTGATGGGAGATTCTGGGAGAGCAAACAGCACGGGTAAGGGAGTGGTGGAGTGAAAGAGGTGTTCAGACAAGGGGGATAAACTTTGCATAGCCTAGAACCCAGGGAGCATGGCACAAAAGGCCAACAAATAAAGCCAGGGGAGTGTTTGGGGGAGGTTTTTTATGAAGAGCCTTGAATACCATGGTAAGTTTGTACTTTATCCTGTAGTTCAGGTGTTTTGTTTGTTTGTTTGTTTTTTGGCCGCCTGGCATGCAGGATCCTAGTTCCCCAACCAGGGATCGAACCCATGCCCCCTGCAGTGGAAGCACGGAGTCCCAACCACTGGGCCACCAGGGAAGTCCCAGATCAGGTGTTTTCAAACCATTTTATCAAGCGAGTTTTATTGAAACAAAATTTGATGTGCATGGGAGCTCCGTGTACTGCAACCACATACCAATCCGTTTTTATTCTGTGGCCCAAAGACTCTTCTAAAAGGGCAGAACTGATCATCTCACTCCCCTTGGCACATTCCTCAAAGACTTCTCATCAAGCTTGGAGTAAAATGCCATCTCCCTGCAGGCTCTGGGCGATGTGGCCCTGCCCACCTCCCCAGCTCATCTCACACCTCCCTGGCTTAGCACTCGTGGGTTCTCCAGTGACCTGCAGCCCTCCCCACCTCAAGGATCTTACAAAGGATGCCCTCTCCTTTGCTTCTCCATCCCACTTGCCTAATTAGCTTCTAGTCATTCAAATCTAAGCTCAGCCACCTTTTCTGGGAGGAGCCTTTCCTGGCTTGGTCAGGAACCCCTGTGATACACTCTCCCACACCCTGTGGATGTCTCCATTCATTAACTGAGGGTTTAGTTGTCTGATGCTTTCTCCCCACTATTCTGTCAACTTTGAGAATGGGAAGTGGCCCCGTTTGTCTTGTTCATGACAGTGTCCCTGGCCAATGCCTGGTCGCTAAGCACACCTCCAGCAATTATTTGTTGAAAATACACCAGCAAATACAACAGGAAGACAAATGGGAGAGGGGGCTGCTTTGGGTTGAAATGAGGTTGGAGCCTTTGTTTGAAGCAAGAACGTGGGGCCTGGGATACTTCCCACTAGGCCTACTCCTTGCCCTCCACAGGGGTCCCTGAGGCAATTTCACTGGGGAACATTCTGGAAGCACTGTGGTAGGTGATGGGATACTCCAACTAACAGAAGGCTTTGTTATTTGGCTTTGGGGTGAGTGTTCTCCAGAGTGTTCTCTTGGCCCAAAGAAACGTTCTGCTTGATGGTCAACAGAATGGATAAATAATTATAGTAGCTTGTGTCAATAGGAAGTATATTTCATTCATTTATTTCAACATCTCTTCTCTCTTGGGTGGGGAAAGACTGTAAAAGACATTAATAGGCTGGCCTCAATTTTACTTTTTCGTGAAAGACTGAGTGTACAGTAGACATTTCTTTGGAAAGTGATTTTGGCCTAGGCCCAGACCATCGAGAGAACCTCCTCTGTGCTCTGCAGATCCATGCACACTTGGGCGCATTCCTGGGTCTGAGATCATGTGACACAGGGCAGCTTGTGTGACTGTCCCTGGTTCAGTGTGGTCAGCTGTGATGAAGTCGAGGGCTCCCTTTATGTGTTAAATAGGGAAAATCAAAGTGCAAGTTACCTTTTGATTGAGTAACATTGCTGAAGAAAATCAATAGAAATGGCTCAAGACCCACTGGCACCGTCTCAGTGCTGTGTTGTGGGCTTTCAAATTACTGGAACACTGGGTTTCAGGCCTCTTCAAGGCCAGCTGAAAATAAACTGCGGAGTAGTATGTCTGCGCAATCCTAGATTAAAGAGAAAATATATGCTGGCCAAAAGCAAGTCATTTTTCAACCTCAAAATATTCTTTCCAACTTCTAAGATCCTATGTTTGACATGTTTAAGAGGGAGATATAACAGCTGAAGTTGTCTTTGTTCAGAACGTAGGAGATAGTTTCGTCTAGTCTTTCAGGAAAGATATAGAATGACATTTTCAGAACAAATCAAAATGTATTTTTAGGGTTTTATTTTCCCCTTCAGGAAGAGAATTTGACATGCTTTCCTGATTTGAATTTGTTTGATCTATAAATGGCCTCAATAATCTGATACGAAACTAGAGTAAATGAACCACTGAGAAAAGTTATTGAAAATGCTGTTAGTTCACCTTCCTACCTTAATAATAATATGAGCACCACCAACACCACCACATTAACTAATATTTATTGAGTGGTTTCTAGGTATATGTTGAACTCTTGACATACATTGTCTTATTTAGTTCTCATAGCAATCCTAGGAGGTAGATATTATTCTTTTTTTTTTTTTATTTTTTTTTTATTTTTGGCTGTGTTGGGTCTCCGTTTCTGTGTGAGGGCCCTCTCCAGATGCAGCAAGTGGGGGCCACTCTTCGCGGGGTAGATATTATTCTTAATGCCAGTTTTCCAATGAAGAAACTGAGGCACAGAGTGTTGGGGGCACTCACCCAAAGCCACACAGCTGTAGGTGGACAAGCAGGGATCTGACGTCCCCAGACTTGCCCTCCTCACCATGTGCTTGTGTCCTCTTTCCCCACAGGGCTAGCATCGTACAGAAACGCATCATTTATTTTCAAGATGAGGGCTCTCTGACCAAGAAACTTTGTGAACAAGGTAAGGATTTGTGGACGTGTGGGTGAGAGAGGGCTAGATAAATGGAAGGTGGCTCATTCAGTCCAAGCATTCAGCTGCAGGAATTAAGGCAGTTGGGCTTTCTATGTTCCTCTGGGTTCTTCTTCCTCACGTAGCTCCGATTTTTAATCTGGCTGTGTGCTGTGGATAATTGGATCTGCCTTAAACTCTAATTACTCAGCTTGATTCCCTGGGTAGGAGATATGTACCTTATATTGGTGTCGTCGTCTCCTTATTTTTGTGAAACAGTGATTATTCTGAAGAGGTTCCTTGGAATAATTCACAGGACTTAATTAAGGAACGCACAATTGTGTACCTTTAAAAAGTCCTTTAACAGTTGTCTGGAGTAATCACTAGCAGGAACTTGTGGGGCACCCAGGCAGGAAGGGGGGGGATTTTCTCTAGGGAAACGGGGATGTCAAGGAGGCATTGACGTTGTGGTCTCACCTCGTTCAAGGATCTGGTCCTTGGATGTGCAGTCTCATCAACTCCCTCTCCTTGAAGGTGTTCTAACAAAGCTTATAGGGACCAAGGAGACTGAGGAGGTTGGAGCGGAGTCCTGGATTCAGATCCAGCTGACTTTCAAATCCTGCCTCTGCCCTTCCTCGTCATGCAGCTTAATGTATGTAAAGTAGTGCCGTGCCTCCTTGGTACATAGTAAATATATATATTGATATGTATATTGATATGTACACATACATATATACACGCATACATATGCATACATACACACACATGTATATACACATACATACATATATACACATACATATATATATTATATATATATGTGTATGTGTTAGCTATTGTTATCTACATTCCAAAGCTTATCTATTAATCCACCATGAAAAATTAAACTTTGAAACATCGAAATGTGTTTAGAAGTCATTAGAGAGCTAAATAAACATGGAAAATGTTCTGAAATTATACATCTTCACTCTTTCATTTCTATTAATTTGTGCACACTTTTTGTTTACATTTAGAACAATTTGTGTTTTCAGAAGAAATCATTCTATTTCTAGCAAATTGTAAGCTACTAAGAAAAAGAAAAGTTGACAAAGGTCTTCTGGGAAAATAATAATAATAACTAATTTTTTTTTAGTGCCTGCTTCATGCCAGGCACCATTCTAAGCACTTCACATGCCTTAACCATGTAATCTGCATAACAATCCTATATGGTAAAGACTATTATATCATACCTGTTTTATAAATGAGAAGCCTGAGACATGAAGAGTTTAAAGAGCTCACTCAACATGATACAGCTAGTGGGGGAGGTCAGAGTTTGGACCTAGGAGCCATTGCCCTAACCACTGCCTTTCTATCAAAGTGACTACCTCCCAATTCAGTAGCTTGGATCGTTACTCTGGGTAGGTCAAAGCATAGGTCTCCCTATAGATGAGCTGGAGCAGAAACTAGGTCCTATGTGGAGGACTGCTTGGAGAGCATGGAAAGAGCCAAAGGGGACAGAGTGGCTGCCCTGCATTAGGGTCATGCCTGCCAGAGGCGCCAGAGAGCTGCAACCTGTGGGCCAGCGCCCTGGGCAGTTTCCAGGTGGGCATCACCATGCATGGCTGTTGAGGCTTTCCTGTATTTCATAGTCCACAGATTCACTTAGCCTTTCCCCAGACCCAGAACGTCTCAACTCTTGAGGCTCTTGGTTCCTAATGGACAATCCCATCCCTGCCCAGCCTCCATGAGATGACATCCAGGTCCCGTGGGTTAGAGTTGTGGCTATTCTAGCTCACCTCTTGGTTGGCTAATCATGGCCACTGTGGTGAGGTTTTGTTACTTTGACTCTCAGAGGACAGCCTTATTTCCCAGATTTGAGGGTTCCTAGAAGACACTTCACTGTCAGCCCTATGTACTGACAGCAACCATCAACTAAATTGCACTTTCCAAAGCCTCAGTCCTGATGTTGTGAAAGCCTTGTCTAAGCTATGAATATGCTAACATTCTGCAGATACAGTGTCAATAAAGTGACCTTGCAAATCTCTATTGGTTACCACTTCTGAAGCAGAGATCCTATCAAAATGACTAAGCACGAATCTGTATAAGAAGACCTCTTTCCAACAGCAACTTTGTGGACAAAAAAAAGACCCGGCAGGACTTGGGCTATAGGATCATTAGGTGCTGTTGTATATGATCCCTGGAGACAGCAGACCCATGAGGAAATCCATCAGTTAGCAAAGCAGATCCTGTACAGAAAGTCTTTAAGATATAAGCATAGAGCAAAGGGATTTTTCTTAAATGTGTATGCCCACTTGATTATCTCCAGCTCTTTCATTAAGGTATTCACACTCTTTGTTAAGTCAAATCAAATCTATCAAGGAAAGGAAGAGAGAAACTAGTGTCTATTATTTTTTTCCTCAGTTGAAGCTATTTATCCATAGGGGAAAATTAAGAATTGCACAGATTAAAAGCAATGGCAATTGTTATTTTTTAAAAGAAACATAAAACATTAAGCTACTTACAATTAAAAACAGAGAAACATAAAATATTCCAAAAGGTGACCTATAATAAGCAAATGCACACATATACTCACTTTAATACCATGTCATAGACAACTAAGGGAGAGAGACAAAGAGAGGAAAAGATGAAGGGAAGAGCAGAGATGAGAGGAAAATGTGGGCAGAGAAGGGATCATGAGAAAAAGAAGACAAGGGAAGAGGAGCAAAGAATAAAGGATGACAGTAGAAAAGAAAGCTGATGGATTAAGAGTAGAAATGAGGGGGGAGGGGACAGTTTGGGAGATGCTGCAGGGCCTGCAATTACCTGTATTGGGCAAGCCCTGCACCGTTAGGAGAAGAGGGGTAAGTTAACACTTGTTATCACTGCCCTTTGAAAACCTGATTCATTTTCAGTGGGCTTTTCCTCAGTAGGAAACAGTATGTCTGTTTTTATTTTCAAACTTAGAAATTTATTTTTTAAATGGAAGCTTATTTTCCTTTGGAATTCCAAAAGTTTTATTATAAGTGCATTCCCTTGAACCCCTGGATGCATCTTTAAGTTCACTACTTATATCTGAGAGCCCTTTTGATAAGGTAAAGCTACCAGTTTGCCTTATTTTGGTTTTTTGAGAGATTATTGCTGCCTCATTTAACAGCGCCTAGTAGTTACAATTGAAACCCCAGCATGTATCTCTTAGCTCTGAATTCCTTTTTCAAAACTAATTTAGTTTTTTTTTTAACAACATAAGTGATCATAATGGAAATGTGAAAAGGAAGAACCTTCAGGAGTTACTCATATATGCTACCTTTCCTGAAATATAGTCAATAGTGCTTGTCCCTTAAGTATCAAAGTGGCTCACACAGGAATCAGATCTGGACTTCGTGTACATAAGGCAGTGGGAAGATTTCTCCTAACACAAACAATGCTCTAGCCTCTTCCTAGTGTACAAAAAGTAGCCAAACAATGATTTCTATTTGGGGGGGTTTCAGATCTCTTCTTCAGAGATTCTGGAGTTATGTAGGGAGGTAATTTTTTAAATGTACCATTCTTCATTTGAAAAAGCAAAAAGAGAAACACACACCAGTTTCTCTCATTGGTGTTTATGCAGACCTATCCAGCAGAAGGTCTTTCCTGCAGTGATATAGTGTAGAGGTTAAGAGCATGGGCTGTAGACTCAAAAAGACCTGAGCTCCAGTTCTGCCTACACCACTTACTAACCCTGTGGCCTTGGGCTGGTCACCTAATCTACCTCAGTTTCATGATCTATAAAATGGGGTTAACCAAAGTCCTGACCTCCTAGGTTTGTCAGGATCAAATGAGACAGTATATGGAGAGGGATCGGCATGTATGAGGACTCTATACAATATAGTTATTATTACAATATCCCATACTTTTGTCTCCATCCTCGAACCCAGAATTCGCTTCTTCCACCCATCACTGGTTTTGCATATTCAAACCAAATGAACCCAGTGAATTCCATAAGGAAGATTTGTAAAATGCTCTTCCTAACACTCAAAAAGATTTTTATACTCTTTGTTGCTGCTCTTTATATAATAGTTAAGAATAAATGTCCAACTTGCAAAGAGAGAGAGAACATTTATGTTAATACCTCCAGAGGAAACAAAGAAAAAGCAATTGAAGCAAGTTGCATCTGTAGACATTGTTTCATCTTGCAGGAAGCAGAACAGACCAAAAGCAACAATGCACAGTTAGGGATGTGGGCTTGACAGTCGGAAATACTGAATTTATTCATGTAATCTTTCTCCACTTATCAGCTATTCGCAGTTAAAAGTGGGGGCGGATTGGGAATCTTGAGTTTTTCCCGGCTGCTTCTATGCTCAGAAGTAAACCTGAATTTATGGACATATTCCCAAACCCCCAACCCTCCCAGTAAACGCTCTGAAAGCTTGATAAGAAGTGACGTGACTATACGTGCATATCTTTTTAGAAATAATTTTCAGCAGTTCTTTACGTCCCTCTGCTTGTTCTCATTGCTCTCCTTCAAAGCTTTTTCTGGTCCTGGCAGTTTGGCCCCAGAGAATATTCCTTAGAGAAAACACACACAGGCATATTCCTCTTAAAATCTGGTGGAGAAATCCTGTTGTGTGAGGGGTGGGGAAGGAGATTCGGGCCCAGAAAATATATATCAAGATGGGCCCCCATCCCAAATATTCTGCCTTACTGGTCCCATAGGTCTCCTCACATTATTAGAGCAAATGTTCTGATGTTTTTTTAATTTGCAAAATATATAGTTATCACCCTTAGAGGTATATAAAATCCTTTATAGCTGGACCTGGTTCTGAGTTATTAATCGGTGAAAACTGTACCTCATCTTCTTTTCCCAAGCCTTCAAGACAGAACGAGACCGAGATGGTGCTGTCCTATAAATGACTCACCGCTGCTTCCTAACTTGGTGACTTTCCTGACTCTTTCAGACTCCACATTTGGCGGGGTGACTGACAAACCAATCCTAGACTGCTGCGCCTGTGGAACTGCCAAGTACAGGCTCACATTTTATGGGAACTGGTCTGAGAAGACACACCCAAAGGATTACCCTCGTGAGTAGAACAGCTTCCTTATGGGTTGGGGGAGAGTGTATTACAAAGTTCTGGTTGTGGGATATACTAGCTTCTCCTTCTTACCAGTGCATTCATGAAACACATTCCAAGAAAGTGAATTCATCGAGACAGGCAGATATAATAGTCATATGCTTTCCGCTTCTTTGCAGAGCATTGTTCTAAGTGTTTTCTTATCTGTGATTTTAAAAAATATTCCTGAGGTCATGCTGCTTATCTTCAGGTCAGATATTTGGTAACCTCAGTCCTCCTGAAGTGGCTCTGTCCATACAACCAGCCTATTTGTGCTGGAAAGAACTGGCAAAAGGGACCACCTGCTCTCGACTGCACAGGCCAAGGTCAACAAATACTCAACATCCTCAACCATAGTGTGTATTGGTAATATATCAGATACCACCTTAGAATCCTCATTACACCATGCTCCAGGTAGCCAATACGAATCCATGAGAGTTGTCAGGCAACCCCAAACTTGCTGTTTTAGAGTAAATCCTTAATCAGGACCCTACCAACTCCCTTTTATCAAACAGTTGTCTCATCAAATGCCTAACATGTGTCAGGCACTGTGCTAAACACTAGAGATATAACAGTGAATAAAAAAGACACAACCCATGTTCTCATGCAACTCAGAGATTAATGGGGAGACGGACACTAATTAAATAATCACACAAATGATATGAAAATTATAACTATGAATAGTGACCTTACTGAGTGGCAAGCATCTTTACATATGTTGTCATTTCATCCTCAAAATAACCTTTTGTGGGCTTTTGTGAATGAGCTCACTGGAGATCACAGAGACATCATGATTTGCCCCTAGTCCAATGTAAGTACAGTCGTCCCTTGGCATTCGAGGGGGATTGGTTCCAGGACTCCTACAGATACCATGGATGCTCAATCCCTTATATGTGAAATGACGTAGTATTTGCACAAAACATAGGCAAATCCTCCCGTATACTTTGTCATCTCTAGATTATTTATAATACCTAGTACCATGTAAATAGTTGTAAATACAATGTAAATGCTAGGTCAGTAGTTATTGTGTGGAAAATTCAAGTTTTGTTTTTTTGAGACTTTATGGAATTTTTTTTTCAAATATTTATGACCCGTTGTTGGTTGAATCTGTGGATGCAGAACCCTCAGAATGAATGGCTAATGGTAGTGGATCCAAGATGCAGAAGGGGTTTGTCAGGCTCCTTGTCCTGCCTTTCGTTTGGATTGCCTTTGAGACCCAGTGTAGCCCACTCTTTCTGACTGTGGGTGGCAGGATGTCCATGTGTGGCACTGAGCATGTTTTGGTTCACTGTGTGTTTTAGTCTTGTTCACTTCACTTTGGAGTTGCCACAGCTGGGAAAGAACAGGGAGGCTGGAGAAAGAAACTAAAAAGAGGGATTTGGGTCAGCCCCAAAGGGAGTGGGGGCAAAGGGTACGTGGTTGGGACTTAAGAAGACCCAGTCTAGACCATAACCTCCATGGTCCCCAAACAGCCCACCCAGAGGGGACTCCATTTCTTGGCAGATCAAGAACCTTATTGTTTAATTTTAGCCACATGTAATCAAGGCTGGAGATCTTAGAAGCCTCATGCTAGTTCATTCTTCTGACTCTGGGATTCAGCTTGATCTGCTTCAGCTGATGTGGGAGACCTGTGTGAACAAACTTGGACTCTCTGCCTGGAGGGGAAAAAACCACTTGGAACAGCATGATGGAAAAAATGTCCTCTAGTGCCTCACATCCACTAACCCAGAGGAAATAAAATGTTAGGGGCCCATTACTCATCTTCTGTAATCCTAAGGCGTTTCTTGCTCTTTTCTGTGCTGACACTGTTATTTCCCAGAATTTTTTTTTAAGGGTACAGACCATTGTTTCTGGGTCTTTGGGCCAAATCAAGTACAAGCCTATACAGAATTTCTGCGGAGTTGTTGGGAGTTTCTTAATATGTATAGCAGACATGTGTTTCAAGTCCCCCAGAATTGTTTCATTGTCAGATGTCAGAGTGTGTCCTAATTCTTGGTTGGAAAAAATTTGGCCACTATGTTCAGAAGAGCATCTATCACATCATACAGTAATTATTTCTTCAGGAGCCCTTCTTCTCCACCAGACTGAGAAGTCCTCCAGGACAAAAGCCACGGCATGCTCTTCTTTCATTCTTAGTGCCTGCGAGTACCTGGGGCCTCCCCAAGTCCTGGGTACTGATTGTTGGACTCAGAGTGGCATTCGCCATGACCCGGGAGGCAGATTTTTAGCCCACATTAGTCATGATGGTCAGTATCGAGCAGGGACAGGCGTGGACTTTCCCTGGACGGAAAGGGATGGACTTGGACACTAGGGGCACTGGAGGCAATTGGAAGGGCACGAGAAGATGCCCTTCAAGGTCTAATCAGGACCGTGAGAATTCAATATTCACAAAAGTGATTTCTGCCAATCTTAGGTAATAGACGACTTTCATTTTACCCCTCCAGGGATGATTCTGTCTTGATAACCAACCCTGGCCATTTAGCCCAATTAAGTCATGACACTTCTCAACAGTAGTGCAAGCTGATACATGACAGGTCCTCCTCTTATTAATTACTCATCCCAAATTCCACTTTCTCTGCAAGCATCTCAGAGCAGGGCCCTTTTTATGGGCTTAAAAATTATTGAGAACTCCAATATACTTTTGTTAATATGGATTGTGTCTCTCCATATTTCACCATCTCAAAAATTAAAACGGAAATTTAAAAATATCACTTATTAATTAACTTTAAAAGTAACATATAATGAATTAGCAATGATTAAATTATTACATGTTAACATATTTTATGAAAATAACTATATTGTCCAAACGAAAGAAATTTAGTAAAAAGGGCATCATTGTTTTACATTTTTGCAAGTCTCTTTAATGCCTGGTTTAATGGAAGACACCTGGATCCTCATATTTGCCTCTGCATTTAACCTGTTGTGGCATTTTTTTTTTTTTTTTGGTTTAAGTATATGAGAAAATTCTGTCTCACACAGATATGTAATTGGAAACGGGAAGAATATTTAAATAACCTTTTCAGATAATTACAGATAATCTTCTTTGATGCTACACCAAAACTCTGCAAATGGTAGTTTCTTAAAGGAGAATTACAATATAGAATGTGAAACCGTATCAATGAACTTATACTCTGTTACATTAAAATGCGTTGCTTTCCCCTTGCACTTTGAATGCATCTTTCACAAGTGAATGATTTTATAACATCATCTATTGGTCATTTGGAAAATATTGGTTTACTGAGTTATGCAGATAATCCAGATATTGAGACATTTCATTATACAACATCAAAAATCATATTCGTTAAGATCACTTCCAGTCTCATCAGTGAAGTGTTTAAGTATTGAAAAGCTATCAAATTCATGGTGGTGGATACAAGTTTCCCAAGATCCCAAGTTTTGCTTGAAAGCTCAAATTTTATCATTGGCAGCAAATACCGTCAGGTGTTTTTCTTGAAGTGACAGGCTTATTTCATTTTTTAAGAAAATGTATGCCAAATTCTTAAGGCTGAATAACCATAATCTGTCATTTGTTCTTTCAAGTAAAAATGATGTTTTATGACAATGAAATTGTCCAGCTTGCACCTCAAGCAATTGCACAAGTGCTTTTCTTCAAGACAGTCCCAGTACTCAGTATATAGCAGAAGGGCTTTATGTGTATTTCCCAATTAGTCACGCAGAATGATAAAAACATGTATACTCAAAGGTAGAGAGTTAATAACATTAATAATGTTTATTGTTTCATCAAGGCCATTCTTAAGTGAAACTGACTTTTGGGGTTTTTGTTTGCAGCAAGTCCCTGGCAGTGAGGAATACATTAATGACTAATACAGTGCAAGGCCATTGCCTTGACCCGCACTGAGTGCCAGCAGTTTTACTCATGATTGCTTTTGCCCCATCAGTGTTAATGTCGACACATTACAAAAGGCAAATTTTGTCTTAGTATTATTAGGAAAATAGTTTTCACCTCATAGGTCTCTCTGAAAGGGCCGGTGGTGGGGCGGGGCAAGGGGGGTGGTCCCAAGGGTCTGTAACCACACTTGAGAACCTCTGCAATAGGATAAGATAGCAGCCTAAGGGGTCTGTCCTTCAGTCATCTTTGGGAACTTGCCCTTGAGAATTCACATTGGACTCTGCACCCTGTGCTTTCAGCCGTCTGTTGTGGTGGGCCACATCTGCAGGTGGCTCTTCTCAATCATTATACAAACTGGTTTGTTCCTAATGCTGTT
This sequence comes from Balaenoptera acutorostrata, assembly GCF_949987535.1. Classification (NCBI taxonomy): domain Eukaryota; kingdom Metazoa; phylum Chordata; class Mammalia; order Artiodactyla; family Balaenopteridae; genus Balaenoptera; species Balaenoptera acutorostrata. The sequence continues at coordinate 43,330,173 of NC_080072.1, read as the reverse complement.
TCTGGGGTTCCCTCTCTTGGAAAACAAAGTACTCTCTGTATCCATGATACCCTTCTCTCTTGGAGGAACTAACTAGGCCTGAGGTAAGGAAGGCAGGAAGATGGTATAAATGACCTCTGGCATTCCCTCCGATTGTAATGCCATAAATCACTGCTGGCCATCTGGAAATAGTGAAATCTTTTTTTTTATTATTATTCATTCAATCATTAATTCATTTATTTGCTAAGTGAAATCTTTTTAAAACACTCCTAAGTGAGTAGTATCTAGAAATCCATTTGAAGGCTGGATCATGCAAGTTTTACCTCCTAATTTTATAAGTTAAAAAAAAAAAAAACCCAAGCACCAAAAACAAAAAAAAAACAAAAAAATTAAGGGCTCAGGTCACATAGCCAGAGAGAATTCAGAACCAAAATCAAAGCTCAGATCTTCTGTTTCCCTTTTGCCTTCCTCTGGGGACTGTCACAAGGCAGTCTTCTCTCCTCTGCAGTAAAATTAAATCTCTCATTCACAAAGCATCTTTTAATAAGGCCCTGCTATACCACCATGGTCTCAACTGCTACCAAATTCTGAATAGCTTGGCCGCACTCTACGAAGACCTGTGCTGCGGAGAGCATAACTTAAGAAATCAGAGGTCTGGATTCGCTGAGCCTGAGCTGAGCTCCGGAACCCTGCAGTGTTAGGAGAAGCGCATGCCCCCCAGGGTCTGTCATTGGTACTGCGAGTCTGTTGTGCTCCAGGAGCTTTCATTCTTTACAGGAACATGGTGACCAGGCAGTGTTACCGCATAGGGATGTCCCAGGGGCTGGAGATAGGCCCAGTCTTCACCAGGAGATTGGGAGTTGCCTAACAGATGCTGAGTCTCTTTGCTCTCTTACTCTGAACACAGCGTCTGGGTTTTTGACAAATGTTTCTACCCCACAGAGACTCTGTAATCTCCCATGACAATGTCAACTGCCCCCATTTTTGATATAGCATCGATTTTAACACCATTTGACAAATACACATTGACGAAAGGGACATTTTTTTCCAGGAGCCAATTATTTTTTTCATTTGGCAATACATTGCCTAGAATATAAACATGGCCACTGGAATACTCTACAGAATCGAAGTTAGTTTTACCATGAATTCAGCCATCTTTTCCATTGGGTCACTTAATTTTTAAAAATTATTAATTCTTAAATCCAATCACATGAAAGACTACCATTCTAATACTTGGCAACTGCTTTCATTTCTTCATATATTCAACTGTGTACAGAGTTTCTACATCACATTTGAACACATCATGTCCTACTTTTTGCATTTGATTTTATTTCCATAGTCATAATTTATTACATCAGCTTTCTCTAAACCACATACCTAACTTCTTTTATTGAATGTTTAGGTGATGTTAGGTCTTTTGCTAACACAGAAAGCACTGCAATAAAAAACTTCCTTCTTCAAGTCTTCCTCCATTCTTCCACCTTCCTTTGAATTATTTCCTTGAAATAATTTCGCAAGAGTAAGACTGCTGGATCAAAGGATATGGACTTTTTTTTTGGCTCTTGAGACATTTTGCCAGATGCTTCTCCAAAACATTTGTATCAATTCACCATGTTAAAAATAATGAATAAGTACATCTGTTTCTTCCAGCCTCTTTAGCATCCAATATAACTTTTTTCATTTGGGTTTGGCCAATTCATGGTTATAAAAAAATTAATCTTATTATTTTAAATTGACATTGGTTTAATTACTAACACACTTGAATCTTTTTTCATGTTTATTGTCCTTTGTCTTTAAAGCCACTAGGGTGTTGGCAGGAATCAAGATTGATTTTGCTCATTTACCTCCCCAGGGCCTAGCTCATTGTCTGGCACATTGAAAGCCTCTCAATAAATAGTGTTGATGAATGAATGAATGATGAGAAGCAGTTATGAAATGAGCAAGGAAGAAAGTGGAGGGAGATGAACAATGAAAAAACACTGAAGAGGTTGGGGCAGGAGGGAGAGAGGACCTTATATGGCTGCTGAGTGGGACCACATTGGAAGGGGCAGGTACTGTAAGGGAAGATGGGTTAGGAAAATATTGCAATGATTATGGTAGCTCCAACTAAGGCAGTGGATGTGGTGATGGAGAGAATGGATAGTTTTGAGATGCCTTTTAGAGGGAGATTCTGTCATGGATTAGATGTGGAGGAGTGAGAGAGAGAGAGAAGCATCAAAGCTGACAAGCCAGGTTTCTGGCTTGGAGATGGAGGTATTCTTTCTTCTTAAAATATTCCTTGATATTGTCTTTCTATTTTATAAATGATTGTGAAATCATTTTTATCAAGTTCTGTAAAGGATCCTGCCAGCATTTTAAGTGGGATTGCATTAAATCCTCAAATTACTTTGGGAAGAATTGTTAGCTTTATAATATTTAGCTTGCAGAGTTTCTTCCCATTTAAGAATAGGACCAAAAAAAGAAAAAAAGAATAGGACCATTTGTGGGTTTCCTTAGTCCAGTTCCTATAACAGTGATGAGCCACATGTGGACCACAGCCCCCTTCTCTTGATCTAACTTTAGAAACAATTAAACATTCAACAAACAATAATTCTACTTCTTCCCATCAGCACTGGGAAATCTCTTTCCAAGCTGAGTAATGGTGCCCATCAGAGTTTCCCAGCTGTGCCACCACCAGGCTGAGTCACAAACAGAGTATGTTGCCAGGAAATAGAATTTGGTACCAAGCACATGTGTCATGACACACCGTTTCAATGAAAGAAGGAGCAAAGAGAACAGATTAAATAGTTTCTTCTCCCTTTTCTCCTCCCTTCTCTCCATCTCTCTGGGAAGTCTCATGGCAACAACTCACTATTGTATGGATTGAGATCGGAGAAGGACAAATCAACAATCTGGTCTTCCCATTAAACATGCAGATTGAATACACACATTAATCACTGTCCTTTCCTCAAATTCCATAAAAATAACACTAGAGGAATATATATGTATCCACAAAGACAAGAAAAGAGGAAAGAAGGCCACATCATACAAGAGATGTTGTCAGAATCTGGGAAGATGAAAGACAGATGGACAAGTGGCAGCTGCCTAGTAGAGCAAGAGAAGATGAATCCTAAGTACCTGCACAGAGGGTAGTGTAGAAGGACCGAGCCCGTTCATTGTACAGAACACAGGAACAGAACCACATGCTTGGCACAATGAATGAAAAAGCGCTCAACACAACATCATGAAAGTTTAGAATAATGGGGAGAGGGACAACCCTAAAAGCATTCAGAAAAACGGGTAACAAAGGATCAGACCTCTTTAGAGCAACACCAAGATGGAATAATATCAGACTCCAAGCTCGTGGTTATAAATTCTCAGGGGAGATCTTTTGTTCAGCCCAGAGTCTAGGTGGAGACAGAGAAGCCCTCTTGTCATCTCCATGTGCAAGTTCAGTTTCTTTCTGGATCACTTTTTCACTGAAAGTTTATTTTGTTTTGATAAGAGTGTGTGTAATAGGTAATTTCTGCTTTTCTGTATTTACAGAGTTTTGTTTTGTTTTGTTTTGAATAACCTCATATATGTTTACTTTAGAAAGCCTTTTGTCTTCTTCCACGCCAGGTGCCAAAGCATATGTTCCTTAATATATGGTACACGAGCATCATTGGTCCATGCAAGGTCCCTCTGGCTTTGTTTTGTTTCATTCCATCTATCCCACATTTATTGTGATTGCAGTCATGTTAAAAATTTTTTCTGCCATCTTATTTTGTATTTTTTGAAACTACTTCTTTTCTTTCCATTGCCTGAGTTCAGTTTTCTCCTGCTGGCTTAAAAGTTATTTGACTCATTTTTTTTGTTCTTATGGTGGTTGCCTTTAATTTAAGACACATGCTTGTGTTTATTTACCTCTATTGATTTCATAAGCATTTTAATATTTATATCTTCCCTGAACAAAAAACAAGAACATTAGCATGCTCTCATTCCTTTGGTCTCTGTGATCCCTGTACCCAAATATACACTTCGTATTGATTATTTGCTAAAACTTTACTTCTGAATTGTTATGGATATTTTCTTTTCTTATTGCAGTAAGTTGATTTACTATGTTGTGTTAATTACTGCTGTACAGCAAAGTGATTCAGTTATAGGTGTATACATTCTTCTTTTATATTCTCTTCCGTTACGGTTTATCATAGGGTATTGAATAAAGTTCTCTGTTCTACACAGTAGGACCTTGTTGTTTATCCATTCTATACATAAAAGCTTACATCTGCTAACCCCAGCCTCCCACTCGACCCCTCCCCCAACCCCCACCCCCTTGGCAACCACCAGTCTGTTCTCTATGTCCGCGATTCTGTTTCTGTTTCATAGATAGGTTCATTTGTGTCATATTTTAGATTCCACATATAAGTGATATCATATGGATGTTTTCTTTTTCCTTTCTTTAGTCTTTGCTTTTTTACACAACCATAAGCTTCACTGAAGTTTTGATCGCCCATGGCTTTTTAGTATTTTTCATATTGAGTACTTCTTACAAGAGTATTTCCATAGCAGGTCTTTGGAAAGGCAAACCCCCTAAGGCCTGACGTGTCTGAGAATATTTTTATCATGCTGTCACATTTAAATAGCATGTGGCTGAATATGAGACCTAGGTTCAAAAACCTTTTCTTTCATACATTGGATTCTTATATGCAGCTGTTAAGAAGTCCAATGTCAATCTGATTTTTGGTTTTTATCCAGGTGATCTACTCTTTCTGCATTTCAGTTTTTTAAATTATATCTTTGATGGTCTTAATTAATTCTTAATTTCTTAATTTTCACCATTAATGTGACCAAGTGTGGATTTTTTCTTTTTGAAAAATACTTTTCTGCTCTATGAGTCCTTTAAATATGACATCTTGCCTCTTCCTTTACTTCTGGGGGATTTCTTTTCCTCCAAATATTTTCTATCCTTTTTTCTCTCTTTCTGAGCCTCCAGTGACCAAGATGTCACTTCTACTGATCTCCATATCATCTAGGTTTTACTTTAAATGTTCTCTCTCTTCATACTTTCTGCCACCTTCTGGGAGCGAGTTCCTCACTTTTCTTCACCACACCACTCCCTTCTTCAGTGCTAACCACCCTGCTTTTTATCCCCACTACTGTGCTGCTTGTCTTAACTGTTGTGTGGGGCTGGTTTTTGTAAACTTCTGTTTTGAAATAATTTCAAATTGATGTAAAAGTTGGAAAGACAGTACACAGAACCCCTTATTATCTTTCACCCAGACTCTGTAATTGCCAACGGTTTACATTTGCTTTATCATTCTCTCTCCATAAATATATATACATTTTATGTTTTTCTAAACTTCTGAGAATAAGTAGAATCATGCCTGCTCCATTACCTCTAAATACTTCAGCATATATTTCCTAAGAATAAGGACATTCTCTTACAAAATTACAATACATTCATCATTAGCATTGATAAAATAGTATTATCTAATCTACATACCTTGTTCAAAGTACACTAATTGTAGTGTTCTTTATGGCAGTACTATACAATATCAGTATAATGCAAGCCATAATAATGAACCAGAAATGTAATTTAAATGTTCTAGTGCCTACATTAAAAAAGTAGAAAGAAGCAAGTGAAATTAATCTTAATAATAAATTGTATTTAAGCCAATATAGCCAAAATATTATCATTCCCACATGTAATTAATATAAAATTTATAATCGAGATATTTTACATTCTTCTTTTCATTCTAAAACCCAGTGTGTATTTTATAATTAGAGCACATCTCAATTCAGACTAGCCTCATTTCAATTATTCATTAGCTGCATGCGGCCAGTGGTTCCCATAGTGGAGAGCACTGCTCTGTAGCAAATGAAAAATACAAAATCTGGTCCTGGATCCAATCCAGGATCACACACTGCATTTACCTGTCATGTCTCTTTAGCCTCCTTTAATCTGGAGCAGTTCCTTAGTCCTTTTAATTTCATGACAGTGACATTTTTTGAGAGTTCTAAGCAGTTGTAGACGTTCTCAGTTTGGAGTTGTCTGATGTTTCCCCGTGATTAGATTCAGGCCGTGCATCTTTGGCAGGGATACCAATAAATATTTGTTATAAATATTTGTTTAACACCCAATTTACATTTGGTTCTTTTTCTTTACTTCTTGTTCTTGCTTTCTATTACAGTATACCCCCTATGTCTTTGAGGGTATGTATTATGCTTACGTTAAATTTTTGGTCCATCTGTTGCAATTAATCTGCTTCGTGTTTAGTTTGCTTTCACTTTTACTAGTTGTACCCTTTGATATCTAGTTATTGTGGCAGATGGTCTTACACTTCTCTGATGATTTAACCATTAGGCCTGTTAGTATGTGATGAAAGGGCCAAATCCTAGGTGGTATCCCTTCAGATGTGTTTAAGGGAAAGAAAAAGGATGAGACCAGGGAGGAAAGCTCAAGCATCACATCACTGCTATCAACTCCTCCATTTGCTTCCATTCCACTGGGTATCTTCTCCAATCAGGGATTCATCCGGACGCTCAACACAAAGCAGGAATAGGAAGAGAGGATCTCTTTAGGTTCCAATTCCCAGCTCTGTGAATCTGGAGAGGGAAGGGCTAGAGAAATGTACACCCAAGGGTGCCCGAGTTCCCTTCATCTCCTCTACCCTTTAGAAGAGGTTTCCGCTGCCCTGAGAGTATTATGACTGGGGACAGGAATAGGGCTGCATGGTGCTGCAGACATCTGGATTGCAGGACAAGTAATGGCCCTCTGTTGGCAATGTCAGAAGGGGTGAAATAGGAGAACTCCGACAGTCCTCCCAAATCCATCCCCCCACCAGTGGGTCAGAGGAAAGAAGAGGACTCCTCCCTCCTCCTCCATCCATTCTCTTACTCTCAGGTCAGGTCACTTCCCACCTCTGGCTGCTTCTACCCCATCCCCGCCCTCCATCAGGACAGCCTTTAAGCTTCCTTTTATTTCAATGTCTCTGTTAGTTCCATGGATCTCTGCTTCCCTCTGTTTCTGAAGTTTCCCAGGGTTGAATTTAAAGGAATGAGGAATGTGTGCTAATTCGCCATCTCTTCAGGAACCAGCAATAAACTTTCAGAGTTTTTTGTTGTTGTTTTGTCATTCATTCCATTTAATTCTTGGCAATATCTATCCTTACTGCTGTATTATGGTAAATTTACATATGTTTTTCAGGCTCTTTATTCTATTACTTTATCATTTTCTTCTTGACTTTTTATATTCTGGTAATGGGGTATTAACACCTTGATTTTAAACTGTGTACTTATAATTTCTCTTTGATTTTTAACAGTCATTGCTTTCTGTTTGTTGCTATGTTCTTTGTGTCCTATAGACATAATATCATAATATCATAGCTCTCATTATTAACTCTGACTTCTATCATCACATAATTAACATAATTAGCTTTCTTTAATAACATTTGCCTTAAATTAAACTGTATCTGACACCCCACCTGCTTTTCCTTCACTTTGATTAATTTATCATTTTAGTGTTTTTTAAATTTATTTTTTCTTATTTTTAGGCTTTCTAAGCCTTTCTAAAGGTTTCCCAGTAAATTATTGCATTAATCCAATTGGAAGTGTTCTGTTTGTGGTGGGGGCAGGAGGGGTACGGTTGGGGGGGGTATTTGTTTGTTTCTCTGTTTTGTTTTGCTTCCCACATGATTGTTTAAAGTTTTAATTATTTTAATCCTATTCAGTTTATGTTCTGCCATTCTAACTTTTTACCTCTCAGTTTTTACAATTAATTTTTTTTCTAGATTTTCTTGGTGTTATATAGACAGTACATTTGCTTGGGATTGCTTTTGTTTATTCCTTTTGGCAACAACCTTCTTCTTATTGATAATTCAATTAACTATCAACTTAATATAAACAACAAAGATAGTCTATTTTATCTATATATCCATATTTTAATAGAAAAATATCTTTTGATTCACTTTTATTGGAAACCTTTGCCATTTTTGTTTTTCTCAACTTTTTCCTCACTTGCGTTCTCCATTGATTTAACTTACTACTCAACTTATTTATTTTAATTTACATTTATTTTAACAATTCTCCTAATTCCCAACTCCTATCACAAATAATTCTTTCCAATTATTGTTCTTATTTACTTATCTTTTCAATAAATTCTTACTAATTCAGGATTTCTTACTATTTTTAGCAGCATCATGTTTTTCATGTCTATCTTCTAAGATCAGATTTCTTTTTGAAGTAACCTATGAAGCCAACAATTGTTCATTAGTTGGTGATTAAACTCCTTAAGACTCAAAAATGTGTGAAAGTCTGCATTTGGATAACAACTTGCTTGGATAAAAACCCAAATTATACCATCATCAAAAAAATCTACAAACAATAAATGCTGGAGAGGGTGTGGAGAAAAGGGAACCCTCTTGCACTCTTGGTGGGAATGTAAATTGATACAGCCACTATGGAGAACAGTATGGAGGTTCCTTAAAAAACTAAAAATAGAACTACCATACGACCCAGCAATCCCACTACTGGACATATACCCTGAGAAAACCATAATTCAAAAAGAGTCATGTACCAAAATGTTCACTGCAGCTCTATTTACAGTAGCCAGGACATGGAAGCAACCTAAGTGTCCATCAACAGATGAATGGATAAAGAAGATGTGGCCCATATGTACAATGGAATATTACTCAGCCATAAAAAGAAACGAAATTGAGTTATTTGTAGTGAGGTGGATGGACCTAGAGTCTGTCATACAGAGTGAAGTAAGTCAGAAAGAGAAAAACAAATACCGTTTGCTAACACATATATATGGAATCTAAAAAACAAACAAAAAAATGGTCATGAAGAACCTAGGGGCAAGACAGGAATAAAGATGCAGACCTACTAGAGAATGGACTTGAGGATATGGGGAGGGGGAAGGGTAAGATGGGACAAAGTGAGAGAGTGGCATGGACCTATATACACTACCAAATGTAAAATAGATAGCTAGTGGGAAGCAGCTGCATAGCACTGGGAGATCAGCTCGGTGCTTTGTGACCACCTAGAGGGGTGGGATAGGGAGGGTGGGAGGGAGGGAGACGTAAGAGGGAAGAGATATGGGGATATATGTATATGTATAACTGATTCACTTTGTTATAAAGCAGAAACTAACACACCATTGTAAAGCAATTATACTCCAATAAAGTTGTTAAAAAAAAAAAAAACCACCCAAATTATACAGCTTTTAACTCTGTGATTTGTACATGGTTTTCTATTACAATGAAAGAAAACGTAGTCCTTATTCACTTATGAGTTCTAATCCTTTGCATGAAATCTGTAACCTAGCTCCTTACAGGATACTTTCTTTTTCTTTTATAGATAAAATAAAATATTTGATGATGCATGTTGATCTCATTTTTAAAATGGGATCTTAAATAGGGCTTTATTTATACCTTCATATTTTATTTGTGGTGATATTTTTCTTCTAGTGGATCTTTTTTCTTAATATCTATTTTTTGTTCTCTGTTGTTTGCTCATTCATTCCACATATCTTTTTAGAGCATCTACTGTGTGTAGGCATGTGCTCAGTTTACCCTGCTTATTCCTTCCCTTTCTTTAGGAACTCTTATCCTCCCAGAGTGCTCCATTCTCTAGGTCCATCTTCATCATCGTTTCATATCTCTTTCATGCTTTGCATATTTCCCCCCAGTTCATTTTCTGTTTAGTTTCCAATAGCACTCAATTCCCCATTTTACCTGTATTACCATTGTTGACTTCTTCTTATACCTTCCTCCCATAATGAGCTCTTCTGAAATAAGTATAATATCTTCCCATGTTTAAAAATTAGATTGCAACTATTCTCTAAATCCTATTTTGATTTTCATTTCATTTTGTGGTTTACTGATTCCACAGTCCCTAACCCCACCTCACCCTGCAACCAGGTTCTTAATTCATACATCTCTCAGACTGTCAAACATTCTTAATAGTTCAAAATCACTTTTTTCCCCTTTTACTCATTTTTCCTTGCATTTCTTGGGATTATTATGACTGCTATTTCTGAAACCTTTGCTTCAGACTATTTTACTGGCATTTAAATGGTCTTGAAATCGGAAGGTTCACAGCCTCTCATTCTGCCTTCCTCCTGGAAGTCCACAAACTATATTTCTTGGGCATATCCTTTCTTAAATAAGCACACCTATATTGGATTGACCATTCAAAATTATATATTATATAAAGTATAACTTTATTTTTATCTATCAAGGTAAAGTCCCATTACCACTGAAAGGGTAAGTTAATTTATTGATAACTTGCTTGCCATTTATGCCCGCTGAATAGCAGTTTAAAGAGCACATCGTTCCTGCATCTCATTCATGTAGCTTAAATAGTCACCCGTTTTGAACTGATTTGAGGAGGAAGAAAGATTGGATTCATTGGCAAGTCATGGATCAATTATTACGTAAGCTCTAACGCTACCAGTTTCCCTGGCAAAATGAATGTGATTAACATTTAAGCATGACACCAACCCATGCATTTTTCATTTACTATTTCCTTCAAACCTGTTTGCCAGTTCCTGTGTTGTGCTTCCAAGAAAGGCCTACTTTAATAATAAAGACTTAATTTTCCCCTTGCATGAAAATATTCTAAACTCCAAAAAGCTTTATGAAATTGTAGGAGAGGGAATATACAAAGTCCATTAAACAACAGCATTATGTATGGTTATCCAGGAATGTGCACACAAAACTCTGCTTAACCTAATGGCATTTATGTACTTAAGTTTTCCAAACAATGAGTTGAAAAATATACCCTCAAGAATTGCTTATGCCAAGAAAGGCCAACTATTTATAATCACAAGTGTAGTTTCTGCAAAGGTCTGTGCCAGGCACTACAGTCCTGGCAAACATCCCTCCCAATTTGCAAGAACTCTACTGTTTTGGGCTAGAAGTGAAGCATGAGTACAAAGAAATACTTGCAGGTTTTTCCTAGCCTCAGTTAAATTCAGAGTGAAAGAACAAACATATTAGAGAACAAAGGGTATAAGGAAATCACAACACAGGCAGCCCTGCCTTATTTTAGTGAAAAGGATTAGTACGGGTGGCCCTGCAGTAAAGCCAATTGCCTGTGATCAGGGAGTAGGATAGTTATAATCCCTTTACTATACCACTGAGTTGATTGATTAAATTGAAAGTTATAAGTCAAATGCTCCCAGAACATCTCAGAAAATTCCAGAGTCTGTGCATAATCATATGGTCCTAATGACCTTCTGTTGGAAGGGAAAAGTGTGAACTACCTGCAGAGAACCCGTGAAGAAAGGCCTGGGAGGAAGCTAACCTTTTTCACAACCGCCAGCAAGAGTTTAATTAAACTCTCTCGAACATAATAAGCTTGGTTCAATTTAAAAGCAAAATGTGTCATGTTTTCCCCACACATGGAGCTTCCCAGGGTCTTGCGCTCAAGTGGAAAGAACAATGGAAAGCAGAAGGCTTTCTCTTCACATCTGGCTCCTTGAAATGGGGCTAAGAGGCTTTCTGGAGGGTGTTGCTGCCTGGGACAGTCAGCATTTACAGATGTGAGTGGCTTTCAGTCATTGAATGCAAATTGCATTTGCTTTGTTGCGCATACCCTGGGAAAACCAAGAGGAAGAAGAGGAATAATGTTCCTTTATCCGCCCACCCACATTGAGATTCAGGGCACAGCCTTTTCAGGGTTATTGGGTCCCTAAGCAACCTTTGAAGAGAGCTGTACATCTGTCCGGCTGTCCCTACTGCAGCGGACATGGATTCATTTGGCTTTGCTTTTCAAGTCTATGCTTCCATCTTTGCTCCATTGACTGAATTTTTAGGTAAACATTTCTTGCCTGCAGACCTGAGTGGCTACCTAGCTCCTGGGCTAGTTCTGTCTCCCTCTTAAACTTTTATCTGTGTTTTGAAGGTGAGCTCAGCATATAAAACATGAAAGGTGGTCAGCTTTTAAAGTGGAGGCTAAAAGCCAGAAAAATATGCTAAAGCAAGGAAGGTGGGAGAAACCAGGTTCTTACTGGAATACCAAGTCTCAACACCAAATATCTGAGCAATTTGAGAGCTGAAAGAGAGCATTTCTGGGGTGAGAGAAACTATGGTCCAGGTTTCTCTTGCCCCGAGAAAACGGAGTGGCCAAAGGTGAGCACTCGACAGAAAGGCAAAACCTACATGTACAGTCTGAATGGTCATGGCCTTGGAAGTTAGATCCAACTTGAAGTCTGGAATCTGAGCCTTGTTATAGGGCCTTGTGAAAGTTGCTTAACCTCTGTGCCTCAGTCTCCTTATCTGCAAACCTGGGATAATCAAAGCACCTACCTCATGAAGCTGCTTTGAAGGCAGCCTGGGTTCAAAGCTAAGCTTCTTCATTTACTAGTTGTAAGACCTCAGAAGAGACGTCAGCTTACCTGTGAGCTCTGATTTTGCATAGCAAAACCAAAATCTACACATCTGCGTTATTGTAGGGTTAGATGAGTTAATATTCTTACAGGTCTTGAAACAGGCTTGGCGTATAGTGAGAGCTCACAAAGTGTTAGTCATTTTTTCTTTAAAATGAGAAGATGCATAAATGGGTCCTAGCTCAGTACTAGACACACAGCAAGTGCTGTGTTAGCTGTGGCTGTAATGTGCTTATTTCTAGCCTTGTCGTTACACCCGCCCAAATTCTCAACCTTTAAATAAGTATTTATCTCTGATCTTGGGTGGATATCTTGGACAAGTCCTCTCATCTGATTGGCTTCCATCATGCAGTGAGAATTTGCTGAAGTTCTGATATAGCACCTGAATTTCCTTCATGTCCCAAATAGACAGAGGGCTGAGTTTCAGGTATATTTTACTATTTTTAACTTTACAAACACCACAGAAGATGGATGGCCCTAATTTTATTTTTTTTTAATTTATATATATATATTTTTTTTAATTTTATTTATTTATTTTTGGCTGTGTTGGGTCTTTGTTGCTGCATGCGGGCTTTCTCTAGTTGCGGTGAGTGGGGGCTACTCTTCGTTGCGGTGCGCAGGCTTCTCATTGCGGTGGCTTCTCTTGTTGCAGAGCACAGGCTCTAGGCGCGCTGGCTTCAGTAGTTGTGGCACGTGGGCTCAGTAGTTGTGGTTTGCGGGCTTTAAAGCACAGGCTCAGTAGTTGTGGCGCACGGGCTTAGTTGTTCTGCAGCATGTGGGATCCTCCCGGACCAGGGCTCAAACCTGTGTCCCCTGCATTGGCAGGTGATTTTCAACCACTGAGTCACCAGGGAAGTCCCCTAATTTTAAAATTAAAAAACATTTTACAAAAGATCTCATTTTACAGACAGCCTAACCAGCAATGAGGAAATAGAGTTTGCATTTGTGACTTTTTCCCCCTCAGAAAGGAATTTAATAACAAATGCAACACACATTTCACAATCAGCCGGGCAAACACATGGAACTAGTCAGCTAATTTTAATGACAGTTTAGTATTTACTGACTTGTATTTTTGTAAATCAGCTAAGGGAAGTAAACAGAGTTTGGGATTTATGTGCTCTGTGATTTCTGTTGTCCAAGATCAGTTTTACTTGGTTTCTCTCCACTGTTTCCCTCCCCTCCTCCCACCTCCCCAAACACACATAAGCAATTCTTAGGTGGAATCTGCCTCAGATTATACTAGGGCCTGAGCAACAACCAACTAAAGAAGAAGCAAAGCTGGGATGAGACAAGGAAACCAACCTAATTGTTGAGCTGGGTCCTGCTCCCTTTTCTCTTCACCAAGCCAGGTCTTACTCAGCCTTCTTATTGCAGCCTAAACCATCACTTCTTCAAGGAAGTCTTTCCTGATACCCAACACTGGACTGCATCTGGTTCTCAAAGCCCCTTTACAACCCTTTGTACTCTTCTAACTATTTATTGTTTAGTAGTACTGCTACAGGTTTCCCTAGAGTTATGTTCTTCTAGATATCCATATAATTTAAAGTTTTACAGAATTCAAGATTCATCCTGACAAAGGATTAAGACTGCTTTTTTAAACCAGCTATGAAGTGGTACAGCTGTGCACCAATCACAGAAACACAGTTTAAAACTCACTCAGTCACCAGCTTTGAAATTATGATTCTTGACAATTCTTTTTAACTTGGGGGAGGGGGAATTTGCATTGTTTTACATTTTGTGTACAGAGGGATTTTATTCCTATTTTTATGTTTTTATTAATATATGTACGCATTTCTAGGCCCTGTGATTCACATCCGCATAAAATGAGGCTGCTCTGTAATTATTTGTTTAATTAAATTAGCTGTCTTTCCCTCTAAAGGATAGCTTCCAGGAGCTGTCACTACCCATTGCTCATTGCAATACGTCCAGTGACCAACAAAATGCCTGGCACGTGGTAGACACTCAAAAAACCTGGAAGGGGATGAGGAGGGTAGAAATTGACCTCTTCTGAGAATCTAAACATAGGAACAGTTTTCTTTTCTCCGTGGGCAGGAAGGACAGTCAGGTCTTCTGTCTCAAAGACCGAGGAAAGACTTATCTCTTCCTCTGGGCTCCAACAACATTCTGTCCACTCCTACATCATGGAGCAGATCCTAACTGGCAAAAATTATTTATCAGTCTGTCTCTTGCACTAGACTCTTAGTTCCCTGGGGTCAGGGATAATGTCTTGTTCAGAACTGTACCACAATCTCCCAGCCTATGCAAAACAGAGTAGACATTTACAAGTATCAGATGGATGAACCTGGCTCCTGGGGTCCACTCCATCCCTTGTAATGAATGTCACATGGGACAGAATCTAAACCCTCTCTAAAATCTAAGTTAAATGCATTCTGCTTCCTTTAATATGTAAGATGTGGGAAAAAAATCTCTCACATTCTTCAACCAAAGGGCATGCAATTATAATTAGCGTCTTCAAGGTACTATGAATATTAGAAATAACACTGGACAAATTTCCTATATGATCCTTTTCCTTATCCTCTATTTCCTGTGTCCTCTTTGCTTTTTTCTCATCTTCTATAATGGTTTTATGATAGACCTTGGAGAAAGACAATGGAATTAATTGGGACCATCACTGTATCCCTAGCTCCAGCATAGTATTTGATATGGAATTAGTGCTCAATACATGTTTTTCAGTGGGCTTGCTGAAAAAAAGTCTCCATTTTTAAGAAAATATTCTACTTAAAATAATCATATGAAGGGGGAATGTCTATGTTCTAAAAATCTTAATAAGTTTACCAGAATTGTACACACAGAACTCCACTGAAACTAATAGCATTTACGTGCTTAAGTTTTCCAATGAGTTGAAAATATATCCTGAAGAATTGTTTATGCCACATAAGGCTGACTATTCATGATCATGACTGGTATTGCTGCATGTTTTGTGCCAGCTGCTGCATTCCTGCCAAACATCCTCCCAATTTGCAAGGATTCTTGGGTTTCACGTTGGAAATAAAGCAGTTAAAATGCCTCTTCAACCCAACTGCTGCTGGTCTTCTTCTTCATTAGTACTTACTTAGGCTACATGGATTACAGCAACATTTTAACTCTGTCTTGAAATTCTTGTTTTGGCTGACAAAGTGACATGGATTTTCAACCAAAGGACATGGAAACAAGTTAATAGAACTGTGATGTCAGTTTGAGTTCTGAACACACAACACTGGGAAAATGGCTTATGCTCCCTCTATGCCAGCGGCACCAACTGAGAGGTCATCAGTCAGATATTTCTATCAGCCAAAGCAAGACATCAGCTCCCCATCCTGATGGCTGTTGGGCCGAAACTAGCAGAAAAAGACAAAAAGCAAAATGCTGGCAGACCAAGGTCTTAGATTTGCTTATCACAGCTATAAGAAATGATAAGCTTATAAGAATAATTCACAACAAGAAGAACTTACAGACAAAAGTGCTCCTGAAAACTGAGCCTGCTGAGGACCTTCAGGCCCTCTTTAAGACTCAGTCCAGCCCCTGGGTTCTGGAACCAGTGATTTTACTTGTTGCAAGAATTTTGGAAGAGCTTAACAACCCATTGTCCCGATTCTAACAAGGCCATCACATCTAGTGGTTAAGCACATGGACTCTGGAGCCAGACTGAATCCTGCCTTTACCACTTACTATCTGTGAGATGTCAGGCAAGTCACTTAGCCTCTCTGTGCCTCACTTTTCTCATCTATAATGTGGGAATGATAACAGTGCCAACTTCACAGGACTGTTGTGAGGACGAAACGAATTAATATATGTAAAGAACTTAGAAGAGTGCCTGGTATATATTGTGTTATATAATTGTTAGCTATTATTATAATTCATTTTTTGCGATCCAGTTCTTGCCTTGGCTGCCAGGTCTCATAATTGGGCCTCAATTATCAGGCATTCTTTGATTCCATTGATATCTAAGGACTAACTCCTCTCCAGCTGACCTTGCCCTTAATGTTGCCCTGTTCCCCAGTGAGACCCATGGGGAAGCCCTATCTTTGCCCCTCCAATCCTTGCTCCTACCAATCCTTGCAAACCCTGGAATTCTGCCTCTTAGACCTGCCAGACCTGCCCAATACCCAGTGTCCCTGGTTTCTCCTAACACCAGGAGGTCCTTGGCCAGCTGACTCACCCCCACTACCAGTCTCTCTGTCTCATCTTTAAGCTCATCTGCCTGCTCTGGTCTTGATTCTGACAGCACCCTTGAAATTTGTTCAAGCAATGAATAAATTATTCAACCCTTTATTCCCTCCAAGGAAGAACCAGCAAGCCGGATCTTATCAACTCAGAGGAATTCCTGCTGCCCCCTTACTGCAATAATTTAATCTCTAAGAGTTAAAAAAGAAAAAAGAAAAGAAAAGAAAAGAAAAGAAAAAGAAAAACTACCACCACCACTAAGGAAATATCCCTCTAATCATAAACTATCCCTCTTCATCAAGAGAAAACAGACTTCTCCTGCTTAGAACTGCACAAACACAATTCTTCCATTTTGCTAGAGCTCCAGGGAATAATAGGCCACCAGCTGCCACCTTGGGCTGCAGGTTTCAGGAACTTGGAAAGGAGAATTTTCCAGCCTGATTATTTCCTTTGCAGTGTTCTCAGCTGCCAGGACATGGTGGTGGGCGTGGGTCGGAGCCAGCTTTTGTGTTCTAAATAATAAAGCTAAGATGCTGTCCTCCTTCACTACAGAGCCCTGGACGCTCATCAATCAGTGAACTTTCCTGCATGCACCTACTATGTGCAGGCCTTTAGAACCAAAAAAAGCCACCTCTTTATGTATTTTTTAAAACCACTGGTGGGAAAGCTAGTATTCAAGGCGGAACTAACAAAGTTCTATACTACTAAAAGGAAGAGACTTGCCCAAGGTCACAGATCCCAGCCCAGCTAGATCCAGGATTTAATTACGTCACCCTGGGTTAAAATACAGATTCTTCAACAGGACTCAATTCACTGGGACCTGGCTCATACCAGTCTCATCTCTTGCCCTTCTGCAATTTTACTCTTGGCTCCACATCCATCTTATGTTTCCAGACAGCACCCTGCTCAGTGTGATCACCGGGACTTTGCACAGGCTGTTTCATGGGCTTGCGACTCTGTTTGTCCCCACCCCCTTCACCTGGCTGAGTGCTGGCCACCCTTTTGTTCTCAACATAAACTCCACCGCCTCGAAAAGCTTTTTCAATTCCCCAAACTAGATTAGCAGCCCTTCTCCTTTCTGCTCCAGCCTTGTGGTTATCCTGACATTCCTGTGCTGCATTGTAATTGCCTGTTTACATGTTCGATCCCCCTAATATGCTGAGACAGGGCAGGGCCCTTGTCTGGTTTGGCTCAGAATCCCCAGGACCTTGCATAGGATTTAGAGCATAACACGGAACCAGTGAGTATTTGTTGAATTAAGATGAACCAAGCTGTCTTTCTACCAAGCTGCCTCCCTGACTGGTCAAATCCTAAAAGAAAGATACTAGCGTTGCAATTCCTGGCTAATGGCTCCTTGCAGCCTGAGCTCCTGGCCCAGAGCATGTGACCTCTGATCTTTAAAATGTGCTGGGGTAACCTTTGACCTCCCACCTGCACCGCTAACAGATTCACAGCTCGTCTCTGTCATTTCCCTTTCACCGTCCCTATTACATGAGAATTAAACTTTTGATTTCCATACAATGCAGCTCAAGCCTCAGAGGGACAAGAAAGGAAAGTAACATTGCTTCTACCTTCACATTTTCTTTTTTAAAAGTGAACTTTTTATTGAAACATAACATCCATACAGAAAAGTGGGTAAATCCTAAGTGTGCAGGTCACAGTTTCCCATTTATTTGAACACATTCATGTTTATCAGCATGAAACCCAGAAAATTACTAGGATTCCTGAAGCATCCTTTTTGTCCCCTTGCAGTCACTACTCCACCAAGAAAGGGCAACCACCATCTTGACTTATATCATAGATTAATTTTGCCTGTATTTAAACTTTTTATAATTAGAATTTTACAGTGTGTGATCTTTTGTGCCTGGCTTCTTTTGTTCAGCTTTATAGTTTGTGAGATTCATCCACATGGTGGTGTGTAATTTTGGTTTGTTCCTTCTCATGGCTGTATAATATTCCATTGTATGAATATACTACATTTCATTTAGCCATCTTGCTATGGATGAGCAAACCATGGGTAGTGTCAAGTGTGGAGCTGTTATGAATAGTGCTGTATAAGCGTTCTAGTGCGTGTCTTCTAGCAAATATATATATGTATTTCTGTTGGTTATATTCTAGGAGTGAAATTGGTAGGTAATAAGATATGTAGCCTAGCTTTAGTAAATACTATTGAACAATTTTTAACAACTAGAGAGGTCTGGTGAACCTATATCTTTGCCAACACTCAATATTGTTGGTCTTTTTTCATTTTAACTATCTGGTGTATGTAGCATTATCACTCTGTAATTTTAGTTTGAATTCTTTGATTTTGACTACTATGTTATTGGTCATTTGGATAATCTAAAGTGCCTGTTCAGGTCTTTTGATGACTTTTTTCCCTTGAGTTATCTGCCTTTTTCTTATTGCTATGTAGGGATTTTGTGTGTGTGTATATATATATATATATATATAATAGATATGAGTCCTTTGTCAAGTATATGTAATACATTCTGTGGCTTGCCTTCTTACTTTGCTAATCCTTTGATCAACTGAAGGTTTTAATTTTAATGTAATCCAAATGATCTTTTTTTCTTCATGGTTAACACTTTTTGTGTCTCATTTAAGAAATCTTTGCCTTCCTCAAAGTCATGAAGACTTTGTTCTGTGTTCTCTTCTAAAAGCTTTATGGTTTTTACCTTTCATGTCTAGATGTTGAATTGATCTATAATTGAATTTGTGTATGGTGTGAGGTAGGGGGTCAAGATTCTTTTTTTTTTTTCCCCAGAGTCATTTATTGGAATGCCTATCCTTTTCTTTCTGCATTAGTGTCAGCTTTGTCATATATTAAGGGACTGTTTATCTGTGGATCTATTTCTGGGCTCTGTTCATTGGTCTATTTGTCTATCTTTCGTATCTGGAAGTGTTAGTTCTCCAACTTTGTTCTTCTTCAAGTTTATTTTGGCTGCTTTTGGTCCTTTGCATAAATTTTAGTATCATGATCTCAATTTTCATTTTGTAAAAACCTGCTAGTATTTTTATTGAGTTCATATTGAATTTCTGGACAAATTAAGGGAGATATGACAACTTTGCATTATTGACTCTTCTAATCATCAAATATGTTAAATTACTCTATTTAGATTTACTCTAAATTCACTCAATAATGTTTTATAGCTCCCTATGGAGAAGAGATCTTGTTCACTTTTCACTATATTTATTTTTAGATATTTTATGATATTGCAAATAATAGATTTAAAATTTTTTATTTTTTGTTTGTCACTGGTATATAGAAATTAAATTGATTCTGTGTATTTAACTAGTATCCAGAGACCTTGCTAAATGCACTTATTAATTCTATTTGTTTATAGATAGACTATTTTGAAATGTTTACATACACAATTTTATCTTCTACCAACAATTCCTTTCCAATCCTTATGCCTTCTATTTCTTTCTTGCCTTATTGCACTGGCTAGAACTGCCAGTACAATGTTGAATAGAAGTGGTGACAGTGGGCATTCTTGCTTTGTTCCCAATCTAGTGGAGAAAGCTTTACTGTCTCATTATTAAGTATTATTTTTGTCACATCTTTTTGTTGTTGTTGTTTATTTTTTATCAGGTAAAGAAAGTTCACTTCTATTCTTAGTTTGCTGAGATTTTTATTTATCATGAATGGCTGTCGAATGTAATCGAATGTTTCTGTATCTATGAAAATATTCGTAAAATTTTTCTTTTTTTTCCTGTTAATGTGATGAATTATATTGAATGTTAAACTATCCTGGTATTCCTGGAATAAACCCTACATGGTTGTGATATGGTATCCTTTTTCTAAATACCTGGATATAGGATTTGCTAATATTTTGTTTGAGGTATCCGCATCAATGGTCATGAAAGAAATTGGGCTCCTATCTTCACTTTAACCTTCATTTTTGAGGTGGAATTTTTTTTCACCCCATCCAGACTCCTCTTTCATCCTATGTATAAACTTGGTTCAATAGATTTTCCTTCTATTATTAGCTTAACAAGCTTTCTCCAGAGCCTCCAGCCTCCCTCTCTGTGGCAGAAGAAAAACCCTTCCCAAACACAAAGCAATCACAATCCAAATCCTGTTTAACCAGTCACAGGTGATATGTCCATTGGCAAGTTACAGATCCTCTCTGAGCCTGTTTCCTCATCAATGAAATGGAATTGAAAACTGAATTAGATGATACATATGAAAGTACCTGGTATAAGTGTATGCTCAGTAATTCCTATTTCTCACGACCTGTTCTCTCTGCTGCCTAAAAACTTTTCAAGCACAGAAGAACATCAGCTTACTTATTTATAGGGCTTAGCTGACAGTTGAGATTTAAATCTGAAAAATGAACTAATGGGTATGGGAGAACTCCATTTTTTGGTTTACACTCTAAAAAACAAAGCAAAGTTATTTACCACTCTAGCTAAGTTTTTAAATACAAGTGCCTAAAATTTTAAAATTAGATAAACATGGCTAAAATTTATCATCCAAAGTGCTATAATTCCTTCCCCGGGCTTCAAACTCAGGTGTAAGTGGTGTATTAAACATTTGGAAGTTGTCCAGGAATATAGCCTCTCTCCCATATATAACAATGTTTATGTAGAAAAGACAGCTTGGAAGGACACTTTTAAATAAAGTTCTTCTTTCTAGAATTTTAACCCCAGTGCTATTTGTCAGTGCATAATAAACCTTTAACCAGCCTCTAGAGTAGCAATGGGGATAGGAGTTTGGGGATGCCCTGAGATTATTTACCTCTGAGATGAAAATCGGGTGATTGGCTAGGCTTTAGAGATGTCCAAATAAATCAGGAGTCAGAAAAATTGGGTTGGGAAGGCTAAAACTTATGAGTTTCAAGAGCCATGACCCCAATGTTGTCAGGGGCACTGGATAGGCACTGTCCTATTTGTTCCCCTGGTGGCAGCCATGGGTGACATCAGAATGACCTCCTAAATAACTCTGGACTTGGCTCAGGCTGTGGATCTGCAGTGGAGTAGAAAGGGCATGGCCTTGGTAGACCAGATGATAATCTCAGCTCTGCCACTTACCAGCAGCTCAGTTCCCTCAACCATAACATGGAGATGGTAATTGACCTACCTAGTATGACCATTGTGAGAACAGAAGGATATTAGCTAATACCTGTGAAGTGCATGATGCAGGGAATGTGCTCAATAAATGGTAGTGGTTTTGATGATAATGATATTGATAATGGTAACAATGGCAACAATGATGATAACATTGACAATGGTTACAAACATCTGTAGCTTTAGGTGGAGGGGTGCTAAAGGATCCTCTGTATCTATAAAACTACTCTGCTTACAGAAATAAGAGGAGCAGCCCTAGCTAGCTCTTGTCTAATCTCCAGACTTGTATGGATCTCTGGGCCCAGACACATGATCTTAGTTGAAAGAGCCATGGTCTCAACTTCCCCAAAAGCAGAGCCTGAAGCAAGGACTTTGGTGCAGATAGTTTATGTAGAAGGTGATCCAGGAAACAGGAATGAAAGAATTGGGGGAGAATGATAAGGGAGGAGAAGGAATCTACTTAAGAGTGCATTTTGTTGCTGGAGAGGGTGTGGAGGAAAGGGAACCCTCTTGCACTGTTGGTAGGAATGTAAATTGATACAGCCACTATGGAGAACAGTATGGAGGTTCCTTAAAAAACTAAAAATAGAACTACCATACAACCCAGGAATCCCTTTTCTGGGAATATACCCTGAGAAAACCATAATTCAAAAAGAGTCATGTACCACAATGTTCATTGCAGCTCTATTTACAGTAGCCAGGACATGGAAGCAACCTGAGTATCCATCAACAGATGAATGGATAAAGAAGATGTGGCACATATATACAATGGAATATTACTCAACCATAAAAAAAACGAAATTGAGTTATTTGTAGTGAGGTGGATGGGCCTAGAGTCTATCATACAGAGTGAAGTAAGTCAGAAAGAGAAAGACAAATACCGTATGCTAACACATATATATGGAATCTAAAAAAAAAAAATCGTTCTGAAGAACCTAGGGGGAGGACAGGAATAAAGACACAGACGTAGAGAATGGACTTGAGGACACGGGGAGGGGGAAGGGTAAGCTGGGACGAAGTGAGTGAGTGACGTGGACATATATACACTACCAAATGTAAGATAGATAGCTAGTGGGAAGGAGCCACATAGCACAGGGAGATCAGCTCGGTGCTTTATGACCACCTAGAGGGGTGGGAGGGAGACGCAAGAGGGAGGAGATATGGGGATATATGTATATGTGTAGCTGATTCACTTTGTTATATAGCAGAAACTAACACACCATTGTAAAGCAATTATACTCCAATAAAGATGTTTTTTTAAAAAAGTGCATTTTGAGGTCATTGGCATCTATATATACATATGCAAAGCTTTCCTTAACAGTAAAGGGTACATATGCACAGTGGGAGGAGATCAGACCTTTACAGGTGAAGGAAAGCAACTTCAGAAATGAATTATTTTCTTTGCTTTATTATTTTTACCAAGACAGAGAAGTACTGTATTGAGAGGTCTATTTTCATAATCAGTATATGCCTAAATTATATTTAAATCATTTCACTCTGTACTACATTTTCAATAATTATAGAATGTGTTGTTCATCCACTTAAGGGTACATCTGTAGACATAACCTAAGACTTCAGAAGAATCTGAAAGATCCAAACACGGTATGCTTAGAAAATGCAGATTTTGGATCTAATGTGTACTGCATTAATAAACGATGTGAAATATTGAAGAAATAAAAAGAGGTACACTTCTCAGTGTACCTCTGAGAAGTGTACAGAATGCCTTCCAGAATTATCCACCTTCCAGAATTGTCCACTAGCACCCATCGCTCTGTAGGCTAAGTATTGTCTCCAGGAGTGCTAACTTCCCTGAACTCCCAGGCACTTGCTTGCTGTGCAAACAGGCACTCAAAAGCGTCAGAGAAGACCATGAGGCAGAAAATGGAAAGAAGCACAGTATACTTAAGGTAGACACTCACTGACAGCATGAATGTGTGCTCACATCTGCCTACCATTGTGGCTGAAGTCAGAGGTAGATGGAGGGTGCGTGATACAGAGCATCAAATGCAACTGCCTCAGGCCAAATCTTAGTTCTTCCTGCATGCTGTCTACCTGCCACATGTGATTTACTGCCATGAGAGACCCCAGTCCCCAGTAAGGCCTATCCTCTTCCATCTCCACTTGCCAGAGGGTCCACCTGCGCAGTTGGTTCTTACACTTAGCAGTGCTCAGACCTATCCAAGATTCTCCAGCTGTGCTTCTGATATGATAGCCACTAGACATATGTAGCTATTTAAATTTAAATGGATTAAAATTATATAAAATTTCAAGTGTTCAATAGCCACATATGGCAAGGGGCTACCATATTGGACAGCAAACTATAGAACAATTCCATCTTCACAGAAAAAAATCATTTAGAGCTTCTCTAGAGTGAGCCTGCCTGGGTCCAAATCCTGGTTCTACTACTTACTAGCTGGATAACTCTGAGCAAGTCATTTAATGTTTCTGTGGTTTAACTTCCTAATCTGTAAAATGGGTTTGTCTCAAAGATTAAATTAATAGCCATATATAAAGCACATAGTAAAGTCTCACTAGATGTTAATGATTATTATTATTTCCCACTTCCTAAGGCAATTCCTATGTGAGGCAGGCAGTTGCTAAAGAGCCTTCTGTCCCAATCCAGGCCCCAGGTCTCTTGGGGCTCATCTCTGGGCTCCTAAGTTGTCCCCATACCCAAGATATCCCTGCCATGTGCTCCCAAGTCTCAGAACAGAGATGCTTTTTTGGTCACTGCTTCCCTCTCAGCCTCTTTTAAGTCTCCCACCCTGACTCTAGAAGATGGAACCTGAACCCTGACTACAAACTAATGTCAAGGGCTTTACTGCTTGCTTCTGAGAACTTCTGTCTGGATGCCTGACTCATTCTGCTGCCATTTTCTCACCACTTGCTCCACCCACCTGTTGAGAATCTATACCCTCCCAGTGTTGACTGCCGCTTGAACCACAACTAAGCTGCCCACACCACTTGGAAAATCCAGCTGTCCTCCAGGACCTTGCCTTACCCTAATGGACAGGTCCTGTGCATGTTCTAGTTTGCTTCCAACCCCCACCTTCCCTGGAGAAATGGAACGTTAATATGAAAAGTAATGTTTATTGAGTGTTTATTATATAGCAGGAACTAGTCTGTCTCTATGTAGATTCCCTTCTGTAATACCCATGAGATTTCCTTCTATATTATCATAGTAATACCTAGAAGGTAGTACCATTGTTATTTCCATTTCACAGATAAGAACACTGAGTCTTAGAAAACTTAGGTAGTTTCTTCAAAGTTACATAGCTAGTAAATGGTGGAAACAGGAATGTGGTGATGACCTTAAGCCAGTAGGAGGTCTCTTTTCTTTCAAGACATTTGAAAGAAGGATGAGCTGATACATACAACAACATGAATGAATTTCAAATGTATTATGCGAAGTTAAAGAAGTCAGACTCAAAAGGCTGTATATTATATGACTTCATTTATACTGTATTCCAGAAAAGGAAAAACTATAGGGATCAGAGGTTGCCAAGGGCTGGGGGTGGAGGAATGGGGTTGACTACAAAGGGGCATGTAGTAATTTTTTTAGATAATGGAACTATCTATATTTTGACTATGGTAGTGCTTACATGATTGCATGCATTTGTCAAAACTTGCTAAGCTATACATTAAAAAGGATGAAATTTGTTGAATATAAAGTGTACTTTTATTTTTAAATGGAAAATAAAGCAGACAGTAATTTTTCTCTGATTGCCCCTAGCAGTTGTCCAGCTGTGGGAATAGAGGGGAGCAAAAATCAAAGTTTCAAAGACTTGGTGGAGTAATGAGCTCAGGTGGGAGCTCAGGATCAGATTTCAAGGATTTGAGAAAAAATTCAAGGAGAGGAAGTGAAACAGTAAGCTTAACTTTCGCAAAAAGCCTGGAGGTGTAGAAAGACAAAAGGTAGGCTCTGTGGGAAGAGAGCATTGATGGAAGATTTTTTTCACCCAGAAGGAGAAAACTTGAACCTCTTTACTTCAAGGGAGAAGCTCTTCAGTGAAAAAGAGATAAAATGTTTACCTTATCTGCATATTTAGTTTCTCTGGTACATCCTTTCATGTAGTTCTGAGTTACCATCTGTTTTCATTTCCCTTCAGCCTGAAGAACTTTTTTTAATATTTCATATACTGCAGATATGCTAGTGATAAATTCACTCAGCTCTTATTTACAAAAGAGTGTTTTATTTCACCCGCATTTTTGAAGGATATTTTTGCAGGATATAGAATTCTAGGTTGACAGTTTTTTATTTCTTTTAGAACTTTAGAGGTATCATTTTCTTATCTTGTGGTTTGTCTTGTTTTTTGAAGCAAGCAGTCATTCTTATCTTTGTTTTCCTGATTGTAGTCCATCTTTTATTGCCTCTGACTCTTAAGATTTTCTGTTTATCTCTAGGTATCATCAATTGATTGTGATGTGCCTATGTGTAATTTTCTTTGTTTTAATTGTGTTTGGAGTTTATTGAGCTTCTTGGATCTGTAGGTTGATATTTTTCATCAAATTTGTGAAATTTTCCGGCATTTTTTTTATGGTTGTTATTTTTATTTTGTTATTTTTTATTTTTATTTTATTTTATTTTTTTAAATTTTTTGGCTGCATTACGTCTTCGTTGCAGTGCACAGGCTTCTCTCTAGTTGTTGTGTGCGGGTTTTCTCTCTCTAGTTGTGCCACACAGGCTCCAGAGCGCATGGGCTCTAGTTTGCAGCATGTGGGCTCTCTCGTTGAGGCGTGTGAGCTCAGTAGTTGTGGTGTGTGGGTTTAGTTGCCCCACAGCTTGTGGGATCTTAGTTCCCCGACCAGGGATTGAACCCATGTCCCCCTGCATTGGAAGGTGGATTCTTTATCACTGGACCACCAGGAAGTCCCTCAGGCATTATTTTTAAAAATACTTTATAACCCAATTTCTCTATCATCTCCTTCTGAGACTCCAAATGCCTCTGTGTTAAACAACTTGTTATTGTTCTAAAGGTCACTGAGACTCCAGCTTATTGTTTTTCAAACTTTTTTCTCTGTGCTTCATTTTGAATATTTCCTATTACCCTATCTTTCAGTTTACAGACCTTTTTCTTTGCCATGTCCTAATACAGATGTATTCTTCAATTCTAGAATTTCCATTGGGTTTTTAAAAACAGTTTCTGTTTCTCTGCTGAGCATCCCCATCTGTTTACTCATTAAGTCTATCTTTTCCTTTAAATTCTTGGACATGTTGATAATAGGTGTTTTAAAGTCCTCATATGATAATCCCAATGTATCCATCATCTCAGGAACTTTTTCTATTGACTTTTTTTTTTCATGGTTATAGATCATATTTTCCTGCTTCTGAAAAATTTTTGATTGTATGACATTGTAGATGCTACATTGTTGAGTGTCTGGATTTGTTGTCTTCCTTTAAAGATATGGAGTTTTGATCTGGCAGATTTAGTGGTAGATCTGCTTGATTCACTTTCAGGGCTTGTTTTCTAAGTTTTGTTAGGGTGAGTCTAGAGTATCCCTTGCTCTGGGGCTAATGTCATTTTACTCCTAATATGTGGCTTTTCTAGCATCTCAATTGAACTCCAGAATGGTCAGCAAAGTCTCTTTAATATGGATGGTTGGAAGTCCTACATCTCTAGCATTGTGGGATCTCTGGAATTTCCATTCAGCTCTTAGCTCTCCAGTAACTATTCTCTCCTAGGCCTGTGGAGTCCCACCCTGCACATGTGCAGCTTAGTGTTTGGTCACAGATTTAAGGGAGTTTTATGAGTATTTCTGAACTTCTCTGTGCAGCTCTCTCCTCTCTGGCATTTTTACTAGTAAATCCTATCTATCTCAGCAGCCTTGAATTCCTATCTCTACGTCATCAGCTTAGCCAGATTGCCATTCTCTGTTGTGCTCCACTTTCCTGCACCACAAACCAGAAAATGTCCAGGACAAACCTGGGGCTCATCTCTTCTGTTTCCCTTCTCTCAGGGATCATAGTCCTTTGCTGTCTGTTTTCCAACTTCTGAAAACTGGTACTTCATATATTTTGCCCAGTTTTATGGTTACTTATGTCCAGAGGGCTAGTCCAGTGCCATTTACTACATCAGAGTCAGAAGCAGAAGTTGCATGAGCATATATAGATATGGCAGTTGTCTGTAGACAGGAATATCTTATTCTCTTCTTCACATTGCCTTCAAGATAAAATAAAAACTTACTGTGAAGACATTCATATCTCTTCATGGTCTGCCTAGCTGACTGGCTTCATTACCAATAATCCCTTTCTTACAAATACATACACACACACACACACACACACACACACACGCCTTGACCTACTTTTGGTTTTCCATGTACCTCTGGCTTTTCTTATGCTCTGCTTTTGCACATACAGATCCCTCTGCAAAAAATACCCTTCCTAATTGCCTGATTGCCTAAATACCCCCTAATTGCCTGTCTAATCCCTACTTATCCTTCAGAATGCAGCTCAACTGCCATCTCCTCCAGGAAGCCTTCTCTGATATAGTCTGGGTTAAATGTCCCCTTATTTATGCTTTTTTATCACTCTGGTTTTGCCTTTACCAAAGGTGTATTGCTCACATTTTATTGTAATTGCCTGTTATGACCTATCCCTCGACCCTACCCTCCACACTGAACATTTCAAGGACAGGGACAAAATCTGATTCTTTTCCGAGTCACCATGGCCTAGCACACATTTTAAGAAACTTTTTTTGATAAAGGGCCAGATAATAACTATTTTAGGGTTTGCAGGCCAAACGGTCTCTGCTGTAACTACTTGACTCTACCATTGTAGCATGAAAGCAGCCATAAACAATACATAAATAATATGTAAACTATAAAACTTTATTGGAACACAAACAGGGAGTGGGCATAGCTTACTGATCCCTGGCTTAGTACATAGTATTTGCCTAGTAAATGTTCATTTGATTAATTAGTCAGTAGAATAGAAAATTATTATGGGAGGCCTCAGGGAGATGCAAAAGACTGTAATCAATTGCCTGAGTGTTTTCCTGGAATGGAAAAGTGACACTTATCTTGAGACCTTCAGGAAGGAAAAAAAAGCTAGCTGAGTAAAGAAGGCAGAATGATAGAAAGTTGAGGAATTTCTGGCCTAAATGACAGATC
Source organism: Balaenoptera acutorostrata (assembly GCF_949987535.1). Classification (NCBI taxonomy): domain Eukaryota; kingdom Metazoa; phylum Chordata; class Mammalia; order Artiodactyla; family Balaenopteridae; genus Balaenoptera; species Balaenoptera acutorostrata. Next base: position 43,301,492 of record NC_080072.1, on the reverse strand, counting down.
TCCCCATGCAAGGTTTTTTCCAGTAGGCTATACTGGGATGGGATCCTAAAAACCAGAACAGCTCGGTCAGAGTGAGTTCCTGAAGCAGCCAAGAGCAGGAAGAGCCAGAGGGCAAGTACAAGCTGTGTCCTGGGCAGCACCCAGGGGCAAACCCAGAGGAGCCAAGTTCTGTGCCCAAATCCAAAGTGTCCGAAATCAGGCAGATTCTGGAATTGAGCTTAGGGTGAGAATAACCAGGGCAAGAAGGAAAAGTGAGAGCCAAGACGACGTTTACAAACAGGGCTGGCAGGTCCACAGCGTTTTTCTGTTGATCGCTGGCCACGTGGTGCCTGGGTAAGTCTGTGGGTGTGTTGACCTTTGTTTTCTTAGAAAAGTTAAGTAACAAAGTCACCTACTAAGAGAGAAGGGGAGAGGAGGCTAGGACTTAAGAGACTGGAGGAGCTCTGGTGTAGCTGCTATAACAAATTCCATAAGGGCCCAACCAGGTCCCCAGACAAAGATTTGCTGCGATATGATGGTTGAGGCTAAGGTTGGGTAGCAGGAGGTTGTAGCAAACTAGTCCCCAAGGCTGTAGAATATTCTCCAGTGAAGCGCTGTGAGTGAGTGTCAAGGAAATGAATGGGTGGCTTCTGCAGGATTGGGATGGGCAGGGAAATGCAGCCACTGGCAAAGCAGTCCAGGAAATCTGGCTGTTACTGAATACCTGCCATATGCAGAACACCTCAGAGAATCCATCTGCTGTGCACCATGCTTCCTCCTACACCAGACAAAGGCAAGACATGGTTCCTCTTTCATCAGCACTGGCCTTCTAGGCACCATTGTGAACCCCGGTAATTTATCCCCAGTGATGACAAAGAAGAGATTTCAAAAATGAGGCGAGTACACATATATTCAGGATGTCCCCCTGGAGTGGCTTTTCAGACAGATGCACACCTGGTTGACTAACAGTGTCTCAAACTCACATATCTAATAATTTCTTCCTCCCAGCTTCCCACCTGCCTCGTCTCATCTATGCCTCATCCAAGGTACTGGGAGTAACCATCTAGACCCAGCTATGTGTGAGCCACTTAAACACTGCTGGAGTCAGAGAGAGGCATGCTAACCCAAAGAGCTGTGGCCTTACCTGAGAGCCAAAGAGTTGTCAGTAGTGTTTGTTTCTCTGCCTTTACCCTGAGGCTGAAGCCCAAGTGTTTTACCAAGGACCCCAGTGGTAGTCCCACTGAGTATTCCTTTAAGCAAGTCACGAGCATTTACTTTGTTCCCTTTTCCCCAGGCCTCCTGATACCTGGGGCTTCTCTTTCTCTCATCCCTTATTTCCTGGAGGATGGTGGGGCCCGGGGCTAAACTCTGTGCCCCAACTAATTGGGGTCTGCTTAGCACCTCATTCTGCCAGCTCTAGACCACTGAGTCCCGTTTAGATGACTCCCTACCATTTTCTTCAGACTCAAGTTCTTGCATCTGACATTCCTGTCATCTCTGCCCACCAGTTCTAAGTCAAACTGCACCCAATCACCGAATCAGATTCCTTTTGGTCCCATGCCTTCCAGAAGCTTGTCTGGCTTTGCCCTGCCCCATTCAGATTTAATTTGACTGGCTGGTATTTACTGAGCCCATTTCGTGTGTTAACTAGTCATTACTTCATGGACATCAGCCTCAGAAAAACACCACGAGGCTGGTCATGTCAATATCCCTACCTTACAGATGAGGAAACTGAGTTGAGAGTGACTAACATATTCAATCTAGGAAGTTTCAGATTGGAGACTAGAATACATGTTGGTCTGCTCCAAAAACCAGAGTTTTAACTACTTCACTAAACTGACTCCCACAGACTGTCCGATCCTCCCTGATCTTACTGGCTTATACCTCTGGTTCTATGTTCCCATTTCCTCTCCACTGCCCTAAGTCAGGCCCAACTCATCCAGGGGATGTTGATGGATCTCCTGTTTGGTCTCCTCGCCCTTGAGCCCTCTCCCCTCCTACATCTGGTGTGTCCTGCCAGAGATGTGGTACAGTGGGGTGGAGGAAAGCTGGGCTCTAGCACCAGACAGACCTGACTGAATCCCAGCATCTTCACTTATTTGCTTTGGTGATCTCAGGTTAGTTTCCTCATGTGAAAGGTGGAAATTATGATAGCATCTATATCAAAAGAATTTTCTGATTAATTTTAAAGGCATATGCTACATATAAGTATTTCTTAATGTCTGAATATTTCATAAAAGTTCTTTTAAATAAACATTTGCTATGAAGGGAGTTCTTTGTTAAATTTCTGATCCGGACATTCTTTTATAAGTTAATTGTTTGAATCTCAGAAGGCATTTTTTCCCATTGATATAGTGTTACAGTAAAACAGAAGATTATAAGGCAAGCTCACAATTATGTTTCTCTATTATGTATTTGAACTACTAAACAATTCTATTGGGTTTGAAAAAAAGGAATTTTCTTTTTTGAGTATTTAATGTAATAATATAGATCAAGTCCTTGACACAGTGCCTGGCACGTAGTAACAACTCCATGCATGTTAACTATTGTCATGTCATTCTCCCCAGAAAGAAACTTCCATCATGTTTCTCTCTCTTCCGATGCCATTTACCACGATGGACACTCAGAACCCTCTGCAACCTGGCCCTGACTTTCTTTTTCATCTTATCTCTTTGTCTTCTAACTCTCCAGTCCACCAAACAATCTCCATTTCCTGACCTCTCAATGGGATGTGGGAAAAGAGCGTGTGTTCTGGGGTCAGGCAGATCTGGGTTTGAACCCCAGCTTTGCCCCCTTGCTAGCTCTGTGAGCTTGGGTAGGTTCCTTAACATCTCTGGGTCTTGATTTCCTCATCTATAAGATGACAATGAGGTTGTAGTGAGAGTTACACCTAGGAAAGCATTATGCCTAACACCTAATAGGTGTTTAATCCTCTTACCTATTTTTAATAGAATTCCCGCTCCTACTGTCCTGCCAGTTTTCCCATGGGAGTCTCCTTCCCAGGGGAACATGTCCTTCCTCCTCTGCCTTCTTGTGGATTCCTCTTATGGATTCCCATAGTGCTTTCTGTCTATAAAACTACAGAGACTTTTTTTTGCACAGTTCTTTAAAGTTTTCGTAGTTCTCTCCCAAACCAGCCCAATTAATTTGCACAACTCTGGGAGATAGTCCAGACTAGTAATTATTATCTCTATTTTTAAAAAGTGAACTGGGGCTCTCAGAGATGGAATGACTGATTCATGGTCACGAATGGAGGCCTGGAGCCAGGTCTTCTGGCTGTCCGTCACCAAGCCCCCTCCCCCCATACCATTCTGCACATGAGTGACTGCCACTCACCTGAATTCATTGTTATTTCTAACATTGCAGATTGTTGTTCCATGAGTGCCTACCTTGTCCCCCAGGGAGGATGTGGTCTGCTCCCACACCCTAGCCTAGTGCCTTGCAGGTATCTATTATGTGGTTGATGTCATTCAATGTATTGAAATTTGAATAAATGTGGTATGTTTGACTTTGAATCCTTGAATTTGGAATTAGCTGCTCCATCCCCTTTGCTCTGTGTTCTTGTTTCTAGAACTCTGAACATGCTTGATTATAGGTAATCTGCTTATCCATCTGTTTCTCCACCCCCAGACCATGAGTCCCTCCAGGACAAGCACCATATCCAATTCCTGTCGGTGCCCAGGGCCTGCCACTGTGCTTGGCACATAGTAAATGGAAGTTGAATGAATAAACCAGAAAGAGCCATCTGGGTCCATCCCCTAATCCCCCTGTGATTGTGCTTGCTCCTATTCTCTTATCTTAGTTCATATTATGTATCTCTTATCTCCTATATTGAATTAAAGGCAGGTTCATGTTTTACTCATTTTTGTAGCCTCCCAAACAACCGGGGAAGGAGGAAACTATAATTATTGAGGATCTATTGTGTGTTAGTGATTGCACATATATTATGTCATTATTTTAAAAATTGAATTTAATTCTTATAACAGGTCAATAAGGTAGGCATTATCACCCCTGAATTACAAAAGAGGGAGCTGGGACTCAGGGAAATAAAATAATTGGAATTTGACCAAGTATACACAGCTAGTAAGTGGAAATGCCGGAATTTGAATCCCCGTTTGCTGGCTCTGAGACCATGCCTTTCCTTTTTGTTGTTGTTTGGTGTTTATTTTTAACAGCATGCAGAATAGCTGAGTGCTTTAGCCCAGTAGGAGTTAGGAACTCTGCTGAACTGAGATTTGAATTTAATCACATTGAATGAAATCTGTGCAAGCCTGCTCCCAAACACTTCGAGCACATATACTGCCACCTTTTCATTTGATTGAATGAATGCTTCAGGAAACATGTACTAAGCATTCACAATGCATCAAGCTCAGTGCTAGGCACTGGGGATACAGTCTGAAGACAGGCTTCCTCAGGGAGCTTACAGTCTAGTGGGAAAACAGATGTGTAGCAGGGATCGTAAATGTGATCTATGCTGATAGGACAAACTAGTAGTTACCAGTGGGGAAAGGGGAAGGGGAGGGGCAAGATAGGGGTATGGGATTAAGATATACAGACTATTAAGTATAAAATAGATAAGCAACCAGGATATATTGTACAGCACAGAGAAATATAGCCATTAGTTTGTAATAACTTTAACTTTATAAAAATATTGAATCACTATGTTGTATACCTGAAATTAATATAATATTGTAAATCAGCTATACTTCAATTTTTTTTTAAATGTGATCAGAAGACAAGGGCCTAAGTCATTCTATGGTGGTCTTGGGAGGCTTCTGGGTAAATTATAAAGGAGGAATGAGTCAGCCATGACAAGAGGAGGAAAGCACAGAGGGAGCAGCATGTGCTGAGCCACTGAAGTATGAAATTGCAGGTAGGATGAGTCTGGAACGAGGGGACATTTTGGTGGAACAGAGCCGGGGGAATAAGGGATGCTGAAACTGGTCTCCCTGTGTTCACACCATGAACCAAAGGTCATGACTGGTTCTTACCTTTGCCCCTACACAAGCAGTGCTCTTGGCCTAGATGATAGCCAGGACATTCTCCCTACTCAGGATGCGAGTTAGAGAAATAGCTGGCAGCATCTCCATCTGTCTTCTCTACGGACATGACATGGAGCTTGCATTTCCCTGATATGTGGGAAATAATGATCCAGCAGTTAGGCGGACCCACATGGTGATGTCATCTGCCTGGATCATGTCATCCCTCAGCAGGCTGGGCAGGTGGCTTTGTGCCCATGTTCTTTTTTTTTTTTTTTTTCAAACATCTTTATTGAAGTATAATTGCCTTACAATAGTGTGTTAGCATCTGCTTTATAACAAAGTGAATCTGTTATACATATACAATATGTTCCCATTTCTCTTCCCTCTTGCATCTCCCTCCCTCCCACCCTCCCCATCCCACCCCTCTAGGTGGTCACAAAGCACCGAGCTGATCTCCCTGTGCTATGCGGCTGCTTCCCACTAGCTATCTATTTTACATTTGGTAGTGTATATATGTCCATGACACTCTCTTACCCTGTCACATCTCACCCCACCCCCTCCCCATATCCTCAAGTCCATTCTCTAGTAGGTCTGTGTCTTTATTCCCGTCTTGCCACTAGGTTCTTCATGGCCTTTTTTTTTTTTTCCCCTTAGATTCCATATATATGTGTTAGCATACTGTATTTGTTTTTCTCTTTCTGACTTACTTCACTCTGTATGACAGACTCTAACTCCATCCACCTCATTACAAATACCTCCATTTCATTTCTTTTTATGGCTGAGTAATATTCCATTGTATATATGTACCACATCTTCTTTATCCATTCATCTGTTGATGGACATTTAGGTTGCTTCCATGTCCTGGCTATTGTAAATAGAGCTGCAATGAACATTTTGGTACATGACTCTTTTTGACCTATGGTTTTCTCAGGGTATATGCCCAGTAGTGGGATTGCTGGGTCGTATGGTAGTTCTATTTGTAGTTTTTAAGGAACCTCCATACTGTTCTCCATAGTGGCTGTATCAATTTACATTCCCACTAACAGTGCAAGAGTGTTCCCTTTCCTCCACACCCTCTCCAGCATTTATTGTTTCTAGATTTTTTGATGATGGCCATTCTGACCGGTGTGAGATGATATCTCATTGTAGTTTTGATTTGCATTTCTCTAATGATTAATGATGTTGAGCATTCTTTCATGTGTCTGTAGGCCATCTGTATATCTTCTTTGGAGAAATGTCTATTTAGATCTTCTGCCCATTTTTGGATTGGGTTGTTCGTTTTTTTGTTATTGAGCTGCATGAGCTGCTTGTAAATCTTGGAGATTAATCCTTTGTCAGTTGCTTCATTTGCAAATATTTTCTCCCATTCTGAGGGTTGTCTTTTGGTCCTGTTTATGGTTTCCTTTGCTGTGCAAAAGGTTTTCAGTTTCATTAGGTCCCATTTGTTTATTTGTGTACTTATTTCCATTTCTCTGGGAGCTGGGTCAAAAAGAATCTTGCTGTGATGTATGTCATAGAGTGTTCTGCCTATGTTTTCCTCTAAGAGTTTGATAGTGTCTGCCCTTACACTTAGGTCTTTAATCCATTTTGAGTTTATTTTTGTGCATGGTGTCAGGGAGTGTTCTAATTTCATACTTTTACATGTTCCTGTCCAATTTTCCCAGCACCACTTATTGAAGAGGCTGTCTTTTCTCCACTGTATATGCTTGCCTCCTTTATCAAAGATAAGTTGACCATATGTGTGTGGGTTTATCTCTGGGCTTTCTATCCTGTTCCATTGATCTATATTTCTGTTTTTGTGCCAATACCAAACTGTCTTGATTACTGAAGCTTTGTAATATAGTCTGAAGTCAGGGAGCCTGATTCCCCCAGCTCCATTTTTCGTTCTCAAGATTGCTTTGGCTATTCGGGGTCTTTTGTGTTTCCATACAAATTGTGAAATGTTTTGTTCTAGTTCTGTGAAAAATGCCAGTGGTAGTTTGATAGGGATTGCATTGAATCTGTAGATTGCTTTGGGTAGTAGAGACATTTTCACAATGTTGATTCTTCCAATCCAGGAACATGGTATATCTCTCCATCTATTTGTATCATCTTTAATTTCTTTCATCAGTGTCTTATAATTTTCTGCATACAGGTCTTTTGTCTCCTTAGGTAGGTTTATTCCTAGATATTTTATTCTTTTTGTTGCAATGGTAAATGGGAGTGTTTTCTTAATTTCACTTTCAGATTTTTCGTCATTAGTGTATAGAAATGCAAGAGATTTCTGTGCATTAATTTTGTATCCTGCTACTTTACCAAATTCATTGATTAGCTCTAGGAGTTTTCTGGTAGCATCTTTAGGATTCTCTATGTATAGTATCATGTCATCGGCAAATAGTGACAGCTTTACTTCTTCTTTTCCGATTTGGATTCCTTTTATTTCTTTGTCTTCTCTGATTGCTGTGGCTAGGACTTCCAGAACTATGTTGAATAATAGTGGTGAGAGTGGGCAACCTTGTCTTGTTCCTGATCTTAGTGGAAATGGTTTCAGTTTTTCACCATTGAGGACAATGTTGGCTGTGGGTTTGTCATATATGGCCTTTATTATGTTGAGGAAAGTTCCCTCTATGCCTACTTTCTGCAGGGCTTTTATCATAAATGGGTGTTGAATTTTGTCAAAAGCTTTCTCTGCATCTATTGAGATGATCATATGGTTTTTCTCCTTCAATTTGTTAATATGGTGTATCACATTGATTGATTTGCGTATATTGAAGAATCCTTGCATTCCTGGGATAAACCCCACTTGATCATGGTGTATGATCCTTTTAATGTGCTGTTGGATTCTGTTTGCTAGTATTTTGTTGAGGATTTTTGCATCTATGTTCATCAGTGATATTGGCCTGTAGTTTTCTTTCTTTGTGACATCTTTGTCTGGTTTTGGTATCAGGGTGATGGTGGCCTCGTAGAATGAGTTTGGGAGTGTTCCTCCCTCTGCAATATTTTGGAAGAGTTTGAGAAGGATAGGTGTTAGCTCTTCTCTAAATGTTTGATAGAATTCGCCTGTGAAGCCATCTGGTCCTGGGCTTTTGTTTGTTGGAAGGTTTTTAATCACAGTTTCAATTTCAGTGCTTGTGATTGGTCTGTTCATATTTTCTATTTCTTCCTGGTTCAGTCTCGGCAGTTTGTGCATTTCTAAGAATCTGTCCATTTCTTCCAGGTTGTCCATTTTATTGGCATAGAGTTGCTTGTAGTAATCTCTCATGATCTTTTGTATTTCTGCAGTGTCAGTGGTTACTTCTCCTTTTTCATTTCTAATTCTATTGATCTGAGTCTTCTCCCTTTTTCTCTTGATGAGTCTGGCTAATGGTTTATCAATTTTGTTTATCTTCTCAAAGAACCAGCTTTTAGTTTCATTGATTTTTGCTATTGTTTCCTTCATTTCTTTTTCATTTATTTCTGACCTGATCTTTATAATTTCTTTCCTTCTGCTGGCTTTGGGGTTTTTTTGTTCTTCTTTCTCTAATTGCTTTAGGTGCAAGGTTAGGTTGTTTATTCGAGATGTTTCCTGTTTCTTGAGGTAGGCTTGTATTGCTATAAACTTCCCTCTTAGCACTGCTTTTGCTGCGTCCCATAGGTTTTGGGTCGTCGTGTCTCCATTGTCATTTGTTTCTAGGTATTTTTTGATTTCCCCTTTGATTTCTTCAGTAATCACTTCGTTATTAAGTAATGTATTGTGTAGCCTCCATGTGTTTGTATTTTTTACAGATCTTTTCCTGTAATTGATATCTAGTCTCATAGCGTTGTGGTCGGAAAAGATACTTGATACGATTTCAATTTTCTTAAATCTACCAAGGCTTGATTTGTGACCCAAGATATGATCTATCCTGGAGAATGTTCCATGAGCACTTGAGAAAAATGTGTATTCTGTTGTTTTTGGGTGGAATGTCCTATAAATATCAATTAAGTCCATATTGTTTAATGTATCATTTAAAGCTTGTGTTTCCTTATTTATTTTCATTTTGGATGATCTGTCCATTGGTGAAAGTGGGGTGTTAAAGTCCCCTACTATGATTGTGTTGCTGTCAATTTCCCCTTTCATGGCTGTTAGTATTTGCCTTATGTATTGAGGTGCTCCTATGTTGGGTGCATAAATATTTACAATTGTTATACCTTCCTCTTGGATCGATCCCTTGATCATTATATAGTGTCCTTCTTTGTCTCTTGTAATAGTCTTTATTTTAAAGTCTATTTTGTCTGTTATGAGAATTGCTACTCCAGCTTTCTTTTGATTTCCATTTGCATGGAATATCTTTTTCCATCCCCTCACTTTCAGTCTGTATGTGTTCCTAGGTCTGAAGTGGGTCTCTTGTAGACAGCATATGTATGGGTCTTGTTTTTGTATCCATTCAGCCAGCCTGTGTCTTTTGGTGGGAGCATTTAATCCATTTACATTCAAGGTAATTATCGATATGTATGTTCCTATTCCCATTTTCTTAAATGTATTGGGTTTGTTATTGTAGGTGTTTTCCTTCTCTGTGTTTCTTGCCTAGAGAATTTCCTTTAGCATTTGTTGTAAAGCTGGTTTGGTGGTGCTGAACTCTCTCAGCTTTTGCTTGTCTGTAAAGGTTTTAATTTCTCCATCGAATCTGAATGAGATCCTTGCTGGGTAGAGTAATCTTGGTTGTAGGTTTTTCTCCTTCATGACTTTAAGTATATCCTGCCACTCCCTTCTGGCTTGCAGAGTTTCTGCTGAGAGATCAGATGTTAACCTTATGGGGATTCCCTTGTGTGTTATTTGTTTTTTTTCCCTTGCTGCCTTTAATATGTTTTCCTTATATTTAATTTTTGACAGTTTGATTAATATGTGTCTTGGCGTGTTCCTCCTTGGGTTTATCCTGTATGGGACTCTCTGTGCTTCCAGGACTTGATTAACTATTTCCTTTCCCATATTAGGGAAGTTTTCAACTATAATCTCTTCAAAAATTTTCTCAGTCCCTTTCTTTTTCTCTTCTTCTTCTGGTACCCCTATAATTCGAATGTTGGCACGTTTAATGTTGTCCCAGAGGTCCCTGAGACTGTCCTCAGTTCTTTTCATTCTTTTTTCTTTATCCTGCTCTGTAGTAGTTATTTCCACCATTTTATCTTCCAGGTCACTTATCCTTTCTTCTGCCTCAGTTATTCTACTATTGATCCCATCTAGAGTATTTTTAATTTCATTTATTGTGTTTTTCATCATTGCTTGGTTCCTCTTTAGTTCTTCTACATCCTTGTTAAATGTTTCTTGCATTTTGTCTATTCTATTTCCAAGATTTTGGATCATCCTTACTATCATTATTCTGAATTCTTTTTCAGGTAGACTACCTATTTCCTCTTCATTTGTTAAGTCCAGTGTGTTTTGAGCCTGCTCCTTCATCTGCTGTGTGTTTTTCTGTCGTCTCATTTTGCCTATCTTACTGTGTTTGGGGTCTTCTTTTCACAGGCTGCAGGTTCGTAGTTCCCGTTGTTTTTGGTATCTGTCCCCAGCGGTTCAGTTGGTTCAGTGGGTTGTGTAGGCTTCCTGGTGGAGGGAACTAGTGCCTGAGTTCTGGTGGCTGAGGCTAGATCTTGTCTTTCTGGTGGGCACGTCCACGTCTGGTGGTGTATTTTGTGGTGTCTGTGGCCTTATTATGATTTTAGGCAGCCTCTCTGCCAATGGATGGGGTTGTGTTCCTGTCTAGCTAGTTGTTTGGCATAGGATGTCCAGCACTGTAGCTTGCTGGTCGTTGAGTGAAGCTGGGTCTTGATGTTGAGATGGAGATCTCTGGGAGATTTTTGCCGTTTGGTATTACGTGGAGCTGGGAGGTCTCTTGTGGACCAGTGTTCTGAAGTTGGCTCTCCCACCTCAGAGGCACGGCCCTGATGCCTGGCTGGAGCACCAAGAGCCTTTCGTCCACACGGCTCAGAGTAAAACGGAGAAAAAATAGAAAGAAAGAAAGAAAGAGGCTATAATATAGTGAAGTAAAATAAAGCTATTGTAAAGCAAAGCTATACAGACAAAATCTCACCCAGAAGCATATACATATACACTCACAAAAAAAAGGAAAAGGGGAAAAATTAATATCTCCTGCTCCCAGAGTCCACCTCCTGAATTCGGGATGATTCGTTGTCTATTCAGGTATTCAACAGATGCAGGCACATCAAGTTGTTTGTGGAGCTTTAATCCGCTGCTTCTGAGGCTGCTGGGAGAGATTTCCCCTTCTCTTCCCTGTTCGCACAGCTCCTGGGGATCAGCTTTGGATTTGGACCCGCCTCTGCGTGTAGGTCGCCTGAGGGCGTCTGTTCCCCGCCCAGACAGGACGGGGTTAAAGGAGCAGCTGCTTCGGGGGCTCTGGCTCACCCAGGCCGCGGGGAGGGAGCGGTACGGAGGAGGCGAGGCGAGCCTGCGGCGGCCGAGGCCGGCGTGACGTTGCACCAGCTCGAGGCGCGCAGTGCGTTCTCCCGGGGATGTTGTCCCCGGATCCCGGGACCCTGGCAGTGGCGGGCTGCACAGGCTCCCGGGAGGGGAGGTGTGGAGAGTGACCTGTGCTCACACACAGGCTTTTTGGAGGCGGCAGCAGCAGCCCCAGCGTCTCACGCCCGTCTCTGGGGTCCGCGCTGATCGCCGTGGCTTGCGCCCTTCTCTGGAGTTCGTTTAGGCGGCGCTCTGAATCCCCTCTCCTTGCCCGCCGCGAATCAAAGAGGCAAGAAAAAGTCTCTTGCCTCTTCGGCAGCTGCAGACTTTTTCCCGGACTTCTTCCGGGCTAGCTGTGGTGCGCTAACCCCTTCAGGCTGTGTTCACGCCGCCAGCCCCAGTCCTCTCCCTGCGATCCGACCGCAGCCCGAGCCTCAGCTCCCAGCCCCGCCCGCCCCGGCGGGGGAGCAGACAAGCCTCTCGGGCTGGTGAGTGCTGCTCGGCGCCGAGCCTCTGTGCGGGAACCTCTCCGCTTTGCCCTCCGCACCTCTGTGGCTGCGCTCTCCTCCGTGGCTCTGAAGCTTCCCCCCTCCGCCCCCCGCAGTCTCCGCCCGCGAAGGGGCTTCCTAGTGCGTGGAAACCTTTCCTCCTTCACGGCTTCCTCCCACTGGTGCAGGTGCCGTCCCTATTCTTTTGTCTCTGTTATTTCTTTTTTCTTTTGCCCTACCCAAGTACGGGGGGAGTTTCTTGCCTTTTTGGAGGTCGGACGTTTTCTGCCAGCGTTCAGTGGGTGTTCTGTAGGAGCAGTTCCACGTGTAGGTGTATTTCTACTGTATCTGTGGGAAGGAATGTGATCTCCGCGTCTTACTCTTCCGCCATCTTCTCTGTGCCCATGTTCTTGATGTGCCTCTGGGTCAGAGCACCCTGGGGTAGCAGGTGGCAGATGTAAACAAGATCAGGGCCTGTCCAGAATCACTTTCTTTATTTTTTTTAAAATTTATTTATTATTTATTTTTGGCTGTGTTGGGTCTTCGTTTCTGCGCGAGGGCTTTCTCTAGTTGCGGCGAGCGGGCGCCACTCTTCATCGCGATGCGCGGGCCTCTCACTATCGCGGCCTCTCTTGTTGCGGAGCACAGGCTCCAGACGCGCAGGCTCAGTAGTTGTGGCTCACGGGCCCAGTTGCTCCGTGGTATGTGGGATCTTCCCAGACCAGGACTCGAACCTGTGTCCCCTGCATTGGCAGGCGGATTCTCAACCACTGCGCCACCAGGGAAGCCCCAGAATCACTTTCTTAAGTGGTGGGGTAGCGTGGAGAGTTCTGCCCACTCTGGGCCACAGGGTGATAAACTGCAAATATCAGCTGGGTCCACCCAGTTCAAGTTTTCCTCTTTGCTATGCCTGAAAATGTTCCTTAACTTAAGACTTTATAAAACCAGCCAAAGAATTGCGGACAACTGAGCCAACACTATGATGAATTGTATGTAACTTAGTAATCAATATATATGCATCTATATTCATCACATGCAAAAACAAATCCAGGGCGGTGCTGGTGTTGACCCTCTCCTCTCCTTCCTCCCTCCTGAGATGGAAGAATCTTCAGGCTAAGTTCTGTTTTGGTCCTGTCCAGCTCTTATTCTGTTCTCCCTTTGTGTCATCCATTAATTCCCTGCTACATCCCACTGCAGTCATCATCCTGCATGATCCTCACCAAACCGCAGTAGACTGGTCATGTCCTTGTATCCAAACCACCTCTCCCATGCTTTCACGTGGCTAGCCTGCCTGCCCCTCACCCTGGAAGGTACGTAAAAGCCAGCTAAAATGCAATTATACTCCAATAAAGATGTTAAAAAAAAAAAAAAAGCCAGCTAAAAACAGCAGTGCTTTTTCCCAGGAACTGTCAAGCCTAATTCCCCACTCACTCCCTTTACCTTTTGCTCCGTGCTGACCTCCCCAGCTCCACACTCCAATTTTGCTCCCTCTAATGCATTCTTCATGCTGCTGCCTGGATGATTTATCTAAAATTCAAATGTGATTGTGTCGTTCCCCTGCCCAGAACCCTTCAGTGGTTTCAAACCCTTTCAAATGACATCCAAACTCATTTGAGCAGGTCCCTTCCTACCTCCCTGGCATCATTTCCTGCCTCTCTCGTTGACAGTTTGTGACACAGCAATGCTAAATTACTTATGACTCCCCAAACACACAATGTTATTTAATGTTTCTGAGTCTGCCAGAAATAGCCTTTCCTCTCTGTTCTATCTTACAAATCTGCTCAGCATTTAAAAATTCTCTCAACTTTCTTCTTCTCTAAGATCCTTCCAGACAGGAGTCATCATTCTGGGCCACCTCTGTGTCTGGTTTAGACATCTACCCATTGCCCTGTCATATATCCCCAAGCCATACTTGCTTACAGGGACTGTCTTATTCATCCCAGAATATAGCACAGGACCTAACACAGGGCAGGTGCTTAGCCAACGCTGCTTGAATCATTGTCCAATTACACCTCCTCCCCATCCTTTAAGGGACTTGTATTTTAGCCACATACACACTGATACCTGCATCCTGATTGGCTTTCCCAGGTCGGGCAAATCACTGGTCTGCGATCATCGGCGGATCCCACTCCAAGAATTACGTGCTATGGGAGTATGGAGGATATGCGAGCGAAGGCGTCAAACAAGTTGCAGAATTGGGTTCACCAGTGAAAATGGAGGAGGAAATTCGACAACAGGTAAGAAAAACAATCACAGAAGGACCAAAACCCAGAAATGCAGCCAAGCATCCTTTAGCTTTCTTTCCCAGGGGCTCGAAATTTACAGTACAATGTGCTGGAAAATTGGTACCATAGGAAGTGAAATCTGTTTGCTGAGTTTGAGGGGCTTTATGTTCAGTAGAGGACAGAGGCACAAATGTCCATCTTGTCGTCTCAGATTTTCCCTAACTGCATGTGTGGTTTCTTCAGCTTGTGCTAAAAACTGCTACTGTGGTTGCATTGTTGGGATATCACGTCTCTGTCCTCCCAAGGGTCAGTGCAGTGGATTACGGTTTTCTTACTCTGATCCATGAGAGGGTTGGGGGAGTGACATTCACTCTAAGCTAAAATCACCATTTCCAAAGAGAAACATTTATTTATCGACACATGCTTTTTGCGTCTATGTCTTGAGGTGTTTGATAAATTAGTCAGTGATTAATCATAATCATTATAGACTGAAGCATCTTTTATGTACCATGTACTGTGTCATGTGGGCCCAGGAGCCAGACTGTTATCTAGGACCCCATTCATACCGATGAGAGATAAGGGAGCAATCGTCCGTCATTCTTTTCTGTCTGTTGGGAAGTACCATCATCCCTCATCAAAAGCACTAGAAGGAGGCTGATGAGGGATCTTGAAAGAAGAGCTATGGTTTTTCGAAGGTCATTCACAGGCTGCACCGTGGAGAGGAGATGGTCCAGCTTTGGCCATCACTACCCACAAAAGCCCTTTGGGCCTGAGAGAGCTGGGTAGGCACCCACATCTCACTGCTCACAAGTGTGCAGGAGGAAGTAAGGAAAGAGCAAACCGTGCTTGGAGTGTGGTCATCTCCAGCACAGGTACTGAGAGGCTGTTGCCTGCTCAGGCTCCTGCCCATATCTCCTGAGACAGTGCAGGGGCCCTGAAGACACTGGGCCCTGTGTCTCACAGTGTGTATTGCAGCAGGGCAAGCAGAGCTGAGGCCCCTAACCCTTCCTCCTGACGTCTACCATCTGGACTCCAAGCTCCCACAAACCCTAAACTGAATGCAGCAAAGGTCACCTGATTCCTACTATAATCCCCTGAGGAATTCTTTTGGACCAGAGTCCAAAAATGCCCAGAGATTAGCTTATGTTTCTCATTAATTTGATTTAAAACCTTTCTCCATTCTCAGAAAAAATGTTTAACCCAGTGTTTTGAGACAGCATGTCATTCATCACAAGTTTATCTTACCAACAACTTCGTGTTTCTCTGACTCTGGCTGCCATGCCTCATAACTGGCATCACTCATTCGGGCTACAGCACAACCACGTTCATCTGCAAAGTCATGAAGGGCTTCATATTGGTCCTGGTCTCTCCAGCCTGTCATGGAGGCCATATCCCTTGTTTGGGTTCCTGGTTCTCAAGCATGGAATTGTGAAACACTGGTTGTATCTGTTCTGTTGTGCCGTATGTTGAAAACCATCTATTACAAATAATAGTTGAAATACAAAAGTTTGCAAATTAATTAGATCAAGGTCAAGGGCATCTTCATAATAATGCCTGTGTCACTCATTGGCTATCTTGAGAGGTTTCTGGAGAGAAGGGAAGCCTGTATGAATTGTAAGAAACTGAGACCACGTTGTACTGGCAAGCATTATGTGTCATGTGTCATAGCAGTAAAAAGGCTGAAAACTGATGGATGGAGCCCCCCGCCTTATGCCCCCCTTAGGAAGATGTTCTTTGCTCGGTGTGTTCCTGATCAGCACACCAGGGATTAGCTTCTGTACACACTGACGATGTCTGGCTCTCCCAGCTGGCTAGTGTTCTTGACATTAAGTCATAACAATGTTTAATTATGGGTATTGCACATGGGAGTTAAAAATCCCACTGAGCATGTCCTAGGGTTTGTCACCACCTGTCAGGCCCTCTAGATGCTGAACATGTACTTTTAGCTCTCACCTCTAGTTGGAGAAGACAATATTAAATTTCCCGTTTTTTCTGATAAGGAAACTGAGGCACAGTCAATAGTTAGAGAATTCCAGAACTTGAACCCAAGCCTGTCTGACTCCAAAACCTGTATGTAGTACCAGATACATAATTTGCAGAGCCTGGTGAAAATGTGGGGTCCCTTGTTCAAAACTTAAGAATTTCAAGATGGTGACACTGAATTTCACAGCATGGGGCCCTGAGAGTCTGAACGGGTCACACACTCATGAGGCCAGCCCTGCTCATCCTCCTTCCCTGCCCCACAGAGAAACTTCCCTCTCCAGCCTGTGAAATAAGCCTGTTTCCAGAGCTCTGCTAAGCCACGCATCCAGCTCCCCAGGTCCTCAGAAAGTCAGGAGGATAGAGTGGTTTCAGGGTCCCTTCTCTTCCAAATAATTCATGGTTCTAAATATTGTTCCCTGCAAGCACACAATTTATTATATTTTTCTGGAAGTCAGGTAAGAAACAGCATAAAAAAGGAACAAGAATATGAATCCTCCTAGAATATAAAAGTGTCCTCTGAATAACCAGGAACCTGTTTGAACACATCTACAAACTAACACAGTGTTCTCAGCCTTTAATACATTATATCCTACCAGCTGTTCTATCAAAGAACCCGAGTCCAACCAGGATGAAAATAAAAGCCCTATTTTCCCAAGAAGGACATTTATATGCTTCCCAGCCTTCTCTTATTATAGACTTATCGCTTGCTCCAAGTTTCAAGGGCATGAAAAATCACAGCAGATATTGTTGGAGGTAAATCTTATGCTAATGGCTTTCAAACACAAATGAACAAAAATAATAATCGCATTAGTAGTAGAAAACTGTAATAATATTATTGAGTATACATTTTAATGTTACTATAACTTCAAAACACCAAGAAAATTAATGAAAAATTACAGCAGCATTATTGGCAATAATGACACTGGTGGCCAGAGAGGGTGAGCGAAGGACACAAGGCACACTTCTTAGCAGGGGACAGAGGCAAATAGGTCCTGGTGGGGACTATGGATTAGAAATACTGAACTAAGGCTGGCCTGGCAGGTCACAAATGAGTAACCCAAGGCAGGTAGAGGCAGTAGGGAATGGCAGATCACACTTGTAGGTAGACCCAGGACCCGGAAGTGAGCTGGTATATACTCATCTTATGAAAATGTTTCACTAAGACCATTTCTACTTCGTTAAGTAGACATCTATGGCATGGATACTAGGTGTCTGGTTCTCTGCTGGATGTGGCCCAAAGATGGTGCCCCCTTCACCATGTTATTCATGCTAGAAAGCTAGGCATCATCCTTGATTGTGCCCCCTGTCCCAACTTCCGCCTTCTCTTCTAAATTCCTCCAGGTCACTTCCTCATTACCGCACCTCTATTTAAACCATCCTCATCTCTTGCCTTAATTATTGCACTAGCCATCTGATCTCCCTGCCTCCAATCCTCTTCCTGTTTTCCACACTGCCCCATGCCCATTTTATAAAATACCAATTGGATTATGCCACTCTCCCAATTAAGATGTTTAATGGCTCCCGATTCACAGCAAGATAAAGTCGAAACTCCTTATCCTAGCTTGAAAACCCTCTATGATCTGGCCTTGTTTACCTCCCCCATCTTATTTCTTGCTGCAGCTCTAAGCTATACCCATGCAGAACCTCTTTCATACTCTGCAGAGCCATGTTCCTCTTGCATCTGGGCCTTCTGTCAGCCTGGAACATCTTCCAGTTCCCCATCAACTGGTGAACTCCATCTATCCTTCAGGACTCAGCTTAAATGTTGCTTCTTCCTGGAAGCCTTCCTGAATTCTGTACAAAATCCATGCCCTTGCAAGGTGCTCCCACAACACCCTGTACCTCCCCCATCATTACCATCATCACGTAGTGATGCAAATCCTTGTTTGATGTCTCTCCCTCACTAAACTGCAAAGTTCAAATCCATGCTTTCCATCTCTGTATCCTCTGAGCTGGGTATAGTTTTAATTGCTTCATAATTGTTACTTGCATGAGTAATTTACTTGATAACTTTACTAAACATCTACTAAATAAATGCCAGGTGTTAGAGATCCAACAGTGAACAGATCATTCCCTGCCTTCATGGAGTCTGCATTCTAATGGGGGTGGACAAGAAGAAAAAAGGGTTAAATAATTATAAATTACGGTAAGAGAAAGAAACCAACAAGAGGCGGCTAGAAAACAGCAGTAGGGTGGGACCTTGTGAGTAAGATAGTCAGGGAAGGTCTTCCTGAGACCATTAAGCTGAGACCCAAAAGAAAAGCACAAGGAAAAGATCATTCTAGATGGTGACAACAGCATGTGCAGAGACCCAGAAGTAGATAAGAGCTTATCATGCTTGAAGAACTTACAGAAGACTGGTGTGGCAAGAGGGGAATCACTGAGGGGGAGTGTGGCTCTGTGAATGAAGGACACACTGTCTCCACGCTGGAGAAATTCACAGATTGGGTGGGAGAGGTGGATACATAAGTAACTATTTCCGTATAATGTACTTAGTTTCTTTAAGGGAATCTCTGCAGCAGCTGAGGAAATGCAAACATTAGACTGTGGCAGCCCTTGAAAGTGCCATTCTCTGGGTCCCCCCCCCCCCCCCGGCCTTTAACATCCCCCCTATTCCCTGAGGACACATGTTAGACACATATTAGTTTCCCTGTCCCTTCCTCTGGGCAGGCTGGGTGTGGCACCCCTTCCTGGGGTGACCACAGCTCCCTGTGCGGTCCCTCTCCTAGACTGAATGGTCCCTGCTTCCTTCTTTCTTTCTTTCTTTCTTCCTTCCTTCCTTCCCTCCCTCCCTCCTTCCTCTTTCTTTCTTTATCTTTCTCCCTTTCTTTTCTTTCTTTCTTTCTTTTTTTCTTTCTTTCTTTCTTTCTTTTTTTCTTTCTTTCTTTCTTTCTTTCTTTCTTTTCTTTCTTTCTTCCTTTTTCTTTTTCTTTTTCTTTTTTTTTTTAATTATCGGAGTATAGTTGCTTTACAATGTGTGTTAGTTTCTACCGTTACAGGCATCCCCTCTTTTTTGGATTACTTCCCATTTAGGTCACTGCAGAGCATTGAGTAGAGTTCCCTGTGCTTTACAGTAGGTTCTCATTAGTTATCTATTTTATACATAGTATCAATAGCATATATATGTCAATCCCAATCTCCCAATTCATTCCACCCCCGCCCCTTTTCCCCCTTGGTATCCATACATTTGTTTTGTTCTCTACGTCTGTGTCTCTATTTCTGCTTTGCAAATAAGATCATCTATACCATTTTTTTTTTAGATTCCACAAATATGCGTTAATATCTGATATTTGTTTTTCTCTTTCTGACTTACCTTACTCTGTATGACAGTCTCTAGGTCCATCCACGTCTCTACAAATGACCCAATTTCGTTCCTTTTATGGCTGAGTAATATTCCATTATATATGGAATATTACCACATCTTCTTCATCCATTCATCTGTCAATGGACATTTAGGTTGATTCCATGTCCTGGCTCTTGTAAATAGTACTGCAATGAACATTGGGGTGCATGTGTCTTTTTGAATTATGGTTTTCTCTGGGTATGTGCCCAGTAGTAGGATTGCTAGGTCATATGGTAGTTCTATTTTTAGTTTTTTAAGGAACCTCCATACTGTTCTCTGTAGTGGTTGTATCAGTTTACATTCCCACCAACAGTGAAAGAAGGTTCCCTTTTCTCCACACCCTCTCCAGCATTTATTGTTTGTAGATTTTTTAATGATGGCCATTCTGACTGGTGTGAGGTGATACCTCATTGTAGTTTTGATTTGCATTTCTCTAATGATAAGTGATGTTGAGCATCTTTTCATGTGCCTCTTGACCATCTGTATGGCTTCTTTGGAGAAATGTATATTTAGGTCTTCCTCCCACTTTTTGATTCGGTTGTTTGTTTTTTTGATATTGAGCTGCATGAGCTGCTTGTAAATTTTGGAGATTAATCCTTTGTCCATTGTTCCGTTTGCAAATATTTTCTCCCATTCTGAGGGTTGTCTTTTCGTCTTGTTTATAGTTTCCTTTGCTATGCAAAAGTTTTTAAGTTTAATTGGGTCCCATTTGTTTATTTTTGTTTTTAGTTTCATTACTCTAGGAGGTGGGTCAAAAAAGATCTTGCTGCGTTTCATGTCAAAGAGTGTTCTATGTTTTCCTCTAAGAGTTTTATAGTGTCTGACCTTACATTTAGGTCTTTAATCCATTTTGAGTTTATTTTTGTGTATGGTGTTAGGGAGTGTTCTAATTTCATTCTTTTACATGTAGCTGTCCAGTTTTCCCAGCACCACTTATTGAAGAGGCTGTCTTTTCTCCATTGTATATACTTGGCTCCTTTGTCATAGATTAGGTGACCATAGGTGTGTGGGTTTATCTGTCCCGTTCCATTGATCTATATTTCTGTTTTTGTGCCAGTACCATATTGTCTTGGTTACTGTAGCTTTGTAGTATAATCTGAAGTCAGAAGCTCCATTTTTCTTTCTCAAGGTTGCTTTGGCTATTTGCGGTCTTTTGTGTTTCCATACAAATTGTAAAATTTTTTGTTCTAGATCTGTGAAAAATGCCATTGGTAATTTGATAGGGATTGCATTGAATCTGTAGATTGCTTTGGGGTAGTATAGTCATTTTCACAATGTTGATTCTTCCAATCCAAGAACATGGTATATCTCTCCATCTGTTTGTGTCATCTTTGATTTCTTTCATCAGTGTCTTATCGTTTTCTGCATACAGGTCTTTTGCCTCCTTAGGTAGGTTTATTCCTAGGTATTTTATTCTTTTTGTTGCAGTGGCGAATGGAATTGTTTCCTTAATTTCTCTTTCTGATCTTTGGTTGTTAGTGTATAGGAATGCAAGAGATTTCTGTGTGTGAATTTTGTATCCTGTGACTTTACTAAATTCATTGATTAGCTCTAGTAGTTTTCGGTGGCATCTTTAGGATTTTCTATGTATAGTATCATGTCATCTGAAAACAGTGACAGTTTTACTTCTTCTTTTCCAATTTGGATTCCTTTTATTTCTTTTTCTTCTCCAATTGCCATGGCTAGGACTTCCAAAACTATGTTGAATAATAGTGGCAAGAGTGGGCACGCTTGTCGTGTTCCTGATCTTAGAGGAATTGCTTTCAGTTTTTCACCATTGAGAATAATGTTTGCTGTGGGTTTGTCATATATGGCCTTTATTATGTTGAGGTAGGTTCCATCTATGCCCACTTTCTCCTGCTTCTTTCCTTTTCCATCTCCCAGGCATGTTCTGTGTCCCTGGAAGGTGAGCACTTGTTGATTTTCCTCACCACTCTGTTCTTACTCATTCTATTCCTTCATTATTGTTACTTTTAATGTTTTCAATTTTAAACACATCTAATTGTGTCATTCAGATTATTCTATTATCTCAGGGTCTTAGGGACTAATGTTCATTTGATGAACTTGCCCTCTCTCCCCATCACTAGTTTCCTCATTTGATTTTGGATTGTTTGCTCATCTTCAGTGGGTCTTTTTCTTTGTTTCCTGTGGGAGTCCTCTGTGCCCAAGTTGTGTTGTCCCCTCAGGGGGAGATTGTATTTTTGTCTTTCCACCCAAGTTTTGATGGCATTTCTCAACTTAGAGTTCCCCACTGCCAGGCCAATGTAAATATGGACTCTGCACTTACACATGGGAGAGTCTGGGGCTTCTATTTCTTGAAGGTGAATTTTCATTCAAGGGCCTGGACAGAGGACAAGTTTCCTTGCCACCTCCCCAAGTGACTGATGGAGGGTTTTCTTATCCCCGTTCAGCCCTTCAAAATGTCCAGCCTGATGCAGGGGTGTCTTCCCACATCTCATCTAACACCAACTTGAGACCTCCCCTTCTCTCCCTGCATGGCTTTAAAACCTCCACCTCTAGCTCCAGGGGCCATACGCCAGCCCTGGCCCCATGCATCAGCTCTTACTCATAGTTTTGGGTTAGACTTTCCTCCTCCTTTCTGGCATCCAGGGAATTTTTCTAAACTCCCTTAAGTATTTTTGAAACTTTGTCCTGCTATATTTTGTCTAGCATTTCTACATGTTTGTAGCAGGAGGGAGACCCTTTTGCATCAGCTCAGTCTTTCATGTTTCCTGATGTCCACCTAGCATCTCCAGCACTTCATATACTGTCTCACACACAGTAGGTGCTCAACCAATATCTGAATTGGTGAATTGACACACAAGCTATAAATGTCTTGTTGCCAAATTAAGTCGTATGGACCCTGCTTGGGCCCTAGCTTGGCTGAGGCTCTCTGCCTTGGCGGGGAGGGCTCTTTTTCCGTTCTGGTTGTTCTGGTTCAAATCAGTGAATAACAAAACCTATGCTGAGATCGACACAGCACAAGCTTTATTCAGGGGCCAAAGAATGGAGAAGTGGGAACTAAGGTTCACAGATCAACTTCTCGCCCACCTGGCCAGAGGGATTTAATTTTAAAGAGTAAAGACAAAGGGAGGAAGAGTGAGGCTAATGATGGGGAGGCATATGCATTAGTCTACTGGGGAAGGGGCAAGGCTTTTTCGAGGGAGAGGGGTGCCTTCCCCTTTTTATCCTTTTTTGGTCCTTAATGTTCAGTCACAGCCCCTGGTAGGTATGTTATTTAATATGCCAATATAGTAAAATTAACTTGTAATGAGACTCAGGGTCTGTTGGAGGTCAGATTCATTGCTATCTTGGTCCCAGCTGTTTCCATCTGGGTTTTTTTGTTTGTTTGTAGCTTCCTTTCTTATCTCTGGGCCCTTTAACTTAAAGATTTATGTTCACTCCTGCTAAAGGTGGGGAATTGGCAGGATTTGAGCAAGGACATTCCTGCTAAAGGTGAGGGTTAGAGGGTTGTGAGCAAAGACCTGAAGCAGCTCCGGCAACAGTCTCTTGCATAAAATCATGAGCTGTGAATGGGTACTCACGTATGAAAAAAATGCTAGAAAAAACACTCCAACTTTTATATTTCTAGAAATACAGGGAAAAGAACACTCCAACTTTTGTACTTCTCTAGATTCAAGTCTTCCCTGACCATAAGAGGTCAGATAATGGTGGACCCTAACATAGACATTGATTATTTAACCTTCAGGAGGCCTTACTTTGGCGGATTCCTTAAACCTGCTGCCAGGATTATCGCACCACCTATGGCACAAGAATCAATAAATAAGCAGATGTTCTTTTTCTTTAAAGCTGAAACAGTTTATAAGGCTCTGGAAACTGGTAGAAAGAGTTTGAGAATTTTCTTTTCTCATCTCCTTTAAATCATTAGAGATAACAGATGTCTACTAAACTTTTATTTTTCCTGATTTTTGATTTTCTAAACTTGTGATCCCTTTCCTCTAAATGAAATTAAAATCATTACCTGATTTCTGATGTTTTCCATGAATCATGACATGCTGCCTCATCTGATTGAGAAAGTCTCCCTCTCTCTCTCTGTCTCTCTCTCTCACACACATACACACACACACACACAATCAGCTTTTATTCATAATAATAAAGTTCCAATGATCTTCAGTGCTTGTGAGAAGTAGTACCATATAACAGCTAAAAGCACTGGCTCTGAATCAAGATTCCTGGGTGCAAATGCTAGTTCCAGCTCTTATTTTGTGACTTTAGACAAATTGCTCAACCCCTCTGTGCCTTGGTTTCCTCTTCTATTAGATGAGGATGGTAATATGCCAACCTCACAGAGTTACCATGAGGACTAATGGAGCTGATGCATGAAAAGTGCTTGGATCAAAGCCTGCCCTGTAGAAAGTGCTCACTAAGTGTTACCTATCATTACCATGTTTTCATTCTTGGTCTCCATTTCCTCATCAGTAAAATGAGTGGTCTGTCCTAAGACCGAAGAGCCCCTGAAGGAGCTAGAAAAGTTAGTGATTCTAAAGGTTCAAGTTCATCATGTCAGTCCCCAGCCTGAGAACACCACAGGATGAGGACACCCCTCCTTTGCCATCCCCCAGGCTCTGCCTCAGCCTGCCCCTCCCACCCCTGCTTAACAGTGTCATTTCCTGATGGCCCTAGCCCTCTGTCCCAGAGTTGACCCTAAACAATTTGAAGACAGTAACCACATCCTCATGTAAAAAAGGAGCCAAACAAAACTCCATGCCCATTCCAAATCTGTTCCTGTGCATGTGTTCTTCCCCCTCCTTGGACCAGCTTTATCTGGATGCCCACAGGAGCTAGTTCAATGCCACCTCCAGAGCAAGGCCTAGAGGCAGCCCAAAACAGGAGATCTTCCCATATACAGTGGGACACCTGCCGGGGGTAGAAATGCAGACAAGGCTTCCAACCCAAGAAAGGAGGTAGTCTAGTGAAGCCTCTTTTTTTTTAATTTTTTAATACAATTTTAAAGGTTACCTTCCATTTACAACTATTACAAAATATTTGCTCTATTCCCCATGTTGTACAGTACATCCTTGAGCCTATCTTTCACCCAATAGTCTGTACGTCCCACACTGCCACCCCTATATTGCCTCTTCCCCTCTCCCTCTCCCCACTGGTAGCCACTAGTTTGTTCTCTGTATCTGTGAGTCTGGTGACATCTCTTAATTGTAAGTAACAGAAACCTGCTCAAACTAACTTAAGAACAAAGGAAGCTTTACTGTAGGGAGAAAACAGAACTCAGGAGAACACAAGTTAATACCGAGTGCAAAAAAGCTCATGAGAACTGTAATCAGAAGGCATCAGGCTGAGAAAACCACTTACACTCTCCCCTTCCCACTCAACCCCGCCACCCCAGAGTCACATGGTCTTTTCTATGCTCTTCTGTGTGACTCTCTTCCAGCATCCTTTCTCAATAGATCTGTTGTCTCTTCTTACTTACGTTGCACATGGCCCCAAATGGTGGCTCTATGACTTTCTTCCTTGGCTTCCCATAGCCAACTGAGCAGTGTTGGCGGCTCTTAGTTGAAATACTGGGAAATACTGGGAAGGCAGACTGATCATTGGACAGTCTGTGCATGGGTGCCCCCTGCATCAGGTACCTACCTACATCTCCATGTAAAGAACCATAGAACCTATTACTCCATACAGGGGCTGTGGGTAGGGCAATTTATACTAAAAAAGGAATTGAAGGTAGAAAGTAAATTGATTGACATTTCAGGGCAGCAGTGGATTGGCAAGAAGGAGACCAAGTGATAGAAACCCAGGCAGAGAGCCAGAATTCAGGGCAGGATATTGGGGATGGGGCACTAAAGAGAACAAAGGCTCAGCACAAAAAAGAGAGGAGAGCAACGGAACCCCAGGATGCAGAGCTAAGCCAGTTGGGTGAGAAATCGTGGGTCTAGAGATTGGTTCAGCTACTGAGGTGGGACCACAGATATCACTAGACCTAGCGGAAGGACTTGGAAAGGCAGAGATCAGAGAAAGTATATAGGAGCCAAGGGCACAATCAAGACCACTTATTTTCTCTTGCATTGCATTGCACTTATCTACTGCCTTGCATTGTTACTTAAGAACCATGAAAACAGTACAGGGCAAGTAGGTAAGCTTCCTAAGTCTTTGACCTTGAGTAGGTCACCTAACCTCACTGAGCCTTAGATTTTTCATTTGCAAAATGGTGATAATGAGAATATGAACTTCATATGTTGGTTATGAAATAATACACATGCAGTGCCTGGCTTGAAGCATGACCCATTATTACTCTTAGTATTAGGACAAAAAAATTAAATTTGAAGGATTTGTAATCCCCTTGTCCTCCCATCTTCTAAGAAGACGCTTTGGTTTCATTGGGTGGGAGTGCAATTGAAAGAAGAAAAAAACTGCTACAGAAGGTAGACCAGGAAAAAGAAGTGAGGGCACAATTAAGGCCAGGAAGCTGGGACAGTATTCGAATTTTAAAGCATGAGAAGAGACATATATGAGCAGCTGCCATTTGGACTGGAGAAAAAGAAAGGTCCAAAGAAGATTTTTAGTAAATTTGATTTCTAAAAGAAGAGACATCCGAAGAGGATTTTTAGCAGCGCACTTTGCAGAACACGGTGTGATGTAGTTAACCCTCTGCTGCCTCCTCAAGAAACATTCATTGAACACCTACAGTGCTTTTCAAGGCTTCTTGGAGTCAGATTGGGTAGAAATTTTAGATTTGTCACCCTGCTACACACAGTCCCCAGGGGTGCCCAGTTTTATTGGGGTTACACTAATATTGTTATCCATACCTCTTTTGTCCCTCACCACCTCATTCAAGGCTTAACTCCATGGAGTGTGTAAGTGGGTACTTGTGGTTGAGAGAAATAAAGTGATGCGAGGAGTGGGGGTGGAAAAGAAGTTAAAGAAAGATTCTCGGTCACAAACGATACAGAAATTAGAACATCAGTTGAAAGGTGTGATTTCAGTCATATGAAACCTTTTGTTTGCTTTCAGCTGCGTCTTCAAACAAATCTAAATCACAGTAGGACAAACAGCCAAAGCGAATCAGTGATGCCTGTTCTTTAATAAAACTGGCACAGGCTGCTTTTGCTGGAAGGAAGCAGAGCCCTGCTCTTAGCTGCAATCCCTGACCTCCACAGTTTTACGTCAGAGCACCATCAGTCCCAGGAAAGTTTTCTGAATCTCTCTATGGAAGAAATGGGGGACAGTTTTATTCAGAACTTATAGGTTATTTAACTCCCTAAAAATGTATTTTTACAGCAACTGAGCCAAAATATTGCAAACAGAAGGCAAATTTAAGTGGGGAAATAATAAATTGTCAAGATATAGAGGCAGTTTGTCAATATCTATCAAAATTGTACATTTTCTTTTTTTATTGCGGCAAAAAAAAACCCCACATAACATAATACTTACCATCTTAACCATTTTTAAGTGTACAGTTCTGTAGTGCTGAGTATACTTACACTATTGTGTGTACATTTTCTTTATACCTTGACATAGTAATTCTGTATCTAGGAATTTGTTTTTCAGAAATATTCTCACACAAAGGTATATGAGGAAGAATACTCATTACAACATTGTTTATAAAAATAAGAGATGGAAAGAAGTGATTTTTTATCAATAGGGGACATATTTTAAAACTCTGGCTGCTTTTATGTAATTAAATACCATGCAACGATTAAAAAGAATAAGGCAGATCTGTATGTACTGATATAGAATGCTCCCTGGTATATATTACTAAGTGGGGAAAAACAGAAGAGTATCTCTAGCTAGCTGCCATCTGGGGAAAAGACAGGTGGGTCAGAGTCAAATGCTTGTATGCATGTATAAAATTTTATATGCATAGACTATCTCTATGTACACATACCAGAAACTCAATGTCTCTAGAGCAAACTGGGCGAGTAGGGGTAGAACTGAAAGATGTATTCACATTTCACCGTATGCCCTTTTGTACTGTTTGTATGTATACATGTTACCTTTTTAAAAGAATATTATTTAAATAAACAAAGAAAATTTTGATTAGAAAGTGAATATTGCAAAAAGATCAGGACTCCAAACTTAATCTGTAAATTTAAGATTTCCCCCAGCACATAATTTTAAAAATTCTGCAGGCTGATTCTATGGAAATGAACAACTAAATAGTCAAGAATAGCCAGAAAATGTCTGAAAGACAGTAATGATGGTGGGGGAGGGAGGTGTTGGGGGGAAGGGGGGCAGGAAAGAGAAAAGACTAGCCAAACCAGATATTAAAAACTACATTAAATAAGGCTGTGTGACACTAGCATATGAATAAACAGATCAATAGAGTATAATCGGAAGTCCAGAAGAAGACCCAAATTTATTTCAAATTAAGTGTAAGGAAAAAATATAATTTCCTGTCACTTGGGGAAAGATGGTAATGGCACAACTGGAAGTCATGGAAAAACACAATTTGCTCCATAGTTCAATCCTTAAACCAAAATAAACTCCAAGTATGTCAAATATTTAAATATTTAAAAATGAAGGCATAAACACATTAGAAGAAAACATGATAGAATCATTTTATAACCTAGAGCAAAATCCCTTCCAAGCATTTCACAAAACCCAGAGGTCGTAAAAGAAATGACTGATAAACTAAAAGCATCTTTTTAATTGTAGAAAATATTTAAACATTTTAAAGGTGAAAGACAAAGTTGGGGGAAATGTTTGTAGCCCATACAATAAGCAAAGGGCTAATTTCTTTAATATATAAAGAGCTCTTATGGGTCAGTTTTTTAAAGAACAATAAACCAATTTTAAAAATGATCAAAACACATAGACAGGCTTTCAGATATTTTAAAAGATGCTTAACCTCATTTACAATTATGGAAATGGAAATTCATTCCACGGAGCTATAATTTTTGATCTATTGGACTTTTGATAACCATATGTTGACAGAGGTGTAGAAAAACAGACACTGTAATATGCCAATTGTGGCAGTGCTGATTGGTACAGCTTTGCAGAGGGCACATTTCTCTGACTCATAGTTCCTATCCAGAAACTCATATACACAGATATACTCACACATAAGCACATGCTATTTACTGAACACTGTGTGACAGAAAGAGTAGAAAAACTTAAATATCTATTAGTAGGGGACCAGTTTTTAAAAAATGAGAATTTGAGATTAAACATTGCCAAGACAAATCATTTGGTTAACAAAGAAAGTGCAGCAGAGTATTTGTAGTGTACGCCACTTGTGTTATCATTAAAGATGCACGCTTACATTTCTTGAAGGGCGTATAAGAATATGAATAGTGGTTGCCTCTGGGGTGGGGACCTGAGAGACTGTGGGATGGGAAGGGCAGGGGAGTCTTTCACTGTGTTGCCTCTGGTGCCTTTTGAATGTTGTACCATGTCTTTGCAATATCTGTCCAAGAAAGTGATTATTTTACAGTTGAAATAAAAAAGAAATAAGCCAAACACTCAAGTTTAGGAATCTTTAAGAAAGCACATAGTGTGTTCTTGATAAATTGTTCTCATCCTGGTGACCAACAGACCTCATCTAGACTCTGTTCATGGAGTCAGGCCCATGTGGTACCAGTTTGCCCTGAAACGCCCCTGAGGACATGGTCCCCAGGAATGGGCTGGGCAAAGGTAGAGATTTATAATCCAGGTGACCAAAAGCAGTTGGCTCAGAGAAAGAGTATAATTTAATTTTGCCAAGGAGGAAAGCAAAGGTCAGAGTCTGTGCTTGGCCTTAGGTCTGAGGGATGAGGCCACAAACAGGAAGACCCCGGAAGCCCACATAGCATGGGAAGGGCCAAAAAGTGCCCAAAGCCCCTCCTGGTGTGTTGGCAGCCACATGGCCTAGGAGGGCCTGATGTCTTAAAGAATTAGAGAGGACTGGCCAGAACTTTCTCCAGAAAGGCTCCAGAAGCGATCACTACCACCCCCTCTTCACCTCCAAAACTACCAGGCGGTGGTCCTACATGCTTTAGGTGTTTAATGCCCTGGAGAAGACGGGACCTTGTCTGTGGATTGTCCCACATTCATGGGCCTGAGTCCTGCAGGGGCCAGTGTGAGCTTCCCTCCTGAGAGTGTGCCCTGTGGACGGGGGCCTGTTCACAGGCCATTTGCAACCAGTCCACAATGCGCTAAATCCAGAAGTTAAGAATAAGCGTTTAGAAGTAGCAGTTTAACAATGTCCAGTGACTCTACTAATAAAAAAATCAGAACTTGGATACAGCCTGCAACAGATTTGATATTTTAAAGTGAAAACAAACTGGTCTTCTACTAGAGTTGAGAAGCATTGTTCTAGAGGCAAGGAGTATTTGTGAGTCATCTTTACCTCCAATACCTGAGTCAAGGTCTGGGATATCACAGGTGCTTATCTGAAGTTACCACAGTCCACAAGGTGTTTTTTTTTTTAAATAATAAGACTGAGGCTTGGAAAATATATGTGACTTGCCCAAATGCTAATGGCAGCACAGATCCTCAGCCCAGGACTCCTGACTTCCTTTCTAGAGCTTTCTCCTCTCTCTGCTAAAAGAGAGGAGACATAGGCAGCCCTGAAAATTTCATCCTGTTGTATGTAATAAAAAATTTACCTAGTCTTCACCAGACTCTGTGTCTGAGACAGTTTATTATTTTTTATAAATTTATTTTATTTATTTTTGGCTGCTTTGGGTCTTCATTGCTGTGCGTGGGCTTTCTGTAGTTGCTGTGAGCAGGAGCTACTCTTCGTTGCAGTGCGCGGGCTTCTCATTGCAGTGGCTTCTCTTGTTGCGGAGCATGGGCTCTAGGCATGTGGGCTTCAGTAGTTGTGGCTCACGGGCTCTAGAGCACAGGCTCAGTAGTTGTGGTGCACGGACTTCCGTAGTTGTGGCTTGCAGGCTCTAGAGTGCAGGCTCAGTAGTTGTGACACGCGGGCTTATTTGCTCCACGGTATGTGGGATCTTCCTGGGCCAGTGCTCAAACCTGTGTCCCCTGCACTGGCAGGCGGATTCTTAACCACTGCACCACCAGGGAAGCCCTGAGACAGTTCAGAGTAGATTTTCCAATGAATATTTGCCATCTAGTGGTAAAAAAAAGTGTATGTACCTCGTAAAGACCATTCATTCATTCATTCAGTGTCAAACACCATATTTGAGAAATCACTTGTCCTTAAGAGGCTCATGGTCTCTTGGGAGAGAATGACATAGAAATAGGTGATTACAACAACAGTGCAACTCGGGCCGGGAAAGTCAAGTTCAGGCCACACAGGGAGCACAGAGCAGAGCCTTCCCCTGGCTCAGGAAGCTGAGATTTCATGAGCAGTATTAAACCCAATATTTTCATGCTCCAAAAGTATTAGCTCCTTTCTTGTCTTGCTCTTGCTGGACCATCAGGACCAGGATAGCAGTTTTTGTTGTCGCCTTCTCTGGGTGAGGATGGACTCATGAGCTGAGCGTGTTAGGAATGCAGCCAGCACGTGCCCTTTGGCTGAATGGGGTAGCTGTCCCAAGAGCTGTCTCCCCAGCCACCTCTACATCTGGTCTTCGGGTCTGTTTTGAGAACGTGTTGTTCATTTCCAGCTCCTGGTCAGAGCATCCGTGGGCTGTCACTCCTGTCTGTTTGGTTCTTCAGCTCTCTCATCCTGAATGTATTCCCATGCAAACAAGTTCTCCCGGTCTGTCAGAGATGCCCTCCCTCGAGCCAAGAGCCACCGCCCAGGTGTCCAGCTTGCCTGCAATGAGAGATGCTTAACATAAGGGGGTAGGGGACAGGCCTATAAAGGGAGGTTGGGGTCATATCATGAACATCCTGAATACCAGGCTGCTGAGGTTACACATGGACCAGTAGGAACAGGGCGGCCATTGAGTGTTTCTGAGAGGGAAGTGACCAGAGACAAGGGTATTCGTTCATTCAACAAATAATTATTGACATCTATTGTGTGCAAGGCACTGAGTGAGACTCTGTGCTGCGCCCTAGAAGCACAGAGATGAATAAGACCCAGTGTGGGAGACACATCGCATCCCCCTGGGTTATAACACACTCTCTACCCCATGCCACAACTTAAAATCCTTATCTCAGAGAAGGAGAGAAATCAAATTGTCTGTGAAACTTCATAGTATAGGAACTTAGCTACAGAAACTGTAAAGCCATAAGTCACGCTTCCAATTTTTCTGTAACTATGTAAACATCTTAATTTTTGTTTGCTTATCTATTTCAGGCTAGAAATAGATAAGCAAACAAAAGAAGAAACAGGAGCCCCATCTCACGGAGAGATGTTCTGCTACTCCTCAGATTCTGCCCCTGCATTATAATGTTTTGTCCCCTTGACACTGTGTAGCCAATGAGGTTTACAAGGCCTGGCTTTGCAGGCTAAGGGAGAACGAGGAAAGGGCAAGCAATTACAGACTGCCACGCTGCGTGTTATGATAGAGTTATGTACTAAAGGGCACTAGGGAGAAAGTATCCGTTCTGTCCAATTCCATCCTGAATGAAGGACCTCACAAAATAATGAGCTGAATTTTGTAGGACGGAGAGAGTTTGCTGGGTATACAAAAGGGAAGGGCACACCAGGCTGCACGGAGGTGTGAAATATCTTCATGAAACTGTAAGCGATGCGAGAGTGCTAGGAGAGGGAGTAGGACAGACACATTCATGCGCTCATTTTTTCCTCGAAGGTTTCCTTGCACCTATTATGGGCTGTGCCCTGAGGGAAGCAGGAAGGCACACAGAAGTGCATAAGGCACAGATCTCACCCTGAAAGGGCTCGAGGAGTCAGAGTTCAGTTTGGCAGAAAACCCAAAAAGCAGTGCTTTTTCTCAGAAGAGGAAGGCTTAAGGAAGAAAGGCAGATGATTCTTTCAGTCTTGCTATCGTTTTTCATCCTCATGTGGCTTATAGCCTCCATTTACTGAGCGCCTACCCTGTGCCAGGCGCTATGATAGATTCCTTACACACTAACCTATTTCAATGAATCTTCACAACAACTCTGTAAAGGTGGTTATTATTGATTTCGTTTTCCAGGTGAGAAAACCAAAGCCCAGAAAAGTTAGGTAAATAGCCCAAGGTCACACAGCTAAAAATCAGTAAGTAGTACTGGAATTTTGAGTTCTTTCCTTCTCACTGGTTCTTTGCTTTTCCTCCTGTTGACTCTCCATCCCTATAAGACTTTCATTCCTCATCTGCATCTATCAGAATTCCACCCAGCCTCCCACATCCCACTCTGCTATGATGCCTTTCCTGGTTCCAAGTACATGTTGTTTCTGCTCCTCCCATCTTCCACAGCATCTCGTATCCCACTTTGGCCCCTTCCCTGCCTCATGTTATGGGTGTCTGCGTGTGCCTATGGAAGAACCAGCACAATGCAGGCGTCCATCTGAGCCAGGCTGTGCTCTCGACCCACCCCTTCCTCTCCCCAGTAGGGCTTTACATAGGGCTCACAATACATTAATAAGTGTCTGTTGAATTAAGCTGAATACTTTAGCTCTCGGTTCCCTGACAGAAAGACTGCTATAAGCAAAGCCAGTCATCCGACCTTTTTGTCTCCACAGCTGCCACCAGTTCTCCAAACTACAACCCATTCTCAGCAGGCTCCAGTTATAGCAATTCTTAATTATCTTCCTATTCAAAAGCAAAATTAATGTTTCATTAATCAATGGGTAAAGAAAATCAAAAGTCTATTAACTGGCAAGCCAATGCTGTCCCAAAAGGCATTGATCCATGTATGTTGTGGGCACCCTGTTCATTGGTAACGACAGCTCCTGAGAGCAGCCCTCTGGGGAAATGCTGGGGCAACTGGAATCTTTTTTGAAATAGCTTTTAAATACATAGAAACGCATTGGATTCTTATTGGGAGTTTTGTGTATGGGGGGAGGGGAACAGGGAAGGGGAGATTATTTGCTTTGTGTAGAGACTAAGTATTTCATAGATTTCACAGATGCATACGTTTAACCAACAAGCACTGACAGATATGTATGTGTTATCTGGAGCAAAATTATTCTTTAAAATGTAATGAGCTCTCCACAGAATATATTCAGGAATCAATGCAAATATAAAGGGTGTGCTCATCTGGCTGATGATCTGAGATCATGACTGCAAAGATGACTGGGGCTTTCGAAATGAGGTTTTCCTCTCTACTGATGTCCAAAGGGTTTTCTTTCTCAAATCGGTTTGCTGTTCATCTAAAACTCACTCCTTTGAATTATCTGCATGCAGATTAGCAACCCCAAATTTAAGCAAATATATATATAAATATATAAATGTTTATATTTATATATCAAGTACATAGAATGTACAATCCTAACCACAAAGAAGTGGGCCTAAGGTTAACTCCAAAGCTTTCAAACGAGGGCCTAAGACAGCAGCAGTGTTTGTTGCAGGCTGGGTGTCTGGCCTGGGTTAGGGATTTATTTTATTATCCCAGACCCCATGGAGGTTTTGCATTCTTTACAACCTGCATCCTGACTTACTGGAATCTAATATATTAGCATCTAATATACTTTTACTACTTCCGGGACAATGCAAGGACCTTAGAACACTTTAATTCCTCTCACTCCAATGATACCTTAAGTATTATTGTTGCCAAGTAATGAAATTTTACATATATTTAGCCCTGCAAGGCTAAATTCATATTGTTTTGTACAGTCAGTATTCACTTAGCGTCACCCCTATATTAACCCTTTCTGTTGCTCTTCCTTCCTTTTTGCATTTCCATTTCCCTTCAGGGACCGTTTCTTTACACCTGAAGAATTCCTTTAGCATTGCTTTTACTGAGAATTTGCAGGCAAAAAGTCTCTCAGTTTGTGTTTTTCTGGAAATGTCTTTATTTTGCCTTTGTTTTTAAAGGTTATTTTTTAATAAGTAAGTTGGCAATTATTTTCTTTCAGTATTTAAAAAACATGATTCCTCTGCCTCTGACTTCCGTTACTTCGTTGAGAAGTCCTGTGTCAGTCTGACTTTATACTCTTATGAAGATAACAAGTCTTATTCTATGGCTGCATTTAAGATTTTGTCTTTGTCTCTGGCTTTCAGCAGTTTTTACTGTATACTGAGATGTGGTTTTGTTTGTATACATTTAATTTGTTCTTTTGGGGGTTTTGTAGCATTTCTTGAATCCATGACTTGATATCTTTTGTCAGTTTTAGAAAATTCTGGCCAGTATTTCTTCAAAGATTGGTTTTACCCGAATCTTCTCTCTCCTCTTTATCTGGGACTCCAATTACATACATGTTAAGTTTTGCCATCATTTCTCATATGTTTCTTACGCTTTTTTTCCCTATATTCTCCATCACTTTTCCTTCCATACTTTAGTCTGGATATTCCCTAATCCTCTCTTCTGCTGGCCTAAACTAGTACTGTTAAACCTGTTAGTTCTTAATTCCAGTTATCATATTTGTCAGTTCTAGAATTTTCACTTGATTCCTTTTTACAAATTTCAATTTGTTGCTAAAGTTCCCCTTTATGATTTCTGCTTCCTGGAACATATTTAACACATTACTGACCAAGACATATTAATACGTCTTTTGTTACCCGAACATTATTGACCAGAGACGTATCAATACATTTTTAGAGAATGATACAATTAACATCACCGTGTGAAGTTGTTAGAGCTTAAAATGGATCAAGGGTTCATTATACAACTTAGGATTGTCGTTATCATTCACATTTTGCTCTGTTAGGTTTTTATTTCAACCTTGTGTATATTATAAAGGTAAAATTTTCAAAAATGATGCATCGCAAAATTTTGAGTGAAGAAGAATTTTTTTGGTGAATTTCATGCAGATACTTTCTCTGATTGTCCAAGCGACATATATACTAGTGTCTCAGAAGATGATAGTTCTTCAGAATATAGTTCTGATTCAGATGATGTGAATAGTAGACCAACAAAAAGACAAAAATCCTTAGTGATTGATTCTGATACGGAAAGTAAAAATGAAACTCACGGTGCTGGAGAATGCTCCTTTGCTTCTACAGAACAGTGGATTGAAGACAACATGTCACGAAAATTAGAAGCCTTTACAGGTGTGTCAGGTGTAACTATTGAATTTAATAACCCGCAAAGTGTTAGTGAAATAACAGAATGAATTTTTGGCCAGCCAAAATAAAAATCGCCGGTCACAGGCATTAGTTTCTGCAAAAATCACACGGTGAATAATGAGTTAATCACTGCTTTTGTTTAAATACAGTTTTGAGGACTACAATATCTGGATTACCTGTGAGACTGAGTCTATTGTCTTTTTTCCTTGGTCCAGTTTCCTTGTGTGTCTGATAATTTTTTATCGAATGCCAGACATTGTGTATGGAAAATTGTAGAGGCTCTAGATGACATTACCTTCCTTCACAGATTTACTTCTACTTCTAGCAGGCAGTTAGAGTAGGGCAGATCACTTTAATCAAATCTTGAGTTGGACAGTTGTGAAGTTGAATTTCAGCCTTTGTGAGAGCTACTTTATTTATGGTTCACCCCAACTCCAAGAGTGTAGCTCTTCTGAGGTCCTAACTGAAAGCCTGGGGACCTTAGTGTCTTCTTCTGGTTTCTGACTTACAGTTTTAATCTTCTCAAAATGTGAGGCTGCTGAAAGCTCTGTTCAACCTCTTAGCTACTCACACTGCTACTCAGATTTGCAAGCTTTCTATCCTGTGACTCTGACAAATCAGCAACTGCCACAGAAGGAAGGCAGTGCCAAGTGTGGGACTCCCTTCTCTGTCCTTCCTTTCTCTTCAGGATCTTGGCTCAAGTCATTTTTTCTCCCCAGTCCTGTGAGACTGCCAAAAGCTATGCTCAGCTTCTCAGCCTCTTAGCCTTGTATGGCTGATGAAGCCAGGGGAAAAGCAGCTTGGAATATCTGACTCACTTATGTGTATTCCCCTTCTCTCCAGGACCTCAGCCTTCAAGTCCTGGCTGCACTGAGAGCTCTCCAGTACATTAAACCAAATTGTTTTGTTGTGTCTTATCCATCTTTTCTAGTTGTTCTTGGCAGGTTGTTGGTCTGATACAAGTTAGTTCATCATCATTGGGGGTGAACCTAGAATTTCTTTAAGCCTTTGGGTTCATCTCTCCAACGTAAGCTGTGTCTCTGACATCATTCTGATCCTTTGTCTTTGACCCAGTCTCGCTTTCTGGTGTCAGTACTAGTGTGCTAAGTTGGGGAACTCTATGTCTTCTCATCTGCAGTTGTTCAAAACTCTCCTTTAAGTTATATTTGTTGCATAAGTTATATTTGCTATTTGTTTCCATTCCTCACTTATATTGGAAAATACTGTATTATACCAGGTGTGACTTCCTTCAATGTGAGTGTCTTGGCAAAATTCTGTGGTGTGGAAGGGGCTTATAATGCTCTGGTACTTTGATTGGCAGACTTTCCTCTGAGTTGATATCTCTCTCCTGCTAATCGAAGCACTCTTTTTCTGTGTCCAGCGTCTTACTCCCATAAACATACTACAAAGGAACCACCTGCCCCTGAGTTTGAACTCAACCTAGCTGCCTTGGAGCTTTGTTTCCCAATTTATTGATACCCAGTGCCTGTGAGGGACACACTTGCTAAGTGTATGTCGTGATGATTGCAAAGACAATTGGGTTTTGATTTTTCCAAATATTTAAACTCTTAAGAAATTTTTAAAACCTCTATGGATTTAAAATAAATAATATTTTACAGTAGTCAACTAGTAGGACTCTGATTTATTCTTACTTCTAAGAAGTTGTGAAATTGTGTCACTTTTCTCAATATTTGTGACATTAGATATGAACCAGGAATTATTAAAGATTTCCTTGATGTCTTTGAAAAGGAATTATATTAAAATAATGAATATTTTGCTGAATATAAAGAATAGACTATGTTGGCTATATGTTGATCACCAACCAATGCATAGATAGGAATGTCTAGTATGGTAGATGCCCTCTGATTCAACTCAGTTGAGAGCAGTAGTTGATTACTATAATCTAAAACAGACTGTGTTAAGGCAGAGAATTTTAAAAATTAAAAATGAATATGTGAAATAGTTTAACTTAAATCATGTCATACAAATGTATTTTCAGTCTCAAAGATACATCACTCCAAAAACTCATCAGCCTTGATTTCCAGTTTAGGCTTTATGAAAGTGACTCTAGAACTTAAAGATACCTGCAAAGCAATCTGAGTGCAGAATCCCCAGCTTTTCCAACCTTTCCCAATCTTTAACAGTTATCTTGCTGTCACCTAGTTATACATTATTTTTAGCAACTTGCCTTCCAAAGCAGTCATAAAATAACATCTTCCTTTTCTCACTCATTTCTTATCAATTTCAAAAAAATTAAATACAGTATAAGAGTAAGTGACATAAGGAGGTTTGGGAACAGACCCAACTTACTCTTAGTAAACATACAGCTCTAGTGCAAGAGCATAAGTGTGCTACTGTAGCAAAGCGCAGCACGCGGCGGAAGCACTCAGAACGCCATGGGCTCCGTCAGTACTACTCCAGAGGGGATGACAGGCATTGGTTAGTCCTGCAAGGAGTTTATGTGGCAGACAGTCAAGAAAGATTCTACAGTACTGCTAAGGAGTACAACTCACTTTGTTCAGGCTTGGGTTGAATCTGTGTCTCTTGGAAGTCACCTTCCTTGCTACCACCCCTCACATTCACCGGCATCATTTCAGAATGACTGAAAATAGCTTTTTCACCAATCTGTAATGTAAATCTGTAAATTTATTAAAGACAGTGAACTTTGTGTGTGTTACCAAGGGCCAGATGCTAAACACTTTATGTGGATCATCTCATTGAATCTTTACAACTCTATTAAGTTATACTGTTAGCCTTGTTTTATACTTGAGGAAAATGTCAAGTAGACTCAGAGGAGTGAAATGACTTGCCCAAAGGGTTATCCACAGTAATGGTAGATGCAGAATTCAAGTCCAGGTCATCAGAATCCAGAACCCACATTTTGACACACACTGACTGCATCCCTTGTCACAGAACTTGGAAGTTGGTGATGAGGCCTTTCTGTTGTAGCCCTACTGCCTGCCTCTAAGGCTGAGGCCGGCTCCCCACGCTGTCATTTTCCTTCTTTTGCTCCAGTCAGCTTCTTTAAATTCAGCCCACTTTCCTTTCCTTCAGGAGTTGATGCTTTCCCTTTCTCTAGTCCTCTAAATTCTCCCCATCCCCAAAACCTGGCAAAGTGCAGGGTTCTGTCATCCTAAGCTCCCTCTTTATTCATTGATCCTGAAGACATCCTTGTGAGCTCTTTGTGATTTAAAGATTTTACTGTGATCACTATGGTGACATAGGGTAAGAGAAAAACCCATGCGGGTAGAAAAACGACAGAGGTTCCAGAAACAACATATTTGAATTCTGGTTCCTGAGCTACCATTCTTCATGCCCATGCTGTGATGGGAACCAAATATTCCCTTGAGCTGTTGCCCTCCATATTTAATCCTGAGAATGGGGCTCCCCAGTTCCCTCTGCCCCTTTAGCAACAGCCCTGGTTATCCCCACACCCATAAAGGCTCCTTTTCCCAGCACAGATGCCCCCTTGTTTGGGGGAAGGGGAGCTTGTACTGTAAAGCCCTTCAGACTGGGAGGCAGCTATTTCCTGGGAACTCTGCCCCCTACACACAACAGCAGTAACGAACCCTCTGGGCATTACCTAATGGTCGCTGTTTAGCGCTTAATAGCATGGCTTTTGGAAAAGCTTTGTTAAAATGTCGGTATTTTACCTGGCACCCATGGGGTTGAGTGGACAGTGGGCAGGAGAGCCACAACTTCAGCCACTGTTAACCATTAACTCTGGAAACAGATTTGTTCATTGGAATAACTGTCACCCAGGAAGGACTTACTGCTTGTTCTGAAATGGCAAAAACTCAGAAAAAGCCCAAGGATAAGCTTAAGCTGCCACTATCGGGTAACCTAATTGTCTGTCATCCCTCACCTTTTAGTATCAGAATACCAGTTGTTAGCTGGACACATGGCCACCCAGAATAAAGACTACATTTCCCAGCTTCCCTTTCATTAGCCATAGCCATGAAACTACATTCTGACCAAGGAGATGTAAGGAAAAAAATGTGTGCAATTTCCTGGAAGAGTAGTTAAAAGGAGAAAGCAGGTCCCTTTCTGTCCCTCAGACTCCCAACCTACAAACTTTTTTACATAAGAGAAAAATAAACTTTTATTCTTGTTTTAAGCTAGATATTTGAGGCCTCTAAATTATATGCAGTCAAATCTATTCCTGACATAGGTAAGAATTCCAAAAGCATTTCTGAGATTGAGATATTTATTTCTTATTCCCTTTCAAGGTAACTGTCATGTGAAGGATATTTACATGGAAGAGTCTCTGACTTTCTTTTTCTTGACTACACTGTCTTAAAGCACACACATATTTTGGTTTCAAGTGACTGGGGAAGAGTCATTTGTTCTCATTGGTTACTGTCTTCTATACACAATTTTTCAATTAAATGAGGGTTTAGAAGTCAGAAACAATACAGAATCCTACACAAACTTGGTCTCATCCTACAAGCAATCCCCACGCCCACCCCACAGGTGGGAAAACAAATGAAATAAGCCCACTTATTTTATTCCTTGGATACAATTGTTGTATACCCTGCAAGGAAATAAGAATAGATATTTCCAAGATTGAACCATCATCCACAAGAAGTTGGTAATATATAAAATAAATGCCTAAATAAATTACAGCTAGAGTTGATAAAGTAATTTTTCACCATCAGATGGTTCCCGTAAAAAAGCACTAAAGTGTCAATCTGCATGAAGCCTCCGGCCCCATTTCAAGTTATCTGTTAATTACACATCCCTCTTTTATTCCATTGCCTCTGCTATTGTGGCAAGTGTCTGGTTCATTTTATCCCAGATTAAAAAATTAAATAGATTTCAATTGCAGCTGCTGCAGCGGACACCTTGAGATGCATTTCCTATAGAGACCATGGCAGCCTGCTAGACTGGCCCAATGATGATTAATTTCAATGACTTGAATCACTGAGGAAGAGGGAAGCTGCTTCCATTTTAATTACAAGAGTGCAATACTTTCACCCCAGTTCATTGTCCTGAAACAAAAGACCTCCTGAAAGGAAGATTTAAAAAATCCAGGGTGTGGTGGTTTTTTCAGTCTGTTGCACCACAATTTAGCTCTGTATTGGGAAATACTGGCAAGCCATTGGGGTTTGCAAACAGATTGGAAGATAGGAAGAAAGGTCATTCAGTTTATTTTTTTTTTATTTTTATTTTTTATTTATTTATTTTTTTTTAAATCTTTTATTTATTTTTGGCTGTGTTGGGTCTTCGGTTCGTGCGAGGGCTTTCTCTAGTTGCGGCAAGTGGGGGCCACTCTTCATCGCGGTGCGGGGACCGCTCTTCATCGCGGTGCGCGGGCCTTTCACTATCGCGGCCCCTCCCGTTGCGGGGCACAGGCTCCAGACGCGCAGGCTCAGTAGTTGTGGCACACGGGCCCAGCTGCTCCGTGGCATGTGGGATCCTCCCAGACCAGGGCTCGAACCCGTGTCCCCTGCATTAGCAGGCAGATTCTCAACCACTGCGCCACCAGGGAAGCCCCCATTCAGTTTATTTTTGTTTATTTTACTTGGGCAATTAAAATGTATTGAGCTGGTCAAGATATGAGATAGCATCTCACCATCATTGTATGTGTTCTGCATAAAAGGGTCAAGAAAATTAACTCTGAAAATTAACTCAAATAAACATGTCTGAGTTTATTTATTTATTTATTTATTGTCCCACGGAGACAGAGCCAAAGACAGCCCAAGCTGTTTTCTTCTCTCTCCTTTTCCATTTGGATAAATAGCATCTTCCAGCAAGGCTCAGCACAGTTGCCACTTCCTCTGCCCTGCCCTGCAGTGGGAGTATTGG
Organism: Balaenoptera acutorostrata; assembly: GCF_949987535.1. NCBI lineage: Eukaryota > Metazoa > Chordata > Mammalia > Artiodactyla > Balaenopteridae > Balaenoptera > Balaenoptera acutorostrata. Next base: position 43,260,298 of record NC_080072.1, on the reverse strand, counting down.
GGGTTGGGGGGTAGGGATTGAAAGAGCAGAAGACCTTAGGTGAGACATGTCTGCCTGGGAATGCCCGTGCTGTGTGATCTTGAAGAGGTTCCTTAGGCTTTCTGAGCCCCAGTTTCCTCATCTGGACCCTGGAGGAGAATTAACATTCTCCTAGGTCATACTTGTTATGCATATTAAATGAGATACATTATATAAAGCACTCAGGATGTTGCCTAGCCATAGAAGGAGCATCATAGGTGTAATTTACTTTTCTTTGCACATTCAGTAGCGTCTTTTTTTTTAAAATCTTCTGATGCTAATTGATCAACAAGTCAGAAAACAGGAATTCAAATTAGACTCCGTTCTTTCTAACTCCCCCTGCCCGAGTAAAAATGTGATTAAAATTAGTTGTCTCTACCTCCCGTTTCAGATCCATTCCCTCCTTTTGGTCCTTAGTGCTAACTGCGTGATTCACACATGGTTTCATGAATGCAATTAATGCAACCTTACCCCCTCCCATCTTACCCCCTCCACTGCATCTCCATGAGGCTTCTAGAGTGATCTTTCCTGTCCTTCTCCTATAGGGTGACCAAGCATCCCAGTTTGCCCAGGACTGAAGAGGTTCCCAGGATGTGGGACTTTGAGTTTTAAACTCAGGACAGTCCTGGGCAAACCAGGATGAGCTGGTCATCCTAAATCTCCTACTTAAAAATCTCTCACCAGTTCCTCAAAGGTTTCAAGATGAACTGAAATTAATCAGTGTAATACACAAAACCCTTTGTTATCAGCCCTGCCTTCCTCTCTACCTTCATCTTCACTACCCACCCCTTATTAGCCACACGAACACACACCCTTTGCATCGGCAATACTAGGCTTCTGGAAGTTCTTTCAAAGATGTTTCATGCTCTACCCCAGCCTCTTTTTTGTCTTTGCCTTTGCAGTTCCTTCTACTTGGAATGCCCATTCCCCTACTCCTTTCATCTGGCTAACTCCTTCAAATCCTAATGCCTCGCCTCCCCTAAGAAGCCTCCTCTTAGCACCTGCCTAACATAGATGCTCCTCCACCGTGCTCCCATAGCATCCTGATTTTGCCTCTAAACTGATGCCTCCTACATTTCACTATGTCTACCCTAATAGACTGAGAGACCCTGAGGACAGGGACTGTGTCTTCTCTGTCTTTGTAACTCCAGGAGCCGACACACAGTAAGTGCTCACTGTTGAATGAATGAACAAATGAGATGCACACATTTGCTTCCCGACCCCCATGACTGTGTGAACTCCTCAAAAGCAGAAAGGACATGTGTCTTGATTTTCTTTGATTTCTTTATTTTTTCCCCTAGCACTTGGTGCACGACAGGGCTTAATGCGTATTTTGAATCAATGAATAAATAAATGAACAAACAAGTACATCTTTCTTTAGGTATGGGCCAGGCAATGAGCGTTCATGGTGAAATAAACTTCCCTTCAGTTCAAGCCCTCCCCCAGCCATGTGCCCTGGACAAGGCACCGCTTGTCAGAACTAAACATGGCCCCACGCTGTCCCCAGGTAGCTATCAGCTGGAAATCACTGGGGTCATGACCTCTCCTATGGACACAAAGTCCAGAAGAAAAATGGTTTCTGTCCAAAGGCTGATATCAGATCTAAGAAAATTCTCCACTGGATTCCCTATACCATTGAGTATAAAGGCCACTAGCAGATAGGGAAGAAAGCTACACCAGATGGCTTTCCCACTACAGAGGGCTGAAGTATGTGTCATTTCCACTTCTGGAGTGGTTTGGTCTTTTTGTTTTTTTTTTGTTTTTTTTTTCCACACACACACACTGTATTTTATTTTTACAAGAGATAAATAGACTGACACCAAGCATTGTACATGGATGACCACAACAAAAGCAACAATGATTGCAATTACCAAACATGAAACACAGTTATACTATGTCATAATATTGACATTCAGTCCAGTAATCCTCCACTGTAACAGCTCCTTTACTTTGCAGTGAAAATTGATTTGTATATTCTTTTCCTCTGAGTCCTTGTGGGATTTTTTTTTTTTTTAATTCAGACAGAAAGTCACAAAAATTATACTCATCCTCATCAATTCACTCAGTCCCATGTAATTAATTTCTTTTTTTTTTTTCATCTTGATCTTTTGTTAGCACTTTTATGAGTTCATCAGTTTTTCATTAGAGTTCTGAAAATGCTTATTCATTCAGTTCAGCAGTACAGTCAGTTACCAGAAACCTGTACTTGTCAGAGTCTTTTCCATGAATTTCTTGAAGATGAAACCCTTTTATAGGAATATATTTGCAAAATCATCAGAGTACACCCAGAACTGTCTGTAAATGACAAAAGACTTAAAAATGACCATGGTTAAAGATTTGATGAAAGTTCATAATAATGCAGTTGACAAGAAAATTAGTTATTTCTGAGATATACATTTTAAAGTAATAACTAGGATTATTACTTATAACATTATACCAGAACATATAAGATTTTTAGACGTTTCCTGTAATGTCTGAAACATTTATATTAACATATTTCCATACATATTTCCATACAAATACAAATATAAGATTTTTAGAAATTGCATGTAATGTCTGAAACATTTATATTAACATATTTCCATACATATTTCCATACAAATACAAATATAAGATTTTTAGAAATTTCATGTAATGTCTGAAACATTTATATTAACATATTTCCATACATATTTCCATACAAATACAAATATAAGATTTTTAGAAATTTCATGTAATGTCTGAAACATTTATATTAACATATTTCCATACATATTTCCATACAAATACAAATATAAGATTTTTAGAAATTTCATGTAATGTCTGAAACATTTATATTAACATATTTCCATACAAATAACCCAATGAAAGTTTAGTATTAGTTGTTTTGTTTGTTTTTTTATACTGCAGGTTCTTATTAGGCATCAGTTTTATACACATCAGTGTATACATGTCAATCCCAATCGCCCAATTCAGCACACCACCATCCCCACCTCATCGCAGTTTTCCCCCCTTGGTGTCCATATGTCCATTCTCTACATCTGTGTCTCAACTTCTGCCCTGCAATCTGGCTCATCTGTACCATTTTTCTAGGTTCCACATACATGCATTAATATACGATATTTGTTTTTCTCTTTCTGACTTACTTCACTCTGTATGACAGTCTCTAGATCCATCCACGTCTCAACAAATGGCTCAATTTCGTTCCTTTTTATGGCTGAGTAATATTCCATTGTATATATGTACCACAACTTCTTTATCCATTCGTCTGTTGATGGGCATTTAGGTTGCTTCCATGACCTGGCTATTGTAAATAGTGCTGCAATGAACATTCGGGTGCACGTGTCTTTTTGAATTACGGTTTTCTCTGGGTATATGCCCAGTAGTGGGATTGCTGGGTCATATGGTAATTCTATTTTTAGTTTTTTAAGGAACCTCCATATTGTTCTCCATAGTGGCTGTATCAATTTACATTTCCACCAACAGTGCAAGAGGGTTCCCTTTTCTCCACACCCTCTCCAGCATTTGTTGTTTGTAGATTTTCTGATGATGCCCATTCTAACAGGAGTGAGGTGATACCTCATTGTAGTTTTGATTTGCATTTCTCTAATAATTAGTGATGTTGAGCATCTTTTCATGTGCTTCGTGGCCGTCTGTATGTCTTCTTTGGAGAAATGTCTATTTAGGTCTTCTGCCCATTTTTGGATTGGGGTGTTTGTTTCTTTGATATTGAGCTGAATGAGCTGTTTATATATTTTGGAGATTAATCCTTTGTCCGTTGATTCATTTGCAAATATTTTCTCCCATTCTGAGGGTTGTCTTTTCGTCTTGTTTATGGTTTCCTTTGCTGTGCAAAAGCTTTGAAGTTTCATTAGGTCCCACTTGTTTATTTCTGTTTTTATTTCCATTACTCTAGGAGGTGGATCGAAAAAGATCTTGCTGTGATTTATGTCAAAGAGTGTTCTTCCTATGTTTTCCTCTAAGAGTTTTATAGTGTCCAGTCTTACATTTAGGTCTCTAATCCATTTTGAGTTTATTTTTGTGTATGGTGTTAGGGAGTATTCTAATTTCATTCTTTTACATGTGGCTGTCCAGTTTTCCCAGCACCACTTATTGAAGAGACTGTCTTTTCTCCATTGTATATCTTTGCCTCCTTTGTCATAGATTAGTTGACCATAGGTGCGTGGGTTAATCTCTGGGCTTTCTATCTTGTTCCATTGATCTATGTTTCTGTTTTTGTGCCAGTACCATATTGTCTTGATTACTGTAGCTTTGTAGTATAGTCTGAAGTCAGGGAGTCTGATTCCTCCAGCTCCATTTTTTTGCCTCAAGACTGCTTTGGCTATTCGGGGTCTTTTGTGTCTCCATACAAATTTTAAGATGATTTGTTCTAGCTCCGTAAAAAATGCCATTGGTAATTTGATAGGGATTGCATTGAATCTGTAGATTGCTTTGGGTAGTATACTCATTTTCACAATGTTGATTCTTCCAATCCAAGAACATGGTATATCTCTCCATCTGTTGGTATCATCTTTAATTTCTTTCATCAGTGTCTTATAGTTTTCTGCATACAGGTCTTTTGTCTCCCTAGGTAGGTTTATTCCTAGATATTTTATTCTTTTTGTTGCAATGGTAAATGGGAGTGTTTCCATAATTTCTCTTTCAGATTTTTCATCATTAGTGTATAGGAATGCAAGAGATTTCTGTGCATTAATTTTGTAACCTGCAACTTTACCATATTCATTAATTAGCTCTAGCAGTTTTCTGGTGGCAGTTTTAGGATTCTCTATGTATAGTATCATGTCATCCGCAAACAGTGACAGTTTTACTTCTTCTTTTCCAATTTGTATTCCTTTTATTTCTTTTTCTTCTCTGATTGCCGTGGCTAGGACTTCCAGAACTATGTTGAATAATAGTGGTGAGAGTGGACATCCTTGTCTCGTTCCTGATCTTAGAGGAAATGCTTTCAGTTTTTCACCATTGAGAATGATGTTTGCTGTGGGTTTGTCATAGATGGCCTTTATTATGTTGAGGTAGGTTCCCTCTATGCCCACTTTCTGGAGAGTTTTTATCAGAAATGGGTGTTGAATTTTGTCAAAAGCTTTTTCTGCATCTATTGAGATGATCATATGGTTTTTCTTCTTCAATTTGTTAATATGGTGTATCACATTGATTGATTTGCGTATATTGAAGAATCCTTGCATCCCTGGGATAAATCCCACTTGATCGTGGTGTATGATCGTTTTAATGTGTTGTTGGATTCTGTTTGCTAGTATTTTGTTGAGGATTTTTGCATCTATATTCATCAGTGATATTGGTCTGTAATTTTCTTTTTTTGTAGTGTCTTTGTCTGGTTTTGGTATCAGGGTGATGGTGGCCTCATAGAATGAGTTTGGGAGAGTTCCTTCCTCTGCAATTTTTTGGAAGAGTTTGAGAAGGATGGGTGTTAGCTCTTCTCTAAATGTTTGATAGAATTCACCTGTGAAGCCATCTGGTCCTGGACTTTTGTTTGTTGGAAGATTTTTAATCACAGTTTCAATTTCATTACTTGTGATTGGTCTGTTCATATTTTCTGTTTCTTCCTGATTCAGTCTTGGAAGGTTATACCTTTCTAAGAATTTGTCCATTTCTTCCAGGTTGTCCATTTTATTGGCATAAAGTTGCTTGTAGTAGTCTCTTAGGATGTTTTGTATTTCTGCGGTGTCTGTTGTAACTTCTCCTTTTTCATTTCTGATTTTATTGATTTGAGTCCTCTCCCTCTTTTTCTTGATGAGTCTGGCTAATGGCTTATCAATTTTGTTTATCTTCTCAAAGAACCAACTTTTAGTTTTATTGATCTTTGCTATTGTTTTCTTTGTTTCTATTTCATTTATTTCTGCTCTGATCTTTATGATTTCTTTCCTTCTGCTAACTTTGGGTTTTGTTTGTTCTTCTTTCTCTAGTTTCTTTAGGTGTAAGGTTAGATTGTTTACTTGAGATTTTTCTTGTTTCTTTAGGTAGGCTTGTATAGCTATAAACTTCCCTCTTAGAACCGCTTTTGCTGCATCGCATAGGTTTTGGGTCGTCGTGTTTTCATTGTCATTTGTCTCTAGGTATTTTTTTATTTCCTGTTTGATTTCTTCAGTGATCTCTTGGTTATTTAGTAACGTATTGTTTAGCCTCCATGTGTTTGTCTTTTTTACGTTTTTTTCCCTGTAATTCATTTCTAATCTCATAGCGTTGTGGTCAGAAAAGATGCTTGATATGATTTCAATTTTCTTAAATTTACTGAGGCTTGATTTGTGACCCAAGATGTGATCTATCCTGGAGAATGTTCCGTGTGCACTTGAGAAGAACGTGTAATCTGCCGTTTTTGGATGGAATGTCCTATATATATCAATTAAATCTATCTGGTCTATTGTGTCATTTAAAGCTTCTGTTTCCTTATTTATTTTCATTTTGGATGATCTGTCCATTGGCGTAAGTGAGGTGTTAAAGTCCCCCACTATTATTGTGTTACTGTCGATTTCCTCTTTTATAGCTGTTAGCAGTTGCCTTATGTATTGAGGTGCTCCTATGTTGGGTGCATATATATTTATAATTGTTATATCTTCTTCTTGGATTGATCCCTGGATCATTATGTAGTGTCCTTCCTTGTCTCTTGTAACATTCTTTATTTTAAAGTCTATTTTATCTGATATGAGTATAGCTACTCCAGCTTTCTTTTGATTTCCATTTGCATGGAATATCTTTTTCCATCCCCTCACTTTCAGTCTGTATGTGTCCCTAGGTCTGAAGTGGGTCTCTTGTAGACAGCATATATATGGGTCTTGTTTTTGTATCCATTCAGCCAGTCTATGTCTTTTGGTTGGGGCATTTAATCCATTCACGTTTAAGGTAATTATCGATATGTATGTTCCTATGACCATTTTCTTAATTGTTTTGGGTTTGTTTTTGTAGGTCCTTTTCTTCTCTTGTGTTTCCCACTTAGAGAAGTTCCTTTAGCATTTGTTGTAGAGCTGGTTTGGTGGTGCTGAATTCTCTTAGCTTTTGCTTGTCTGTAAAGCTTTTGATTTCTCCATCAAATCTAAATGAGATCCTTGCTGGGTAGAGTAATCTTGGTTGTAGGTTCTTCCCTTTCATCACTTTAAGTATATCATGCCACTCCCTTCTGGCTTGCAGAGTTTCTGCTGAGAAATCAGCTGTTAACCTTATGGGGGTTCCCTTGTATGTTATTTGTCGTTTTTCCCTTGCTGCTTTCATTAATTTTTCTTTGTCTTTAATTTTTGCCACTTTGATTACTATGTGTCTCGGCGTGTTTCTCCTTGGGTTTATTCTGTATGGGACTCTCTGCACTTCCTGGACTTGGGTGGCTATTTCCTTTCCCATGTTAGGGAAGTTTTCGACTATAATCTCTTCAAATATTTTCTCTGGTCCTTTCTCTCTCTCTTCTCCTTCTGGGACCCCTATAATGCGAATGTTGTTGCGTTTAATGTTGTCCCAGAGGTCTCTTAGGCTGTCTTCATTTCTTTTCATTCTTTTTTCTTTAGTCTGTTCCGCAGCAGTGAATTCCACCATTCTGTCTTCCAGGTCACTTATCCGTTCTTCTGCCTCAGTTATTCTGCTATTGATTCCTTCTAGTGTAGTTTTCATTTCAGTTATTGTATTGGTCATCTCTGTTTGTTTGTTCTTTAATTCTTCTAGGTCTTTGTTAATCATTTCTTGCATCTTCTCAATCTTTGCCTCCATTCTTATTCCGAGGTCCTGGATCATCTTCACTATCATTATTCTGAATTCTTTTTCTGGAAGGTTGCCTATCTCCACTTCATTTAGTTGTTTTTCTGGGGTTTTTTCTTGTTCCTTCATCTGGTACATAGCCCTCTGCCTTTTCATCTTCTCTGTCTTTCTGTAACTGTGGTTTTTGGTCCACAGGCTGCAGGATTGTAGTTTTTCTTGCTTCTGTTGTCTGCCCTCTGGTGGTTGAGGCTAAGAGGGTTGATGGGAGGCTCTGGTGGTGGGTAGAGCTGACTGTTGCTGTGGCGGTCAGAGCTCAGTAAAACCTTAATCCACTTGACTGTTGATGGGTGGGGCTGGGTTCCCTCCCTGTTGGTTGTTTTGCCTGAGGCAACCCAACACTGGAGCCTACCCGTGCTCTTTGGTGGGATTAATGGCAGACTCTGGGAGGGCTCACGCCAAGGAGAACTTCCCAGGACCTCTGCTGCCAGTGTCCTTATCCCCACGGTGAAACAGAGCCACCACTTGTCTCTGCAGGCGACCCCCCAACACCAGCAGGTACGTCTGGTTCAGTCTCCCCCAGGGTCACTGCTCCTTCCCCTGGGTCCCGATGCACACATTACTTTGTGTGTGCCCTCCAAGAGTGGGGTCTCTGTTTCCCCCAGTCCTGTCACAGTCCTGCAATCAATTCCCACTAGACTTCAAAGTCTGATTCTCTAGGAATTCCTCCTCCCGTTGCCGGACCCCCAGGTTGGGAAGCCTGACGTGGGGCTCAGAACCTTCACTCCAGTGGGTGGACTTCTGTGGTATAAGTGTTCGCCAGTCTGTGAGTCACCCACCCAGCAGTTATGGGATTTGATTTTACTCTGATTGCGCCCCTCCTACCGTCTCACTGTGGCTTCTCCTCTGTCCTTGGACGTGGGGTATCCTCCTTGGTGAAGTCCAGGGTCTTCCTGTCAATGATTGTCCAGCAGCCAGTTGTGATTCTGGTGCTCTCGCAAGAGGGAGTGAGAGCACGTCCTTCTACTCCGCCATCTTGGTTAATCTCGGTTTGGTCTTTTTGGAGCTCAGCATTAAACAGCTGGGAGCCCTTTTTGACAGTGCAGGTTCCACTGCCTGATGGCAAGAAGTCAGGTAGCAGGCAGGGTCCATCCATTTCCTCCAGCCACCTTTCCAGCCAGAAAGCTATAACTTTCTCCCCTGTAAAAGTTTTATGGCAAGTTGAGTAGAAATCCTAGCAGGGATTAAGACCTCAGGGGGTTGGCAGGGTGGAGAAAGTGAGAACAGATTAGAACATGAGTGATTGTTCCTGGAAATAAGTGTGCAATGGAAAAGGGCCTGTAGTCACACAGACCTGGGATCAGGACCTAGCTCTTGCACGTATGAGCTGAATGATCCCGGTTAACTGGTTTCAGTTTTCTGATCCAGACAATGAGAATAACAAAACCTGCTTGGCACAGGGTGTGTTCAATACACATTAACGCTCTTCCCCTCTCTTGATTCCAGTGTGTTTGCTAAAATGATACTTCTTGTCAGACAAAGGATTTTTCTCCTCATTTGTGTTTCTTTACAATGATAACTCTCATAGAGATTGTTTTAAATGAAATCAAATTTAGATTTTCAAAAGTACTTAATTTTTTGTCTTTTTCTCTTGTTTGTTTGCTTTATTGAAGTATAGTTGCTGTGCAATATTATATGTTACAGGTGTACAATATAGTGATTCACAATTTTTAAAGGTTATACTCCCTTTATAGTTATAAAATGTTGGCTATATTCCCCATGTTGTGCAATATATCCTTGTAGCTTATTTTATACCTAATAGTTTGTACCTCTTCATCCCCTACTCTTATCTTGCCCATGGGGAATCCGTGGGGAATACTCTTATCTTGCCCGTGGAGATTCCATGGGGAATCTCCCCACGGGTAACCACTAGCTTGTTCTCTATATCTGTAAGTCTGATTCTTTGTTGTTTTATTCACTAGTTTGGTGTATTTTTTAGACTCCATATATAACTGATATCATACAGTATTTCTCTCTATCTGTCTGACTTATTTCACTTAGCATAATATTGCTGCAAATGGCAAAATTTCATTCTTCTTTATGGCTGAGAAGTATTCCATTGTGTGTGTCCATATAGATATATAGATAGATATAGATCTATCTATATCTATATCTATCTATCACATCTTCTTTATACATTCATCTGTTGATGGACACTTAGGTTGTTTCCATATCTTGGCTATTGTAAATAATGCTGCTGTGAACATTAGGGTGCATGTATCTTTTCAAATTAGTGTTTTTGTTTTTTTCGGATATATATCCAGGAGTAGAATTGCTGGGTCATATGGTAGTTCTATTTTTAGTTTTTTGAGAAACCTCCATGCAGATTTCCACAGTGGCTGTACCAGTTTAGATTCCCACAAACAACGTAGGAGGATTCCCTTTTCTCCACATCCTCGCCAGCATTTGTTATTTGTGTTCTTTTTGATGATAGCCATCCTGACAGAGGTGATATCTGATCGTGGTTTTGACTTGCATTTCCTTGATGATTAGCAACATTGAGCATCTTGTCGTGCACCTGCTGGTCATCTGCATTTCCTCTCTGGTAAAATCTCTACTCAGTTCTTCTGCCCATTTTTTAATCAGGTTGTTTGTTTCTTTGATGTTGAGCTGTATGGGCTGTTTATATATATATTGGATATTAACCCCTTATCAGTCAAATCATTTGCAAATATTTTCTCCTGTTCCGTAGGTTCTCTTTTCATTTACTTGATGGTTTCCTTTGCTGTGCAAAAGCTTTTAAGTTTAATTATGTCCCATTTGTTTATATTTGCTTTTATTTCCCTTGCTTTAGGAGATGGATCCAAAAAAGTACTGCTGTGATTTATGTCAAAGAGTGTCCTGCCTGTGTGTTCCTCTAGGAGTTTTATAGCGTCCAGTCTTTCATTTAGGTGTTTAATATACAAAATTACTTTTGAAAAGAAGGACAGTGGTGTGTTGAACAGGAGAAAATTAGGACTGTCAAGGGGTGTCTGGGAAATGTGGTGGTTCTATCCATGAGCCAACCATGAATGCTAAAAAATGGTGGTTTGTAACTTGCTGTGAGTCTCTGGAAAGGTCTAGAAACATCTGTGTTCTGCTTTGACTCTCACACTTGCTCTCTTGTCTCCCTTTTCTATACCGCTTGCTGTCTGTCCCTTAGACTCCTTATTTCCATACACTGTTGTTTGTGATAGCTATTCATTCACCTTCCAAGTTCACTAATCCTTTAAAATTGCATTTGAATCAGCATGTGTGAGGGAAACTGACTCCCTTTCAAGCCAAAATCTTCCCACAGGGAGATGTAGAAGACAGCTCAGCAAGACTAAATCATAAAGGGTTTCAGAATCTGAGGCCCAAGTTCTAATCCCGGCCTCTTCATCCTTACACATGATCCATGCTTATCAGCCATTAGGTGAAATCTCTAAACACCTGTTACTCAGTCCAAGTTTTCATCCAATGCTAGAAACCACTGCATCACATGCTTAGCAGATAGTCACCCTACCTCCACTTGAATGCCTCCAATGTCAGGGACCTCATTTTTCTGAACTGACATACATGGTTGTGCTGCATGTGCACTGCACAAAGGCACTCAGCTGAGGAAGGAAATGGGAGCTAAAATCCAGTCTCCTTTCTTCTTGTCAAGCTGAGTGCCCCCAAAGGGACTCCTTTTTTTAATCTGACCATCCATAGGGGACTCCTTTTTCTACTTTTCACAAAGGCATCATGTAGACTAGCAGTGACCCTGTCAGGTTGACACGCTCCAGCGCTCTTAGAAGGGGTACCACTCACTAAAAAGTAGAAGAGACTTCAGTCTCCATCTTGAAGGTGTCATTTCAGATGCCAAGTGGGGAGTAAAACTTTGTGTCCTTTGGCTCCTCTTGGCAAGGGCCAAGTCCCCAAATGAGTCCAGATGTGGAGAGACCAGCAATTAGTTGGCATCCAAGCTAATGTTTCGGCAAGGGAAGCCTATAACAAAATAAACAGGGACCTATGGCAGCTATGCTTGATCATTTATCAAATTGCAAAATCTTACCCATGACTGTGAAATGGCTTTATGGCTAGGAAAATGTACTAATAATTTTATTAGGCAGCAATTAAACTTAAATTCCTTTCAACTATATTTGATGTCATCCTTTTTCTGGGCCCATTAGAGTAACATTAAGGTGTTTGTGCAGATAGCTCAGTCATTTCAAATTACTTTCCTGTCTAATGTGGGAGCCTTTAATAGCATACTCTTAGGTTGAATTCAATTTTGGAGACACCAGGCATGCAGATAAGATCGTCTCAGTGTTCCTTGCAGAAGAAGCCAAAGAAGAGCTATTTTTTTCCCCCTCTCCTGCTTAGCAATGTTCGTGGAGCACAGCTTTCTGTGCAATTAGAGGTATAAACCCTTTACTGCACAAAGTCTCCCTTGAACCATTAAGTATTGCTAGCAGACACAACGTCTGGTTAATATGACACCATTGTTGAAATGTTTTTAAGATCTAATTAGAGCCAGTAAGTTTTCTCTCCTATTGTTCTGAGTATCATAGTTAGTGTTTGTTCTGTCCCAGCCCTCTAACTTTAAAGTTGAAAGAAGGGTAGAGAGAAGGAATGAACATTTATTAGACACCACCTGCTAAGTTCTGGGTAAGATACTTAATGCCTGTAACAACCCCGTGAACAGTGGCTTATTATATCACTTACAGATGGGGAAACTTTGGCTCAGAGAGGGTAAGTAACGTGCCCAAGGTCACACAGCTGCCAAGTTATAGAGTTGGGGTTTCAACTGTCAGCCTCTCTTTGCCACTTACTGGTTCTGGGAACTTGAGTACACTGATCATCAGAGTCCTCGTCTATAAACAGGGATTGTAATAATACTTACCTGCTCACAGTTCATTGTGTGGATCAAATACAGTAATAAATGTAATTGGCCCTCGCAGAAGATGATGTGCTCTGCAGGTGGGATAGTTGGTGTTCCCTGACATTGCCATAAGGTCTTGGGTGGAATCTGCCTTTCTTCTGTGGGCCTGAAACCACATATCCACTGCTACAAGAAGGTTAGAGAGAGCACAAGTTAAACCTTAACTCAAGATAAATTAGATCCAGAAGGAACAGAAGACAACACCGTGAGTTATTCACGGTTCCAAAGGTGATTTAGGGACTTCCCTGGTGGTCCAGTGGTAAAGAATCCTCCTTTCAAAGCAGGGGATGCGGGTTCAATCCCTGGTCGGGGAACTAAGATCCCACATCCTGCGGCGCAACTAAGCCCACGTGCCACAACTACTGAGCTCACATGCCTCAACTAGAGAGCCTGGGTGCCTCACAAACTACAGAGCCCACGCGCTCTGGAACCTGCACGCCACAACTAGAGAGAGAAAACCTACGTGCCACAACTAGAGAAAAGCCCACACGCCGCCACGAAGAGCCCGTGCACCACCTGACGCAGCCAAAAATAAATTAAAAGATAATAATTAAAAAAAAGAAAAGAAAAGAATTAATACAAAGGTGATTTAATGGCTCTGTAACTCTTGAGGTGACTGTTTCCCCATGTGTCAACAGGGAGTGTGCAGGCTGATCTGTGGATTAGATGAGATGGTGTTATGTGAAACATTAAGCACATTGCCCAGAACTGAAACACTCAACAAAATAATAATTTCATTTATCAGTCATGTCAACCCATCTTGGTCCCTGGCAATCTTCCACATATGTAATCCCTGCTCACTTACAGATTTCCTCTTCCAAGTCTCTTTCCTCATTGATCTATTAACATAAACTCTTTCTCCAAATAGTCATTGTACTTGGCATCGATCTCCTAACTTACAGCTCTCACCATAATGATTGCAATTACCGTTTGTCCAGGTTCTTGCAATGCTATCATCGATTTCTCTCGGTCACCATGATAAATGTTACTAATACCTCCTGCCTCAGATCCTTTGTGGAATGAGACAAGACATTAATTTATTAATTGAGAGGGTAATGACTCATGACTTTTCCAATCATTATTTTTTAAATCATTTTTTTTTAATTACACTATACTAGGTGTGCTTTTATTTATTTATTAATGGCTGTGTTGGATCTTCATTTCTGTGCGAGGGCTTTCTCTAGTTGTGGCAAGCGGGGGCCACTCTTCATCGCGGTGCGCGGGCCTCTCACTATCGTGGCCTCTCTTGTTGCAGAGCACAGGCTCCAGACGCGCAGGCTCAGTAATTGTGGCTCACGGGCCCATTTGCTCCGTGGCATGTGGGATCTTCCCAGACCAGGGCTCGAACCCGTGTCTCCTGCATTGGCAGGCAGATTCTCAACCACTGCGCCACCAGGGAAGCCCCCCAATCATTATTCATTGCTGTTACCTTTGAAGCATCAAACGGTTGAGGGGTTGAGAGCTAGACTCAAGGAATGTTTCTTCCTCTCATGGGAAATATGAGAGCTGTCACCAGCCAGGTAGAGAGAGTGAACATCATCTTGTGAGTACTAGTGTGTTAAGGCTGTTGTGGCACAAACCACAGCTGCACCACTCCATTCCTTTGTGTTCCCAGGCTCTGATCTGGCTTTCCCTGAAACCGCTGGGATTCTCTCAATGTTACACACCAGCCTTGCACTGCTGGCACTTCCCTCACCCCAAGACCACTCTCCACCCAGGAATTCCTGAGAGCCAGCCAGGCAAGATAAGAAAACACTGAGAGGGCTTCCCTGGTGGCGCAGTGGTTGAGAATCTGCCTGCTAATGCAGGAGACACGGGTTCGAGCCCTGGTCTGGGAAGATCCCACATGCCGTGGAGCGGCTGGGCCCGTGAGCCACAGCTGCTGAGCCTGCGCGTCTGGAGCCTGTGCCCCGCGACGGGAGGGGCCGCGATAGAGAAAGGCCCGCGCACTGCGATGAAGAGCGGTCCCCGCACCGCGATGAAGAGTGGCCCCCACTTGCCGCAACTAGAGAAAGCCCTCGCACGAACCGAAGACCCAGCACAGCCAAAAATAAATAAATAAATAAATAAATAAAATAAATAAATTAAAAAAAAAAAAATGTACGAAAAAAAGAAAACAATGAGACTGTTTGTCCTGCCAGCCTCTGGGGTCTCTGCAAGCTCTGGTCAATGCAGCACGTAGCTGCAATCTTGTCACGCCCTCTCTGAGACGGCACCCGTCCTCCAGCGCTCAGAGCCCATGGAAGACGAAAGCTGCAGATGCTTGGGTCAGCAGAGGGCACACCAGGGAGAGCCCAGACCCTCCATCGGCCCACTCTACCCTACCCCCATTCACACCTAGCTCTCATACGTGAGGAAGGCAATCCTTGAAGGGTCACATGAATCTCTTCTGCAATTCTCTTAGCCTTGAGGCATTTCCACTTCGACATAAGAGTAATGCCAATGCAAAGCACACACTTTTGCTGAATTATTCCCATCAAGCAAACAAAGTATCACACACTCCCTTTATCACAGGGTCTACCTGGAAACCACACCCCCCAGCCCCATCACCAATGATTTTCTCTTAAATATTGTAGCCATTACTCCTTACTATTGGCTGCAGAGTTTAGCTGTCAGTTTTGCCCATGGCATACCACCCTTTACCATCTAACATCTAAATGAACAGTTTACCTCCCTTTACTATCAGCCCTGACTGTTGGGCAACCCCTGTGCCCCCACCCCTTTCTCCTAAAGAGTCTTTCTCAGCCAGACTTGGCTGATCCCATAATTCACCTGTGGAATCTTGCAATCATTTTCCGGAAGGAATAATGGGAACAGACCAGGGGCTTGGTTCAAAGTTCAGCTCTGGGTTTGAATCTCGCATTCTGCTGCTTTTGATTTAACTCTCTGTGGTGCTTAGAGCTTTGGTTTTCATGAATCCCATTCATTCTTCCTTGGGTGATATTTCTTTGGTGATGGTGTCATGGCAGTCATGCTGATGGATACTGCCTTCCTGGAGCAACGTCTGTGGAAGTGTGTGTGTGTGTCAGTGCTGGGCCCTGTGAACAGGAGCATGTTCTGTACAGACTCACCTGTAAGGACATGTGTTTTGTGACCTGCCCATCACAGACACCAGGATGCTGACCAATCAGTGAGGGATTTAACAGTCCTGATCCGCAACTGGAGAGACTCCTTACAACAGAGAGGGTAACAACAGAAGGTATTGGTGAAACCTGAAACTATAAGGCAGAATGAATTATATACAGTTTACCCAAGAGATTAAAATGTGTACAGAGCTACCGCAAACAGCATACAGAAATCACTACAGGGAGAAGTTGGATTAAATATCAGTCCCTCCAAAACAGGGCATTGGGCAAGCCCTTGGCCTAGGCCAGCCAGATAGAGCTGTCCTGGGCCTCCCCAATCCACCTCTGTCTTTGTGGTGGTTCTGTGGTTTCTGCTGATCAACATCTGGACCCAGGCTAATCAATACCCTTTCTCATCTGAACCACTTCCTTAGTTCAGAGCTGAGGTTCACATTGCAAAGCGTTCTTATTTTTTATGTCAGTCCAATGGATCTGACATGACAGGAAAAAGACTAGGGGGTTTTCAATGCCAGATTTTGCATTTGATCTTAATAGTCAACAAAGATTATTGAGCTGGGGAATAAATCCTAATAAGAATATGCACCTCCCCAGGTTGTATGAGGATCACATGAAATAATACATGCAAAATGAGTTTGAAAAGCATATTATTTTTCTCCGGTTGTTATTATTATTTCTTTCTGCAAGGAGCTCTCCCCTGCTTAGTGATTCCTGGCTTGTTCTTTGGACTCCCCTTCAGAAAGGCAAGCCAGACACATGTGACAAGTTAAACAGGCATAGAAGATATTTTTATCTGTTTAAGCCAACAACAGTAAACGCATCACAAGACAGTATGTGATTAATTGCCAAGTGAATTGTGAAAAGAATAATTGCCAGAAGAATATGAAGGACGGAGGGTTTGGCTCTAGCGGGTGGGGGAGGGGTAGAATGAGGCTTTGGAGAGGCTGTAGAGAATAATAGAGATTTGTTCTGGGTCTTGTAGGACAGATGGGATTTGGGCTGGTAAGTCAGGGGGTTGGGGGGTGGGGAGGCATTCCAGGGAAGATAAGTTATATAGAGCTGAATGGACAGTTAGGCAATGGGGTATTCAGGGAAAGTTGGAGGTGGGGGACCGTGGGAAGAGCGGAGCATGGATGTAGTGGGAAATTGTGAGTGACGTTTGTTCTGACTCTGTGCCTTTAAATGAGGCCGACACACTTATGCCACATACTCTAACCACCTGAAAAATAAGCGCCAATCCTGGCCATGTCTTTTGCCCACCACCCCCTCCTGCTTGCTCCTTACCCACCCTTTGCCATCCCAGCTCAGCTAGATGCCTAAGCTTGCCTCCGTTTCCGTTTACACCCCTGCTCAGACCCTGAGAACTTGATTCTAATGTTTGACCTCAGAGGTTCACTTCTCAGCTCCAGCTCAAACCTATAGAATCAAAGCTAACACGTACGTAGGCCTTTGTGAGGGTATTGGTGCTTGAGATGAGAAGGTCTGACGTGGCATCACCCATAAATGGTAGCGTCAGGATTTGAACCCCAAGCAGTCTGACCCCATAGCATGATTCCCAACCACTAGGTAGATGATACAGCCTCTTATTGCCTAACCCACCCCATTGGTTCTTTCCTCTTTGGTCACCCTTGGATAGGGTGGCTTACTCTAGTCAACCCTTAGAAACCTAGACCCTGCCACACGCTGCCATGCTGCAACAAACCCTGGATGCCAGGGCTGTGACACAGGGATTGTTGGTGGAGCGGTCAGGGTAGAGTCCTAGAAGACTTCAACACCCACATTTATTGTGTTTGATCCTATTGACCAAGGGAGCCAGTGAAGGTTTCAAGATGCTTATAATCATGAGGAATAATATGATCAAACCCATGTTTTCAGAAGGTGAATTCTGGCACCCAGTTCAGGACAGTCCTGCCTGTTCCATCTTGGACTGTGGAGAGGTCACAGGTAGAGGGTACAATTTGAAGCCTATTTTGTGGTTCAAGGCAAGGCAACAAGGGTCTGAATTAAGGTAATGGTGATGGAAATAGACAGCATATGATAATAAAGAATGAATTCATTTCATTGTGAAATAAAATGTGTTTCCTCTGAAATAAGCGTTCCCAACAACAGTGTTGTATTAATGTGTAAAGAATCACCTTATGGCTTCATAGATCTTTGGGGCTCAGAATACATCTCAGGTATATCATCGTTCCTTGGATTGTGTTCTCGAAACCAGTGGAGGCTGCATGATTTGGCGGGAAGCTTTGGGCACCAAGCTTCTGGGCACTGCCCAGAAGTCAGACAGGCCTGTGTTCAGATAGTGGCTCCACTGCCCAAGTAACCACGTGGCCTTGGGAGAGTATTTAATCTCTCTGAACCTGTCTCATCTGCCAAGTAGGGATAATAATGTCTGCCTCAGAGGGTTGCTGTGGGGATTAAAGAAGACAGTGGATAGAAAGGCTATGATTAGCACAGAATAAATGTCGGTTTTTGTACTATCATTTCTTATCCAAACATCTCATTAAAGGCCCTGCATAATCACCCATAAAATCTTGTTTGAAATAAAAGTGATTGGGTTCAACCAACCCTTTGGAAAGCAATTTGGCTTCCCAGATGGATTCCACTGTGTATTAAGACACTTAAAAATGTTCAGATCCTTTGACCCAGTTGTTCCACTTCTCAGAATCTATTCTTAGGAAATTGTCCTTGATACGGGAAAAGCATAATACACAGAGGTTCACTGCACAGGTAGCTACAATAGTGAAAAATTAGAAGCAAACGGAACATCCAGAAGCGGACGACTGAGGAGTTCTTTTGCGGTCAGCTCATGCTCTCAAAATGCTTTACATCAGTATTAAATACAGAGTTCAGAACAGTGTTTTAAAATGAGTCAAGTACATCCAGGAGCAAGCATATTCTTTTCTTCATCTCATTAACCAAGTCCTCTCCTCTGCAGGCCTCCCCTGTGGCCCACAGACCAGCAATTCTATCACCTCCTCTCCTAGAGTCTGCCATCTGGGCACACGGGGGCTTCACGCCAGAACCCCACCACTCAGCCTTCAGCTTCTCACCCAGCTGCCCCAGTGCCTTAGCTCTTTCCCTCACAGATACAGAAGTTCTCTCCATGACTGACTGGTGTCCTTGGGTTCAGCTCTCTTAACATCTCCCACGGCTGCCTTGCAAATGCACCTTCCTCCACCTGCCCCCCGCCTCCCCGGCAACCCCGCCTCACATTCCTGCTGTGGTCCCACTTCCAACTCCTTTTCCATTATTTCCAACACAGTTTGTTGTGTCCTTCTAAGCTAGAGAAAGTCTTTTCTCGAGTGTCCAAAATTTATTCATCCAAATAAACTTAATGAAGGGGGGAAAAACATGGACTTATATGTTAAAGGTTATTTAGAAGCCCATGTACACTTGAATCTGAGTCTTGGAGCCTTGAATGCTTTGTGAAATCCCTCAAGAGAGGACTGAAATTTTATTAAACCACATCATTTCAAAGCTGGCATCCATGAAGTCAGAAACACAGACATTTCGCTGGTTAAAAAGAAAAAAAGCTCAGTAAAATCTCCTGTTCTGCCTTTATGTTGTAAGCTGGAACTTCTTTTGATAATGACTAGGAGGGAGAGCATTTAGTTCCTCTCGAGTTTGTATAATTATGTGCATTTTGCAATTTCTCAGCTTTTTGGCAGACACCGGGGAGCATTTGACTTCAGTGCTTTCAACTCTAAGGACAATTTCGCAGCTGGGCTTTTCTTGATAGCTCCCACATCTGGGCCCTGAGTGGCCCCGGTCCACCATGTGGTGAGACCCTCTGTAAGCCTCCTCAGCAGAGCACAGAACAAGCTGTAACCAGCCCTGTCCTTCCCTCACTCCCAGGAGCCTCGGACGCAGGCCTCTCACCATGGCGACACGAGTTAACGGGCATTTTTTTAAGTAAATAGGGTAATAAGCTCTTTTTAGTGTTGTTTTTCTAGTTGAACGGTAATCAATCAATATTTCAACTCAATATTTACTCAGCACCTACTGTGTTGGAGTCCCTCACTGAGCGCTAGAGATAGGAAGATAGCTCGTCCATTCTGGCATCTTTCTCCCTCACTCCCTCCTTCCTTCTTTCCTTTCTGAGGCATTGTTTAATGAATGCTGAAAAACAAAAAGGAAAAAAACACAGTCCCACCACTTCATATGTAAAGAAAAAAAATGAACGTCTCTCCTTTCCCATCCCACCTTCTAAACCCCAGAGGTGGTAAGGAGCCTTGACAGATCGCTGTTTGTCCTTCCCAACTTTTCCTTCAGTGTATCCACATGAAGCTATCTGTCTATCCATCTGTACACCCAGAAGTTTCTAAGAGAAACAGAATGATGCTATACTTATTAGTCCTCACAATTTTCTTATCTTACTTAATAAATTATAATTAAGTAAACCTACTTCATTATTTTTAACGACTGATTAGTATTCCATTCAATGGAAGGTCCATAATTTATTCAAACATTCCCCTACTGGTAGACATTTAGGTTGTTTTCAATTTTTGTGCTATTGTTGTTATAAACAATTATGTAGTAAACATCTACAAATATATGGAATATATATATATATATGCTTACATTGCTGTGTTATTATTTATTTATAATAGATTCCCAGAAGTGGCATTAGTGAGTCAAAGAGTGTGTATCCTCTTCAACTGTAATAGATATCACCAAATAGCTTCCCAAAAGATGACACTCATTCACACACCAACCAGCCACGTGTCACGATGCCTTTCTCCCTTCTTCCTCACCAGTGCTAGAGGTTCCCGTCTTTTTTATTTTTGCCAATCTTGTAGACAAAGCTATTACTGTTTTATTTCACATTCCCCTGATTCATCAAAATGTTGAGTATCTCACATTTTTGTATGTTTCTTGTCCATTAGCACTTATTTTTTAATTACTTCTCCACGGGCTTTGTTATTGTTGGCACTATTAATTCTGTCTTACTGCAGGCCAGCTAAGCAGCCAGCACCACACTAGACACCTGACATGCATTGTTGTGTTTAATCCAATAACCCTGGTGTGAGGTAGGTGCTATTACCATCTCCATTTGACAGACGAGAAACACCTGAGGCTCAGGGTAGGTAAGCAGCTTACTTGTCCAACATCAGAATCCAAGCCGTGTAGCTGGGATTTGAATGCAGGTCCACTGGCTCCAAAGTCTGTATTCTTCCCACTATCCTAGGCCACTTCTCACAAATCTGTCCTCCTCTGTGCTCTCCCAGGCTTCGAGTCTTAGCTTTCTTCATTAGCTGATTTTGTTCATCTCCCATCTGATGGCAGTAGCCATGGACTAGGAATCCAACTCTGCACCAACTGGCCCCTGAAGCAACAGAACTTGGACAAGTAAGGACCAGTCTCTACCTTGGAAGAGCTCACAGATTAAGTTTATGGACGGTGCATTGACAGTTTAATTTCCTCCTGAATTCACAACCTTGTACCTGAGATTTCTGCCTCTCCCCCAGGCCTTCCCACTCCCACCTTCCCTGAAGTAGAACTCCTCTAACATAGAGGAATTGCTTTCTTCCCGCCCCACATGCTTAAGACAGTTGGGCACGTTTTGTTCTTCATGAACATTCAGCACAGGGCACACATTGTGAAATAATAAATGGAAGGGAAGAAACAGCAAGGGCTGCGTGAATTTTTGGCTCCAGGAATTTTCTTCCAGAGTAAGTTAGCATCCAGTTCAGTCTTGCAAATAGTCCTGAGCCAAGAGATTCCAAATCAAAGCAAAAATCTATCAAGAGAATTCTGATTTAAAACTTAAGAAAACAGCCTTTACATATTTTTAGAACAACCCAGAAAAGGATACATCTGTGACTCGCAACAGCTGGAAGTTTACTTTTCTGCCAAAATTATGTCGATTACGAACGCCATAATGGTCGGACAAGAGGCAGTCAAGATGCAAACCATCCTGTATTTTTCGTATATTCAGATTTCAAATAACCTTCCCTCTCGTACATTAAATACCGACCCCTCTCAACTGCCTTCTGAACACCATATGCCAGCCAGCCACACAGTTTGTACAGCAGTGTTTGTATCATTATTTGAGGATTTTATTGTATTTTGCCCTTATTGGCTTAATAAAGAGAGTGGGAAACTAAAAGAACAAAAATAATAAGAAGCAAGGGTCTTATAAGCTCATGTTATATTGATACTTGAAAAAAATAGAAGAAATTATGGGGCGTGCTGAAAACAGAGTAACATGAGTCTTGGAGGTCATTGCACTTAAGCCAGTCAACCATGTGTTCAGTTGTGAAGAAGAACAACAAAATTAAAGAACATGTCTTGAAAAGGTTGGTAGCAAACTGTGGGTAAAAGACAAGGTGTCATTGGGGGATTACACATTTCTTTTAGCTGATTGAAAATGGAGCCTTTTACTTGGGACCCTGCTAGGTAGCAATGTGGATAAAATGTTTGTAGCAAATTGAGGGTAAAATACAATGTGTCGTTAGGGAGTTGAATTATTATTATTTCTTGGGGGGTTACTGAAAATGGAACCTTCTCTTACCTGGGACTCTTGCTAGGGCAGGGTCTCTCTTATTCGCTATCCTGTCCCAGTGCCTTCCTTGCCCATAATAGATATGATCAGTTGCAGGTTCAACATTTTAAGGACCTCACTGTGCACAAGAGTAAGGTATGTTTTCTGGTCCCTAGATATAGAAAAGGAAGCAGGAAAGAAAGGATTCCCAAGGCTGCTCTATTACTGTGCCTTACGAGGAACCAGCAGCTTATAGGGCCACAGAGGACTTGAGCAGAAAGGGTGATAATGAAGGCCTTCTGTTATACTGTTGTCCAGATACTTTCTCGCACTGCACCCCTTACTCCAGGTCACACAGACAGCTGGCCAAAGCCAGGCAGGACACAGACCTGGCCAGGACATGTGTCCGAAGGGCAAAGGCAGGACTTGGGAGAGAGGTGCTTCTCATCAGAGGGTATGGTGTTTGGACAGTGGGTGGGACTGGATGTTGTGCCCAGGAGGAGGGAGATGCAACATCAAGATCCAGGCCAATTATGCAAGCCAAGGGAGAAAATGAAAATTCATAGGCAAGGTAAAGAATCAAACCAGAGGTGCTAGTGGTTGAAGAGTATTCAAGTGGATGAGTCTTAAGGAATTCTCAAAGTAGACTGAAGGCATCCAAATTGACATTTCCTACCAACTCTTTATGTGCATTTGAAGAAACTGGAGCAGAATGCATGTGGCTGCTGAACAAAAGATGGATAAATGACAACATGAGAAACAAAGTCTAAACTTGTGCCCCAGCAGAGGAAGCCTCTGGACTATTGGCTCCAAAAAATAAATAGTGAAGCCAAAAACTGGACACAGTTGAGGTCAGACACTGGAGAAGTATTTCAATGGTGCCAGTGCCACAAGCATAGAGGAAAAGCAGTGTCAGCAACATGTGAGGTCAAGAACAATGCAAGAGCAGGGGGGTGCTGAGATTCTAAGATTAGAGCCAGAAGGGCTGGCAACAAGGCCGAGGAGATGATCGGGATGGCTCTGCAAGGATGGGGCCTGCTTAGAAGGGCCTAACCTCACCCCCATTGCCACACCACCCCAATCGTGTAGACATCACACTCTGAACTTCATCAGCGATAACTTGTGGACATGTGCAAGGCCAAGGAGGCATTGTGGTCACAATACCTACATGCATGCATGCATGCATACATACATGTTATCCTGCTCCAGGGTTTTTGAGGATGGTAGGCCCTGCTTGTCCCAGAAATGAAAGGGATGGTGATTCGTTTCACTTTAAGTGACCTTAATGTTTACTTTAAGTGAACTCACATTCAGTGTGTCTTTCCTTCGAAAGGCCTGCTCTATAAGATGCTTGGGGAGGAGAGTCCTCTCATTGTTCAGCCTGCCACAGCTCTGCCTTCCCCCGAGCTGGTCTTCCTCAGACAAGCAGAGCTGGGACACTGTCTCCAAAGCATGGGGGTTGCCTAGAAGGCCCAAGGGAGAGGCAGGGGATTGGTCAGTGTCTGTATGGGAAGGTGGTAAATAGGGGGAAATGCATGTCCAGAATCTCACTGCTTCTCAGGCAATGTCCTCAAGTAGGAATCTACAAGCTGGGTTATAATTCAAGGTATATGTCCCAAGCTGGGCGCCACCTGAGTTTCCAACCACATCCATGTCCTGATGGAAAACTGTTACTCTCTCTTCCTGGTGAGGAGATTCTAAAATATCCCATCAGTCTGTCCTCTCCCCTCTGATACCCAGGGAGGCCCACAGCAGGGCAGCCCAGACTGTGAGACCTCGCCCATCACAGGACCTTTGCCGAGGATTCCCACAAAAAGTCTTTTGACAGCAATGGCCATTAGTGGCTTTCCGGCTTTCCTGCTTAGCTGTGTGACACTTTGGTGGCTGTAAGACTCACAGCAGTGCTTCTAAAAGGCAGCAGTTTACAAAAGGAACCCTGTTGAGCCCCTACTGAAGCTGAGTTACCCAAGGAACATCCTTCTTTAGAAAGTTCCTCAGGCCTGTTGAGACTGCTCAAGGAAAACGAGCCTGCACTTGTAGCCACCCCTGAGGCCCCTCATGCTGGTGCCCAGCACAGATCAATGGTTCCAGCCCTTTGGGTTAAGGATGAACTTCACCTCCCCCAAGTTTTTGTCTCCCCACCCACCCCTCATTGGTGAGGCAGAATACGCCTATTAAATCTTCCCGTTGGTATCTGAGATCTAATCTCTAGGGTATTTGGCCAAAGCTCTCGATCCCTCATCATATGGGTCTTGATGAAGCATATACCTTTGGGCATGTAACTGAGTAATCTGACAGTCTTAAGTATTCTTCAGCTTCTTCAGCAATAAATGCCAACTGAGACTTCATTATGACTCTAACTTGAGTGGCAAAATGTCAGCCACTAAAGTTTAAAGCTTAGGGGCAGCTCAAAGCTTCAGGATAGATTTCAAAGGGGAAAAACCCACAGCCAGCTTTCAAGTGGAAGACTGCTAAAAAGCAGTGGGAAAGAAAGAGAATCCAGGCCTATTCCACAAAAATAGGGGCTGCCTTGGCCAGCACAATAAATGTGTGTGTTTTCTCACCCACCTAGTTCATTACAAAGCACCAATCGCAAAGATATTTATTTTGTCTTCTTTCCTCCTCTGGTAAGCTGATTACAAAGTAATTAAATTAGCTACCAAATAAATTAGTTGTTAATAAACTGAAAGTAAAGGCAGTCTTCTAGAAATTATTTAGGATGAAACATTGGTTTGAATGATAATTCCAGATTGAGAACTATTTTCTTTCTTTTATTAGTGTATGTATTATTTTAGAGGGAAATCTTACGTTTAAAGATACTCCTAAAATAAATATTTATTCTACCTTTAATGAATGACAAAAGAGAGAAAAGCATGTTTGAATCCTTGAAAACACTAGAGGGGGCAGTCTACGTGAAACGTTTACATGATGGCCCTTGTCAGTCAAGGTCACTGAGATATTGCAATGTCTTCAGTGGTGAACAAGAGGGGTGGAAATTAATGATGCTTGCTGTACATGTTATCATTTGACTTAGCTGCTTCACCACATGCCACTACTAAGTAGCTAGAAATACTGCCTTCTTCCAAAGTATGTACTCTGCCCTCTTTAGAATTACAAACATATAAAAATTTATATTCAAGTGCTAAATTACACTTCTAATAGATGACGTACAAAGTTCAAAAAATGGCTGTTTCTGATCAATCGGTTTTGCAGAGCCCTTAATGAAGTCATTTCTATTTGATCACAAATAGGTCTGAAGATACCCTGCGATAAAAGTTATTTATGAGTTAAAAGAGTGTGGGCTATTAACAGTGAAGACAAAAATGAGTGGAAAAAGCCTGGAGTCAAAGGACAAAAGCTGGAGTCATTAAGGATAATACAACAAAAGCCCACAATCAAACACACTGATACCATGGATTTCTTTATAATGCAGGTCAAGTCAGTTCTCGTGATTATAATGCCTTGTGGTTGAGGGTAAAACCTCACACTTGGGCCCGAAAACAAGAGCACAATTACAAGATCAGAGAACAGTATTGGGCATAAAAATTACCTGCAGGTTTTAGTGGGCTGTGAAGTCAGTCAGAGTCAACGGCAGGCAGAGGCTGAAGAAAGGCCAGGGTGAGTGTGGACAGCATGGGAAAATGTTACCCAGAATAAGGGTTCTTAACTGGGGCTTCGTGTGCGGGATTTAGAGGTCACAGCCTCTACTGTCAGACATTTATTCCACAATTGTCAATAGTACTGCAACATTGTCATGGTCATCCTTGTCCATGCGTCTCTGCAATCACCCTTGATGAATTCCTAAGTGGAATTTCTGAGTCTAAGGTATATACATTTTTAGTGCTTTGAATACATTATTACCAAATGGGCATCTAGGAAGATTGTACAATCTCTGTTCTTAAGAAGAGCATTTGAAAGTTTCCATTTCCCCACCTAGTCACATTTGCCTCCTGCTTTTCTCTGGGACTGAATTTTAGAGTATTTAGAATAGAAGGGAACCTGAATTTCATCCCTTTCAGTTTTAGGAGAAAAAAAAAAATGGAAGCCCATTGTGGGGATAGGTGAAGTTTTCTCCAAGCTAATTGCAGAGCTTCATGGGTTGTGGGGAGATACTGGTGTCTGTAGCTCCCCTGCCCGCTTCTTGGCCTTGGGCCTGATAGGAACAGGTCCTTGGAAATGTCCACACAGACAAATCTATAGAAACTGAAAGTAGATTAGCAGTTGCTTAGGGCTGGGGAGGGGAAGGGAGATGGGGAGTGACTGCTAATGCCTGTATGGGGGTTTGGGGGAGGGGAGCGATGGAAATGTTCTCAGTTGATGTGGTGATGGCTGCACAACACTGTGAATATACTAAAGACCATTGACTTGCACACTTTAGATAGGTAAATTGTATAGTACATAAAATATATCTCAATAGAGCTAGTATTTAAAAAAAAAAAGAGGAGGCGTTCAGTAAACATTTGTGGAAGGAAGGAAAAGAAGGAGGAAAGGAGCTCAAACATCCCCATTCCCTGACTTCTAACCAATGGTCATTCCACTTTCTTCATTTTATGAAAGTAGAGCTTGTCTATAGTTGATCCCAGCATCCGTTTTGAGTTTTCTCTATTAGGTATTTCCCTGTTCTCAGTATACACTGATCTGCCTCTTCTCAGAACTTATGAGTAAAAAAATTAAAGGGGATCTGAGCTTCATCCTTTTACAATCCTCTGAGAATCTCACTCAGGATGGTTGCAAAGTAGGAACTTGAAAAATGTCTGTTTACTGAATTGCTGGTGAACTGTAAGGAAATTGAGTATTAAAAAGGCAAAGACATCGTATTATTTC
Source organism: Balaenoptera acutorostrata (assembly GCF_949987535.1). Taxonomy (NCBI): domain Eukaryota; kingdom Metazoa; phylum Chordata; class Mammalia; order Artiodactyla; family Balaenopteridae; genus Balaenoptera; species Balaenoptera acutorostrata. The sequence goes on along the minus strand of NC_080072.1, from coordinate 43,233,252 downwards.
CTAACACTGATGCCAAGTTTTCTGCAGCTGTCAGCTCAGGCTCTGTAAATTAGGTCGGCAGCGACACAGTTTGGCATTTCGGACGTTCTGATTTCCCTCCTGGCATTTCTCTGCACATGGTAGTAGTCACGGTCCCATTTTGCCTCGATGCCTGAAAGCACAGACTAAAGTAAGGGCTCAAGAGTAGTGACTGCTACATGCAGGGGTGAATCCAGGATCCATGGGGCTTAAAGCTTACTCAGTTTGGCAGGGGGTCCTTTTTAAGAAACAATGCAAAATTATGAATAAATATAGGTGCTTGGAAGCTTGTGCAAGGAAGGCTCTGAAAGTAAAGCTTCCTTAGCCTCCTGGTAAGTCTGCCTCTGGCCAGATTCATTTCTCAGGTCCTTTCCATTGCATTTTATTTTGCTTTTGTGTTAAATGTCCATTGTTGGAGCAGTTTAGCATCACAAGCCTCCTAGCCTTCCAATTGTTTAAAAATAGAGTTTAGGCAATTGTTTAATTAACTTCCCATGCCACCCCACAGATAATTATAATGATGACAGGAGCGTCCCATCGTGGGTGAAGGTCAGGCTGTAAAATCAGTGCATAATGTAAAAAAATCACAAACAGTCATAATTGTCCTTAAAGTCCCTGAAATCGCCTATTAAGTACAGAATATGTGGTTTTATGTGTATGACCTTGAGTTCTTATGCACACTCAAGTTTGAAAATCACTAAGCTGGGTGGAAGGAAGGAAAGTACAAATGCAGATGACTGGATTTAAAAACCTCTTGGCTTGGGCTTCCTTGGTGGCGCAGTAGTTAAGAATCTGCCTGCCAATGCAGGGGACACAGGTTCATGCCCTGGTCCGGGAAGATCCCATACGCCGCGGAGCAGCTAAGCCCGTGAGCCACAGCTACTGAGCCTGCACTCTAGAGCCTATGAGCCACAACTACTGAGCCCGTGTGCCACAACTACTGAAGCCCGCACACCTAGAGCCTGTGCTCCCCAACAAGAGAAGCCACTGCAATGAGAAGCCTGCGCACCGCAACGAAGAGTAGCCCACGCTTGCCACAGCTAGAGAAAGCCCGTGCACAGCAACGAAGACCCAACGTAGCCAAAAAAAAAAAAAAAAACCTCTTGGCTTGAATGAGCTAGAGGGAGGGTCCCACGATGGGGCCCACCCAGACCAGCATAGGAAGCTCCCAAATATGGCTGCCACCAGTGTCCCCCAGTGTGAGCCTCAGCTGCCCCCTGCCTCTCCAGGAGACCCTCCCAAACCAGCAGATCTTCAGGGATGACCTCCGGCATGAACCTCGTGATCAGCACTGGTGGTGGCGAGATCTGGTGGCTCCAGTGAACGCTGGCAGAAGGACAGGCAGCAGTACCCGGGGCCACCGCACACAAGCTGGCACTGTGCGATGCAATACTCTCATGATGCTGGGCCGCAGCAGCCGCCGCAGTTCCCAGCCAGCCACGTGATCACAAGGGTCTTTGTTGCCACACGCGGGGTCTTCATTTCGGCATGTGGACTTCTTGGTTGCAGCATGTGGACTCTTAGTGGCAGCATGCAGACTTCTTAGTTGCGGCATGTAGACTCTTAGTTGTGGCATTAATGCGGATCTAGTTTCCCGACCAGGGATTGAACTCGGGCCCCCTGCATTGGGAGCACGGAGTCTTACCTACTGGACCACCAGGGAAGTCTCTTTAATATTCTTAAGAATATTATATATTCTATATATATATATTCCTTTTTAGAGTCTTTCCCATTATAGGTTATTACAAGATATTGAATATAGTTTCCTGTGCTATACAGTAGGTCCCTGTTGTTTATTTTATACATAGTAGTGTGTATATGTTAATCCCAAATTCCTAATTTATTTCTCCCCTCCATCCCCTTTGGTAACCATAAGTTTGTTTTCTATGTCTGAAAGTCTTTCTGTTTTGTAAATAAGTTCATTTGTATCATCTATTTTTAGATTCCACGTATAACTGATATCCTATGATATTTGTCTTTCTATGTCTGACTTACTTGAATAATTCCTAGCTTCAAATCAACATGATATCTAGAATTTACTGGTTATGTTTGAAAGAGCAGTAAAATCATTTTAATACGGGTCTATGAATGAAGGTTGCAAGTAGGAGTGATTCCTTTTGGTAATATAGCTAATAAAGCAAGAGCAGAAATTTTACTTCCTGTTCTGATAACTTTAAAAAAAAAAACAAAAAAACCTCTTGGCATTACAACAACTCTCAATTTCTAGCTGCAACCAAAGGTGGGTGTTCAACTAGGGTGTTTACGCCATCCTATTTTATTTTATTTTATTGAAGTATAGTTGATTTACGTTTCAGGTATACAGCACATTTATTCAGTTATATATATACATATTTTATATATATATATCTTCTTCAGATTCTTTTCCATTATAGGTTATTACAAGATATAGTTCTCTGTGCTATATAGAAGGTCCTTTTTGTTTAGCTATTTTATATATAGTAGTGTGTATCTGTTAATCCCAAACTCCTAATTTATCCCTCCTCTCCCCTTTCCTCTTTGTTAACCATAAATTTGTTTTCTATGTCTGTGAGTCTATTTCTGTCTTGTAAATAAGTTTATTTGTATCATTTTTTTAGATTCCACATATAAGTGATATCATATGATATTTGTTTTTCTCTGTCTGGAATACTTCACTTAGTATCATTGCAGGAAGGGGGACCCCTTCCAGGGCCCTAGAGTGGGCTCTTGTCTAACACTCAGAAATGAATTGTCTGAGGAGACACACATGTGCTGACAAAGCAAGAGACTTTATTGGGAAGGAGAGCCCAGGTGGAGAGCAGCAGGGTGAGGGAACCCAGGAGAACTGCTCTGCCACGTGGCTCGCAGTCTCAGGTTTTATGGTAATGGGGTTAGTTTCCGGGTTGTCTCTGGCCAGTCCTCTTGCTTGGCCCATAGTCTGCCTCACGGTCCATCCTGGTGGCGCGTGCATCTCTCAGCCAAGGTGGATTCTAGCAAGAAGGACTCTGGGAGGCTGGTCGTCTCCTCCATCTTTGGGGCCCTCCTGAATTCTCCTGGTTAGTTTTTAGTGGGAGCACCATGTTCCTTATCGGGACCTCCTGTTGTGAGACAACTCAGGCAAGGGGACCTGGCCAGGGCAGGTGGTTTCGGTCAGCAGTTCCCTAACAGTATGATAATCTCTAGGTCCATCCATGTTGCTGCAAATTGCGTTACTTCATTCTTTTATATGGCTGAGTAATATTCCATTGTATTCCATCCTATTTTAATACTGAGTCTTTATAAGTTTGATAAATGTTAACAGATTTGTTTAAAAGATGATACATATGAAAGCTAACAGACCAGGACCTGGCATGATAGGTGCTTTGTGGATGTCTGCTGGATTGAAATCTAGTCTTGTTTGATCAGGTCCCCATACACATGGCTCTATGTAAAGATGGCGTCTTCTATGCTAGCATTCCTGGAATGGGCTCCACCACATGCCCATCACTCTCAGGCCAGTGGGCCCTGGGCACAGCATCACAGGGTGAGCATGCTACAGCTCTAGGATTCTTGGTACCAATGGAGTAACCTCAAGTCTCCATTTAAAGACATTTGTTCTTTAAAGGTACTTTATGTAACGTTGTGTACACGACGGCTATTTCGAAATGAAATTATTTATTTGGTAATTTGTTTGCTACATTTGCTTTTTTTCACTTCTTTTGAAAGCTGAAACTTAGAGGAGAAAAGATGCTCTGTTTTGTTTGTATTTTTAAAACTGTCACAAGCAAGGCAATAAGGTCATTTCCAAAAGGCAACCAGGAACCTAGCTAAAACTGGTCTCAAGACTTCAGTGAATTTTGTTCCTGCTTTCACACTTAATCGAATATCTCACCGATATCAGTAATAACTGTTCCAGCATAAAAACCCATAGCATGATCTACTACTTTCTGGGGGAAAAAAAGAGTCCCTTTCATATGGATTTACTGCAAACCTAAGTGTCAGCCCAGGGCTGGGCATGTGAGATACAGAAATAAATAGTGCACAGCCTTGACCTAAAGGTCACAACTGTCTGAAAATATTTGGTTCCCTTAGATACTTTAAGAAGATATACAGGTACTAGCTTTCAGCATACCTTTTGGGGCGGGTAGGGTAACTTTGTACAGTTAACTCTGCTCTATACAAAAATTCCCTTCATAATAGCACTGCCCCCACCCAGGTGTTCAATCCAGACACCAGCTGTCACTCCAAACCACTCTTCTCCTTCACGCCCGCAACAGCTGACCACCTTGGGACAATAGCTCTAAATCCTAAACTATTTCTTCTTCTTCCTTTTTTTTTTTTTTTTATAATTTATGCCCCTCTTCTCTTTTTTTAATTCATTTATTTATCTTTGGCTGCATTGGGTCTTCGTTGCTGTGTGTGAGCTTTCTCTAGTTGTGGCGAGCAGGGGCTACTCTTCGTTGCGTTACGCAGGCTTCTCATTGCAGTGGCTTCTCTTGTTGTGGAGCACGGGCTCTAGGTGCGTGGGCTTCAGTACTTGTGGCACGCAAGCTCAGCAGTTGTGGCTCACGGGCTCTAGAGCGCAGGCTCAGTAGTTGTGGCGCACGGGCTTAGTTGCTCCGCGGCATGTGGGATCTTCCCGGACCAGGGTTCGAACCCATGTCCCCTGCATTGGCAGGCGGATTCTTAACCACTGCACCACCAGGGAAGTCCCACCTAAACTGTTTGTTGAATCCATCTCTTCCTCTCCTTCCTCTGTGTCTGCCCTGGTTGGGACCTCATCACCTCCTGCCTGGACTACTGCAACAACCTGCTAGCTTCTGCCCTTCCTCCAGCCTCACTTCCTGCCTCCCTTGCCCTGTTCTGCTCCCCTCATAGTTCACGTGCCATACTTCTGCTAGAAAGGGCTTTCTAAACACGAGTCTGATTGTGTCACTCTCCTGCTTAAATTCTTCGCTGCTTCCGCATTATTCTCAGCAGTGACTGTCCACCTTTTTCTCCTGCTAGTGTGCTTGCTCACATGCCTGCGGGATTTTGAGGTTCATTTACTCAGCTGGGTTCTGCATGATTCCCATCATGTCCACGGTAAGCTTGCTCCCACACCTTCGGTGCTGCTGACCTCACCACTCTGGAGTGTGCAAGCTATCGGTGGAGAATCTCTGACTTAGAGCATAAAACCTAAGCTCCCTGACCCTGCCTACATGGCCCTCCCTGGTCTGTCCTATCCACATCTCCAGCCTCATTCCCTCTCAGTCATCAACATGTGCCCTGTGTACCAGCCTCCAAGCTGCTTATAGCCCTCCTAAAGAGATCGCAGCCCCATGCCTTTGCATACGCTGCTCTCTTTTCCTTGAACGCTTTCCCCCACCTCTCATTACGCAGTTAGCAACTACTCATCCTTCAAGACACAGCTCAAGAACCGTCACTTCCAGGAAGTCTTCCATGGTCCATCCACATCCCTAGTCTCTATCTTATATGTTCCTCCCCTAAGTTCACTTATGGCTCCATGCTTACCTCCATTTAATAGAGCACTCAAGTGTACAACTTGTCTTGTGCACTAAAGTATTAGCTCTTTGAGACCTGGGACTTTGAATTATTAATTTTTAAGAGGTCAGTGCCTTGCGTAGTGTTTTGCATCTTAGGAATTTGCCAATATTTGATGTTTGTGGAAAGAAGGGAAGAAGAAAGAAAAGGTGGAAAATTGGAGCTATAATCATTTCCTTTCCATCAAAGCCATAGAAAAGAAAACATTTTTAGCATCCATTTAATAACTTCTATGAGGTTTTATTGTTGACTTCATGCATTTGAAGTCTTTATGTAAAAGATCTTTTGGCTGATTTTTTGTTCTCACTTTTGGTGATTTGTCTTAAAGTTATATAAAGGATTCATGGGAACCTGTAGTGCTCCCAGATTCTAAAAGAGAGTCCTCTACAGGATGGTTGGCTGAGAGTGTGGGCTCTGAAATGAAACAAATCTGCGCTTGAATCCCTCTTGGCCACTTATTATCTGTGTGGCTTTGACAAGTTACCTACCTTCTCTGAGCCTCAATTTCCTCATCGATAAAATGGAGATAATAAAACTACCAATTCTATACCATTAATTTGAAATTTAAATGAAAAAATACATACAATTGAGTAAATACACATAAGTGTTCAAGAAATGATTATTATTATAAGGACAAAATCTAATATACCCAATCTTAATTTATGACTTCATTAGTAGGTGACTATCAAATAGTTGTTTCTAATAGAGAAGAGACAAAAAAATCCACTGAGAACTTAGAGAGATAATGGGATAATAGAGAAACCATTTTTTCTAACATGTTTAGCTCATTTTCTTATCATTAAGCTACAAGATTATTCCTTCACCTACAAAAAGGGTAAATTCTTCATCGGATTGACTTGTTTGAAAAGATATCTTAGTTTAAATGGAATGAATTTCCCTTTAATATGATTTTCTAGGAAGATTAGATTCTAATATGGAATAATCCTAAATTGAGAGGTCTAATTGAACAATGCAAGAATCAAGCATGAGTCAAAGATATCATCCCTTTACAACTGTCAGTTGATGAAAAGACACCCAGTGGTGTGTCAGAGGGCTCTCAGAACATCATACAACAAGAATGATCATAAATGACTTTAACAGAATGCTTGCTGTGTCAGGCAGCCCAACCTCCCCCAAGCCTCATGCCTGCACCAGACGCTGATTTTCCATTCACAGTGAGGGAATTCTCCAGCTAGTGAGCCAAGCACTCCCATCTGCTCTCCGGAGCATCTTTTTCTCAGGATCTGAGGACCTGCACAGCAGCCTCTGTCATCAGCCTGGATCCCAGCAAAGGGAGGAGCTCTTCAAGCCTATTCACCTTTCCAGACTTGGAAAGATATTTGCTTCGTGTTCTTTCTGCAAAAGTCCCTCTGTCTCTTTCCCCAGTCATCCTCTAGATTTTCTTCTTAGTACGTATTACTCTCTGAAATTACCTTGCACCTTGGTTTATTTTTTTAGTGTCATGCGGCTTCCGTGAGCACAAGGACCTTTCTGTCCTGCTCAGTGCACCCATCCCATGCCTAGGACGGTGTGTGGGCCAGAGCGGTGCGCAATGAATATGTGTTGAATGGAAATAAGGAAGGAGGCTGGGGAAGGGAGGGGGACGACATCCTCTAATGGTGAGGATTCTCACGCTCCCAGAGTCTAGGTGCTTGGTTGCCCAGACTGGGTCACACTCCACCAACGTCTGTCTCTGGGACTCTGTTTGCCAAGTTTATTCAGCTGCCCCCACCCCGCAACTTCCCCCACGGCCCTCGACTAATCTATTCTTCTTTTGAGCCAAACTCACTGATTAGCCTTCAGCTTCTTTCACTTTCAATCATGCCAGATCCTGTTCATCCTGCTTAACCCTTAGGGAAACATCATCTGGCACCACGATTTCTGCAGGTGGCTAATATCATCAATTATTTGACTCATTCAACTCTCAGAGGGTAATCTTTTCTTTAATGCGAGTTTCAAGGCCCTCTCACCGTGGGCTCCGATGTATCACTGATTACACCGGGCAGAGTCAAGCAGAGGTGTGGGCACTGCTCTCTACCGATTCATCTGCACGCTGTGGCACTGTTAACGCTCTGCTGTGTTTGCGCTAATAGTGTCTGTCTCTAATCAGCCTCGATCTACCCTTCACCATGCCAAAAAGATAAATGCCAGGCTACAGGAAACAAACTAAAGGCAGCCCCCGAGGCCCAGAAACTCTCCTCATCCACTCTGCCAGGGCCCAAGAACTCCTGATTAGGAGGTTGAGTTCTCCTCTAATTCCTCCTTAGAATGTATTCCAAAATTAAAAGCCAATGGTTATACGTCTCTGCAAAGAAGCAGACAAAAAAAGGTTTTTGTTTGACACAGCAGCAATAGAAACAAGACCATGTTTCTCTTTTATGAAACCTCTGAGAGTAATTCATTGAGAGCTTGACATTTAATATCATCTAATCACCTCTCTAGCAAGACATTTGCTTTGGCTCTTTCAGCGCCACACACAGACATAGCTGCTGGCACTTACTGGGTCTTGTCGTTAGGTGGGCTGCTTTTAATACCCAAGGCAGGATTTGGCAAGAAGCAGCAGCAGCTGCTTTATTGAAAGACATCGTCATACTTTATCCTCTGAAAGAGAAGTGCACAATGTAAGTGTCCTTAAGAGATGATTCTCATACATCAAGATGTCCATTCCAAAAACTATCATACCAGACACCCAATCACACACAGTCACCCAGAATGCAGGTGGCAGATGGTGAATTTGAGCTTTTCAAGAAAGCAGATTTGTAAAGTCCTAAGCCTGCTCCTGGCCAACATAAACTCAGGTAATTTGAGAAGTGCCCACTGGCTCCAAGAAGAGAGTCCCACCTCAGAGAAGGTTGGGGAAGAAGATGACGTTCAGGTCCCTTGTTGCCCAGATTCTATGAATGGATATGGAATACACTACCTCAGCCCAGAGATTTTTATGAACTGAATTAAAAGAAAAGATTGAGCAGAGCCTGCAATGTCCGTCAACACATTACTGTTGATTCCCTGGCATTAAGGAGACGTTAACATAGGGGACTTTTCCTCTCCACTTTTCAGAAATTAGAACAGTCATTCCAGCAGTGGGAGCAGGGAAGGCCAAAATCCATGATGCTTAGCAGCTCAGGGGCAAAGAAAATGAAATCAGAAATCCAGGGTGTTTTGCTGCTACTGCCAAGGGCTTATATCTTCAGTATAATAGCCGTCTTTTAAATTTCTCACAGCTCAACCCCAGCAAATCTGATTGAGTCATTCCCTGTCTAAAATTCTTGTGTGGCTCCTACTGTCTACAGCTGTGGTTTTCAAATTGCTCTGTGGGGCATCAGGCTAAGGCTTGGGGGTCTGAAGGGCAGAGGTGTGGTTCTCCTTTGTTCTGTCAGAGTTCTTCTTTCATCTGTTCTGCAAGTTAGGCTTCCAAGTAGGACTTTCAACAGAGTCTTGTGACCTAGAAACAAAGTTTCTAAGGCCTAGAGGATAAAATCTAGACAAATCCTCCATGTTCTTTATCCTGTCTACCTCTTGGACATCCCCCAGGACACCCCTATAGTCACGCCTGACGACTTTCCTTTCTCTTCCTTTGTCAAGACTCCCTTCTGTTCCCTCTGCCTGGAATGTTCTCTCTTCCCTCTTCTCTGCCTGGTAGATCTGTACTCTTGTTTTAAGATTTGGTTCACATTTTGCCTTTTGAGGGCTGCTCTTCCTGTGTTCGCGGCAATCAGCCCTATTCCCGCAGCCATTTGCGTACGTGTTGATGCACATGGAATTATGATGTGTGTCTGAATCTTGAACCGGTCTGCACGCTCATGGAAGATAGAGTCCAGGTCTGATTTCTTTCTTCCTCTGTCTTCCTCTGGGGCCTGGCATGCAGTGGGCACTCAATAAATATTTGATGGATGGAGGTGTAGCTATGTAACTCACCACTAGATAGCACCTTGGCATTCTCCCAAACAGCTTTATTGAGAAGGAACTCAAAGACACAGAGCCATAATCTATAACCAACTCAAGGACCTCTATGTTAACAAAGATCACAGCTTCCTTAAATATCAATACTTCTGTTGGGATCTGAATTTCATTTTTGTAAAAATAATCATTACAACAACATTAACGGAAATGTTGTACAGAGGTCCCATGCTGAAAGCCCATGGACAATAGTAGTCTCTTAAATATGCATGGTGTGACCGTGCTAATCTGATTGAGCCACTTCCGCACTTAATATCCTTGTGCAGCTCCCTGTTGCCCAGGGCTTTCAAACTCCTCCGTGGAGCTTTGGGGGTTCCTAGGGCACCCCTAAGGGAAAGGTCTCCATGGAGTCTGGCTGGGAGGGATGTGGCCCTGGGCCCCACACCTTTTGCTGCAATCAAAGGGGTTCCATAAAAATCTCAGTGTTTAAGTGGTTTTCATTTCAGTTTTTTGTATCTGAATGCCTTTGACTGAGCCTCTGTTCAGTTCACCATAGTTCCCCCCAACTTGGTATTTTTTCTATTCATCCTCACCTGCCTCATCCCTGTTGTCATTTGAGTTTGCAACTCAAAACTCACCCCCCAAGCCAGCCCTCTAACAGCTGTTTTCATTTTTATGAACTCCTTTCCAGGTCTGGAGCACACGCATCCTTGTTTTTATGCAGTCGTAGTCATGTTGCACACACCATTTTATATTTCCTTTCTTCACTTAACACCAGATCATGAATATTTTTCCATCATGCGAAGCGTGGAGTCTTACCCACTGGACCACCAGGGAAATCCCGGTAGCGGCATCCTTGATTTGAAGGAATTCATTAAGTCTTGTGTGCCTTGCTTTTTGGGGGGTATTGTGAAATTGTTTTGAAATGTCCTTCTCTGTTACTGATTTAATGGGGTTTCCTACCTCATTGTTTCACTTGCGGTATTTTATACTTGTATTACAAAACATCACCTATTTACTGAGGCTTTTAGTCAATTAGCATGTAATTAGATACAGTATTCCCATATAAGTAGTTTGATCTCTTTTGGTATTTCATATATGAAATCAGACCTGAACTCTCATCAGCTTCCACCATTAATTTAGCTCTGTGACTGACCCAGTGACTTGACTTCTGACATCATTTTCCCTGTTAAGTATGTGTCAAGTTACTCACATCCCAGGGTTGCTGTGAGGGTTACAGATAATGTATGTAAAGTTCTTAGCACAGTGCCTGTCTTCAGTAAATGGAAGATATCACAGTGTTCTTTTTTCTAATATTGTTTTTTTGTCTCCTTTCTCTTTTGTTCTTAACTATATACGCATGGGCTATTTTTCATAGTCTCTTTAGTATTTTCAGAAACAACACATAAGCAGTGAGGAGCCACTGAAGGTTTTTGAAGAAAGAATACCAGTTCTGGTAACTGAGTGTCTGAGCTGGGTTTGAGGCCAGATCATCAGAAGAAAGGCCAAGCTGTGAGAAATGACATAGTTGATAAAGGGCCAGCTAGACCCTTCGTGCTGAGTGGGTGTGGAGGTGCAGGTCTTATATTCATAGTCAGTGAGCATAGGCTCCAGAGCTGGGGAGAGGCCCTTTCAAGGGCTCCTGGGAGTGGGAAATTGACCAACGGACCCCCAATTGTCCTGCTGCAGCATCCAACCCTTCAGGGCCTGGAAACAGACGCTGACAAACACTGTGACCCAGACTCAACCCAGCTTTTGAATGGGACCACAAAACAGGCTTTGTTCATCCTTCTGAAATGGGGCCCAATTATGTCTGATTAATAAATGAAACTCTGTGTCCAAATAAGGGAGACACTGTAGAGAAATGGTCAGAAACCACTTTGTGTAGAAAAGGCCGATAAAGTTTTCAGAGGGCATTCATTTGCCTGGAGCTGTTCTAAGACAGAGAAATTTTCAGTCTCCAAATCCTTCTCTTGTTTCTTCTTTTTTTCTTAAATATGTTTAACTCTTCTGCTTAAGATTTATTTTGGCCCCTTGGTGATGGATTTCTGTGTTTATTCTGTCATTTAGAAAAAATGTACTACAAAAAACATTTCTAATCTGTTTATATATGTCAACAGAAAAATAAGCTGGAAGGTTGACAATAGTAATTAATCAAAAGAAATTTATTGAGCACTTCCTAGGTACAAAGCACTGTGACATATGCTATGAGGGAAGAATTAAGGAATAATCCCTACCCTCAAAAGTCCTTCCATCCAGTTGAGGAAATGGCCAAATAATTGACTGGCTGTAATGCAATGGAAGTTGAAATAAATGCTATCGTCGGGTCATAAGCCACACCCTGGAGGAGCACAGATCCATTGGATGGATCTACAAAGACTTACGATCAAGTTGCATTTAGGTTGCATCTTGGAGTGTAAATAGGCTTCCTAGGAGCATGTGTTCCTTCAGATACTTTTAGGTGAGCCCGCCAATGTACCCATGCACTATGTCCAGATATCAGCAAACACAAGCAGCTATCCTCAGCTATTCCACTGGCCCCATGTGTGCACACAAGCCCACAAACATGTTTCCAATTCACCTGTGTTGGCTTGCCTACCCCTCACTGCATTTTTCCAGCCCCAAGTCCTCACTCCCAGATGGCCTCTGGCCCCCCTCAATGTGATGAATTCCAAAGGTTGGCTTAGAACTAATCTTTTCTAAATTTTGGTTCTGCTCTCTTCCTTGAGTTTTAGCCTTTTCCTCCATGTTGCCTTGAGGGAGGAACTCTCAGCTCCTATCCTCTGCCCATAGAGCCCCGATCCCTAGCCAGACCAGCTTTATACTGAGGAAGGTGTTGGAAGAACTCCCTTCATTATCCATCCAGTTCACAGAACTAGAACAAAAAATTTCACAATTTGTATGGAAACACAAAAGACCCCGAAGAGCCAAAGCAATCTTGAGAAAGAAAAACAGAGCTGGAGAAATCAGGCTCCTGGACTTCAGACTATACTACAAAGCTACAGTAATCAAGACAGTATGGTACTGGCACAAAAACAGAAATATAGATCAAGGGAACAGGATAGAAAGCCCAGAGATAAACCCACGCGCATATGATCACCTTATTTTTGATAAGGGAGGCAAGAATATACAATGGAGAAAAGACAGCCTCTTCAATCAGTGGTGCTGGGAAAACTGGACAGCTACATGTAAAAGAATGAAATTAGAACACTCCCTAACACCATACACAAAAATAAACTCCAAATGGATTAAAGACCTAAATGTAAGGCCAGACACTATAAAACTCTTAGAGGAAAACATAGGCAGAACACTCTATGACATAAATCACAGCAAGATCCTTTTTGACCCACCTCCTAGAGAAATGGAAATAAAACCAAAAATAAACAAATGAGACCTAATGAAACTTAAAAGCTTTTGCACAGCAAAGGAAACCATAAACAAGACGAAAAGACAGCCCTCAGAATGGGAGAAAATATCTGCAAATGAAACAGTGGACAAAGGATTAATCTCCAAAATTTACAAGCAGCTCATGCAGCTCAATATCAAAAAAACAAACAACCCAAACCAAAAATGGGCAGAAGACCTAAATAGACATTTCTCCAAAGAAGATATACAGATTGCCAACAAACACATGAAAGGATGCTAAACATCACTAATCATTAGAGAAATGCAAATCAAAACAATGAGGTATCACCTCACACCAGTCAGAAAGGCCATCATCAAAAAATCTACTAACAATAAATGCTGGAGAGGGTGTGGAGAAAAGGGAACCCTCTTGCACTGTTGGTGGGAATGTAAATTGATACAGCCACTGTGGAGAACAGTATGGAGGTTCCTTAAAAAACTAAACATAGAACTACCATACGACCCAGGAATCCCTCTCCTGTGAATATACCCTGAGAAAACCATAATTCAAAAAGAGTCATGTACCACAATGTTCATTGCAGCTCTATTTACAATAGCCAGGACCTGGAAGCAACCTGAGTGTCCATCGACAGATGAATGGATAAAGAAGAAGTGGCACATATATACAATGGAATATTGCTCAGCCATAAAAAGAAACGAAATTGAGTTATTTGTAGTGAGGTGGATGGACCTAGAGTCTGTCACACAGAGTGAAGTAAGTCAGAAAGAGAAAAACAAATACCGTATGCTAACACATATATATGGAATCTAAAAAAAAAAAAAAAAAAAGGTTCTGAAGAACCTAGGGGCAGGACAGGAATAAAGACGCAGATGTAGAGAATGGACTTGAGGACACGGGGAGGGGGAAGGGTAAGCTGGGACGAGTGAGAGAGTGGCGTGGACATATATACACTACCAAATGTAAAATAGATAGCTAGTGGGAAGCAGCCACATAGCACAGGGAGATCAGCTCGGTGCTTTGTGACCACCTAGAGGGATGGGATAGAGAGGGTAGGAGGGAGACACAAGAGGGAGGAGATATGGGGGTATATGTATCCTGATGTATGGCTGATTCACTTTGTTATAAAGCAGAAATTAACACACCATTATAGAGCAGTTATACTCCAATAAAGATGTTAATATATATGTGTGTGTGTGTGTGTGTGTATGTATGTATGTATGTGTATATATATATATATATATATATATATATATATATATATATCCATCCAGGAGTCATGGAGGTAGAGTCCAGCTTCTCCTTCACTCTCTGGCCCCAGGTGAGGTGAAGGGAGAGGAAGGGGAGGCAGGTGAGATGGTGTGCCGTGGAATTCTATCTTCTCTGCCAACCACCAGGCTGGAATAACTGGAGGCTGTACATTAAGTTCCAGGAGAACCTCAGAAGGCTACCTCAGGATAAATCAGTCGTGGTGGTTGAAGCTTTGCACCATTCCCAACTGGTAAATTTAGTAAAGAAGTCAGAGTATAGTCTCAAGCCCAGCCAAATCCTCTTGCCCCTGTAACAAACTCCTCCTCAGAGTCAGGATGTGGGGGGATATATTTGTTAGAATGCAATCAGCCATAAGTAACAGAAAACTTAACTGAGAGTGGCTTAAACGAGATGACTTTTTTTTTATTGGAGTGTGATTGCTTTACAATATTTTGTTAGTTTCTGCTGTACAATGAAGTGAATCAGCTATATGTATACCTATATCCCCTCCCTTGTGGACCTCCCTCCCACCCCCCACCTCCAATTCCACCCATCTAGGTTGTCACAGAGCACCGAGCTGAGCTTCCAGTGCTTTATAACATGATCCTGCTAGCTATCCATTTTATGCATGGTAGTGTATATATGTCGAGCATAATCTCCCGATTCGTCCCACCATCCCCTTCCCACCCTGTGTCCACATGTCCGTTCTCTATGTCTATGTCTCTATTCCTGCACTGCAAATAGGTTCATCTGTACCATTTTTCTATGTTCCACATATATGCGTTAATGTACGATAATTGTTTTTCTCTTTCTGGCTTACTTCACTCTGTATGACAGACTCTAGGTCCATCCACATCTCTACAACTGACCCAATTTCATTCCTTTTTATGGCTGAGTAATATTCCATTGTATATATGTGCCACATCTTCTTTTAGCATCCCACTAAATGAGAAGTTTGGAGATAGGTGGTTGGACAGGGGCTCATTGATGTCATCAGAGACTAGATGCTTCCATCTTTCCACTCTGCTAATTTTTTTCTTTTTTTTTTTTAAATTGAGGTGGAGTTGATTTACAATATTATATGTTTCAGCCGTACAACATAGTGATTCACAATTTTTAAAGGCTGTACTCCAATTATAGTTATTATAAAATTTTGGCTATATTCCTTGTATTGTGCAATATATCCTTGTAGCTTACTTATTTTATACATAGTAGTTTGTACCTCATAGTCCCCTTCCCCTTCTCTCTCCCCACTGGTAACCACTGATTTGTTCTCTGTATTTATGAGTCTGTCTCCATTTTGTTATATTCACTAGTTTGTTTTATTTTTTTAGATTCCACTTATAAGTGATAACATACAGTATTTGCCTTTCTCTGTATGTCTTATTTCACTAAGCACAGTACCCTCCAGGTCCACCCATGTTATTGCAAATGGCAAAACTTCATTCTTTTTTTATGGCTAAGTAGATTTCCATTGTGTGTGTGTGTGTATAGGTATATATGGATATATACATGGTAATGTATATATACCACACCATACCCATTCATCTGTTGATGGACACTTAGGTTACTTCCATATCTTGGCTATTGTAAATAATTCCATTTTTAATATGTCGCCAATGGCTGTCTTCACAGCCGCATAATCAGTATAGCAGTTCCATGTGTTGTCCTCCTCATGTGACAACCTGGGTGGTTTCTTCTGCTCACAGTGCTGCTGATCAGGTTATTCATGGTCTTCAGCCAACAAATGCGCTGGTCTAAAGGGACCAAGATGGTATCATGCATATGTCTGGGACCTTCGAGGGGTGTGCAGAAGCCTGGGACTGTCAACTGAAGTGCCTGCATGTGGCCTCCAGCATGGTGGTCTCAGGGAGTCAGACTTCTTACATGATGGTTCAGGGTTCCCAAAAAGAGTGTTCCAAAATACAGAAAGAAGCTGCCAGTTTCTTAAGGCCTGGACCCAGAAATTTGGCCAAAGCAGTCATAGGGGAAGGGAGTAGACTCCCACATCTTATTTACTGGGAGGAGTGAAAAACTGGTGTTCATCTTAGAGCCACACATAGGATAAAACCTAAGCTGTTGTAATAAAGAGACCAAAGATACGGAGATTTAAATCAGATAGACGTTTCCTTCCCTCACACATAAGAGTGCAGAGGTGAGCAACACAAGGCTGGTGGTCTGTTTCAGCCAGGCTCTGCACATGGCTCCCACATCTGGATCCAAGACAGGTGCTATAGCTGCTACTTCTTCCCAAGCAGCAGGAAAGGAAGAGGGGAATGAAAACAGATGGCAAACAGCTTCCTTAAAAAGGTGATCCAAAAGTTTGTATCACATTGTCTAAGATATTAGCCACATGGCCACACCTGACTGCAAGTTATTACCAAATGGAAGATGGAGCGAATGGATAGTGGGAAACAATTAGTTCTTGGTCTCTCTTGATGGCTCAGATAGAAATAGGTGGTGGTGGATGAGATTCAACTCTAAATAATCAAGTTAATATCTGGAGGTGGCTTATGAATCAGTTCTGTAAGTGCACAGGGTCTTCACATCCAGGACCGGGTAGGGAACACACCTGTGAGTATTGGGCCACTCATCCAAGCAGAAGCAAATAATGTGCAGATACACCCCTATTAGGAGTGGTTGCTTACTAGAATCTCTCATAGACTAGAAATGGTAATTATCAGTTGGGCTTGCTTGGTGGTGAACCCTGTTTTTTTTAGACATATCTGATGTGGTATCTTACTCAACTTCACAAAGACCACAAAAGAATTAGCTGACAAGGAATGAGCTAAGGAGTTCACTAAATGGTTTATCAACCGTAAATATGAAGCAGATCTAACTAGTGTTAAGACCACTCCTATAAGACAGGCCTAACAACAGCCCCATCTAACCAACCAACCCCACCTCCCTAGAGTATTGGTGAAGCCCTTCCTAGGAGAAGGGTGTCCTGGGTGTTCACTGGGATTTCTTCTGCCTTCTTCCTTGTTCTGAGAAACTCACAGATCGACTTTTGCATACCACTCCAAAGCAGGTCGGATGATCCTCTTGTTTGTATCAGATCTGATGCTTCTATGGGAAGAGATCTCAGTTTCTGCCCATAGTGCTCAAGGTTCAGTCATTTCTGCCAGCACCAACATCTATTTCACAATCCTGCAGGTTCCTGTCTGCTTATATATTGGGGTTCTGAATATACTTTTATTTAACAAAATGTGCTCCATTACTTTTAAAAAAGGATTGATAACTACTGGCTTATGAGGCTGCTTGGGCTCAGGGCACTGCCAGCTCACGCTCTCTCATATATTTTCACAACTACTTTCAAGAAATAAATGGTCTTTTCACTGGCTCTTGAGGAACAATTTTAATAATATATTTGGGGACGTATCTGAAATGGAAGAAGGGCATTATGACTCTAGAATTCACTTATATATAGTCTAATCTCTTTAGTTTCTGCATTAAAAGAAAAAAAGGAAAAAAAATTTCTCTAGTTAAGAGGCAGAATAGAGTGACAGGAAAAACATGGGTTCTCCACTCAAAAATACTGGGGTTTAAATCTCATCCCTGCCACTTATAAGTTCTGTGACCCTAGGCAAAATATTGAGACCTCTGAGTCTCCATTTTCTCATGTGTTATAGAATAATATAGAAATAATTTCTGTAATACAGTGCTATTATGAGGGTTAGGTTAGCTAGTTTATGAAAAGCACTAAGCACAGTGCCTAATACTATTCATAACTATCATTTGTTGAACCCTTCCTATGTGACAGGTACTATCTAGGTCAGTGGTTGGCCCTTGGGAACTTGTTAGAAGTTCAGGTTCTCTCCAGGCCCCACCCCAGACCCACTGAGTCAGAAATTCAGGGGGTGGGAGTCCAGCAGTTTGTTTTAACAAGCCCTCTGGTGACTCTGACACACTACAGTTTGCAAAGCACTGGCCTAGATGTTCAAGAAACGAAAAATATAATTTTTCTCATCCACATTGCACTACAGCTAACAATTTGTATTGAAACAAATACAGACTTGCCCTCTTCTGTTTTGTTTGATGATAGCCCCAGAGTCTTCCTGACTTAGTCACATCTCTGACATTTATGACTCTCAGAACCATTCCTTACAAGGAGATGGAAGGTAGGAGACTTGGGAAAGCCAATTATTTGATATCCTCCTCCCTCCCAGGTCCTCTCTTCCTCCCCAAGAGAGTTTGCATCCTGTCTTTGTCAAGCAGTTTGTGAAATACCTGGTGAGAACTCAGCCACTCCAGAAAGAATGAATACTTCCTCCTTACTGCAGCCCCAGCACCAGGGGCCCATATCTCCCTGACTTGTCATTATGTGTTCCGTCTGTCCCCTGATAAAATACGAGCTCCTTGAGGGCAGGAACCACATCTTTTTTTTTAAATTTTTTAAAATAAATTTATTTTATTGATTTATTTTTGGCCGCATTAGGTCTTCGTTGCTGCGCTCAGGCTTCCTCTGGTTGCAGCGAGTGGGGACTACTCTTCCTTGCGGTGCGCGGGCTTCTCATTGTAGTGGCTTCTCTTGTTGCGGAGCACTTGCTCTAGGCGCCTGGGCTTCAGTAGTTGTGGCACATGGGCTCAGTAGTTGTGGTTCATGGGCTCTAAAGTGCAGGCTCAGTAGCTGTGGCGCATGGGCTTAGTTGCTCCACGGCATGTGGGATCTTCCCAGACCAGGGCTTGAACCCGTGTCCCCTGCATTGGCAGGCAGATTCTCAACCACTGCGCCAGCAGGGAAGCCCAGGAACCACATCTTAATCATCTCTGTGTTCCCAGCACCTGGTCCACCTAGTAGACATCTAATAAATGGGTGGTGAATGAGTAAGATCAGAGGGGCATTTGTTCCAGGAGCATTCGGGTGGTAGGCGTGCCCTGGAAACCAATTTATTTCTGGCCCTGGTGACAAGTGGGCAACGGGATGGCCTAGGGACCCGTGAAATGTTACCCGAGCCATGCATCCTCCATCTACCAGCTCAGTTCAGTGCCACAAGGAAGGCTGTGTGACAGTTTCAGGGCAAATCAGAACCACATTAGGAACAGCCTAGCAAAGCAAACTGCAAATAACCATTTCTTTTCTCTATCGTAATTTGTTTTCCCAGTTGCAGGCGAGGTTGAAATGAGCTCTGTCTGTTGGCAATTTGGATAGAATAACTTTTCTGTTTCATGAATTCTCAACAGTGGAGGACTGAATTCTGCTCTGGGCTGTGGAAAGTGAACGAAGCACTCAGTGGGATGGGTGGCAACTGAGCCCCATCTCAGCTGAGGAGGAATTTGCCCTCCTCTGGGGCTTTTCCTGAATTGTTACTGCCTTCTAGGGCTTTTCGTGCTGGGTGGGTGCAGAAAGCCATCCTGCTCCCCAGCCTGTCCCCAACCCACTGCCACCTGTGCTGGATGCCGTCCATCTAGCGCACTTAGAAGAACCCGGAAAAATATAGATTTCTTCTTCCACATATTAATTTATGGCACTTTCCTATTTCTTTCTCACTGCAATGTTCCTACCTTCTGTGGTTGCATTCAACTTTATTAAAAAGCAGAAGGAAATTCATCCTTCGCTAGAAAACCTTAACAGTTAGCTTTGCCGTCACAGTCTGAATTTATCCTAGTCCTAGTCACTCTGCCTAAATGAAAGGGCAGACAGTGTGTATCGGGCAGTGTCGAGGGGACACGGCCATGAGGAGAGCAGGCGGGCACTCCCTAAGAGCCGGAGGAGGATGAACCAGCGCAGAAGGTCACGGTTAAACCATGTGCAGAAGTGCCGTTAAGGGACTTCCCTGGCGGTCCAGTGGTTAAGACTCCTCACTTCCACTGCAGGGGGCACGGGTTCGATCCCTGGTCGGGGTACTAAGATCCTACATGCCACGCGGCACAGCCAAAAAAAAAAAAAGAGGTATCCCTGAGATCTGGTTATGAGTGGGTGATGGCCAAATTCCAGTCATCACAACTAGGATGTGTCCTCTAAAGTCAAATATTTGTTGTAGAACTGCCAGCTATTTGTATCGTATTGTAGCCTGGCTGAAGGAAGATGTACATACAAGGGAGTGGTCAGCATGGCCTCTAGAAAGAGGGTGGTCAAAGAGAAGGAGTTTGTGAAGGTCTTCTGTGCGTCGAGAGAGAGTGGCTAGCTGACATGATGTTTGATCTACAAGGCAGGTCTATCCTCCTAATGGGGGTGAATGCATTTGCCTAAGAGAGCTCCATGACTCTGTCCATTAAAACCATTCAGCTCTACCCCTTGCCTCAACTCTGTGCTTCCCCGTCAATATTCTGTTAAGATTATGGCTTCTCAAAGGGACTTTCCAACGTGTGGAGGTCATGCTACCCAAGGACTCATGGGTTTACATAAAGTCCACTTGACTTTCCTATTTCTCACTGTTGAGCATTTCTTCTACACCTTGAGAATTTGGGTGGTAGGAGCCAGTTCCTCTTGTTGACCCCCCTGCACACACCACCAAAATCAAGGTCCTGAGCTAAGAAAGGAGAGGACTACACACTGGACATGGTCCAGCCAACATCCTAGGTGACAAAGCTCTTGAATTCCACTAGGGGATGGTGATTTTTCTTTCCCATCTCTGTCTTCAGAAGGCAGTATTAAAGTTAAGTAACAGTGATAGTCTTCTATTATTACCCTTACTGAGGTGACATTGTTAGGTTTTTTAAGCACTCCTTTGAAGTGATTTTGCTCCCCAAATTTCTAATTTTTGTTCATTATGTATTTGAAAAGGATTTCAAATTGCCTGGTGATAGAAAATGAAAACACAACAAGCTAAACACTCTGACCTTAAAAAGTCTATAATATAACATCATAAAATATAATTAGAAATCCATTTCAGCGTCACATTACAGATCTATGACTTAAAGGTAATTTCTGGCATCTGAATATGATGGTGAGCCAATGGCTGAATTGGATTCTTAAGATAAAAACAATTCAAAAACAATTCATCCTGCATTAGGAGTTATTACTTTAATTGAATAATATCTGGATCATGCCAGTGGTGGTAATGTTAATGTTACTACCCATTATCTTGGGGATGTTCACTCAACTGTTTCCAGAGAAAATAGAGTCCTTTAAAAGGAGAGAAGGATTAAAATAGAAAAAAACTACAAGCTTTTCACGGCTCTTTATGCCAAGGTCAGGACAAAGGAATGGCCTTGACCTTTAAACAGGACAGAGGATCTGGCCTGGGCTAAATACTTAAAAGAATTGCAAGAGAAGTCCTTTCAGCCATGGATGAGTGCCTTCAATGTTCTCAACAACCTATCTTTCTGCAAATTAGCATTAATTCATTCATTCATTTATTCACTTACCCCGTTCATTCCTTCAACCAACTCATTCATTCAGCCAACATATTTTGTGCACCTTCATGAAACCGTGAATGGTGTCAGATCATGAAGAAACAAAGATGATTCAGTCAAGGAGGGAGGGTCAAGTATTATTGAGATCCTACCATATCTCAGACAGTATAGTGGGAACTTCCAGACAATATCTGATTTATTCTTCACTGCAACCCAAAAGAAAGGTGGGCTACTACACCCGTTTTACACATGAAGAAACTGAGGGTCAGACAGGTGAAATGACTTGCCAAAGGCCTCACTGCTAGAAAAGGCAAGAGTCAGAATTCAGACCTAGGCCTGTCACATTTCAAGGCCTAGGCTGTTTTCACCACACCTGGAATTTGGACATAGAACATAAACACAGTTTTTTAACATTACAGTACAGTGTGATAAACGATGCAACTGATACACAATAATATATAGCAGGACAGCCATGGTGGGGAAAGCCAGATTCCCACTCTGGGGGGACTCATTGACATTTCAGGGCAGTGGAAAATATCTGGATGGTCCTAATGTGTCCTTCAAAGCTCCTCTACATCTCTAACCCCATCACACAGCTCTCTCTCCATCTCCCCCTTATGAAAAACTTGGTCTCTATGTGCCCCTCTCCACCCTCCCAAGGGAAGGGCATTTGTCCACTCACATCCCACATAACACAAGGCAAGAGGAGGCGTCAGGCTCTACTTCGTTTCCATCACCTCCTTACACCCCATCTTATGTAAAGAACCATGCTCCTTTGAGGCTCCTCACACCCAGCCATACCAGCCTCTTTCCCCCCAGTCTCTGCCACCTACCAGCCTTCTGGTCACTGCCAGCCCTCACTGAAGATTTTGGCCCTAGGATCACTGTCTTCTCCAACCCAAGTCAGCAGCTTTTTCTGGGATTTGGATCACTTTCAGCTGCAATGGGTGCTGGAGTCATATGGATCCCATAAGATATCTTATTGCCCCATGAAGTCCGTTGGGAACTCAGTAGCAGGTGATACAATGGCCTAAACCCAAATCAAAGGAGTATGTCTGGTAAAGCTTTATGTAAGCACAAAAGAACCTTTTCAAAGCACACCATTTTCCATTATAACATTCCCAATCTCTTCCTTGTTCAGGCCCTGCACCACTCTCTCCATCACCATCATAACCCAGATCCAACCAACCTATGACAGGTGACAGAGGCATTACATGAAGAGACAGGGAACCTATTTAGGAAATCTGTGTCTTCAGAGATTGCACCTCATCATCTTCTTTTTGAGGTTTCTTAATGTCTTGAGACACATGACAAAGAATCCCATGTGGCATTCCATGGACCAGAATCATTTTGAGAACATTTAAAAACCTCCTGTGCCCCACCCAGAGATTCGAATTCAGTAGCTCTGAGGTCAGACTTGAACATAAATAGACTTGAAAAGTCCTCAATGGATTCTGAAGCACAACCAGTTTGGGAAGCACTGACACACAGCCCCTGCCCACAGATCCGGATGCTCCCTACATCTTGACACCCAGTAAGTGTCCTGAGTCCTCTCTCCCTCATGTTCACCATCATAAGGTCAGAAAAATACCATTGGCCTCCAGCTTAAGGTTGCCATCTCCTCTCCTACCACCAATGATGGGCTAGTAAATGATTAGCAATTGGCTCTGGGGAAAAAGAAAAAGCTCTGATTTATAGCGTTTGCCAATTTCCATGGTGTAAATACTCCCAACACGGCCAATATCCAGCTACTAGTGTGATGTCGCTGAACACAGAGCTGGGAAGAGATGTGGATAATCAACTCTCATGAGCCAGATAACTCTAAACCACCGCTGTACCACCTGCCTTTACTTATCCCTCAAAATCAAACTACTGCCCAAGATGCAGAGGTCTCACTCAGACCCTCCAACACAGCCAGGGCCACTCAGAAGTCATTACCTCCATTTTTTTAAAGAAGCTCTTGGCATATTAAAAAGTGGGGAAAACACTATAACAGGATTGACAAAATCGGGGTAATGCTTTAATACAAGACTTTCATGCAATAAAGTTGTGTTAATCTCAAGGTAATTTACAAGAGTTATAAAAATATGCATTTATACTTCACCATAGATGGGGTTGGTCAGTAGTAGGACACATTAGAAGTTGTAAGGTGAGCTGCTTCATTCAGTTCTGTTGGTGTATCTCTGTGATCTCTGGCGATCATGCCAGACTCTAATCTGAGGCTTTTGTGAATGTGAAAACTGGGTGAGAGTTCCCCCAGTCCTGTCTCCCCACTCATCTCCAGTCCCCTGCCCTGCTAACTCCCCATCCCAATCCATGTAGATGCTAGACATAGTTTTCTCCCTTCTGCCTTCTGTTCTTTGCTTCTCAAGAATTTCCAAAGCCAGTTTCCCTCTGTAAGGGAGGAAAATAATTTTCCCTCTACCTTTCTAGGTTCTTGGCTGATACCCTCCCCACTTTCCATAATAAAAGACAGATTAGCAGGAGCAAAAAAAAAATTTTAATTACATACATACGTATACAAGTATATACATAAAGGGAGTCCCACAAAGATATGAGACTCAGAAGGCAGCCAGGTAATTGAGGATTATATACTATCCTGAGCTAGGGAAAAGGATAAGGGTCTGGGGCTTCATAGGGGAGGAAGACAATTCACAGGAAGATGAGAAGAAGAAATGTATGGTAAACAAAATCTGCCCTGCCATGCAGATCAGTCCTCAGATAAAAAAGTGATCTCTAGTAATAGAGCTCTTCCCTTTATAATGTAAATTTCTCTTACAGAAGGGTAACCTCTACTCTGTTTTCAGAGCTTCTCCTGTGTCTGCAGTTTCTCAAAATAATCAGCTCAAAATAATCCTTATGCCAAAGAGGCATATTTCAGGGTGGCATATTCAGTTACACTTCACCTGCCACTGGACCTTATCTGGATCACAAAATATATAGGTGACAAGGATTAAACGTAACAAAAAAAGATCGGTGCAGCTCCCTTCTGCACAACTGAGGATCAGCAGTTAGTTACAAATGATGGGCTCTTTCATCCAGCAAGGGATCTGGCAGAGAAGAATTTTTTCTGGGTTTCATTTTCCTTATATCTCTGAGCCCCTTCTGGCAGGAACATTATAAGCAAAGCAAGTTTCGATCCCTTGAAACCTGTTTGAAGGCTCTAGGAGCTGCTGCTCGTTCATTCATTTATTAAACAAACATTTATTTATTATCTTCCTTGTGCCAAATCTTGGGCTAGAGAGGGGGGAAGAGGGATATACGATGAATAAGACACAGTTGCTCCCCCCTGAGGCACTCTCAGTGGGGGAAGGGGGAGGGAGGGGATACTTGATATGGAAAAGGGTAACTGAAGTTCAGTGAGGTAGGTCCCATGATTGAGGTCAACGTAGGATACCCTGGAAGCACAGGGAGGGGGCAGCTACGCTAAACCAAAGGCTTGAGCTGCATTCTAAAGGACAGGGAGGCTTTATCTAGGTGAGAAAGGGCTAAAGACACCTCAGGGAGATGGTGGCTTATGCAAAGGTATGGAAGTTTGAAATAAAGCATATCTAGTTTAGAAACTGCAAGCAGTTCAGTAGGGAGACAGGTATCCTGATAATTATGCTTTGCCATCAGAGGACCCTGGGCTCAGATTCTGGCTCCTCTGATTATTAGCTGTGTGCACAGGAGAGAACTGTTGGGTTTCTCCGAGCCTCAGTTTTCTCATCCATTAACCCCACCTTATAGGACTGTTGGCATAGAGATGAGATAACATATGGAACATGCCCAATATGGTACCTAGCGCATAGACCACACCCAGTACTTGGTGACTGGTTTAGTGATGAGGATGAAGATGAGGGTGGTGGTGAATGGGACGAAGGGTAGATATGAGGCTGAAGAAGTAGGTAGTGCCAAAGAATGAAGCCTTGTGTTCCATGCTAAAAAATTTGGACTTTATCCCTAAAGCCAGAGGGAGAATTTCGTGGAGTGGCCTGTCAAATGAATGCTTTAGAAAGGGCCCCATAATGGGTTGGAGGGGGGAGTGGGAGAATAAAACGGGAGTTAGAAGGCTCTTGCACTAATCTAAAGGCATGGTGGGCTGGGGTGGGGGTGAGGTTCTTCAGAGTGCAGCTGATAGAAGCTCTTCCCTATGATTGTTCAGACTACAGGCTGTGAGTTTTATTAGGCCAGGTCTACTCACTCACAGCAGGCCCAATGACATGGAAGAAGATAGAATCCAGGCTCCTATTATCATTGGAATTAAGCTGCTTTGGTGATTCCATGAATGTCACACTCAGGTACACTGAAGTGGGTTTTTTTATCAGCTTAAAATGGAAACAGTAGCAGTGGTTATCTGTGGGTGGTGGGATTACAGGTTGTTTTTATATTATTCTTCTTTCCCTGTCTCTATTTTGTAAATGATCTACAATGGACACACTTTTGTAATATGGAAAAGTCAATCATAAAGTTTTTTTTATATCAAAACTACACATAGTTTCAATCAAAACAGCAATTCTTTTCTTACTACCTGAGTAAGGAAATGCTCAACTGAATACAAATGGGGAAAAAAAAAATTGCTTCAACTGCTCAGCTATTTATTTTTCTCCCTTTTGCTTTGGGAGATTGGAAGATAGACTGGATACATGCGAATGGTCTTGAGTTTGAAAAATAATAGTTTTTTTTTTGTTATAGCTCCAAGCATGGATTATCTCCATGATTTATCCTTCAGGAAACAAAAACTACAGAAAAATTGCCCAATAGTTAGAGATGATTGGATTATTGATATTTTCTTTTTAAAGAAAATAAAGCATCACATCAGAGAGAAGTCTAAGTGGCATTCTCTCCACACACAACCTGGATTGCAAAAGTAAGGAAATGCAGGTGGGCCATGGGTTAAGTGTGGTGAAATGCAGCAGGAACTACAGACAGGGGTCTAAGAACTGAGATTTCTCAGCACTGTGCTCCAAAACCAGGCCTAAATCCAACGTGCACGGGGTCTCCTTAGATATACATTTTAGGCTTCATTAGGCCATCTTCCTAAGAGGTGGAATCTTGATTACAATCTTCATTTTGGACTTTTTTTTTTTGAAACGGTAATAATAATAATGAAAATTGTTCACATAGTTTTATGGTTCATAAATATTTAATCTTCACAACGTGAGTTAATGTTAGTCCCATTTTACAGAGGAGGAAAGTGAGGCTCAGAAAAGCTGACTGATGGGCCTGAGGTCACACAGCCAGAATGTGGAGAGACAGGATTCAGATCAGCTCTTCAGAATCTAACAGCTATGCCCCCTCCACTCCTCCTGTCTAACCACTGGTCTTAGTTATTTCATTTTCACTAGATTCACTAATTGAAAGGGCAAGTAGGGCCCATAGGATTGTATTAGTTCTGATTGCTGTTATAACAAATTACCACAGATTTAGTGGCTTAAGACGACACAAATTTATTCTCTTCCAGTTCTGGAGGGCAGAAGTCCAAAATGAGGCTTACAGGGCTAAGATCAAGGTGTTGGCCAGGCTAGCTCCTTCAGGAGGTTCCAGGAGGCTTTTCATCCCTTCTAGGGCGTCAGCGGCTGCTGGTATTCCTTGGCTTGTGGCCACGTCACTCCCATCGCTGCTTCTGTCCTCACATTGCCACCTCGTCTTCTGTAGTCAAATCTCCCTGTGCTTCCCTCTAATAAGGACACTTAGATTTAGGGCCCACCCAGAAAATCCAGGATAATCTCCCCATCTCATGATCATTAACTTAATCACATCTGTGAAGTTCTTTGGGACATAAAAAGCAGCATTCACAGGTTCCCGGGTATCATTCACAGGAACGTGGGTATCTTTGGGGACCATTATTTAGCCTACCATAGGAATATTTATTTCATCAATTAAGTGGTCCTTGAATGTAAAATTCTCTGAATTTCAATTTAGGCCATACCTCTTCTTAGTTCTTTATTTTTAACCTTTTACTTGAAGGCCTTGGGGCTTTAGTGTTTGTTTGCTTGCTAGCTTTTAAGCAAATTTAACTCCGACTCCCTATTGGAAGTCACTTACCTAAAACCAGATCCTCCAGCTGTCTTGCAGGGATGGAGGCAGACAGCAGAGTTTTTCCAGGTTGGAAAGGGCTTGGAAAGAGGTGCATTCTTTACTGTTAGGCCTCGCCTGCCTGCTGCTATTTATTGAGCATTTACTGTGTGTCAGGAATTGTGCAAGCATTCTACATTGAGTGATAGCTCATTTATATCTTGCAACAAGCCTATAAAGTAGATCTCATTAGACTATTTTAGAGATGAGAAAATCAAGGCTCACAGAATTAAGTAACACATCTAGGGTTGCACAGTTAAGCCACAGAGGCTCCAAAACCCAAGCTCTTCATACCATGCTGTTGCAAAACTGGATAATTCCCAAACTGGAGTAATGTATGGACCTCTTTTAAAGAGCACATATAATAAGCTCACAAACCCTCAGGGTTGAATTATAACTATTTTCATCATATTATTATTTAACTATGTGAAAAGATAACTAGATATTAACTCCTAACGCTTATAGCTCTCCCGTGACCATAAAAGCAAAATAACGATAGTAATAATAACACAAATAAAACTACAAACCTTTTAAAATGCTAATTAGGAGCATTGCTTTAATGTGGTGGGTGATGCTGTTTTGCTGAAATTAAATGGCTGTTCACAATCTGGATTCAATGCTGACTGCCCTGCTGTGGTCCTTCAGGGGTTGGTGAGGCCATGCACCGTGGTCCTTTGGCCTCACTCACTTCTCCCACTGTTCTCCCATCCACCAACATCACACGTAGCATTTGGGCTTTACCTGGTGAGAATGTCATTGATTTGTTAACTCTGCCTCTCTTTCTATCCACTAACTATAGCAGCTGGGGTCTCTGGGCAGTAGACTGAGTCAAGATTAGCCGAAGTAAAAAAAAAAAAAAAAAAAAAATATTAGCCGAAGTAATTGGGGAACGCTCTTGGGAGCCACTCCTGTGGAAGGAAGCAGGAGGAAGGAGAAACAGACAGAGGGAGAAGTTGAGCTGGTTGCAGGCCCAAAGAAGGCATCTG
Organism: Balaenoptera acutorostrata; assembly: GCF_949987535.1. NCBI lineage: Eukaryota > Metazoa > Chordata > Mammalia > Artiodactyla > Balaenopteridae > Balaenoptera > Balaenoptera acutorostrata. The sequence goes on along the minus strand of NC_080072.1, from coordinate 43,204,878 downwards.
CCAACATCACATGAGGTGGTTTTATCCAGGCAACACAATCCCCCCAAAAGAACTGATAGCTAAGGGCCAACTTTTAGCATCTTTTTCAGCAGCTGAAGAGGGATCTGGGCAGAGGAAGACAGTCCACCACACTAGCGCACAGTAAAGTTGTAGAGAGCAGCAATAGGATGTAAACACAAATGCATCCCAGCCACTGAAATTGCCTGGTGGTGCTTGATTATAAGATCTTCAAGGTCATCTATAATATGCTTTAATTGATTTTTTAAATTGTCATAAAAATATAAAATGTTTACAATCCCATAGAGAACTAAGAGACCCTAACAATGTCTTCACAGACCCTAGGGCTCCTCAGACCTCACTCTGAGAAAGAAGAACATCAGGAGGCATCCAGTTACCTCTGCTGCGAATTACTATGTAAACCTGTAATATGTCCATGGCGTGAAAATCACAAAGTTCTATGAATGCTTCTTTAGGGGGCAGTAATAATTTCCAGATCTTCCCATAATTCACACGTAACATTTGGGAATAAACACTTTCATTTACTGAACATTCAGTATATTTCATCAAGCATCTACTATAAGACGGGTGCTTTACTAGACACCTTCTGGAGGGAAAGACACATAAGTGAACAAATGAAGTGAGCAGATAATCATGCAACATGGGGACTTCCCTCGTGGTCCAGTGGTTAAGACTCCACGCTTCCACTGCAGGGGGCACGGGTTCGATCTCTGGTCAGAGAACTAAGATCCTGCAAGCCAGGCGGCCAAATCATGCAATATGATTGAAGTCATGAAAAAGGATAATCTGAGAACCTTGGGCCATCAAGAAGGCATTACCAGAGGCAGGGAGGTGGGGAAATGGGGAGATGTTGGTCCAAGGGCACAGAGTTGCAGTTGGATGTATAAATGGGTAGCATGAATGAATCTAGAGGTCTAACGTACCACACGATGACTGTTGTAAACAGTACTGTTTTGTATAATGGAAATTTGCTAAGAGAGTAGATTTCAGGTGCTTTCATGACAAAAAAGAAAGGCATCTATGTGAGGAGATGGACATGTTAATTAGCTTGACTGTAGTGATTGTTTTACTATGTACATCTTGTTTTACTATGTACAAACGTCATGTTGTACACTTTAAATATATAAATTTCTATTCAAAAAAGGAAGGAAGGCTTTTCCAAGGGGGAGGTGCTTCAGGGGGCTGGGATAAGGACATTCCAGACAAAGGGACTCGCAAGTCTTGAGAAGTCCCTGGGCATGGCAGGGAACTAGGAGATTAGGCTGAAAGGTAGATCAGGCAGAAGTGGGAGATTACACTGACAGAAGTGGGGTGGGGACATTCAAATATAACTAAGTAGTCACAGCTTCCCTTTTCCTTTCCATTCACCCGGCCCTTTACTTACATTTATCTCATTCATTCCTCACGTGTTATTACTAACCCACTAGAGGACACGCCCCACAAGGGCAGGGACTCTGTTGCTGTGTCTGCTGCCCGATGCCCCGTGCCCAGTGTCAGCCTCAAGAACAAGAAACCGGTTCAAGAGGCAAAGCATTTATTTAGGATTAAAGAATTGTAATTTGGGGGTACACAGATTCAGGTAGAAACCCAAATTGTGTCCTGATTACACGAGAGAGAATCAGGGTTTCTATTGGAAAAAAGAAGAAGAGATAAGTTATTTTTAAGAAGAGTTCATTGGTGCTGACAAGCAAAGCTAGATTCCTAGTTCAGGTGAAGTGGTCCACTAGGTAAAAATGAACGAGGCCTTTCAACAGGAGAGTCTCATTCTTGCTGACTTTGTGGAATGTAGGCGGGGCGGTTTGGTCCAGTTCAGAGGTTGAGACATAAGACGTGCAGGACAGGTCCTCTGGAATGGCTGTATTTTTTTTTTTTTAATTTTTGGCCGCACGGCACCGCTTGCGGGATCTTAGTTCCCTGACTAGTGATCAAACCCACGCCTCCTGCAGTGGAAGCTCAGTCACTGGACCGCCAGGGAATTCCCTGGAACGGCTGTATTTTAAATGGGTCCACTCCTGTCATCCTCCACACCCGCTAGTGGACATACCGCCCAAGAGCAGAGACCATGTCACCTTGTCCACTGCCCTATGCCCTTTGCCCAGCACAGTCTCTGACCTTAGAAGGAGCTCCATAAATACATGTTTTACACACTGAGGAACCTGCTCAGAAAGGATGAGTGACTTCCTCAAACTTACACAGCACATAAAGGACAGAGCCGAGATCTGAACTTGGGTCTGCCTTATTCCACCACACCACTCTTTAACCCCTGCTCCGTGATGCCACAACAATAACTAGAAGGGGAGTTTCACAGTCAGGGCACCTTCTGTTACCAGGGGAAGCCTGGCAAGAAACCAGCCTGTGTGTGTGTGTGACCTTAACTTCCTGGTAGGGACATCCCTTCAGTGTCATCTGGACACACAATTTCTCCTTTTCCCTCCCCAGTCTCTCCCCAAACCTCCGTGGGTATTTGGGAGTCTCAGGGGAAAGAGTTAAGCTTTTACAGCTTATTGAGCTGTCCCTTTGCATTTAAATGACACCATTTAAGAAAGCGGCACTTCTGGAACCTTATTTGGTGCTAACGTGCTGAGCACCTTGAGGCATGCTTGCTTCTCCCTCGTCCAGGTCACTTAGAGCCTCATTGCTTAATAATTTGAAAGCTTTTTATGGAAATCAGTGGATGGAGGGAGATGATGAAGCGAAATGTTATTATATATAAGGACCCAGCACAACAGGCTGACAGTAGAATACCTGGGTCAGAAGCTTCTTTGGGGGAAAGAGAGAAGGAGAGGGAGGTGTTGGTGTGCAGGGGAGTTCTGGTTTCTTTTTGAAACGGCTTCTATTTCAAAGAAAATAAAACCTAACAAAGCCTAACAGGCTTTAAAATTGTCAAGTAAAGAATCCATCAGATGTCTTATCAATTCTGCCCCTGCGCTGGGGCTTCTGTCACCTTTTCGGCCGCTGCTCTGGCTCCCGGCCCATTACCTCTAGATGTTTGCTCCGCCCCTCTTCGCCCACAGTGCAGGCCTCACAAACACTTCCTCCAAAGCCTTCATGGATATTTCTCCAGATGAGAAAACCATGGGGAACAGCCTTGGAGTGGCTTTTTCTTCCCATTTTTTTTTAATGGCAATATATTTGCGTGGCTCAAAATTCAAAAGCAATGTAGAGTTAGTTATACAGTGAAAAGTCTTGTTTTCTTTGCTCCCTGGTTGCCCAGTTCCTCTCCCCGCGAGGCACCCCGTCTTTGTGAAGTTCTTATGTTCCTTCCAGAGATACTTTAGGCAAATAGAAATAAAAGCACACACGCACATGCACACACATTTTCTTTATCTCTACCATTTCTTTGTAACGTGAGAGCTAGATTATTATACAAATTGATGATGAGCCCAAAAGATTATATAGGAATGTTTAAAAAAAGATACAAAAGTATATACATGTGTACTTTTATATTGCTATGTGGTCTTTGGGTTCATCATTGAAAGAGCTATATCAGTAATGAAATTATCTCTAAAACATACTAAATTCAAAAGCAAGGTACGGAATGGTTTGTTTAATAATCTGTTTGTATAATAGTCTAGCTCCCTTGTTACAAGGAAATGGCAGGAATAAGGAAAATGTGCGTGTGTGTGTGTGTAAGCTATGATCTCAACTATGTGATGAAGACACAAATATAGAAATAAACATACTAATTGATGATAGCTGCTGGGTTAGGATGGTGGGATTATGGGTATTTCTTTTTTGCTTGTCTCTCTCTGTCTTTCCCTTTCTCTAACTTCCTATAATATGGTTACGTTATTTTTAAAATTTTGAAGACCTTACTTTAGTATGTAAGGTATATTTTCATCTTATTAGAATTCTTTCCTGGTCCTTTACATATGCACTAGCACTTATACTTCTATTGGAAATTGCCACATCCCTCCCCATCCGACTCTGGCCTCCTTCTCACCGCCCACCCCCCGACCCCCACCCCCGCATTATTTTCCCCAGAGACCCACTCAAGTCTTGCACACCCATCAGTGTTCCTTTGTTTCGGTCTGCCTCCTGCTCTAAGAGGAAAGCTCCACGAGGGCAGGGATTGATTGGTGTCTCTTTTGTTCAGGGCTCTATCTCCAGCACCCAGAGCCGAGCCTGGCACAGAGTAAGGGCTCAGTTGTTATTTGCTGGATGAATGAATCCTCACATGGACCCAGCAATGCCTGTAATCGAGCATCAGTAGCTACTGTCCTCTGCCTTCCTCCTCCGTCCTCTTGCCCTCCCTCCATCTTGGGTCTGAATCTCACTTCTTCCCATCTTTTCAAGGACCTTAGTCCTACAAGTGCACCTCCTCTCTCTCCTGCAACAGCAATTTCTCCTTCTGTATTGGTTTATACCTTTCTCCAAACAAACTTGCCCTAATGTCGCTCATCTTCTAAGGAACAGTCGCATGTCCTTCCTGCTGCCGCTGTTTTTCTTGACTCCCCTTCCCAGCCGACTCCTCAAAAATAGCTGTCTGGGCTTGCTGGCTCCACCACCTCGCTTCCTTGTCTTTCTTCAACCGGCTTCAGTTGAATTTTCAGCAGTGACCAGCAGGGGCAGTGCTGGCAGCAGTGAGCAAGTAGCAGGGCTGGCAGCAGTCGGGGGCTGTACAGGCAGTGAGGGGGGCAGTGGGGACGGGGACAATGGGGACAGCAGGGGACCACGTGGATGGAGGGGGGCACAGCAGGGGACAGTACAAGGGCAGCACAAGGGCTCTGAAGAGGTCCTGGGGGCAGGTCCTAGTGTCCTCCTGCCCTTCCGGCTGTTCCCTCTCCCCCACCCTCTCGTCTGTCTCCACTTACTGCCCAGGTACTCCGCCTTGTGGCTTTAACTAGCACCTACACACCAGTGACTTTCAAATTTATCTCCTGCCTGGACTTCTCCCTTGAACTCCAGTCTCATCTATCCAACTGCCTATATGACACCTTCCCTCGGAGTCATGCTTGACCCCTCTTTGTTTTACACCCCACCTTCAGTCCATCAGAAGATCCTGTTGCTTCTCCCTTTAAAATAATGTCTTGCGTCCAACATCTTCCCACCCGCTCCATTGCTCTCTCGTGGTCCAGAGTCTGGTCTCCCGCTTCCCCCTGCCCTCCTGCACTTTACTCCCCCTCTGCAGAGTCAGCAGAACCCTCTAAACACGTGAATCATATCCTCACCCTGCTACTCACAAGCGCTCCAGCAGCATCTGAGCCCGTAGCACTCGCAAGAGTTCCCCTAAGACTCCCTGGGAGGGCAGAGAAGGCCAGAGGCTTCCTCCAGCTTGTCATGAATTAATTCTTTAATAAACTAACCCATTATTCATTGCTTAATCTTTCCCTGTATACCTCCCCAGACCAGGCCAGTGCTGGTGAGACAGGGGGGGACACAGTCCAGCCCCTGCCCTAACAATGGCTTCCAGGACTGGCTGGGAGCTGCTCTCAGAGGAAGGTGGAGAGGGGGAGACAGGGAAGAGGGGGTAAGGGGTGTCGAATGCTGCGCCTCTAAGACCCCCAGAGGTGCTCCCAAGGGGCAGGGTTAGGGGTGCTGCCCCTACAGGTTGCCTTGCAGGCACCTTCAGCCAGACCTGGGCTGAAGCTGGGCTTCCTTGCAGCCCTCGCCTGCTGGGCGGCAGACAGCCCGGCTTAGCGTGCTCTCTCCTGTGTGATGTCAGAATCTCGCCTGGCCCGGCCCCTTTTTTACTTCTCCGCTCTGACCCCAGCACTAACGTCTTTCTAATCGCTGGAGATAGGGCAGAAGGTGGGGAGGAGAGCGTGGGAAGATCGGGTCATGAGGGGCTGGGAGGCACAGACGTGCCCCACCCACCCCTTCAGCTCCCTGTTTGACTCCGAGGAGAGGCAGACTTCCCTAAGCATTCTGAAGGATACGATGAAAGTCCAGAAAATGAGGTTAAGTCCAGGATTGGCTCGCTGGTCACCAAAGAACGAGCTAAACCAATGCCTGTGGTAACAGGCACACAGAAGGCTGGCCCTCTCTGTGAGGTCATGGCATGATGCCCGTCTCAGAGCCCTCCACCTGCCAGAGACAAATGTGGGTGCAGGGGCAGCAGGGCAGGCCCAGGCGGCTCTGATGGGCCCTTCCTCTCCAGCTTCAGAAATGTCAAGCTTCCTTCACAAAACCATCTCACGGGAAAATTATTATCTACGGGCATTATGCAATTTTCCCATCAGAATTACAGGCTGTGTTTGAAAAGAAATAAAAAGAAATTGAATTTGAAATGCTTCTGTGAAACCACATCATCTTCTTGTGGGTCTGTTAATGGGCTTCAGATACGTTCTCTGGCTTTGAAATAGCCGATCAGACAGCCACTTGTGATGGCAGCTGCTTCCCAGGAGCAGGGTGGGGTATAGGCACTTATCAACAGCCAGCCCAGGTCACTGGGGTATCCATCTGAGGCAGACTCAGAGCCTGTGAGCCTCACCATGGTTCCTAAGGTGGCCTCCGCATCCTGTCCCTTCCCCCTCCTACTATCAGGCAGGTCTAGCAGAGTTCTCTGGCTGGCACTCTGCACTGGCTCTTCCAGTGCCCGCCAGCTCAGTGCGCAGGTCCATCAGTGTCACTTTACCCAGCTCTGGTTGCATCCCGCGCTGTGGAGCCCTGGTGGCCTGGGGCTCAGAAGGACGCCAGCCTCTTCCTCAGCACAGCCTCTCATTCAAACAGCAAAGATTGATCAAGCACGTTCTAAACACTGATAGTACAGCTGTGAGTGAGCAAAACAGACAAAAGCCTTTGCCCGCATGGAATGCCTATGCTAGCAGGGGGAAATCAATGATAAAAAGAAAGCAAAATACATAGTATATCGGATGGTGACAAATGTTACAGGGAAAAGATAACCAGATAAAGTAGTGGGGGTGTGCCAGGTCGAGGAAGGGGCAGGGAATTGCTCTTTTGCACAGTGTGGTCAGCAGAGGCCTCACTGAGCAGGTGACATTCGAGCAAAGACCTGGAGGAGACAGAGGAATGCATGCTCTAGTGTCTGGGAGGACAGCACCCCAGGCTCAGGGGGCAGCAAGTGCTAAGTGTGCCTGGAAGACATCCAGGGCGGCTGGAAGCAAAGTGAGCAAGGGGGAGAGGAGTAAGGGATGAAGCTAGTGAGGTAACGGGGGGCAGAGCAGATCATGAAGGGCCAAGGGGGCCATGGCAAGGTCCCCATTGGCTGTGCAGTGTGATGCCATTAGAGGATTTTGACGAGAGGGATGGCGTGATATGGCTGCTGTGTGAGGAGGAGCCTGGAGGAGGGCGAGGGAAGAGGCAGAGAGACCAGCCAGGAAGCAGTTGCAATAATCCAGGCAAAGGGTGATGGTGGCTTGGACCAAGATGGTGCTGAGGACACAGGGAGGATACAGTTCAGCCCCTGCTCTGATGATGGTGGCACACAGTGGTTGGCTCATAAATACATTTTAGAAGCGGAGTTGCTAGATGTGCTGAAGGATCAGAGGTGGAGTATGAGAGAGAGAAGCGTCAAGGATGAGAAACTAGAAGGACAGCATTGCCATTTAATGGAATGGGAAGAATGAGAGAGGCCAGCTTTGGGGAGGAGAAGATCAGGAGTTTGGTTTCAGACACGTTGAGTTTGAGATACCAATTCAACATCCAGATGAAAGTGTTAAGACAGTTAACATACAGGCTGGAGTTCAGAGGCGGGGTTGAGGTGAAGATGACAACTTAGGAGTCATCGGTGTATACACAGCTTGTATTTTAAGGCACGGGACAAGAGGAAATCGCCAAGGCAGTGTGAATAGAAAAGAGAGGAGCACCAAGGTCTTGAATACAGGGGCACTTCAATGTTTGGAGGAAGATGAAGAGGGTCAGCAAGGGAGACTGAAGAGGAATGAGGTGAGGAGAAAATTAAGAGGCAGCAAGTGCCAGAGCCAGGCGGAAAGTGTTTCAAGGCAGAGGGAGTGACCAACTGCATTAAATGGTCCGGAAGCTAAGAGCTGGGCACTGACCATTGGCAGCGGAGAGAGGTGAGTCTCAGTTACTACATCTGGGAAAGGAGGACCATGTGCCTGCCTGCCTCAGAGGGCTAGAGTGCAGCCCACATTAGACCACGGGCAAACTGTAGAGCACCACCAAATGTGAGCTGTTTTTATTTATGACCCGATAAACCGAGAAGCTGTTGAAATGAGGGGAGGCATCCTGGGCGCAATTGATGTTAAAGATGCTTAAAGCTCCATTATCGCCTCATAAAGTGGCTCATTTCCTGCTGCTCATCACCAGGACACTCACCGAGGGATGAAAAAGTCCCCTTCAGAGGTGGAAGCCATCAGGACTGATATTTTTTATGGATGGTTAGTGGGAATTCTGGGATACGGTAGGAGCAAATAATGGAACCAAACACTGCTCACTGGGGTCTTTACACAGGATGACAGGTGCTGCCCTTCCAGAGGGAATCGGGTGACCCCGTGCCTCAAAGCAAGGGCCCCTTGGAGAAAACTGTCAGCCAGGGGCAGCCATGGTCTTGCTGAAAAACAAGCAAAATAGGGGAGGGACAAGAGGGAGATGGAGAAGAAGCATTGTCAGGGAAAGCGGAAAGAGCGTGAACTTTGGGGTCAGACTCATCTGTATTGGAACCATGGTTACTGGGCAGTCTTCACAAGTCACTTGACCTCTTTGACCCTCAGTTTCCTCATCTGCAAAATGAAATGGCAGCTATTCCCAAGGTTTTCCTGAGAAGCAAGCTGATAAATGGGGAAATGCACGGTGGGGTGGGGGGGGGGTCTCTGTGTGCACACACGTGGATCACTGCCCCTGCATTTAGTGTCATCGGCTTTCCTTCTCTTTAGTAGCAGCAGTTTCTCTCCAATTCAAGGACCCTGTGCTCCCCCCTCTTTATCAAAACCAGTTCTCAGGACAGCCATTACCATTACCAGTATCGTGAACACTGTATGATAATCCCCCCGGCATGGCTGTAATATTCAGAACTCAGGGTAGGCTAGGACACGCCCTGAAGGACAGCGGAAGCACGGGTTGGGGAGGGGTGGGGCCCAACCTTTCAAGAGACCCCGCCCTCCTGCCCCACGGCTTACCCTCCCAGCCCCCTCCACCTGGGTTCACAGGCTGACAAATGTGGTCTCCAGACTGAGGTTTAAACTCTAGACCTGCCATTGACTAATGGTGTAACTAATTTCACCAAAGAAATGTATTGCTGGGTATTAAAAAGTATATACCGACCTTTTGAACGTGTCGTAAGGGTTTAATAAGATATTATATATAAGGTAATTAGCAAGGTGCCTAGCACATGAAAACAGCAGATTGTTGCTGTTGTTGTTTCTACTTGTTTTGATTCCTTCCCCTCTGTGATCATGGATTGCATCTCATTTCTCTCCTTGGGGGGCAGGAGGCAAGTTGGCTGGGCTGACTCCCAGACTGCTGGTCTGGGGCAGGATGTGCTATGGTGAGGAAGCTTAGCTTCAGTGCCACTGGGAGCAAAAGGGGCCTTCGGATGAAGAAACAGGTTGTGGTTCAGGCCTGGGAGACAAAGGCGAAAGATCAGGAGCCAGGAAGGTGCAGGAACAGAGAAGAGGCGAGAAGCAAGGCAGGGAGGAGGGGACAGACTCGCCTGTTGCCGTGAGCACAGCTGAGATGCCGGGGCTCTCCCGCCTTGGGAGCTGGCTCTGGGGGGCATGGGAGGGTCAGTGTGGAGTAAGGGTGTTCAGACACCAGCCCCCACCCGGCCCCCCAGACTCACATTCTGTCCCTCTGTTCTGCTCAGACGTGACATCTCCTGATATCCATGTGATTTCTGCCCCTGACCTGTCCCAGACTTGTTTCCACTCCACAGGACTCCTCCTTCCTCTGGATCTGACCTCAGCCCATGGCCTGATTTAGTAGGCCGTGCAATTTTCATTTGGTACCTGAGGAAGTCTGAGTATAGTTGTAACATCTTCACAATATGTTTACCAAAAGCAAAATGGAAGAACTCATCCCCGTGAAGATGGACATGAGTACCCTGTAGTTTCTTGGAGGTTTTTTATTTTAATTGGCATATCTCTGGGAAAGTGCTAACGTCATGCAAACGAGGCGTGAACTGAGTGCCCTGAAATACTTTGAAAACAGTCCTATCGGAGATGGATAAGGGCTTTAAGGATCTTGAAAGATCCTTTCTGGGCTTTAGAGACTTGTTAAAACAGTTTTTCATTTAAGTCTGAAGTTTGGGTTGCTTACTCTGAATTTAAATTCTTCAGTCTTCAGAATGTAAAGTACCTGGAGCCCCAGTGCCCCCATCCAAGGCTCACCCAGCTACATTAACCTTTAAATAAGGGGACATTCTCCTGAGGCCTTGTGGCTTTGTTGATGCTACTGTGTGCTCCATTCTCTGTACTCAGGCAGTACAAATCAGTTCTAATACCAGCTTGGCCTGAATGAGAATAAGAGTAGTAGCTAGTATTGATGCTAATACAGGCACGGTTATTAGCACGTTACTTGAATTATGTCATTTTGTCCCCCTAATAACACCATGTGGTAGATATACTTTTTAACCCTATTTCAGAGATGAGAAAGCTAAGGGAAGTCAGAGACTTGCCAAAGGACACAGAGCTAGTCACGGTGCAGTCACGATTTGAAATCAGGTATGACTCTAGGGCTTATGCTCTCAACCATGCTACTTTCCTGCCTGCTGGATTAGTAAAGATGAAAAAGATTGATAGTATCCAGTGTGCCCAAAGTTGTAAAGACATTGGCACATACACATTCTTGCTGCAGTATCAATTGGTACAGACATTTGGAGGACAATTTGGTAGGCGCTACCAAAGTTGTCAATTTGCTTCATCGTTTGATCATTCCTGGAAGTCTATGACACAGGAACTTGTAAACAAAGAAATATGTACACAAGTGTTCATTATAGCATCATTTATATAAACAAATATCCACCAATAATGCCGGTTAAATAAGAGAACATCCATGCTATGGAATTCTACACATACATCAAAAAATGGTGTGGCTTTGCTTTTTCACCAATTTACTGAGTATCCACAGCACTTGGATATGGCCATGAACAAGCCAGACCCTCTCCAATCCTATAGAGCTTTGGTTCTACTAGAGAATTTTGATGCTTCAAGAAAAATATTTAGTTTTTTAAATATATTTTCCAGAATGTTCCTGTGTTCTTATTTCATTGGCTAACATAAAAGATCACAACAAGGAACTGTTGATCATGCAGATGGTGCGTAACGATGAGATGAAACAGTTCACAGGAAGAAGCTGTTCTAGTGCCTGCAGACGTGGAACCACCATCCTTGGAGCCTCCATGGCTCTAAAAAATACAGATGGAATGTCAGCACCATAAATAAACACTAGTGGAGGGCCCCAACAATTTCTGTTGAGTTATATGCTGCAAAAGCAAAATCAATGTCATTAGTCGGGACTTGAAAACCAAGATTTAATTGTAATACAAGATGCATCTGCAGGGCCAGCTAACTTGGTGGCCCCCTTAACTCCACCCACATTGATTTTATTTCTTAGTAAAGTATTTCTTCAAGGGCAAAAGGACTGTCTCCAGACAGTACCTCATTACTTGGATCTCATACTTGGATTTCTTTTTTTTCTAAGTCTTGACCTGGCTTACCCTAATTTGAAGATCTCTAACACTTTAAAAATCAAGAAAAGGGGAGTTATATTGCCATAGGTACTGACATGGAAAGTTTCCCATGATATGATAGTAAGGAGAAAATGTAAAAATCGTGGTGCAGAATAAGATATTCAATACGATGCAATTTTTGTGGGAAAAGCTGTATATAATGTACGTGCACACACACACATAGTACCTAAGTACAGTGAAAGGTCTGGAATGATATGTACTGAACTGTAACATTCTGGAGAAGGAGGTGGCCGAAGCCAGGGTACATGCTAAAGTAGAATGCTCAACATTTACATTGTGTGCTTCTGTGATGCTAAATTTTTCCACAAAAAGCATGTATTATTCTGAAATTAAAAATCAAAGAAAAAAGCTAGCTGATGCGGGCCACGTAGGCAAAACTCAGGGATTAAGAAATCACCCTGGAAGTTGTGGGGAGCTGATGCAGGGTTTAGGCAGGCAATGGATACGGTCAGATTTGCAGCAATGTCAAGGGTGGACTGGGGAAAAGCAAGAATATACTAGAGCCGGGGCAACTGGTGAGGAGACCGTGGAAGGACTCGAGATAGTAAGGCTGTGAATGCAGTGGATCTTGGGGCCCGACGGCTGTGAGGGGTAGGAGATGGAGGAATGCAGGTAGCTGGTGGATGTGCCCGACGGGGTCCACTTGAGGAAGAGCAGTGTTCTAGGGGCAGATGAAGAACTCGCTGTGGGACACGGAACGTATGAGCTAAGAACAGGAAACCCAGGTCACAGGAGACCAGCACTGGCCTTCGGGAGATAGGTTGAGTCTACATGTGATTTCATGTCAGGCAGCTTCTCTCAGTCACTCAGCAGATGCGTATTAGGAGTGAGTCAGGGATACAGTCTTAACAAATAAAAAAATCTCCCATGAGAAATGTAAAGCGCTCTTTTGGGACTTGGAAACACTCTCCCTGCAGACATGTGAGTGGGGGGGTGTCTGTGCATCCACAGATTCTTTCCTCTGACCAAAAGGGGGAACCCCCAAGGAAGCCTGAGCTCAGAGCAGGCTGCGAGCTTCTGGGGGGACGGCGTGCCCTGTGGGCCTCACTTCTACCCTCGCCCCACCAGGACCATCAGTAGGTGCCCAAGCCGAGCAGGATCTGGCTAAGCTCCTGTCCCCTCTAAGCTCCCCACCCCACTCCAGCAACCCATTCCCTGGTTGCAGACGAGGTGCTCCAGACCAGAGGCTTTTTCTAATCTTGCGGCCTGAGCCTGGAGGCACCTCTGACCTCCTCCTTGCATGGGATTTTCTGGGCAAGGTACCCACCAACTAAGGAGAAGTTCACCGATTCATCCCAAATACATGCTAGGTACCTATTGCCAGGAACAACTCCAAGGACTGGGGCAGAGCTGTGGGCCAGCCAAGCCAGTCTCTGCCCTTCGGGAACTCAGAAACCTGTTCATTCGGCAACAAAGCTCTTGCTGCCCCTGCTGGTGACATCCTGGGCTTTTCTGTGCAGCGTGGACAGTGGTGTCTGAGCACTGCTGGGCCCCGGCCCGGGGAAGGGGAGCTCCAGGACCAGCTGAATCCACTCTGGGGAAACCCCAGCCAAAACTGAATTTGGACCTGTGGAAGCTTAAGCCTTGAAAAGCCTACGGTAGCCCTCAGCCCCAATGTGTAATTGAAAATAAAAACCCAAACAAATCTCGAAGTAAAGTTAAGCAAGATTAACAAAATTCTGATTTTTCCCCACGATGATGACTTAAGGCTTTCCTTCTAAATGTTAATTATCAAATTCTTCCTCAAAAAATTCTTTTAGGTCCCCAAGCTTTAAGGGTGCCCTACACACTGTCCAAAGCAAACTAGAGCAGGATTACGTGAGTGGCCCAGGAGTGTGGGCCCCAGGCTTCATCTTGCCCTCCCTTGTCCAAGGGAGTCTGATCCAGTATGTGAGTCTCGACAGCAGGAGAGGCCTCGGGGGTGACAACCCTTGGGGTCAGATGGTGGTTGCGGTGTGGCTGGAGCAGGCCCCACTGGAAGCCTGGACACAGAGAGCAGCATGACCTGCCCTCCAGGCTGGACACGATGTGGAGGTCTGGCCGTCCCAGGGGGAGGGCAAGTTAGAGCCTGGCTCCTGTGGAGAAGGGTCTCTGCGCTGGAACCCTGAAGGGTGGCTCAGTGGGCCCCTCGGTGTCCAGCACACACCAGGCGCCCTGGACGCAGCCCCACCTCCTGGGATTGCCGAGACGCCAGGGCTCCTCACCCGGGGGCAGGTAGAGTCTCAGCAGCAGGTGAGGGCATGGGGGAGGACAACGTCACTGTGTCAGAGCCCTCTTGCTCCCTGAGCCCAGCTCTCCTCACTAAATACCTGTGGTCCTTTTTTTACAGAGCGATGAGGTCCTCACTGTCATCAAAGCCAAAGCTCAGTGGCCAGCCTGGCAGCCTCTCAACGTGTAAGTAGCAACAGGGCCCTGTCCCGCCCCCGGCCTGGCCTTGTACGTGGAGCCACCCGCCTCCTGGCCGCCGCAGGCCAGTTAAGCCGTAGAAGTCAGCACTGCCTCTCCGGTGGCTGGGCAGGTGAGGTGCCCTGCTCATGCGTGCAGTACCAAGTGCCCCTACCTCCTCGGGGAACGCAGGCTTGGTCTCTGTGTCCCCCATGGCTTTAACACTGCGGAGGACCCCGCTCAGACATTGGAGGTGTTAAGAACACGGTTAACAATAAAGCTTTGAAAATCAGGGGGAGAATTCTAAACTGAGATATAAAATTGAGAGTCACCAAGGAATGGGAGACAATCAACACCAAGGACATGGTTGAGAGACAGCTCGAGAAATGAGAGTCAAGGGCTTGGGACTGAGTCCCGAGGAGCTCCAACATTTCATGCTGAGGAGGACTTGCCTGCAAAGGGAGCAAAAAAGGAGTAGCAAGGAGACTGGGGAAGGAAGCTTGGTAACAGGGAAGCCAAGGGAAGAAAGCATTCAAGAAGGAGAGCTGTGTCCAGGGCAGCTGAGAGATCAAGGAAGACCAGAGTTGCACAATGCCAGCTGGATTTATCAACATCAAGATCATCAGTGACCTTACTGGGAATCCTTTCTGCTGAGTTATGGGGGGAGGGTAAACAGCCTGGAGCAGGGTGAAATGTGAACAGAAAGTGAGGTTATGGAGTCAGTGAGTACAGACAACTCTTTGGTGAAGTTTGATGTGAAAGAAGAGAGACTGGGCAGTAGCTCCAAGAGGATGAAAAAATCAATGGAGCTTTTTTTTTTTTAATTTCTGAAGATTTGAAAAAAAATATCTGGGGACACCTTCCCACCCTTCACCCATCCCTCAGATATCTTGAGACCCCAGTGGAACAGAATTAATCCATGGCAAACACTCAGATTTCCCAAATTCCCGAAGCCTCTCCACTCAGTGCTACCAGCTTGTTAAGGGAAAGGAATTTTCCTTTGGTTTTCCCATACCCCAGTCTCCCCTTTCCTCTTCCAAATCTCATTAGGAAGTCAAATTAGGAAGCCTACACGCAGCCAAGTTTTGTTTTGCAGAAACAGCCCTGCCCCTCCTTGTGAGCCTGCTCTATTGAGGTTAATGGGATTCCAGCCTCCCTCAGGCCAGTGGAAAGCCAGGGTGACCTACTTTGTGAGGTCTTGCCCAGAGAAACTGACTTGGTTTTCAATGATCTTCATCTTTATCCCCAGGACCACTTCTCAAAGGACAGCCGTGAATGAACAAATTAGCTGCTGACTTGTTTAGCTCAATAAATCAAGCTGTGGCTCCAAAAGCCCAGAGTGCAGGTAGACACAGGAAAGACAAATTCTGAGCAAAAGCCGTATCCTGCACAAGTTCTTCCGGCGCCTGAATGGAAAATGCCCAGGTTTCCTGCAAATCAGTGCTGAATTTCCACCACCCGGTTCCTCCAGTTACGTCTGACTGTTAGGAATTACTGGAACTTTTAAAAATAAATTTTATTCCCTTCCTTATGATGAATCCTCTAAAGGACTGCAGTCTCCTTAATTATTCTCGGCCATTCTGATTAATTAACATTTGTTTAGACAGATCTGTTTGTGAGACAGATGAGAGGCAGGTGAAATAGAGACATGGTCACCCTTTCCAGAAATCATGCCTCTGGAGGGTCTGTGCCCCCTTAATCATCCCAGCCATGGTTCCCGGGGGGCCAGAGGCATCCTTCTGTCAAATCAGGGCTGGAAGTTTCAGGGTGCTCCCGGTCTCCTGTAGAACCTGCCCAGGTCCGTTGATGTCCCCAGGATTGTAAAGGAAGACTGGCCTTGGACTAGAGAACGCAGAGGTCTAACAGGCCGGATGGACTCGGAGCCCTAGATGCCTCCAAGTTATAAACAGAGTTGTCCAAGGCAAGAGACCTCACTGAAACCTTCCTCCAGCCACACTGACTTCAGCCTAGTGAATGGCTCTAGCACCACCTAGTGTCGAGATTGAGTTTCTGCAACTTTGAAAGCTCTTTATTGAGGATTATTTGAAACGAACAAGAGGGACAGAACTCAGCATGAGTGACCTGAGTCTCACTGATATGGATCTGTAACTTAGAATGGTATAGTAAGTCTCTAGAAGGACCATAAAAATCCTTTATTGCCTCTTTTCTTTCGTCGTGTTTTTGAAAGCTTTGTTTGGAAAAGCAGAGTGAGAAGGAAATCAACATTTACCAAGTCCTTTTATGGTGCCAGTCACGATGATAAGCAATGTCCTCACAAAAAAACCCTGGGGTGGGTCTGAGGATGCTCCCATTTTGCAGATTAGTAATTGTAAAGGGAGATGAGGTCAAAGCTGCTGTCACATAGCTAATAAGTGACGGAACCAGGGCTCAAAGCCAGCGGTCTATTCCAGTCCCCTTTGTTCTCTCCCACATCATGCTGCCTCTCTGAATGTAAAAAGGCACAAGATATCTCTGTGTCTTCATTTGGTTTTCATTTTTCTGGTATGAATTGTCTGTTCATAACTTTCCTTTACCTATTGGGATTGTGGTGGTGTTTTTTTTTTTTTAGATTTGGACTAGCTCTGTACATACTATAGATATTAACATTTGTCAGTCAAACTAGAGGGAGACATTTTTGCTAACATGTCATTTTTCCTTTCTAATTCAACACTGTTGTTTCCATTATGCAGATGTTTTTAGTTGGTATATAATTCAATTAGTTACTTTTGTGATTGCTTTTATTGTTTCAAAGCTGAGAAAATGAACGTTTCTCTAACAGATCAAAAAACTTGACTTTTTTTTCCTATGATCTGGTTGTTTTTTACTTAACTCTGACTTTTTGCTGTTTGGGTGTGTGTGTGTGATATTCGATGTGAATACCATATTTTTTTAAACTGCAATTAAGTTAGCCCAGCCCCACTTGTTGCATGATCTTTCCTCTCCCCCTCAATTTTGTATGAGTCCTTATCTAAAGTTTCTGGAATCTTCAGCCTGTGCCACTGATCTATATTTCTATCTTATCCTGGATATTACACCATTTTAATTATCATGCTTTACAGTATATTGTTATATGGTATGGCCAGATCAATTCTCTTTGCCAGAAAAGTGATAAAAATTTAAATCCCAGATAGAAAAATGAGATCAAATTAATAAAATACTTTATGGGAAGACATGGCATATAAGAAAGCATGAATAAGAATTTTTATTATGGTTTGGACAAATTAAAGAATTCCAGTCATATCTAGCATTTCCTAAAGAAAACTCACATATATTCTTATCCATTTCATTGTTTTAAATAGCATTTTTATTATAGAAGTAATAAATACTTTGAGGTAATTTTAAAATTAGATCTGAAGGCCAAAGGAAGTGTTAAGAGCTCCATATTCATTTCCTAGATTAACTCATTTATTTCAACAAATATTTGAGGAGAATCTACCGCATGCCAAGTTCTAAGCCAGGCACCGGGATATAGCTGTAAACAAGACAAAAATGGTCCCTATTCTTTCGGAACCTAACAGGGAAGATGGAAATTGAACAAGGAACTCCAAGGAAAGAGTGAGTTCAACATGCTCTGGGAAGGTACACCAGGGGTCCTAAGCAATTTGAGGTGAGGGCAGGAAACATTTCCTCCCCTCAAGCTGGGGGGCCTGAGGATGAATTTTCCAGTCAAGGGTACAAGAAAAGAGCAGGACGTAACTGAACGTGTTATAAAATCGTTCCCAGGATTTTACAGTCAAATTTACCATGTCACCCAACCTAAGGTCAGGCGTTTTGTGCAGGGATCGGTTGCTCCAAATTTTCTACCCCTTGAAACACTTACCAGGGTCTGGGGGATACCTCACTCAGGTTACAGATTTGGCCAAAATGCATTAGCAGAGAATGATGTGTATAAGCCTTGTAAAACACAGGAGGTTCTCAGATGGTTACATCCTTCAGCTGGCCAGAGTAGCAGGGTGGTGTGTTGGGTGGGGGTTGGTTTGGTTTCTCCAGCTGTGGATTCCCAAATAGAGCTGGTTTTGTCCTCTTAGGTTGTCATGATGAATAGCTTCATCCATGGGGGGTACAGGATATGAAAGACTACCTGACCCACAACCACATGCTCAGGGAGATGGGAAGGTAACAGGTGTAGTGGTTGGTCTCTATGGCAACGGAAGAGAAGCCTTCCTCCAAGGCACTGCTGGACTCCCGAGGGGTCCAGGGCCAAGCAGTCCCGCTCTGCCCACATGCCCGTGCTCTCTGCCAGGCACTTACTGGAAGGCAGACCCCAGACAGTGTCCTGTTAATCCCTAGGTGAGCAATGCCGCAGCTCCCCAGACTGCAATTGTTGTAGAAGCCAGGTCTTTAAAGAAGCTGCTAAAAGCAATGACCTACATGCCAGAAAATGCATGCATGGGAAAAGGAAATGAAATCCCCCAATTTGTACCTAACTAACTAAATAGCAGACTATGTAAGTGTGGGACTTTAGCAGTTTATAAAGGCCTCCTAGCATATCATCTGAGCCTCACAGCAACACGGCAGGTGGGTAACGACGTCAGATGAAGAAATTGAGACTGGAAGAGGATGAGTGAGTTACTTGCCCAAGATCTAGTAAGTAGTGGCGCTCAAGTCATCATACATCTACTTGTTCAGCTGGCCCACTGGAAACCTGGTATTGGGATATGGCTGTGAAACAGGTTTGTGCCCTCAAAGGGCTCCTAGTCTAGTGGGGGAGACCAAACAGTGAGGAAGAGATTACAATCAAAGGGTACAGCTCAGAGACCTACACAGTGTGGAAATACAGACCAAAGGCACTGGTCTCAGTGCAGGGGATCAGAAAGGCTCCTGGATGAGGTGACTCATGACCTGAGGCTTGGAAGATGAGTAGACCAGTGATTCTCAAATTTGAGGCACATTAGAATCACCTGGAGGGATTATTAAAACAAAATGCTGGGTCCTACCCCCAGAGTCTCTAAGTAAATCTTGGGTGAGGCCCAATAATTTGCATTTCCAACAAGTTCCCAGAGGACACCGATGTTTCTGGTCCAAGGACCATACTTTGGAGGCCACTGAAGGAGAGCCTTCCCAGCAGATGCAAGTGCACGTGCGTCCTGATGCCAAAGCCAGGTTCAGGCTAGGCTCTTCCTCCACTCAGGTTCCAGAACCTACACTGGCATCAGGCTGAAGTGAGAAGTGCATTCAGGAAGGCCTCCCTCCCCTTGCCTCTCTTTTCTGATCTCCATATGACCCTTCAGTGCTGCTTCACTCAGTAACAGTAATACAGTAAGTCCCCTACATACGAACGAGTTCCGTTCCTGCGTTCTTAAGTCCAATTTGTTCATAAGTCCAACAAAGTTAGCCTAGGTACCCAACTAACACAATCGGCTATATAGTACTGTACTGTAATAGGTTTAGAATAGTTTTCACACAAATAATATGTAAAGAACAAACAAAAAAATAAAACATTTTTAATCTTATAGTATAGTACCTTGAAAAGTACAGTAGTACAGTACAACAGCTGGCATCCAGGGGCTGGCATCGAGTGAACAGACAAGAAGAGTTACTGACTGGAGGAGGGAGAGGAGGTGGGAGATGGTAGAGCTGAAGGATCGTCAGCAATAGGAGACGGAGGGCAAGCTGCAATTTCAGTCACACCTGATGTTGATGGAACGCACGTTCGCATCTTTGAAAGTGCGCAACTTAAAGGTTCATATGTAGGGGGCTTACTGTAGTAATAATTGTTCAGGTGCCAGACACTGAGCTAAGTACTGGATGTGAGTTCTGTCATTAAACGCTAACAATAACCCTTTGGGGTAGAAGTTATGGGGATCCCCATTCTGTAGATTTGGATACTGAGGCACAGAAAGGTTTAGTCATTTGTCCAAGGATACACAGCTCTAAGAGGTGGTATGGGATGATGCACACCCAGGCTTCCCGCCTTCTCTGCTTGTTGCCTGATCCCATCTGGCCTGCCCAAGGGGCCCAGTTCCACAGGGCCCAAGCAAGCCTGGAGTCATCGCTTTCTGGGGACAGGTGAGGGCAGCCAGAAGCAGCTGGTCCCAACAGACGGGCACAGAGACTCCCAAACAGCTGCCAGCCGGACCGAACAGACGAGTTGGTCCCCAGCTAAGGATTCCCCATGATCAGCAGCCCGGGTGGAGAGTCAGGCAGAGCTGTCTTCATGCCTCAGCCTCACCAGCTGCGTCTCAAAGTTTATTAACTTCTATATGCTTTCCTTTCTTCTTTACAAAATGAGATGATAATTCTAACCCTCGCAGGAGTATCATGAAGGGAAAATAAAATGCAGGTGTGCCACCAAGTGTGGCTGAGTGACTGTAGCTCTCCCACCACGCCTCTCGGTGGGCTCTGGCCACTCCTAGGACCTTGTCTTAGCAACACGAGGACACACAGGTTGAAGAACTGCCTCTCACAGCTTGGGGGCTGTCAGCCAAAGGTCTCTGGCTCTACAGCTGGGTCCCTGCTCGCCCACTGGAGGAAACGGCCAAGGAACCAGCTGTGAGGCGATGGGTGAGCTCTGGTGCCAGGGCAGGGCCTTGCTCTGAGCAGCCTCTGGGGGCACTGGAGGCAGCAGGCTGGGGAGATGATCCCTCTGATGGCACAATGTTGCTCTAGAGAGTGAAGTGGGGCTGGGGGCGGTGGGGACTTAGAAACTGATGACGAAAAGAACTTGGACCTTGAATTAAGATCGACTTGGGTTGTGGTCTCCGTTCTGCCACTTCACTTTGTGACTCTAGACAAGTTACATAACATAACCCTTCTGAGCCTCAGTTTCCTCATCCATAAATTGGAGTCAATAATCCTAACCCCAGGTCTGCTCTGAGGCATCTATGAAAATGTATAAGGAAAGGCTTGGGGCATCATTGAGCAGTTTTTATGTGTCAAATTCACCTCACTTCCAATACGGCTGGGCGCACACGTAGCCCGTAGTATTTGTTCACTCGCTTATTCAAAAACATTGGCTTTAGCATCTACAATGTGCCAGGCACTGGAAATAAAGCCATGAAGAAGGCAAACAGAATCCCTGCTTTCCCAGAGCTTACACTCCAGTGAGAAATGATAGTCAATAAACAGCTAAACAAATAAATAAGAAAACACAAAATAACAGTACGTGCGGAAGACACATTAAAAATGGATAGCGTGGTAGCATATGGTTCTCTCCACGTGTGGCCAATGGATGGGCTTGGAGAGAGAAACCAGTAGTAGCCAAAGGTAGAGACCAGTGGGAGAATCCCCCTTCTTTCTCTCCCTCTCATCCTTTAGCCATCGTCTGGCCAAATGTCCCTGAGAGCATGCACCCCCAAGGCCCCGAAGGTAAAGGTCTCTGTATTTGGTTTCCAGGAGAGCAGCACCCTCGGCTGAATTTTCAGTGGACAGGACACGCCACTTAATGTCCTTCCTGACCATGATGGGCCCCAGTCCCGACTGGAACGTGGGCCTGTCCGCAGAGGATCTGTGCACCAAAGAGTGCGGCTGGGTCCAGAAAGTGGTGCAGGACCTGATTCCCTGGGACGCTGGCACCGACAGTGGGGTGACCTATGAGGTACGTGTGTGCCTGGAGTGGTGAGTGACAAACCTTCCCGAGCGCCTGCTCCTTGTCTGGCCCTGTTCTGGATGCCCTGGCCATGGAGGTGAGTCTGGCCCAGTCTCTGTACCAGATGAACTCACAGTCCGGTAGGGGAGCCCAGCATGGTCCCATCATCACATACTCACATGCTGTGTGACTCGGGCTCCGGGAAGTGTCCATGCAGCTGGTCAGGAGAGCACAGGAAGGGACTCTGCTGAAGAGCAGTTCAGAGATAAGCAAAGGAACAGCAGGCAAAAGGCATGGAGGCAAAAAGAGAGAGAGTGGGGAACAGCAGGAAGTTTACGTGTGTTAAGCTGGGCCAGATTCCGAAGGTTTCTGGACGGCCATGCTAAGGAGTTTGGATTCTCCTGTGAATATCAGTATTTTTCAGATATGGTCGGCACACCAACTGCATCGAAATCTGGAATCATCAGAAAACCAGTGGTAGAACAATCTAGAACAGACGTTGGTAAACTATGGTTTGGGGGCAACCTGGAGTTTTCTAACCCAGCCTCACGCATTCGACCGCATGTTGTCTGGGGCTGCTTTCTCACTACAACTGAGTTAAGTCGTTGCAACAGACACAGTTGGCCCACAAAGCCTAAAATATTTACCATCTGACCCTCTGCAGACAAGTTTGCCAACTCCTGGTCTAGTGGGAAGAACTCTGGATTCAGACCAACCTGGTTCAGCAATTTCCTAGCTGGAAATGGCTCTCTAAAACTCGGCATCTTCATCTGGGCATAATCCTACTGTGTACATGGGAGAATTTGAAAGTATAGATCTACAAATGTTCATGCACAACACATGGCATGAACAAAATTCTGTAAATATAAATAGCAGCTATACTTGTTAAATTCCTTTCAAGGTTTTTGTTCTGATCATGTATCAAATTTTTGTGGTTTTTAACCAGTTTTATTTCCCTCTCTGTATCTGTGTTTTCTCCACTACAGTCACCCAACAAGCCCACAATTCCCCAGGAGAAAATCCGACCCCTGACCAGCCTGGACCATCCTCAGAGTCCTTTTTACGATCCAGAGGGCGGGTCCATCACTCAAGTAGCCAGAGTTGTCATTGAGAGAATCGCTCGGAAGGTACTGGGTTAGAGCTCACCCTGGCACAGACCCTTCCCATCAGGAGACCGGACCCTTTTCAGCTCTTGAATCATGGGGTCCCTGGCATATTCAGGATGTGGAATTCCTGGGCCTCCCAGAGTTTCCAGAATGCAAATTATTCATAAGATATAAATGAGCAAAATGAACATGGTGGTACAGTTTGACACTCAACCAAATGATTTGCTCCAGGTAACTAGGCTTCATCATGAATGCCATAATCAATTGCTAATGTCTGCCATGGGTCAGGAAGTGGGAAGTTGTGGCTTTACTGCCATGTCTTTTTCCGGTCAGGTTGTAAAAGTGGGCCCAGAACTCCTCTATGGCCTAGGATTTGTATACAGGGTGGGCATTCGATTTTATATCCTCTTTCATCTTTCCCACACACATTCCGTTCTTTAATGTGAGCCCTCCAAGTAAAATTCCTTTTGCAGGGGGAACAGTGCAATATTGTACCTGACAATGTTGACGATATTGTAGCAGACCTGGCTCCAGAAGAGAAAGATGAAGGTAAGTCGTCTTCCTTTGTTGCAGGTGGCAACATAAATTGGGAACTAAACATAAACTATCTTTTGGGAAAGCAATTTGCTGACATGTTTTAAAAGCCACAAATATATTATATCCTTTGATTTGGTAATCCCTTCTTTGAGGATTTCTGCTTGAAATATAATTCACAGCAAGACCAAGGCTAGGCACAAAGTATAAGGGAATTGGTGAAGTTATGACACTGGAATATATATTCAACAGTATCAGGCAAATAGCATCTGCATAGGCTTCACAGTACTCGGATGACTCTCTGCTTTGATTCTCACACTAGCCTGTGAGGCAGGAGTGGGTCCATCCACCTCCCCAGCAAGGAAAGTGAGCCCAGACCCTACAGTCAGGAGACAGTGGCAGAGCCCTGGCTTCAGCTCAAGTTCTCTCATAAGATCTGGAGCCAGACAAGCTGGGCTCTCCTCCTGTGGCCCTGGGCAAGAGGCCCACCTTTCTACCAGTTTCCTCAACTGTAAAATGGGGATAATAGAAGAACCCGCCTTGTAGAGAGCTGTGGTAAGGAGCTAATGGGATAAGACAAATACGGTTCTTAGAATGATGCTGGCACATGATAAGTGCTCAGCGAACACCGGCCACCCTTATTCTCATCACGACACTGTGTATGGGTCACCGGGAGGATGAGAAACACCACACAAAAAAACCTGTTTCCCCCAAATTGCCTGTGATATGCCTGCACCTGTGTGGAAACGATGTCTGCCAGGTGAGGGGCCTGTGTTCATGTGTTGAGGGGAAGGGACAGTAAGAGAGTCTTTCCTTATTATTAAGTTACTTAGATTTTTATTAGTGGAATGCCCGAACTATAATTTTGAAAGGGAAGTGAATGGCTGCTTGCATCCCCGGAGTACCCAGGCTCCCGGAGGCTGGGTAGGCAGCGGGGATTTTCTTGTCCCCGCGTGAGCTCTTCTGGGGAGAGAGGGTCAGTCACAGCTTCCACAGGCTCCCAGGAAAACCATGTCACCTACTTTTCCCAGATGACACCCCCGAAACCTGCATCTACTCCAACTGGTCCCCGTGGTCCGCCTGCAGCTCTTCCACCTGCGACAAAGGCAAGAGGATGCGGCAGCGCATGCTGAAGGCACAGCTGGACCTCAGTGTCCCCTGTCCCGACACCCAGGACTTCCAGCCCTGCACGGGCCCGGGCTGCAGCGATGAAGGTGACGAGACACCCAGGCTCAGGAAGGGAGGGTCCTGGCTGGCCATGCCAGCCTCTTATACCTAGTCAGGCAGCACCCCCCCAGTGGGGCACTAGGACCCTGACTGTATTTGTCAGTGGGGACCACCAAGGGCAGACTCCCATGTCCAACAGTATCTTGAGGGCTGTGAACACAGACATGTCTTATGACATCAAAAGAATTCTTGAGATTAACTGACCACTCCCCCACCCCCTATACCCCCCAGCCATGGAAGAAAATAGACACAAGTTACTAAAGAGCTAGCACACATCTTATTTATGACAAACTACAGATAGCAAGCTGCCTGCTTCTGGGCCTTAACTTCAACCTCTTTTTAAGAAGCAGGTGAACAGGTTGGCCGAGATTGAATCTAAATCATTGCCCTAATTGTGTCATTCATGGACCCCCGTGCACGTCCTCCCTCAGCCTGGCTCAGAGCACTCAGTTCCTTGTGTCAGGACCTTTGGACTGATTGCAGCAATTCTGTCTCTCCTTGTAACTGGTCAAAGGTCAGGCTTGAACTGTAAGCTTGCACCGCCCACGTCATGATGGCTCAAGCTTCAACGTGGCACTACTCTGATTGCTGTGCAAAGGCCATCTGCCTACTTCCCAGGGTACACTTCCTCTCTCTGACTGAACAGATCTATACTCTGTGCTCTGATCTTAACTGTCTCAGAGGTGTAACAAGGCAATAGGAAGGGATGTATAGGCAGGGCTGGTTTATGGCAGGAAAAAAACCATTTCCAAGCTGAGGATAATTGAAGAAAGCTCACCCGCCACTGCAGGTCATTCACTCTCTGGCTCTTCCTGGGGCACAGTCTTAAATACCTCTCCTGGCTGCACTCCACAGTGGTTTGTTGCTGTTTGTGCCCATGATAAGGCACTTCAGAGAGGAGTGAACCCTGCATGCACAGGCCATTCCTACGAACAGGCAGGGAGGAAGTTGTGACAGGACTGGCAACGCTGGAGGCTCTTTCTCATTCTTGGGGTTGAGGAGGGGAGGCGGATGGGTGGGCTGTCTGTGGCCTGCAGTGGGAGCTGAGATCTTTAACCACCCCCTCTACAGGGGTGGAGTTCAGGTGGCTCCCAGGTGGTAATGACAATTCTGAAACATGTTGGGCTATGCCTGGTGGTGTAGTTTTGGTGGTACACAGCATCAAATTTACCAACTTAACTATTTTTAATTGTACAGTTCAGTGATATTAAGTGTGTACGCACACACACACACACACACACACACACACACAGTTAGGCAATCATCACCACCCTCTATCTCCAGAACTCCTCATCTCACAAAACAAACTCTAGACCCATTAACCACTAACTTTCCATTCCCCCAACCCCTGGCAACCACCATTCTAGGTATCTCATGTAAGTGGAATCATACAGTATTTGTCTTTTTGTGACTGGCTTATTTCACTCAGCATAATGTCCTCAGGTTCATCCACACTGTAGGACGTGTCAGAATTTCCCTGGGTCTAATGTGGGTTCCAGCCATCTTTATTGCTGCACCGCCAGCAAGCACTGTCTGGCAACCCTGTCCATAGGTTCAATAACAATGTGTAGGCATCACCCACGTGCACATGACAGCCTGCGGACACGTGCAGGAGGCTTCACACTCTGACTTCAGTCCTTCTTTCTAGCCTCATCTCCCAGTGCCGCACACAATACACTCTGTACAGGTTGTTCAAGAGCTGTTCCCTTCACCTTAAATACAGATATTCTCTACCCAACAAAAGTGCACTCAGATGTGCCCTCTTCTGTGAAATCTCACCCAGAACTCCAAGGACCATCCCCATTCCAGTCTCCTGGGCTTATGTCTGTTGTCATATTTTCAATACATAGAATTATTGCAGTTTATGTGCCCATCTTTTGTTCTGGAGTAGAACAAAATCCATATCTTACACATCTTTTTAACCTCAGTACATACCACTAAGCAGTCAGTAAAGATTTACTGACATGAGTAAATGGATGGGTGGATGGATGACTTCATTTCCCTCTTCTTCTCTAGAACTAAACAGGCAAACACACATACATACACTCTCCTATCCATCCAAGCATCTTTCAAATGTGTTGTCATGAGACGAGTAATCCCGAGTGCTCCGTGCACCTGGAAAAAGGCATTTCCTTTAAAGAACAATTCCTAGTTTAAAGATGTGTGCCTTTTATGTCGACTTCCATCCTCAGTTGCCTAACTGCCCCTGAATGCCAGCTGGCCTTCTTGATGCCCGCCTTTGGGGAGTTCGGTTGGTCGTGCGGATCCCGGCATCGTGGCGCCCGGTCTGCAGTATCTGCTCCTATGTTGCAGACGGCTCCACCTGCACCATGTCCGAGTGGATCACCTGGTCGCCCTGCAGCATCTCCTGCGGCACTGGCATGCGGTCCCGGGAGAGGTACGTGAAGCAGTTCCCGGAGGACGGCTCCGTGTGCACGCTGCCCACTGAGGAGACGGAGAAGTGCACGGTCAACGAGGAGTGCTGTGAGTGGGGTGCCGGGCGGGAGGGGCGGGCGCGGGGCTCCTGAGGCTGCCAAGGCGACGCTAAACACCGCAGGACTCCCCAGCTCCCAGCAGCTGCCTGATGACCGAGTGGGGCGAGTGGGACGAGTGCAGCGCCACCTGCGGGATGGGCATGAAGAAGCGGCACCGCATGGTCAAGATGAGCCCGGCGGACGGCTCCATGTGCAAGGCTGAGACGTCTCAGGCAGAGAAGTGCATGATGCCCGAGTGCCGTGAGTGGGCGTGGGAGAGGGGACAGAGGACCACAGCAGCCCTTACTATTACCACCGTCAAGGCTGGGCAGGTGCAAGAGGAAATATGGACCCCCCACCGCCAATCCTTGCAGGGCACTTCTAGGTGCAAGATGAGAGCTATAGGTGTGAGGACATCATCCAGACCTAGAGAGAGTGGCCTCCTTTGAGAGGCATTCTGAGCAATGCTGGGGTGGCAAACTGGTGGCCTCTGGCTAGAATTCACCTGTAGCTGTGTTTTATAGGGCCCCATAGTATCTTTTTTTTGGAGGGGGGGAGAGTACATGTAGGCAGGTTGTGCATTCCTCAAGTCATCACAGACCCCCTCATTCTTGTTCTATGTTGGACTTGCCTGTGGCCCCATAAAGCATTACAACCCCTGCTCTACGCACAGATGCACACAGGCCCACACATCACTACACACACAGATGTACACACGCACCCAAGTACATACACATTCTAGCGATTTCAGCACCGAAGTGTCCAAAAACGCATCATTGAGCCTTATCTTTTAGTGCACGGTTCTCGGGGCACGTGGGATGTTTCTGTCTCTAGTAAGATCCTACTCAGACCCTCACGGGTGCTTCAGGTGGGGACTTGTGTATTCGTATTACTGAGCCACACCATGAGCACCAGCTGGATCAGAGGAGATGCAGCAGAGTGACAAGAGCAGCAGGTAGTGGCCTGTGGAGCCACTCCTGGTTCCAGGGGGGTCACTTCGGTGATCTGAACCCATTGGCCAATTTCACTTTAGTCAAGGGGCCTGAGTGGGGGACAAAGGGTACGGGGCACCAGATCAAAGAAAGCAAAGGGAGCCTGTTCTCAGCGGCAAACCTGGCTCTTTTGGTCTAGACACCATCCCCTGCTTGCTGTCCCCGTGGTCCGAGTGGAGCGACTGCAGCGTGACCTGTGGGAAGGGCATGCGCACCCGCCAGCGGATGCTCAAGTCTCTGGCCGAACTCGGGGACTGTAATGAGGAGCTGGAGCAAGTGGAAAAGTGCATGCTGCCCGAATGCCGTAAGTCCTGGAGCTCCTGGAAGCCACCTCTCCTCTCCTCTCCTCCTGCTAACCAGCCCTGGGCTAGGTCGTACAGTTATGACTGTTTACTAACACAGAGATCCAGGGCCCAGCAAAGTTATTTAAACTCTCAATCTTCTCAGTAGTAAAAGGGGATCCCACTAACCATCTACAAAACAAACACCCAAATTGTAAATGGCTGTGAAGCCTAAACAGGAGACTTAGATGGAAAACAGCACAGGCTCGATAAAACTTATTTCATAGTTCTCCACCCCCCGCCCAAGTTAGAGGCTTGTCTGACCCATGGGGTTTTCCAAGCTTTTTAATTCTATTCCTCCTCCCTGTGACCAGTTTATTTACCCATGACCAAAGGGCAGACTTTAAACCAGTGACTCCTGTACCTTTGCAGCCTTGATAAGAAGACAGGCCAGCAAGTCAACAAGCTCAAAAGCTCCATGCCCACCCTCACATCCTCTCAAATCTCACAGAGATTTGAGAGGAGATGAGGGTGAGTTTATTATCAGGGGACTAATTTCCAAGGAGAGAGCCCATTTTTCTGGCTAGTCTTCCATGAGAGCTTCCCTTTCAGGTGGTGGAAAGTCAGACACACTTGCTAAGATCTGCTTTCTGGCTTTCTCTGAAATGCACTTGCAGCCTTCCGTCCTTCCTCCCCTTACGCAGGCTGCCTGCCCGGGGACAGATCCCAGCTCTGTCCCTTACTGGCTGCATAAACTGCAGCACATGACTTAGCATCCCTGTCCCTCATCTGTGAAATAGTGAGAAAAACTTCCTAGGTTGCTCTGAGAATTAAACCACATAATTGGTACCAAGTGCCGAGCACTGGACTCGGGAAGTGCAGACCTCCACCAGTGTTACAAATTACAGCTCCTGAGCTGTTTTAGCCAAAGTCACGTGTGGAGATGACCCAGACCATCAAATTAAACAAAGCCTGGGGCTTTTACTAAGATCTACCCCGTGTTCAACACAGCTCACCAGAGCTGGGGCTCCAGGATGTTCTGAGACACTGTTACTGACTTAAACAAAACTCTATACCCACAGGGTCCAGTGAATGAAGGGAGAAGGAAAAGAACATTTATGGAACACTTACTGTGGGCCAGAAACTGGGCTGAGAGCATTACTTCACTTAATTCTCACAACCTAATGAGAAAAATAACATTATCCCCACGCTGCAGATGGGAAAGCTGCCTGAGCTCCCACAGGGAGAAAAGGCCTAAGACCATGAACAAAATGAGTTTTTCCTAGATCCATCCAGCCGGGCCCTCACTTTGCAAGGGAAGCGGAGTTTGGTGGAAATCATTTGCCCTCCTAGGAAGCATCCTGAGAATCACTCTAATGGGTTATCTTTCGTCCACATTTGTGAGATGCTGGCTTAATGAGAAGACTTTGCTGGATCTCTTACCATGATAAACCATGACACCACTTGCTACTGCCCCTCTTCTCTACTGAATTTCCTATTTCTGACTCCTGTGTTTTTTGCAGAGTGCCATATATAAGACCCAGGATGATACTGAGAACAAGAGACACTGCCTGGGTCTTACTGCAAAAGTCACAGTGTCCTTAGTATTAGTCCACGGGGGCAGCTCTGGAAAATGGCACCAGTGAACTGTGCCTTCCCTCAGAAAATCAGGGTCCTTGGCTGTGGGAAGCTAGTCTGTGCCACTTGAGGCTACTTGGACAATACTCTAGAAGCTTAGAGAGCAAGGCATAATCTTCAAGGTCCCCCCCAAAAGCCTTCTCAGATCATAAAGAGGGCATAGCATATGGATATTGATCTGGGCACCAATCCTGCATCTACTGCTTACCAACCGTGTGGGCTGGATAAAGTCAGTCTGTCTCTTGGAGCCTCAGTTTCTTCTTCTGTAAAATGGGGTAACAGCACCTGCTGTGCATTTCCCATAGGCTTGTGCTGAGATGTTCAAAGGAGAGTATAAGTGACCATATCTTGTTTCAGACATGAGATACACTCACGCCCATCTGTGTCTTGCCAGCCATTGACTGTGAGCTCACCGAGTGGTCCCAATGGTCGGAATGTAACAAGTCATGTGGGAAAGGCCACATGATTCGAACCCGCATGATCCAAATGGAGCCTCAGTTTGGAGGTGCATCCTGCCCGGAGACCGTGCAGCGGAAAAAGTGCCGCATCCGGAAATGCCTCCGAAATCCATCCATCCAGAAGCTGCGCTGGAGGGAGGCCCGAGAGAGCCGGAGGAGTGAGCAGCTGAGGGAGGAGTCCGATGGGGACCAGTTTCCAGGTACTGCCAAGTGTGAGGCTGGCGTTCAGGGAGATGTCAAAGCAGAGTGGTCTGGAAGAACTTGTAGGAGTTTGCCAGTAAAACAAGGGCATCCCAGGCAGCAGGAGTAGTCATTACAATGGCACTGAGATACCAAAGAGCAAGATATGTTCAAGTAGTAAGTGGAAGGCAGAAGGAACACAGAGTATGGCAGAGGGGAGGCAGGAAACCAAGCTGGAGAGGTAGGGTAGGGACCAGACCATGAAAGGCCTGCTGATGACTTGATTCTGTAGGTGAAGGTTTTAAGCAACAGCATGACTTTAACAGGCCTGTGCTGAGTGGTTTGGCGGTGGCAAAAACAGAGGCACAGAGGCTGGTTAAGTTTTCTCTGTAGCCCAGGAGAGAGATTATGTGTCCCACTCCTCCTGCATAACTGAAGGAGTTCCAGGACTTAAAAAAAAACAAACAAAAAACACAAATCCCACCTAGAGCTTCACTGCTGAATAAGCTGATCCAAGCCAAGAGTGCAATATCATCAGCAAAATGATGAAATGGTAGTTGGGAAGATCCACGGTCAGTCTTGGGTCCAGGCCAATTGATGGTCTTTGGATTCCCTGGAGTGGGTAAGGAAGGTGCCGCATATAAGTGAAGGTTAATGAGTTTCTATTTTTAAAGGTACAGCTCAAATTACCCCTTTTTCTTTTCTCTTCTCTTCCTTAAGACGTTACACCTCCATCTAGGACTAGAGAAGTGCAGATATGCAGAGCTACCTGAAGTTCACTATCATCTTTCCACTAGGGAGCTGTTCCCATATCAAAATGTTGTCTATTGCACATGGTGGTCAGTTGGCCAGTCAACAAACATTATGCCCAACTATGTGCCAGGCAGGCACTATGACATAAAACTCAGCGTAGTATTGACTGGATAATCATAAATGTAATTAATTGCATCTACATTCAATGGAGTAATGTATAGAGTGCTATGGAAGCACTTTTTTTTTAAAAGATCTAACCTAATATTGGGGTCAGGGAAGTTTTCTTTGAGAAAGTCATGTCTATTTACATGGGAAAAATAATCAATTATACCCGAGTTAACTTAGTACTGGAGAGGCTAAGTACTTGGGGGAGCAAAGCGTAAGAGTGAGTGGTTAACTGCTCCTTGAGTGGCTGCAGCACTAACAAGTCACCCCAAAACAAATGAAATTAACATGATTCTGTAGGGCAGCGACTTGGCCTGACTCAGCTGGCTGATTCTTCTGGCATCTAGCTTAGGCTCTCAAGTCGCTACTGCCAGGTGGTGGCTCAGCTGGGGCTGGAAGGTCTAGATTGGCCTCACCTGTGTTTCTGGAGCCTCTCTCCACGTGGTCTCTCCAGCAGATAGCCAGGCTTGCTTACATAGTGGTGGAAAGGTTCCCGACAACTTTTTTCAAGCCATGCTTGCTCATGTACCATTGGCCAAAAGCAAGTCATAGAGCCAAGCCCAGATTCAAGAGGTGGAGAAGCAGACTCTGCGCCTTGATGGGGAAGAGCTGCAAAGTATTTATGGCCAATTTTTGCAGTCTGTCACATATAAGCTAACAGTCCCTAATAAGGACTCTAGCCATTATTTAATTCAACAAATCGTTACATACAAGAGCAGAAAAGCCCAGACAACTAACTAAGTTTGACAGCTGTTTACTAGAGTTCAGCTTCCTTGTTCTTTCCCTCGTGTCTGCTGGCCTAACCAGGTCTTCTCATGCTTTCAGGCTGCAGGATGCGCCCATGGACAGCCTGGTCAGAATGCACCAAACTGTGTGGAGGCGGGATCCAGGAACGCTACATGACTGTAAAGAAAAGGTTCAAAAGCTCCCAGTTTACCAGCTGCAAAGACAAGAAGGAGATCAGAGCATGCCATGTCCACCCGTGTTAACAAGGGTACACGTTTCCCAGGGCTGCACTCTAGACACCCCCCAGAGTCACCAATGGCTGGATTGTTTGTTTGCTTGTTTGTTTAAGGCAATTTAAATCGTGTACACTAGTTTTCATTTCTGGAGTGTGGTCTGCCCAGTAGTCTTGTGGATGCCAGGGACATCCTTCTGTACACTTCCTGGTGGGCACAGACTGAGGGGGTGCTCCCTCATCCTCAGCCAGCCCTCATCCAGCACGAGTAGTGTCAGCCACCTGTACTGAATGGAAACGTGTCCCTCTGGAGCACCCACCTGGGTGGCAGGAAAGAGACCCCGGCCTCCTGCACGTGGAGAGGCAACTGTCTGTCTGCAGATGACTCTGTGCCTGGTGCCGGGGCGCAGCGTGGGGGAGACAGTCCCCGTCAGGTGGAGTGCAGAGTCCCCTCATTCTCACCTGGCCTGCTCCCTCTTGCAGGAAACTATTGTTTGCTCGTCTCTTCTCATTTAGTGGAACTTTAGGGCCCGTTGTTGAGTCTCCTCAGTCATCAACAGTTCTTGGGGAAAACAGCTGGCAGACACGAAGAGAAGCACTGATGGATGGTGGGTGGCTTTTCTTCTTTCACTGAGAAATTCGTATGTATCTCAACCCCTAATATTGGTTCTTGATGCCCCAGAGGAAAGAAATGATGGCTGCTTTATTTGAACATAAGGTAACCAGTTCTTACAACTGAGGTAAAAGGTACTAAGTCTAGAAATCATTTTTCCCTTCTTTTTGGGGGTTTTTTTGGACACAATTCTCTTAGGAAGCCAGCCTTATGAACCTTCTGATGTTAGATCCTTACTAGAACCAAGGCCAAGGCAGCAAAACTAGCCCCTAGAGCAGTCCCAAACCTGAGTTTTTAAAATCTTCCGACACAGACTTTTAAGTTCTCAAACCAGTTTCTAACAAGAAAACATTTTTTCAGTTATGCAAACATTTTGTTAAATCTGTCCGCAGCCCACCAAGCCATTCCTTCAACAGAAATAAATACTATCTCTCTCTGTACTTGAAAGGGTTTCTTAAGTCCTAAAATTTTACACATAGAAAAAGTGTTTCAGAGGCCAAGAAAAACAGACGACAAATCTAGGGAGAAAGGAATGTTGCAGAATCAAGCTTGGCCGTAAGATCTGGTGGGAAGTCAAACCTACGTCAGCCCTCCACACCAGGGGTCTGGTCCTCTGACACAACCATAGGCAAGATCATGGTTTCCCATCCCCTTCCGAGCACTCATAAGCACACCAAATTCAGGGAGACTGACTGACTATCAAGGATTAGTGTAAAAGGTCATTTTACCGAGTTGAGTCCATCAGCAGTTGTTACTCATTCTTTGTTAAAATTACTGTTTCATTTCTGTTGCAGGCCTTCTTTATCGTGCTTAATCCAAATATGTACCATGGATGAGATGCATACGTTGCTTTGAATACACTACTTTAAGAATCTGCATTAAACACATCAGGATATTCCAAACACAACATATATATATGCTATAGCCTTGAATCTGTACTATTTTCTTTAACACAAGAGAGACGACTGTTCAATAAAAAACTCATTGGGTCTGTCTTTTGTGTTTTAGTTTTAAACTAATTCAGTGTTCAGAAGGTTGGGTCTTTTTAACAATTGTTTCCATTTCAATCAGAGTCAGCAAAAGATATGCCTTTTGCACCCTCATGCTGGAGGAACCACTATTACCATTCCTGAGCTTTCTGGAGGTTTGAGTTGTTTTCAACATTATTTTTTTAATCCTTAAGTGAACCGCTTTCTCCCACAACGCACCACAAAATTTAAAGAAATAAGAAGAAGTTTAATTTCTACTTGGACAAAAAAAAAGATTCTGATACAGAATCTGCTCGCTTTTGCAACATTACTCTTAGCTACCCAGACGCATCCTTCCTCTCAACCCATGAAAATATCATCAAAGTTCCATATAATGGCAATTCCTAAGTAACTCTAAGGACAAGCCACCCTAGTATCTCATGTTCTTATTTGGTCCCATTTTTAATCCAAATTTTGGAGACTTGAAAGCAGGCAACTGGTTAATGGCTGAGAATGGGTAACATGTTTCTTGTTACATAAGTGTTAATTCTTTTTTGTTTGCAAGGGGGAATTTTTAAGAAACATCAAATCTCTTTCTTACCAAAGTCTTGTGTTAGGTGGTTTATAGTTTCTCTGGCTAACCAATCATTTTGGAAATAAAGACTTTTTACTACAAAAATGAAATTAGTTTGGACTTGAGATACCTGAGATAGTAAATAGATCATAAGACACCCAGTTAAAAATTGCCATATAAAGAACAACTATAATTGTGTATATTTTTTTTAATCAATGCCAAACCACTTGGACTCAAATTTACATCCACATTTTAAGATGAAAATAAGTTCAGAGATATATTCCCCAACCAGACATGGGGTCACTCACCTGTCACCTTGCCAATGCATTATTTGAAGGAAATCTGTTGTAGCAAATAAGAATAAAGCCTGGGCTTCTTCAGACCCAGAATTGAAAAAGTTAAACAATTCTGTGCTGTTTTTAATTTGAACTTTGTGTATTAAACGTGTTTTAGGCATAGTCAAGGTCTGTGTACTTCTTCCAGGAAGTAAGGATACATTACACATTCTCACATGACAACAATTCTCCAGAAACTTAGTCCAGGTCAAGTCCACGGCTAAAACGGCAAGATAAAAATTCGCAATGTCAAATTATTTCTGTGACCTAACAGCCCATGTTTCAGTTTAAAGGAGTTAAATATTAAACTGTACTAGGACTGTGCAGTCCTTCCCCCCCCCCCGAATTAAATATTTATATCCTAAAGAAATTGACAGTATTGTCCAAATAAGACTAAACATAAATGTTTAATCTCTAATTACAACACAGAATCACGGAAGACAAGACACTGCACTCTTTGGTGCTATTAATTTTCATAACAGACAATTCATTTTGTTTTTCATATTGCCCAAAGCAGGGAGAATGAATTAAAATAGTCCCTTTTGAAAAAGAGTGAGATACTGTAACAAACTATAAATAGCAGCTGAATGCTAGTGAGCATGAAGACAATTTTTCAATTTAAATCCTTTGAAATCTGTGAGCAAAAGATCTGTACTAAAATGTCAAATTTAAATAATGGCATCCCTGCTTTAGAAACACTGTCAGTACGCTCTGTCGGGCAGAGGAAGAAGTTGTACAACGGTTAAGCATGGGTAGCCTGGGTTCAAACCACTGCTGTTATTTTACCTTTCCTGGCCTCAGGCTTGGTCACAAGCTTTCGTACACTGAAGGATTTCTCTACCCCACCTCCACAATTAGCCAGTTCCCATCTTGAGAGTGAGTCCTGATGGTAACCTGGCAGTAGTTTCACTGAATGTGTTTTACCCCGCCAGTCCCCTGCTTCCTCATAAACCAAGAAATGCCCACCTTGTGCTGAAGCTGGCTTGAACTGCATTTCTTTCACTTATGACTGTAAGTGTCCTGACAAATAAAATACACATGCAATACTTTTACCCAGCTATCATCAGAGCAAAATGCAATTCCAGACTTTTCACTCAACGTAACGTTGTAACGGGAGATAGCATTCATTATCTATCATTATCACTTTCTCATATTGCTCTGAATTCTTCACAAAACTCAGAATATGTGCTTAACTACTTCCTGGCTTTAGAACTGATTGGTAAAAGTTCTCGTATTTTAATAGTACTCATACTTAAGGTAGTAATCCTCATAGTTTAACTGTTATGTGTTTAAACAGTTTTCCTTTACTTCAAGTAATTTTAAGTATTAGAAGGGAAAGGGGCCAACATCTTATTCAAGACTACTGACTTGTTTACTACACTTGGAGTTTATAAAAGTAGAGTCTCTACTTTTTGCTAGTGTCAGCATGCGACGCCTACTGGGTGATCTTAACCTGGAACTTACTAGCCCATCTAAGAACTCAGATGGGCCACTCAAGAAAAATACTTGGATCTCCTGCTCCCTCACCCACTACATTAGTGCCACTGAAAGAGACACTGCAGCCTGGGAGCATCCACAAACTGTTTGTTACCATCCTACAATGAGAGACGGAAATTAAAAGCATTCAGAAACTTTTACGGTAATTTGATATTACCACAATATCTGAGAGTATGATTATTTTTCTAACAGCTCATTTTTTGTATTACATTAGTAAATTATATCATTCCACGATGGTGAAGGTTAAAATTTTTTTAAACTGGACCTTTACCTCAGTCTGAGCAGCACTGCACGATGCCATTCTCACTCACCAGCAGTCAGAAAGGGAGGTCGCCTACAAACCACAAGCTTTTGAATCTCTCAAATGCTTATGTACCTAAACAGTAATAGCTGCTTCCAGACTTGCATACCTACGTATCTATGACTGAGTGCCCTGCACTGGCTCTTCTTCTTATGCCTCTAACATCCTACCCTATCAAGCAATTCAACTGCCCCATCACCCTCTGACTTTGCCACGGAATTTCTACGAGTAGTAACCCAAACTTACTTCCCCCACTTCCTTTTCCTCCAATCACACCACAACCCACTATAATCTGGTTCCCCAAGCAGACTGACCAAAACAAATCTCTCAAACTCATCAGCAACCTCTAAACCTGCACTGCTGCCCCTTACCCCCCAAATCCTTGCATAGCACTCAAAGCTCTTTACCACCCCTCAGTTTCCTCGACAATAGTCTCCTGGGTCTTTCCAATTATGGGCTGCTTCTCTTGGCTTTTTCCTGCCTTCTAATCTTTTAATTTCCTAAATGTTCATTCTCCCCAAAAGTGTTACCGTGGACCTTCTCTCAAACACACTTTCTATCTCAATCCACTCCCACCTCCTCAATCATTAGCTCAAAATAGATCAATTCCAAATCTGCACTTTTAATCCCTGCCTCTTCTTTCATGCTCCAATCCCCATTCCCCAATGCCTTCTGGACTAACCCTGTATGTAACTGCCACAATCACCAGATATTTTATTTCTATCACCAGAAGGTTGCCTGTGCTCCTTATTCATGCATCAAATGGTTTTCTGCACATGCCAGGCAAAGTGGGTAAAGCAGTAAACCCAAAAGACACAGTTCTGCCCTCACAGAGCTTATGATATTAAGGTACAGGTCGGACAAGACAGACAAAATAATCACAGGTGGGTAAGTGTCATGAAGTAAATACAGGGCAGTGTGGAATTAGAGTGGGTGGTCAAAGAGGGCTCTCTGAGGTGGCACCTAAGCCAGGAGCAAAAGGGTGAAACAGCTAATGGCAACAGTCAAGGGAAACAAGTGATTTGGAAAATACTCCGCCAGTGCTAGGGTGTGAGAGAGCAAGTCAGCTTGAATGTGAGAGGCAGGAAGATGACAGATCCTGCAAAAGGTTTCCTTGTACACTATGGGAAGGGATTCAGATGTTAGTCCAAGTGCGTTGAGATGATGACAGATTTTAAGCAGCAGTGTAACATTTAATTTAGGTCTAAAAAAGATCCCTTTGACTGTACTGAAGGAACGGCTTTGTGGGGGCAAAGCGGAAATAAAGACTACTTCACAGACTACTACAATAACGTGGGTGTGAGACAGAGGGGCTTAGACAAAAGTAGCAGAACAAATGGAAAGAGAACAGATTCCATGATTCCAATAACCTCTCATCTAACCAGCCCTCCTTAAATCCATACTTCTCCATCATCCATACTACACTAGACTGAATTCGGGCACTCCCTGTTCAGAAACCTTGGCAGTTTCCCATTATATACAGAAGGGCCATCATATTTAAAGCCCTCCACAACCCAAGCCCAGTCTACTCTATAATTTTTTCCCCACTGCATTAAAATCCTTTTAGATTAAGGTTCCAATCCCAGAATACACCCTGCAGGCTGCCAGCTCTGTGCTTCTGCCCAGGCTTTTCCCCAGCCATTCCAAACCTCACTCTTCTCCTCTCTTCCCACCTCAAAGCCTACCAATCTGTCAGGCTCCAGCGAAAACATCACTTCTAATTAAGAAGCTAAGCTCCCTCAGATTTTCTAGGAGGAATATAAAGTATCACTTCTGCTGGACCTGAGAACTTTCTGCACACTCCTCACACTCTGCCTTAACTCTACCCTCTCGGCATTTGTTTTTGTCACTCTGCATCTTCCTCCACTAGACACTGAATAATTTGTAGGAAGGAAATCTATCCATTCCCCAGAACACCCAATAAAGCCTTACACAAAGAAATCTGTTCAAATTAAAATGCTTTTAGAAGCCACAACAAGACAGCAGGAGGGGCACTTTCATGACATAATCAAATCCCATGCCTGCCGGATGGGCGACCCACAAACTGGAAAATAATCATATCACAGAGGTTCTCCCACAAGAGTGAGAGTCCTGAGCCCCACATCAGGCTCCCCAGCCTAAGGGTCTAGCATCAGGAGGAGGAATTCCCAAGGCATTTAGCTTTGAAGCCCAGCAGGACTTGAGTGCAGGAGGTCCACAGGACTGGGGGAAACACAGACTCCACTCTTGGAGGGCACAAACAAGGTTTCACGTACACTGGGACCCAGCACAAAGCAGTAACTCCATAGAAGCCGAGGCTGGACCTACTTACGAGTCTTGGAGGGTATCCTGGGGACGCAGGGATCCACTGTGGCTCACTGCGGGGGGCAAGGACACCAGTGGCAGAGGACCCACAGAATACTGATAGGTGTGAGCTCTCCTGAAGGTCGCCATTTTGGCATCAAGGCCTGGCCCTACTCAGGTTCCAGTGCTGGAAAACCTCAGGCCAAACAACCAACAGGATAGGAACACAGCCCCACCCATCAGCAGACAGGGTGCCTAAAGCCACACTGAGCTCACAGCTACCTATAAACACATCCCTTAACACAGCTCTGCCCACCAGAGGGACGAGACCCACCAGTGGGCAGGCAGCAGTCCCTCCCACCAGGAAGCCTGCACAAGCCCCTGGACCAACCAACCTCACCCACCAGAGGGCAGACACCAGAAGCAAGAGGAACTATGATCCTCCAGCCAGCAAAAAGGAGACCACAAACAAAGAAACTCAGACAAAATGAGACGACAGAGAAATATATTCCAGACGAAGGAACAAGATAAAAACTCACAAGAACAACTAAATGAGGCGGAGACAGGCAACCTACCTGAAAAATAATTTACAGTAATGATAGTAAAGATGATCCAAGATCTTGGAAAAAGAATGGAGGCACAGACTGAGAAATTACAAGCAGGGTTTATCAATGAGCTAGAAGAGTTAAAGAACAAACAGAGATGAACAATACGATAACTGGAATCAAAAATACACTAGAAGGAATCAATAGCAGAGTAACTGAGGCAGAATGAGTAAGTGAGCTGAAAGACAGAATGGTGTAAATCATTTCCACAGAAAAGAATAAGGAAAAAAGAATGAAAATAAATGAGGACAGTCTCAGAGACCTTTGGGACAACATTAAACACACCAACATTCGCATTATAGGGGTCCCAGAAAAGAGAGAGAGAGGTGGCCTGAGAAAATATTTGAAGAGATTAGAGTCGAAAACTTCCCTAACATGAGAAAGGAATCACTCACTCAAGTCCAGGAAGCGCAGAGAGTTCCACACAAGATAAACCCAAGGAGGAACATGCCAAGACACATATTAATCAAATTGACAAAAATTAAAGACAAAGAAAACAATATTAAAAGCAACAAGGGAAAAGCAACAAATAACATACAAGGGAACCCCCGTAAGGTTATCAGCTGATTTTTCAGCAGAAACTCTACAAGCCAGAAGGGAGTAAACGATTAAAGTGAAGAAAGGGAAAAAACTACAACCAACAATCCTCTATCCAGCAAGACTCTCATTCAGATTCGACGGAGAATCAAAAGTTTTACAGACAAGCAAAAGCTAAGAGCATTCAGCACCACCAAACCAGCATTACAACAAATACTAAAGGGACTTCTCTAGGCAGAAAATAAAAAGCCACAACTAGAGTCAAGAATATTATAAATGAGAAAGCTCACCAGTAAAGACAAACATAAAGTAAAGGTAGGAAATCATCCACACACAAATATAGTTTCAAAACCAGCAATCGTGAGGAGAGTACCAATGCAGGATATCGGAAATGCGTTTGAAATGAAAAGATCAGCAACTTGAAACAATCTTGTTTATATATAGACTGCTATATCAAAGCCTCAAGGGAACCACAAACCAAAAATCTATGTTAAATACACACACAAAAAAAGAAAAAGCAATCTAAACACATCACTAAAGATAGACATCAAATCACAAAAAAAGAGGACAAAAGAGGAAGGGAAGAAAAAGACTTCAAAAACAAATCCAAAACAATTAACAAAATGGCAATAAGAACCTTCATATCGATAATTATCTTTAATGTAAATGGATTAAATGCTCCAACCAAAAGACACAGACTGGCTGAATGGATACAAAAACAAACCCATATATATGCTGTCTACAAGAGACCCACTTCAGATCTAGGGACACATACAGACTGAAAGTGAGGGGATGGAAAAAAGGTGTCCATGAAAATGTAAATCAAAAGAAAGCTGGAGTGGCAATACTCATTATCAGACAAAATAGACTTTAAAATAAAGAATGTTGCAACAGACAAAAAAGAACAGTACATAAAGATCCTGGGATCAAGCCAAGAACAAGATATGACAATTGTAAATATATATGCACCCAACATAGGAGCACCTCAATATATAAGGCAAATGCTAACAGCCATAAAAGGAGAAATCAACAGTAACACAATAATAGTGGGTGACTTTAACACCCCACTTTCATCAATGGACAGATCATCCAGACAGAAAATCAATAAGGAAACACAGGCCTTAAAAGATACATTAGACCGAATGGACTTAATTTATATTTATAGAACATTCCATCCAAAAACAGCAGAATCCACTTTCTTCTCAAGAGCACATGGAACATTCTCCAAGTCAGATGACATCGTGGGCCACAAATCAAGCCTCAATAAATTTAAGAAAATTGAAATCATATCAAGCATCTTTTCTGACCACAATGCTATGAGATCAGAAGTCAACTACAGGAAAAAAACTGTAAAAAACACAAACACATGGAGGCTACACAATATGTTACTAAACAGTCAATGGATCACTGAAGAAATCAAAGAGGATATCACAAAATACCTAGAGAAAAATGACAACGAAAACACAACGATCCAAAACCTATGGGACGCAGCAAAAGCAGTTCTAACAGGGAAGTTTATAGCAATACAATCTTACCTCAGGAAACAAGAGAAACTTCAAATAAACAACCTAACCTTATACCTAAAGTAACTAGAGAAAGAGGAACAAGCAAAACCCAAAGTTTTGAAAGGAAAGAAATCATAAAGATCAGAGCAGAAACAAATGAAATAAAGATGAAGAGAACAATAGCAAAGATCAATGAAACTAAAAGCTGGTTCTTTGAGAAGATAAACAAAATAGATAAACCTTCAGCCAGACTCATCAAGAAAAAAAGGGAGAGGACTCAAATCAATAAAGTTAGAAATGAAAAAGGAGAAGTTAAAACTGACACCACAGAAACACAAAACATCATAAGAGACTACTGCAAACAACTATATGCCAATAAAATGGACAACTTAGAAGAAATGGACTATTTCTTAGAAAGGAACAATCTCCCAAGACTGAACCAGGAAGAATATATGAACAGACCAATCATAATACTGAAATTGAAACTGTGATTAAAAAACTCCCAAGAGGGACTTCCCTGGTGGCTCAGTGGTTAAGAATCCGCCTGCCAGTGCAGGGGACACAGGTTCGAGCCTTGGTCCGGGAAGATCTCACATGCCGCAGAACAGCTGAGCCTGTACTCTAGAGCCCACAAGCCGCAACTACTGAGCCCATGTGCTGCAACTACTGAAGCCCACGTGCCTAGAGCCCATGCTCCACAACTACAGAAGCCACCACAATGAGAAGCCCGCACACCAAAACGAAGAGTAGTCCCCACTTGCCGCAACTAGAGAAAGCCCGCGCACAGCAATGAAGACCCAACACGCCAAAAATTAATTAATTAATTAATTAAAAATAAAAACTGCCAACAAACAAAAGTCCAGGGCCAGAGGGCTTCACAGGTGAATTCTATCAAACATTTAGAGAAGGGTTAACACCTATCCTTCTGAAACTCTTTCAAAACTGCAGAGGAAGGACCACTTCTGAACTCATTCTATGAGGCCACCATCACCCTGATACCACAACCAAAGATACCACAAAAAAAGAAAAGTACAGGCCAATATCACTGATGAACACAGACATAAAAATACTGACCAAAATATTAGCAAACCGAATCCAACAATACATTAAAAGGATCATACACTAAGATCAAGTGGGATTTATCCCAGGGATGCAAGGATTTTTCCATATCCACAAATCAGTCAGTGTGATACACCACATTAACAAACTGAAGAATAAAAACCATATGGTCATCTCAATAGATGCAGGAAAACCTTTGACAAAATTCAACACCCATTTATGAAAAAACTCTCCAGAAAGTGGGCACAGTGGGAACCTACCTCAACCTACCTAATAAAGGCCATATATGACAAGCCCACAGCTAACACCATTCTCAACTATGAAGAGCTGAAAGCATTCCCTCTAAGATCAGGAACAAGGCAAGGATGTCCACTGTCACCACTTCTATTCAACATAGTTTTGGAAGTCCTAGCCATGACAATCAGAGAAGAAATAGAAATAAAAAGAATCCAAATTGGAGAAGAAGTAAAGCAGTCACTGTTTGCAGATGACATGATACTACACACAGAAAATCTAAAGATGCTACCAGAAAACTACTAGAGCTCATCAATGATTTCAGTAAAGTTGCAGGATACAAAATTAATACACAGAAATCTGTTGCATCTTCCTATACACTAACAACGAAAGATCAGAAGGACAAATTAAGGAAACAATCCCATCTACCATAGCATCAAGAAGAATAAAATACCTAGGAATAAACCTACCTAAGGAGACAAAAGACCTGCACTCTGAAAACTATAAAATGCTGGTGAAAGAAATCAAAGATGACACAAACAGACGGAAAGATACACCATATTCTTGGATTGATCGAATCAATATTGTCAAAATTACTATACTACCCAAGGTGATCTACAGATTCAATGCAATCCTTATCAAATTACAATGGTATTTTCCACAGAACTAGAATGAAAAATTTTTTTAATTTATATGGAGACACAAAAAGCTCCAAATAGCTAAAACAATCTTGAGAAAGAAAAATGGAGCTGGAGGAATCAGGCTCCCTGACTTCAGACTATACTACAAATCTACAGTCATCAAAATAGTATGGTAGTGGCACAAAAACAGAAATGTATTAGATCAATGGAACAGGATAGAAAGCCCAGAAATAAATCCACGCATGTATGGTCAATTAATCTACGACAAAGGAGACAAGAATATACAATGGAGAAAAGACAAGTCTCTTCAATAAGTGGTGCTGGGAAAACTGGACAGCTACATGTAAAAGAATGAAATTAGAACACTCCCTGACACCATACACAAAAATAAACTCAAAATGGATCAAAGACCTAAATGTAAGGTCAGATACTATAAAACTCTTAGAGGAAAACATATGCAGAACACTCTTTGACATAAATCGCAGCAACATCTTTTTTGACCCACCTCATAGAGTAATGAAAATAAAAACAAAAATAAACAAATGGGACCTAATTAGACTTAAAAGCAAAGGAAACCATAAACAAAATGAAAAGACAACCCACAGAATGAGATGAAAATATCTGCAAATGAAGCAACCGACAAGGGATTAATCTCCAAAATATACAGACAGCTCATCCTGCTCCATGTCAAAAAAAACACAAACAACCCAATCAAGAAATGGGCAGAAGACCTAAACAGACATTTCTCCAAAGAAGAC
This sequence comes from Balaenoptera acutorostrata, assembly GCF_949987535.1. NCBI lineage: Eukaryota > Metazoa > Chordata > Mammalia > Artiodactyla > Balaenopteridae > Balaenoptera > Balaenoptera acutorostrata. Next base: position 43,160,660 of record NC_080072.1, on the reverse strand, counting down.
ATACAGATGGCCAAAAAGCACATGAAAAGATGCTCAACGTCACTAATTATTAGAGAAATGCAAATCAACACTACAATGAGGTATCACCTCACACCGATCAGAATGGCCATCATCAAAAAGTCTACAAACAATAAATGCTGGAGAGGATGTGGAGAAAAGGGAACCCTCCTATACTGTTGGTGGGAATGTAAATTGGTACAACTACTATGGAGAACAGTATGGAGTTTCCTTAAAAAACAATCCAGCAATCCCACTCCTGGGCATATACACAGAGAAAACCATAATCCGAAAAGATACATGCACCCCAATGTTCACTGCAGCACTATTTTACAAGCCAAGACATGGAAGCAACCTATAGGTCCATCGACAGAGGAATGGATAAAGAAGATGTGATACATATATACAATGGAATATTATTCAGCCATAAAAAAAGAATGAAATCATGCCATTTGCAGCAACATGGATAGACCTAGAGATTATCATACTAAGTGAAGTAATTCAGACAGAGAAAGACAAATATCATATGATATCACTCATATGTGGAATCTAATTTTTTTTAAATGATACAAATGAACTTATTTATAAAACAGAAACAGACTTACAGGTATCAAAAACAAACTTATGGCTACCAAAGGGGAAACTTGGTGGGAAGATACAAATCAGGAGCTTGGGATGAACATATACACACTACTACATGTAAGATAGATAACCAACAAGGACCTACTGTATAGCACAGGGAACTCTACTCAGTATTCTGTGATAACCTATATGAGAAAAGAATCTAAAAAAGAATAAATGTATGTGTAACTGAATCACTTTGCTGTACATCTGAAACTAACACAACCTTGTAAATCAACTATACTCCAATAAAATTAAAATTTAAAAAAAATTAAAATGCCTTTTTTCTAAAAAGTACTTTGAAACTTTATAAGCAGTCACTGGTTAAGTACCTTTAAGTGTTTGAATGATACTGAAAAGTGATCACTTTATCATCATCTCCTATTTACCTGCCAGTTACCTGTTCAATGGCATCACTATGTATAGGAATGGGGAAAGAAAGAAATTAAAACAAGTGGTGACGAACAGTTAGAGGAGGAACAAGTTAGACCTTAAGTATATACAACTTTGTTACACTGAATTTTAATAGTCAAAGGACAAAGTATATATATATATATTACAAAACTCTGAAGTCCCAAATTTAGAGAATCATCAGTGTAAGAGGTATGTCAATAGGGCATAATGTTCAACTCTGAAACATTGTAAAGCCCTAAACAAACAATATAGGGAGAAAATTCCTAGGACAGAAATTCATGACTGTTAATTCAGGAAATCCTGCTTGAAAGAATTTCCACATTCATAAGAGATTCTGAAGTTGGGAGTGCAATTTCAAATGCTAAATGTGCTAAAGAGCAGGATTGGCAAACCATGGCCCACAGATCATATCCAGTCTACCATCTGTTTTTGTACAGAATTATTTTTACAATTTTAAATGAATTTTTGAAAAGAATTCAAAAGATTAATATTTCATAACACACAAAAACGACATGGGGACTTCCCTGGTGGTCCAGTGGCTAAGACTCCGTGCTCCCAATGCTGGGGGCCCGGGTTCGAACCCTGGTCAGGGAGCTAGATCCTGCAGGCCGCAACTAAAAGATTGCGTGTGCGATTGTGTGGGCCCGTGTGCCCCAACTGAAAGATCCTACATGCCACAACGAAGATCCCGCATGCCGCAACTAAGACCCGGCGCAGCCAAATAAATAATAAAAAAAAAAAAAGGAGAAGAAGAAGAAAGAAAGAAAATTATATGAAATACAAACTTCAGTGTCCACAAATAAGGTTTCATTGGAACAGAGACACATTCTTTCATTTATACATTGTTTATGGCTGCTTTGGCGCTACAATGGTAGAGCTGAGTGGCTGGGACAAAAACCACATGGCCTGCAAAGCCCAAGGTGATATTTACGAACCGGCCCTTTAGAGAAAAAGTTTGCCGGCCCCCCAGCTAGAGAGGAAAATACAACGGCCACACAGACAAGGACTATTCGTGTCACAAGGCTGGCCATTTTCCGTGAGAAAAGATTTCAAGTCATAGATTGATGGCTACAAGGTACCTCTGATTATATGATGGAAATCAAATGCGAACGACCTCAACTTCCAGTCATGGAGTAGCATGAACCACATTTTACCCTCCTACCTTAGACAATCAGAAAACTAGAGTAAATATGTGAAACAACTGTTTTCAAACATTATACACCAGGCAGCACAGGACTACAATCCCTGATGGAAGAAAAACAAATAAACTAAACCTTAAGACTGTCCTGGCTCTCTGCCTAGAGACACATTCCAGATTGCAGAGGGGATAGGGGATTCCAAGCAGGTCACAAATGTTTCCCTGAGCTGAAAAGACAGACACTGGAGATCAGGGAGTGTGAAGCAGCTGAAAGCTGCAGGACGAAGTTCTGTAGGGGAGAGAGCCAAACAGAGAAAGAGCTCCAAAAATATGCAGAGGGTCAACGAGTCTTTGCTAAATATTAACATATGCATGTATAGGGTGAAACTCCAGGAGGCTACGGAAAGAATGACCTAGGAGCTGCGAATAGAATGGTTCCCCAGAGCTCATACTGGGACTGGGAATTGTCTGAGTTCCCATGAGCCAAACTGGAGTCCTCAATGACAACACAGGGCATTCAGTAGAGACCCCAAAAAGGCCACACCTTAGTAGTGGAGCTAAACTGTCCTGGGAAAAAAGCTACTTGAGTCTGCATGAAGCTTAAAAACAAGCCTTGAAAGGACCAAACTGAACTACAAATAAATTAACTGGCTACCAGAACAAAGCTCAAGAATCTTTAGATGAAGGCAACAAAATCTAGGCACCCAACAACATAAAATACACAATGTCCAGCATCTAATATCAATAAAAACTTACTAGACATGTGAAGGAGCAGGAAAATGAGACCATAACTAGAGAAAAATCAGTCAATAGAAACAGATCCTAAACTTACAGAGATGATCAGCGGACAAGGATGTTAAACAGCTACTGTAACCACGTTCAAATATTCAGAGCAGCCTTTCTCAACTGGGGTTCTGCGAGAGAATTAAGCAGTACAAAAAGTTACTTGAGGGATTATTTTCTCAATTCTCCCAAGGATGGTACACAGCTAGAACCATTCCAGATGCACAGAAGTTAATTCACTACATACAACAGATAAGGCATTAGACCCAGTTCTCTGGCAACTCAATTGAGAGGGGCTGGATAAGAGAAATACATGAACATAATGAGGAAAGTAACAGAAGATACATTTTTTTAAAAAACAGGACTTCTACAGGAGGAAAAAACGTCAGGTCTGAAATGAAAAATTCACTGGATGGGATTAACAGCAGATTGAATAACTGCAGAAGAAAACGTTAGGGAACTTGAAGATGTAGGAGTAAAAATTATCCAAAGTAAAGCACAGAGAGAAAAAAAGAAGTAAACTGAGATAACAAAATTTAACTTTTAGGCTGCTTTGTTATAAATCATCTGCTCAGAATAAAACAAAAGGTTTCCCACTAAATATGAATGTTGTATAGACTATCTCTTTTTATCTGAAGTTACCAACAATAAATAAAAAAAACTTCCCCAACTGAAAGTACTAACAAGGATACAAGATAGTGCTATAGCACCAAAAGCCACGGGATAAATGTGGTATCCTCCTGGGCAGTAATTTTAATTAGCATTCAAATAAATTTGTGTGCTTTGCTTCAGCTGTTTTAGGCATCATCCTCGGAGAGAGTATATGTGTACGTATTCACCCTCCTCTCCCCTCTACAGTGAGGAATCTCTGTCAGGAGCACTTCATAGAAAAAGTTAAAGAAACAATGACTTAAGAAAATATTCAGGAAATCACTAAAAACACCAAGCCATTTCACTTCAAGTTCACCTACTAAATAACCAGTATTGATCTTAGATTCAAATCCTCAGGAAAAGGCACAGAGCTATGAAAATAAGTTTCCTCCAACACTCATTCCTTCAATAAACCACCAAAATAACAAGTCATCAAGCATCATCTTGTGATAACAGATCAATTTTAATTCTAGCACCTGAAGCTATACAAGGGTATGCTTTATAAACTTCATGGAACTGTTGTACACATTCAATAAAGTGACAACTGTGCAATACCACTTAGTATCTCAAAATCAGGAACATACTTTTGAATTGTTTAAACACAATCCACAGAATTAAAAACAAAATCAGAAGTCACCCACAGTTATACTAATTGTCAATTAAAAGTTTTACCACTTACTACTTGATATAGCAGTCAATATCTAGTAGGGGATATCAGAAGTGATTTCAGATTCTCATCCTGTTGTACTCTATTGGGAAGGTTTCTTGAGTAGCTATGTGACTGGCCAAAGGTGGGTACAACCAGGACCAGAACAGCATGTAAGGTTCTACCACAGTTTCTGTAGTTTTCACTTTTTTTCCTTTGTCAGCTAAAAGTGAACAGTGAGAATTAAATACTTATCTTTACATATACACAAGGTATGCTGTGAAAGCATATTTGCTTACAAACATATAAAAATACTTGTTAACTAGTTTGATAAGAAAATAATGTATAAAAGTATATAGCAAAACATTAATCATCTCTGACCCTGGAAAGATCAATTCCATATTTTATATTACAAACAAAAACAGTTTTAGTTTTTTTGAATCCCTTATCCAGAAATACTTGAAAAGGAAGACAGACAGAAATTATTTATTTTTACTCTCAACATGGCTGTGAAAAGAGTTAAATTAAAAAACCAAGAACACTAAAATGCCTAAGTCGAAAATGAGTCCAAATATTTGGCCACATAGAATATTATCTTTAGGAATAATAGTAAAGGCTTTACACGCAGTTTTTAACCTATAAATACAGTAGGCATTTTGGTATTTTGGCCACTGGAAAACAAAAGGCTATAGCATCAGTAAAGGTCTGAGATGTCTCACTTTTGTGGATTCAATTCAGTGTATTTAAGGTTAACTAAAGTTGACATCAAAATTTTTAGAGATAGGCAAAAATTCACATTTTAAAAAAACTCCCTATGTTTCTATTTAGAGTAACAGTAGGCAATATGATTCCAGAAGTTAAAAGTTATTTCACAACCTATGACTTCAGCTTGGCAAACAGCTTAGGTTCCAAAACTGATCCATCCCTATTAAAAGTAAGCCCTTAAAAAAAGAATGTGTCTGTGTATATAGATATCCATTTTAAAGGAATCAGATAATCTTTGAAGCAGCCTTAGTGTTTCCTTTAAATCTGTCTTGACTGACCATTGGATTAGCTTCATGGAAAGGATTAGCCAGCTTCTTGGTCTAAGGCTACCACGGTGATCATTTATCTAAGGCTAGAAAGGTACCAACGTGATGTAAACCGTAAGGAGAGAAGAGAAGATGAGGGCTTTTCCTGGCAGTTGGTAGCTAAAATTCAAGGGATTCTTAGAAAATGACACAGTGGCAGCCTTTCTTGTCTTTTTCTTTCCGTGTTGGTTCTGGTGAAGGAGGACATTCCTGCTCCTGAAATTTCCTGTAAGATAGAAAAACCTATAGATAATTGACTTTTTGGTAATACATTATTATAAATGCAGGTTATTGTTGGATGAGTCTGGTTTATGTGCATATGCTTTTCAATGTTAAATTTCAACTAGGGAATCAAAGCAAATCTTTGGGGGCAGGGAGGTACAAATGCTTCAACATGAGCATAAGCAAAGCTGTCTGAGTTTCATTTATGGGTGAGTATTCAATTAGGTGAGATGCTGAACTCAACAACCTCTGAGTTCCCTTCCCAGTTTGAAATTCCATGACTCTAAGGTATCCTTAGGAATGAACATCCATCACTAGAGTACCTGCCCTTATGAGGTATGCCATTCCTATCCTGGTTTTGCCACTTCGTAACTACAAGTCTGTATTAAACAAGTTAGTTGACCTCTCTGAGGGGTGTGTTTTTAAGGAGGGATAATAAAACCCTACCTTTCACAGTTGCTATGAGGATTAAAGAAGATTTTGTTATGTTCAAATGTCTAACAGTTTCTGGCACAAAAAGTCTCATGTACCCCCTCCTCACTCCTGACTGACTGATGGATGTGGATCAATTCTGAGGATCAAAACCAGGGATTAAATATTTCAAAAAAGCAATAAAAATTATTTTTAAAAAGCACTGGTGGGACTTCCTGGTGGTGCAGTGGTTAAGAATCCGCCTGCCAATGCAGGGGACACAGGTTCAATCCCTGGTCTGGAAAGATCCCACATGCCACAGAGCAACTAAGCCCGTGCGCCACAACGACTGAACCTGTGCTCTAGAGCCCACATGCCGCAACTACCAAGCCCACGCGCCACAACTTCTGAAGCCCACGCGCTCTAGGGCCCGCATGCCGCAACTACTAAAGCCCGTGTGCCTAGAGCCCGTGCTCTGCAACAAGAGAAGCCACCGTAATGAGAAGCCCACGCACCGCAACGAAGGGTAGCTCCCGCTCGCCACAACTAGAGAAAGCCTGCGCGCAGCAATGAAGACCCAACATGGCCAAAAAAAAAAAAAAAAGGAATTGGTTTGGGGGGTGGGGGGGGGCGGGTAAAATACACATAAAATTTACCATCTCAACCATTTTTAAGTGTACAGTTCAGTGCTTTACATATATTTACAATGTTGTGCACTACTATCCACCTCCCAAATCTTTTCATCTTGCAAAACTGAAACTCTGTATTCATTAAAAAATAACTGAATTTGGATTTTTAACAAAGTACTAAAAAATAAAAAGCAATCTTCTTTTCCACCCCACAAAAAGAATGCCCTAGTAACGGGCTAAGAAAAAGTACAAGTAGAAGCCCATAGCTCAAAATGTCAATTCACCTTAGACGTACAACTAACAGGAACTAACTCCATATACCTGTCAAACTAACTAGCAGGGAAACCAGCAGATCTAAGAACAGAGGATGAAGCAGAGGCCAAGCCACCAAGACCCAAAATAATCTCACAAAACCCCACCTGCTAAAGCAACTCACTCTTTCTCACACACACCAACTCCAGCCAAGCTCACTCACCACCTCCAGCTTCCTGGAACCCATTAACACTTTCTGAACCACAGAGGCCTCCTAGGCCAGCGAACAGAAAACCTCTATGAAGTCTGGATATCACACTTCATACCCTGTGGGACTGCTGAATCCCTGCTGCCTGGCTTCCTCATGGCCTGCAAGGAGTGGGTAAGAAGCAAAGCTAAGAGCACAGGCTCCGGAATCAGAGACCTGGATTTAAGTCCCAGCTCTGCCATTTAATATGTTCAAATTATTTCACCTCTCTGTACCCGTTTTCTCATGGGAGAGTAGGGGCATCACTGGGTTGTGGTGGGGATTAAATGTAGTAATACACGTGAAGCACTTAGCACAGGATCTGGCAGAGGCTACCACTCAAGTGTTAGCTGCTGTCGTCACTATCTTCACACCACCGCCACCTTTGGAAGGTGCACCAATTCTTTTCAAAATCTCTGTGTGTTCTCTACTTCAATATAATAAAATTAGGCTTTTTATGTAGGAAAGAACCAGAATTATGTACGTAATTAAAAATTGTAACATACCATGTCAAAAATGATTCCCAGAAAAGCATCACTCCTACATACACTTTCCTCTTTCTTACAAAAAACATTTAATGGTAATTTTTTTTCTTAGTTAATTTTTTTCTAAAGCATAATGTGACTACCCATCAAATTCAATAAATCAAAACAAACTTCTGGGATGTGTTTTGCTTACCTTATAACCCGGACAAGTTCATGGAAAGCTTGATCTACATTCATCCTAATCTTTGCTGATGCCTCCATGTATGTTACCTTAAGTTGTCGTGCTAACTGCTGTCCTTCTTCCTGCGTTACCTGAAATTTCAAGAGTTGTGTTTGAGGCACAGTATTAACAATTAGATCTGCTCCATCTACTGCTCGGCCACACACTGTACTGTTAATCCAGCCAGAGACCAAGCTGGTTTGTCTTAAGATGAACCAAGACACTTAATAGCTTAACTCATAGTGCTGAAGCCCACCTCTGCAGAAAACCTCAGAACATGACAGAAGCAAGATGTCAGCCTAGTGATTACTCAAAAAGTATTAAATACAACAGTGATAAATTCTGGGAAGTACAAGGTGCTATGAGAGTGTATAACCCTGCTGAGCAGGTCAGGGAAAGCTTCCCTGAGGAAGTGATATTTAGGTAAAGCATATGGAGTTGGGTCGGGGTGAAGAAGTATCCCTGACAAAGGAAACAGCAGTCATGAGGGCACTCCAAGTTCCAGAAACTGAAAGAAGCCTAGAGTGGCTGGAATACAGTAAGCTAAGAGAGAAAATGCCAAGAGATGAGGCTGGAGAGCAGGGCATGCCTCAAGAAGCCATGGGGTCTTCTTCACGCCTGCATTCCCCAGTACCTGGTACTTGGAAGACTCTCAATAAATATGTGGGGAAAAAAATAACGAATAGGACCACAAGCCCTCACAATGCCTTCCTTACATGAAGAAATGAAGGAAGGTAGGCAGGGAAGGGTAGCATTGCTGATGACATATAAATGGTAGGTCAGAATAAGAAAAGGCTAATTGAATATTAGCCCTATATAGTAAATGCCCTATACATATTTTAAATGTAGAGGGTTGGAATAGTGATAATTACCTACAACTATTAAACTATATTACATTTATATTTATATAGTGGGGCTGAAAATTCATATTTCTGAAAAAGTGACTTTCACTGCTGTCATTACCACAAAAGTAAACACTTATAGAAGGTGAGAAAATTACAGATGGGCAAAAAGGAAGAAAAAGAAAATTTAGGAACTTATCATCCATACAGAACCACATTCTTCTCATCTTTTTTCAATGATATACATTTTTCTCTGCAAAATAGAATCATAATTTTTGTATCTTTATCTTAGAACCTGGAACTATGCTAAACTCACTTATCTAGGTGAGTTTGTTTTGCTTTGTTTTTGTAAATGCCATAGGCTTTTCTACATAAGCAATCATGCCATTTGCTAATAAAGACAGTTTTGTTGCTTCCTTTCTGATGTGGATGTTTTTTCATTCATTTTCTGGCCTTACCTCACTGCCTGGAAGCTCCAAGACAGCAGTGGTGAGGGGGTACTTTTGACTTGTTTCTGATCTTAGGGAGAAAGCATTTGGTCTTTCACTATTAAGTAAGCTGTTGGTTGTAGGGTTTTATTACAGATGCCCTTTATCAGGTTAATAAAGTTCCTCACTATTCCATTTATAAAGAGTTTTTAGCAGGAACCGATGCTGCATTTTGTCAAATTTTTTTCTTCTGCATCGGTTGAGATCATATGATTTTTCCTTTTTAGTCTGTTAATATGATAAATTATACTGATTCACTTTTGCCTGTTAAATCAACATGGCATTCCTAGAATTAACTCCACTTGAGTGATAATGCATTGTTCTTTTCATATATTGAATTCTATTTACTAAAATTTTAATTAAAAAATTTTACATCTATGTTTCTGAGAAATATTGAACTGTAGTTTTCTTGTATCTTTGTCTGATTTGGTATCAGAGTAATACTGGCTTCATATAATGAGTTGGAAAGAATTCTCTCCTCTTCAATTTTCTGGAATAGTTACAGCAAGATCAGTTTGGTAAAACTGGCCCAGTGAATCCATCTGGGTCTGGAGTTTTGAGGAAAGGTTTTTACAATAAATTGGATTTATCTTATACATATAGTACTACTCAGCTTATCTATTTTTTTCTTGAGTTTGTGCCTTTCAAGGAATAGGTGTATTTCATCTAACCTGCTGAATTTATTGGTATAAAGTTGTTTATAGTCTTTCCTTATTATCTTTTAAATATCTATTAAGATTTGAGGGCTTCCCTGGTGGCGCAGTGGTTGAGAATCTGCCTGCTAATGCAGGGGACACGGGTTCGAGCCCTGGTCTGGAAAGATCCCACATGCCACGGAGCAACTAAGCCCGTGAGCCACAACTACTGAGGCTGCGCTTCTGGAGCCTGTGCTCGGCAACAAGAGAGGCCGCAACAGTGAAGAGGCCCACGCACCACGATGAAGAGTGGCCCCCGCTTGCCGCAACTAGAGGAAGCCCTCACACAGAAACGAAGACCCAACACAGCCAAAAATAAAGACAAAAATAAATAAATAAATAAAAGAGCCTTCCCTAAATTTATTAACAAAAAAAAAAAAAAAAGATTTGAAAGGATGGTTATCTCTCCCATTACTGAATTTGTCTTTTTTTTTTTTTTTTTTTTTTTAACCTGATCATTCTGGCTAGATTTGTAACTTTCATCTTCTAAAAACCAGTTTTTGGGTTTTATTTACTTTTCTATGTTTTTTCTATTTTCAATTTCATTGGTTTCCATTCTTATCTTTATTAGTTTACTTCTTCTGATTACTATGGTTTTAATTTGCTCTTTTTCTTATAGTTCTTAAGGTAGAAGCTAGTCACTGAATTGAAACCTTTTTTCTTTCCTAATACAAATATTTAATGCTATAAATTTCTCTATAGGTACTTCTTTAATAGCATCCCACAAATTTTGATATGTTGTTTTAGTTATCATTCAGCTCATAATACTTTGTAATGTCCTGTTTTTTCTTTGTACCGAGGGTAAATTAAAAGTATCTTAATTTCCTCATATTTGGAGATCTCCTAGATATCTTTGTTATTTCCAATTTAATCCCACTGTGGTCAAAGAACATACACCATCTGACTAGAATCCCTTTAACTGTATTGAGACTTGTTCTATGACCCATTCTCATTTCAAAAGATGTGTATTCTGCTGTTGTTCAGTGGAGTGTTTACTAAACGTCAGTTAGGATAAGTTGCCCAACAGTGTTGTTCAAACCATCTATATCCTTACTGATTTTCTTTCCACTTGCTCAATTACTGAAAGAGGTGCTGAAACTTCTGACTATAACTGTTCTTCCCATTTTTGCTTTAAGAATTTTGAAGCTGTTATTCATTACATGAATGTTTAGGATTGTTAAGTCCTCTTGATGAATTAATCTCTTTATCATTATGAAATGATCCTTTTTATTCCTAGTAATAATATTTGCTCCGAAATCTACTTAGTCTGATATTTATATTGCCACGTCAACTTTTTTTTCATTAGTATTAGCATGGTATACCTTATCCCATCCTTTGTACTTTTCACCTATTTGTGTCTTTACGTTGAAAGTAGATTTCTTGCAGGGTCTTGCTTTTTATCCAATCTGACAATGTCTGCCTTTTAATTGAGGTGTTCACACTATTTATGTTTAATGTGATTACTGATATAGTTGGGTCATCTTGAAATTTGTTTCCTAACCATCCCATTTATTCTTTGTTCTACTTATCAAAAGTTGCCTTCTTTTCGGTTAACTGTATTGTTTTTATGATTCCATTTGATCTTCTTTGTTGGCGAATAAACTATGTACCTATTATGTTATTTTTATAATTGCTTTAGAGTTTATAACATACATGTTTCACTCATCACTGTCTAATTCAAATGATATTATGTCAATCCATGTATAGTTTAAGAACCTTATAACAATAGTATGTTTCTCCCTCCTGCTCTTTTTATTATTATACCTATTACTTTAGAATATATTGTTATTATTTTTGCTTTAAACATCCAATTATGTTTTCAGGAGATTTAAATAACAATAAAAGTCATTTATATTTACCCACATAAATGGGTAAAGGTGTTCTTCATTTCTTTGTATAGATCCAGATTTCCATTTGGTATGGTTTTCCTTGTTTTTTGCATTTCTTTTAACGTAGGTCTGCCAGTAATAAATTCTTTCACTTTTTGTTTATCTGGGAGAAGTCTTGACTTCACCTTTGTTTTTGAAGTAGATTTTCAGATGAGTTTTTTCTCTCAGTACCTGGAAAGATGCTGTACCACCATCTTCTTTGCATCGTCTCCTGTGAGAAACAGTGTGACTGCTGTCATCCTTATCTTTGATCCCCTGTATGCGATGTTTCTCCCCCCCTGGTTACTTTTTAATTTTTTCTCTTTATCACTGCTTTTAAGCAATTTCATTATAATGTGCCTTGTAGTTTACTTCATATTTCTCGTGCTCAGGGTTTGTTGAGCTTTGTAAGTTTTCATCAAATTTAGAAAATTTTCAGCCATTACTTCTGCTGTTAATCCCATCCAGTGTATTTTTCATCTCAGACATTGTAGTTTTAATTTCCGGAAGTTTGATTTTGATCTTTTTACATCTTCCATGTCTCTGCTTAACATATTCAATATTCAGTCTTTTCTCTAGCTTCTTGAACATATGGTATATATGGTTATAATAACCATTTTAATTTCTCTGCTCACCAACTCTATCATCTGTGTCATTTCTAGATCTGTTTCTATTCACTGTTTTTTCTCCTTACTATGGGTCATATTTTCCTGCTTCTTTACATGCTTGGTAAGTTTTGAGTGGATGCGTGGTTACTAGATTTTTACCTATTGAGTTCCGGATAATTTGTATTCCTATAAATATTCTTGAGCTTTCTTCTGGGATGCAATTATTCAGAAAGTTTGATCCTTTCTATTGTACAGTACCAGAACAGCATTTCATCTAAGGCTAATTTTGCCCCACTACTAGAACAAAACCCTTCTCAATGCACTATTCGATACCCCAGGAATTATCAAGTTTGACACTCTGGCTGATTAGAATATTCCTGGGCCCTATTTTAGCTCAAGGTATTGTTCCCTCCAATCCTTTCAGGTAGCTTGTTCTCCTAATTTAATATTATATTCTCAAAATTCAGCACCTTCAATGCAATATCATTAGGCCATTACATTAATGCATATATATCTAACAATTACTTCATAACAGTTTATACTCTGTTGTGTTCCGAAAGAGTGGCGGGCAGGTTCTACACAGTATTAGTATACCCAAGTTTATGTAACCTTAAAATTTACCCTGCCACTCTTCAAAACAGCACATGTACCATAAGGCCTATGGTTTGAAATATAAATCAATCAAATCAAGCAAGCAATTAACAATAAGTAAGGAAGCCAAGTAAGAAAATAAATCTTTACAGAGCCACCAATTTAGAAAGGACAATTCCTTTTTTAAGAAAAGTTGACATAAAATTCCTTCCTACAAAAATATCCTCATGTTGTCAAAAATTCTGTTCCTTCATCCTGGGATGTCATCCCTTCTCTCCCAACTCTATACTCCTAATTTGTTTCATACTAATACTTCAAGACTCAAGCAATCAAAAACTTCTCCTTAGTGTTGTTTTTACAACAGCATCCCAGAAGGCCCATCACATCCTATAATGACCAGCAAAAAAAAGTCAACACACTACACTACAATTTTTGGTTTTGTTTTCTCATTATCCCACCATTATGTCCTTTTTAGCTAAGTTGTAAGGTATATTTGTCTTTGTACACCCAGAGCCTAGAAGAGCGCATAGTAGTTATTTAATAAATATACATTAAGGAAATAGAGTATGACCAAATAAGTACATCTTGAAGTAAAAGAAAACAGATATAAAAGAAGAAAAGTAAAAATAAATTTTTGCAACATGTCAATCTTAATAAATTACTTAACTTTACTAATATAAAGTAATTTGATTGGGGGAGGGAAATATATGTCCTTAAGAATTTTGTTCTTTGTATCTCTGCTCAATTATTCTTTAGAAAGCTACCTTGCCCTATCCCACCTACATAATGTAATTCGGCCAGAGGGAAACAGCAAATGACCTATCTTTATACAATTAAGAAAAATTAATGAATTAATGGTCTAGATGATAAAACAATCCCACGGCTAAGACTGTTTATGTGCTTCATTTATTTATTTTTAAAGCATGGTCTCACATCAGTCTTCCAGGAATCGAGGTCAGCAAAGTTCATACACACATTTCTGGTCAAGAAATCTCTAACCACACATAAAGCTGCTTATGAGCTCACTGGTGTAGCATACTTTTAACGAAGAAGTAAAAATAGCATCACTACCACCAAAGGAAAAAAATATGACAAAAAGAACACCACATGTACCAAAGCCAAAACATTGTGAAGCTAGAAATCAACAGAAGATTGAAAGCTACACAAACAAGGATTTCCTAGAGGTTCCCCAACCCAGAGAATTTTACAAAGATACCATATCCTAAGCCTGGATATTCTGGTTTAGTAGGTCTGAGTGCTACCAGAAATGTTTTGTTTTAAACAACAAAGGTGAACCTGATGCAAGAAATTCAGATTTACCATTTGGGAACCTCCAATGGGACTCAGTTCTAAGGCACAAATGAATATTTGTGAAAATCCACAATAACATGAGTTTATCTAATACTACGTATTTCTAAATAGAGAAGAGCAAAATGGGAATGATGAGAGCAATTTTATTAAACAAACTAAGTTTAATAGGAAGAGAGTACAACATCTGCAATAGTCACTTAGGGATGTGTCAAGTAAATGAATAACCTAAGTTTACAGAAGCAAAACTTGTTTTGATTTTCAAAAATATCTATTATGTAGAAAGAGTCATCATATTAATACCACATCTTGATTCACTGATGCCTTGATTCATTCATTCAGCAACTGTATATTGAGTGCATACCTTTGTTCTCTGTGCTAAGGACAAAACATGAACAAAACTAAGTGGTCAAAACAGAGAAGCCGTCATGGCGCTTACAAATCTTTTAGATGCAGACAAGGCACAAACAGGTAAGGCCAGAGAAGACCCTTGCTCTACTGTTGGGGGGAGGGGGTTCTTTTTCCTGGGAGGCTGCAGGGCACACTGTGGTCAAGGTACTTACAGATAAGAGGAGTGGGGATTAATATACTTAAGTAATCTATTGTTATAAGTATAATGGGCTCCTTTCTGGAATTAATGGTGGCCAGTAGAAATTAAGTACCTAACAAAGGGGACAGGAAAGGGAGAAGCTGAGGCAAGCCAGGAGAGGTAAAAGGGGAAAATCAAAAAAGCAAAAACAAATTTTTTTTAAAAGGCAAAAAACCATTGATTTCTAGACAAGGCTAAGTCAAGGACAAGGAACTTGAAATCAGAGCTATCATGAAGTCCACAGTCCAAGCCCACACACAGCTGCTGTATGAAATTTCAGAATCAATATGTTGTCATGTTTACCTACGTTTACATTTTAGCAAGGGCAAGTAAATCATTTACCCATATTTTCTTCCTATACCTCTGACAGGATAAACAAAATGATCAATGTATCTCTAAGAGCCCAGGTATGTGGTAACACTGCCATTCAAATTCTACAGATCTCTTTTTATTTTGGTGACCTTGTTTTTTCTACTGCTCTGTCCTAAGTGCCTAGAAAGTGTTCTATAAAAAATTGGATGAATAGGTGGGTGGATGAAGCAAGTCCACAGGGATACAGAAGTCAAAAGGAAATAGGCAAAGCCTCTTCTGGCTGATCTCCCCTCGCTCATGTGTTCAGAATCTCAGGAGCAGTAGTAGGAATGCCCAGGGCTGACCCACAAATTCAAAGAACATGGGGAACTGGCATTTGCTATGTAAGAGAAAACGGGCTAGAAGCTAGAGAAAGTCCAAAGGGTAGAGCCTAAGACAAAGGCAGAAAAGAACAAGCTGATCAGCAACTAAGAGCAAGCCAGACTGGTCACTGACCTAAAGAGATGACCAACAAGTCAACATTTCCAAACAAGTGGAAGAAGTTATTATGAGGTGCCTGTGGCCTGTCCAGGATCAGTTGGTAGAGCAAGTAAAGGTGCCAAAGCATTACAGAACATCATCTTTAATTCTGAAGAGACTTTTAAGAGATAAAAACCTTTAGTACAGCATCTCAATTTCAACTGCACCAAGTATGGCCCTCAAGGCTTGGAGGGGTAAGGCATGTTTGTCTTTGTACATCCAGGACACAGAATGTACACAGAAGGGAGTGTGCCTGAGCCCTAAGACACCTGAGAAAGACAAGGAAGTACCAACAAAAGGAGGTGGGAGGGGGGAGGATGCATAGGGAATGGTGTTCCAGAGCTAAGTAAACGAAGTGTTTCAAAAAGGAAAGTGTGGGTAACTGTGTCAAATGTTACATCTGCGCAAGTGGTGACCTTGACCGGGTGCTACATGCCTGCAGTCAGTGCAAACAAGAAAAAGAAAGGAAAGGAAGTAGAGAGCGAGCGTAGATAACGCTTCTAAGGAGTTTTGCTTACTAGGAGGAGCAGCAAAAAAGGTTCTCGGAGAGGAATGTGAGATTAGCTTTTGCTGTGGTTATTACTTTTTGTTTTAAAGGTGAGAGCATTGTAGCATGTTGCATGCTGATGGGAATAATCATGCAGGAGAGAAATGGAACACCTGGATGGAACAATTGCTGGGGTGATGCCCATGAGGAGGAACGGACGGGCTTCAGTGCCTATCAGAGAGGCTGGTCAGGGAGGTGAAGTTTATCCATGCAAGTGGGAGGAAGCAGAATTAATGGGGCATACGTGCCCTTAGGTTAGCGCATGTGGAGCTTGGGAACATGTAAAAATTTCTCAGTGAAATAGGAAAATACCACTCATCATCAATCTGCTGAGGATGAGGAAGGGGAAGAAAGTGTTATTAATTTAAAAACAGAAAGTAAGTAATAATCATCCAAACAAGTGGGAAATGAATAGACTAGAGAAACGTAGTAGGATTTCCAGTCAGCACTAAAGGCTCTCCCATAAGAGTAATGATGATGACTTTTACGCCTGAGTGCAGGGTGAAGGAACCTAGAAGAGAGAACACAAAGCATGGGAGGAATAAAATGTTTCTTTGTGCCTATCCTTCAGAGAGGAGAATCTATAGGAATGAGCAGAAAACTAAGCAGTTTTCAGCCATTTGCTTTTCTCCCTTGGATATATATACATTTCAACTTTTCAGCATGTACATAGTACTTAATGTCTATGTATATGTTTTAAAGCAGAGAAATTAAGAACTTACTCCAACCTAATTGCCGACCTTTAAGGGGATGGAAATATTAAACTTATCATCCCCTATATTGCTTCTTTTACCACCTTGTTCTTATTTTACTCTGAAATCTATTACTTTTATAAAAAGAAAAAAACTTAGATGAAAAATTTATAAATCTATGGTAAAAACAAAGCCAAAGTGCCACAATATGTTAATATCTGCAGACAGATGGAAACCACACTCCAAATACTGGCAATCTTCAATATATAAATGACTTAAAAGTAACTCATACAGACCCCTTGCCCCCAAGCTAATCATAGCAAGACTTGTTTAGTTCTGGTGGACATACTCCCTTTCCTCTGTTCTCCCTAATCTTGCCTAAACTATAGAAGACTCCCACCTCACCCCAGGCCTACCACTTATTCCTTTACTGGAGTTACCACCATAAAAAAGTTTGAGAAAAATCATGGCAGGAAACATATCTAACTAGCATTAGATAGGGCAAGAACTGCTTGCTCCCTGCAGAGTTACTTTGCCATTATTCCCCAGATCCAATGACATCTAAAAGTGTTTCTAGTACTAGAAAGGCCTGAGAAGAGCAGTAAAAAGGTTCTACTGGGCAATATTTAATAAACATAATTAGATTCAGAAACACTGAAGGAAATGGTCCCCAGAAAATAAAATATAAATGAGAAAAAAGAAAAAAAAGATGGACTGTCTACTCCAGGTTTTAAGATGTGAGCAATGTCATATCCTAAATTACTTCCAACAGCTTATACTGGTTTGAAATGAAGATTGAATGTTTTCACCTTAAGTTTATAATAATTCAGATTTGAAAGAGGTCTGACAGTAAAATTCATTCTACATCAGGTAACCATTTCTAAACCTTAGCATTAGAACAATATCATTCTCTTAAGTTCATGCGTTAAACTTGGTATACCTTCAACAAAACTTTACAAATAGAGCACACAAATCAAAGATTATGTTTTAAATAATAGTTAACTACAAAATGGAAGGCTATCCTCAATGCTGTTTATCAACCAATTTTTCCTGATGTTTGCACTTTCAATCAAAATCTGTTAACACAAATGTCTGTTAACACAAGGTTATATAAAAACAAAAGAGAACTTAAATACCGGCAAAAATTAAGTATTTAAACAACTGTATTCCAGATGTGGGATAGAGACTAAAGAACTAAAAGAAATGAAGACACCAAAAGAACCCCCAAATAATGTAGAGCCTCCATTAATTTATATCTGATCTTGTTCCCCCCCCCCACAAAAAGATGAGGCCAATATTTACCAAAATGTTTTTAAATTAAATGTGAAATAAGTGGGTAAGAACAAGTGAGTATAAACAAGCCTGCAACTAAATACTAAAAATATTATTTTCCTGCAGGTTACTGGTGTTAGAGCTGCCCATGTGTGAAGAATTAACAGAAAATTCAGTCATTAATGGGACTTAGGAAAAATCCAAATACTGTAATTTAAATCAAAGTCATTCTCTAAATGAGGTAATTTAGCATTAATACTGAATTACAGATAAGTTTAAGAGTATCTAACTAAATTAGAGCTGTGGGTGTTACCTAAGAAATTACAACATGTGAATGGAGCTGGTGCAAATACTTGCAGGCTTATAGAGTCCACTGAAGTTCTGTATAATACGTAAAAATGTCATGTCCCCAAAACTATTTCCTTTTTATTTGTCACCTATTATAGGACCTCTATAAAATCCAGTGTGCCACACTCAGCACAGTGTTTTTGATCATGGCACTTTCTCATTAAACATATCTGTTCACTTACATGATTACAAATAATTGGCTTCCCAATAGCAAAATTCCTTCTCACCTGTCTCTGATGATCCAGATCTGCTTTATTACCAATTAAAATCATTGGAAACTCATCACGATCCTTTACTCTGAGAATCTGTCTTTGAAACTTATAGATTTCTTCAAAACTAAAAACACAAAAACAAATTAATCAATTTGGTCAACTATGAGAATTCAGAGTCCCGTGCTCCATTTACTACTTTATTACTTTTCCTTTTTCTATAAAAACAAGAATGCAAATTCAATGAAATAGTGATCTAGACATGAACAGGAGACCTACAATTGAATAGTGATACAAACCTGCCTCTATCTGTGACTGAAAAGACCAACAGGAAACCCTCGCCAGTTCTCATATACTGTTCTCTCATAGCTCCAAACTCCTCTTGTCCCGCTGTATCCAGAACTAAAGAAAAAACAAGAAATGTAATTATGTTCGTGTTTTCATCTTACAAAAATGGCTTCCTCACAAGGGCAGGCCCAGTTAAACTGGGTCCTCTGGAGCACATCATACTTAGTACAATTTAAAAAATGGCATTCTCCTTTTAGTACTTTATTCAATGTTAAAGACAAATATATTCTAATGGCAGACAGTTTCAGAATTATCTTCATCAGTGCAGATTGATTTTGTAGTTAGAATATATTAGCATAGCAATTACAAGGTTAAGAATATCAAATACATCTAGGCAGACAGTCAGATAACCTCTGAAGTCTCTTGATGTTTACCTCCTCCATGAAAAGAACTGAAAAAGATACCTGTAAATTCAAGAAAGAAATGCTGGTCCACCCCACCCCCCAAATACCATACTGAATGTACAGATGCTAATGTATTTCTTGATCTCTGTGAATAAAAGAATCATACAAGTTAAAAGAACAGGGCTTTCTTTTGTGGAGGGGTGGAAAGTTTAGCCAAGCACAAAACACTGTTTGCTAAGGCCTCTGTGCTATAAACTCTAAGCAAGTTAGCAAATATTGAAGCTTTTCTATATTTACTTCACCCATTTCAGCCTTCATCAAAAGGTAGGAAGAGCCGAAACCTCATGTTTTTTCCAAATGTCCCAACAAACACAACTTCAGCAAGTTACAGTGACGTGACCAATTTCACCAGAACAAGCTCAATCCAATTACTGTTTTACATAACATTTACTGAGGAATATTTAAATTGCCTAATATGCAGATTCATCAACCAAAACTAATAAAAGAGATGGGCTTATATTCAAGATCATCTAACATTTCAATTGTAGTATTTAACCTAGCAAAACATCAAAGCTTACTTTTAAAAATATGTTACGTGAACCATCAAATAAAGGAAGATTACTTACTATCTAGCCGGGCTGCCCGGTCATCTATCACGCACTGCTTTGTGTAGGAATCCTCGATGGTTGGATCATAATCCGTTACAAAATAGGACTGTAAGAAAAAGAACCTTATTTTAAAATTTATGTTTACTTGCCCAAGTACCAATGTAACTTTATCCAGAATTAATCAAAATATTTTCATTGTATTAAGGTTTATCCTACTATGTTAATTCCCCATTAAATGAAGTCTATTCAGAGCAGGTTTCAAGTAGAGAAAGGGTACTAAATATCTCTGAATTTTCATCTGAAATATGCAAGAAGACTGTAAAAGATCTACTGCAGTTTTTCTTTTCATAATTAACTTATATACACCTAAGACTCTAGATCTCAAATTCCAGAAAAACTAGAAAAACACAGTAAGCTATAATTCAGGTCTATCTGCAACCCGATGGCAGGCATCAGTCCTTAGAACAAAGTAGTTTGAAACAAACAGGATAACACGAAGTCTGCCTGATTCAATGCCTCATCTTCTTTTCTCCACTTTTCGCACACCTTGTCTTAGAGTTCCCTTTCAGCTGCCTTGTGTATTATCCTAAGGAAATGATTTCAGGATTTTTTTTCATCTTTGTGGATCTCAAACTTATTCTTTCACTAATATTTTTGTTAGTTTTTCATCTTAACTTCTATTTCTTCTTCTGTTATAGCAAAGCCACCTAACTATTATCTTATGATATCATCACCAGAAGGAGGACAGTTAAGGTAGCAGAGTAAGAAGGGAAGAGTCTTAGCGAACCACTTAATATTTGTATGTTACATTTCACAATCTTTTTTTAAAGGTTTTAGAAAAAAAAACAGAAACAAGAATCTGAAAGACAACTTATTTCCCCCTTCATACAGAAGGGCACTAACTAGGATACTGACATCAGTTCTGAGTATCTCCTTCGCTCTGTCCCTCTTGACTGACTTCCTCACAGCCTATTTTGCCACTAGCTCATTACAAAATCTGAGGGATGACTTGGAAGAAGGCAGCTTAATGCTAGGAACGGGCGCCAAAGGTGTTCAGTCATTCTTCAGGCAAGGGCTCCTGGAAGCTGGACCTGCTGGCTCCAGAGACACATCATTCTTAAGTGACAACCCCTGCATGGTGAGCTGTGCAAACACCAGAAAGCTACTCAGAAGTAGGCACTCTGAACAGGGCAGCAAAGAAACTCCTGGTTTGGCGGCGGGAGGGAGACTGATCTGCTTGCTACCATGACTCTATATTTATTTTATTTGTGAATGACACTTTCTATTTTTTATTTATATTTTTGGATTAACTTTAATTACAGAATTCGGCATCCATAATCCTATTTCCCTTTTGATGGCTTCATTTAAATGCATGATTTATTAAACAACGTCTATTGAAATCAAAAACATTTACCAACAGGAGCAGCTTTGAGTAGAAAGCCATCTCCATCACCACCCCATCCCCATTCAAAAATACACAGACATCAAAACAACCCTGAACTGACTTTCTGGCACCCACACCTCTTCAAAAAGTAAATACAACTGGCAATAACAATATTCTTTGTATCCACTACTCTAAACAACACAAAACAGCAGTCTTTCACCAGGCAAGCTGGATAAAGCATGCTATTTATATCTTAAGATTAGTTTCCTGAAACATGTTTCTCCATAGTAATCTGACACTTCTTGCCATGCTTTCATCTTGTAAAACCTAAGTTTCATTGACTACTCCCAAGTTATGCCTAAATGTGCCAAAATGTCCCTCCCACTCTGTCTGAGAACACAACGGACAAATATTAAATATATTTTTTCAAATGTCCAAGTCATGTATAATAGCTAAAACTCTTTCAATGTGATGGGTTTTTTTGCATTGTGATACCAAATTTAAAAAAATAACACGTATAGAGGATTGTTGGTTTAAGCAACTTTGAGGGCAATTAAAATAAACTGTTTTTCCTTTCTGTGACTGTGGAAGTTTCATATTTTCTTTGGATGTCTTAGCTCTTGAAATACAATCTTAATGTTATAAGAATTTTGCCACTTCACTAACACTGGCATGCATTTATTCCACTCATTAATTTTTTTTTAAATGTTAACTTTTAAATGTGTAGATACTCTTATTTTTTTTAATTAATTAATTAATTTATTTATGGCTGTGTTGGGTCTTCGTTTCTGTGCGAGGGCCCTCTCTAGTTGCGGCAAGCGGGGGCCACTCTTCATCGCGGTGCGCGGGCCTCTCACCATCACGGCCTCTCCCGTTGCGGAGCACAGGCTCTAGACGCGCAGGCTCAGTAATTGTGGCTCACGGGCCTAGTCGCCCCGCGGCATGTGGGATCTTCCCAGACCAGGGCTCGAACCCGTGTCCCCTGCATTAGCAGGCAGATTCTCAACCACTGCGCCACCAGGGAAGCCCTCCACTCATTAATTTTTAAGACAAATTAATTGTTGGAATTTCTGGATATTTAGGTCTACATTTCATCTTTGTTGTGTCCTATTTTCAAAATTTGTAGAGACCTTGCTACATACCGATTTTAAAGAGCCATCCTCACTGAGAGCATCATCCTCCCTCATAAAGATCCATCTTAAGGAACATTACCCTGAGGCCTGACTGTCACAGAGTCAAAGATCCCTTTCCCTCTCACAATTCTAATAAGCCACAGGTTATAATGTGCCTAAAAACAGCAACCATCGTGTGCAGCTAAGAAAGATAACCATTACCTCCTACCACAAAGACATAACTTTTTTTTTTTTTTTAAAGGATTTTCTTATTTATTTATTTATTTATTTATTTTTGGCTGTGTTGGGTCTTCGGTTCGTGCGAGGGCTTTCTCCAGTTGCGGCAAGCGGGGGCCACTCTTCATCGCGGTGCGGGGACCGCTCTTCATCGCGGTGCGGGGACCGCTCTTCATCGCGGTGCGCGGGCCTTTCTCTATCGCGGCCCCTCCCGTCGCGGGGCACAGGCTCCAGACGCGCAGGCTCAGCAATTGTGGCTCACGGGCCCAGCCGCTCCGCGGCATGTGGGATCTTCCCAGACCAGGGCTCGAACCCGTGTCCCCTGCATTAGCAGGCAGATTCTCAACCACTGCGCCACCAGGGAAGCCCAACATAACATTTTTGTTACTTAAACCTGGGCCCCAGATATTTGAGGCAGCAGATCACCAACAAGAAATCAGTCTCTGATGATGGGCAGTCCTGGATTTAATTCTAACTCTGCTACCTTCTAGCTGTGGAACCTAAGGCAAGTTACTTTACCTCTTTAACCTTCAGCATCTGTAAAACAGGATAGTAACAAAACCCCATGGAACAGATAAAATGAAGTAATGAATATAAAGCGCCAAGACATGCTGATGATTAATAAATGTTAGTCAGTGTACTGTTTTTGTCATGTAATAAAATGGTATGAACTAACATTTTTATTCAAGTAAAAAGATGTGCTAATACCAGGAACAGCTGTTATAATTCCAATCCTAGTTATACCACAGACCAAACTTGGTATCCAAAATGTTGTGTATCAAGATAAAAGCTCCCCATCTGGAGTTCTGGAAATATTTTTTGGGTCTGAGCAGTAATTACACAAGTATATACATATGTAAAAACTCACCAAGCAGCACATTTAAGATGTGTGCACTTTTTTGTACGTATACAAATTATACCTCTATAAAATGCATGAATGGTTCCCCACTGCTTATAGGATTCAGCCCTTTCTTTACACAGTTCACAAAGCCCTCCAGTTTGATGTGTGTTGCTCACCATTCAAAGTGTTATTTTTCACGACCTGAAACCCTTCTGCTGATTGCTCTTGCTCTTGGTTTCATGCATTTGTTCAACAATTATTTATGGGGCATCCCAAGGACAAGGTCCTTACTTTCACAGAACCCACTGCTTTTTACACATCTAGCAATTGTGCTGTGACTGGGGGCAAGGGGAATGGGGAGTATTAATCGTATTGGCCAAAGAACAGAAACAGCATGAAATGCGACTAACATGCTTGTTCAGAAGGCAACAAAATTTAAGCAGTTAATACTGCAGTCATACATAGGAACTATGTGTACAATTCACTTATAAACATAGAGCCCCAGCAATTTGCCTGAAAACAGTCTCTCTCCTGAAATTGAAAAAAGCTACCAACCACAGCCCAGAAAGGATATTTTGTAGCAGAAAGCAAGAAAAAAACACCAAAACACAGCACTGCATTGTGGAAGACAGCAGAGGCGCAGGCAAGGGCAGGAAAGCACAGTGGACAAGAGTTCAGTCCACTGAAAGGGGTAATGAGGGTCAGGGGTGGAGAAAGTAATGTGCTTTCCTGAAAACACAGGAGAGGATGCATGGAGAACAATCTCAGCCAGAAAGAAATGGAATGCCTCCTTTCAGTGAGTGGGATGCCTTCCAGGTAGTAAGAAGGGCAAATGTGGACCTAAGTCTCTTTAAGGTTGTTAGGATTTATGGAGAAAAGTTTAAGATTAGGGAAGCTGTCCCATTCAGACAGGGAGACTTTCCCTGATAAACTCTGGTCTGAGAGTAGGGTTGTCCAAAGCTCTCAGTAACAGAATAGTGATAGCTGGGAATGTTATTCCTGCATATATGCCACTAGGTTGCACAACAGGAGCTCCGCTTGGCTTAAGAGAATTGCCACTTCGTTCTCTTCCCATTCAAAGAAGTTGCCTTAAGGAAGATAAGGAGGAGCCCAGGGAGGAAAGAGAATAAGCTGAGGCAACTTCTGCATTTAGTGGGCAGGAGTGACAAGTCACTCTCTCCAGACACCGAGCTGCTGGTGAAAGTGTAGTTCCCAAGCACTGCCACAGAGCGGTGCCTGGTCTACACTTTGGGTTGGGTAATTTACTGGAGATTCTGGGAAACTCAGTAAATCCAGCTCACTGGTTAAAGTCCACCACCCTCGCATATAAAAAGGACAGGAGGTTAGACCTAAGGTGCCACTGGGGAGCTGTAAACAAATGACAGGGCATTTCTGAGCACAGCACGATTCTTAGGAGTCCTCTAAACACATAGGAAAGAAGAGGGGAAAGGGAGAGAGCAGAGGAAGGAAACTGGTTAAACAGTATGGGAAAACCTTGACAACTACTGAATCTGGGTAATGTGTATACGAGTGTATATTATACTATTCTCTCTACTTTTGCATATATTATTTTAAAAAATTTAAATCTGGTGGTAGCACATTAAATACTACAGGAAGGGTCAAATCAAGGGAAGAATAAACTGGATCGTTTTTAGTCCTGAGCTTTCACCTCACTCTACTCAAGACCAACTAACTCACCCAGAAAGTTGAATTTTTTTTCTTGGCCAGACTATTTTGCAGTTCTCTTTATGTTTTACATTTTCACTTTGATTGTCCATGCTTCCCCCAACCCGACTAGAATATAAGATCCATGAGGACAGAGATTTTTGTCAGAGGTAGAGTGACTTGCCTAATGTTTAAAGAGCAAATCACCGGCAGATCCAGCACTAAAAGCAAGGTTTCCAGGCTTTTGGCCAATGTTCCTTCTGCTCTACTCACCCTGACTCTCTGGAGTTAAAGCACACTCATACGCACCCTCCATTCCTGCTTCCACTGCTCCCATTTTAAACAAATGAAATATTCTCCATCACAGTAACAGGAGTCATCATTTATAGAGCATTTGTTATGTGGCAAGCAGTTTATAACTGATACATATAAAATTTTCCCAATTAATTTTCACAATGATTCTTTAGATATATATTTCCCTCTTAACAGATTTTTTTTTTTAAATGAGGCACAGAATTATGTTACCTCTTCCAGGTCACACAGCTAATAAGGAGAAGAACTACAATTTAAGTTCAGCTCTTATCCTCATGAATGTTTCAGAATTCCTGCGATTTAATATAATTCATAAAATTTCAAATCTTTCATTCCTTTATTGGCCTGTAAATAAGGAGTAAAAGTACCATGAAAAATAAGGAACAAGGAAAACCAAGACTAACAACTTCATGTTCCTTTCTTACCTTTCTTGAGATCCTGCTCACCTCTCCCTTTTCCCCCAAGTGACACACAGAACCCAGGTCATGAAACATTCTAGACACAAAATTCTGTGGTTCTCTGGCTCCTCTCCACTTTAAGTCAGTATTTTCCTATTATTATTTCTAGCCACAAAACCTGTATTGTTTTTTAAATTATGATAAAATAAACCCAAACATGAGGTTTTAGGAGGGCTTGCTTTCTATTAATACATGCATTTATAAAGTCTTCACTAGAAGCAGCAGGATGAGAAGAAAACGTATGAGCTACGGAGTTTGAGAGAACTGAAATTCAAACACAGATGCCATTCTACTTCCTCTTAGTTTGATTAACATCTCTAAAGCCCATTTTCTCAACAGAAAAGAGTGAGAACAGGGCTAATTTAAGGAGGGCATATTCCAGTGTCCACTTCAGATGTGGCACTGAAGGATAATGGAAAAGGAAACCCAGAAGGCAGAAAGCGGGCACAAGGAAGGGGGATGGTGAAGGGTTAGGGCTGCTCACAGAGCTGCCCCGAGGGACTGAACAGCTGCGATCACCAGTGATGCTGTGTGTGCACCTCTCCTCTTCCTGCTTATCCCGGCCCATTCCACCACTGGATCTTGGTGTGCAGCCGCCAGGGAGGCAGCAGAGTGAAGTGGGAAGAGCCTGAGGTGTGAGTCACCGACCAGGATACAACTCTACCACCTTTACCAGATGCGGGAAACTGGAGCACCTCATTTAATCTGCCTGAACCTCAGTTTCCTTGTCTGTAAGATGGAAATAATACTAACCTTGCCGGATTGTTGTAAAAAGTAAAAATAATGTATGTGGAGTATTTTTACAGCACAGCCTATGATACACAGTAAGCCTTAAGTTATAGCTAATGAAGCCCAAACCACATCTTACTTTCTTTGCAAGGCCTCCAGCACTCCAACCAGAAAATGATCTCGGTATGCTCTGAATTCCTCTTACCCTTAAGGTGATGATAGTCTGGGTTTTCCCAACTTCAAATAGTCTACCTTATCATTGAAAGTTGTGATTTGGAAAATACGTATATCAAGCTTTACGTATACCATGTAATTGGTACTTACAATTTCCTTTATAATTGCTCATCTTTTCATGTATGTGTATATATGAAGATATAAATGAAACACTGAGCTAATAAACTCAACAGGTTATTAGCATAAAACGTTCCTTCAAAGCTCTTCTGTGCGCAAGTTCTTCCTTGCACCTGAATGAAATCTAAGGCAAATCTCCTAATTTTTTCCAATCATTCTTCAATTATAAATAGTTGTTCAATTACTTTCAACCCCAAGAACATTGTGATTTCAATAATTAAGATGTCTATACAGATGGCTAGTAGGCACATGAAAAGATGCTCAATGTCACTAATTATTAGAGAAATGCAAATCAAAACCACAATGAGGTACCACCTCACACAGGTCAGAATGGCCATCATTAAAAAGTCTACAAATAACAAATGCAAATAAACATAGAAACAAACCTAAATGTCCATCGACAAATGAATGGATAAAAAAGATGTGGTACATATATACAATGGAATACTACTCAGCCATAAAAAAGAGAATGAAATAATGCCATTTGCAGCAACATGGATACAACTGGAGATTATCATACTAAGTGAAGTAAGAAAGAGAAAGACAAATACCATGTGATATCAATTATATGTGTAAGCTAAAATATGGCACAAAGGAACCTATCTACAAAACAGAAACAGACTCATAGACCCAGAGATCAGACTTGTGGTTGCCAAGGGGGATGGGGGAGGGGGGTAAAGAGAGGGATGGACTGGGAGTTTGGGGTTGGTAGATGCAAACTATTACATTTAGAATGGATAAACAACAAGGTTCTAATGTATAGCACAGGGAACTATATTCAATATCCTGTGATAAACCATAATGGAAAAGAATATTAAAAAAGAATGTATGTATGTGTATAACTGAGTCACTTTGCTGTACAGCAGAGATTGGCACAGCATTGTAAATCAACTATACTTCAATTTAAAAAAACTGAAAAAAAAAGAAAAAACATAATAATTAAGATTTCTAGTACAGTGTCTTAATTGCATTAGTCAATACTCATCTAAATTAAAGTTTCTTTCTCCCCTTTCTACACAGAGCTGAGACGTCTGCGATTGGACGGGGGTGTGGGGATAGTTAAGACCAGTCATCTTCTCTCTTTCCCCATCTTATTATGCATCTTTTCTACCCCCAGCAAGGCTGCCTCTGCTCTGGCTCCTTAAGGGCTGGAGCTGAAGGAGTGGGGAGAAGTAAGGGGGCTTGAAAAGACCACACCAGTGAAATCTGATGTCCATGCTAACTTTCTCATGAGGGCCTACAGGCTTCCTGGAAGAGTACACCAGTGAGACCCTCCACGTGCAATTCCCAGGACATGAGTGAGTCCTGGCCATTTACACTTCCAACTCTCAATCCTTGGGGTTCCCATGGGCACCTCCCGATTCACAGCATCTTCTAGGTAGCCATGCACAGTGTCTCTTTTTAGAAGGCTTTTTAAGCTGGTTTCATCCAGAAACTCAGGGAAACCTACTGTCTTTCAAAGTGCATATTGCTAACTAAACAGCCCTCTTCCTTTCTCTCTGCTATCAATCCACAGATTCACATACTAATCCTTATGCTCTCCAAACACCTGGGGATACATGTCAAGTTCTCAGAATGATTCTATTAGAGCTTCCCCCCATCATTAGGCTTCAATGAAGGGGGCTTAAGAGAAGCATCCTCTCCTCTCTGCTGAGTGTGGAGGCGGGAGAGGACAAAGAACACACAGCACACTGACAGCTCTCTCCAAAAAACATCCTTGTCTCAGAACCCTTAACTCTCCACACTTTTACTTCCTGGAGATAAAGCATGAGCTAAATGTGCAATAGCAATTTAAGGCCACCTTCTATTCTATGCAAGTCCTTGAAATATGAGAGTCACTGGGCAACTACTGCTTTATTCCCAGCCTTTGGGGCTTCAAGAGAAACTAAAATAGGTTAGAGTTCCAGTTAAAATCCTGTTATATATGTCCAACTAGATTTGATGAATCCAAGGCCTACCTCACGCCTTTCAGAACTTCTTTGGCATTAAGCAAGGTACTCTGCACATAGTGAGAGCCTCAAAATATTTTCTGCTGGAAAACCCAGTAATTATGAAGATCATAATGAGGAGTTAGGAATTAATTTCCAAGAGCACTATAAGGACCTGGTTAGCTATCAGGAGCCTCTGTTTGCTAAAACAGGAGCCGTGCAAATTCCTCTGGTAACACTAGAGAAGACTACAGCAACTTCAGGCAGCTGTGAGCCAGTGTCGGGCGCTTCCTGGTGTCACTTTTTAACAGCAGCTGTCAAGTCACAGAGAACCTTTGTTCCCTGCAACACCCTCCCTTACTTTCATGTCAAGTGTTTCCAATACGCTTGATATTCCTTCACTCAAGTACATATTTTTTTCCTGATTGAAATGAGTATTTCATTTAATCTAACATGCATAATTACAGAGATCTCCATAATTTATCCTCCAGAACTCTAATGCAGAATAATAAAAGCTACCCTAAACCCTGTAATCTTTTAGCTTCTTTTTAACAAAACTTAGGCCTTCAGTCAATGTTGCTGTCTCAGACTGTCTAAAGCCACCATGAGCCTTTCATGTGACTTCTGTGCAATCTCAGCGATAATATACATACCTCAAGCAAAGTAACTGCTTGCAAATCAATGGGTCTAGTATGCACTAAGAAAAGTACAGTACGAAGTCAACTTACAAACTGGTTCTATTACAAAAGTTTGTTTCTAAAGTCAGTTATTTGGTGCTCATTTTCCCGGGGAAAACTGTTCTAATCTGTGTTTAGGTCCATAGGCCAGACCACAAAAACTACTGTTGAAATTTGGTCCTGAGCCAGTATTAACCCTGAGTCTAACCTCTGAAGCAGAGTCGTCTGGCCCAAGAAGAAATGGGAAGAGTTTTGTTTCCTTTCCCAGAGTACAGAGCCAGCCAAAGCTATGCTTATAAGGAGGAAAAGCTTGTCTTGGGGCACCCCTTGTACACCCAGCCTCCTCATTCTGCCCCAACTCCCCACTACTACACTCTTACCCTAGCTCTCACCCAGAGGCACCAGGTAGACAATTATCGGTCCAAATGAGAGCACACTGCAGCATGAGACAGCTCACCCCAGCCCTGCAAATGCTTGCTCTTTTTCAAAAGCAAAATTCTAAACCAAAATGAACCTTCAGTAACATTTTTACCTCCGGTTCAAAAAGAAAAAGAAAAGCTTCAGACTCTGTGAAGGGAAAATTATTCTGGGGGGGTAAACCGCCATTTCATGATGCCAGCTCCCTGTATTCTTCACAGCTTTCATCCTTCCAAACCCACAGGCTTTAAAAGGAGAGAAGAAAAGAGAAAGGTTGTCCTCTTTCCACTTTCCCGGCCCTCCACCACCCTACAACTTGTAAAGCTAACCTATGGGGTAGACAAGATCACACAACATTTTCCATTCACAATGCCAGTGAGTGATTTTCAAAACTGTCAACAAGAGGGAAAGGGCTGCCACAGCTACAGCCACGATTCATATATACAAACTATTTGCATGTAAGTCAAGCTTGACTCAGGAGCTACCTACATAACTAGACAGTCATGTCTAGTTAATGTCTAATGTTGGCATAATATTTACAAACCGTTGAGCAACAATAAGCCAGTGGCCTCTATCATGTAGCATGATAAAGTTTATTTCACTTCCTTGAACTTAATAGTTGTTTGCTCTCATCCCCATTACTGTAGTCTTATACAGATAACATATAAAGCCTACAGGAAGTTTTAAGGATAAGAACTAACAATTTTTTAAAAGCACAATGATAATTGGCACAGAAAGAGTAATAGATAAACAAAGAGGGCCATATAAGCCTGTGTATCATATGTACCTCACACCATCCCCATGGGAAATCTGAGTAAATCTCAGACATTCCCTTTTTCACACCAAGGCACAACTCTTGTGTCTTTCAGTTCTTGCCTTGACTGAACCTTGCACTCCTAGGGAGTTTCCACACCCACCCCATCTTTTCCATCCCCATAGCTATTACCTTAGTTAAGTTAGCCTTTCTTACCTCTACCTCATGTGGACCACGGCTGCCTAAACAACATTATGCTGCCCTCAGTGGGACACTTTAGATGAACGAGGCTGCCCCTAACCTCTAGGGGCACAAAACTGTCCAGGCTTAACCTGGGTCCCATCTCTGCATCCTGCCTTTCCATATCAGGGTCCTCCCCACACTGGAGTCCCTTAGGTCCTCTCTGCAGGCTCAGCCCCACCACACAGACCTGAGGACCAGTATCAGCTTTAGGCAAGAAACATTTTCAACTGTTACAAGATCCACATTCAGAGTCTCAGCTTTGTTAGCTTTGTTACTCGTCTGTCCTTGGCACGATACTACAATGCTGATAACTGCTTCTATTTCACTCCCAAACCCCAATATCACCATTTCTCCTCCCTTTTAATTGACTTTCCCAATCAACATGTGTTCCAGCTCTTATAATTGGGTTTCTTCTACTCTGAACTCTTTTCTCATAATAATCTGCTAAGTAACTCAGGCCCTTCCTAGAACGAGGGCCACATTTTTGTTTGTTTGTTTGCTTTTAAGAGCATTATTGGGATATAATTCACATACCATAAAATTCACCCATTTAAAGTAGACTATTCAATAGTTTTTATTAACTTACAAGGTTATGCAGCCGCCATCACTATCTAATTCCAGAACACTTTCACCACCCCAAAAAGCAATCCTATACCCATTAGCAGTAATTTCCCATTTCCCCCATCCCCTCCCATTCTTATGGCCACTAAACGACTAATCTACTTTCTGTCTCTATAGGCTTGCCTGTTAGGGACATTTCATATAAATGGAATCATACAATATGTGACCTTTTGTCTCTGGCTTTTTCCACTTAGCATAATGTTTTCAATGTTCATCCAAGTTGTAGCATGTATCAGTACTTCATTTCTCATTCCTTTTTATGGTATGCCATTATATGGATATATACACCATACTATATTTATCCATTCATCAGGTAATGGACATTCGGGATGCTTCCACATTTTGGCTATTATGAACAATGCTGCCATGACCATTCATGTACAGTCTTTTGTGTGAACATATGTTTTTGTTTTTCTTGGGTATATAACTAGTAGTGGAATGGCTGGATCATATGGTAACTCTATGTTTAACTTTTCGAGGAACAGCCAAACTGTTTCCCAAAGTGGCTGTTCCATTTTACATTCCCATCAGCAGTGTTCAAGGGCTCTCACTTCTCAATATCCCCACCAACACTTGTTACTGAACATCTGTCTCTTTGATTCTAGCCATCCTAGTATAAAGCAGTTATTTCTCTGCAGTTTTGATTGGCATTTCCCTAATGGAATGTTGAGCATCTTTTAAACATGCTTATTTGCCATTTGTATATCCTCTTTGGAGAAATGTCTATTCAAATCTTAGCCCGCTTTTAAAGTGGGCTGTCATTTTATTGTTGAGTGTTAAGAGTTCTTAATATATTCTTCATACAAATCCTTTATCATATATACAACTTGCAAATATTTTCTCCAACAGTCCCATTATTTTATAAAATCTTCCTGCCAAAAATTAAGACACAGTTCCTAAATCTCAACCATGAGCCAAAGTCCTGTTACCCACCAACAAGTTGCCATAATTCCAACTTCCATATACCCACATTTCTGGGTAATATCTGCTCCTGTGTTCCATCAGTCATTTGCACTATCCTCCCACTGTGCGGTGGATCCGCTGTGATGTTTGCCTAGAACAAAATTTCCATGGCCATACCCACCTCCCTAACACCCATCCACACCTCCCCCAACCCTGAGCTTTCCCCATCACACTGAACTTCCTCTGCCTATGAAATGCCCTAGCACGGTTCCCTTGTGCGAGTATTTGGAGTCGCCCTGCTTCATCCAGTCTAAGGTGCCGTCAGTTCTGAGCCCACCATTATTTTATAGGCCAAGAATGAAAAAAATGCCAAAACAACCATGGCACATCTTTGATTATGAAGCAGCTTAATGTCAGAGATACTAAAATGTAGAGGAGAAAAAAAGGTGTGAGTTAGAATCAATGAAAGACGGTAGTTCCAGACAACAACTTTATAAGGCTGGTGTTATTATTCCCGTTTTGCAGACAAGAGCATTTAGACTCAGCAGTTAAGTGACCTGCCAAACGTCACAAGGTCAGTAGGTTGGTGGAACTGAGATCCAAATCCAGGTCTGACTCCAAAGCAATACTGCTTCCATTACATTTTCTTTAACCTGCCATATTAACATCAAAGCATCGGCATGCGTCAGTTTAAAAAAGAAATCCTATTACTCTTAAAATAAGTTATTTTTTTTAACTGTAAACTGCTATTGCCAAATAGGAAAGACAGTTAAAAACAGCTTTATTCAAAATGAAAACACTCCATTTCTACATTAAGAATAAAGGTCTAGGGACTTCCCTGGTGGTGCAGTGGTTAAGAATCTGCCTGACAATGCAGGGGACACGGGTTCGAGCCCTTGTCCGGGAAGATCCCACATGCCGCAGAGCAACTAAGCCCATGCACCACAACTACTGAGCCCATGTGCCACAATTACTGAAGCCCACGTGCCTAGAGCCCGTGCTCCACAACAAGAGAAGCCACCGCAATAAGAAGCCCGCACATCGCAACGAAGAGTAGCCCCCGCTCACTACAACTAGAGAAAGCCCACGCGTAGCAACAAAGACCCAACGCAGCCATAAATAAATGAATGAATGAATGAATGAAAAAATAAAGGTCTAATGGGACTTCCCTGGCGGTCCAGTGGTTAAGACTCTGCACTTCCTTCCACTGCAGGGGGCATGGGTTCGATCCCTGGTAGAGGAACTAAGATCCCACATGCCTAGCAGCACGGCCATAAATGAATAAAGGCAAGCCACAGATTGAAAGAATATATTAAAAAAATAAATAAATAAAGGTCTAAGTATGGCAATATAAAAAAATACAAAAACATATACTCTTTGATCTAGCAATTTTACTTCTAGAAATTTATTCTACTGATACACCTGTGCATGAAAGAAATGACCTGTGCAATGTCATTCATTACTGAATTGTTCTTAATTTTAAAAAACTGGAAGGACTTAAAATGTTCTTCAGTAATTGGTTAAATTATGAAACATTCATTCAATATGAATGCAGCCAATAAAAAAAAAATTAAGAAGAAGAATGACTTCATGTGCAGCCAATAAAAAAGAAGTAGAAGAATGACTTCATGTGCTAATATGGAGTAATCCACATGACACATCATTAAATAAACACACAGTTTAAATATTTGCTTTATATACATAAAATATCTCTGGAAAGATACACAAGAAACTGTTATTTAACTTCAATTACCTGTGGAAAGAACTGGGTTGCTGGGAGACATGAGTGGGAGGGAAAATTAATTTGCAGGTTTTGAAATCTGAAACATGTGAATGAAAGAAGGAACCAAGGGAAAAGACCCAGACAGATTAAATATAAGCCCTTTAGTAATAAAAGCAGAGCACAGGAGTGTGAGGAAACCTAGATTCTAGTCCCAGCTCGACACCTAGATGAGTGTTCCTGGATGAGTCAACCTCTTTCCTGGCTTTTAGCTGTAAATGAGCAATTTCCTCTTCATGATCTTTTAAAAGACTCTTTCCAGCTCTCTAATTTTATTATGACATATTTAGCTCCCACAGTGTGTCAAGTATAATTTGTAGGTGCTATTGAAAATGTCTTTGTTTTAAGTTTGTGGCACAATAGAATATCAGATCTTGAGTCAGGATGGTTTGCTTAAAGCCCTAGCTCCTGCTACTTTGTAGCTGTAGGATTTGTAGCAAATCACATCACTGACACCAAGTTCTATCATCTGTAAAGCTGAGATGATACCTATGTGATCTGGGGAAGGTTATTTAATCTCCTAAATCTCAATTTCCTGACTTGTAACATGGCCATAATGATTCTTATTTGAAAGGGCTACTGTTCAGGTGAAACGACACTGTAAAGTACCCAGTACCCTGCTTAGCTCAAAATGGGCATTTGAAAATTGGTTCTCTTCCTCTCCAAACTTAGAAACAAAAGGCTGCCCTGCAAGCAGGGAGCTGACCAACTCACTTCTGGCTGTAACTTTTGCTCCCCAGAGCCTGGGTTGTTACTTCCTTTTTCACGTCCTTTCCCCTCTATCCACTGCTACCTACGAATATCCTATACCCCATTTTCATTTCTCATCTCTTCTAGAGCAGAAAAGGGGCCTATAGAAGCAAAACCAGAAGTAAAGAAGGGTGATGACTTTCCCAGCCCACATTCTACTAAACTTTTAAAACTTCCACATGAATCTTCCTTAGGTTCACTCACTAACCCACTCAATCTACAGATGCTAATGGAGTACCTACAATGTGTCAGGAGCTAAGGATGGAATTCCTGCTCTCACAGAGCCTGCAGTTTTTTGGCGGTTGACCATCAACAAATCAACAAACATGATGTATCAGAGATGATGAAAACTCTGAATAAAAATCAAGGGAGCTGACAGCAGCAGGACCTAGAGGGGAGGATGTGATAATGCAAAAGATGGCCAAGAAGGCGTCAGAGACAGTGTGACATCTAAGAGAATCTTGCATCAGTTGAGGGAGTGAGCCATGCTGCTACCTGGGGGCAGACCATGCCAGGCAGAGAGGACACGAAGTTAAAGGCAGTGAGGTGAGAGGATGTGTAACACGTCAGAGGACCAGCAAGGAGGTCAGCATGACTACAACACAACAAGCAAACAAGTTCAGAAAGTTCACAGGGAGGCGGGCAGAGCCTTGAAGGTCTTGGTAAGCGCTCTGGATTTTATTCTAAATGAAATGAAAACTACTAGAGAGTTTGATGCTCTAATCTCATCCTCTATTGGCTGTTGCTTTCCTTCCCAGTCTTACTATACATAATGGACAAAACGGTTACGATACTTCCTTTCAAAGAGATTAAGCCAAGATCCGTCCCACAGAGGGTCAATTATGCCTGAAAATTATTTCAATAGTACATTTTAAAATGTGCTAAATTGTTTTACAGGAATATACTATAAATGGAGGAAAGCAACATCGTAAGCTACCGCAGATACATATACAGATACGCATACACGCAAACAAGATGTTCGGGCAGCTTTGTTTGTTATTGTGAAAAACTACTGATAACTTAAATGTCCATAACAGGGAACAGTTAAATGAATTACAGTCTGTACATTATAGAATATATATATATATAGAATATATATAGTATAGTAAACAGCCATTAAAGGGAATGAGGTAAGTCTCTATGTATGAATTTCAAGAGCGTCCATGAGGGACTTCCTGGTGGTTCAGTGGATAAGACTCTGCACTCCCAATGCAGGGGGCCCAGGTTTGATCCGGGGAACTAGATCCCACATGCATGCCGCAACTAAGAGTTCGCATGCCACAACTAAGGAGCCCACGTGCTGCAACTAAGGAGCTGGTGAGCCACAACTAAGGAACCCACCTGCCACAGCTAAGACCCAGCACAACCAAAGAAATAAATATTTTAAAAAGGGGGGTGTGGTGGTGGGATGAATTGGGAGATTGCGATTGACATATATACATTAATATGTATAAAATAGATAACTAATAAGAACCTGATGTACAAAAAATAAATAAATAAAATTTAGGGACTTCCCTGGTGGCACAGTGGGTTAAGAATCCACCTGCCAATGCAGGGGACACGGGTTTGAGCCCTGGTCCAGGAAGATCCCACATGCCATGGAGCACCTAAGCCTGAGTGCCACAACTACTGAGCCTGTGCTCTAGAGCCCATGAGCCACAACTACTGAAGCCCTCACGCCTAGAGCCTGCGCTCCACAACAAGAGAAGCCACCGCAATGAGAAGCCTGCGCACCACAACAAAGAGTAGCCCCCGCTCACGGCAACTAGAGAAAGCCCGCACACAGCAACGAAGACCCAACGCAGCCAAAAATAAATAAACAAATAAAAATTTAAAAAATAAATTAAATAAGTAATTTTTTTAAAGTGTCCATGATACATTAAGTTCACTTATTCAACAAGTATTTTGCCACTTTGAAACTGGGACATAGTCCTGAATAAGAACAAAACTGACATGGTTCTGGCACTTGCAGAACTTACTTTTTAGTGGAGGAGACAATACATAAACAAGCAGAATGAAGGTGACAATTTTTGAAATAAGTGCTACCAAAAAAAAAAAAAAAAAAAACAAACAGACTCTTCTGGATAGAGAATGGGGGCAGGGGCTTTTAGAAATTACATTGTCAAATATTATAGCTATGGGTCTACAGCACAACTAAACTTTAAAAAACTACCTGAATGAGCCTATACTGCTGTTGTTTCATCCTAATAACAATAAGAACTTAATTCCTCATGACCTTCATATCTCAAAATGGGAGAGAAGGAGAGAATGCTCTCACCAGAGTGTCTCTCCAAACAAACCACATGCCAGGAGGCTGGGCCAGCACTTCTCAGAAAGTGGCTCTGTCTATTCACACCAAGGATCACCTTGCTTACTTCTGATTATCTAATCCTATTTATCCACCCTGCAATTCTCAGTAGTTTCTTTAAAGTCCCTCCTTGTGGCACACAAATTTAAATCAGACTAGATCACTGGATAAATTTAAACTCTTTTAAGTGGAGACAGACATGATTCATATCAAAAAGAACCATATAAACATTCATCTTACAAAAATACCCAACTATGTAGGTTTAAAAAGCCAAGAGCTAAATGGCCTATGCTCACAGAATTCAAGACTTTGCTCACACCATTTAAAGTCACAAATTATAACTTGTCTGCATGTGTACAGCCTAATTTCACAGTGAAAGAATGCCACATCAATTGCAAACCACATGAAGAGAAAGTAAACATGCAACTAAATTCTGAATCACATTTATATACATATAAGTCAGATTCTATAACTATTATTCCATTTAGTAAAAGTACAGTGCTTATTAGCAAATTTACAGTGCTTTACAGTGCTTATTAGCAAATTCAGGAAGGGGCTTACTCACTGTAGCGGGTTGAATTGTGGCACCCAAAAGAATATGTTTAACTCCTAACCCCTGGTACCTGTGAACATGACCTTATTTGGAAATAGGTCTTTGCAGATGCAATTAAGTTAAGGATCTCCAGATGAGATCATCCAGGACTTAAATCCAATGACTGTGTCTTTATAAGAGAAAAGAGTGGAAGATTTGAGACACACAAACACAGAGAAGACCCAGAAGGGAAGACCACGTGAAGGCAGAGACAGAGATTAGAGTGATGCGTCCACAAGCCAAGAAACAGCCAAGAGCAGCCAACAATCACCAGAAGCTGGGAGAGAGGCATGGAACAGATTCTTCCTCAGAGCCTCCAGAGGGAACCAACCCTGTTAGACAATTTGATTTGGGGATTTTGTCCTCTAGAACTGTGAGAATAAATTTCTGTTATTTAAAACTATGAAGTTTGTGGTAATTTGTTATAGCAGACCTAGGAAAGAAATACACTGACCTATAAAATCTGACCTCCCCAATCTTCCTAATTATTTTCTGTATGTAGCTTATAAACCCAAGAGGGGTGAATGACAAAAGAGAATTTTTTTCTAGTCACAAGCTATTGGAACTCAAATATTGAGCCGTCTTCACAGTACTGGCACTACAACTTACTACAAAGATATATACACAGACACACGTAATAACTATCTTTCATTCTCTAAACTTGACTCAGTTATTTAACAAAAACACAAAAAGTGAATGAAGGTAAATGGAGTTAAATAGTTCCAAATTTCTAGCAGTTTGGGGAAAGCAGTCAAAATAATACTTTCTTTTAAAATATAATAAACCAATGGGACTTCCCTGGTGGTACAGTGGTTAAGAATCCGCTTGCCAATGCAGGGGACACAGGTTGGATCCCTGGTCCGGGAGGATCCCACATGCCGCAGAGCAACTAAGCCCGTGCACCACAACTACTGAGCCCGCGTGCCACAACTACTGAAACCCGTGCACCTAGAGCCCGAGCTCTGCAACGAGAAGTCACCACAGTGAGAAGCCCACACACCACAACGAAGAGTAGCCCCACTTGCCGCAACTAGAGAAAGCCTGCACACAGCAACGAAGACCCAATGCAGCCAAAAATAAATATAAATAAATAAATTTCTTTTTTAAAATATAAGCCAAGATTTAACAAGTTAATTTTATTATTTTCCATTTAGTTTCCTTATTATAAAATAATACATCCTCATAGAAAATTTGGAAAAGTACATGAAAAAGAATTTTAAGTTCCTCTTTAAAATCAGAGCCTCTCTTCACGATTTCTCAACTTAAAATGTGAAACCAGACATGTATTTTCTACCCTGCAAGCTGAATAACCCTTTCTTAAATTGCTCAAATCAGGCCCATCATTAAAGGCCTTTGTTTACAATCAAGTTTGTATGGCAGTTACACAACTATGAAATTGAGAGTCTACAATGGAAATTCTGATCTAATTTTAACATAAGCCTTATAATTGAAACACATAAATGGGAACTACAAGGAGAGCTTTATTGTCATGGGGGTTTCCGACAAGGTGCTTTCCCTTGATCATTTTGGGTCCTGAACTGTTCTGGTCTCTAATCATAATTTACATATCAACTAAGCCCTCAATTTTAGAAATAATATTTTCATGTGCAGAAAAGCAATAGATGAAGATCAAAGTATCAACAAATTTTATTCAAGAGTTTCTGACTAATGATCTCCCATATTTCCCTTTCATATTATTTTCTCAAAAGTAACTATCAAATAGACAACACAAAAAGCAGGTAAAGAGGAACACCTAACAGCTGCCATGCAATAGCAAAGGCTGAAACACAGAATGAAAATAAGCTTGAAACTTTTTGCCAAACCAAATCTCTGAATGCAGGCACATTGCTTGATGTTTTATTTAAACAGTGATATTTTTGTTAAAAACAAAAATTTCACTAACTCCAGGTACATTTTTAAACTGTTGTGCCATTTAAATATGTTTACTCAATATCACACAGCATCCCCACACCCTAAGTGTGGGCTGCACATAATGACTTCCCTCCAAAGAATACGGAAAAAAAGCAAGAGGAGACGAGTAACTTTACAGTGGAGAAACCAAACAAACACTACCTCAGCCAGATGATCAAGGTCAACATCAACAGTCATAAACCGTGCTGATGGTATGTACCCTTGATGTGATGTGATGTGATGTGATGAAAATGGCACTTTACCTCTGTGGTCTTCCTCCCCAAAACCCATAACCCTAGTCTAGTTATGAGGAAAACATCAGACAAATTCCAATAGAGGGGCATTCTACAAAACACTCGACAAGTACTCCTCAAAATGGTCAGGGTCACCAAAAACAAGGAAGGTCAGCTAAGAGGAGCCTAATGAAACATGACAACTAAATGTAACATGGTGTCTTGGTGGGATCCTGGAACAGAAAAGGGATATTAGATAAAAACTATGGAAACCTGAATGAAGTATGGACTCTAGTTAATAAAAATGTATCAATGTTGGTTCAATAATTACAACAAATGTTCCCTATAAGATGTTAACAATGGGGGACCGGGGTGCCGCCAGTATATGGAAACTTTGTTTTATCTTTTCAATTTTTCTGTAAATCTAAAACTCTTCTAAAAAAAATAAAGCCTATTTTAAAATTTTACATGGCAGTCATTTCCAGAAAAAGTACTAATTAAGGTCCTAGACCAGACTTCTCTAATCCCTCACGCGTAAAAGCTTAACTTAAGGAAATAACTAGATCCACTAAGCAGTTTCTTCTTTTTTTTTTTAAATGGAAGAAGCATGAGTAGATTGATTGATTGATTGACTGATTTATGGCTGCGTTGGGTCTTGTTGCTGTGCGTGGGCTTTCTCTAGTTGCAGTGCCCTGGGGCTACTCTTTGTTGTGATGCGCGGGGTTCTCATTGCAGTGGCTTCTCTTGTTGTGGAGCACTGACTCTAGGTGCGCAGGCTTCAGTAGTTGTGGCACAGGGGCTCTAGAGCGCAGGTTCAGTAGTTGTGGCGCACGGGCTTAGTTGCTCCACGGCATGTGGGATCTTCCCAGACCAGGGATTGAACCTGTGTCCCCTGAATTGGCAGGCAGAGTCTTAACCACTGTGTCACCAGGGAAGTGGCAGCAGTTTCTTCTAGCACCAAGATCACATCTAGATTTTTCAAGACTGATAATTAAGGTGCTCAGGGGCAAGATAAAGGGAGACTAGATCTACCCCACCTTCTCAAGCAAACATTTGGTTTTTTATGACAAGGATGTGAAAACCCGAAGTCTCATAATCACAGAGCTATTTGTAAATCAGATAATTTTAAACTAATGAAAAAAACAAAAGAAAGGTAATTCAGAAGAGGATTCTTCTAAAGCACAAGCCTTGAGCAAGAAGTCTGGCCTTCTATCACCAGGGACTACACATTATGTCCCTAAGCAACTGACTCCCCCTCCCCCCCCTCCCCCCCCCCCCCGTTTCCTCATGTACATAATGGAAAGTGATTTTGACACCATGCAATATCCAAAGGATGCTCAAAATATAAGAGTATATCATAAAAATATAACATTCTTACTCTTTCACATCACTGTCATCTGCTAAAAGCAACCAATTCAGGTAAAATGTATGTAATACTTTGCCTGTGAGGTATGCATCAGTACTAAGCAAGAGAATCAACCAAAAGAGAAGAGGTGCACAGGAGGGGAAGTAGAAGTAGCATTTAACTACTTATCAGCAATTACCAGGCCCTCCTTTTAGATGTTTCGCCCTGCAAAAGTGTCCTAGTGAAAGTCTCATTTTAACTAACGCTTACTGAGATGATCTTAAAAATTGATACACCGTAGTTCAGCAAAAGCAGAGGCTCTAGATGCAAATCAGACATTGGAGATAACAAAAATAAATGAGTATCAGTTCTTACCCTCAAGGAGTCTACTCATCCTCAAGTAGGAGGCAAGACAAGAAAACAAGTACAATCTTTTCTTGACTCAAGGATGCCATCAATTGGAAGATGCATCCTAATTACAAGGATATTAAAATAAGAATTTTTTAATGTGTCTTAGAATGGATAAGATACTATAGTTTCTGAATGATAAGCCCTAGGTAGGTCAGCATAAGAAACTATATGGGAGCACAGATATGAATGTTCTACCATCTGACATTGCTATCTTTATGGGGGCAGGGGGGATGGGGGTAGGTATGAGCAGTTCCACAGATTCTTAATCCTATAAATCAATGGGAAAAATAGAATTCAAAATGTATACATCTTGCCAGGAACAGCTTTATTTATAAAAGGCAAGACAGACCTGTAAAGATGCAGAATACCTTTATTAATAAAAATTATTAAAGCCAACATGAATAAATTCATACTGACATTTCACTTAATTATTTGGGAAAAAAATTCACAGGTAATTTCTTTACCTAAGAAGAAAAGCCTTTTTATCAACAAGATACTTAGAAGATGAGAGAAGTTAACAGTTTTTCCTCTTGATCTTCCTCTATAAAACAAATCATAGTAAAGCTTTTAGTGTATGAAGGGAGACAGTCGTAAAATAAACTACATTTCTAAAAGAGAATTGGGTTCTTTTCAGAGATAGCAGAAAGAACAAAACATTTTCATGATGATTTTCCCTTCAGTTAGGACTAAAGCTCTACTTTAGGACAGGAAAACCCTGTTTTTGCAAAAACTCCTTTAAGGTCATGCACATAAACCCTGGAGAAGTATTTGCTGAATGAATGAAATCATTAGCCCAATAAGTCCTATTTGGATGTTACTTCTTTTTAACAGTAAAGTGCCCAGAGATGAGATGGCACCTGTTCAATCAGGTGCCCTAATGAGAGAAGTAAAAACCCTTCTTTCACAGCAGGACTCCTGTATCCAGCCAGGTGAGGCCCTCACTCAGTCTCCCCTGCTGTGGTTATCCCAGCAAAGAGCCCAGCTCGCCAGGCCATGGAGCAGCTAAGACAGAAGAAATGTTTCCAGAGGAAGGCAGACAGTGTTACAGCAAAGATAACCCCAGCAGAGACATTTTATTGATTCTTAGATTCCCCACTTTGGGGGCTATTCAAAAGTAACTTTAAATCAGACTTTTAGAAAAATTAAGTTTCACACTTCCAACTCCTTCAGGGAAACATATCTGTACACCTTAAGTCACAATACCTCTATAGAGTTCACTATGTGCCAGGCACTAGGTGCTTTACAAATATATTAATTGAAACTTCACAATAAGTCCATGAAGTAGGCAGGTACTCTTATTACTGTCTCCATCTTACCCGTGAGGAAAGGGAGACATAAGAGGTTAAGTAACTTGCCCAAAGCCACAGGACAGTAAGTGGTAGAGTGGAGACTGATTCCAAGGAGTCTGGCTCAATTCTATCTCCCAAACCACTACGTTACACTGAGAGCTACCTGCAGAAAACAAATGTATTACCCCTATTTTCTCTATATTTATGGAGTACAATGTCCAGA
Organism: Balaenoptera acutorostrata; assembly: GCF_949987535.1. NCBI lineage: Eukaryota > Metazoa > Chordata > Mammalia > Artiodactyla > Balaenopteridae > Balaenoptera > Balaenoptera acutorostrata. Next base: position 43,117,212 of record NC_080072.1, on the reverse strand, counting down.
CCTCAAATCCTTCTCCCCACAGGCGTCAGTGAACCCTGACATTGGCAATAAGCTGGCAAACAGGCGAAGTTTTTCCTGGGTACATAAGTATGACTTGCATTGCAATAAACACAGATATAAACTATCCAGACTCTCTTCTGCCTTCTAAGAAAGAGCACAGAAAACTGCAAGCTTACCATACATACTGAAGGATTTCTCCTTCCCCTTTAAAGTATTATCAAAATATCTCACACCCAACACTTAACGGATAAAAGGCCATGATCCTATCCAAAAGGCTTATGGTAGAGAGACGCAAGTATTAGTTTTATTTTTCCTACTGCAAAAGAACTGTGTGAGTAAAACAATGAAACTTGCTGGATAAACTAACAAAAACAGATGTAAAAGAATCCAACATGACACGATAAAGGGGGTTAGTTCCACTTTGTGAGGCCTCAGATCTCTTACCTTAAGGTGCTCAAAATACGTTAAGCTATCCGCCCAAAAGAGAAAAACAAAGAGCTCACTAGAGAAATGATAACAAAATATGACTATAAAAATACTAAACACTTCATTGTAATTGTTATATATTTACAATGAACTAGTCATTGTGAAAATGTTTAAGAAGATATACAGATTGCCAACAAACACATGAAAGAATGCTCAACATCATTAATCATTAGAGAAATGCAAATCAAAACTACAATGAGATATCATCTCACACCGGTCAGAATGGCCATCACCAAAAAATCTAGAAACAATAAATGCTGGAGAGGGTGTGGAGAAAAGGGAACACTCTTGCACTGTTGGTGGGAATGTAAATTGACACAGCCACTATGGAGAACACTATGGAGGTTCCTTAAAAAACTAAAAATAGAACTACCATACGACCCAGCAATCCCACTACTGGGCATATACCCAGAGAAAACCATAATTCAAAAAGTCATGTACCGGGGACTTCCCTGGTGGCACAGGGCTTAAGACTCTGAGCTCCCAATGCAGGGGGCCTGGGTTCGATCCCTGGTCAGGGAACTAGATCCCACAAGCATGCCACAACTAAGACCTGGCGCAAATAAATAAATAAAATAAAAATTAAAAAAAAAAAAAAAAAAGGGCTTCCCTGGTGGCGCAGTGGTTACGAATCCACCTGCCAATGCAGGGGACACGGGTTCGAGCCCTGGTCCGGGAAGATCCCACATGCCGCGGAGCAACAAAGCCCGTGCGCCACAACTACTGAGTCTGCACTCTAGAGCCCGCGAGCCACACCTACTGAGCCCACGCGCCTAGAGCCCATGCTCCGCAACAAGAGAAACCACTGCAATGAGAAGCCTGCGCACCACAATGAAGAGTAGCCCCCGCTCGCCGCAACTAAAGAAAGCCCTCACGCAGCAACAAAGACCCAATGCAGCCAAATATAAATTAATTAAAGAAATTTTGGGGAAAAAAAAAAAAAAAGTCATGTACCGAAATGTTCATTGCAGCTCTATTTACAATAGCCAGGACATGGAAGCAACCTAAATGCCCATCATCGGATGAATGGATAAAGAAGATGTGGCACATATATAAAATGGAATATTACTCAACCATAAAAAGAAATGAAATTGAGATATCTGTAGTGAGCTGGATGGACCTAGAGTCTGTCATACAGAGTGAAGTAAGTCAGAAAAAGAAAAACAAATACTGTATGCTAACACATATATATGGAATCTAAGAAAAAAAAAAAAAAGGTCATGAACAACCTAGGGGTAAGACGGGAATAAAGACACAGACCTACTAGAGAATGGACTTGAGGATATGGGGAGGGGGTGGGGTGAGATGTGACAGGGTGAGAGAGTGTCATGGACATATATACACTACCAAACGTAAAATAGATAGCTAGTGGGAAGGAGCCGCATAGCAAAGGGAGATCAGCTCGGTGGTTTGTGACCACCTAGAGAGGTGGGATAGGGAGGGTGGGAGGGAGGGAGACGCCAAGAGGGAAGAGATATGGGAACATATGTATATGTATAACTGATTCACTTTGTTATAAAGCAGAAACTAACATACCATTGTAAAGCAATTATACTCCAATAAAGATGTTAAAAATAAAATAAAATAAAAAATAAAATGTTTAAAAAATGATACCCAAAAAAGAGTCAGTGTGAGAATATAAAGATGAGTTAAACAAAGGTCTTCTTGCATAATTCAATTTATTTAGTTGTAGCATTGCCCACCCACCCCATCCCACAAAAAAGCCACACTCATTTGAAGTCATTTTATCTCTTGCTATTTCCTTTGCAGTGAGTCTGCAAAGTTGTGATGCATGGTGGTGATCCTATTCATTGAACAGAAAGCAACTGAGTGAAACATACAAGCAACTAAACCCCTGGCACCCTGTAAAACCACAAGAGAGAAAGATCTTTTTTCCCATGTTCTAACAGATTTTTAAAAAGCCCTTTTCTTAAGCAGCAATATACCTAGAATGACTGCATGCTTGTCTAGAGTCACATGCTCTCTACCAAAAGTCCAAAGTCAATTGACACTGAGACTGGAAATTAATCCAGTCAAAAATTTTAGATGGACTTTTAAGCAATTCTCGTTTATTTACTTACAACATTTAGCTAATTTCAATCTGTAAATAAAAGTATCAGAAAGGTTTTCTTTCTGTAGACCTTAGCTTTCATAGTTAAAAGAGATTCCCCATTCCCCAGAGATTCCCCTTAATCAAATTTTTGTTTTCAGAAAAAGTTATGCAAAAACATTAGCTAAGAATGGCTTAAGATAAAAGCACAGGAATGGAACTTTTCTAAAAGGCACTAAATATACTGTCAGTTTATATAAAGTATCATGGATTGGTAAAAATAAAAATACCAAATAATTTAAATTTATTTTAAAATTCATCTCTCAAGACCCTGACAACCAATCATGAAAAGAAGCATGATATAAAATAGAAAAATACTTTGAAAATGTGAGTTAATGTTCGTAGCAACTTAATCAACGTAATGATAGATAAACTGACTGGACAGCTTCCCTGGTGGCGCAGTGGTTGAGAATCTGCCTGCCAATGCAGGGGACACGGGTTCGAGCCCTGGTCTGGGAAGATCCCACATGCCACGGAGCAGCTAGGCCCATGAGCCACAACTGCTGAGCCTGCGCGTCTGGAGCCTGTGCTCCGCAACAAGAGAGGCCGCGGTAGTGAGAGGCCCGCGCACCGCGAGGAAGAGTGGACCCCGTTTGCCGCAACTAGAGGAAGCCCTCGCACAGAAACGAAGACCCAACACAGCCAAAATATAAATAAATAAATAATTTTTTTAAAAAAAGATAAACTGATTGTAAACAAGTAAATGCAAAGTCGCTACTTTAAAATCTTTAGGGAATGTCCATGCCATCTCTCCTTCTGCTAGCATGACTAATGAGAAAACCTAAATTTTCTCTCAATTAATTTCCCTTCATGGAAGGGTGGTGGAATGTGGCCGGGAATTCTGCAAGGATGGCAGTGGAGTCCCTCATTCTTTATACTGACACTCTGAAGAATGATCAAAAAGTATCAAAATACCTGACGTCCCTGCGCAGGGTGTGGGTGGAGCCTAACTCTGTTATTTGTTATTTCTGCCCTGTCTTGTCTTCTGTTAGTGCACATTTGCTTGATCATTCGGAAGCAAGTGGGAGTAGAGAGAGCAGGGGGCTGTCAACCTGCTAAGACCACTTTAGCCCACCTATGACCACTTCGGCCTGGTTGGAGGGACCCCTCTTAATGAGAGAAGTCTCAGATTTAGCTCCCTTTCCACCCTCCAGCTTGTTCCTAATTGAAATTGACTCGTTCCTGAAATTCTGCATTTCCTAGGTTTTCTTATCAGTAAATGCTCTCTTCTCTTACTTGAGCTCACCCTTGCTTGGGGATAGGGTAATTAGGAAGCATGAATAATTCTAGGACCAATTAAGGAGGAAAAATTAAGAAACAAAAGAACCTTGTTACACATACACAAAAAAAAAAACAGGTCCAGAAGTTGTAAAAGCCAGTTCTACCAAACTCTGAGGGAGCAGGTAATTCCAGTATTACAAAAATTCTTCCAGAGAACAGAAAAGGAGGAAATACTTGCCAACTCATGAGGCCAGTATAACCTAGATACCAAAACCAGACAAGGACATTAAGAAAAATGAAAAGTATAGGCCAACTTCACAAAAAAAAATAGATACAAAAAAATTAAAAGCCCGTAAACAAAATATTAGCAAGCAGAATCAATCCAACAGTACATAAACAAGAATATACATTATGACTGATGACAGATGTATCCCAAGAATCCAGGAATATAAGGATACACAGACTTTTTGAACAAATTACAAACATAATTCACCACATGAGCAGATTAAAGGAAAAACAATATGATCATAAGAAATACAGGAAAAGCATGAGAAAATGTCACATTTATCTTAAAAATTCATAGCAAGGGGGACTAGAAGGGAACCAAAAACCTACAGCAAACATTTTTTTAACAGTGAAACTCTTTAAAATCAAGAATAAGAATGTCCACTATAATGGAGGTTTCTTAAAAAAACTAAAAGTAGGGAATTCCCTGGTGGTCTAGTGGTTAGGGCTCGGCACTTTCACTGCCAGGACCCGGGTTCAATCCCTGGTCGGGGAACTAAGATAACGCAAGCCACGTGGTGCGGCCAAAGAAAAAAGAAAAGAGAAAAAAGAAAACTAAAAGTAGAACTACCACATGACCCAGCAATTCCACTTCGGGGTATATATCCAAAAAAACAAAAACACTAATTCAAAAAGATGCATACACCCCAGTGTTCACAGCATCTTTATTTACAATTGCCAAGATATGGAAGCAACCTAAGTGTCCATGAACAGATGAACGGATAAAGAAGATGTGGTATATACATACAATGGAATACTACTCAGCTATAAAAAAAGAATGAAATTTTGCCATCTGCAGCGACATGGATGGACTTGGAGAGTATTATGCTAAGTGAAGTAAGACAGAGAAAGACAAATACTGTATATCACTTATATGTGGAATCTAAAAAATAAAACTATTGAATACAACAAAAAAGAAGCAGACACAGATACAGAGAACAAACTAGTGGTTACCAGTGGGGAGAGGAAAGGGGGGAGGGGCTTTAAGGATGGGGATTAAGAGGTACAAACTATTAGGTATAAAATAAGCTACAAGGATATACTGTACAACACATGGAATATGGCCAATATTTTAGAATAACTATAAATGGAGTATAACCTTTAGAGATTGTGAATCACTATGTTGTATACCTGTAACTTACATGATATTGTACATCAACTATACTTCAATTAAAAAAAAGAAAGAATGCCCACTGTTACTACATTATATTGGAGAGCCTAACCAATGCAATAAATCAAGAAAACAAAATGATATGAGAATTAAAAACAGATTACAGTTAGAACAGTCCTTAGAGTTTCCTGAAAAGACTCTCTCCCAGGTTATAATCCTCAGGTTGGTGCGAATAAAATTTTCCATTTCTTTCTTACACACACACACACACACACACACACACACACAGTTGACCCTTGAATAACACAGGTCTGAGCTGCATGCGTCCACTTATATGTGAATTTTTTTTAATAGTAAATACTACAGTACTACATGATCCATGGTTGGTTGATGGAGGAACCACCTTTACGGAATGCCAACTAAGTTATACCTGGATTTTTCCACTGCAAGAAGGGTCGGGCATCCCTAACCCCTTCATTGTTCAAGGGTCAACTGTATTTGACGATATGATTATCTACGTAGAAAACCCTACAGAATATACAAAATAATTATGGGAAATAGAGCTCTGCAAGGTATTTGGATACCTTGCAAGGTATTTGGATACTTGAATACCCAAAACTAAATCTACATAACCCCCAGCCAAAAATAAGCCATTTCTGTATACAAGCCATTAGAAAACTTAAGTCAAATAGAAGATCCATTTACAATAGCAACAGCAAATATATGATAACTGGGAATAAACCTAATAAAATATGAAAAGAAACTATAAAGCCAAACAAAGGCCAAAAAGGAGGAGGGAGGGAGAGAGGGAGATACACATGAATGGAAAAGCATTCTATGTTCATGGATAGAATTGTCAAAATGTCAATTTTCCCTTATCTGATACAATTTAAAGTTGAAAAAGCTCTCAGGTTTTTCATGGAACTTGCAAGCTGATTCTAAAATTTATAAGCAAGACAAATACCCAAGAAATTCTTTACAAGAGTGATCTCCATGAAAATTTTTTGTTTTGTTCAGTGCTATTTTCCCAACACCTACACAATTCCTGGCACAAAGAAGTTGCCCAATAAGTATTTGTTCAATGAAACTTGCATTGTATATGTATAGCTGATGCACTTTGTTATAAAGCAGAAACTAACACACCATTGTAAAGCAATTATACTCCAATAAAGATGTTTAAAAAAAAAAAAAGGAACTTGCATTGAATGAACACAGCAGTGAAGCTCATCCTAACCATTCATGAAATTAAGATAGAGTGGAACTGATACAGGAATAGGCAAAAAGACTAATAAAACAGTAGGCCCCCCCAAAAAAATTCCACATATATGAAATTTGATGTATAAAGAAGCAGAATAACAGATCACAGGGGAAGGTTAGAATAATCAATAAATGATGCTGAAACAACTGCTCATGCATATGGGGAAAAGTGAAATTGGGAGGAGGAGATTATAAAAGACCTATAAAATCTATAAATACAGCATGCATTAGCTCTAGAACCACCCTATAGGCCTCACAAATTTTGATTTTCTAAATATATTTAGATGCTATTCTAATAGAGAAAATACATAGTACTTTGCCTGGAAAAGTAGTGCTTAGTAATGTAAGTGCTTACTACATATTAGCTATTATTACATCTGAGCTCTCAAAAACCTTCTTGTGATGCCTTGCTTCAACTACTTCCTAGCTTTCTGACCTTGGAGAGGTTACTTGATTTCTGAGCTTCATTTTATTCATCTACAAAATGAGCTTACACTAATACTCACCTCAACAGAGTTAACTGTCTGGTGGAGTTTTTTTGTTTGTTTTTTTTTTTTAGAATTCCATTAAACTTGTGGATTGACTTCTAGAATTGACACAGTTAAGAACCTGAATCTTCAAATCCAAGAATATAGTGTGCTTTTCTATTTACTTAGGTCTTCTATGTGAAATGTGGTAGCATTCTCAGGTTTCCTGATATAGATGTTATACATTTTTTTAAGTATGTGGAAGAACTGTCTCTTTGTTTGCTGTTGTACAACAGATCTCTTCTTCCAATATATTTTCGATGTGGTTTGGAAAACGATAATTTTTGCATAAAATACCACTGTCCAATTATGAAATGGAGTGGGGGCTGGGGAAGAAGCAGCAATTGATCCCATTGTGAGGGAAGATGGAGTTTAGAATCTCACTAGGCATCTCCCGACTACTTCCTCAAATTTAAGACCTTCTGTCTGGGAATATTATAGGAAAGCATTAGGCAAAACACAGACATATTAGAATCTCTTCAACAGAGTTTGGTTTTCTTTCCTTCAATAGCACTAAAAATGACCTCATTATCCCATGGCATGGAACATGAAAATATCAGTGAAGCCTTCAACAGAATATGTGCGAATCTAAAAAGCTCAGGGCATATACTTAATGCTTTACTTATTTTTCATAAAACCAGAAACAGTAATAACTTAAAACTACAAGTAACTAGATTATATACCTTCTAAAACGCTGCTGCTACTAAGTAATTTTTAACATTCTGTATATTGAATTTCTGTGCCAGGAAGTATGCAATTGTTAACTATTTTACATGATGCTTCTATTTTTTTTAATATTTGTTTGTTTATTTGGCTGCACAGGGTCTTCCTTGCTGCATGCAGGATCTTCAGTCGTGGCATGTCAACTTCAGTTGCAGCATGCGAACTCTCAGTTGCGACATGTGGCATCTAGTTCCCTGACCAGGTATCGAACCTGGGCCCCCTGCATTGGGAGCGCAGAGTCTTAGCCACTGGACCACCAGGGAAGTTCCGATGCTTCTATTTTAGATAAAAAGTTATGGCACATACTAGATTACACCAATTGTTGTGAGATTGAAACTTATTTCAGGAAATATATGCTTTCCAATGCTAATAAAGTTTTGGAAAAGATTGTAAATATTCAACATAAAATATTAAGTTTCACTGTTTAGTAAGCCCTGTGAAAGCTAAACAGTGGGTAAGAAAAACAAATTTAAGGGGTAAAAGTTCTCCTATACCTATATGTCAGCTGACGGCATATAAATCAGGAGTTCTAATTCAATTTAGGACATAGTTTCCAATAAAAGCAAAATGTCTGTCCTCTACTGAGTTGCTGGGGGTTGGGAGGGTGGGGACACTTAGCAAACCAAGCAGTTGAAATTCATGTCATATCTTAAAACAAACATTGCAAATCTATTAAGAATATGAGTTCGGCTATGGAAAAACAGGCATTCACTTGTTAAAAAAAAACTCACATAAAGCAGAAATAGCATAAAACAATTAAGCCAAATTAAGTCAAAACAACAGTGGTGTTTTAAGACATAATATGCATGCATGAATTTCATTACAGAAGATGTTATAGTTAAAACACCACTGAGTATACTCAAAGTGACATGTAAAAATAAAAATAGCTGAACAAAAGGCGGTCAAACCTCAAAACAAGTGCTATAACCACCACCCAAAAATGCAAAATAAAGGAAGTTGTCTTCTTCAGAGTTAAGGGCGGGTGGCGGGGGGGAGTCTCATTCTATATACTAACTTTATTCAACTTGGGGGGCAGGGATCAGTTCCAGGGCCTTCCTAAATGTTTAAAGAGCAAATACAAATTGACATTACTAACACTAGAAAAGGCAAGCAGTGTTGTGTTAGGTTCAGAAGTATTTTTATCAGTACTAGAAAAACTGCCTTTTAATTTGCACTAATATACTAAAAAGTAAGCAAACTAAGTTTGCATTGCTTGAGTGTACACCCACACACACAAACACTCAGCCTAAAAGGACCCCACAAGGATGTGGGGATTATAAAACCAGAAGAATAACCAGTTATCTTAAAATTCACTTGATTTCATTTGAAAGACAAGTTATCGGTCAAATTGCAACTAGAATTATAACAATATAAATTCATGCAACATAACCCAAGCCACATAAATTCTCCCCTACTTAAGGAATCTCTAAATGCTTTAAGGAAAAAGAAAATGTGCAGTACATAATTTTAATCTCTTCCAACCAACTCTTCACATATTCATATATACTCACTACCACAGCTCGTTAGAGAAAGAAATTTCATGGATGAAAATTTTATTTACTCTCCCCTCACCCAACACACACACACACACACACTAGTAATAAAAACAGTAATAAAGCCAGTAATAAGAATAGTATGTTACTCCTTAAAAGTCTCTGCAAAATAAAGAAACTACAACACATGTCAAACAGAAGTTAGAAGGGAAAATACAAAGAGGCCAAACTGAGACCAAAATAATCGTAATAAAATTAAGAGGCTTCCTTAAAAAAGAAGAGGCTCAACAGGAGTTCTTTTTAAATAAAACTGAACAATATAGTGTTCAAAAAAACAGAAGGTTAACAATAAAAGGGTGAGCAAAAAAATGTATCAAATTTAGTCAAATGAGGAAAACAAGGATGAAAACATCATTATCAAACATGGTAAAATTTATTTGGCAAGAGCTATAATGAGATTTTATAATGTCTTTATGCAATAATGGAAACAAAATTATTTACACAAAAAGTATAAGTCAATGCAAAAACTATTAGAAACATGGGAAGTTTAGGAAAACATTATCTACAGCATGTAATCAAAAATATAGAACACAAAAGATATGAATAAAATTAATGAAGTTTCAGTGTACATATACCAAACTTTATACTTTAGAGCAGAGGCAGATTCACCACAAAATGAATGTTGGGTTTTGAGGCCCTTCATTTACACAAATGCCTCTTTTCTCATTCTAAACAAATATTCATCTGTGTACATAATTCTGTATTCTTTCTTAAAGAGGGTCCCCAAAACCACATAAGCTTCAGGCCCCTCAACATTTGGATCTGTCCCTGCACTAAAGAAAAACATCGTCTCTAATGTCTAAAAATACCAGGTCCCTAGCCACAATGCCAAAAACAAAACAAAATATAATTAAATCTATTGTACTGTACGTCCAGTTTTATACTCTGCTTTTACCTCCTACTTAATGAGTATTTCCTCCTTGCCAAATATTCTCTTAAAAATTAATTTTAATGACATGGACAATTATTTAATCCATCTTTATTATTGATCATATAGGCCAGCGATCCTCGACCTTTTTGGCACCAGGGATTGGTTTCATGGAAGACAATTTTTCCGGGGGCAGTGGTGGGGGGACATGGTTCAGGCGGTAATGTGAGCGATGGGGAGCAGCAGATGAAGCTGTGCTCACTTGCCCGCCGCTCACCTCGTGCTGTGCGGCCTGGTTCCTAACAGGCCACGGACTGGTACCGGTCCGCGGCCCGGGTGTTTGGGACCCCTGATATAGGCTATTTCCAAAATCTTGTTATTATAAGTAACACTGTCTCAAAACTTTGTATATAAATCTTTGCACCTTATAGCAAATTACTTCATCAGGAAAAATGCCTTGAAAATTAACTACTAGGTCAAAATCTATGACATTTAAGACTAATTCAGATGGTTGATTTACAATTTCAATATCAATGTGAGAGTACCCATATCCTTATATCTTTAACCTACAACAGATAACCTTTTATTAATCTTTGTCAATTGATAATATTAAAATGGCTTTTTTTAAAAAAAAGTTAACTAGGTTTTTATTTTTTAATTTTATTATTATTTTTTAACATCTTTATTGGAGTGTAATTGCTTTACAATGGTGTGTTAGTTTCTGCTGTGTAACAAAGTGAATCAGCTATAGATATACATACATTCCCATATCTCCTCCCTCTAACGCCTCCCTCCCACCCTCCCTATCCCACCCCTCTAGGTGGTCACAAAGCACCAAGCTGATCTCCCTGTGCTATGCGGCTGCCTCCCACTAGATATCTATTTTACATTTGGTAGTATATACAAGTCCATGCCACTCTCTCACTTCGTCCCAGCTTACCCTTCCCCCTACCCCCGTGTCCTCAGGTCCATTCTCTATGTCTGCGTCTTTATTCCTGTCCTGCCCCTAGGTTCTTCAGAACCTTTTTTTTTTTTTTTTTTTAGATTCCATATGTATGTGTTAGCATACAATATTTGTTTTTGTCTTTCTGACTTACTTCACTCTGTATGACAGACTCTAGGTCCATCCACCTCACTACAAATAACTCAGTTTTGTTTCTTAAAATGGCTTTTTTTTGCTACTCAGTATGGGGTGACAATTTAGAACATTTATTATACTTTGTTTTTTAATTGTCTGTTGCTCACCTGTTGCCATTTTTCTTCTGAAACATAGGAATTGTTTGTATCATCAGCCAATTTTTTAAAAATATGCAACCGTGAGATGCCTGAAATTAACTCCACACTCTCAAGGCCATAAAGAGGCACCCCAAGGGCTTCCCTGGTGGCGCAGTGGTTGAGAGTCTGCCTGCCAATGCGGGGGACACAGGTTCGAGCCCTGGTCTGGGAGGATCCCGCATGCCGCGGAGCGCCTGGGCCCGTGAGCCACAACTGCTGAGCCTGCACGTCTGGAGCCTGTGCTCCGCAACGGGAGAGGCCGCAATGGTGGGAGGCCCGCGCACCGCGATGAAGAGTGGCCCCCACTTGCCGCAGCTAGAGAAAGCCCATGCACAGCAACAAAGACCCAACACAGCCAAAAATAAATTAAAAAAAAAAAAAAAGAGGCACTCCAATACCCCACTGGATGGTGTCAGAGAAGGCCAAGTAGGAAGCGAGGACTTTCATCCCCACTGACCAATAATGAACCTCTCTCACCCAAGAGCATCACTGAAGGACATGAGGGGAGTCTGGACTTCCACCCCCACCCAGCAGTAATAAGGAGTGTCTTCCCTCACCTCAGGTTTCAGTGGAACCTTGGTGAGGCATCTGGAATGTCTACCTCCACCTGGCAGTAATAAGGCAGCACCTCCACCTTCCTTCTGCCAGAGCAACATCAAAGAGTCAGCTAACACAGATGGTTTGAGTAAGATCCAAAGCCTCAGAACAAAATGTGTTCTGGTTTCAACAGAAAATCCAAGAACCGGGACTTCCCTGGTGGTCCAGGGGTTAAGACTCTGCACTCCCAATGCAGGGGGCCTGGGTTTGATCCCTGGTCAGGGAACTAGATCCCGCATGCATGCTGCAACTAAAGATCCCACATGCTGCAACTAAAGATCCCGCACACGGCAACTAAGACCCAACACTGCCAAATAAATAAATAAATAAATAAATTTTTTTTTTTTTGAAAAAAATGGGCTTCCCTGGTGGCGCAGTGGTTGAGAGTCTGCCTGCCAATGCAGGGGACACGGGTTTGAGCCCTGGTCTGGGAAGATCCCACATGCCGCGGAGCAACTAGGCCCGTGAACCACAATTGCTGAGCCTGCGCTTCTGGAGCCTGTGCTCTGCAACAAGAGAGGCGGCGATAGTGAGAGGCCCGCGCACCGCGATGAAGAGTGGTCCCCGCTTGCCGCAACTGGAGAAAGCCCTCACACAGAAACGAAGACCCAACACGGCAATCAATCAATCAATCAATCAATAAACAAACCCAAAGTTTAAAAAAAAAAAAGAAAGAAAGAAAATCCAAGAACCAGGAAGATCTCAAACTGAATGATAAAAGTGCAATCAACAGACACCCACATCAAGATGACAGAGATGTTAAAATCATCTGACAAAGACATTAAAGCAGTCTGGACAAAAATGTTTCAACAATTACAAGCATGCTTGAAATAAATGGGAAAAAAAACCGAAGTCTCAGCAAAGAAGTCAAAGAGTCAGCAAACAAATATGTTCTAAAGGACCAAATGGGAACTTAAAACTGAAAAATAAAATAACCAAAGTAACCAGAATGGAAGAACAGAAATAATCAATGGACTGGAAGACAGTAAATAGAAGCTACCTAATCTGAAAAACAGAGAGAAATAGGCTGCAAAAAAAAAAAAAAAAAAAAAAAAATGAATGATGCCTCAAGGTCCTGTGAGACTGTAACAAAAGATTAAACATTCATATTATCAGCATACAAGAAGGAGAGGACAAAAAGAGTAGGGCTTAAAAAGTACTTGAAGAAATAACAGCTGGAAAATTCCCAAATTTGGCAAGACATAAAGCTATACATTCAGGAAGATGAGCAAACCCTAAAAAGGTAAAAAACCTGAAGAAATCCACACCAAGACACATCATAACTAAACTTCTAAAAACTAAAAACAAAGAAAAAATCTTGAAGGCCGTCAGAGAAAAACACCTATCTATAGGGGAAAAACAGATGACAGCAGATATCTCATCAGAAAACATGAAGACCAGAGTGGCACAATTTTTCAAGTGCTGAATTATCAATCCAGAATCCTACACCCAGAAAAAATACTGTCTTATGGAAAAAAGATAAAGTAAGTATAAAAGAATCTGTCACCAGCAGACTTACTCTTAAAGGATGACTAAAGAAGTTCTCTAAACAGAAAAGAAACAATTAAAGGAACCTCAGGAAGGAAGAACAGATAGCAAAAATATGGATAAATGCAACAGGTTTTCCTTCTCTTGAGTGTTCTGAAGTATTCCTGAAAGTTGAAGCAAAAATTATAATATGGTCTGATGCAGTTCTATATGTATGCGGAAGAAATTTTTTTTTAAAGTATATTATAAACAGGGGAAAGTAAAGGGACATAAAGGGAGGTAAGGTTTTTATACTTCACTCAAACTGGTAGAATGACAATACCAGTCGACTGTGATGGTAGATGGAAATGGTAACAGTACTTGTAGGATTTTAGTTTTGTAGGTGTTCCCACAAGTACTATTACCATCTCCATTATACTGACGAGGATATAAAGGCTCAGAGTTGAGAAAGTATGCAGATACTAGTAAGTGGTGAATGAGACTCAATCCAACAGTCATCTGGTTCCAAATCATTACTGCATTTATTTATTCATTCATTCTGCATTAAAAAGAGTTTCTTGGGATTAAAACTTCAAAAACGTGGATGGGGAAAATTTTTTTTCACTAACCTCTAACCAGAAATTTAGCATTTCCTTCAATATACCACTGTAGCAGTACCTGTGACTGTCACCAATAGAAATCACAGATATTTCATATAACAGCTATTGCAGATAAATCAGAATAGCATTTATACTCAACATGTGTTAAAAAAGACTTCTGTTTTTAATATTTTGATAACTGTATTTAAATGTAATTGGTTTCTTTTATAAACCTATGTGGTATACATTTTAAAAAACAGTATTCTGAGCAGTCCAGAGGCTTCACCAGAATCCCAAAAGAGTCCTTTGTACCAAAGAAAGGTCAAAGAACCCCCGCATGTAGAACATTTTCCAAATTCTGTCTATTACAAAAGTCTTAATGGACCACAGCTTCCACTTGCCACTGGAATGGGAAGAATGGCTCTCCTTATGAGAAGACACCAGAAGAAGAAAACCTATAAAATTAAACCATGCTAGAAGCAAAACACTTTTTCAAGTTTCCAAAAATCAATACCACAAGAGTCCAGTCCTTCCATGACATTCAGAATCCATCCAAAATCACCAAGAGACCCCTGCAACTTACATCATGAGTTAATCTGTAGGTAACCCCCCCAAAAGGAGATCATTCAAACCTCTAAACTCAAGAACAAGAGCATTTACTCCACCTTCCCCAACCTTCTACCTCTTACCTACTCTACCCCACCCACTTCCTCTTAAGCACACATTATAATCTTTAAATCTAAAGATGCCCTTTAATCACATTTTCAATCCATTTCTTTATTGAGGGAATTAGCAACATCTAACCGTACATACTTTCACACTGAAGAACACAGAATTCCTTTTCTCTCCCATCTTACCTCTCCAAAATGCAGAAGTACCCAAATAAAGGCAAATAAAAAGCTTTCATATGAACAACCACCAACAGCATTTTTTCTAATCCTATAATCACCCAAACTTGGAAATATGATTCCTTTTCATTCACAAGGCCATCAAACGGGTAGCATATTTTTAAATAAAAAGATAATCCTACCCCCCAAAATTATCAATTTTTGATGAAAATAGTCCAGGAACTACCCATTTTATAAATGAGTGAATTTCATAAGCAAAAATGTTTAACAGTATAGCACACAGCACAGGTCTAGTATATAATACTCTAGATTTTCTTTTAATCCTTACTCACACCTACCTAAAACCACATTATGTGAGCATTCATTTTTTATATCTACTAATAGTCTAAGAATTTTATTCTGGGAAAAGGTAAAGGTATCAGTTCTTCATACAGGAAATTTAAGGCAAAATGAATCATCAGTTCCTGTAACCACCATGATGAAATCAGATACTGTGCTTTGGAGAAATCTTCAAAAACTGGGTATAGTAGTTTTAAAAGCAAATCACAACAAATACACTTATACACACACATTCATACAAATGTTTTGCTCACAAACTCAATTATCAACTTTTTAACGTAATGAGAATCGCACTCAAAGTCTTATTTGTTGTTTGAATAGACAGGGAAGAAAATAGTTTCCCACCCTGAAGGAAAACCCCTAAAGAACACACTTGTGTCTTGTCAACCAAGTCATGATACCTTGAACACCAAATGAAAGGCTCAAAGTTTCCATCTGACTACATAGTTAAGTCAATTTAGAGCACATTCTTGTTCTTAATTAACTATAAACTATCTCAGAAAATGTTATGAAGAAAAAATATTAAGACTATTTATACCTACCTCCCAACTTAGGAAATAAAACATTAGCAATATGACTGTAGACCCTTATATGTCCCTCCACAATCATATTCCCCTCTCCTCTCCTTCCCTACCCCAACAGGTAATAAATACCTAAATCTGGTGTTTGCCATTTTCACGCATTTATACAACAGTGATACTCGTAAAACAGATACCTCAGTCTTGTGAAGCTACACGTTAGAGAAAGGAGGCCATTATACAGCTTGGGCCCCACACTAGCTTTCATCGGTGCCATCGTCAGCAGTTTTAGCAGAAATATCAAGTCATCAAGTGTGCCTCTGATGAAACCTCACTTACTCTTCCCTCTCTCCACCCCTCCGCTATTCAGTGCTCCTCCGAGATTCATACTGGTAACAGTCACGTAACAGGATTCCATTCATTAAATGAGTATGTATCACTCTTTTCAGTTCCCCTCTAGAAAGTGTTGGCATTTGTGTTCCAACGTAACATTCCTAGTTCTGTAGAACGACCACTGTATTTTAGGAGTCAGGAAAACCAACTTAAATCCCAGCTTCACTGTTTACCTACTATAGGAACTTGAGAAAATCACTTCTTCCCAAGCCTCCATTTCCTCAACTACAGAATGGAAATAATGATGACCATGACAACATCATGCCGCCTTCCAACCGTAAAGGGTTGGTGCTGGTATAAAAGGAAATCATGCACGTAAAAGTCCTCTGAAAACAAATATTGCATAAATGTAAAACATCACAAAAGGTCAATGCTAGTTATGACAAAACTCTTAAGGAAGAATTATTTTTAAAAGTTAAAATGTGGCCAATTAATTTTTAATAATTCACTAAATAACCTAATACTTTTACTACAGAACTTAAAATTACTAACAACGTTGAAATAACGCTCGATTCTTTCAGTCTGTTTATAGCACAGTAACTTCTACAACTAAATAATTTGTTCTAAATTCCACAATGAATCAAGATTCTCACTTCTTTAGAAATCATGATATAATGATTAGAAACTCTGTAAAACCCTCCAAAAGGAATTATACATAAATCATGTTTTTAAAGGTAATAAACACTATTGTACCGAATTGGTTTTTTCTTCTCTTCCCTTTTGTTTTAAGTAATTTAGAAAACTCCAAGGAATGACAGATTTATTTATTGACTGTTATGGGAATGCGTCCCCCACTCCCACCCTCACCCCACCAAAAAAAGAAGAATACCACTTTGTCTTTCAGTCTGGCAAGAGACATTATCTAGGTGTGAAGAATATCATGGCCCCAAAGTAGGAATAGGTCGATTACAATCCAAAGCAATGAGACATTTATATATTATACAGAAAGAAGTAGGAAAACAATATTTTAGAAAACTTAGGGTGGAAAAGGTCAAACAGGATGTAACAATCTAATTTTTTAAAACTCATAAACTCATGTGCTTTAGAATCTGAAAGGATCTTAGATATAATCTGTTTCAGCCACTTCATTTTACAGACGAAAAAAATCAAGGCCAAGAAAGTGTACATCCTTCTAAAGAATAAAGAAAATGTACTAACTGGGGGCTTTTGCCCCTAAAGAAAATATGAGTATGACACAAGCGTTCTTTGAGAGCATTAAAAAAAAACACTCGTGTCACAAAACACAAATTGGAGATAGCAAGTTTAAATAAGAAAACAAACAAACAAAAGAAATGAAGAAGGAAACGAGGAAGGGAGAAAGGAGGGCATTCAAGAAAGAGTAAGAGACACAACCCCAAAAGCTCAAATATAACTAGTTATTAACCTGGCCTCAGGATCTCTACCCATAAGATGTTAATTACAAAGGGAACAGTAGCAATTTTTCAGCAATTAACTAAGGGATCAGATTTCACATCAAAGGTTATGGAGAAATGTTGCCTCCTAAATATGATGTACTGGAGAAAGACTTTTCTTTGGGATATTTATGCCAAAACTACACAATTTGATTCTAATGATAAGAAAACACAAGACAACCCAAATTGTGGGATATTTTACAGATAACTTTTAAGACTAAAAGACATGAAAAATAAGCACAACATGCAATCCTGGATTGGATCCTGGGCAAAAAACATTTTTTTTCTTTCGTTATAAAGGACATTATTGTAACAGTTGGCGAAGTTTGAATAATGTAAGTTAGATAATAGTATTTTAATATCCTGATTTTGATAACTGTACAAAGGTTACATAAAAGACTCTCTTTTTTGTTCTTCAGGAAACAAACACTAAAGGGGCATTACTTCCACAACTTACTCTGAAAAGGTTCAGGGAAAAAATGCACAGCATACTATGGAAGCACATGGGAGGGCCACCTCATCCAATCTGGATATTCCCTCAGGAAAGGCTCAGATGAACCCTGAGTCACATCTAGAAGGATGACTAAGAATTAGATTAAAAGGGCCTACTTGGTAAAGGATACAGCAAGAGTCATGGATGTATACTTCACACAGATTTTGACTAAGTGTGATCAGACTGTGTTTCTCCAGTCATAATGCACTAAGTGAGAGCAGGAATTTCAAATAGGTGTGGGGCAGGTGTCTGGGGGTTGCCAGGTCAGGGGAGAGCAGTAGCCAAAACAGCACATGCAGGAGTAACAGGAGACTGATCACAGACAGGCAGGAGGGAGCAGAGAGGGAGGCAAAGAGATACTGTAAACAACCCTTCACTGCCTATTCAATCCCAGGTTTCCTAATTTCAACTAAATGGAAAGTGCTTCATGAACCTAATCAAAGAAAAACTTCAGCAAAGACTTCATTATTAAGGTAACTCACTTAATAAAACGTGTTTTATTTGGGCAATGTAATAGAGCATAGTCCCCTTAGGTGCTCTGTAATCAAGAAAATATGGCTTCAAGTCCCATCTCAGTCATTATTGTGGGATCTTGAGCAATTTATTTAACTTCTGAGCCTCAGTTTCTATGTCTGCAAAAAAGAAACAATAAATTGTAAAGATTAAGACAATGTTTGTAAAGCTTTTAGCATGGTATCTAACAGAGAGAATGTTCAATATATATTAGTCATTACTGATTCAAACTATTCTTCATTAGGTCCTTGTTCCTCATTAAAAAAACAAAACAAAACTTGAAGCCCTTAGTATTATAATTCAGTTACTGTGTAAGATAGTAAAATGAATTGAAGTACAACCACCTGCTCAAAAAAGCATAAACTGAAGTCTACCTATATAGGTTCTGTACAAACTTTATAAACACAAAATCACGGCTTTTCATCTTATAATTCTATTGAAGCTTATTAATACAAACACAAGGTTAAAAAAAGAAATTAGAAGATGCCAGTCTCATCATCCAGATGCAACTACTTATTTGGGGACATTATTTAAGTTTGGTGCCTTTTTCAATGTTTAACACAACTTGTATAAATATTTTGCATATCCAACTTTAAATCACAACAAAAAATTACAAAGGTGACAAAGTTTAAATCTGTTACTCATAATCCATTTTAGCATCATTCTAAATAAATAGTTATTGATAGGCATAAAAGTGAAGAAAAGTCATTAAAGTAATTGGCAGGATCCATTTTAAGTAATAAAGTATAGAATATTACAAGGGGTTCCATTTAAAATAAAAGGAATGTGGGGTATTTTGTGACAGGCCAGTGAGACAGCTGGAACAAAGCTGCTGGAGCAACAGCTGTGCACCATGTACTGTTCTCATCTAAAACCACAAACTAAAGTAACCCATGTCAGACAACTTCATTTGACTAATCAGCTCAGCCAATGGCTCCTTCCTGAAACTATCTGCTATAAAGAAATCTAAATACATAATTTGCAATTTGAGGAAGGAAAAAAAAATAAACAAAACATCAGTCTGTGTCTCTAAAATGTAAAATTAAAAATTGAGAATCACACTGTAACAGAAGACAACGTTTTCCATACTATTTTACCACCTGCTAAAATTATGACCATAGAACCTATCAGACTTCATGATGGTAAGGAAATAATAACAAAACCCAACATTTGATGAAGTATGAATTACTAACATGCAAGCTCACCAATTTCTACTCCATTCTTAACTTTCAACTTTGCACTTTTGACTTATGTTTACCATAACTGCAATGGTTATAAGAAATTTTTAACATTAAGTAACTTAACAATTAAAAAGAAGCTAATTCAAACCAACTTGTTGGCATGGACCATGGCAATATCCGAAAATAATAAATTCATGTAGTACTCAATTAAGCTACTATTATTATTCATTTAAACTTCTGCAAGTCATTAAATTATCACAGACCTACACCTTTGTTTTATATTTTATCTCCATTTTTTGTTTCCAAAAACAATGACCCTTTCTCTAACCTAAATTCACTCCTTTCTCAGTTTAAGTAAGATACACACCTGTGCACACTTGTGCACATGCATATACACACATAAGGTGAATTTCCCTACCTTATTTAATTGATATATCTTAATTTCAGAGGCAAAAGAGACAAAATTACAAATTTAATGTTTACATATCTTTTCCACAAGATTTTTGAAACTTAAATGTTATATCTATCACAAATCTTCCTTTGCAGTTTGACTCAACTACTTGCTTACTGTTCTTTTCCTTTCAGCTAACAAATTGCTGACTGTTGTAATCTCAACCACATGTCATCATTTAACCAAGGCATTAAGAGAAAACCCACCAGGAAACAAGACAAAAGTAATAAATCTTTAAGACCTTACTCTCAAGCTGTTTTACATTTCCTGAGTCAGAATTTCCAGAGAGAAATTAAAATAGGACAATCTTCTCCAAAGATTATTTTGAATAAAACTGAATGCTGTGCATCAACTGCTAAAACTTCTAAAACTCAAGATTCAAATGTGCATATGTCACATATAAACAATTTTTTAATTACAGAGAAACTCTGAAATCCAAAATCAAAAACAGTTTAGTTCTACATCCTCTTCAGTGACCAGCAGCTATGGAACCATAATAGATACAACTCATGTTTCCTAAGACCTCTTTTTTCCAATTATTTATTATGCCCTGTTCAAGACCCAATACTAGCAATTAGTAAATACTAATAAATATTTTGCTATATGCTTACTTCTATGTAACAAAAGTATTCCTGGTCTATGACACTCAAAATCTAAATATGAAGAATAAAATGTACAAACAAGTATAACCAAGGAGCAGACATTCAGGCAAAAATTCCAAGCCTATAAAAAGTCTCTATTAAAATACTTGTTTTACTTGTAAACATTCTACTGTTTAGAGTTTAAAATAATGCCAAAGTGAATCAAACACAGAATGGTTATCTTATCCAAAGCCACAGTCATATAGTGGCTAAATCAAGATCTAGAGAAATATCTTGACTCGCAAGAAGGATTCTTTACACTACGTCAAACTGCCTGTTCTCAGATAAGCAGTATGAGTTTTTCCAGGTCTAGGACATCTTTTTAAAAAACAAAAACATGGCAGCTGTGGTGTTTAATTTCACAGACTACTTATGACTATGACAAAGGCAACCACAAGGAATAAGTTTCTCAGACACAACCTGTACTTTTAAAATAATCTCTATTTTTTTTACTCTCAATGCAGGGGAAATAAAGCAACAAAAACAAAATTAAGTCTGCAAAAACAAAGGTTAAAAGCAAAGAATATAAAATATAAAAAGAGTAAAAAGGATCAAAGCAAATTTATCTAGATTATTTCACAAATACATAATATTATACAATAAATGTGAATGGGGTGAATTCCACTGCTAAAAGACAAAGACTCTGGTTTGATTTTTAAAGATCACATTATGTATTATTTACAAAAGCTTACCATAAAATGACCACCAAAAAAAGTAAAATATAAATGAAATAAATGCATACAAACAAAAAATAGAAAGGGCAACATTAATATCACAGGTTGAAATTCAAAGTAAAATTCTGCACAAGACTGGTACTATTTAATTATAAGAAAGATGTAATCATCGTAACATTTTATATACCAAGTAATACAAAATCAAAACAAAGCAAAATTAGAAATGCAAGGAAAAAATTAAAACAAATTTAATAAAAATTTCAGCGCTTCACAGATTAAAAATATACAAGAAAAAAGGATACAGAAGATTTGAATAATACAATCAACAAATTCCATTTTAACAGATTTAGGTAAAACTTTGCACCTTATAAGCTACAAATAAATACTCATTCTTCTCTCATGTTCTTGGAGTATTTACAAAAATCAATGGTATGTTTGGCCATTAAAAATTCTTAATGTTCCAAAACAGGGAATTTACAGGTCACATTCTTTGACCATAGCCCAACAAAGCTAGAAATCTACAAAGAGAGCCACTCAATCCTTCCTCAAATTTAAATCATGTAAAAATTAAGGGAATATCCAAACTGAAATTAAAATTATCTAAGAATTAATAAAAAGTACAAGATTTCATATCAAAAGTAATAATGCAAAATCAGTTTTACAATGCTTTTACAAAAGTCACTAAGGATACTACAGACTTTGTGATGATGGTAATGTAAGAAACATTCTAGAAAACCTCTTACTAGAAATCCTTTCAAATACCTTTCAAATACCTTTAAAATATAAATTATAGCAGGTAAGTTACTTAAAGCACTACTGTGAGAAATAAATGGCAATCAATCCCATTTTTTAAAGAAAGGAGAAAGCACAACAAAGTTTATATATGAAATCGTAAAATACAGCATAAAATAAGCATACTTCAGATTACACACACACACACACACACACACACACACACACGCGCGCTAAAGAAAGGACTCCAACTCTTGATTCTAGGCCCTTCTATTTCTATACCTACAACAAGAAAAATCTTTGCCTTGATCTGCATTTTACAGCTTCACATACACACTCTCCCTCCACTATCTTCCCTAGCCTCTTCTACCTGCCTCAATTCAGAAAGCTTAGATTTGAAGTATTAATAAACTTGAAAACTATCCCTTTTAACCATCTCTAATTCTCCAAAATTATACCTCTCAGACAAAAAAAAAAAAAACATAAATTTGACTGAATGTCTTAGCAGATTTCATAGAATTTCATATTTGTTGATACTCCAAATATCAAAGCTCCCTAGTATCAACTTGCCCATCAGTATCAAAGAAAAAATGGGAATCTCAGTGTCCTGCAGGAATTCTGAGGGACGGCCAGTTCTTCATTTCCAGCACCAAGAATGGCTAAGATCAACTGGAATTTCAGTGTCCTGCAGTAATTCTGAGGGACGGCCAGTTCTTTACTTCCAGCACCAAGAATGGCTAAGATCAACTCGTCGTAAGAGGAAAAATTTAAAAACTACATTCTGCCACTCAAGAAAAAACCCTTCCTTGGCTGGAGTTGTTTCCTTAAGCAGTACCAAGCTTTAGAAAACACCAGTTTGTGGCCTTAAGAAAAGACAAGAGAACATCACCACTGATTAATATTAGACTGAGATATCAAGGGCATTAAATCTGTTTAAGAGAGTAATTTGATCTGACATCCAGAAAATTTCATCAGTGATACAGAAGGCAAATTTGACTAATTCTTGAATGGAGACTATCTTAGCCTTCTCACTGATTAACTTAAGAAAATATGGAACAATGATTTCAAAGAATCAATGCACAAATAGGTATTTCAGAAGATAACTGGGAAAATGACTTCAAAAATGAAGAAGAAAACCTTCCCAGACCTCAGAGTGTTTCATCATTTCTCAGAGAAAACTGGTGATCAGAGAAAAACTTCTAGTCATATCCTGATAAATGTTTCCATTTCCAGTGATAAGAGAAGGCTACAAGCATACAAATAGAAAACTAGTTATTCCTGCAGAATAGAAACTTGAAGCCAGTTAGATAAAGGCAAAGACATGGAAGATAAATCAGTACCTCCAACTGCTGTAATACAAAAGTCTTGGGATCCAATAATTTTATACTCAGCCAAGTCATCATGTATCACGCAAAAGTAAAATTTTAATCTTAGACTAAAAAAGTACTCAAAAGTGTTCTCTAAATAACAATTCAAAGTAAAAACTAGCTGCTCATGAGTATTGCTTATAAGCACTGAAACCAGTTAGAATGAAAGAAATGGCAAATAAAAGCAACAGCTCCTAATGAGAAAGGGGTTAACACCACTGAGTGTATTTACTATTACAATTATAATAACAAAATCAAACACAAAAGACAAAAAACAATCTCTTAAAAACACTGCAGTCACACACACTTTTGGTTGCTTTAAATAAGGATATTTGGGACTTCCCTGGTGGTCCAGTGGTTAAGACTACGCACTCCCAATTCGATAACAATACCTTATGGGCAGATACTTTGAGACTATGTTAATATACAGCTACTCTCAAACTTTTACATACTACTTTTAACATCCATTTATGATTCTTACTTAAATCAGTTGCTTGACTGCCAAATGGTGATTTTCTAATTCCACCATTTCCTCTATGTTTATTAGTCAGAATTCTACATTAAGGAAGAACTTCCCTTCCTCCTTCATTTATTTATTTATCCGTATGGATTCTTAGATTCTTACATTATTTATGGGCAATAATCAATTACTATCATTATTTATTTTGATGATGATACTGTCCCAGAGTTAGCCAGTGGGAGTTCTTCCAGGCTGGCTGTGTCTCTTTGACATGCCACCATCATTTTGTTTTCTGAGCAGCTCTTTACTTTCTGGCACTATAAGATGCTCCAAGCTCATCTTCTATTTTTTCCTTGCCCCAGCCCGGGGATCAGTCATTTCTCCAAGGTTCCTTTTAGTAAAGATTGGTATTTAGAAACCAAGATCCAGCACTGGGTGTTCTCACTGCTAATAGGGTGTCACTGTTTCTATGCACTCTCAACAGACAGAGCTGGAAAAAAGATGTATAGATGTGTTATGAGTATCCACATACACCTATTTCTATATCTATCTTTATACTTTTTAAACCATGAGTTTATGCCAGTACCCTCAATTCCAATCAAGCATCAGGAGTTCTTCCTAGCCTTCACCCTTTCCACAATGATAACTCCCTTCTCCAGTAGTGAGGAACTTGGCTCCCATTTTCCACAATACATTTACTAATTTACTTAATCCTAGTATAGAAAATTGTTTCAGAATTGCAAACCCATGCCTCTGTGATGAAGGAGGGGGAAAAAAAAAAGCCTATTAACCAGAGTTCAGTGTTTATTTCGAATTCTTTTTGTCTTTATCCTGAGGACATAGTCCACATAACGGGTTCAAAAGTTACTTACATTAGTTTTTTTTCTCTCCCTCCTTCAGTGTGGTTATGTTAGTCACCTGATATAAAGTTCAGTTCATTTGTTTTGTTTGTATTCCACCTTTTGATTTTATTGGTGCTTGCTGTTTATATACTGAGTATGTGAAACATTAAACATGGTTCCACAAGTCAGAAAACTATCCTCAGAAGAGTCACTATCCCTATTCCCTCTATTGCTTTCTCCTTATCCCTACCCACCCCCATAGCTAACCAATAATCTCTTTAATCTCAAATTCATCCATTCTGTGCTGTTTTTGCCCCAATGAGTAAATACAGTCCTATTTTCTCATTTCCTCTTCTTTCTTACACTAAAAGTAGTATATCACTAATACAGTAGATACTTTTGCACTTTGTATTCTTCACTGAACAATTTATCCTGGAATGCATTTCCCATCAGTTCATAGAGATGGTTCTTATTCTTTTTATAGCTGCAGAATGCTCCACTGGGTGAATGTACCATGTTCTATTCAACTTCTCTCTCTCCTGTAGGTTGTTTCTAATGCTGTGACCTCATGCACATGTATTTTCATACTGTTGGAAGTACATTTTCAGGGAAAATTCCTAGATTGGCATTACTGAGTCAAAAGGTAAGCACCTATGTAGTCAAATCAAAATCCATTTTATGTCTCCTGATATAATGCACTGAGAAGAACACATCATTTCTGTGCCATTCCTGCCCCCAAAATGAATCTAACCATGAAGAAACAAACTCAAATTGAGGGAACTCTACAAATAACTAACTTGTACTCAAAGATGTCAATGTCATAAAACACAAAGACTAAAGAACTGTTCCAAATTAAAGAAGACATGGAAACAAAGTGCACTGCATAATCTGAGATTTTCTTTTGCCATATAGGGCATTAGTGGGACAATTGGCAAAATCTGAAAAAGTTCTGCATATTACATTAGTAATATATCAATATTAATTTCTGATTTTGGTTATACACTATGTTTATGTAAGCAAGTACCCTTGTGTTTAGGAAATATACATGGAAGTATTTAAAAATAAGGCAGCATTGTCTTCAACTTACACTCAGATGATTCAGAAAAAACTGTGTATACATGGGGGGGAGGAATAAAACAAATACAGTAAAATGGTAGCATGTGGGAAAACTGGGTAAAGTTTTTTTAAAAAGCAACATCAAATATGTTGGCATGTGTATCTGTACTTTCAGTACTGAACATTTACTAACTTGTATATAAATTCTTTCTCCTAGGAAAAAACATCATCATATGAGGTGACAAGATAAATTGGCTGGCAATATTAAACTACTAATATATATAAACAACCAATTCTGTAACTATAATATTTTTAATTAAACTATGATTTAATGTTATGTAACCAATAAACAACTGGTTTATCACATTGCTCTTATAAAATGCTAAATCTAAAATATAATTTAGAAGGAACTCAAGTCCAATATAGCTCCAGTAGCACAAATTTAGTCAACTTATATTTCTTTGCTTCTTTCAGAACCACAAGTAAATAAACTAAAAAATATATTTAAAAATATATATATATATGTATATATATAATCTTTGTCTATTTCATAAAGGCCTGAAAGACATTTTTCTTTGTGAAATAGAAATAAATCAAATGGCTACCAAGGACATTACTTTAAACTAAGTTTCAATCCCAAACTCAGACTTCATGGCTCTACCCAAAGTAATTCAAGATCAAGGCCTTTCAAGAAGATTCAATGACAACTCTACATTGTTTACAAGCAGAGTCTTTTACTCATTATCACTTTTCAGCAAGGAACTAATACCCTAAAGACACTTCTATTTTTCCTCACCAAAAGGCGGGAAAAAAAAGTAATAAACGTTCATGCAGCATCACAAAATCTGTTTCTATTTTATGAGATCAATTTTAATTTGAAAAAGGAACCTTTAAAAAATTTTAAAATAATACAGCTTTAAGAAAGTCTCTTTCTGCACTCCTCCCCCACCTTAAAGTTAGCAATTTACTTTCCTCACTGAATTAAACAGACTAGTTTCATTTCAAAGTTTAGGAATGACCCTTGACATTTCAGCAATACAGATGAATTAAAAATCCCATCCCAGAAGGTAGCTGCCTGTTATCACTTTGCCTTCAAATGGTATTATACCAAGGGAAAGCAGAATTCTTAATCTACTCAGGAGAAGTATCCCCACTAAACTCCTGCAACCTCCCCATCCCAAGACAGACAGACAGACAGACACACACACACACACACACAAAGGTTAGAAACGAATAAGAAGAATGAGTTTTAAGAAACCCTAGGTTAGAATTTCTCCTCTGACAAAAGCAGTCATCCTCTAAAAGAAAGTGTTCTTCCTTGAGTGCCTAACATTTGTATCTAGGAATTACAATGTCTGAGTCATCAGAACCACTTCAGCTCCTTGGGACTTCCCTGGTGGTCCAGTGGTTAAGACTCCGCCCTGCCAACGCAGGGGGTGCAGGTTCAATCCCTGGTCGGGGAACTAAGATTCCATATGACACGCAGTGCGCCCAAAAGATTAGGAAAAAAAAAAATCATTACAAGAACCATTTCAACTCCTACCAAAATTAGGAAATCTCTAGTATGTACCACCACTAGCAGGGGGTACCTTATTTTTCAATGCTAAGAATTCATTTGTAAATTACTCTGAAAATATAAAACAGTAATTTGCACACTAAAAATAAGTCTACAGTATAGTTTCAAATTCACAGATAAAATTTATTTTAAGTGATTTCTAATGCAGGGCACATGTTCAAGATGTAGCAACAGAAGAAGAAATTCAGGAATCTAAACTCACAAACTTCACACAAAGATCAACTAACTTTAACACAAATGCATGTGCCTTGAAATCTCTTCTAGGATCTCTGCCCCAGGAAAAGGCAATGGAAAAACATTCACCAAAACGCAAATTAGGGGCTTCCCTGGTGGCGCAGTGGTTGAGAACCTGCCTGCTAATGCAGGAGACGCAGGTTCGGGCCCTGGCCTGGGAAGATCCCACGTGCCGCGGAGCGGCTGGGCCCGTGAGCCACAGTTGCTGAGCCTGCGCGTCTGGAGCCTGTGCTCCGCAGCGGGAGAGGCCGCGATGGTGAGAGGCCTGCGCAGCGCGATGAAGAGTGGCCCCCACTTGCCACAGCCAGAGAAAGCCCTCGCACAGAAACGAAGACCCAACACGGCCAAAAATAAATAAATAAATAAATTAATTTAAAAAAAAAAAAAAAAACGCAAATTAGGTAAAAAGCAATGTCTGAGTCAGCTCCAGGCTAACAGGTTGTTAAGATTGACTAAAACTCAATAATTGAGAAATCAGCTACCCCCTACATAGCTCAAAATCTGACAAACTGCTGAATAATAAGTCAGGATGCTAAATGAAGAACAGAGGCTGGGAAATTCCTCTCCTTAATTCTGTAAAACATGTATGGTCTTTTCTCAGAGTTGCCAGAAAACCCAACGGTTACTCCATTATTTCCAAAAATCAACGCTCAACTGATAAAGTTTCCCCAACTCAAAACGGGATCAACATTCATTACCTAAATATCACACAAAAGTGAGGAGAGGAGTATGAAGCTGAGGGGAAAAGGGGCTGAAGACTTAAAACAGATCAGATTATATGTCAAGAAAAAATGAATAAATTACAAATTTAGTTTTGGAGGAACAAGATACAGAAGTAAAAGCAGCAAATTTATTATTTTACTTATTCTTAGATGGCACTGTGCTGAATGATTTGGATAAATTATTTTATTTACTCCAGAAACCCTAAAGGTACTAATATTAGTCTCCCTTTTCATACAGGAAACTGAGGCTCAGAGAACTTAAAAAACCTGACCTAAGACACATACCTAGTTTGTTAACTGAGTAAGAAAGAACCTAGAATTTCAAAGGTGCAGAGATTTGTTCACCCAAACCCAACATTTTATGGAGGAAATTAAGCCCTGAAGAGATTACAGACAATTAAAAGATTCCCCAGCATCACCTGAGTAGGGAGACCTAAAACCCAGGTAGTCAACGCTCTTTCCATTTCACTTTCTACAACGTTAAGATCATTTCCTAACAATAGAATCCACTCATCGTTTAGGGGTTGTATTCACCAACAAAACTTATGACGTCTTTCAAAAAACTATGAACGGAAACAAGGAGGTCATGCACACACATATACTCTTAATAATATCCTACATTTTTAATCATGGATGTTTTATGATGTGTTACATTCATTTTTAAAGAGAAAAAGCCATC
This sequence comes from Balaenoptera acutorostrata, assembly GCF_949987535.1. Classification (NCBI taxonomy): domain Eukaryota; kingdom Metazoa; phylum Chordata; class Mammalia; order Artiodactyla; family Balaenopteridae; genus Balaenoptera; species Balaenoptera acutorostrata. The sequence continues at coordinate 43,088,002 of NC_080072.1, read as the reverse complement.
TCAGTTAAGTAATTATAGTCTTGATTTCCTAATTTTGTAGCTCTTCATATGCATAAAAGGCAACAAGTAAATTTAAGGTTAAGGAAAGTCAGGGTTAAAGGCAAAGTTGTTTTTTCAAGTTCTCCACTCCCCAATTTGTTCATTATATTTTTTCTACTCAAGATTACATAATAGAAAGATACATACTGAACACTGTAAAAAAAATGTCGTATCTCAGGAGTCTTACAAAATAAATAAAACCAATTTGTACCATCCTGATCTCCTACAGAGAGAACTGACTTCCACTCATTAAGGTTATTATCATTCTGCAGTCTTCTCTCCTTCCAATTACTACTGCGAGACAATCATAACAGAATGAATTTTAATTTCCCAGGAGTCAGACAATAAATAGCAGCTCTATTAAGTGTAGATGATAGTCACCTTAGCTCCATAAGCTAAGATTAATATAGTAACAACAATAATAATGTTTGTAGCCTTACTATGTACCAGACACTGTTCTAGGCCCTCAACATATGTTAACTCATTTTATTTTCACAACTGTATGTGGTACTTTGTATGTCCCCAGTTCACAGATGGGAAAAACTAAGGTACCGAGAGGTTAAGTAATTTACCTAAGATTACACAGGCAGCAAGTGGTAGAGATGAGACTCGATCCAGGTCTGGCTCCCGCCTCTCCAGAAAGCCTCCTCAAAGTCAGAGGCCATGTTCCTCCCTTTCACTGGCCCCAGGTCACGGGCCTATCCCACTCCCCTCCTTGCCTGCTTCCTCTCTCCAAGCTAGCATATGACTCCCCCAGCCCCCATACTCAGGTAAGACATGTCCTCTCTTCCCACCATCACGTCCACGCAGTACTTTCATCAATCCTTCCCAAACTGACTTTTCCTCGATTCTGAATTCCCTTTGCATTTAAACGTGTTAACAGAAGTGTACACATAAGCTTATAATAGCCATCATTAATGGAGCACATACTACATACTAGACACAATGCTAAGGATGTTCCCATAATTTAAAGGATTATGAAGACGGTGCGATCAGACCCATTTTACTGAAAACTGAGGTTCAGAGAAGCTAAATAATATTTTCTCAATGTTCGCCCAGTAAATAAATAACACAGCAAGATCTAACGCTCAAGTCTGTATGACTCAAAGCTCACACTCTTTCTCTATGTATAAATACACGTCTCTCATGCACACACGCCTCTTTCACTTCTTTTAAATCTAGAGTACCTAGATACAACACTATTCATAAAGGTGTTTCTTTAACAAATGAATTCTAGAAAATCATTAAGCAGACAGAAATTACGGTTATCTTAATGGTTTCTAATACTATTTCCAAAAAAAAAGGTTCCAATACCTTAACTAAATAATTAACTTACAGATTCAAATACATTTCGATGGTCCCTCCCCCCAAAACACTAAAGAAATATTTGTGGTTTAAATCTTTTAGGTAACACTATTTTTTTTAAACACTATTTATTAATACTGGAACCCAGGATTATTCTCTCACTCCTCACCAACCTCCCACCTCCCCCTAACTACAGTTCCCAAAGAAAGACTTAGCTATAAATTGTTTTGCTTTGCCATCAGTTACTTAAAGTATCTCTTGGCCCTATGAGAAATAGCAACATGACGGCATCTCTGATACTGCAGCTAAACTGCAGCTAAACTGAAAGGCCAAGTTGCGCATCTCACCTCTTAGTGTGATTTTTTTTTTTTAACCCACTAATGAGCATACTGTAAATGCTCACTACATAAACATCTCTTCCTGGATACAAAGGTTTTAGCAGCAGTTTTTAATACTCGAAACAGTGTAACAGCAATTATTGCTCATTTAGTCAATGTGAAAGGTAACAATCACATTTATGCTACAGTACTCGGTATTTTAATGTCACTGTAAACATTAAGTGAAACGAAATACGCTATTCAAGTATGCCAACTGATAACAAATGGGTCAAACAAAAATATTTCACCAAAGCATCTTAACCATACTCTTGATATACTGAGAGTATCTTTGTTACCTGCTATAACGCAATACCTTCATTCTCTCCCAGCATATGCCACACCTTGTAGGTTGACAAAAGCAGAGAGATATCTGGGCTTCTCTCTTTTAATAGTCCCAAAAACGACCACTCAAACCTCCTATCAAGAGCAAATCCTAAGAATCAAGAATTCCACCGCCCTTTCCTTTACAACCCGACTTTCCGCCTCCAGCTACCAGAGAGGATTGGGGGTGGGGGAGAGAGTGGTTGGAACGGACACAGAACGCACGACTCGGTCGGTCATCTCCCAGCCTGGCCCACCCCAAACTTCACCTTGGCACGGCGAGAGGCAGGAAGGCACCAGGAATACCTAGGAAATGGTCTCACCCCTATCGGAAAACATTCTTAACTTCCTCGAGGCCACCATTTCCCTGGGGCATTATCACACACTCCCACCCGGACGTATTACCTAAGAGATTACTTAAAAGAAAAGCACAAACACACACAAAGAGAAACACTGCTTGAAGCGGGCAGCTCCGGCTCGGCGTGCGCGGAGAAGCCCAGAGATCACGCGGAGCCGCGGCCAAGTTGCCACCGGGATTGCACCCACGGTGCAGGAGGCGGCCGGGGCGGCTGGAAACCCAGCGCGCGGGGCTCCAGCCCCACGCCCTACGCCCGGCGCCCCAGCCTCGGGGCAGGAAGCCCGGCGCGGCAGCGCTGCCTCTCCCGAAGGGCTCGGGCCGCGGCCGCAGCGAGAAGGTGGATCTGCGCTTCCCACCCCGCCAGCTCCGCCCTCCCGGACACATTCCTGAGAAGCCCGACTCCCGGGACCCGAGCTGGGCGCCCAGCCGGCAGGAGCGGGGCGCCCCGACCTCAGGGCAGTAGGGCAGAGCCGGCCGGAGCCCCCCGCCCGCCTCCCGCCCACCCCCGGCCCGCGCGGCACCTCCGGGGCGGGGTCCCCGCGGCCGCCCCGCCACAGGTAGCGCGAGCCCCCGCCCGCCGCCGCCCCGGCGCCCCGGGGAAGGCCCGCTCTAGGCACCTGGATGAACTGGATGGTGAGCGCCGACTTGCCCACGCCGCCCCCACCGACCACCACGAGCCGGTACTTCTCTTGGCCGGAGCCGTCCCGCCAGCCGGCCGCGGCCATGGGGACGCCGCCGAGCCCAGCCCGGCCACGCCGAGCCGCCGCCCGCCCTAGGCCCGGCTCCGGGGACTTGTGCGGCCGGCGGGCTGAGGGCGAGCGGCCGGGCGGGGGTCCCGGGCGCCGGGAGCTGCTGGAGGGCCGGTCCGGGCGGCAGCGCGGCGCCCGGGCTGGCCGGGTCCCAGCCGAGGCGCGGAGAAGCGAGGTAACCGCAGCAGCGAGGGGCTGCAGCGTCCGGGGGGCGCACTCCTGCACACGTCTTCGCAGCGCCTGCCGAACGCAACCTCCAGCGCAGCTACAAATGGCCGTCTGGGGGCCGGGCCGCCAGGCTGAGGTGCTGCATATGCATGAGGGGGCGGGGCGGGGCGGGGCGGGTCCGCGCTGGCCTGGGCTGAGATTCGGGAGCTGACGGAGGGCTCAGACCCCCTCAGATGTGCCCCTGCAATCCCTTGACTGTGAGTGGGTGTGTGCACGCGTGTGCGTGTGCGAGTGTGTGTGACAAAGAGTGTGGGAGTGGGACGAAGATGGTAGACAGTGTGTGACCATAATTGTATATGTCAGGGATGGTCAGGGATTGTGTGGATAAAAAATACAGTGTGCGAAGGCGTGTGTGAAAAATAGAGCTGTTGTCATCTTAATTCAGTTTGTAGGAGGGTAAATATCCTGTTTTAAGAGTACAGATGGTGACCATGACTGTATGAAAAACAGTGTATGACAGTGCTTGAAGATTAGAGCTGTCACAATAATTGTGTGTGTGATATGCTTGCGGTGTGTGAGGGATGTCACAGAGACTGAATCACAGTGATTGAGGGTGCGTGGACAAGAGTATATGTGGCATATGTTGTATCAGGAGAGTGTCTTAGGGGCTGTGTGTATATGTGAAAAATGTGCGGTAATTGTATTTGAGGGGTGTGAGTGTGAGAGATTAATTTATGCTTTTTTACACACTACATACCAGGCACTGTGCTCAGTGCTACCGATCCTTTTATGAACAGTTCCCTGCCCTCAGGGAACTAAGAATCCAATGGGAAAACGGCCAGGACAACAGGCAAGTTGTCAGGCATAATGATAAGGGCTATAACTAATAGCTCCGTGTGGCAATGGGAGAAGCACTCACTCCAGAGCTGGGTGGTCAGGGAAGGCTTCCTAAAAGACCTGAAGAATAAGTAATATAGAGAGATGAATAACTGGAAGAAAAGTATTCCAGGGAAAGCAAACCACATATGAAGAAGCCAGAGCAGAGAAGGTAAGCCATGTGTCACATGATTTTGATTGTGTTGGGGGAGTGTGCTTGTAAATTAAAAGTGATTATCTATGTGTATAGCAGTTTAACCAAATGTAGCAGGAATCACAGCTGTATACTGAGGCAGTGTAGGGCAGTAGATAAGACCGTGGGCTCTGGGGCCAGACTGGATTCAAATCCTAGCTCTCTCACTAATAGTATCATGTTGGGAGCTTACTGAACTTCTGTGCCTCAGTTTTCTCTTCTCTAAAATAAAGACCGTAAGACTACCTACCTTAAGGGGGTTTTTAGTAAGAATCAAATGAGTTAATACATATAAAGCACATAAAACAGTGCCTGGCATGTAGTAAGCATTTATGGCAGTTTTGGAACATGACTGCAAGTTCTTGGAAACAGCTTAGTGACTCTCTTGGAACCAGTAGAATGCAGCAGAAGAGATGCTGTATAACTTCCAAGTCTAGGTCAGAAGAGGCCACGTGGCTTCCACCTGTTCTCTTGGGATTCTCACTCTGGGAGAAACATCGTAAGAAGTTTGGCTACCCTGAGACTGCCATGCTAGAGAGGCCACATGTAAGCATGCCAGTCAAAGGTCTAGCTGACTGCCAGCATCAACTGCCAGCCATGTGAGACACCTTGGACACCGAGCTCTGTCCAGCCTTCAGATGACTGCAGCCCCTGCTGGCATTTGACTGCAACTGCATGAAAGACCCCAAGCAAGAGCTACCCAGGTCAGCCCTTCCTGACCTACAAAATCATGAGCAAAATAAAACAGTAAACTGGTTGTGCTTTTTTAAACTTTTTCTTTGGGAATAATTTCAATCTATAAAGTATAAAGAACAGCCATACGCCTTTACCCAAATTCAACTATGTGAGCATTTTATCCCACTTCCTTTATCGTTCTCCCCTATGTCTGCTTCTCTCTCTCTTTCATATATATGATATAGTTATTCATATAAATTTATGATAAATTTATGTATATATATATATATAATTCATATATTAAAATGAATTTTTGAACCATTTAAGGGTAAGTTACAGGAATTATGCCCTTTACCCCTAAGAGCTTCAGTGTGTATTTCCTAAGAATAGGGATATTATCTTACGTAACCACAATACAGTTATCAACATTAGTAAATTTAACATTGATGTGAATACTTTTGTCTAATCTACCATTCATATTCCAATTTTGTCAGTTGATTCAATAATGTGCTTTAGAGCATTTTTTCCCCCTCTAGTACGGAATCCAGTCTAGGGTCAGGCATTGCATTTAGTTGTCAGATCTCTTTAGCTTTCTTAATATGATACAAAATGGTTGTCTTAGAACCTTTTTTATTTTTTTTTGAGGGGAGGGAGGTATTTTTTACACAGCAGTAATAGCCAGAAAAGCCTTAATGCAGATAGTGTTAGCAATATGAAAAGAAAGAAAAAGAAAAAGGAACCCATGTCAAGGAAATGCTGAGAAAGGGCCAGTTATGCTTCTCTCAGTGTTTGTTTAGCCCTGAAATTTCCCATAATCCTTCAGGACCAAAAAGATAACCAATGAGTCCTCCTTATGCAGCTTTTCTTCTAAAGTACAATCCAAAATCTTTCTCTCCTTTCAAGAAGATATGAGGGCTTCCCTGGTGGCGCAGTGGTTGAGAATCTGCCTGCCAATGCAGGGGACACGGGTTCGAGCCCTGGTCTGGGAGGATCCCACATGCCGCGGAGCAACTGGGCCCGTGAGCCACAATTACTGAGCCTGCGCGTCTGGAGCCTGTGCTCCGCAACAGGAGAGGCCGCGATAGTGAGAGGCCCGCGCACCGCGATGAAGAGTGGCCCCCGCTTGCCACAACTGGAGAAAGCCCTCGCACAGAAACGAAGACCCAACACAGCCATAAATAAATAAATAAATAAAATTAAAAAAAAAAGAAAGAAAGAAATCAACAAGGATGGGGGAAACTTTAAAAAAAAAAAAAAAAAAGAAGATATGATCATCTGAAAAGCTTATCAAATCTCAAAAATATCCAAAAGAAAGAAAGTTATTCCCTGACAGGGAAAAAAAAAAAAAAAACACATAGGGATTTCTCTGGCGGTCCACTGGTTAAGACTCCACGCTTCCACTGCAGGGGACACGGGTTTGATACCTGGTCGTGGAACCAAGATCCTGCATGCCGCACGGCACAGCCAGAAAAAAAAAAAAGCTATACTAGTCACAACTATTTAGACTGGGGGAATAAGGTATTGGTCCTAAAGCAATTATAATGAATTCCTTAGTATTCTGTGCCTCTGCATCTGGTATAGGAGCACTCAGGGGGTTCTGAGCCTGATGATAGTTTGACCAGTAAAAGAAAAAGAGGATAAGGTGGTAATGAATACAAGCTTGTGTGCACATATGTATTCAGTGACTAGAGTTTTCAGGGAGAAACTTATTTTCAGTAGAACCTATTTCAATCCTTATTTGGTGAGCTTCTTCTCTGCCTGAGTCCTGACCAAGATTTTCTTTCCTTCCTACTCTGTACCACTGCAATCTCTGTGTACAGGACAATTCCAACACTGCAACCAAGCAAGCAAGCCCATGCTGTAGAAACCATGTGTTGGTTGCCTCCCAGGCATCCGTTTCTCCTTCCTTTCATATAGTGTCTCCTAATTTTCTCTCGGTGGTTTGAGAGTGACTGACTCCCACCTGCAGCTCCAGGGATTTACCCTAATTCACTGAAGATTATCAACCCCTACTGGCCACAGTAATTAGCTGATAGATGGGCGTATGACCTAGGTGAGGCCAATCAAGAACAGATTCAACTACAGAATCAAAACTACAATGAGATACCACTTCACACCCACTAAGATAACTAGAATCAAAAAGACAGATAATAACAAGTGTTGACAAGGATTTGGAGAAACTGAACCCCTCATACACTGCTGGTAGGAATGTAAAATGGCGTTCCTGCTTTGGAAAACAATCTGGCATTTCCTCAAAAAAGTTAAACATAGAGTTACCATACCACCCGGAAGTTCCAGCCTTAAGTATATACCCAAGATAAATTAAAACATGTCCATATAAAAACCTGAAAGTGCAAGTTTATAGCAGCATTATTTATAATAGCCAAAAAGTGGAATTAACTCAATTATCCATCACCTGAAGAACAGATAAATAAAATATAGGGTATTCATACAATGGAATATTATTTTGCAATAAAAAGGGATAAAGTACTGATACATGCTACAACATGGATGAATCTTGAAAACATTAGGCTAAGTGAAAGAAGCCAGTCACAGAAGACAACATATTATATGATTCCCACTGTATGAAAGGTCCAGGATAGGAAAATCTATAGAGACAGAAAGTGATTAGTGGTTGCCAGGACCGAGGGGGAAATGTTCTGTGACTGATAATGGGTATGGGGTTTCTTTTTGGAGATATGAAAATGTTCTGGAATTAGATATCCGTGATGGTTGCACAGCTCTGTAAATATACTAAAAACCATTGAACTATATACTTCTTAAAGTGAGTTTTATGGCATATGAATCAAATCTCAAAGCTGTGAGGATGAAAGATTCAATTGCAGGGTTTTATTTGAGCTACTAAGGAAATGTCTTTTTACTTCAAGATATTCCTCATATCAACTCTATTCCTTTATTTTTTTTTAAATTTAACTCAAAGTCAAGTGTTCAGCAAGGAAGAAGCCCACATGTTCAACTCCACGTAGACATTCTGTCCCAAAATGCTTTCTTGCCCTTACAAAATATCCCAAAAGCCTACAGAAATTCCCCTGCAAAACAAACCGCTGAAGACAGGAGTATCTGGCAGAGAAAGAACTAGTTGTCATTCATGCCAATTAAAGATGAATTTTCATCTTAATCTAAAAAGTTTCTCAAGTAGCTAAGAGATAACAGGGAAGTACAAAAATCTTCATCAGAAGAATGACCCAGAACCTTGGAAAGGACACTAGAGATCATGCCCCTAATCTTACCGAAAGAAATCCTGTGACTAGGGAAGGAATTTCTCTCCCAATGTCACCTAGCAAGTTGTAAGCAGGATACAGGTCTCCTGACTCCTATGCTCAGAGCACTATGCCCCATGCCAAGCTGGGTGTTACCCAGAATCCCACAAAGCCTCATAGCACAGAGACAGCGTGATGCTGCCAATCAAAAGAGATGTTGAATGTACCTTTTTTTTTTTAATTAAGTTACCATTTTTTTTAAATTTTTAATTTTATTTTATTTTATTTATTTATTTATGGCTGTGTTGGGTCTTCGTTTCTGTGCAAGGGCTTTCTCTAGTTGCGGCAAGTGGGGGCCATTCTTCATCGCGGTGCGCGGGCCTCTCACTATCGTGGCCTCTCTTGTTGCGGAGCACAGGCTCCAGACGCGCAGGCTCAGCAGTTGTGGCTCATGGGCCTAGCTGCTCCGCGGCATGTGGGATCTTCCCAGACCAGGGCCCGAACCCGTGTCCCCTGCATTGGCAGGCAGATTCCCAACCACTGCGCCACCAGGGAAGCCCGAATGTACCATTTTGATTTCAGTGGAGTGATGGTCTGGCTAAAGGGGTGTCAAGAGACTTCAGTGGGCAGATTCAGGGTCAGATTTGGCCAAAAGATATGTTTTGAATACAAGTTTTGAATTGGTTGCTGATATTTGAATTTAGAATATTTCACAAACAAATCTAGATTTCTAACTCTTCCTGAAAAAATTAAATGGAACATCTACCAACACTGGGCCAGCATTATCATAGGACAATGGCTAAAGGTAAGTACAGGCTGCCCTTGAGAAATGTATGGATGTTCCTGTTCTTCAAAGTAATCAGTACTCTTGTATCACACCCCACCCATTTGACGTTACCTGTCTGGCCTGTGGGCTTTAAGAGTTTGCAAGTCCTACTACTATATGCCAATGTTCTCCACCTAGAATGCACATTTGAGTCCCCTGTAGTATCTTAAAATGAAGAACCCCAGACTTGGTAAATAGAAATCTCTATTTGCAGACCAAGAATGTGAATTTGTGTATTTAAATACCCAAAGCGAAATTATTAGAGAAATGCAAATCAAAACTACAATGAGGTATCACCTCACACCAGTTAGAATGGGCATCACCAGCAAATCTACAAACAGCAAATGCTGGAGAGGGTGTGGAGAAAAGGGAACCCTCTTGCACTGTTGGTGGGAATGTAAATTGATACAGCCACTATGGACAACAGTATGGAGGTTCCTTAAAAAACTAAAAATAGAATTACCATATGACCCAGCAATCCCACTACAGGGCATATACCCAGAGAAAACCATAATTCCAAAAGACACATGCACCCCAATGTTCATTGCAGCACTATTTACAATAGCCAGGTCATGGAAGCAACCTAAATGCCCATTGACAGACAAATGGATAAAGAAGATGTGGAATATATATATACAATGAAATATTACTCAGCCATAAAAAGGAACGAAATTGGGTCATTTGTAGAGACGTGGATGGATCCAGAGACTGTCGTACAGAGTGAAGTAAGTCAGAAAGAGAAAAACAAATGTCGTATATTAACGCGTATATGTGGAACCTAGAAAAATGGTACAGATGAACCGGTTTGCAGGGCAGATATAGAGACACAGATGTAGAGAACAAACGTATGGACACCAAGGGGGGAAAGTGGGGGGGGTGGGGATGGTGGTGTGATGAATTGGGAGATTGGGATTGACATGTATACACTAATATGTATAAAATGGATAACTAATAAGAACCTGCTGTTTAAAAAAATAAATAAAATAAAATTCAAAATAAATAAATAAATAAACAAATACCCAAAGTGACTCTGAGACACCACCACAGTTGGGAACTCTTGGAGGAGAGTAGACTCATGCATGTCCACTCTTTTTTTTCAGGACAAACAATGACCCTGTCATCTGGAATGTTGGTTACTCATCATCTCTAAAAATGATCATTGCAGAAATACCATTCCTGGCCCATCCCAGAGAAGGGATTTGGGGGTGGAGTGGGGAGGGAGGTGCTGAAACTAAGATTCCCCTGACCTCATCTACAGCTGAGTCAGACAGAGCCCAGGCCTGGTGACCAAAGAGGGCCAAACCCCCAGATCAGAGAGCATTCGAATCTCATCACAGTTAATGGAAGAGCACCATCCACTTATTTCCTTAATAGGCCCCTACTTGTAATGTGAATGAATGGCTGGTGGAGAATGAAACAACCCAGCAGGAGCTGCATGCATCTGAGATGAGACAGACGCACAAATCTATTCCTTGTTTAAAGATCACGCTGCTAAGAATAGAAGCTGAAACACAGGCTGGAGCGTGTGCACACACAGCCCTAAGGAAGGCCACGACAGAGCTGGAGGAATCCACAGCTTAGTGGAGGATCATCAGAGAATCATAGAGGCTTAAAGCAGAAAAGGGACCCTGAAGTCATTCCCTCTAATGCTCTCATTTTATAGATGGGGAAGCAAAGGCCCAGATAGAAAAGAGCGTTCCCCACCATTGCCTAGAGATAGAGCAGAAGCATGACAGGAACTCAGATTCTGTCTCCCAGCCTGGGGCCTGACTTAATGTAGTGCACTGCCTTGGGAGCCCAAGAGTCCAGAAGGCTAAGCAGGGCCAAAGTCACACCACCCTTCTCAGGCATAACTGCCAGGAAGAATCTAGCAAGGGTGTCCATTATTGCATTTTTTTAAATAACAAAAAATCAAAAACCACCTAAATATTCAACAACAGGGACTTGATTAAATAAATAATGCTATAGCCATAGTATAGAACACTATGTGGCCATTAAAAATAATTTTTATTTATATAGGAAAATGAAAAGAGTGGGATACAAATCAGTATATACAGTATGATTCCGGTGTTACATATATATATATATATATATATATATATATATATATATATATATATATATATATATATAATAGCTACCATTTACTGAGCACTTACCATGAACCTGGCACTGTGCTAATCACTTAAAATGTATTATCCAATTTAATCCACAAATCAACCAACTGAAGTGGATTCTATTTTTGTTTGTATTTTACAAAAAAAAGCTTCGGCACAGAGGTGTCATATAGCTAGTAAATTGCAGAGTGCATATTTAAACCCATGAGGTCTGAGCTCCAAAGCTTTGTATTTAATCATTATTAATAGATTTTTTTTAAAAAAGAAAGAAAGGCAGTATATTCAGTTATCCTAGGTTATTTGCCACTTTTCATTTTTCTGTATTTTTTACCTTCTTTTCCCTGCAATTTCGCATTCCCTCCTACCCCCAGCCCCTGATAACCTCTAGTCTACTTTCTGTCCCTATGAATTTTCCTATTATAGATATCTCATATAAGTGTAAGCATACATGTGTCCTTTGGTGTCTGTTTTATTTCATTTAGCATAATGTTTCAAGGTTCCTCCATGTTATAGCACATATGCATGCTTCATTCCTTTTTATGGCTGAATAGTATCCTATTGTATGGATATACTACTATTTGTTTATCCATTCATCTCTGTTGATACACATTTAGGTTGTTTCCACCATTTGGCTATTGTGAATAATACCGCCCACTGTGAACATTTGTGTACAAGTACCTGAGTTCCTGTTTTCAGATCTTTGGGGTATATGCCTAGGAATGGAATTGTTGGGTCAAATGGTAATTTTATGTCTCTTTGAGAAACTGCCAAATTGTTTTCCATAGCAGCTACACCATTTTACATTTCCACCAGCAACGTGAGAGGGTTCCAATTTCCTCACATCTTCAACAACATTTGCTATCTTCCTTTTTTTATAATAGCCATCCTGAAAGGTATGAAGTGGTATCTGATTATAGTTTTAGTTTGCATTTCCCTAATGACTAATGATGTTGAGATGTTGAGCACATTTTCATATGCTTATTTGACATTTATATATCTTCTCTGGCGAAATGTTTATTCAAGTCCTTTGCCTATTTTTTTAAATAAATTTATTTATTTTTGACTGTGTTGACTCTTCGTTGCTGCGTGCGGGCTTTCTCTAGTTGCGGTGAGCGGGGGCTACTCTTCGTTGCAGTGCACGGGCTTCTCATTGCAGTGGTTTCTCTTGTTGCGGAGCATGGGCTGTAGGCACGCAGGCTTCAGTAGCTGTGGCACGTGGGCTCAGTAGTTGTGGTTCGCGGGCTCTAGAGCACAGGCTCAGTAGTTGTGGCGCACGGGCTTAGTTGCTCCGCGGCATGTGGTATCTTCCCGGACCAGGGCTTGAACCCATGTCCCCCATATTGGCAGGCAGATTCTTAACCACTGTGCCACCAGGGAAGTCCCTTTGCCTATTTTTTAACTGGTTTATTTGCCTTTTTGTTGTTGAGTTGTAGGACTTCTTTATATATTCTGGATATTAAACCCTTATCAGATATGTCATTTGCAAATATATTTTCTGTGGCTCTTCATCCTCTCGATAGTATTCTTTGATGTACAAGTTTTTTATTTTAATGAAGTCCAACCTCTATTTCTTTTTAGTCAAGAAAAATATAAGATTATGTTTATGAACAATTTTTAATGATACGGGCAAAGCAGAAGCCAAAACTGTACCTATATGATTGAACTATGTAAAAATAAGTGGTAGTTAGATAATCTGGGAGACTTAACTATTCCATGAAGATTGAGAATCAGAGTCGATATATAGAAAATACTTATGTCATTCTCCATCAGTCAGGTTGAACAGTGATGGCTGCTTTCTCTCTTACTTCCCCGCAGCAGCTTTCCAAAGAGAGACATGCCTGCTGCGCTATGGGGACTGAGCCCTGAAAACTGAACTTCCTCTAGCACCCAGGCCTGGTTTATAGGGCTCCAAACAGCTCTCTCTTTCACCCACACCCCTTTCCAGGACTGTGACTATGGCTGTTTTAAAGACTTGTGAAGAACTCAGGAAAGACCGAAAGAGTGGCAGAGAGAAGAGCGAAGTCCTTTCTCCTTTTGAATAAGCTAAGACATCTCTAGCCTCCAGAACAAAAGGATACAACTTCAAATGCAGCTATATGGATTTAGGTTAGACAGCTGGTAGAACTTGATAATAAGGCAAGGTAGACAGCTCCTAGGAAGCTTTTTAAAATGCAGTGGTTTCTAAGACCTGTTCCTGTCCCCACAGAATTACACTGTTTCAGGAGAGAACTGAAAGGAAATGCTTTGTGATTGCAATCTTCCCTCCTGCGCCCCATGGGACATGGGATACTTCTGTCTCCTGCAGCTGCAACACCAGTGGTCTGGTCAGAACGAACAAGGTTTTCTTTTTGGAGAACTCAGGAGCCCTGGAGTGAGAGTGTGAGACACGGCGTCCTAAATGCTAGAAAGGGAAGGGACTTGACAGGTCTACTCTACCTCCTATATTAGTCAGTGTTGGGGCATTAGGGGACCCAATAAATAACAGCCCTCCTCCCCACCCAAGTTTTGAAACAACTGAGAAATAGGACACAGAAAACCAATAGATGGAGATCCAAAGGTCAGCTCTGTTGCTGATAAGACACAGACTGGAGGATATGGCTTAGACGTGAGGCCAAGTAGGCTTGCTTACACTGTTCCCAGAATAAATGTACCATTGAGTTACAGGCAGGGCTGGAAAAACTGCAGGCCTCATCTTATGGGGCTCTGCCTCCATAAAACTTGTAGCACATAGAGGAACACAGAATAACTGCCCCCTTTTAGTCAGGCTGACTCCCAAAGAAAACAAAGGAAGGAGCTAAACAGAGCATGCCCACGTCATTCTTCCAAACTCAAGTGGATAGTCAAGTAGAAGTCATACCTTCTTCGTGGAGAAGGATGAATAAGGCATGGGGAGAGAGGCTAGGAGCCTTACTCTGGTGATTTTCAAATTTTAGTGGGCATCAGAATCACCTGCAGAGCTTATTACAACACAGATTGCTGGGCTCCACCCCCAGGACCCTGATTCACTGGGTCTCTGGTATGGTCTGATAAGTCTTATTTTTTAACAAGTCCCCTGGTGATGCTGACGCTGCTTATCTTGGGACCACACTTTGAGAACCAGTGCTCAGAGAGAACCTCTCCACTTGGAAATATAAGGAGGAATAAATGATTCCCTTGACCGTAAGGACTTGTTTGGTTGCCGGTGACAGAAACCCAACTCAAACTGAAATAAAAAGAATTTATTGGTTCATGTAACTAAATGATACAGCTGTTGATCTAACTTTAAGGACAGCTAGACTCAGAGACTCAAATGGTATCGTCAGGACTCTTTCACTCTCTGTATCTCTCAGCTGTGTTCGTCCTATATGACTCAAGTCTCAAGCCGGATTTGCCCTGGTGTTGGCAAGATGGCTCCACTTATTTCTCTTCCCCTGAGGCAGTGTTTCTCAAACTTCAGCATGAATCAGAATCACCTGGAGGGCTTGTTAAAACACAGATTGCTGGGCTCCAACCCAGGAGTTTCTGACTCAGTAGGTCTGGGGTAAAGCCCAAGAATTGGCAATTCTAACAAATTCCCAGGTGATAATATAGATGCTATCTGAAGAATGGAGAATGGATGCTGGAAAGACTCAAACAATAGATGTTCACTACTCTTTGTTTTACAGATCAAGAAACTGAGAGGTTACGTGGCTGGTCTGTTTTATCCCATTTAGAAGAGAACAGTTTTTCCAAGGATACATTGGTTTTGAAACAAGAAAATCTGACATCAAATCCCTACTGATAAACTGAGTAGTTTAGGGCAGGTTACTAAACCTCTTTACTCCTCTCTTTATTGTTTTAAAATGGGAATAACTGTAACACCTATTCATAGGGTAGGATGAGGGTGTGTTGATTTACTGGAACATGTAAGAGTCCTTTATATTTAGAGAAGTGTTAGACGGTGAGTTTTAAATTATTTTATTTTAAAAATCAATGTGATTCAAAAAGAGTCATGTACCAAAATGTTCATTGCAGCTCTATTTACAATAGCCAGGACATGGAAGCAACCTAAGTGTCCATCATCGGATGAATGGATAAAGAAGATGTGGCACATATATACAATGGAATATTACTCAGCCATAAAAAGAAATGAAATGGAGGTATTTGTAATGAGGTGGATGGAGTTAGAGTCTGTCACACAGAGTGAAGTAAGTCAGAAAGAGAAAAACAAATACAGTATGCTAACACATATATACGGAATCTAAGGAAAAAAAAAAAAAGGCCATGAAGAACCTAGTGGCAAGACAGGAATAAAGACACAGACCTACTAGAGAATGGACTTGAGGATATGGGGAGGGGGAAGGTTAAGCTGGGACAAAGTGAGAGAGGGGCATGGACATATATACACTACCAAATGTAAAATAGATAGCTAGTGGGAAGCAGCCGCATAGCACAGGGAGATCAGCTCGGTGCTTTGTGACCACCTAGAGGGGTGGGATGGGGAGGGTGGGAGGGAGGGAGATGCAAGAGGGAAGAGATATGGGAACATATTGTATATGTATAACTGATTCACTTTTTTATAAAGCAGAAGCTAACACACCATTGTAAGGCAATTATACTTCAATAAAGATGTTTAAAAAAAATAAAAATAAAAATAAAATAAAATAAAATAAAAAAATAAATACAAGCCTATGCAGAAAAAAAAAAAATCAATGTGGATTATAATAGACCTGAAAATTAAAACTACATGGAGTCACTATTTTTTGTTATTAGTACTATTTTTCCCCTATACAATTGGCAAGATCAAATATTTGATAACACTTTATGGAGCAAAAGTCAGGGGAAACACTAATTTTCATTCATTGCTAGTTGAGTCCAGCCCATATCCTGTACTTTCAATGTACTCAGGGACTCAATGCCCCCAAAATTTCATCTTTGCCTGAGGGATTTTTCTGAACTGTGGAAGTCTGTTCTGGCCACCAGAAGACCAGACCACGGAATTAACACCTACCCCGCTATTCGTATCTCACACCCCCATGCTCCCAGAGCAGCCTTCAGCCAATGACTCTGGGGAGATGCAGCTTCCTCACCTTTGTTTAGGAAAATCCAGAAGCAAGTATTCTGCACCATTTCTCATCATTTCCAAGTGGGATTAAGTTTCAGTCACCTACTGTATTAGCTGGTTTCATAATACATCCCTTTAATCGTTGCCTTCCTTTCCCTGTTTCACTCCCCTTCCCCTCAGCATTCTGGTGTTTCCTGAACCTTCCAAATATACTACTTGCACTAGAATCACTGTCACAGAGATATGCTTTTCTGGGGAACCCCAACCAAGATGTAAACATTCTTTGGGAGTGGGCAATATCTAGCAAAGTTACAAATTTACATCCCCTTTGACCTAGCAAATCTGATTCTAATAACTTATTTAACAGGTATATGCATGTAGAAAATAACATACATGAGGCTATTTACTAAAGCACTATTTGTGATAGCAGATAGCAAGAGACTGACACAATTTAAATGTCCATTAATTCAAGACTGGTCAAATAAATCAAGGTACATTCATACAAGGAGATACTGTGCAGAAAAAAAAAAAAGGAATTAATACTAACTTGGAACAATCTTCAAGATTTATTTAAATGAAATAATGGACAGTATGTATAATACACCACCATTTGTGTAAAAGGAGAGCATATATAAATGTGTAGTTAGTTGTATCATTGATTTTTTTATTTCTAGAAGGATAAACAAGAAACTGGGAGACTATTCTTGTATTATCTATTCAGAAAAACAAATTAATTAGTTTAAAACTTCTTTAAAATGAATGTGGGAAAAGAGTTTTACACTCAGAAAATTATTTATTACTCATTTCAGAAACACATTTATTTTTAGAATTAGATACTGTAACTACAAACACTACAAACTACAAATTGCAATATGTCCAAAAAATGTTTACCAACAACCCCCTAGAGCTTTAAAATGTATAGACAATGTGTTAATTAGCCAGGGAGATATTTTTTTTAAAACAAGAAAAAAAAGACAGGGAAGGTACTGAAGAGCCCAAAGTCACACTTGGGGATTTTGAAGCTCTCATTATAAATAACATCTCCCCTGTCCTTCAAACTTGCTATGAGATGGGAGCTTTATATGCACATTCTCTTATGTTCACTGCAGCTACTATCACCCTAGTTTTACAGACGAGGAGACTAAGGCTTGGGGAACTGAAGGGACTGGTTAAGGACCACATAAGTAGAACCTGAATTTGATCCCAGGTCTGTCTGACCCCAGGGAAAGATATAGGCCAGCATCCTCTCAGTGCTACCTATTAAAGATGCGAACCTTGATAAGAGCTTTGAAAAAAAGGATCATATTTTAGAGTCGCAATACCCCAAGGTCCAGGCCTGTAAGTACCCTCGTGAGCAATAGGGAAAGCCATTTCCTCTTTGGCCTTTCTGCACAGATTTTCATGCCAGAACCAGAGCCTAGGGACCAGCAAGGGGGTTGTTGGTTCATACCTTTCTGTGACTAGAGAGTGCCAGCATCTGGGGCCATACTACAGGGCAGGAATGTATTAAAACTAATTTGGAAAATATTTTTTGACAAACAGTTTTGCCTTCTCAGTCCTTCACACAGTGCCTGGCACATAGAAGTTTCTGATAAAATACTTGTTGAGTGAATGAATGACCCAATAACTGGACAGCATAGTGTGAAGTGATGCAAGGAAGTCCAAAGGGGTAAAATACAGTTCCAAGTTATAACTCAGTTGAGGAGACAAGACAAAAATACCGCAATATTTAGGTAAGAGTAGGAGACAGGCCTAAAAGTAAGGCCTCAGTGCCAAATGAAGCCTGAGCTATAGGAAATCAGAGGTGGGAAATAGCCCTTTAGGCTGATGTGATGGGATGATGACATATATAGATAAGCAGAGACAAAGGGCATTCTGGAGAAGACAATTTTTAGTGGAGATGTGGGATAAGCCCAATATCTTGATGCATGGGAAAGAAGCACAAGATTTGGAATTAGATAAGACCAGGGTTGGAATCCCACATCTGCCTTTTATTGATGCGTACAATGACTCAACCCCTCTAATAAGGATAATAATGGGGCTTCAGGACCAGGCAGAGACATTCAGACAATACAGCCCCCACTGGTGGCCATTTTAGATGACCGGTCTTCAGGATCTTGTCCTTCCTTGAATGCTTGCCTGAAGCCAGACCAGAGAGAAGGAAGACTATGAATAGGAGAAAGGAAAGATACTTTCCTCTAGGCCCCTGAGATGCCCCAGACCTGGAGCCAACTGGAGAATGAATGGGAATTGGTGTTCTCAATGGACAGACTAAAGCTGGATGGAGCAGGTGTAGCAGAAGGAGATGCCCCATTGCTGCTCCTTGACATCATCTGAGCCTCTGCCAGTCAGTTCCCCAGCCTCAGTGGTCACCAAGCCAAGATCCAGGCCTGAGACACCCAAACCCTCTCCTGCACTGGACCTCCGTTTCTTTTCCTTGTCATCTTGCCCTTTGAGTCTTTACTTCTTTTTCTTTTTCACTCTTTTTTTTTTTTAATTAAATTAAGTTGATTTACTATGTTGTGTTAGTTTCTGGTATACAGCAAAGTGACTCAGTTATATATATATATATATATATATATATATACATATATATATATATACATATTCTTTTTCATATTCTTTTCCATTATAGTTTATTAGAGGATATTGAATATAGTTCCCTGCACTATACAGCAGGACCTTGTCGTTTACCTATTTTATATATAATACTGTGTATCTGCTAATTCCAAACTCCTAATTATCCCTCCCCTACCCCCTTTCCCCTTTGGTAAACATAAGTTTGTTTTCCATGTCTGTCTATTACTGTTTTGTAAATAAGTTCTTTTGTGTCATATTTTAGATTCCACATATAAGTGATATATGGTATTAGTCTTTCTCTTCCTGACTTACTTCACTTAGCATGATAATTTCTAGGTCCACCCATGTTACTGCAAATGGCATTATTTCATTCTTTTTTATAGCTGAGTAGTATTCCATTACATATATATATATCTTCTTTATCAATTCATCTGTAGATGAACATTTAGGTTGCTTCCATGTCTTGGCTATTGTAAATAGTGCTGCTATGAACACTGGGATGCATGTATCTTTTTGAAGTATAGGTTTCTCTGGATATATGCCCAGGAGTGGGATTGCTGGGTCATGCGGCAACTCTATTTTCAGTTTTTTGAGGAACCTCCATACTGTTTTCCATGGCGGCTGCACCAATTTACATTCCCACCAACAGTGTAGGAGGGTTCTCTTTTCTCTACAACCTCTCCAGCATTTGTTATTTGTAGACTTTAATGATGGCCATTCTGCCTGGTGTGAGGTGATACCTCATTGTAGTTTTGATTTGCATTTCTCTAATAATTAGGGATGTTGAGCATCTTTTCACGTGTCTATTGGCCATCTGTATGACTTCTTTGGAGAAATGTCTATTTAGGTCTTCTGTCATTTTTTGATTGGGTTATTTTTTTGTTATTGAGTTGTATGAGCTGTTTATATATTTTGGAAATTAAACCCTTGTTGGTTGCATCATTTGCAGATATTTTCTCCCAGTCCGTTGGTTGTCTTTTTGTTTTGTTTATGATTTCCTTTGCTGTGCAAAAGCTTATTAGTTTGATTAGGTCCCACCACTTGTTTATTTATGCTTTTATTTCTATTGCCTTGGGTGACTGACCTAAGAAAACATTGGTACGATTTATGTCAGAGAAAGTTTTGCCTATGTTCTCTTCTAGGAGTTTTACAGTGACATGTCTTATATTTAAGTCTTTAAGCCATTTTGAGTTTATTTTTGTGTATGGTGTGAGGGTGTGTTCTAATATCATTGATTTATATGCGGCTGTCCAACTTTCCCTACACCACTTGCTGAAGAGACTGTGTTTTCTCCATGAGTCTTCACTTCTCTTTGTTTCTATTTCAGTATCTATTTCAGCTTTTCAGTCTCTGTTTCAGTCATTCCCTCTCTCTCTGTTTCTATCTCAATTGTCTAAAGTTCTTTCTCCATTTTACTCACATTTGTCTCAATAACAAGCCCCAGCTCCCTGCACAATATTCTTTGTATTACTAAAACTCAAATCAAAGCACAACAAAAATGCAGAGGCTTGGCTTATTTACAAAAGTATATCAATCTAAAACTCAGTGTGATCATTTAGATTCATACCTTTATACAATACTCAAAAATATATCTCAGATGGATAAAAGAGTTAAATAGATGAAAGCCAAATCACAGAAAAACTGGCAGGAAATTGAATTCACTATTTATCAGATCTTTGGAGGAATAATAACTTTTCAAGCATTGAAGCAAAGAAGAAATCACAAAGGAAAAGATGAACAGATTTTACTACATAAAAATGTGAAGCTTCTGTGCAAAGCAAAGTAACAAAAGGAAGATAAAATAGAATGATGTTTGCAGTAAATATTCAAAGAATTAATACATAAATTATATGAAGTTGATATCATAAAAAGAAAAATTAAATCTTGAATAAACAGATCCCTTCCATAAATAGAAATACAACCATAAATCAGCATAAGGAAATGTGTTTAGCTTCATATTTTCAAGTATGTGCAAATTAAAACATTAATAGGAACCATTTCCCTGCCATTATACTAGCAAAAATGAAAACAATGAGAATACCCGGTGCTTGTGGTTAAGTAAAGTTACACGATTCTTTTGGAACGCTCTTTGGCAATAATTATCAAGAAACTTTAAATTGTTTGTACCTTTGTCCCTTAATTCCATTCCAAGGGGTTACTCCTAAGGCAGCAGATTTTAAACTATGCTCCTTGCAACCCTAGAAATTCCACAGAATTGTCCGTGGGACTGCTAGGAAAGGTATGTTTTAGCCAGGGTTTGGATCTATAAGCAAGAGAAATCAACCCTGGCTATCTTAAGCCAAAAGTCAATGCACTGAAAGAACTCAGAGGTTCACAGAGTCTGTGGGAAGCTATACAAGCAGGCTCCGAAAGCAGGCAGAACACAAGACAATTCCAGCAGGCTAGGGAGCTGGAACCACACGACACGTCTCAGAGCGAGCAGAGTCCGGTGCATGTGGCCCTGCTGCTGAGAGGAAAATGACCTCAATCACCCCCATACTGTCACATGCTCCTGATTCAAAGACATAGAAAAGAATGCCTAACTGAGCCTAAATCACATGCCTTGGGTTTTGCAAGAAAGCAGGAGGTAGGGGTGAAGAATATCCGTCTTTGGCTTACCAGTGGGAGATGGGAATTCTCTCCCAAGTCTCCACACTTACGGGGAGTCTCCCCAAACAGAAAACTTGGGTATGAATTGCAAGATGATATAGGTGCTGGACAGTTGGAAAGCAGGAAATGCCTTCTACTGGGTGCTGGGGTGTTGACCACATAAAGCTCTAAGCCCCCATCCTCACTTCAACTAAAGCAACTCCACATTTATCTGCTTTCCGAATAGGCTTCCAGGCAAGATGTTATTTGCAGGAAGCTTTCTGAAGCTTCAGCACATTTGAGAAGCCCCTGTGACAACACCAGGAAGGTTGGTTTAATGCACATTACTGTCTCTTTTCTTCTTTGTTGCCTCCAAATAAAGAGGTTGGAAAGATGCTTTTGTAGCCTCCCTTGCAGGTAGGGGTGACCTTGTAACACAATTCTAGCCAGACAGACCTAAGTCTATGTCTACTGGTGGTGATTCTGGGATGATAAAAACAAAACGCAGACCTGAACCAGCGTTATCTCTTCCTCCTTTCTGCCTTGGATACTGATGTTATGATTAGAGCTTCAGCAGCCATTTTGAGAACACTGACATGCGAAAAAGGCCAAGGGAACCAAAGCCAGCCGTCTTTTGCCTTTGAGTAACTTATTACATGAGAACGATAACCCCTAATTTGAAAGGCCATTTAGAGAAGCCTGCTTTTCCTTGCTGCTAAAAACATTACTAATTGAACACTGAAGAGAAAAATCTAAAAAAACTAAATATATATACTGATAAGCTGTTCATTACAGAATTTTCAAAAATTTTTTTTTAAAAGCCAGTAAATTTAAATATTTAACTATAGGAGATAGCTTAAACAAATTGCAGTCTACTCACTGGACAAACTATCATGCCCACGTTAAGTTGGATAAGTATGAAGTCTTTATATGCTTATGACAAAATAATTCAAACACTAGAATGCATAATTTATCTATGTTATTGTACTATACATAAAAACCCAGCTACCTATAATAGCTGCTATCACTTTTTTTTTTTTTAGTCTCACTGGAGCTCAGGTTCCTTATCTTTTTTATTTTTAATTAAAGTACAGTTGATTTACAATGTTTCAGGTGTACAGCAAAGTGATTCATTTATATATATATATATTCTTTTTCAGATTATTTTCCATTACCGCTATCACTTTTTAAGGAACTGGATCACCCACAGCACCTGCTGAGCAGAGTAGCCCAGCAACCACGTTCTGTGCCATGTGGCTCTATGACCCCTCCTCTCCATACAGCCCAATGGCTGGAGGCGGGGCAGGGGCCAACATCCTCTGAGTTACTTTGGTGTAAAACTCTGCTCAAACAGGAGTAAACTGGACCAATAGGTTTCTCATCCCTGGGTCCTGGTGTGCATGAGACCCTGTGTGCGCCCTCCAAGAGTGGAGTTTGTTTCCCCTAGTCCTGTGGAATTCCTGTGATCAAACCCCCCTGGCCTTCAAAGCCAGATTCTCTGGGGGCTCCTCCTCCTGTTGCTGGACCCCCGGGCTGAGGAGCCTGACGTGGGGTTCAGAACTTTCACTTCTGTGGGGGAAATTCTGTGGTGTAATTAATTTCCAGTTTGTGTGTTGCCCACCTGGCGGGTATGGGATTTGATTTTATTGCGATTGTGCCCCTCCTACCGTCTCGTTGTGGCTTCTGCTTTGTCTTTGGACGTAGGGTATCTTTTTTGGTAGGTTCCAGCGTTTTTTTGTCTATGGTTGTTCAGCAGTTTGTTGTGATTTTGGTGTTTTTGTGAGAAGGGTGAGCTCACGTCCTTCTACTCGGCCATATTGTCTCTGTCCAGGTTTCTCATCCTTTGGAGTTGGAATTGGGGGAATACTAAGAGAATCAGGCAAACCACATCAGGGGCTGAAGCTTAAAGGACATGTAGATCACGAGGTCAAGTATGGGAATGAAAGGCTGTGAACATGTGTGTTGTCTGGAACTGGAAAATATTAGGCTGAGAAAAGATACAGAGCAGAGTGTGAGGAAGTCAGCCAGGGGAAAGGAGAGAAAGAGACACAGAAAGAAGCAAAAGCACAAAGAGTAGCTAACTGAGGTAAATGACAGAGTGTTGGCATGGATATCAGGAGGTCCGACTGAGTTCTGGAAAGCTGCCTGAGATCTAGAACAGCTTCTCCAGCTCCAGTCCAACAGACTTACCAGATTCCAACCCCTTTTGCTGAATTTTGGTGGGACTCTTTTCCCTTTTAGCTAAATGGTTTCAATTAGACCCTGAAGCCTGTATGAGTATGCATTCCTGGGAATTATAATAGCCTAACATAGGCATAAACACAATCATGTAAAACTCCTCTCTGCATATTGACAGGAACATGAGCAAAAAAAAGCAACTGATTTGTCAGAGAAGGAAGTTTGTGGGTGATGTTTCTTTTGAGGAATTCGTTATTACTGCTCTAATGTTGTTTTTACAGTAAATAAAATTGAGTTTTAAAAGCACTGTAGAACTGGAGTAAAGCTTTAAATGTGTGCATGCTGTCTGACCCTGCAATACTACTTCCAAGAATGTAAGAATATAATCAGAGATAATGCATCAGAATGTAAGTTCTTGAATACTCATCACAGCATTGCAGAAAAAAAAAAAGGAAACCACTAAAATGCCAAACAAGAGTATTGATTAAATATATTATGATATATCCATAATGGGATGCTGTACAATCATTAAAAATCATATTGTAGAAGAATATTGGTTGGCATAGAAAATATTCATGATTTACTGCTAAGAAGAAGAAAAACAAACAAGCAAAAACAAAAACCAAAGAACCCTACAAAATAGTAACTATTTTGGTGCTTTTTTTTTCTGTAGAGAAAACAATGTATGCTATTATAGGCATAAAAAAATATTAATATGGAAAGACAGATGCTAACATGTTAACAGTGGTCGGTCCTCAGGTTGGGAGGCAGGGATGATTAGAAGAAATTTCTGTATGTTTCCTTCATGCTTTGATCATGTTTTCCTCCCTTAAATATTACGGAGGTTTAGGGAGGTGGGTTTTATTTCGCCCACTTTTTTTTTAAGAAAAACCTGCTGACTGCCCATATGCCTAGGAAACAGTTGCCACAATTCCCAACATTCTCCACAGCTCTCGAGCTTGGGGAAACCTAGGGAACTGCTCCCAGAGCCAAGAGCGCAGGTAGTGACAAGGAGAGAGGAACAGATGACAGAGACAGAGGCTGGGCAAGTCAGAGGAAACTCAGGCCGCAGGATGGCGGGGATGCACTTGGAAGGGTGGCTCTGAAAGGACCCAGGGCTGCTGACCTGGGCTGCTAACAGGCTGTGCTCACAGAGGTATGACGCTTTAAGCCTGTGAAAAGCCCAGCCAACTAGGGGAAGCGGCTCTGCAAGCGCCCCGACCTGCTGAAGATGGCCTTGAGTGCTCAGAGCCCGAATAAGAGCTGTAAACCCAGCGGGGCTCCGGCCAGGCCCCGGTAAGGCAGGCGTGAGCCTGGGAGGTGGGAACCATGTGCTGCAAGCTCAGAGCCTGGGGCATGCCTCACTCCCTACTGTCCTCCCCTCCATCCCCACCAAGGGGGGGTATCTGTCTAGTTTTACAAACACAAAAACAAAGCAATTATGGTGACACTTGTCAACTGAAAAAAAAAAAAAAAGTACAGCATGAGGGTTGTGAGTTAAATTTTATTTGGGGCAAAATGAAGACTATAGCCTGGGAAACAGCCTCTCAGAGAGCTCTGAGGGACTGCTGGGAGGAGGCAGGGTTGGAGGTCAGTATGTATGTGATTTTTGTGAATAAGGTTATGTGCAGTCAAGCACACATTTGGGCAGAGGGTTGCTGCTAGTCATGAGGAGCAGATGTCTCCATTAATGATCTTAGTGCTTTTCTAGATATGACAAGATGCAAGAATTGGGCTCATAAATTCTTCTCCTGAAAATATCTATCTGAAGGCCTGTTCTGCCAGTTTTTCCCAGAGCACAGAGTGCCCCACTCTTGATCTGAGCCCTGAACTCCTTTCAGGATGTGTTGAAGGTCAGCGACTGCAGTGGCTGGTGACTAATCCTCATAGAAGAAGATGACGAGTGACAATTTTTCATCCACACACTGAAGAAATATGGAAACAGGAGTCAGACTTAGGTCTGATTCTCAACTCATTCGACCATGAGCAGGTCCTCTTGCTGCTTCATGCCTCAGTTTCCCATCTGTGACATGGGAATAATGATAATATTTACCCCAACAGGTAACTCTGCATGTTATTAATGAAGACAAAAAAATGATGTAAGAAAGGATATGTGAAAACTGCTTTGCAAATTATGAAGGACTAAGCTAATGTCAATCCCTGTTCATCAGATGTATGCCTTTTAGGTCTCTAATTCTGAATGTGATTTGTATATATCATGGTACCTCACTGCCTTCCAATTTCCACAGCTTGCAATGGAAAGCTCCACAGAGAAATGATCATTTAGATGTAGAAAGGAAATCAGATCCAAAGCAAAGGAGAACACATACCTGCTAATATAAAGATCAATACAATTTCTGAGACTGAGTTTTGAATTTAGCTCTGAGTTTTACAATCGAGAAGATGTAAAAGGAACCATTTAGGGGAAATGGAATGTTCCCTAAATCCACATTGCTCAAGTAGCAGTCATTGACGTACCACTCTCCCGTGTTTTGCTGTATCTGTATGCCACCTGTACTTTTAGTAAATGAATACTTTAAACAAGTCTAACAAAAATTATTTCCTAAGAAAACATATAACACTCCTTTAAGTGCTTGCCTTATATTTTCCTTAATATACTGTACAGAGCCCATCATGGCATGTCCACACTGCCCAAGATCCTAGATCCCCAAGATCACTGGGGATAACTCCCCAGACCATGCCGAGGAGAGCAAGGCCCAGCAAAGGGACCAGACTTGCCCAAGGTCACACATCAGGGAAGGGACAGGCTGAGGCTTCCTGACCCCCAGTCCAGTGTCCTTGGCTCCCCTTTACCCACTGCCTTTCTCTGAGTCCCTCCCCCCACCATCCTAATTGACCCCTCAGTCAGGGTCTGTGCCTATAAGGTCCCATTAATCAGCCCATGTCTGATTCTGAAAGAAGGTGAGTTGATGCAATTTTGGTGACTCCCAAAACCACCTGGGATTCTTTCCTGGTCTCTCTCCCTAGATTGTGAGAACCAGGAGGGGAACAGCCATGATTCAGGCGGTTGGTGCAGAACAATAGGAGTGGAGGTGCAGTCCTCTAGACCTCTTGACAAGTGGGTGGTGAATGAGCTTGGAACAAATCGTACAGGATGAAGAGAAATGGCCAGAGGAGGGGAAGGATTTCCGGGGCTCAGAAGTTTGTGTCCCAAAGGAAAGCACCCAGCAGAGGAGGCAGCCCAGGGTCCCCAGCTGAGGCTGAGCCAGCAGAGGAAGGGAGGCTGTTTAACCTGGGCTCTCAGAATGGCTCCCTTTCCCCATTTGTCCTCCTGAGAGGATGCCTGCTGTAATATGCCCTACGGTGCTATATGAGCTAGCAGAGCCCCATGTGGGTCCCAGGGACAATTTTATCAAGGACTGCAAGGCGATATGAAACCCAGGAAGGTCCCCTGGGGCCAGATGGGGACATGTCCCCTTCACGCAGATGCCCCTGCCCCAGGACCCCTGCAGAGCCAGTGAGCAGTGCTGCATCAGACTAGTAAAAACAACCTGCTGAGCTCATCCAGAGGTCAGCTCTAATACAGATTCGGGCTGGGAAGAGGGGTACAGAGACTCCACAAAGTCTAGTAATCATGCTGCCAACACTCAAGGTAGACATGGAAGTGCCTTTTCGGCTCCACTTAGCCTCTGCCAGGTGTTGCTCTTGGGAGACAGTGGGATGAAGGAACAAGCCCTGGGTTATGAGCCAGCAGGCTAGAGTTCTTGCTCTGGCTCTGTGTGATGTCAGGCAAATCCCTTTGACACTCTGGGCTTCCGTTTCCTCATCTGCACCATTATTTTCTTAATTCTTGTCCTGTTGCAAGAATTAGGAAATCTAGGTTCTGAGGTCAGATGGACTTGGTTTCTAGTCAAATTCTTCTAGTCAAAGGAGCTCAGAGTTCAGCAGAGGACATAGACAAAGACAGACAATAGAGACTGGCATAAAAGCAGTAATCTTGCTTCTTGCTCAAGCCTGAATAGACAGTCAGTAGCAGAGTGAGGACTAGAATGAAGGATCTGGACTCTAATGTAAAGACACATCTAACAGATAATCATACAGATAATTAATGGAATAATTAATCATAAATGTGATAGGTGCTGTGAATGAAAAACAGAGGATGCTGCCAGAGTACGAAACAGATTATAACATGACAGAGAAGCCATGTTAAAGATTTTGGACATTCTCCAAAGAGTCATAGGAAACCATTTAAGCAAAACAGTGATATTGAGAGTATGCAGCAGTGAAGACTGCATTGGAAAGACACAACAGTAGAGGCATGGATACCTGTTAAGAGGCTCTTGCAATAATCCAGACAAGAGATGGTAATGGCGTGGGTCAGGGTAGTGAGGACAATAGACCAATGTGGTAGAACCATCAGGACTCAATAACGGATTTGATATGAAAAAGGGAAGAGAGAAGAAATGTTAAAGATGTACCCTGAGTTACTGGAATGACCAATAGGGTAAATGATGATGCCATCTACTGGGATTGGGGTATGAGAGGAGGGGCAGCTTTTGGGGGAGAAGACCTTTAGTTCAACTTTGGCTGTGTTGGGTTTTCCTGTTGTGATGGTGGTTGTTTTGGTTGTTTTGGTCTGGTTGTTTTGTTAAGTTTGCCTGTGAAATTGAGAAGGCAGTTAGGTATGTAAGCCTCTCAGTCAGAGAGGAGGGGGCTTCAGAGTCAACCCAATATGGCAACAGAAGCCGCAATGGACAGAGAGAGACAGCTTGCCTGGCCCTAACACAGAATAGGGAGTAGATAGAGCATAGGCTTTGAATGACACTCACTGGTTTCCACTCCCTCTTTACCGTCAGCCATGTGACCTTGGGCGAATTGCTTCATCTCTCTGAGCATAAGACTCCTCATTTGTAAAATGGAAATGATTTTAGCATCCTCACCAAATTATCATGAGAATTACACTATAATACAATTAACAGTTCAAAAGACTTTCATCTGCTATATGTGAGGATATTTCAGACAAGCACCTCGTACTATATCTTAAAAGCTTGGTGTGAACTCTAATACCAAAACAATGTTTTTTTAACAAAATAAGATATCCAAAGCACTTATCACAGTAGAGAGAGAGCATAGCTTAGGTTTCCGCAGCTATTTTAGAGATAGACAACCCTGGATTCAAGCCTGGACTTACCACTTCCAAGTTGCATGACTTTGAGCAATTATTTACTGAGTTTCCTGTTCTGAAAAATTGGGAGAATAATGGAATCAGCTTCACGAGTTTGTTGCATGGATTAAATGAAATCATGATGTAAAGTACCTTGCATTTACTATGTGCTCAAAACATGCCAATTATTATTATTATCTGTAATAGATTGTCTGGCACACGGTGAGTATTCATTACATTTGTTCCCCCGCATCCTCCTCACCACTCCTCCACCCTCCACACGTCCATCTGCACACATTTTAGGTGCACAGGCCTTACTCAGTGTCTGCTTACAGAAGAACCAGAGCTCTGTAAGTCCTAATTCCTCACGGCACCCTGAATTCAGCTCTCTCTGCAGCAATCTATTCTCCCCCTTCATTCAACAAGCACAACAGATAATACAGGACATTGTCACGTTGTTCTCAAGTACCAGCTCCCCTCCCTCACTGGGAATGTAAGAGACAGAGGCTCTAGGCCATATGCTCACATCATCAGCTGTGTTTCCATGACGACCAGTCCAGCATAACTAGATGTTTCAGCAGAGATGAGTTGTTACACCCGGCTCCCCACAGAATGTAGCTGACTCGCTATTATTATATTCCTTGCACTGATCTAAGGGCTAAAGCAGGCTAGATATGGCTCTGAGGGGTGGCGAAGTTTGTGTTTGCATAAGTAAGAGATTGAATTTGGGAATGCATTTGGCTATCCATTGCAGCAGTAAATGCTTTGGCTGTAATAAGTTAAAAGAAATCTGAAACAAAAATTGGGTTCTAAATGCCACAACAGAGGAAGGTACCTATTGCTATGTGAACCAAACAAAGATACAGACCTAATAAGGAGCCTAGAGCCAGGGAGATGCTATCGTTACCCTGCCAGACCCAGATACAGAACAATTTTGGAGCAGAATTCCAAAAGCTAGAGTTTTCTCTTCTCCCAAGGCCATTCCAGGGGTCCCTAGGGATGGCTGCTCAACAGGGGGCAGCAAGGTGTCCCTCAGTCTCTGTTCCTTCGATGACATTCATCCCCATGCCTGTATTGTTCTTGGAAGATACACGGGAGTCAATCATGGTCTCCACTTAATAGTGGCTTACTGAGAATTATGCAAAATACCAGCTGTCTCCCAGATCACCTCATTAGTGCCTTGGGGTGGTAATTTCATGGAAATGACTCTGAGGCAAAGTTGAGCTGCCCAGCAGGGAGCCTTTTATGGTAGGCATCTGTCTTCTAGGTCTTCTCTGCCTCCTTTGGGGCCAGCCCAATCAATTGTCCCCAGGCCAGACTCTCGGGGAGGGCTGCACCCTCAGCTTCCCGGCTTCCTTCAGACTCAGAGGGCCCTTTGCCCTGGCCAGTCACTCACTGTCCATCCCTTGGTGGCACAACTTGGACTAGGAGCAAAGAGTAGGGGACTGTACCTTGGGAGCATCAGGAGTATGTAACCTGGAAGAGACACAGGAAAAGCTGTCAACGCTGCAGAGACCCCATCAGAGCCTGGAACACCCAACACTTACCTTCACAGCCCCAGTGGGACATATTTTGAGGTATTGGCGTCTCTAGAGAAACCGTCTGCCTCACTCTAGGAGTTTACTCCCAGAAGCCATGTTACTGCTGCATCACCCTATTCCTCATCCCCATCATTGGGTAATTGGTCCAGGGTGGACATTGGGCCCAAGAACTTTTCCCATGATCGTTTTCATTGCAGAATTCCAGTGCTCACCACTGTACCTAGCACAGAGTAGGAGCTTGACAAATATTTCCTGAATTCATTTTTTACCTTTGCATTTACCACATCCTATTTGCTTTACCAGGAAGGATTTTTCTCTATCCTTTCCATTTAGCCAATGCCTACACATCTTTCCAAGCTCACTCGAAGCGTCATCAACCCCATGAAAGCTGCAGTGACTCTCCACCTCTGATCTGTACTGTAGTATTCAGAGCTAATCTCTGAGGTAGAATTTTGCACTCTGCATTGCAAATATTTTCTTGCTCATCTGCTACGTTGTCCTCTCTTTCTCTCTAGATAGATAAATGATAGATAGGTAGATATATAGGTAGGTAGGTAGATAGATATACAACCTAATGCATTTGAGACTCATCTATGTTGTACGATGTATCAGTACTTCATTTCTTGTTATTGCTGAATAATATAACGCATTTTATTTACTCATTCTTCAGTTGATAGACATTTAGTTCGTTTTTGCTTTTTGGCTATTATGAATAATGCTGCTATTTACATTCATGTACAAGTTTTTGTGTGGATGTACATTTTCATTTCTCTTGGAATAGCTGGGTCATATGGTAACTCTATGTTTAAACTTTTGAGAAACTGCTAGACTGTTATCTAAAACCCTGTACCATGTACATTCCTATCAGCAGGGTGTGAGGGTTCTAGTCTCCACATCCTCGGGCAACACTTGTTATTATCTTTTTTATTATAGCCATCCTAGTGGATAAGAAGTGGTATCTTATTGTTGTTTTGATTTGCATTGCCCTAATGATTAGTGGTGTTGAGTATCTATTCATTTGCTTATGGGCCATTTGTATATCTTTGGAGAAATGTCTATTCAAGTCCTTTGCCCACTTTTTAAATTGGGTTATTTGTCTTCAATAAGTGTTTGGGGCTTCCCTGGTGGCGCAGTGGTTGAGAATGTGCCTGCCAACGCAGGGGACACGGGTTCGAGCCCTGGTCTGGGAAGATCCCACATGCCACGGAGCAACTAAGCCCATGAGCCACAACTACTGAGCCTGCACGTCTGGAGCCTGTGCTCCGCAACAAGAGAGGCCACGATAGTGAGAGGCCCGCGCACTGTGATGAAGAGTGGCCCCCGCTTGCCACAACTAGAGAAAGCCCTCGCGCAGAAACAAAGACCCAACACAGCCAAAAATAAATAAATAAATAAATAAACTCCAATCTCTTAAAAAATAAATAAATAAGTGTTTGATAACACTTATTGAACTGTAAGTGTTATTTATGCGTTCTGAATGCAAGTCTCTTATCAGATGTATTTTTGCAAAATTTTTTTTAAACATCTTTATTGGAGTATAATTGCTTTACAATGGTTAGTTTCTGCTTTATAACAAAGTGAATCAGTTATACATATACATATGTTCCCATATCTCTTCCCTCTTGCATCTCCCTCCCTCCCACCCTCCCCATCCCACCCCTCTAGGTGGTCACAAAGCACCGAGCTGATATCCCTGTTTTTGCAAATATTTTCTCCCATTCTGTGGGTTGTCTTTTCATTCGCTTGATGGTGTCTTTTGAGGTACAGAAGTTTTAAATTTTGATGAAATCTAATTTATCTACTTTTTCTTTGGTTTCCTGTGCTTTGGGTGTTGTATCTAGAAAGGCCTTACCTAACCCAAAGTCATGAAGATTTATTTTTATTTTTTTTAATGGAGTTAGAGTCTTTATTACCCAGGGCCATCTTTCAAATTCAGCCCGTTTTCTTTTTTTTTTTTTAATAAATTTATTTATTTAGGCTGCATTGGGTCTTTGTTGCTGCACATGGGCTTTCTCTAGTTGCGGCCAGTGGGGGCTACTCTTTGTTGCGGTGCGTGGGCTTCTCATTGTGGTGGCTTCTCTTGTTGCGGAGCACGGGCTCTAGGTACGTGGGCTTCAGTAGTTGTGGCACGCGGGCTCAGTAGTTGTGGTGCACGGGGTTAGTTGCTCCGCAGCATGTGGGATCTTCCCGGACCAGGGCTCAAACCCGTGTCCCCTGCATTGGGAGGCGGATGCTTAACCACTGCGCCACCAGGGAAGTCCCATGAAGATTTATTCTTACGTTTTCTTCTAGGAGTTTTATAGTTTTAACTCTTATGTTCAAGTCTCTAATCCATTTGGAGTTAAAAAGGTTTAATTTTAAACTCATTATTGAAGATTATAGGTTGGGAACTTGATTGTTTAGAGCATAAGTAGGGGAGTGAAATCTAGCATGAAGATACCTATTCTCCTTAATAGGGGGAAGGGGGCTTCCCTGGTGGCGCAGTGGTTGAGAATCTGCCTGCCAATGCAGGGGACACGGGTTCGAGCCCTGGTCTGGGAAAATCCCACATGCCGCGGAGCAACTGGGCCCGTGAGCCACAACCACTGAGCCTGCGCGTCTGGAGCCTGTGCTCTGCAACAAGAGAGGCCGCGACAGTGAGAGGCCCCCGCTCGCTGCAACTAGAGAAAGCCCTCGCACAGCAATGAAGACCCAACGCAGCCAAAAATAAATAACTAAAATTTAAAAAAAAAAAAAAAATAGGGGGAAGGCTTCTCCAGCATCAGTGTTTTCTTTCAAAGTGGGAGAGTTTGGTTAGTGTGACATTCTCCATTTATTTATTCTGTCCACAGAAAGTGGAATGACTTACTGATTCATAATCTGGATATGTTTGATTCAGTGACATCTTCTCTCCTCGTTTTTCTTGGGTGAGAGCCTGCCTGCAGGGAACAGGAGTTCTCCTCTGCTCCTCCCTGCTGTATGTCTTACCTGGGCAGCACCCCATATCTGCAGGCAGCTGTGGTCCAGCACTACCTCCACTGAATGGTGAGTCTGCATAATTTTGGAGTTCAGTTAGCAGACTTTTTTGGCTCTCACTGTCAGCTGTATGTCCCAACTTAGCCTTTATCACCAAAAAGGTGATATTCTGCCTACCATCTATCTAACTTATTCTTTGTTTAATTACTCGATTTGTTTAGACTCCAGACAATGGGACAGGTACTCTGATTGGGCCACATCAGAGACTCTAATGATCCTTTTCCCTCTTTAAGCCTCTAGTATTGGGAGATGGGCAAGAAGGAAGGAGAGAGGGTCTTGACTGGCCCTGGCTATAGTCCTCCCTCTGTTGGTTATTGTTGCTTCTCTGGCTGACAGTGATGGGCCATTGATGACCTCTGTCAGACAGATTTCTAAAAGTAGGCTCTCTCATGGAGAATGTGTGGGAGTTCTTGGAGGGAACTGCAGGAACCTCCCCACTAAAGAGTGGTCTGACAAATCAGTCAAGAGACACCACATTCAAAAGAGTAACTGAAGAGACTTTAAATGAAGAGACTGTTGGCAGAGGAGTGGACAAGGTTAAGGGAGCCAACCAGGACTGCTGAAGCACCCAACGGTAGTCAGGGGGAAGCCTGTACCACCACTAGGTTGGAAGGGATATGGGGAAGGAATTGTTAACCACGGGAGAGGGGACACCCGAATGCTGTGGCCATAGGAAGATGAGGGAAGTTACTGTAAAACTGTGGCCCAGAGTGGAGGGCATTGGGACAGGGGGATAAATACCTTTCTTTCCTCCCATCCTCTCATCTCTTGTTAGTGTCTCCTATTGCCCAGACCCAGCTGGAAACCAGAGTGCAAAGGAGACTGGTGATAATGTCCATAGAAGTAAACCTCCCAGGTCATAGAGCAGGGCAGGGAAGGGTAGGGAATGGAGCTGGAGAGGCAAGTGGACAAAACGCAGCACATGTGACACGGGAGGTGGGGCTCTGCTCTTCCACACCTCTCAGCTACCACTATCAGGGTGACAGCAGCAGTACTGGTGTCAAAGGTGTTTATGTCTAGTGCATATTCTGATTAAGCAGCAGCCATGACATCCAACTTTGAATACCAACCCTGAGCATACTTTACAGCTTCTTAATGCTGGAGTTTCCTGTCTGGCAGATGGCCCTCTTAGGTAGAACAACAATAAAAAGGATCAAGCCCCCCTACTCCGTGATATTCACTTGACCTTCAAGGAACTCACAGAAACTTTCAGCTCTGAGCAGTGGGTGTGCAGACTATTCCACTGCCCCACTTCTTCTCTCTGGCCTGCCATCCCTCTCCAATTTTATTCTCTCCTGCTCAGTTAGACATGAGATAGTTCAGTAATCTACTGCCTAGGCAGATGTCCAACTGTAGAATAGAATTCTGGTCTCTTCTTGCAGGCAACTGTAATGTTTACAAATGATTCTTTTGGAGCTCTCCCTCCATGCCCCAGCATGAGGCTTCAGGTAGACAAGAAAGAACCCACTCACCTTGAAGAAATGCTACAGTCTCCACAGGCCAACTATCCTCAAGAAATCTTTGCTGTCTTCCCTCCTCTATATTTTAATATATTTTGGAAAGGAGGGTATAGTAGTGGAGAGGTGATAGATGGTGGCAGCAGGACAAATTCTGTACCCTCCTTGTAAGCCCAGGAGAAGATTGAAAGGTATGGGGGTATACCTCCAAATGTAGGCTCTTCTTTTTAGAAGGTGAGGTATTTAGTTATTTTCTGTTTTGTTTTGTTTTGTTTTTCCAGCTTTCAGCTTTAGTGTGACTGTAGGGCAGTAAGAAAATAACTACCAACATCCTATTAAAAAAATAATTCCTGGTTATTCCCTGGTGGTCCACTGGTTAGGACTCTGTGCTTCCACTGCAGAGGGCACAGGTTTGATCCCTGGTCAGGGAACTAAGATCCCACAAGCCTCTCCGTGTGGCCAAAAAAAGAAAAAATAAATAAATCCCTGCTCTTGGCAAAATTTTAAATACTGTAAATATAGATGTAATATAGAAAGTACAAAGCTCCCATAATCCCAGTTCTCTGAAAAAACACCAGTGCTAGCAGTTTGATAAAATTTCTTTAGACTCTTTTTTACTATGCATATAAACTTAATTAACTTTAAAAAACAGGATCTCATAGTGCAAATACTATTTTGTAACTTTCTTTGTTTCACTCAACAGAGTATCCTAGACATTCATAAGTTTTCTCACTGTCAGAGTATGGAGTTAAAAGTATTGAAAGGGGGAAAACCAGAATGTAGTGTTGAATTAGGATTGGTGGAAACTGATGAATTTCAATATATGTAGAAATATATATACTGTACATATAAATGTCTGTATGTGTGCATACATGCACACACACACAGATATACATAAGTATATTCCCTAGCTACCCATTCTTAGGGTCTGGAAGGAGTGATATCCCAAACACAATGAGCATACCTAGCACTCAGTTTTTGGTTTCTAAAAACCATCCTCCACCAATAGGAACCAGGGCTCCTTGGAGAAATGGTTGATTTAAGGGCTCAGTGAGGGAATATACAAGATGAACCTGGAATTCGTATAAGGAAAATAAAGAAATGCTCAAAAAACAATGGGGACAGGTAAAAAGGACATAGAAGCAAGCTTGAGGGGACCCCCACCAGGCAAATCTAGAATAATTTGCACATCAAAATAAATAATGATAATAATGGAGTATAGGGGGCTTCCCTGGTGGTACAGTGGTTAAGAATTCGCCTGCCAATGCAGGGGACACGGGTTTGAGCCCTGGTCCAGGAAGATCTCACAATCTCACATGCCATGGAGCAACTGAGCCCATGCACCACAACTACTGAGACTGCCCTCTAGAGCCCGCGAGCCACAACTACTGAGCCCGAGTGCCACAACTACTGAAACCCGTGTGCCTAGAGCCCGTGCTCTGCAACAAGAGAAGCCACTGCAATGAGAAGCCCGCGCACCTCAACGAAGAGTAGCCCCCGCTCGCTGCAACTAGAGAAAGCCCGAGTGCAGCAACGAAGACCCAACACAGCCAAAAATAAATAAATAAAATAAATAAATTTATTTTTTTAAAATGGAGTATAATCCACTATATAAAATATAAACAATGAGTGCATACTGATATAAATAAATAAGTAAATTGAAAACTTGATGAAGGATAGTATATTTGTATGGTTACAAAACACATTCCCACAAAATACTTATTAGTTACAAAAAGGGGAATTGTTGCTCAATGGATAGTTTCAGTATTGCAAGATTAAAAATTTCTAGACTTCTATTGCACAACAATGTGCATATAGCTAACGCCACTCTACTGTACACTTAAAAATGGTTACATGGTAAATTTTATGTTATGTGTGGTTTTTTAAAACCACAGTAAAAATACTTATTAGTTATGAAAAGAAAGAGTACTTTTTCAGTGGAGAAGTCTGGCAGACACCACCTTAATCAAGTGATCAAAGTGATCATTAGTGATGGAACAAATTGAAACTCTATACCACCTGATAGGATGCAATGGGAACACAGCATCATTCTTGTGATATATCTGCCAAAGCTGAATCTCGGGCAAATCTAAATTGAGGGACATTTTACAAAATAACTGGACCGTAATCTTCAAATGTGTCAAGGTCAGGAATGTCAAGGAAAGATGGAAGAACAGTGTCAGATTAAAGGAAACTAAAGAGACGTGACAACAAAATGCAACATGTGATTCTGACCTGGCATGCTTTTCTGCAGATGATCTCATTGGGATAACTGGTGAAACTTGCCTGGGTGTAATGTGTCAATGCTGAGTTCTTGATTTTGATGGTTGCATTGTGGTTAAGTAGGAGATTGTTCTTGCTTTTATCTTATTTTAATTTTAAATATTTATTTAGGCTGCACAGGGTCTTAGTTGCAGCATGTGGATTTCTTAGTTGCGGTATGAATGTGGGATCTAGTTTCCTGAGCAGGGATCGAACCTGGGCCCCCTCCATTGGGAACGTGGAGTCTTACCCACTGGACCACCAGGGAAGTCCCTGTTCTTGCTTTAAGGAAATACACACTAAAAGACTCAGTGGTGTTGGCTCATCATGTCAGTGCCTTCCTCTCAAATAGTTCAGGGGAGTAAAAGTTATTCCACGTATATTGAAATTCATCAGTTTCCACCAACACCTACATAGATAGGTATTATACTTGCAAACTTTCTGTAAGTTTGAGATTGCTTTTAAAAATTACTATTCTTCTGGAGGAAGAAAAGAGTGTGGCACTAAAATGCTGATTAGAATCTGCCTAGGAGCAGGATTGTTGATAGAGGGCTTCCCTGTAGCTTCCCCATAGGCAGAAAACTGGCTTGTTCATTGGAGGATCTCATTCCTACCTTCCAGAGCTCCTGGTGTCTTTCCAATTCCTGAGGGTACGTTGTATGATATGGCAGGGAAAATCAATTTACTTCTTGTCAGGGTCCCCTGTGCAAGTTCCTTCTGCCTTAGTTTGGCTTCTCCCACAAGCAGAGCCTGAGACAAGAACTTGGGTGCAGAAGTTCATCTAGCAGATGATTCCAGGAAGTAGGAGTAAGGAAGC
Source organism: Balaenoptera acutorostrata (assembly GCF_949987535.1). Classification (NCBI taxonomy): domain Eukaryota; kingdom Metazoa; phylum Chordata; class Mammalia; order Artiodactyla; family Balaenopteridae; genus Balaenoptera; species Balaenoptera acutorostrata. The sequence goes on along the minus strand of NC_080072.1, from coordinate 43,050,190 downwards.
GGAGAAAAAGAAGTCAAGGGAAGAAGGAAAGGCCACCTGCTTTCTCTAGTTCAGAATGTGTCATTAAAGATGCAGTTTCTGTTTTTATTGACCTCATTGTTTATGTGGGCTAATTTCTGAGTAAAGAAAGAGAGGAAAAAGAACTTGATTTTGCTATCCTGTAATCAGAAGTCTACTAATTGATTCTTGTAATTTATTCAATACTTGTGCTGCTGTAAGAAGTTCTCAAGCATTGTCCCCAGCCCTCCTAGGTCTCTCATTTCCCAGGGTTTCTGGCATTGCTGGCCCGTGAAGTGGGATTTGCTCATCCTAGGCAAACCACAGGTTAGGCTCTTTCCATCCAAGAAGGAACACATTACAGGCTCCACAATTTTCACAGAAGCATGTCAGCTCTGGTCCTGATGGTTTTATATTTAAGTGTGCGGATAGCCCTATAGTCATCAAATGGATGCCACAAGCCCCTACCAAGAAGCAAATCTTAGAAGTGAGTGCAGACTATCTTCTTACAAGAAGCACAGTTGAAATAAAAAAGCCCAGATGAGAGAGACTGAGAAACAAATGCACCACTCTCAGACAAGGTCAAATCCTCTCTTACACAACATTCTCCTTTGTAGCATTTTACAATATCACGATTAAACAACTGTGAAGTCAATTGTCTGATGCCTAGCCCTCCTCCACTATAAGATAAGCTCTATGAAGTAGAGATGTGCTGTCATCTAAAACTGTTTCCTCAGCACCTAATAAATAGTTGGATTCCAATAAATATTTGTGTAGTATGTGCTTTCAGTTGCAAGTGACCGAAGCGCCAACTGAAATTTGCTTTACAATACATTTAGAGGTAGGGTAGGTTCCCAGGTTGGTTGATACAGAAGCTCAACAATGTCATAAGAATCCTGGTTCTTTCCAGCTCTCAGTATGTCATCTTCGATGTTGACTTCATCCTTCAAGCTGCAAGATGACTTCAAGATGAGTTCCAGGCATCACACAAAATGCAGAGGAAGAAGAGAGAGCGTCTCTCTCTACGGCTCTTTCTTTGAAACAAAGAAACTTTTCCCAGAATCCTCCAGCAGACTTCTCCACTCTCATTGGCCGGAATTGGGTCATATGCATATTCCAAGACTCATCACAGGCAAGGGGTAAGACTGCCTTTAGACCAGTCAGCCAGGCCTCTCCCTTGGAGCTGGGAGCAAAGTTCATTTCCCCTGATGCACATAGCTGCATGAGGGAGAAGTGGATGGCAGAACAAAATCATGGTTCTGTTAAAATGGAAGCTGAAGGCAACACAGAGTGTCCTCTGTGGGTTCACACACCATGGAGCTGTTGGCATAGCACACTGCAATTCTAATCTGCTAGCCTGGGCCAGACAGCAATCTCTGTAAGAGACATGGGCTGCCCTCACTACCCTCCCTTCCGATGTGGACTTCTCCCCAAAAACATTTCTCCTCTCTCTTTCTTGTTACCCACCTCCCCACTGAGTTCTGGAATCAGCCCCACAGACACAGCTTGTGTTTCCCTTGAGGTTTTTGCTACATTCCCGTAGAAGACACTGCTTATGTTTTTGCTCCCTATCCTTTATATAAGAATCTGGGACTTCCCTGGTGGTGCAGTGATTAAGAATCTGCCTGCCAATGCAGGGGACACGGGTTCGAGCCCTGGTCCGGGAAGATCCCACATGCCACGGAGCAACTAAGCCCGTGCGCCACAACTACTGAGCCCGCGCGCCTAGAGCCCTTGCTCCGCAACAAGAGAAGCCACTGCAATGAGAAGTCCACGCACCGCAGCGAAGAGTAGCCCCCTGCTCGCCGCAACTAGAGAAAGCCCGCATGCAGCAACAAAGACCCAACACAGCCAAAAAATAAATAAATAATTTTAAAAATAAATAAATAAATTTAAAAAAAAAAGAATCTGTGCTGAATTTCTCCTTGAATTACAAGTTTGTATCTGTGAACAAATATCCTCTCACCACACAAGGACAATTATACAATCCATCATCATTCTTTCTTACAGTGGTGAAACTTAGAGCTATGTGTAGAGCTCAGTAGCCATAATGATGTCATCCCAGGCTCTTGGTACCATTATGCTTATCCTTTCTCTAATACTGTGTCTAAGATCTGGCTGTTGTTGTTCCTTTATGTAATAAGTTGATTCTGGAAAACCCTGGACCCCAGGATTTTTGAGCCCTTGAGGAGAGACCAACTGAAACTGGACTTAGTTTGGTATATTTCTGCCTGGGTCAGCAATTGAAATCCCAGATTACATAGATTAATTTGATTTTAATTTGATTTCTGAAGCCCCTGACAAGATATTTGAACTGTATTCAAGTCAGATTCTTGGAATTGTTTTTTGAGGACCATAAGGCCAAAATACACCCTTATGGGCATGCAGGGGATAGCTCCTGCAGGGAATGGGCATTGCCACTGTTAATCCTCTTGGCAAGAATTCAGTCCTTTAGCCGGAAGTAAATTCTGGTGAGCCACCCCATAGACTGGGGTAAGGGAGAAACTTCCTTCTCTTTCTGGGCGAGTTTGGCTTGGTCTCTGAAGTGGGGATATTCCTGGAGAGGTCCTGGTGAGGATGAACATTGACTCCTCCTGAGAGGCCAGGCCTAGAACCCGGCAGGGAGATGGACCAGTAGAGGATCCTGAGGAAGAATCTGAGTTTGTGCAGTCATGGGAAGTGATGGTCTTTTGTTATTCTTGCCTTTCTTTATTCTGGAGTCATCAGTCATCACTCTTTAAATGTTATGGGCTGGTCTCTGCTGGGGTATGGGACACTGAAGAGAAGATTTTGTCTCACATTTGAGCCAGAGAAGCCAAAAGGAGAGCAGTGCCCTCTGTGAAACCCAAATACTGTCAACTGGAGTTGCCAGCAGCGGACAGCTTGGCCCGCGGAGCAGCAACCTCAGGGATCATTACAGGAGAGGCAGCAGTTTGGTTGCATGGAGGGAAGGACAGAGAGAAAGAATAGGAATAATTCTCCCTCTTGTCTTCCTTCCCTCTCTTTTCTTTCTTCCTTTTCCCCTCTTTCTGCCTTTTTTCTCTTCCTGTCCTCTCCTTTCCTCTCCTCTCCTCTCCTTTGCCTCCACCCACCTCCTCCATCTTTCCCTCGTTCTTTTTAAATAGGCAATGTAGTCACATGGTCCTAAATGAAAAAGTATAAATGAAAAAAGTATAAAAAGTATATACCCCAGATATCTCGTCAACCAATCCCCTCCCCACCCTCATTACTAGTGTCTTTTCAATTCTTCCAGGGATATCCTATGAACACAAAAGCAAATATAAATATACATACAGTTGACCCTTGAACAATGCAGGGGTTAATCCACATATAATTTATAGTTGTCCTTCCACATCCACAGTTCCTCCACATCTGTGGATTCAAACAACAATGGACTGTGTTGTATTTTTTACTATTAAAAAATATCCCTGTGTAAGTGGCCCCGTGTGGTTCCAACCCGTGTTGTTCAAGCGTCAACTGTAATACATATATTGTTCTTTATTCTATAAAAATGGTAGCATAATCTACTTACTGTTCAGCATTTTAAAAAATCCATTTAACAATATACCTTAGATATTCTAGCATAGCAGTACATAAAAAGCTTCCTCATTAAAAAAAAAAAAGCTAGATGGTACTTCATTGTATGGGAACATTATATTTTATTTAATCTTTTCCTTTCACCAACAGTGCATGTTTTATTTCCCATGTGGGTAAATATATCTATCAGAGAAATTCCTAGAAGTGGACTTGATGATTCAAAGGGTATGAACATTTGTAATTTTGATATATGTTGCCAAATTGAGGAGGGACCTATTCTTGAACACATATGGAATAGCACCCTGAAACATTCTCAGAAATAATTGGGAGGGGACTTCCCTGGTGGTCCAGTGGGTGAGACTCCACGCTCCAAATGCAGGGGTCTGGATTCAATCCCCGGTTGGGGAACTAGATCCTGCATGCTGCAACTAAGAGTTCACATGCCTAAATTAAGAGTCTGCATGCCATAACTAACAAGTCCTCACACCACAAATAAAGATCCCACATCCCGCAACTAAGACCCGGTGCAATCAATACATCAATCAATCCATTTTTATTTTTTAAAAAAAGAGATAACTGGGAGAACCCATAAAGAAAATTTTTTCCTGGCAATTAATTGGTGGTACTTAGTGGCTTAGGCCTAAAAATTTGGGTTAAGATTATATCTCCTGAGTAAAGGTTACTTATTATTGTGACAGATACTGGCAGGTATCCTCCCAAATCCATTCTCCCTTTCTTTCGTAGCAGTAGAGAGTAAGCCAGGCAAATGGCCACCTGTTTTCTAGCTAGTTCGCAGCTAGATGTGGCCTTGTGACTAAGTCATCACCAATGAACTGTGAGTGGAAGTGAAGGATGACACTTTGCCTCATTTGTTTAAAAAAAAATCACTTGCTCTGGACTTCAACTCTATCCCCTTCTCACAAATGGAAACATGTATGGGTCATGCATGGCCCATCTTTGACCATGCAGATGAAGACAATGGCATTGAGGATGGCAGAACAATAAGATGGAAGAACTGGGACCCTTAATGCTTGTACATATTGGAAGGGCTCTGCCACCCTGGCTTGCTTACCTTGGGGTTCTTTTGTGAGAGAGAAATGAGCTTCCATTTTCTCTGAGTCATTATATTTTGGGCCCCTTTGTTATAGCAACTTAGCCTTTACTCTAACATCCATCCAATATTTTTTTAGGAATAGGCTCTTTCTTGGAGTGTTACCCTCAGTAGTTAAGCCAAATTAGTTACTATATATATTCTGCCTATTTAAGAGAACTTACAACGGCTAAGCAAGGACCCTCCATAGAGTAGGCAATCCCTTTCTTCCTTCTTTTTATAATAGTTTTTGAGCATGTACTATATAATAGGTACATTGCTAAGTGCTAGGGATACACTGGTGAGCAAAACAAACACTGCCACTGCCCTCATTGGACTTTCCAATCTGGTGGAAGAGACACATTATTTAAACAGTCACACAAATAAATATAAAGTTACAAAAGTAATGAGTATGAGGGAAAGTAATGTTAGAGGAGATTGGAGAGGAAGTCAGTGGCCAGATCATGCAAGGCCTTATGGGCCATGGTAAGGCTGAGTGGTCTGCACCAAAAAGTAGCTGCTGATAAAGCCAGTCTTCTGGTCAGATTGACTCTGCCCACATATCCTCATCCCATTTTATTCACTTAACAGATATTTATTAATCACCTAATTAGCTGATAGGCATGAGGGAGTCTTTCTGGTCTTGGGAAGACAAAGTGCTTAGGTCTTAGGAAAACCTTAGGCATCACTGTACATATTCCTTGGAAAAGGGAAATTCTCCAATGAAGGCTGGGGACTTAACTGGGAAGGCATGAGTTTCTGCTCACTGAAGGTGTTCAAGCAGAAGCAGGATTTTTGCCTTATAGAGAAATTAGATTTGGAATTCAGGGATAGAACACAAGGTTTGGGACCTCAATGCCAAACAATACACTCAAGGTCAGCAAGGGGTGGCAGAGGTGGAGCAGGAAACCGCAGCTTCACACAGTTAATTCTGAACTGGCTGTCCTTGCTAAGGCCTTCCCCTCTTCTGGGCTGAGGCCGGAACTGCTGCCATGTGTCCCATCAGCATCCCTTAATGAGCCCAGGCTTCACCCCTGCTGGTGCAGCCTGAGTTTAAGAAAGAATTTCCCAGGGCCTGCCAGCTGCATGTAGGTTTTTCCCCAGCCTCCAGGAAGCCCCAACTCAACCTCACCTTTCCTCAAAAATCTCCAGGAAGGCTAAGGAGGATGGTGGGTTTTCCACCAATATCACTATCCAGGGAACAGCAAGATGATGGAGTAGAAAGAAACCTGGATGGGAAATCTGGTTATAGATCCATCATGTTGACAAATCACTTTCCCTCCGTTTCCTAATCTGTAAGAAAGGATGTAGAAGGGGAGGGGGCTTCCCCTCCAAGACCTCCTTCTGCTCTAATACTTGATAGTGGGGTTTCTCAATGTTTAGTCCCCAGTCAAGCAGCAGGGAACTTGTTATAAATGCAAATGTTCAAGGTCCACCCCAGACCCATTGAATCAGAAGCTCTGGGGTGGCGCCTAGCAGTCTGTGAACCACTGTTCTATAGTCTGGTCTCTATGGTACCCAGTGCCTCCAGAGCCTGCACCCTGCCCCTGGCAGAACATGTGATGGTGTGGAAGCCTGCTGCTTAAGACTGTGCAGGATGTGCTTTGCACAGCTCCAGAGAGTACCCTTCACATTGCAGACATTCTAGATCTGTAGAGTTATTAAGACAATTTCCTGGAAGACAGCAGTCAAGTACCTTGAAGAAGGGACACATTTTTTTTCAATTGGATTGGAGGTGAAACTGGCAGGTTCTGGAATTTCAGGTTGGAAGCTGGAGCAGTCTGAGCTTAGCTGTAAGACCATCCCCATTTTCCAGCTTTCTGGGCATGAGCCACTGCTGCTGTTCTTACTATTTCAAAGCCTAAAAGGAGAGATTCCAGTGGAAACTTCCTCCTCTCACTGGCTTTCTCCTCCAGAAGGCATTTGCTTCAGGTCCAATGATTCAGAACGGGAAAGGCCCTTAGAGACTTCCTTACCCAACCTCTTCATTTTACACATGAGGAAACTGAGGTCCAGAGAGGTTAAGCAATTTGCTGAAGGATACAGAGAATTAGTGGCACAGCCAGGAATAGACCTAGGTCTTTATTAGAGGTACATCTGCATTCAGGAGGGCTCCAGCCCCAATTCTGAGCATGTTTCTTTTGTGAATTCCACCTCCCACATCTACCTCCAAAACACACACACACACACACACACACACACACACACACACACACACACACACACACACACACACACACACACACACACACACACACACACACACACACACACACACACACACGCTCCCTCCCTCAGGCTCCCACTGCTCCCGCTGTCTCCCTCTCCAAACCAGATAAGAAGGAAGGATGTGAAACTCAGTCTTCCATAAAGCTCACGGGACTGAGGTCAGCTTTGAGGATAGTCTTGAGCATTAAAGAAGTTGCATTGTAATTGGCATCAAAGCCTCCAAAGGTAAAGAAAAGATCTGCTGGCTTATTTTAGGCATTTAGAGCAGCTGGGGAAGGCGTGCTGGGAATGAAAAGTTTCCAGACCCCTCTAACTCCCACCCGCATATGGCCCAGTGAAGCCCACTCTGCCTGCCTAGGAGATTCCCAGGGCCTGTGCAGCCACCGCCCATTACCAACCCTGCCAAATTTGGGAGGCAGCAGATTTAATTCCTTAACTCAGCCCTGAGTCAGAGGTGGCCCAAGCAAGCTTCAGAGCTCAAGCCAATGCTGTTAGGGGTGAAATTGCAAACTTCTCTCCTCAGGCTCCAACCACATCATCCCTGAATTACTAAGGCCCAAAGCAGAGAATCAGAAATTCTCCGGCAGCCTCCATAGCAGGCTTCCTCCCAAGGGACAACAGTTTTTTTCTGTGACTCTGAGCCCCACACGGGGGAAGTGTTGTCCTTCCCTCCCTTGCTGAAGCATTTCTAAATTGGGGAGCAGATAGGGGAAGTCTGAGTTAGGGGGATGGGAGGAGAGAGAGGAACGGGTTTGCCTCAACCAAGCAACCATCTGGGACTTCTGGCTGCAAAAAGAGTCAATTCAGGTCACAGAACGAGCCCCCCAGGGCCCAAAGCCTCATGGGAGAATCATAGTATCACAGATTCGGGCCCCTGGAGGTGGTCCCAGCTAGTGCAGGCTTTATAGGATGGTATTCAACGACGTGTCAATTAACTCAACTGTTATACCCACAGTCCCTCCGCTCATTGTAGCTGCAGCCAAGGGTAGCCCTACTTTTACCACTTGATCTTACCCCCCTTTGGCTACAACTGACTGGGAAGCGGAAAGCTGAACTCAAGTGTAACAAATCCACAGGCTGGCCAATGACCTATAGAATGTGATGGCACAAAAAGAGGAGTTGGGATAACTATATTTCCCCATTTAGGAATTTAAACAGAGAAACGCTGAGAGAATGAGGTATTTAGCAGCAGGAGCAGATGTTCAGGGGTTCTGATTTAGAGAGAACCAGGGGCAATTATGATGAGCAGGCAAAAGTTGTAAGAAAACAGAAATTATGAAGAATCAGAAGCTGTGAGTGGTGGGGACTTCCCTGGTGGTCCAGTGGTTAAGAATCCGCCTTCCAATGCAGGGGATGTGGGTTCGATCCCTGGTTGGAGAACTAAGATCCCACGTGCCACAACTAAGACCTGATGCAGCCAAAAATAAATAAATGATAATTTAAAAAAAGAAGCTATGAGTGGCGATAGTATTGAGAAAATGGAGCAGACATGTAGATGTACAGACTACCTGAGTCACATTCACAGACCAGAGCCATGAAGGGCCATGGAAACCCTGTTGTTAAGGTTCCCTTGAGCCTCTTTAGATCCAGAGCAACTTCCAGACTTTATGGCCCAATGACACAACAGGGGTCCTCTCCTTAGAGTCAATAGGAAGTCTGTCTCCTTTTTCATTTCTCTCTCTCACACTCACGTCAGGCACACTACTTGAGATGAATTGAATGTTTCTTTATTCCCAACAACCAAAAGAATGAAGCACAGCCTAATCTCAGATTTTTAATAAATAGAATGATTCAACAGAATGAAGGGCAATGTTGAAAGAGCAAAATAAGATCACTTGCCATGCTTCTCCACTTAATAAAGTAACTACTACTAACCGTAGTAGTTTTCAAGTATTAGACACATACTTCGGCATATCCTTGTACACATTTGGACACAACTGCAATTATGGTGAACATACATTTTGATTTTGACTTTTATTGGCTTATTGGGACTTTAGGAGGTATTTAGGAGAAGCATCGGGAAGAAATGAGGATTCAGGGAAGACCTCTACATTTCTGACCTGTGTCATTATATAAGAACTATGTTGTTCTAGCCACATGTGGCTACTTAAATTTAAATCTAAATTAATTAAATGAGGTAAACTTTAAGTACCTCAGTTACTAGCCACATTTCAAGTGCTCAATAGTTACACATGGTTAGTGGCTACAATGTTAGCACAAACAGAGGACATTTCCATCATTGCAGAAAGTTCCATAAGACATTGGTATGAGATGTCCATTATCCTCTATCATAGGGGTAGGTAACTTTTTCCATAAAGGGCCAGATAGTTAACATTCTAAGCTTTGAAAGCCATATGGTCTCTGTCGCAGCTACTCAACTCTGCCACTTTAGCATGAAAGCAGCCAGACAAAATGTAAGCAAATGATCATGGCTATGTTCCAATAAAACTTTATTTACAAAGAAAAGGCAGTGGGCCACATTTGGCCCTCCCATTGCCTGTAGTACCCTTGCTCTATCTACCACGTCACCCTATTTGCTTGCTTCACAGCACTAAGCCTTTTGTAAGAATTACTTCTTCATTTTTGAATTGTCTTTCTCCCCACATTAGACTATAAGCTCCATGAGGTGAGCGCAGAGACTGTGTCTATTTTGCTCATCACAGTGAATTCCATACTGACAACACATGCTTAACTAATATTTGTTGACTGAATGAATGAATAATGTATTGCCCTTTACTGGACTAGGGAACACCAGAGAAGGAACAATTTTTTAGAGAAGATAATGAATTCCCTTAGGGACATGCTAGTTGTACTATAATTTATTTTTGTTATTCTCTTTGGAGTACCTTTCACCTTTAGCCTTCTTTAAGTCTCATTAGTCTGGAAGTCAATGATATTTTTCAGGAGCCAGAAGAGTTAGCGTTTTTTGGACTCACTCCCTGGAAGGCTGTAATCAGAGGCCCAGCCATGTGGGAGATTCCCTGGGGCATCAGCCACGAACCAAAGGAGCAGGAAGAGGACTTGGGCCTGGCCTGGCCCTACTGCACATTTGTCAGTGTTGGCTCCAACAACTTAGATCCTTTCCCATTCTGTTTGGACTGAGTGAAGTAGAAAGACCAAATCTGTGACCCAAGGGATTATTCAAAGCAGAATTTTCCAAAATTTCAGTCATTCAGTCATGTGCTCCCTTCGCAGTTTTTACTGCATTTCCATACCACCTGAAAACATGTTTACTGAATATTTCCAACCCTTTCAAAATCTCTAACATGTTTTTGCATAACTGAATCACTTTGCTGTACACCTAAAACTAACACAACATTGTTAATCAACTATAATATAAAATAAAAATTTTAAATTAATTAATTAACTAAAGTAAAAATAAATTTAAAAAAATCTTTAACATGTTTAAATTAGATTGGGTCACTCCTTGCTCAAAAACTCCAGTGACTTCCCAACTCAGAGTTAATTCTAGGGCTCTTACCACAGCCTACAAGGACCGTGCAGTCCAGCCCCTGGATCCTTCTCTGACCTCATTTCTGCCACTCATTCAGTCCACTCCAGCCACATTGACCCCCACCTATTCCTCAAACATTCCAAGCCAGCTGCTGCCTCAGAGCCTTGCTCAACCTCCCCAGAAGGCCTCACTCCTCACAGTCATCTCCCAGAAATGCCTTTCTTGACCACCTTATATAAAATAGCAGCCTGCCAATGCAGGAGACATGGGTTCAAGCCCTGGCCCGGGAAGATCTCACATGCCACGGAGCAACTAAGCCCGTGCGCCACAACTACTGAACCTGCCCTCTAGAGCCCGCAAGCCACAACTACTAAAGCCCGTGCACCTAGAGCCGGTGCTCCGCAACGAGAAGCCACCGCAGTGAGAAGCCATGCACCTCAATGAAGAGTAGCCCCTGCTCGCCACAAGAGAAAACCCGTGCGCAGCAACAAAGACCCAATGCAGCCAAAAATAAATAAATAAATAAATAAATTTATAAAATAGCAGCCTTCTTTGCTCTTACAAATACATTTTAGAATCAGCCAGAAAAATTTCACACACACACACACAAATAAGCAAACAAAACCCTGTCCATATATTGTTTGGGATCACATACATTTCTAGAATAATTTAGGAGAACTGACACCTTTAAAATATTGAGTCTTCTTTCTATAATGCTATATCTCTTCATTTGTTTAGGTTTTATTTTTTTCATTAAAGTTTTACAATTTTCTTGATAAAGTCCAGGAACACAGCCTTTGTTAGATTTGTTTCTAGATGCATAAAATTATGTTGCTTTTGTAAAGGGTATCTTTTTTTAAAAAAATTACATTAGAAAATGTTTATTTCTGGTATATCATTTTAATATCTGTGTGCCAATTGTTATGACCCCATTTTTATGTTTAACATTTATTTGTGCCTTCTCTCTCTCTCTCTCTCTCTTTTTTTTTTCCTGATGAGTCTTACTGGTATTAGAAAGGTGTTAAAGACCTACTACCACCCAACAGACATTCTTTTTTGGTGTAATCAAGAGTGTTGAAAAGGGATGAAAAGAGGAATAATTAAATATTATTTAATGCTGGTGTTTATGTGGAATCATTAAATCATTTTATGTCCCACCAAGGCTATCTGGCTACCATATTGGGAAACACTGATTTTTTAAAATTTCACAACCACAGTGAAGTACCTTTTTAGTTATCTGTTGCTTTGGCTCACCTCTGGACCTGTCTTTAGCTCAGGAGGTGATAGATGGATGCTGAGCTGGGAGACGTGGGTGTGGAGGGTGCCCCAGAGAAGTGGGGGACCCCAGAGTCTGGATAAGCTGAGGGGCCTCCCTCCCTACCCCATCCTGCTGCCCACATTGCTTCTATGAGCAGCTGTGCACATGGAGGTATCCCCCAGGGAATGTTTCCGGGGGTGGAGGGGGCAGCCAGTGATGGCCTCCCTGACTCCTGGGAGGCAGGAAATGGGGGCTTCTTAGAACCGTAGAGGTTTCCTGGAGGCCTATGAGAGCTGAGGCCATCTGGTGTTCTACAGCTTGCTTTTTGGTGGTGTTTGGAACCTGGAGGAGGGAGGTCCCTCTGGGGACATAACCTCACTAGTTGTAAATGCTGAGGCCCTGGGGATGTTCGTGTTGGGCTGGAGAAGGGGGCTTTCAGCTGCAGCTCTTCCTCTCTCACTGCTGGTCATCACAACCCCACACCCCTGCGCCCTGGGCAGTCTTTGCAACCTGTGCTTGTCAAACCAAACTACGTCTTCTGAGAAATGTGATCATTTTGAGGGCTCCTTCTCTGAGAAACCCTTGAACTGAGGAAGGCAGGAAGCCGCAGGCTTCTGGGTGGGCAGAGCCTACCTGGGTTACCCACCCCCTACCTCAGAGGGGAGCGCAGCTGTTCTGAGTCATCAAAGAAGCCTAACAAATAACACCTTCTTGCATGTTAACACCATCAAAGAGGTCGGTGAAGGCCAGTTTATAGCTGGCTTGAGGGCGCTGAAAAGAATACAGACTTTGGGGCTAGGAGGCCCAGGTTCCAGCTCTGGCTCTTTCACCTCCTGGCCTTGCTTCTCAGATGACCTCTCTCAGCTGTGAAAGCCAAATGACATCATGCTCGAATGTGTGATCCCATTTTTTAAAGTTTTGCATACGTGAGTATAATGTAACCTAAAAAAGCTTGTGTTTGTATATGCTATATTAATTATTGTACCGCTAGCTGCGGCAGCAAATAAATCCGCAAATGTATAAAGACCCAAACATAATAGAATTTCATTTCTCACTCACGTTAAGTTCATGGTTGTTTGGCAGGTGGCCCTTTTCCCCTCAGTGATTCAAAGACCCGTTCCTTTCATTTTGTGGTTCTGTCGTCCCCCAGAGCTTAAGCAGGCAGGAGAACAGGGTGTGGAAGAGTCACGCTCACTTCCTGAAAGCTTTGGCCCAGAAATGACACACGTCCTTTCTGCTTACATTCCACAGGCAAAGAACGATATGCATGGTCACACCTGGGCGCAAGGATGGCTAGAAAATGTAATCCCTGCCCAGGTAGCTGCTCCTGGCAACAATTTGTATCAAGGAGAAGGAACTGAAATTCTGGAGGACACGCCAAGTATGCAAAGAAAAAGTTTGGAGAATATACACTAACCTATTAACAGTGATTACCTCTGGGGAGTAAGATTAGAAAAGATGGAGAGTCTTTCACTTTTTACTTTAAACAAGTAATATTTTATGAACACATATCAATTATATAATTAAGAAAAGAACGACGGGCAGGTTCATTGGAAATTTCTGAGCAAATACATGTTATGTGTTGTTACTTTTATTATTGTTCTCTTGTCCAGTCCTAGAGTCAGAAAATACCACATAAGGAAAGAAGGCCTCTCTTACATGTCCTTCATTAGAGGCAGACAGGTGTTAGGGTAGGGGTGGCATGGGGGAGAGCAGAGATTTTCTCCCTTAAAAATGTGTTTAACCCATTGTATAGCACAGGGAACTATACTCAGTATCATAGATAGATAGATAGATAGATAGATAGATAGAGAGATAGAGAGATAGAGAGATAGATATAGATACATCAAACTGAATCACCTTGCTGTACACCAGAAAGTAACACAACATTGTAAATTAACTATACTTCAATTAGGAAAAAAATTCTTTTTAAAGTTAGGTGACTTGCTCACAGTCATGAAGCCAGCAGAATCCAAACCCAAATCTGAGTCCAGACCCAAGCCGAATTTTTTGCAACCTGAACTGTCTCTCAGCTAACGAGAAATACCCCACATTTTCTGCAATAACTGAATTTCTTACCAGATCCTCACATTAAAAAGGAAAACGTAGAGAGATCCTGTGTGACATCCATTCCTGATATACACTGGGGGCAGCATTTAGAGATGTTTCTGAGTAATTTAAGATTGCTTATAGCCAAACTCTTCAGAAAATGTCTCATTGATAAATAATTGGCATATTTGCTCGGCATAGATGTAGAACACATCTATATTGTAGAGCACACTTCCAAAAAGAAAAGAAAAAATAAAGGACTTTTACACCTAACCCCAGACATTGACGTCCTGTTTTGGCGTTAGAAAGTATTACTTTTTAAAACTTCTTTGATATAATTTGGACCCTCTGAACTACGGCAGCACTGTCCTGGAGTGCTGACGGATGCTCCTGGGGGGAGTGTGATGAGCTTGATGGAAACAGAAGAATCATTTTGAATGCAACATAGCAGGTCTTACCTGTTAACCTGAGAGCCTGAGTCTTTTAAACTTTTGAAGACAAGGCATAGTAGGAAACACCTCCCAAGGAAGCTAAAATGGAAAATATTTCTCAAATGGCTTTCGGTACATGCTCTGATCTGCAGATTCAATCATGGAGGAGAGAGTGTTCTCCAAACCATTACTATAATTCAGTGCAAGATGTTTGTAATGTTCTTTGAATAGTGGAAAAAATTTTTTTTCACAAAAGACCAGGCAAGTTTGTTGGTAGCTGCTCTCCTTTTCTCATTTCATTACAGTTTTCCCTATTCAGTGTTTCACCATGTGTGTTTTACTTGTAAGGTCGTAACTCAGTTAAAGCATTCAAGCACTTCAACCTTGTACATTAAAGGCTATCATCAATAAATTCAAATGGGGTTTAAAAATTTGTTTAATATTTGTACCAAAGGAAACTTTAGAGAGGATACAAATTTAGGAAGCTATGGAGTGGTACACTCATACGGACCTACAGGGAAACACTCCATACGCATTTCTATAAATACACAGTGTATTTATAACATGTGTAAAAACATAAATGTAGTTCTCAAAAAACTGAGATGCCATGTCTTAATTCTTTGCCAGATGGAAAGGCCACTCAGATTTTCTAATTTTGTTTGAACACAAATTATTTAACATTTTGCATGTAGTGAATAAGAGGTAATCCTATATATACACTACCAAACGTAAAATAGATAGCTAGTGGGAAGCAGCCGCATAGCACAGGGAGATCAGCTAGGTGGTTTGTGACCACCTAAAGGGGTGGGATAGGGAGGGTGGGAGGAAGGGAGATGCAAGAGGGAAGAGATATGGGAACATATGTATATGTATAACTGATTCACTTTGTTATAAAGCAGAAACTAACACACCCTTGTAAAGCAATTATACTCCAATAAAGATGTTAAAAATAAAAAGAGGTAATTCTTAGCATGAAAGGGAGAAGGAAAAGATTTACAATCAATGCTGTGTAGAAGGAAAGCAAAATTACAAATGCCAGCCTGCTCTGCATTTGGGTACTGGAGGGACAGGGGGTCAGATGAGGAGGGAATAGAAGGAGAGAAAGAACAGGGGGAGAAAGAAAGGAGGATCTGGGAAGGATGCAACCATTCCTAGGACCCCCAACAGGTGATAGTCTCCGAGGAAGAGGAGAGAAATCTGGGTCTGAATAATTTATTCATTCAATAAATTGTTATTGTGTGTCTACTACAGGCCAGGATTCTTCTAGGCACTAGAAATACAGCATTGAACAAACCAAAATCTCTATTTTCTAGAAGAAGGAGACACAAGAAACAAATGAAGCCAGAAGTATATGATGTATCAGGTGGTGAGAAGTGCTTTAGCTAAAACTAATGCAGGGTGAGGGAGATAGGAAGTGCAGAGGAGAGGAGTGGAAGAGTATTATTTTATGTAAGGTAAAGAGTATTTATTTATGTAAGGAATGTGTATTTATGTAAGGTATTTATTTATGTAAGGAATGTGTATTTATGTAAGGTAGTTATTTATGTAAGGAATGTGTATTTATGTAAGGTAAAGAGTATTTATTTATGTAAGGAATGTGTGTGTTTTTTTTATGTAACTGGTCTCATGGTCAAGAAGGACCTCACTGGTAAGGAGCCTTTTGAGCAAAGGCCTGAAGAGACCCTTGTGAGCTAGCATGCAAACAATGAAATAGTTATCATTGCAGAGGATGCTGTTGGTTGTCCAGCCAACATCCAGATATTCCTCCCTTCTCTCTAACAGAACCCCTCCCCACTTTCCAGGATGCAACCTCATGACCAGGAGAAAGCTGGACTCCATCTCTAACTCCAGAGGTGGATCCCAATTTGTCTAAGCCAGTCCTGGCAACTCAACCTCACTTACCAGTGACGAGTTCAAGAAGCCAGGCTTAAGCCAGTTAACACAGGGAATCCCCCTGGTCACTGTCATTGGTCCAGGGGCAGGCACATAACCTAAGCTGGCCTAAACAGATTGAAAGAAGGGATTTATTTTTCTGTTGGGGGCGAGGGGGAGGAGGTTTGTTCTCTGTTGTGATGAATGTGAACAAGGAAGCATGTTGTCACAGTTGCTCGGGACATGGTGACACGGCCATCTCCAGACAATGAGGGAAGCCAGGCTACAGACAAAGCCAATACAAAGGAGAGAGCAGAGCTAGAACTGCAGAGAAACAGAGTCAGAGCCCTGATTATCCCATGCCTGGAGGCTGCTCTACTTCAAGCCTTCCTATTATAGAAGATGAAGAATCTCCTTACTGTTTATGCCAGTTTGAGTTAAGATTTCTGTTCCTTGGTACTTAAAGGTTCTTAACTGTGACAATAAAAATAATAGCAGCTAACATTTCTTGAGCATTACCTTGTGCCAGGCCCAGTCCTTCAATTTATAATTTCATTTGATGTTCTCAACAATCTTATGAAGCAAAAAAACTATGTCCTTATTTGTAAGATGTAAGTGACTTTCCCCAAGATCATATGGTTAGTAAGTGGCAGAAGCAAAACCTTTCACAGCTCAGTGCCTGCACTCATAATCACTATGATAGTTCAATCAATATGCGAGGCAGAGAAATAAAAAGAGGAAGGATTATGTGAAGAAGCCAGAGGAAGAGGCAGGGGAAAATCAAGTTGCTGCTATCAAAAAGGGGGAGAGGCAAAAACCAACACAAGGGCTTCCCTGGTGGTGCAGTGGTTGAGACTCTGCCTGCCAATGCAGGGGACACGGGTTCGAGCCCTGGTCTGGGAAGATCACACGTGCCGCGGAGCAACTAGGCCCATGAGCCACAATTACTGAGCCTGCGCGTCTGGAGCCTGTGCTCCGCAACAAGAGAGGCCAAGATAGTGAGAGGCCCGTGCACTGCGATGAAGAGTGGCCCCCACTTGCTGCAACTAGAGAAAGCCCTCGCATAGAAACGAAGACCCAACACAGCCATAAATAAATAAATAAATAAATAAATAAATAAATAAATAAATAAATAAAATAAAAACAAACCAACACAAGTCCTCCATGGAGGAAATGTACTATACATTAATAATTACATGACAAGGCTATGAGTGATGCATGTCTTAAGAGCTTATAGTCAACGACTAGGTGGGAGAAATGAATCACTTCAAGGACATCTATCCAGGAACATCTCCTGGAAGGAAGCCTATGAACTAGCCTTGATGCATGGGTGTGATTATGTTAGGTGAGGAGAAGAAGGCCTTTCCGATACATGCAAAGGGGTGAACAAAGGCAGGGAGGTGAGGGTCCTTTGGAGATTTTCCTGGTTTGGTGGGAACTTTTGGGAACTAAATCTGGAATTTAGTTGGGGGCTAGATCCATAGATGACAGTCTGCTGAAGCACTAATCCTTTATGCAGATTTTTTCCATTTTTGAACTCAAAGAAGAGAATACGAATTTTGATAGGTCCAGGGGTAGCATTATTCTCCCCACGTTACCAGTGGGGTAACCCAGGTCCAGTGCCAGAAGGACCTGCAGAGGGGTCATCCCACCCAGAGACAGAGCAGCACAAGACGCCCAGTGTTCTGCCGAGGACTGTGCCCCCCACCAACCGAGCACCCACCCACAGCAAAACCAAGTCTACGGTTAGAAATCACCAGGACAACAGCTGTGACTCAGCCCCATAGCCGGCCCCCAAGGAAACCTTTGGAGTGAACGCTGGGAACAACCATCCAAGCTGAGAGAAGGTATCTGACTTGCACGATGGTTAAGAGCAAAGACTCTGGAGTCAGACAGGCCTGGTTTTGAATCTGTTTCATGACTTTGGATGATACCTTAGGCAAATTAAATAACTTCTCAGAGCTTTAGTTTCCTCATCTGTAAAAGAAACTGGAGAACAGTACCTACCTCATAGGATGGTTAATGAGGTCTGAATGAGGTCATGTAATGCATATTAAGAATTTAGCACAACGTCTTTTCCAGAGAGGGTTCCATAAATGTGAGTTTGAGGGTGGTACAATGTGATGTAGGCCCTAGAGTCAGACAGACTTCCAGAGGTCAGATCCTGGCTCCAGTACAACTACTGTATTTCATTAATTCTGTAATGTATGCTCCCCACCCCCACCCCCTTATTTTAAACATCTCTGCATCAAAACATCTTAGCACTGTAACGTGGTTTAATTGCCAATGTCTCTTAGCAGTACAAGAGACAATAGTGAGACTTACAATCAACGTCTTACATTGGGCAGATAACAATCTTCTGGTACTTCAGTTTTTTCAGTTGTAAAATGGGGATAACAATAGTATTTACTTTACAAGGTTGTCAGGAGGGGTAAATTAGATTTATTCTGCAAATTTCTGTCACATAGTTAGGGCTTAATAAATTCCATGCATTGCTACTATCTTTATGACTATTAGCTAAGTGAGATAATGGGGGTGGTGGGAGCCACATGGGCTGAGGTGCCAGAGGCAGAAGCAGCCCGAGGGGGTGTGCAGAAGTGACGGTAAGTATCAGAGGGGCAGTGTCAATTCTCAAGATTCAGGAGGGGAGTGTGAGGAACAGTAGGAAGCCACACAAGAAGCCAATGGGGTGTAAGGTGGATCAGGGCATTTGGTTTTCAGATGAAGACTGGAAACAACGCTGGGGTACCCAGGCCCAGTGGGGATGGGATGGTGAGTTAAAAGGGCTGGTCAGGCTGGGCTGCTCCTCTACTTGATTTCTTTGAACTCTCATGTTCTCTAACTGTAACAGCCATCATTTATTAACTGCCACCATGTGCCAGGCACTGTGCTAGTTGATAAGTCCCATCTCATAAAATCCTGTTGTCAACTCTACGAGATAATTTTATTAGGTCGATTTTATAGAAGAAACCAAAGCTCAAAGAGGTGCTTTAACGTGTTCAAAGGCACATGGCTATTATGAGCCAGAGCTGGAATTTGAATCAGGTTTTTTGACTTTACATCCAGTCCCGAAGTCCCCCCTCTTGAACTACACTCTCCACCATCTCTCCATGTGTTGACAAGTAATTTTCCTCTCTCCTCACTTCCACTCCTCCTTCCTCCCCCTACAGGTCTCCACCTCCCCGGCCCACAAATGCCAAGCTCACAAGTCATCTGTTTTGCCAAAATTCTGTTCTGATTTGATAAACTCTGGCCGGGCCAGCTCACTCAGCATGATTCAGCCAGAGAGAATAGCGAGGCTGCATGCTTGGCATACCCATCGTCTGAGCTCAGGCAGAATGGGCGGCGCAGGAACCTCAGCCTGACAGATGGCTCCACTCGGCTGTCTCCCCGGGCCCGATGCCAGGGGCAGCGCTCGCTCTCTGCAGGGGGGTGGGTGGGCGCCAGGTCCTGTGATTCTCACATGCGTGGCTGTGTGTGTGTGCCTGTGGTTACATATGGAGCATGCGTGGGCCAGGCTGTGTGCCACCCAGGCCGCATATTTGTATGTGGCCGGTTTGTGTGTCCATGTGTATCTGTGTGCATGCAGATGAATGGGTATGTGTGTGCCTGGCTGCGTGTTTCTGGGTGTGCATGTTGTGTGTATGCAGAGGTGTGTGTGCATTTGAATTTTGAGTTTGCATTCATTCTGGTATGTGTGCTCAAGAACGTGAAATGTTGAGAGGGACAGAGAGAAAGAGAGAGAGGACGGTCCTATGCCTTGAGAAGTCAGCCTTTTGAACGTCCCTGTTTGCGGTGGAGAGCTCCTGCACACAGCCCCCTCCAGCTCTCTCCTCATCCCAGAACTGAGTGACATGAGTTGCAGTCATCCCATTCCCCATGGGAAGTCATCCCATTCCCAAGGTGAAGTTTAAGCTCTGAATTGAGCTTCAGGTTTCTGAAAACAACTTCCTGGCTACGGTTTCTCTCGAAGGTAGAGGTACTTAAATTCTTGTGAATCCGGCCCCCTCTGAAAATCTGTTAACTAGAATGGATCTCCTTTTAAGGAAAATATCCTCAAAACATATAATTTCACATATCATACAGAGAGCTCAAGGGGCCCTCCAAAGCCTATTGTGGACCTCTCTGGGGGGGAGAATTCTTAGGGTTTGGAAGGGTTGAAATAGAACCAGGAGAGAGAGATTCCCTGGAGGCTAACAGTGAATAAAATTTTTTAAATAAGGGAGTGATCATTAGTGTCAAGGGCTAGAAACAAGTCAAGTAAGGGGAAGATTGATGTAAAATCATGCAAAATCAAAAGATAGAAAGAAAACTATAAGGAAATATGAAATACACAAAACACTAACCAGAGTTATTACTATAGGGGAATTATGGGAGTTTTTATATTCTTTTTCACATGTGTTATCTAAATATTCCCAGACCAATCCAATGAGTGTGTACCAAATTCGCACAATAAGAGAGAATACCTGGCGGAAATTTTGGAGGCTATTGGAATAGACGACTTCCACTTCCAGCCAAGATGGCATAACAGGACTGGATTTAACCTCTTGCCTAAAATAATTATAAAACAAGACAAAATATATGAAATGACTGTTTTCAGATATTGGACAACAAGCAATGGAGGGCACTGATTCCTGAAAGTGGGAGGAAAATAAAGGAGTCCTAATACTAGAAATATATACTAGATAGGACTAACAGATTAGACACTGAGAAAGAAAATACAGACATATCTCAGAGATACTGGAGGTTCAGTTCCAGACCACTACAATAAAGTGAGTATCTCAATAAAGCGAGTCACAAGCATTTTTTGGTTTCCCAGTGCATATAAAAGTTATGTTTACACTCTACTGCACTCTACTAAGTGTGCAATAGCATTATGTCTAAAAAAAAACAATGTACATACCTTAATTAAAAATCACTTTATTGCTAAAAAAATGTTAACCATCATCCGAGCCTTTGGCAAGTCATATTGGTTACATCAAAGATCACTGATCACAGATCACCATAACAAACATAATTATGAAAAACTTTGAAATATTGTGATAATTACCAAAATGTGACACACAGACATGAAGTGAGCAAATGCTGTTGGAAAAATGTCATCAATAGAATTTCTTCATGCAAGGTTGCCATAAACCTTCAATTTGTAAAATGCACAATATCTGTGAAGCACAATAAAATGACGTATGAATGTATTAGTGAATTTGAAAACATAACAATAGAAATTAAACACAGGAAAAAACACTGAAAAAAATATGGAGCATCACTGAGCTACTAGAAAACTTCCAGGGGCCAAATATATGTATAATTTGAAATCCTGAAAAAGGATGAGAAGAGGACCGAAGAAATATTTAAAGAATGAATGCCCAAAATTTTGCACATTTGATGAAAGCTGTAAACCCACACACAGATCCAAGAAGCTTATGAACCCCAAAGCAGAAGAAATATGTAGAAAACACACTAAGGATCAGTATCTCAAAAATATATCAGCACTCTTACATTCACTGCAGCTTTATTCACAATAGCCAAGATACGGGAACAACCAAAATGTTCATTAATGGGATATAATTCGGCCTTAAAAAAGAAGGAAATTCTGCTATTTGTGACAATATGGATGAACTTGGAGGACATTAGTTTAAGTGAAATAAGCCAGACACAGAAAGACAAATACTGCATAATATCACTTACATGTGGAATCTAAAAAAAGTTGAACTCATAGAAGCAGAGTAGATCAGCAGTTTCCAGAGGCTGGAGAGAGGGGGAAATAAAGAGATGTTGGTCAGGGGCTTCCCTGGTGGCGCAGTGGTTACGAATCTGCCTGCCAATGCAGGGACACCAGTTCGATCCCTGGTCCGGGAAGATCCCACATGCTGCAGGGCAGCTAAGCCCGTGTGCCACAACTACTGAACCTGCACTCTAGAGCCTGCAAGCCACAACTACTGAGCCCATCTGCCACAGCTACTGAAGCCTGTACACCTAGAGCCCGTGCTCTGCAACAAGAGAAGCCACCGCAATGAGAAGCCTGCACACCGCAACAAAGAGTAGCCCCCGCTCGCCGCAACTAGAGAAAGCCCACGCACAGCAACAAAGACCCAGCACAGTCAAAAATAAAATAAATAGGGGCCTTCCCTGGTGGCGCAGTGGTTGAGAATCTGCCTGCCAATGCAGGGGACACGGGTTCGAGCCCTGGTCTGGGAAGATCCCACATGCCGCGGAGCAAGTGGGCCCGTGAGCCGCAAGTACTGAGCCTGCACGTCTGGAGCCTGTGCTCCGCAACAAGAGAGGCCGCGATAGTGAGAGGCCCACGCACTGCGATGAAGAGTGGCCCCCGCTTGCCACAACTAGAGAAAGCCCTCGCACAGAAACGAAGACCCAACACAGCCATAAATAAATAAATTAAAAAAAAAAAAAAAAAAAAAGCTGATCATTTTTTAAAAATAAATAAATAAATAAATAAAATAAATAAAATTGAAACAAAAAAAAAAGAGATGTGGGTCAAAGGATGCAAAGTTTCAGGTGTACCAGGATGAATAAGTTTTGGGGATGCAATGTACAGTATGGTGACTATAGTTAATAACACTATATTGTATATTTGAAATTTCCTAAGAGAGTAGATCTTAAAAGTGTTGTCATCACGCTCACACACACACACAAAAGGTAACTATGTGAGGTGATGGAGTTGTTAATTAGCTTGATTTTAGTAATGATTTCACAATATATATGCATATCAGAACATCACATTGTACACCTTAAATATTTACAATTTTCATTTGTCATTTATACCATAATAAATCTGGAGAAAAAAAGAAAACACACTAAGGTACAGCATAATACTTATACCAATGATAAAGAAAAAAGTCTTCAAATGGTTAGAGAAAAAAACATGTTGCATACAGAGGTATAAAGATAATGACAACAGATGTCTCATATGAAATGATGCAAGCCACAGGAGAGTAACATTACATTTTTAATGTGCTGAGAAAAAAGTGTCAACCTAGACTTCCACACCTAGAAAAAATCTCTCTCAAAAATAAAGGAAATCAACATTTACTATGAAGCCACAGTTATCAAGGGATGGTGGTATTGGCCATATGATGTCACTTGTATGTGGAATCTAAAAGATGACACAAATGAACTTATCTATGAAACGGACTCACAGACATAGAGAACAGACTTGTGGTTGCCAAGGGGGTAGGGGGTGGGAGAGAGATGGATTGGGAATTTGGGATTAGCAGATGCAAACTATTATATATAGAATGGATAAACATAAGGTCCTACTGTATAGCCCAGGGAACTATATTCAATATCCTGTGATAAACCATAATCGAAAAGAATATGAAAAAGAATATATATATGTACAACTGAATCACTTTGCTGTACAGCATAAATTAGCACAACAGTAATTAATAAAACATTTAGTTGTAAATCAACTATACTTGAATAAAATAAATTTTTAAAAAAGAGATGATGGTATTGGCACGAAGATACACATTTAGATCAATGGAACTGAAATAATAGTCCAGAAGTAAAACCTTACATTTATGGTCAAGAACAATTCAGTGGGGGAAAAGATAGTCTTTTCAGCAAATGGTGCTGAGACAATTGAATATCCACATGCAAAAAAATTAACTCAGGCACTTACTTTACACTATACACAAAATGTATTCAAATGGATCATATACCTAGATGTAAGAGCTAACATTATAAGACTTCTAAGAGAAAATGTAGGAGAAAATCTTCATGGCCTTGGGTTGGGTAAAGAGTTTTTAGAAATGACACTAAAATCATGAACCTAAATGAAAAACTGATAAATTGGACTTTATCAAAATAAAAAACTTTTGTGCCTCAAAGACACCATTAAGAAAATGAAAAGACAAGCCATAGGTTAGGATAAAATACTTGCAAATAATACACCTGATAAAGGACTTGTATCTAAAATATATAAAGGGGCTTCCCTGGTGGTGCAGTGGTTAAGAATCCGCCTGCCAATGCAGGGGACATGGGTTCAAGCCCTGGTCTGGGAAGATCCCACATGCCGCGGAGCAACTAAGCCCGTGTGCCACAACTACTGAGCTTCCGCTCTAGAACCCGTGAGCCACAACTACTGAGCCCATGTGCCACAACTACTGAAGCCTGTGCGCCTAGAGCCTGTGCTCTGCAACAAGAGAAGCCACCTTAATGAGAGGCCTGCGCACTGCAACGGAGAGTAGCCTCCTCCGCTCGCTACCACTAAAAAGAAAGCACACATGCAGCAACGAAGACCCAAGGCAGCCAAAAATAAATAAATAGATAAATAAATTTAAAAAAAAATATATATATATAAAGAACTCTTAGAACTCAATAATAGAAACAAACCAATTTTGAAATTGGCAAAAAATTCTGAGAAACATTTTACCAAAGAAGATAAACAAATGGCTGATGAGCACGTGAAAAGATGCTCAATATCATTTGTCAATCGTGTGCAAATTAAAACCACAATGAGAAGCCAATGATGTACTCACCAAAAGGGCAATAATAAAAAAGATATGCAACACCAAGTGTTGGGGAAGATGTGCAGAAATTGGAACCCCCTGCATTGCTGGTGGGAATGTACAATAAAATGGTACAACCACTTTGGAAAACAATTTTTCTGTTTCTCAAAAAGTTAATCACAAACTTACCACACAACACAGAAATTCTATTTATATAAATCTACCCAAGATAAATGAAAACTTATGTCCACACAAAGACATGTATGCAAATTTCCATAGCAGTATTATTCATAGGGCCAAAAATGGAAACAATCTAAATGTTCATCAATTGGTGAATAAACAAAATGTGGCATATCCATGTAATGGAATATTATTATTTAAAAGGAATGAACTATTAATGCATACTACAACATGGATGAACCTCAAAAACATGTTAAGTGAAAGAAGCCAGAAGTAAAAACTACCTATATGATTCTATATATATGAAATGCCTAGAAAGAGCAAACTTAGATAGAAAGTAGATTAAATGGTTGCCTAGGTCTGAGGTAGAAGTGTAGATTAATTATTAAATGGGCATTGGGGAAGTTTTTAAACTGATGGGAAATGTTCTAAAATTGGATTACAGTGATTATTGCACAAATCTACTAATTTACCAAATCACTGAAATTTTACATTTCCAATGGGTGAATTTTGTGGTACTTAAACTATACCTCAATAAACCTGTTTCAAAGAAACAAAGAAGAAATAATTTTGGACATAAAAAAGTTGAAAAAAGTCATTATCAGCAAACCAGCACTAGAAAAAAGGTTAAAAGAACTACTTCAGCAAACGGAAAATCATACCAGGTGGAAATCTGGATCTACACAAAGGAATAAAGAGTACTAGAAATAAAAATATATGAGTGTATTAGTTATCTATTGCTGCGTAACAAATTACTCCAAACCTTAATGGCTTAAAACAACAAACATTTATCTCACTGTCTCTATGGGTCAGTCTTGGGAGACAATTCTCCATTGCATATCTGCACATCTTGTATCAACTTTGTTCCATACTATCTTTTTAAGGATGTTTGTATAGTAAAGAGCCTAGGTGGATGGAGAAGGTGTCTTCCTCCATGGCAGAGGGCAGATTCTTTTCTTGTTCCATCTAATAAGAAAATGTCTTTGTCTGGGGCAAAGGTTGAGCTGGTTTGCTGGCAGCCTCCAGCTTTTAACCATACACTATGAATGTTAAAGTTGATTTCAGGATGTTTTCTCTTGTGTGCTCTAAACACAAACTTAAATAGTTACTATTATGTTATTATGCTCCAAGAAATACCTATCCCAGGAGCTAGGGGGTACAAAAATGGAAAAGATTGTCTAGTGGGAACAAGGTAAATGTTGGAGGAGAGAACTGCAAAGTAGAGAAATACACTGCATAGCAGGACATAGTCTGATAAAGGCTCTTTGGTGTGCAAGACTGTGGCTAAATTAGCTGAGGAAACCAGAGCTTCCTGTCCCTTGGAGATGACCTGAAGATAGGATTATGCTAAAAGCTGACATGGGTCCTTGAGTGAGAAGAGAAACCATAGTGTGGCACCCACAGAGCCATTGCCCTACTGTCATTCAAGCTTAAAGGAAACAAACCCACAGACAGGTCTTGACACTGGTGATGGTGAGAACATCCTTGGGTGTCCCAACAGCTTGGAAATGAAATTTCCAAGAAGGCAGAAAATAAGGAGAACTTGTTGGCTTTATTATTTTTTATTATAATTATAAAAGTAATGTGTGCTTATTATAAAAATTTTGAATAACAGAGAATATAAAGTTGTAAATAAAACCCTTTCCCTGCCAATCCCACTCTTCAGAGACACCTAATATAAAACAATAATCCCTTGCCCTGCCTCTCCCCTCCCCATTCCCCTAAGTCTCCTTCCCCAGAAGTAACAATTTTAGATCCTTAGCTGTTTCTTCTGGCATTTATAAATCTCTGTTTTTCCTAAATAATATGTTCTTATTGCTACCTTTTGATTAATCAGTTTTAGACATAGGGTAGTGACTCCTTTTTAACAGGATTTAGCTCTCTTCACCTCCATCCCTTCTGTTTCTTCTCCCCCATCCTACCAATAGAATTTTATTACAATTTTTGGTTAAATCAGTTGTCATTGTGCCTATGCAAATGCTATTTACAATTGACTGTTGAAGTATACCAAAATTATATACTTTTTCCTACTTTTGCTTTTCCTAAAGTTAACAATTGCCTTGGTTTTTTCATATGCTTAATTTTCTTTGTAATTATTACCTATAGCTAACTCTTCTGATAAATTCCAATAATCTTTCACTACAGTATTCCTCGTGGTCAATGGCATCAGGTAGTCTATCAGTTCAAATTTTCCTCCTGAAGACAGCCCTCTTGGAGACCTTCATTTTCCTAAGGGAACTGTTTGCACTCTAGCCCTCATGCTCAGATCTCTTCCTGGGACTTTCCTTCCCTGTCATCCTGGGAATTCTTTTTTTTTTTTTTTTTTTTTTTAACTTTTCCTGAGTTGGAGTCCCTGTTGCCTAGAATTGGTATCTTCCTCTTTCTTGGGTTACACCCCTATTTGGGAGCTCACAGGTACCAATGGCTTCACCAGTTTTAGCCCAGTGAGAGCCCACAATGTTGCTCTTTTGAATCCCCTTGCTCTCATCAGGACTGGTTGTCCTCTACACCTAGTGCAAAGCTGTGATCCTAGGACTTCTCTTCATTGTCACCTCTCAGGTGCTCTTAATCTCCTTCTTTGTTGGAACTTCTGTTTTCTTGGCTAGTATTTTCTTATTTTGATGAGAAAGGGTGATTTCAGACACGGCATGCCTGAATATGTCTTCATTCTATCCTCACACTTGATTATAGTTTCACAGGGTATAGAATTCTCAGTCAGAAACTATTTGCCTATAGAATTTTTAAGGCGTTGCTCCATTCTGTTCTGGCTTCCAATGTTGCTGTTAAGAATCCTGAAGCCATTCTGATTCCTGAGTGTATGTAACCTATTGTTTCTTATTGAAGCTTTTAGAATCTGAAAGTACACAATGATGTTCTGAATTTCACCAGTTTCCACATATGGATATATTTTCAGTCAATGTGCTAGATACTCTGTGAGTCCTTTCATTCTGGAAAAATGAGACCTCAAGTTATGGGAAAATTTCTTGAATTATTTCTTTTATGATTTCCTTCCCTCAGTTACTCCTGTTCTTTGAGTGCCTATTATTTGAATGTCAGAATTGTGGACTTGTCCTTTAATTTTCTTATCTTTTCTCTCCCACCATCCATCTCTGAATTTTCCCCTTACTTTCTGGGAGGTTTTTTCAATTTTAACTTCCTGCCTTCCTACTGAATTTTTCATTTCCACTATCATGGTTTCAGTTTCCACAGGCCCTGTTTTGTTCTCTGAATGTTCCTTTATTGAAAAATAGCAAGGAAATTCTTCTCTTATCTCTTTGAGCATATTAATGATAGTGATTTAGAAGTTTTCCTTTTCCTGTGTTATCTTTCTTTCCTTTAAGTTACTTTTATCTGCTTGTTTGTTTTGGTCTTTATCTTTCCTGTTAGAGGTTTTACTCAGATGTTTGTTAATTTTTGACTGTCTGCTCTGGTTGAAGAAGGGACACAAGATAGATTTGAAGCTTTGAGCACATGGGTGAGGCTTGCTGGAGTTTCACTGTGGGATAACCTGACTAGGCCATTTGTCGGGCAGCCCCCCCCAGTGTTAGTATGCTCTATTTGTTTCCCCTTTGGCTGATCAGATCCTTCAGAAAAAATGTTTCAATCATCTGTTCAGAGGGTAGATACCTGGCTGCTTGTCTTCTGGGAGCCAGGAAGGGAAAGAGAGCTAGGAGGTCTCAGCATTCAGCTTCACTAGACATATATTTATTAGGCCACAACTGTGCCATGCAGCCCTTAATACAGGGAGTCTTCTTCTTTTTTTATTTTCTTAATTTTTTTTTTTTTTTTTTTGGCTGCGTCGGGTCCTAGTTGAGGCACACAGGATCTTCGCTGAGGCATGCAGTTTTCTCTCTAGTTGCGGCATGCGGGTTTTCTCTCTCTAGTTGTGGCACATGGGCTCCAGGGAGCATGGGCTTCTGTAGTTTGTGCCACGTGGGCTCTCTTGTTGAGGCACAAGAGCTCAGTAGTTGTGGTGCGTGCGGGCTTAGTTGCCCTGCGGCATGCGGGATCTTAGTTCCCCAACCAGGGATTGAACCCGCGTCCCCTGCATTGGAAGGCAGATTCTTTACCACTGACCACCAGGGAAGTCCCGTTCTTCTTCTCTTTAAAAAAATCCTTTCTAGACTGAAATAACCCAGCAGTCTTCCTCTAGAGTGGAGTAAAGGCAGTTACTCAGGGGGGATAAAACATGAAGGAAACTGTAAGAATCCATTTCTTAGGCAGTGTTCAATCAATTTTCTTAAATTTATTTCTCACTTCCTTTGTCCTCAGTTGCTGAGCTTTTTGAAGATTCTGTGGTATAGACCAGGTTAGTTGTCTGCTTTTCCCTCTCTATGTGTAGGATTTCGTTTCTTAGATCTGCCAGGTCAGTTTACTACTTGTCCATCTGCGTTCCAGATTCCAAATTTTTATTGCTGTTGTCTCCTTTCCCCCCAACCTTGTGAATCTCTGTTATTATAAATCCCTTTACTATGGTTTTAATGGGTTTTCAGGAGGGAGTAAAATTATATGTGTGCAGTCAATCCACCATCTTTAACTGAAAGTTCTTAAACACTTTATGTTAACTCATGGATGCAACTCTGAAGGTGGAATTATTGTCCCCATTTTACATGTTAGAGGGAAATAACTTATCCAAGATCACACAGCAGGTACAAACTCGGGTCTGTCTTAAACATTTTCTATTTATATACAAGTATATAGAACAGAAGTTGCAAACTGGAAACCTGCAGACAGACACAGCCTACAGAGATTTTTGTTTGGCCCCCAGAGGATTTTTAAACTCAGGAAATTTCACATAAAAATCAAGTGTTTGGCTTTGCTTGAAAAACCCAAAGATCAGGACTTCCCTTGTGGCACAGTGGTTAAGAATCCACCTGCCAATGCAGGGGACATGGGTTCGAGCCCTGGTCCAGGAAGATTTCACATGCCACAGAACAACTAAGCCCACGTGCCACAACTACTGAGCCTGCACTCTAGAGCCCCTGAGCCACAACTACTGAGCCTGCATGTCACAACTACTGAAGCCCGCGCGCCTAGAGCCCATGCTCCACAACAAGAGAAGCCACCGCAATGAGAAGCCCACGTGCCGCAATGAAGAGTAGCCCCCGCTCACCACAACTAGAGAAAGCCTGTGCGCAGCAACAAAGACCCAATACAGACAAAAATAAATGAATAAAATACATTAAATAAAAAAAAAAAGAAAACCCCAAAGATCTGGCAACAGTGGATTGCATTCCAGCAGGACAAAATCAGATGGAATGGAGTTGCATCTGCTCCCTTTAAATGTGGGACCCTCTCTCTAGTTTGCTACAGTCCCAGCACGTCTTAGGCTTTACTGTAATACTCATACGTTACCTGCCTGGGTCCTGTTTTAATTTGCACATTTTATAAATTTTTAGTAAAAAAAAATGAGTCTTACTAGACAACTGTTCTGAACCTTGCTTTTTCACTTAATTTTAGTAAGTACTGCTTTGTGTCTGTTTATCTGCCCCGCTTACAGCTGTTGTCCTCTTACGATGCATATGAATCAGATACACAAGTGAAGGCCTCCTGCAATCAGGTCCTTGCTATTTGAGCCTTTTTCCCCTTCACCCAGAGTTGACTGATCCACGGATAGGCACCTAACCCAAGCTGAGACAACCAAATACTCTCCTGGGAATTTGAAAGTTGGACCATCAGAATTACCATTCCTTCCCTACAAGGTTTGGTTATTCAGTAATTCATTAGTTTCTATGAATGAACTACCCCTTCCAATAAATTTCTTTTTCTTTTGCTTAAGCCAGAGTTGCATGCTAATTTCTTATAAACCCTTCTCCCCTTTTCCCTACTGATGCTGCTACTCTTTCCAAGCTTTATAAAAGCAATACGATTAACAACTTTAAATTAAAACAGCTTTAATGAGATGTATCAATAATTCATATACCATATAATCCAGCCATGTAAAGTGTGAAATTCAATAGTTTTTAGTATATTCAGAGTTGTGCAACCATCATCACAATCAATTGTAGAACATTTTCATCACCCCAAAAGAAACTTTGCACCCATTAGCAGTCATTTCCTATTTCCCCTCAATGCCCCTCCACACTTAGCCCCAGGTAACCATGAATCTACTTGCTGTTTCTATATTTTGTCTATTCTGGATCTTTCATATAAATGGAATCATACAATAAGTGGTATTTTGTGACTGGCTTCTTTCATTTTGCATAATGTTTTCAAGGTTCATCCAAGTTGCACTGTGTATCAGGATTTCATTTCTTTTTATTGCCAAATAATATTCTATTGTATGGATATACCATATTTTGATTATCTGTGTTTTTATTTATTTATTTACTTTTGGCAGTGTTGGGTCTTCGTTGCTGCGCGCGGGTTTTCCCTAGTTGCAGCGAGGCAGGGCTACTCTTTGTTGCGGCGCACGGGCTTCTCACTGCGGTTGCTTCTGTTGTTGCAGAGCACGGGCTCTAGGCACACAGGCTTCACTAGTTGTGACATGCGGGCTCAGTAGTTGTGGCTCGTGGGCTCTAGAGCGCAGGCTCAGTAGTTGTGGTGCATGGGCTCAGTTGCTCCACGGCATGCGGGATCTTCCTGGACCAGGGATCCAACCTGTGTCCCCTGCATTTACAGGTGGATTCTTAACGACTGTGCCACCAGGGAAGTCCCTTGCTTATCTATGTTGATGGATGTTTAGGTTCTTTCCACTTTTTGGCTATTATGAATAATGTTGCTGTGAACATCCATGTACAAGTGTTTGTGTGAATGTATTTTCAGTTCTCTTGGATTTATACCTAGGAATGGAATCACTGGGTCATATAGTAACTTGATGTTTAACTTTCTGGGGAACTGCCAGACTTTTTTCCAAAGCAGCAGCACCATTTTATATTTCTACCAGCAGTGTATGAGCATTCCAGTTTCTCCAAATCCTTGTTAACACTTACTATATCTGTCCTTTTGATTACAGTTATCTTAGTGGGTGTGAAGTGGTGTCTCACTGTAGTTTGCTTTGCATTTCCTTGATGTCTAATGATGTTGATCATCTTTTCATCTGCTTATCGGCCATTTGTATATCTTTTTTGGAGAAATGTCTATTTAGATCCTTTGCCCATTTTTTAATTGGGTTGCCTTTTTATTATTGTGTTGTAAGAGTTCTTTATATATTCTGGTTACAAGTCCCCTATCAGATATATGATCTGTAAACATTTTCTCACATTCCATGGGTTGTCTTTTCACTTCCTTCATGGTGACCTTGGAGGTACAAAAGTTTTAAGTTTTGAAGAAGCCTAATTTGTCTATTTTTTTGTCACTTGTGATAATTAACATTTCAACATATACTCTTCCAGATATTTTCTATGTATTTGAACAAATATGAGATGATGTATACTTCATTGCTTTATGTACTTAATAAATTGTGAACAATTTCCATGACTGTACATCATTATTGTCTTCATAGTATACATTGCACGAATTTACCACAGTCTGTTTAAGCAGTTGCCTAGAGATAGACATTTAGGTCATTTCCAATATTTTGCTATTATAAGCAATCCTTGTACAAGCATCTTTGCATACATGCCTAAATTACTTGACGGGTGAAACCAGGACTGAGGCATGTGACAGATGCGTGATGAAGGTCAAAGAGGAGGAGAGCTCATCAATCTTGTACTGAGTAAAGTGTAAGCTGTGTAAAGAAGAAGACTTGAAGGTAAATTTGGAAAGGTAGATTGCAGCTAAATCGCTGACGGTCTCGAATGTCAGTTTGATAAGCTTAGATTTGGAAAGCCATAGAAGCCTTTTAAGTGGGGTTTTGACTTGATAAGAGCCATTCGATTTCACTTTGATAGTGTGAGAAAAAAGCTGACCTCCAAAACCTATGTCCTAGAGAAACTGGAGGAAAACCAAGAGATGCTAGTATCATAGCAGCCAGAAGAGAAGAAGCTTCAAGAAGGGAGTAGCCAACTAGGTCATATGATACAGAGAAATCAAATTACATGATTTAGCAATAAAAGAATTGTGCCATTTGCCTGAGTAAAATGTCAGTGGAGGGACTTCCCTGGTGGTCCAGTGGGTAAGACTCCGCCCTCCCAATGCAGGGGGCCCGGGTTCAATCCCTGGTCGGTGAACTAGATCCCGCATGCGTGCCGCAACTAGGAAGTCCGCGTGCCACAACTGAGTCCACATGCTGCCACTAAGAAGTCCACATGTCGCAACTAAAAGATCCCGCATGCCGCAATTAAGACCCGGTGCAGCCAAAATAAATAAATAAATAGATAAATATTTTTTTAAAATGTGGATAGAGAGAAGTCTGAGAGCTAAAAGTGTGTCAGAAATAAAGTAATTCTTTTTAAAAAAAAGCACACAGGAGGTGAGGAGGTAGAGGCAGTAAATGTATTAGTTAGGCTAGGCTATGCTGTAACGACAAACCACCCCCAAATTTCAGCACCTTATGGTGTTTCTTTCTTACACCCTATGTATTGGACAGACTGCTCTACACTGTCACTTAGGAGCTCAGAGTGATGAAGGCTCCATCACCTTGACGTTGTAACTTGTGGAAGACAGAACCCCTTCTACAATTGCCTCAGCCATTGAAGAGCTCACTGGAAGGTCACATGCCAGCTACTCTATGCTTTGGTCCAGAATGAGATACCAGCCCCAGTCAAAGAAGCTGGGGAATGTGGGGAGTACCTGGAATATGGGGTGAGCACCACTATCCCTGCTACAGGCAGTGTAGACTATATAAAATTTGTTATAAAAGGGAAGGAGAGAGATAAGGTAGTAGCTAGGGTGGCAGGAGGTGAGTGGATTTTGTTTTTTGTTTTTCTGATTGCAAGAGAATTGAGTTTGTTGACAGGACAGGAGTTGGTAAGCAATGGAGCCTGCTACTGGTCCTGGAGAAGGTGGAAGGGGGAATGATGGGCTTCAGAAAGAAGACCTGGGGGCTTCCCTGGTGGCGCAGTGGTTGAGAATCTGCCTGCTAATGCAGGGGACACGGGTTCGAGCCCTGGTCTGGGAAGATCCCACATGCCACGGAGCAGCTGGGCCCGTGAGCCACAACTACTGAGCCTGCGCGTCTGGAGCCTGTGCCCCGCAACGGGAGGGGCCGCGAAAGTGAAAGGCCCGCGCACTGCGATGAAGAGCGGTCCCTGCACCGCGATGAAGAGTGGCCCCCACTTGCCGTAACTAGAGAAAGCCCTCGCATGAACCGAAGACCCAACACAGCCAAAAATAAATAAAAATAAATAAATAAAGTAGCTATAAAATTAAAAAAAAAAAAAAAAGAGATTGGCAAAAAAAGAATGTAAATCAATGTTACTCTTCTAAAAAAAAAAAAAAGAAAGAAAGAAGACCTGGCCCTCCTTCTTTGAGATTGGCAGGAAGGAAGGGGAGGAAGTATAATTAGCTTATATGTGGGTGCATGAGCAGGAAACTGAGGAAGTTCACACCTGATATTTTTAGTTTCCTAAGAAGTAGGAAGCAAGTCAATTGCTAAAAGTGGTGCTAGTGGTGATACTGGTGGGAGGAATCAGAAGCAGGTTATCAGAATTTTGGAGTTTGGAGGCTCTTAAACCTATCTCCATCAGCCCTTGAGTGGACAATTACAATAGTTTCTTATCTGGTTTACTTACCTGCACTCAACCCTGTTAACATACTACTAGTGGGTTGACCTTTTTTAAAAGACACGGCAAATCAGATGATGCCATCTTCTGCATAAAATCCTACAGTGGTTCAAAAATCCTTAAAATGGCCCAAAGATGTGGCTCACGTTGACTTTTCCAACCTTGCCCTCAATCCCCTTCATACACTCTCACAAGGTCCCCTTTCATTCACTTCGTCCTCTTGTCTCAGGCCCTTCACAGATACCCTTCCCACTACTTGGAAAGCCCTTCCATTCTGCTTCTGCTCCTTTCAGTAAGCTAATCTGAACTCTTCCTTTAGGCCGGAAATTAAATGTCACTTTCTCAGGGAGACCTTCCCTGACCCTTCAGACTAGGGTACCTCTTCCTATAGTATGCTCTTGTACTTGGGAGTTTTTTCCTTTGCAGCATTCTTCACAACCGTAATTATATGTTTGTATATAGTGGACAAGGTCTCTCTCTTCCTCTAGACTATAATTCTATGAAGGTAGGCACTGTGTCTGCTGTTTCTGTCTACTGTTATATGTTTAACATGTAGCACATCGCCTGGTGTATAACAGATGATAAATAAATCAGTTTTGTTAATTAATGAATTCATATCTATTGTGACGAGATGACCAAGGTTGCAATACCTCTGAGAGTCTTGTCAAGGGTAAAGACCACAGAATTGCTTTAGACCCGATCTGTGTGATTGAACTCAGCACCGCAGGTATAGAGGTGGAGAAAGCAGAAGGTTGCACTGATATGAAGTTTAGAGTTTTCAAAAAAGGTATGATGGAAGAAGGAGGATAATGCTGGCTTTCATGCTGTGCTCTAAAATCTAGGCAGAGTAGGGAAGGAAGGGAAGTATTAAGGGAAGTGATGGACTTGGGAGGACAGAAGCCTGGTGGTATCCTGGATGCCAAGGGGCAGGTGTGGTGGGGTAAGAGTGAGAGAGCTAGGGAGCCAGGAGATGACAGTCAGAGGGTTAGTATACTAGATCTTAAGATCCCTACAGTGGAGTGGCTCCAGGTCTAGAGAAGGCCCAGGGTATAACCGTGGTGTGAAGTGGTGGTTATTGTTGCCAACACTATGGAAGAAAGAGGCTAGGATGTTAAATGGCTTCACGTGGTACAGTCATCTGGGTGATGGCAGGACTTGAAGTAGAGAATTTAGGGACAGAGGTGGTCAGAAGGTAGCATAAATGGCATGAGCCTCAAAGACAGGCCCTCCCCTTGTTCCTTCCATCCTTGGATCACTCATTCAAGAGTCAAGGCCCCAGGACAGAATGTCTGATGGGCTGAGCTGGATGGCATAAGCCTCGAAGGAGAAGTGAATTTTGCATGTGATAGAAATGTGGTGGTAGGTTTGTGTCAATGGGGAATGACGAGGCTGCCAGTGGAGGCTCCAGTGGAATATGTGAGGTAGCTTCTAATCAAGAGACTGGAAGAGGGGCTTCCCTGGTGGCGCAGTGGTTAAGAATCCTCCTGCCGACTTCCTGTCTTACTGCAAAGCTCATGGCGGTGCGCTGCTCACTGGCTACCAGGCACTGCGCGCCGAGGGCTTCCTGTGCGACGTGACTCTGGAGGCCGAGGGCAACGAGTTCCCGGCGCACAGGTAGCTCCTCGCGTGTTCCAGCGACTACTTAAGGGCCCTGTTCAAGAGCCACACCCGGGAATCCCGGGCGCCCGTGATCCACCTGCATGTGCCGTTGGCAGCCGGCCTGCAGCGCCTGCTGGACTTCATCTACACCGCCTGGCTGCCGCTCTCCATGGACACCGTGGAGGACACGCTGGAGGCCGCCAGCTACCTGCAGGTCACCGAGGCCCTGGGGCTGTGCGGCTGCTACCTGGAGCGCCAGCTAGGCCCGGAGGACTGCTGCTTCGCCGCCAACGTGGCGGCGCACTTCGGCCTGGTGCACACGCTGGGCGCGGCCGAGCGCTGCATTGTGAGCCACCTGCGGGAGCTGCTGGCGCGGGGCGCGGGCCCTGCCGGGCTGCTAGAGCTCAGCCCCGCGTCGCTGAGGGCCGTGCTGAGTGCCCCTGACGTGGCGCGCGTGCCCGAGGCCCGGCTGCTGGGCCTGGGCCTGGGCCTGGGCCTGGCCCTGGCCCTGGCCTGGCTGCGGCAGGAGCAAGAGGCCGAACGTCTGGGCCACTGCGCCGCGCTGCTCGAGCGCGTCCGCTTCGGCCTGGTGCCCACCGACATGCTGCGGCGCGTGTACTCGGACTCCGGCCTCACCCTGCCCTCCCAGGTCAAGGGCCTCATCATCCAGGCCCTCGACTACCACACGTCGCCCTCCCGCCAGCCGCTAATGCAGGGCGAGCAGACCAGCGTCCGGAGCCCCCAAACCCGCATCTTGTTGGTAGCGGGGTGCAGGAGGCGGGAGGTGGTGACCGAGGAGGTCGTGGTCCCCCGGCGGGCAGCCAGGGGGAGGGGCGCCGCGCAGGAGCCCGAGGAAGAGGAGGAGGAAGAGGAGCAGGTGGAGGAGGAGGAGGAGTGGGAGCTTACCCAGGACGTGGTGGCCTTTGACGTGTACAACCACCGCAGGCGCAGCCTCACGCGGCTGCCCGCTCCGCTACTGGGGCACAGCGTGTGCGCCGCGGGCAACTTCCTGTTCGTCCTCGGCGGGGAGAGCCCGTCGGGCGGCGGCTCCTCCCCCACAGCCGACGGCCTGCGGGCGGTCATGGCCCAAGTGCACCGTTATGACCCGCGCTTTCACGCTTGGACGACTGTGCCCGCTATGCGGGAAGCGCGGTCCCATTTCTGGGGCGGCGCCGTGGCCGAGGGGCTCCTGGCCGTCGGGGGCCTGGGCGCGGGCGGCGAAGCGCTGGCTTCAGTGGAGATGTACGACCTGCGCCGGGACCGCTGGACGGCGGCCAGGGCGCTGCCGCGGGCCCTGCACGGCCACGCGGGGGCCGTCGGGAAGTGCGGCGTCGTGTACGTCTCCGGGGGCAAGGCGGGGAGAGGCGAGGGCGGCGCGAGCAGCCTCCGGGACGTGTTCTCCCTGGGCCCTGGGGAGCAGGCGTGGAGCAAGAGGGCGCCCATGGGCACGGCCCGCTTCGGGCACCACATGGCCGCACTGCGCGGCGCGGTGTTCCCCTTTCTGGGGCGCTATGAGCCCTTCTCCGAAATCGAGCGCTACGACCCCGGCACCGACCAGTGGACTCGGCTGCGGCCGCTACCCTACGACCGCTTCTGCTATAGGCTGGCCGTGGTGGAGGAAACGGTGCTGCTGCTGGACTCACGCCAGGTGCCTACCCGCAACGTGGTGGGTTATGACCTCGACCTGGACCGCTGGGAGGACACTGGCTGCGCGCTGCCTTGGGCCTGGAGCGGCCTGCAGTGCGCAGTGCTGCAGCTGGCCGAGGGTGGGAACGAGGAGAGGGAGGGAGAGGCCGGAGAGGCGCCAGATTTAGTGCTGGGGTTAATGGGTTAGTGAGCAAGTCGCCCCTGACCAGGCTTACAGAGCAACCCGTGCGTGGGCTTTTCCTTAGGCTTGGCCAAAGAGGAACATTTCCCCTTACTCTGAGAATGGGAGACAGGACGGGTCAAATTTAGAAGGATCTATGAATCATCTTCATTGAACTGGGGATTTCTAGAAATTCTCATGCTGGGCTAGAGATGGACTTTGAAAATAAAACATGACCCTATTTTCCCTTTTGGAGTTAGTGTTTCCCAGGCGCTAAACAGTGATTACTTCTGTGCCAAATAGCCAAAAAACGTACCATAAGAAGTTATGTACAAGACCAGAAAATTGTTAGCTATAAAGACTGTAATAAATGGTTCTAGAAGATGGCATTATCTGAATAAATAAATATTTATCTGAATAAATAGTGAAGGGAAAGTGCCTTGGTTAAACACATGCAATCATCGTAGGGAGAATTATGATTTTATGATCCAGAATCATGGTTATACTTCTGCTCTGACGGTTTAATATAGATATGGAACTGAGAGGAAAAAAATCTCTAAGAAAGCACCATTTTTTTTTGAGAAAATAACCTAGGTTAAGTTTTTCTGTACTTCATCCTTACCCTAGTCTGCTTTTGCCCTGGCTTTTGGCAGCTCATTGGTTTTATTTCTGCAGCCCTTAGCCATAATAATCAGGCTTCTTTGGTTTAGTGGAACACCTAACAAAAACAAATCAAAACTCTGTTTTGTTCATCCTCTTTAAATGTTCATTCTGCAGACATGCTGTAGGTAATATTTGTAAAAATATATTTTTTAAGTTTATTTTTAATGGTACCCCCCCACCCTCTGCCCCATGTTCCCAGAAGAATCACAGAGAAACTAAAGAGGAGTAGGTGAAATTTTAAAGTTCCTGTCAGGTAAATGGGAAGCCAGCTTGATTTTGCAGGATCTCAGAGAAGATTCTTGTATACACTGGACAGGTGCTTCTTCTGGCTTGTACCACCAATGGAGTGACAAAGTTAAAACTTGTAACCGGGGGTGGGGTGGCGGGGTGGTGGCGGCTGTGTGATTAGGTCACAAAGAAATGTGATGAGGACTGCATGAATAAAATAGGTGATTTATACGGAAAAAAAAGAAAAAAAAAAAAAGAATCCTCCTACCAATGCAGGGGACATGGGTTCAAGCCCTGATCCGGGAAGATCCCACATGCTGCGGAGCAACTAAGCCCATGCGCCACAACTACTGAGCCTGCGCTCTAGAGCCCGTGCTCTGCAGCAAGAGAAGCCACTGCAATGAGAAGCCTACGCACTGCAATGAAGAGTAGCCCCACTCGCCGCACCTAGAGAAAGCCCGCGTGCTGCCACGAAGACCCAACGCAGTCAAAAGTAAATAAATAAAATAATTTATATAAAATAAATAAATAAATGCATATGTGAAAAACTACAGTGAAATTAAAAAAAAAAAAAAGAGACAGACTGGAAGAGAACATAGAGGAGGTATGACCTTGAGGGAGAGCCAAGTTACCACTTAGCAAGTTTTCTTTAGATGAAGAGAGTAATCTGCCATGAACTTACAGTTTATAGGAGAGGTTTTTGTCTGTTTACTTGTTTTCCAACAGATTGAGGGTGGTTCCAGCAGTGAAAGTAAAAGTAACAACATGTAATAAAGAGAGGGCAGGCTCTGGGTCAGAGATCAGAGTTCCATTTCTTGCCCCATCGCTTATTTGTTGAGCATCCTTAGCCAATTTCTTCACCTCTTTGAGCTCAGTTTTCACATTTGCGAACTGATAAAAGTCATAACCGGCTTACTATGTGGATCGAATACAGAATCGGATGCAAAACTGCATTGCAACCTGTAAAGTGTTGCCCACATGTGAGTTGTTATTATCATTATGGTACAGTGAGTTAATGGTAGCCTGTGGATGAAAGTTCTTTAACTCTTGACGCTCACCTTAGAACAGTGTGGGAGGAAGGTGGGGCAAAGGCTCTCTCCATTTTACAGGTTCATCTATTCAGGAAACCTCACTGAGTGCTAATCCCATGTTAGTTACCGAGCTGGAAAGGGATAGTAAGATGAATCAGACACAGTCCACACCGCTGGAGTTCATAGACTAACGCAGGAGACAGAGCGGTAACATGCAGAGCTGTGCTATGTGGTGTAATATTGGAACAGAGAGTGTTGTGTGAGCACAGAAGAAAGAACAACTAGGGAGAACCTTAGAGAGCTCTGTAGTACAAGTGGCATGTGAGCTGGGAATTGAAGATTAAGCCAGAGAAGAGGATATGCCACGCCAAGTAAGTTAGTGGTGGAAATCCACATAGAACCCAGGGCCACAGACGGGTAGTTACATGCCACCTCCCCAGTGCTCTTGGAAAGGGAAAAAAAGCCTCTTTGGTCCCACAGAGGAGCTTATTCTCTGCTTTGCTAAGGGCCTGGCTGCCATGGGAACGACACCATTTTTGCTTAGTCCCTTTGCAGTTTGCTGTCAACAACTTACTGTCCGGGTGCAAAGGCACAGCTCAGATCCCCCAGATATGAGGCATCATGCTTGTTTCCACCTCCTAGCCTCTTCCCAATTGTCTGATGATGCCTGTTACTGGCTGACTGCCCTGCCTTATATGGGAACCAATGAGAGGCCAGCAGGTCAACTTGTGAGCAGTTCTCCCAGGAAACCAGCAGGGCTTCAAAGGAATCATGACTTGTCGCACACCCCATCTCCCCTCACTGTTTCCTTCAATAACCTTGAGGAAAAACCAGATCCTGTCTGGTTCCCTTCCTCCTCAATCCCTTAGTTCCCAAACTCTGATGGTACCCTTCTCACTTTTTCAAAGGGCATTGGTGAGGACCAACCTCATTCCCGGAAACTTGGGCCCTTGTCATGCTTAATAGCCAACAGTAATAAAAACCATGGCCTATCTATTTTATAGATGATGAAACTGAGCCTCAGAGAAGGTAAGAGGTGAGGGCCTTAGTTTGGGGGAGCCCTGTTGGAAGGACACCGGAACATGGGACCTGGACTGCAGCCTAAGGCATGAGAATAATGACAGCCAAATTTTGGCTGTCCAGCATCCATTTCCTCCTAACAGCACCTTGATTTCTGTACACACTATATGCAGTCTTGGTGGGAGTAGACATCCAGATGCCTATCTCCACGCCAGTCACTGAAGGGCTACAGAGTTCTACCCTGTGAGGTTGAAGGGAAATAGCAGAAGTTATCTTCCTGCTGAGACAAGCACCACACCTAGCCAACAGTACCTGCTCAGCAGATGTCATTTCTTCTTCAGCTGTCTGTTACTTATTATCTGTGTGGTGTTAGGCAAGTCACTTAACAATCTGTACCTCAGAAATGATGTGTGTAAAATTTACCAGCATTCCTAACCTGTATTACCTACTATGATTGTCATAACTTTATTAGCTCTCAAAACCGTGAATGAGTTGAATCAATTGTGGTATATCATCAGCGTGACCGAAACTAAAGTAATGGAGATGCAGACATTGACTTGTTGATATAGAAATTTATATCATTTATATGAAAAGGTCACATTATGATCATTTTTTTGAATAAAATAAAAATATAAATGAATACATATCTGAAACGCTATATCCCAAAATGCTAACCAGAATTTATCTCTGGATGGTGAGACTGTGGACAATTAAAAAAAAATTTTGCCTTTCTTCATTTTCTATCTTCAGTGAGCAGACATTATTTAGCAGTAATTAATTTTTAAGTTAAAAAAGGCCATCACTTAGGGGAGAATCAGGGACTCTGGCTTGATTTCAGCCAGGGGCAAATTCAAGGGGATAGGGCAAGGCAGCCAGTTTCCATGAAATAGATATGGATTCAGATTGGCAGTCACAGCATACTTCTGGATGGTACACTTCTGGTTGAAAGGAAGGTCTTGGGCGTGCCTAGATGCAGAATTCAACCCTCTAGGGGAGCTGGAGGCCCGAGTTCAGAGAACAATTTTTGTCTCTCCCCTGTCTATCTCTCCTACTGCATCTCCACCATTTTATCCCTCTGTTGCAAAAAAAGAAAAAAAAAAATAGCCATTTGGTTCCTCAGATATGCCGAACTCATTTCCACCTCAGGGTCTTTTAACCTCCTTACTTCTCTGAAAACCCTTCTAAGTTACCCTCCATCTACCAGCCACTATCTATCCCATTAGCCTATTTATTTCCTTCATAGCACTTATCCACTCTGAAAACACCTTATTTGATTGTTGTCACAAACATGTAAGCTCATGAATGCAAAGATTTGTCTGGCTTGTTCACCATATACAAGCTGTGACAAGAATAGACTTGCACAAAGTAGGAGCTCATCAAAATCAAAACTCATCAGGGGGGCTTCCCTGATGGCGCAGTGGTTGAGAATCCGCCTGCCAATGCAGGGGACACAGGTTCGAGCCCTGGTCTGGGAAGATCCCACATGCCGCGGAGCAACTAGGCCCGTGAGCCGCAACTACTGAGCCTGCGCGTCTGGAGCCTGTGCTCCGCAACAAGAGAGGCCGCGATAGTGAGAGGCCCGCGCACTGCGATGAAGAGTGGCCCCCGCTTGCCGCAACTAGAGAAAGCCCTTGCACAGAAACGAAGACCCACCACAGCCAAAAATAAATAAATAAATAAATAAAAATTAAAAAAAAAAAAAAAAAAAAAAACTCATCAGGGAACAAAAATATTAAGCAGGGAAACTGAGGCAGAAATCCAATTGTGCTACTGGGATCCAGGAATGTGGAGGGTCAGCAATTGTGAGTTCACCTTTTGGGGCTGGATTCAGAGTCAGGAATATAAGGAAATCAATACTATTTCCTTTGCAAAAAAGCAGTTATCATATTAAAAGAAAAAAATAAAAGGGTGATGACACTTCCAGGGGAATATGACACAGTCTGTATGTATGAGTTTATTGGAAGTCTGGGCTAAATGAGTAACTTCCTGAATGATATGAAAAGTGATGAGGCTTGTGGCATTCTGGAAAAATTTGACACAAATTGTGCACTAAAGCAATTCCGTGGAATGATGTTTGATAGTTTAAATGGTCACTTCATTTAAAAGGTTTTGGCCTGAAGTTATGACAACTGAAAATTTTTCACACACACCAAAATTCCTGGTATATAGCTGTAACTCAGCTTTTCTGGGATGCAAAGAAGCAGGTAGCTAGAGTTCTATGCCACACCCTCTGTGAACAAGTAGGACAAATGAGGAGGGTGTGCGTAGGGAAGAGTTGAAACTTATTTGACACCTTTTACATGCCATATACTAACGGCATG
The DNA here is from genome assembly GCF_949987535.1 of Balaenoptera acutorostrata. NCBI lineage: Eukaryota > Metazoa > Chordata > Mammalia > Artiodactyla > Balaenopteridae > Balaenoptera > Balaenoptera acutorostrata. Next base: position 43,007,348 of record NC_080072.1, on the reverse strand, counting down.
AAGTTTCTCATTTAATAACCCTGCAAGGAAGGCATTATTTATTTCCATTTTCAGATGAAAAAAATTAGGCTGAAGCAGGTTGACTTGCCCAAGATCACAGTAAATAAATTATAGAGGAAAATCTGATTCCAGGTTTATTTGACTCCAAAGCCTACACATTTTCTACCACACTTGCCTCCCTAGTATTCCTGGAAATCCCCTTGATGAAATGTATTGCTCATCTTTAAAAATAAAAAAAGAGAGACAAGGCAATAATATGGCCTAAAAGGAGGCAGGAAATAACAGGAAAAACTAAGTAACCCACAAACTATTAGGCTGAATCAAATGACATTGCTATTATTTGATTTTTTTTTTTAAGCTCATAAAAGAGGCAATTTCACATGGTTCAGCCCCATGGTATATGTGCTGTGGATGAAGATCACAATGAAAATACTATTATAACCACTCTGTCACTCATTTGTACACTTTACATATTACATTTTATTGCAATTTCAGTAACCCTTTCAGATGGGTAGGGTAAGGATAATCATTCCCATTTTATATATGAGGAAAAGCAGATTTGGTAACCCAGCCTGCCTTACTGGAGCAGCATTTGCCCTTAGGCAAACCTGTAACTTTTTTTTTTAAGGCTTCTACCTGCCCCCATGCTGTCCCACCCTCCACATCTTATTCTGTCAAAATAATTTTTGATTTGACTCCTATGACAGGCTCCTAACTGGTCTCCCATGACCCCAATCTATTCTCCAAACCGTAGCCAGAGGTTTTTCTAAATGCAAAGCTGATAGTTTCACTTGCCTTCTTAAAATCCTTAGTACTTCATTCTCTACAAGATGACGTTCAAATGCCTCAGCCTGGCCTTCATGATCTGACCCTTGTCTACTATCTCCAGTCTCACCGTCTGCCCCCAACACACCCTATGTTGAGAAGAACCCGCCTCTCTGTGCTATGCACTTCTGTGACTTATCCAATTGTTCTGTGGCTGGAATGGCCTTCCTTCTTCCCCATCCCTTATCTGACATTCAGCATGCATATTTATGCTTTTCAAGGCTTAGTTCAAATGTCATCTCTTTGTGAAAACTATTTTGACTTTCTTCTGACAGTCACCAGTTTTCTGTGCTCTTATAGCAGCTGGTGTATTTTTATAAGACTTATTAAACAGTCCTCTGATCGGGTGTTTATGTGTCCTTAAAATACGCACCAAATTATATCTTACCCTCAGTAACTTCAGGACAACGCACAGCACTAGACATGTAGCTGGTATTATCAGTCAGAACCCAGGGGTCCTAGAAAGTCCCTGCCTTGTGCCTTAGGTTGGGGAATACGGGGAAAATCTTACTTACAGGTTGAGTGCCCCAAACCAGGGCACACTCTTCCATGGCTTTTCCAGAGTTCCCTACAGTGAAGGCATAAGCGAGGGACTACCTGAACTTGGATTTATACTTCTATTACCAAGGCTTATTTTCATTAAATAGTGTCTATGAGTATACAGTCTGTATGAATTACCTAAGAACATCTGCATTTTATAAGTTACATTTCACACAGACACCTAGGCCAGTGATGGAGCACCTAGGAATCAAGTTGTCCTTTGTTGCCACCATGATAGTGACACATTTAATTCAATTTGATGAACAATGAACAAGTTACTAACAGAAAATATAAAACCACCAGGAGCACATATGGTCACAAAGATGAGCTATTAGACCAAGTAACATTCAGCTAGCCAAATATTCCCATAATGCTTGTTTATTACTTTTAAAATTTGTGAGCAGGTTTTAATGTGTTAACATTTATGGAGAAGAAACATAAAATTGACAAAATTCTTTCTACCAAATTTTCTTGGACCTGGGAAAAAAGACCACCATTATTTGATTTTAGCTGTGGGAACACATTGGTCCAGCTTGTGGAATCCTAGTGTACTAGCAGAGAAAGTTTGGAAACCACACTCTTCACAGTCATACCTTTACTCAAAGCATGAGTGATAGTCATACATTTACTGAAAGCACGAGTTCATTAAAAAAAAAAAAGTGTGACCTTAAACAACTTCATAGAGAGAGAACATTTTGATTACAACTAATTAAATTCACTTTTTTATGTTGTTGGGCTTTAAGAAACTCTTTGCATAGCTTAGTAGAGTTCAGAAATTTTCCTGGACAGACTCCTTGAGCCACATAGCATTTTCCCCACGTTCTGGCTGGTGCAATCCTATGCGTTAAGATTCAGCCTCCACCCTCTTTATAGGAGAAGGCAGTGCTTACTTACAAGGAGATGCTAGCTCTCTGGGTGGCCCAAGACGTGTCAAGATTACAGATCTAAAAATCACAAGAGCTAGAATCAGGGACTCTAGCTAATGAAATATCTTAGCCACACCCAGTGACCTGAGGTGGTAAACAACATTTATTTTCAAGATGTACTAGTGATATGACTGTTGTGATATTTTGATTTTTTATTCACCTGAAGAGACAGACAGGCAGTATATCTATAACATATTCTGATTCATCTTAATGTAGGAGACATTCTTACAGAGTGGTGTCTTTTTTTCTCATCTAACATTCTTTTTTTTTTTAATTGAAGTATAGTTGATTTACAATATTTTGTTAGTTTCAGGTGTACAGCACAGTGATTCAGTTATACATATCTATATGAATATATGAGAATTCTTTTTCTCTTCCCTTATAGGTTATTACAAAATTTTGAGTATAGTTCCCTGTGTTGCATGGTAGGTCCCCGTTGGTTATCTATTTTATATATTTTATACCACATAGTAGTGTGTATATGTTAATCCCAACCTCCTAATTTATCCCTCCCCCCCCTCACCTAACATTTCATAGGCATGTGTCCACACCCTGTTCTCTCTATAGCTACATTCTTCATTTGGTCATTCAATAAATACTTATCTATCTACTGAGTACTCTGGTACACATCATATATACTTAACATCATTTGCTTATCAATACCCGTTTTGGGGTGTCTCATTTTTAATTGTCATTATTTATAATATTACAATTTTTGGACTTTTTTTCTTTTTTTAGTTATGTCTCTCAAAATGGTATTACCAGGGAAAGGTCTGACCAGGTCAAGGAATCATATAGCTACTCTTGTGTGTGGTTAGGATTAAAGTGTAGGCTTTAAATTTAGAATCATATGTGAAGTTTATTGTTAGACCACTGTAATAGACTACAATAAAGATGACAAAAGTCTAAACCAGAGCAATGGCAGTAGGAGTGGGAAAAAAAGATTAGAAAAATACTGAGGAAGGGAGAACATTGGGCTTGGTATCTGATGAGATATAGGGGGTGACTGTAGAGTTAAGGGTGACTAGTGAGTTTCTAGCATAACTAACCAGACAGGGAACACAGCAGTGGAACAAGTTTGAGGAGTGAGATAAGTTCCATTTCATAACGTTGATTTTGAGGTGTCTGTGGGTAATAGCCAGGTGGAGATCTCCCAGTTGATTTATAAAGTTCGTTTAAGAGGTATATGTAAAAACACAAGGCTTTTTTTTGTTTGTTTTTATTTATTTTTATTATTTAGTTTTGGCTGTGTTGGGTCTTCGTTGCTGCATGCAGGCTTTCTCTAGTTGTGGTGAGCAGGGCCTCTCTTCGTTGTGGTGCATGGGCTTCTCATTGCGGTGGCTTCTCTTGTTGCGGAGCACTGGCTCTAGGCGCGTGAACTTCAGTAGTTGTGGCTCGCAGGCTCTAGAGCGCAGGCTCAGTAGTTGTGGCGCACAGGCTTAGTTGCGCCGCGGCATGTGGGATATTCCCGGACCAGGGCTTGAACCCGTGTCCCCTGCATTGGCAGGCGGATTCTTAACCACTGCGCCACCAGGGAAGCCCCACAAGGCTTTTTGGTATGAATTTTTTGAACTAGAAACCCTGGAGGTCAGTTAACTGTATTATTTTATAAGGAGATAGACCCAGACAGATACATCTATTCTCAGAAAGCTACTCAGAGAACTGAGATTCAATTTAGGAGAATCTCATTCAGGGCTGCTTCAGCCCACCATGCTGTATTTCATTTGTCTGTCTTGTTGGTTTTACAATCAATAAAAAAATAGTTTTCTCAGACTCCCACAATTATACACAGAACCCAGAAAAAAGGCACAAATCCCACTTGCCTTCTTTTGTCACTGCATAACTAACTTCTTAATCAAAGAGATTCTGCCATGCCAGAGATAGAGAAAAGACAGAGAAAGTGGTCAATTACTAGATGTGACTTTTGATCTAAGTGAGCAACTCTAAATATCACATTGTTACTGTAATCTGGCTGCACATATTTCTGTACTCAGTTGTTAAAGAATCAGTCATTCGACTGTCATCCTGAAAGCAAATAAAAACAGTATGTTCATCACAGACCACCCATGATATGAGGTATATGGGTTGTGACAGTTACATTTAGCTGTGACAATAACAGTTTACAAGCAGAAGTGCTAAAGTTAGTTAAAACCTGACATGATAGGGCTTCCCTGGTGGCGCAGTGGTTGAGAATCTGCCTGCTAATGCAGGGGACACGGGTTCGAGCCCTGGTCTGGGAAGATCCCACGTGCCGCGGACCAACTAGGCACGTGAGTCACAACTACTGAGCCTGCGCGTCTGGAGCCTATGCTCCGCAACAAGAGAGGCCGCGATAGTGAGAGGCCCGCGCACCGCGATGAAGAGTGGTCCCCGCTCACCGCAATTAGAGAAAGCCCTCGCACAGAAACAAAGACCCAACATAGCAATCAATCAATCAATAAATCTTTAAACAAACAAACAAACAAACAAAAAACCTGACATGATAAATACTGTTATAAAGAATTCTTGAGAAATAAAGCTTCTTTTAAGTAAGTTTCTGGTGTTAAAAACAAAAACAAAGCATTCAAGTAGTGTAAAATTAGGACCTAAATTCTGAGGGAGGTATGAAGATCATGTGGAGAATAGCTTTCTGTCTTCTCTGCAATGTAAGGAAAGAGAATGGGGAAAGAAATAGAATGAATACTTATTGATTAGCACTTACCATGTGCCAAACATTCATCATAAATACATTATATCATTTCATTCCTCACATCAATTCTATGAAGTAGACATTATAAGCACCTCACAAATGAGGACACTGAGGCACAAAGACACTGAGGCACAAAGAGATGAGGCAGTTGTGTCAATGAATTACTAATTGCAAGGCTTTCATGTCGGATATAAAACCCTGGCTTTATATCTGTGTTCAACTCTTAATATTAAGCCTTAATTGATAAGAAGTAACACCTTCTCTTATGACTGTAGTCATCATCTGTAAATGACGATATTAATAGTATTTGCCTGGTAAGAGTCATTGGGAGGATTATATATGCCATGGAAAAAGCACTCAGTGTTATGCCTGCCACACGTAAGCACTCAATAAATCAGCTACTCACCATTGTCTTAGACCACACAGCAAGTAAGTTCAGACAGGACTGTACACTTCTCTGATTCTAAACTGAACTTCTGCACTATACCCGGCTTCCTCTTCAGGCTCCTGAGATTCCTGGGGGTGGAGAGTAGAGCTCGGGGCGGGGCGGGGGGTGGGAACAGATAACATTGAGAGTCTGGAGAGGGCAGTAAGGCAGGGAGCTGATATGCCTGACCCTACTTTGAGGACAGCATTCAGAACTGTTAGGACAAAAGAACAAACTATAATTTTAAACCCAATCTTGGTTTAAGGGAAAGGCTATAAATAATTAGCTAAGGACATTTACCAATGTGGAAGGAAAAGGTCACCAGTAGAACCACTTACTTTATCCAATATATAGCACAGATATTTCACACTTGATAATATTTGAATTTTAAAAAATATTTTGGTTTTCTTGTCTTTTTAGATATCCTGAAATGAATTCCTGTCTCCTGTATTATTTATAAATCATGTGGAAAAGTTTCTCACAGCTAGCAAAATATCACTAATATTAATCTCCTTGCTAATAAAAAATTATATTGTTTTTTCTCCTTATAAAAATAACTCTATAAACTCCAATCACTTCTAATCCCAAAATGAAAGTAACTGCATACGGCTCCCTCTAGTGTCAAGACAGCAAAATATAAGGGCCATTTAATATTCTTGTAAGATTTACAGTTTTTCATTCAATACATTTACATATTAAGCCCTTACTTGGTGCCAGATACTGTGTTTATTCTCTTACTACACATCATGGTCCTAATTATACGATATTTTGTAATGTGAGCATATAAAATGTATTTTAGATCCCTATTAAGACAGCAGTGTAAACAGCTTTTCTAAACAGTGCTATCTCACTCAGTTTACATTTAGCAAGTGTACAAAGCTAATAAAATGCTAATGAAACAACTGTTTTAACTTTTTTCTCTTTGTTCTCCTTATTTACGAATTTAAGAAAATGGCAATGTGAGCCAATCTGATCCTAACAAAAATGGCCAGAATGTTAAGCAATTTTCTGAGAGTATAAACAGAGATATATTCTAGGACATACAGAGGCGTACATCCTTGAGATTTAAAATGCAGTAATGATTGATTGTGAATAAAAAACCAAAATGTTTAATGTGCTAAGCTGCTTTTCCTGCCTTACGTATTGTCAATAGGTATTCTATGGAAAAAGGATTCCCCGGTTATATAAGATTAAGATATGCTGGGTTAAACCAAACTAATCTGCTCTCTTTACTGAAGTGCCTCTCAAAATTTTTAGTATGCTAATGTGCACGGTGAATCCCCAGTACAGGACAGTATAAAGCTTTTCCCAAACTTACTTAACTATGGAATCCCTTTTCTCTCATATCTAATGACATCAAGGAAGCTATGTTCAGTGGAACAGAACTTGGGAAATGATCTAATCCAAAGTTGCATCAGTTCCTCTGCTCTCATCACAAATCTCCAACCCTTGACTTTGCATCAAACTGATCCCCTTCCAGCATTCCTAGTATCTTTCCCATTTGGTAGCCACTGACTTTGTGAATCTCAAATGCCCTATAGTCCTCTGGTTCTCTCTGATTAAAAAAGCAAGTGGCTTCAAAGTTTCTGACATCATACAAGGTATCAATCTCCTTCACACGCCAAACAAATCATTCCATTCTCACTTAGGTGCTGAAATAGGAGATACTGCTTTCACTCCTTCACAGACCTTATCTATGGACTCATCCTGAATGCAGCCTGAATCCTAGCTGGAAGACAAAGTATAATAGTTTAGTGTTCAGACTTAGCTAAAAGAGCAGACTACCTCAATCATCCCCAAGGAAAGCAAGGGCCAAAACAACAGCACAATCTGACCCAAAGGAACTCAGCTCAGAAAGGCATTTGGAATCATATTGGGAGGTGATGGTGCCCAGCCCTAGTGTAAAGTGAGGAAAAGGGGAGGGGTGAGAGTGAGGCATAGAGGCAACATGGAAACAGGACAGCTTTCTGAATCTTCTGGAGTTGAATCCTCCCAGTGCAGCTCAAGTAACTGGCTGGAATCAATTTAATTCCTAACAAAGGTAAAAGAATACCCAAAGCTAAAGGTGAATGATTAAAAAATCTATTTTGGATTATCTACTTTTCATTATGATTCAGGATAATTAATAGTGTGTTTATTTTAGTCAGAGTTCATAGTACTCTTTTAAAATGAAGATGGACCTGTTTTCTCAAGGTATTTGATACCATCTTCCTGGACCTAAATTTCAGAGAAAAGCCCTTTAGAACATGGTAAGGCATTCTTACAGATACTGATGTTAGAATATTAAATTAGTAAAAATCAGTCAAGTAAATCAAGGCCTATCTCATTTCATATCACTGCATTTGTAAATTCTCTTAATAAAGTTCATATATTCATGACTCAAACAGCAATTTAAATTTATAATAGAAATCTATAACCCAACTAAAAGAAATCCATTTCTCATAACTAAAATTATGTAATTACACATTTATTTATAAAATAACAAAAGATTTAGGAATACATCTGTTTATTGTACTGTGAAAATGGTCTTGATACATGTGAGAAACATTATATACTTTGAGGACAGCATTCAGAACTGTTAAGACAAAAGACAAACTATAATTTTAAAATCAATCTTGATTTAAGGGAAAGGCTATAAATTATTGGCTGGAATGCATTCAGCATGAACTCAGATTCTATATAACATAAAGCACAAAAGAGTACAAAATATGTTGGAGTCCAGTAAGCCCATACCTAAATTTTAACTGTAAAGCTGCAAGGACTTTTTTGTTTATTCTTATATACTAGTTTTCTTCTGAGACAAGTTGATTTTATCTCCAAGACTTAAGGCCATTCCCTGTAAGAAAGAATGAAGATGTTTATAATTATTGAAACTATGTACAATCAGTAGGTTATTCTCTCTTAACCAAGCCTCCATGCAATGATACCACATCAACAATGAAACCAAGGATGTACAAAAGAGACTCACCAAAACTTTACTTGGTTAAGTACTTTTAGTGCTAGATTTACAAATAGTCACCAGATTTATAGCTTGGATTTCAAAAACCTCTGAAGAACCCATGTCACAAACACCCAACAGGAATTAATCTGATTTTAAGCAAACAAACAGAATGAGTGGCCCAAAAGGTGGGCTATTTTAATGAAGTAAAGTCATATTTCTATTCAAGGATACTACTATTATGAATATACGTGCATCTAATGCATGAAACACTGGTAAGAGAGGATGCTACATATAGAAATAAAGAGACATAAATTATTTCTCTTTTTATTTAGTTCAGAGACCATCTCAAAAAAAACCAACTGTTACCTGACTCTTTGCACGAATTCTTATGTGGCCAGTAACAGGGGCCTCCGGTCCCTGTTGAATCGGCTTCTCAATGCTGACATTTGCAAGTGCATCTTCTCCAAATATGGAACGAGCATAGAGGTTGGCTGCCATAAAGCCACAGTAACCAGAAAGTGCCTGGAAGAAATTTGTGATGAGTTCAATACTCTACTAGAGAACTACACATAAGCAAGACCAAATAGCATAGGAAAATGACCACTTGAAACAGGACTTATCTACATGACTGTGTGAATTTGCTGACACTCATAGAACTATAAATGTAAAGAGTGTGAGCTTTACTGCATCTATATTATACCTCAAAAACACTGATTTTAAAGAAATAGCACCCATCCTCATTTGTATTTATATGTTCTTTGTTTAGAGCTGTCTGCCTGCCTCCCATACCAGACCCTGAGCTCCATGAAGGAAGAAACTGCTTTTATTTTGTTCTTTATTGTACATCCAGCAGCTCACAGAGTACTGGGCATATAACGTTTGTTGGAGTATCTGTTCAATAGACCAATCTATGAATTAAAACCTACTTGTCTGGCAGCATTCTTTTATGATTAAATCAATATTACAAAGTTAGCAGAAATTGTATAAAGAAAAACAAATTCCTGGGAATTCCCTGGCAGTCTTCACTTTTTGGTCTTTCTTTCTAGTCTTTTTTCATACATACACAAACATAGCAGAAAATCAAAGTACATCAACAATTCCATACTTGAGCAGATATATTATGACCCACAATCAGAGCCAACAGAAGAGATCATGGACATTTTCTAATCCAGTATTGTGAACTATTTTGGAATAAGCCTTTAGCCAAAAGGGAGAAGACTGAAAAGAAAAACCAATGTGACTATTCAGTTGGGTCACTGCACTAGGAACAAGCAGATACTGCTCCTATTCCAGTAGAAAGCAGTAAGCAGATTCATACATTCTATGGGATAACTTCTTTTAGCTAGTCCAGAATAACACTGCTTTTCTCAGGCTAAATAATATCAAAATACACTAGAGGAAATACAAGAAAGCCAAAAATCTACCATCTTACTCTCTATCAGATTTAAGAAGTACACGGGCAAATTTTACCTTCTCCGGAGTGAGGCATTTCATGTTGGTTGACTTTAATATGTGCTGTAAATAGTCATTTAAATCAACTATATTTGTGTTAACCGTTACCTGTACAGAGGGAGAGAAAAAAGTCGAGGTTATAGCTCTTACTTTAAGAAAGTTGTGAATTTCTTATCTTGGGGTTGAAAAGACAATCGCTCGTATGTCATATTAGAATCTCCTTCCAAGTATTTAGGTGGAAAGGGTGGGCAACAAAAAGTAAATGACACCTTCTACAACATCAACAAACTGTAGGTTGGTATCAGAACTTTCAGATACAGATAACTTTACAGACAATCAACATGCTGTATATAAAATATTTCTAATAAAAATCAAGGCTTACAGGAACAAAGTTCCCTAGCAGGCACTGACTTTGCAAAGCTTCTACTGAACACTGGATTCAATGGCAAGTTACTATTCATACATACAAGGGATGGAACATTGTTTATAATGTCTTGAACAATCAGATTAATTATAAAACTGTTACTCTCACCAATTTAAAACCGTAACTTAACCAAACCACTTGCATGCTTTCCAGTTAAAGCTAATTTGTAAGCACAGATATTGAAAGACTTTGCTTTTCACATCTGACACTTTTTAGAGGGATTAATTTTATCAGAGAATCCCTCAACACTAGCCAAAAAGAAACATAAGGAGTTCAAGGAAATCTCCCAAGGACTAACTTTGTTCTCCCATTCAAATTCGGCCCACATCTGACGGAATTCAGCATCAGTGCAAGTTGCAGGCTGGATGTAGTCCATGATGTCAATGTGAATATCACTGAGGACCACACAATTTCTGTCACTTGCTGCTCCAGAGACATCATAAACTGCAATATACACATATAAAAAGATCCCCAATCACCAAAGGCAAATTTTAATTAAAAATTTTTAATATTTCCAAATAACAACTCTGACATTAGCAAATAGTTTTGCTTATTATATAGCGGGCTCTATTTTTTTTTTTTTTTTTTTTACCAACATGAATTTGAAAATATGTTTTCTTTAAATGAATGTAATTAAAATGACAGTAATATAGTATTTCTTTTTTTTTTTTTAATCAGTCATCAATTTTATACACATCACTGCATACATGTCAATCCCAATCGTCCAATTCAGGGGCTCTATGTTTTACAAATTATTACCTATTTAATATGACCATCATTCCTATGTTATAGTATTATTATTTTCCATTTTATAGAGAAGTAAAAACAAAGAGAAGTTAATTAAGTGGCTCAAGGTCACAGAACTGGTTAAGTGGTGGAGGCCAGGATTCAAACTCAGTGAGTGCTTACATAGCAGTTGCAGTGTTAGACACTGTAGAAGGATACACAGGTAGTAGTGTTCTCATGCAGATGCTTGACTAATATTTCTGGATGAATATTGCTGAGCCATAGTACTTAATGATACAAGACCTTTTCTTCTCTAACTGTTTCTTCCATGGTAGAAAGTCATAATCTGACTGGAGCCTACCTTTTTTTAGCCTGTTTTCTTGACATTCCCCCACTCTACTTTTAGAGAAACTAAGGTTACCAAGAATAAGTTCCTTTAATTTTCAGCCCCACCTCTAAAAATAAATGTATCTTTCTCTGAATCAACTTTCACCTACTTACCTTTCCTATCAGACAAGTACGGCCTCTGCTCTTCAAGGTTCATACTTGCTGCCATCTGTGATGCCTGCTTTGGTTCAGGACCTCACTCCATCAATCATTACCTCTTTCGTCTTTACCTTCATATTCTTTACTGACTTTCTTCCCTTATAGTTTATAAACATAGTCAAGGTCCTCTCATCGTCAAAAAAAAATCTTCCCTCATCCTTTATTTCTCTTCTGGCTACTGCCCTCTCTCATTCTTATCAAAACCAAGGTCATACACTCAGAGTGGCCTACACTCACTATCTTTATTTCTCCACGTCCTGTGCAGCCTTCAACCCACCACCACTGCCCAAGACAGGTCATAAGAAACGTTTTAGTATCACTGATTGTCAAATCCAAAGGGCCCTTCTCTTAGGGATCTTCTGCAGCTGCCGATACTTCTTCAGAATTTTTCCTTGCTTCTCTAACCGCACTTCCTTTGCAGGCTTCTCCTTCTCTGACCAGCTTTAATACTGCTCTGAATAAAAACTCCAAACAGCTCTTAATATTGCTGTTCTCTCTGATTCGGTTTTCAAATCTCCCCTCTTCTCACTCTTTATGCCCTCTTTGGGTGATTTCTTCCATTTCTATGGTTTTAAAACAAATACTCATCTCTACTTTAGACCTCTTGTTCAAGTTCCAGACTCATCTCAAACTGCCCTTCAATAACTTAAGACACTTCATTACTTAACCTCAAGTTTAACTTATCATCTCTCTCAAATTTGTCCTTCTCTCCTATGTTCCGTTTTGGTGATTAACATAAACACCAACCCAACATACCCAAGCAGGAAATCTGAGCGTTGCTCTAGCCACTTCCTCTTCAATCAGTAACCATGTCCTGGACATTCTATCTCCTTAATATCTATTATATTCAGCCCTTCTCTCCATCCCAGCCACTACTGTGTTGGTTCAAACTCTCTATCATCTCTCACCTGTGCTACTGCAAGTCTACTAGTTAATCTTCTTGCCTCTTCCAATCAGTCTTCTTTAGTGCTGCCACAGAAATATTTAATCATGTAACTCACTCACTAATAATTCCTCAATGGCTCCCCTCTATATCCAGGATAAAGTCCGAAATTCTTAGCATGACAAGTATAATATAGCTGCCACTAACCTTCCCAACCTCCTTCTCTTCTACCACCACCCTCTAGCGCACTCTAAACTCCAGGTATATCAAACTACTTGCATTTGTTCTAACTGAATCTCTATCTGTAGCCCATTTACTGATCTTTTAAAACCCCACTTGAGCTTCAGCTCCTCCACAATGCCTTTCCTTTACCTTTCCTCCCAACCCCCCACCACTCTGAGAGAACTGACACAATCTCTTCATAGACTTCCACTTCACCCAGCACAGGCTTCTTTCATAGCACTTACCGTTATGTACTGCACATATCTACTTCACATATCTGTTTTCCCTTACTCAACTAGAAGCTATCTGAGGACAGAGATTTTTTTGTTCCTACCACAGAAATTGCTTTTAAAAAAAAGAAAGCTTATTGACTGAATACCTCTGTACAAGCTAATCCCTAGGAGTTCCGGCAACAAATGCCTATACACAGTTTGAGACTCAGTTCAAATGTTATCCTTTGATAACATACCTTCCTCCTTTATAAAGCCTTCTATACTGTTAGCACTTTCCCTCTATGATCCCAAAGCACATAGTGTATAAACTAGCCGTTATCACATTGTATTGTAATCTATTATTTATCTATCTCCTCCTTTTGCTTGACAGTTTGAGGACAGTGACTCTATCTGGTTCATTTCTGTATATCCAGAACATAGTACAACACTGAATAGCGTAGCAGATGCCCCATAAATGAATGAATGAATGAATGGATTCAAGTCCTGTCCTCAAGAAATGTCACACAGCTACTCATTACAGAAATTCGTTAATAAAATATCCAAACATCACATGCTATAAAACAATTCCTTACCTATATTGCCAAAAATTATTCCATTTTCTGTTGATGCTACTTTGACATTAGCTTTAATATTTGCAAAGTCATGTGGAGCAAGAGTCAAAGGAGATGGCTTTTCCACAAGTTTCAGGTCCCCTGAAAAAAAATTTAGACATGGCTAAAAATACATACATATTAACCTCTCCAGTCGTAAAACCTTAAAATGTATATAGCTCAACAGTTTCTAGCAGAACAAGGAACAAGAGAAGGGTTATGATTCAAATATAAGGACAAAATAAAGAAATCATTTAACACTATTATTCACATCAAAATGCACATTTTCTTTTAAAAGGTAATGGGCTTCTCAGAATAATTCTATATTTAATTCATGTGTGTGTGGGCGAGGGTGGGTACTCTGGGCATACTGCTTTATTTCAGTGAATGGATACAGACGTCTCAAAAGCTTAAGTCTTAAACTATACACTCCATTACAAAGAGAAAACAATCTGAAGAAAGGACTGCAAATTCTTAGAAACACAGTTCTTTATATAGGCCTCAAGCTATGCTGAGGAAGACAGGGCAGAACTATGTTCTACCTTGATTTCTTAAAGTCCCTTAACTCTTGCTTAAGCCATATGGAATTTCCTAGGTGCAGTGCACTGTTCCTGTATACAATTTATATTTTCCAACTTCAAAGCCATATGTATAAATGATCAGAGAAAGTCTGATTTCTTCTTCTGATTAAGAAGAAGAAAAAAAAAATCTCACACTGCTAAATGTGATAATGATGTATTACTTTGGCCACACATGGTATGTATTAGTTATGGACTCAGAAAATACCTCATTCTGTACTAAGGCAATTAAAACTTTAAACTACTTGGTAAATCTGTAACTTAAACAGCTCTTATTTCATCTAGAAAAACTGACATATGATAGATCAAGCTCACTGAATAAACCCATCTAGAAGTACCAAGAACATAAGCATAAGAAAGTCAGTATCACAGAGGTTCAGAAAATTGGAGTAGAAGGAGACTAAATATAAAATGTAAAACTAAGACTTGATTCAAAATGTCACAAAGGGCTCAAGAGAATTCTTATACTAAAACTTGTGCACTTCTCTTAACAATCTGTCATAAAGATTTACTATGTAACGATATCTTTCCCGTATAGTAAATTTCCTCACCCAGAGTAGCTAACTCTAATGTGCAGTTCTGCAAGGTATCACTGGTTTGGTTCACAACAAGTACGTCCAGGACGATATCATACTGGTTGACATGAACATAAGCTTCTGCATATACAGGGTCTGAGAAACCTGTCAATTGGGTGACCTGTCAAACAAAAATAAAGATAATCAAATGACTGAGACAATTTAACCAAACATATCCTAGCCAAAGGACTCAGTCTGTTAGGTAATTAACAGATGTGCTTAGATTAGACCAGTCATTTGAAATGTATAATAAAATTGTTTTGTAATGTAGAGATGGTAACTGAAACTTAGACATTAAAAATAACAGGTCCTACACTTTACAGCTCAGTAGGTAGAAGGATGTTAAATATGTTCAGCAAATACATTAAACATTATCCCAACTTAGGAACTTAATAGATTTTCATACATTTTCAGTTAAATCCCTAAGCACCTAAACTCACTAGCTGTTACCCAAACTCAGGAAAAATAATTACAAGCAAGAAACACTTGTAATTCCACAAAGATAAATTTTTAGATGTTCCCCCACCAAAAAAAATTTTTTTAAGAAACATCCAGGGTATATATAACATTTTAAAAATGTAATACTGTCACCAAAGACATAAGCAACAAAAGAAAAAAATGGGTAAATTGGACTACATCAAAATTACAAATTTTTGTACATCAAAGGACACTATTAGCAGAATGAAAAGACAACCCACAGAATGGGAGAAAATATCTGCAAATCATACATCTGATAAGGGACTTGTATCCAGAATATATAAAGAAATCCTACAACTCAACACAAAGAAAACAACCAGCCAGATTAAAAAATATGCAAAGGACTTGAATAGACATTTCTCCAAAGAAGATATATAAATGACCAATAAGCACACAAAAAAGAAGCCCAACATCACTAATCATTAGGGAAATGCAAATCAAAACCACTACAAGATATCACTTCACATCCACTAGGATGGTTACTACAAAAGAAATAAAAAGTAAGTGTTGGCAAGGATATGGAGAAATCAGAATTCTTCTGCATTGAAGGTTGGAATGTAAAACAGTACAGCTGCTATGTAAAACAGTATAGTGGTCCTCAAAAAATTAAAGCAGAATCACTATGATCCAGCAATTCCACTTCTGGGTTTAACCCAAAAGAAATGAAAGCAGAACCTCAAAGAGATATGTGAACATCCACATTCATGGCAGAATTATTCACAACAGCCAAAGGTGGAAGCAAACCAAGTGTCCATCAACAGATGAATGGATAAACAAAACGTGGTGTATATTCACAGTGAAGTACTACTCAGCCTTAAAAGGGAAAGAAATTCTGACACATGCTACAAAATGGATGAACCTTGAAGACATTAGGCGAAGTGAACTAAACCAGTCACAAAAGGATAATACTGTATGATTCCACATAAGGTACCTAGAATAGTCAAATTCATTGGGATAAAAAGTAGAATGTGGTTGCCAAGGGCTGAGGGAAGAGGGGAATGGGGAATTATTGTTTAACGGGTATAGAGTTTCAGCTTTGTAAGATGAAAAAAGTTCAGGGGATATAGACGGTGGTGATGGTTGCACAATAATGTGAATATACTTAATGCCACTTGAACTGTACACTTAAATATAGTTAAGAGGGTAAATTTGATGTTATGTAAACTTTACCACAATTTTAAAAAATAAATTGGAAAATTTTATAACTGTAATATTGTCAATATCAATTCCCAATTCCAAGGGAGAAAAGTGTTTCAGTAGTTCCTATTCTGCCACTGATCTTATCTTGGGCAACAAAACCAATTTGAGACTGTTACTCATCTAATGGAGGAAGGATTAAACCAGATTTGTAAATTTAATATCTGAGTAGAGAGAGATTAGGGCAATTTTCCTAATGAAATCCTATTCGGAACTCAATATATTAAGACTATAAAAGTGTAACTGTCCTGTTTAAAGTAGCAGGGGACAGGAGAAACTTGAGGGCAGGGTGTGGGGGAAGAGGCTAGTGCCCTACCTTTTAAAAGCTTTAGTCAACCACTAAGGACCCCTCAGCGCTATGTTTCAGTTTATGGTAATTTGACACACAACTGGAACAAGTTAAAAATCATCTCTGGGACTTACAGTACCATCATATAGTAAAGTATCAGGTTCCACCGAGTTTCAATTCATGTTTAATGAACCTATCAATCAGAGTAACTTGACAAAAACTGATGCTGTACTAGTTATTCTTCCTTTAAAAAAACAGCAAGACCAACAACTTCCTGATTACTACTTTCTTAAGTAGCCAAGTTAAATAACTCGCCAGTGTATTTGACATTTTGTTACCTTGTTAAGTTTAGATGCTAGAGGATCTGCTGCCTCTTTCCTCTGTGTGTTACCCATTGCTGCCAGCAAACTCAGCTGAAACTGATCTTCCTTGCAGTTCATTTCATTCTTAGCAGTTAGTTGCATGAAGGAAATGGGGTCATCAGGCTGTACTGTCACATTCCTCTTTTCAGATTCTTTCTGTGTTGAAAATACAATATACCAACTTTCTTTAATATGGAAAAAAAGATAGCTTTTTGTAGGCCTTCAATAGGGACAAGCCCTCACACGTGAGGACTGAAAAATCAACAGCAACAACAATAAAACCAAAAAGCACTGTTATGGCTTTATCATATATACCTTACCTTTTGGGATAATTTCTCTTCTTCAAGTTTAGCAGATAACATGTGAGAAAGGGACTGTCTGCATTCCTTATTGAAAATGTCATTCATTAAAGGTGAACATTCAGATAAGACCTTGAGGCACAGGGAAATTCGATCTACATCATCATCTGTAATTGGCTTCTTAGGAAGAGAGGATTTTCCCAAATGCAGGATAGTGGCCATGAGCAACATTGCCTCAGCAACAAAAGACTAGATAAGGAGAGAAATGGCTTATTTATTGTCAGGCTTCTCCAAATGCAATAATGTCACTTTATTATAACTCAGAATCCAAGAAATAAACCTAATTTTCACTTCACCTGAATAAGATGTCAAATATTTTAGATTTTATCTCCCTGTTTTTTTGCACCTTTTTCCTTCCTTTCTACTCTAACTGCCACCTCTAAAACCTTCATTAACCCTTAATTGATAGACAGAAGTGGTTTTTAAACTATTTTCTCTTACTCTAACCCCTCACAGGCCAATGCTATCTTTTATCTTTCCAACTATGTAAAGTTAAAAGAATGATACACTTTTCATGGATTGTTAATATTCTGCTATAATTGCTTTCTTACTCTACCTATATAGGTACACTTATTTTTTTGGCTTAACATATGAAAGAATCTTTACCTCATAAATGCTTTAGCATACATCTCTTAAGAATCAGGACAGTTTCCTTTATAACCACAATATCATCTCACTTAAGAAATGTAACAGTTCCAAAATATATCTACTACACTCCAAATTGAACTAAATCTTCCTATTTGTCACACAAAAAAATTTTTTTTAATCCAGGATCAGTTTCATGCATTTTATTTGACTGTTATTCTCCTTAGCCCCTTTTAACCTAGACCAGTCCCCTGGTTTTCTGTGTTGTTTTCCATCACAATGATTTCTTTTAAAGAGCCCAGGCTAGCTGCTCTACAGAATGTTCTCCACTTTTAGTTAGAGTACAAGATGGGTGATGTTTTGCATACCTTATTGTATTGCACTAGAGGCACATAATGTCAGGTTGTCCTGTTACTGGTGATGCTAAGTGTGATTACCTACTATCTTAATCTTTATTGGGCACCAATCATTTCACTCCACATGCAAATACCTTCAATGATTTCCTACAGCCTTCATGTTGAAGTCCATATCACTCAGCCTGCTATTCAAGGTCTTCCACCAGTGAATTCGACTTAACTTTTTTAGTCTCATGTAGCATTATCCTGACACATGCTTTATGTCTTTGTCAAAATGTCTTTGGCTAAGTATTGATCAGCATACATACGTGAAAAAACTACCAGAAGCCTGGGAAAGAACCTCAGGAGAGTAAGTGTGATAATCCTTTGAGCCTAGATATTGTCTCCAGAAGGAGGGGAAAGAGGAGGGAGACAGAAAAAAGTAGCTAAAGAAATAACGGCCAAAAAATTCCCGAATTTGATGAAAACTACAAAACCACATATCCAAGAAGCTCAATGAACCAAAAGCAAACAAGAAAACCACACCAAAGCATATCCTAATCAAATTACTGAAACTTGAAATTATAGTGATAAGGAGAAAATCCAAAACCAGCCAGAAGAAAACGGGACACATTACACACAGAGGCACAGGAGCTACATCTTGATAGTACCGAAAGCCAGAAGACAATGAAGCAACATCTTTACAGTACTAAAAGAAAAAAACTGTCAACCTAGAATGCTATATCTGCAAAGATATCTTTCAATAATGAAGGAGAAGGACTTTTTCAGACAAACAAAAACCAAAAGAATTAACGGCCAACAGACCTGCACTACAAGAAAAGTTAAAGCAATTTCTTTAGGCAAAAGGTATATGATACCAGAGAGAAAGTCAGATCTACATGAAAAAATGAAGAGTGTCGGAAAAGGCATAAATGAAGGAGAGCCAGTATGGTGATAAACAACCAAACTTCCTTCTGCCTTGTACCAAAGGTCACAAACTTGCTGAACCAGGTATGTTACCAGAAACCCGGTTCTCTAAAGCAGGTATCAGCAAATGGTCTCCCAACTTGCAGAACTGAGACATAAAATGCTGGAGATTTTTAAAAAGCATAATTTAAAGAACAGACAAGACCTGAATAAATAAATAATGGCCCACAGAGAGTTACAAAGTAAATTACTGCCCATAAATAAAATTAGTCAATAAAAAAGAGATAATATACCTTGTAATTTACCTGACCCTCTAAATCTCATTTATGGATTTATAAGAAATCTATATGATGGAAATTTTTTAAAAAATCTTTTGAAAGTCCCTAATCTAAAAATAAAATGTCTAATTATATGGAGGTTTGAGTAAATGAAAGAATCTAATGGACTATTATGCAGCTATTAAATATTATTATGATTAGGAAGGGTTTAGAATAACATGGGAAAATGTTATAAAGTTAAGTGAAATGGCAGTATTGTAAAACACAAAATGATCACTACTAGGGGAAAATGTGATCATTATTAAAAGCCATAATAAACTCTTTCTGAGGAAGGAAAGATTTTTGTTACTATATCTGGTAATGTAATTCCATCTTTTAATGTTTCTATCTATCTCCGCCACAATATTAACAAGATTTGTACTTCAGTGCTTTAACCATGAGTGACTTTTTTTCTCATTGGTTTTTATTACATCACTCCTTATTTTAGCAATGTGAAAAAAGATAAGAACAAAAATAAAATAAAAACATTCACAATTTTACCACAGAGATTTTTTTTTTTTAAATGAAAGCAAAGATTTTTTTTCAGGCAAATGTAAGCTGAGAGAATTCATCAGCAGCAGACCTGCATTATAAAAATAATCAAGTTCTTTAGGCAGAAAGAAAATATCAGACAGAAATCTGCATTTATACAAAGGAATGAAAAGCACCATAAGTGGTAAATATGTGGGCAAATAAACTTTTTTCTCACTAAAAAAAATACTTGGAAGAAAACTGACTATTTATAATGGATGAATGGATATACAGAAACAGCAGATTATACAGCCTTAAAAAGGAAAGAAATTCTGACAATGCTTCCAAAAAAATGAACCTTGAAGACATGCTAAATGAAATAAGCCTATCACAGAAGGACAAATATTGTATGATTCCATTTATATTAGGTATGTAGAATAGGCAAATTTATAGAGGGAGAAAAGTAGAATGGTGGTTGCCAGGGGCTAGGGGAGGGAGTATGGGGAGTTACTGTTTGCTGGGTAGTTTCAGTTTGGGATGATGAAAAAGTCCTGGAGAGGGATAGTGATAATGGCTGCACAACAATTTGAATGTACTTAATGACACTGAACTGTACATTTAAAAATAGTTAAACTGGTAAATTTTATGTTATGTACATTTTACCATGAAGAAAAATATGAAAAAACAAAACCAAAAACCCACCCAGGAAGGTACGTGAACTTTGTCCTGTTCCCAACTCTCAACTTCTTACAACTTGCTAAGTTATGTCCACCCCCTTCCTTACCTGAGTCTGGACACTAGATAAATAAGAAATGGTGCATATATACTAAAAAGATAACTGACTATTTAAAGCAAAAATAATAACAATATCCATCATAGGGTGGATAACATGACATGTAGAAATAAAATATAGGACAATAACACAAAGGATGGTAGTAGGGGTTGGGTGGAATGGAAGTACATTATTGTAAATTAGTATACAGTCAGAATGGTCAGACGCTACGACGAAGGTATGAACTGTAGAAATGGGAATACATTTAAGAGGCACTTCTAGGATAAAACAGACAGTAACTGACAGGATAAAGATGCTAGAGGGAGAGACATTTCCTTCACTGGGCTCTGACTAATCCCAGCAAGCAGAAATAACCTCATAAACCCTTGTATCACTTCCACTGGACTAATCACACGCTACTGTTATTACATTACTTTGTCAATTTTACAATCATTAGGTTATATATATGTTATGCTATATCACTTTGTCCATTTCCCCAACTAGAGCATAAGCTCTCAAGATTCATTTGTTGGGTAAATGTAGGATAAATGAACTTACATTTTGCTTTTTCTTCTCTTGAACCAAAGCTACATAGCGCAAGGCAACCTTGGTCAGAGTTGTGGCAAGCGAGGCAGCCACAAAGAAATCTCCATCCAGAAGGAATCCTCGCAGGGGAGGTCTGCAAAGCAATCAGGAAAAGTGAAAGCCACCAACTTCTCAGCCGCAGGCAGCTTGTGTGTAAACGACTCAAGGAAGCCTACTGAATGCTCTCAGTGCCACCCTTCAGTGATACGGATCTCAATTATGGTTCCCTCTTTAGCTCTCAGAATAAAAAAGGAAAAAGAAAAAAACACATGGCTTTAACACTTATCTTCAAATGATAAAAAAGCTAAATGAATAGGGAAAGAGAAAATGGTTAAAGGTGCATATACTGAAACCAATGAACTACATTCAAACCCCAGCTTATCTATTATTTATTGTGTCCCTCTGAGTAAGTTGCAAACCTCTCTAAGCCTCAAATTCCTCTATAAAATGTGGTTAATCAACAGGATACTGTCAAAGACTATATGAGACAAACTATTTAGCCCAATGCCTAGTACATAGTAACCATTAAAATTTTAGGCAAATTTTCATCAACTTCACTATAAAATTGAGAACAAAATAAGGAGGAAAACATCAAAATTTTATTCCATCAATTAGAAGTGGAAAATCTTCAAAATGTGTTTTCCAAAGGCAACAAAACTCAAATATCATCAGTTACCTTCACTTAGCATTTTCTACATAAGTAAAATAATTTTAGTTTAAACAGAACACAGTTATTTCAATGAGAACAGTTATAAAGAGCAGAGGATTAAAACTATTAACACAATTTCTGGGAGAAAGAACTTAAAACATCATTCTCCTTTCAAGTGTCTTATATGGCAAAAATTTCCATTCGGGTCAAAAGAGTAAACTATCAATAATAAGAAAAAGAAATCCTTTGAGTGATTTAGACACAGGAGTAATCATAGAGGTGTAGCTGGCAGGGCACAGGTGCCGCAAATTACCTTTCTTCCTCTTTCTTTGTGGGTCTGGAACTGCTAAGGGCACTCTGTGTTGCATAGGTGCCCATTTCAGTTACCAACTTCTGAACTGGCCCCACAGTTATTTCTTCTTCAGGTTTTAATTCACCAGCTTCTTTTTTAATTTCTGACTCTACAATTGGGATCTAAAAATCAATTGGAAACATCAATTTAGCAATAATATCAGTAGCAAGCAAAACATATTTAAATATTCAATCATTTCTATAGTTCTCTACAGAACTATTCCCACAATGGGATTTTTGGAACTTGGGACTCTGCTTTCAATTTTCATTCCTTCCCAGGATAATGTAGTGAGAACAGGGGCATTGGAGTTGGATGCCACTTTTAGTTGTATGGTTCTGGGCAAATTAATTAAACCACTTTGAGCCTCAGTTTCCTAATCTGTTAAATGGAAATCTTAATTCTTTCCACACAAGTTACTTAATAGGAAAATGCTTAGGACACTGACTAAGACAAAGGAGATACTCACTAAGCCTTATTTTTCTTCTCCATCCCTTCCCTTGAAATACTAACCAAAACCAGCACCCATCCTTCCATAAAATGAAATAAATCTAACTTATTTGTACATAATAACTTCATCAACTTCCTCTTTTAAACCAAATGGATACTATGTATTTATTTCTCAACACCACTCTATCATCTAACTTAACAGCTCTAAGAGTCTTCAATCATTATCTATCGACGCCTTTATTATATAGATGAAAAACCTGATATCCAGTCAGGTTAAGGAACTTATATCCAAAGTCCCAGAGCTAATTATTTGGCAGAAGAAAGACTGGAATCCAGGCTCCTAACAAGCACTGTTCTTTCTATTCTACCATATGGTTGTTTGCATGAGGAAATACTGCCAGTTTTAGTACATAAATACATATTCTAAAGTCAGCCCTGTTCTTATAATATATGCATTCTTTTTTCATAACACAGAGGATTAAGCAGAGTTTTACAAGTCTTTTTCTTTTTTTAAAACACAGAACTTTTTGTTCAAATAAAATCTTACCCAGAAGGGTAAATAATACAGACAAAAGAACAGGTGTTATGGCTCAATGCAGGGGAGGGCAACTCTCCTAATTTCCCATTGCCCAAAGGCTTAATTATCTGTGTAATTAAAATTTTTTCAGTGTTCTTTAGTCCAAGCACTACTAAATAAAAACACAAAAGCAAATCACCACATAAAAGTCAGTTTACTAAAGTAAAAATCACCATATAAAGTAGCATTTACTAAAAGTAAAACATACCTCCCCAAGGGACCTGCGGACCTCAGTCATCACACTCTGAATGTCTTCCTTGGTACTACAGTATTCTCCCAGGATCCATAATGCTCCTCGGTAAATCCTATAGCAAGAATACAAGTTCTGAAACACTGATTCTGCCAACAAGTCTTGAAGCAGTGATCTTTCTCTGTGAATTTAAGCTTAAGCAAGAAAACAATATTCTGCAGTTGTGAGGGACTACGGATGAAATATTAAGGAAGAATATAACAAAGACACTAAGCTTCTTTGATTCTCTCTTGAAATCAAAAGGATTAAAAGGAAAGTAAGTGTCTTATCCATCATTTTTAGGAACATTCTACAACTGGTAAACCCAGTAGTAAAAATAAAATACCAAAATGTTTCCCAGAAAGGTGTTATCTCCCATTTAGGACCAAATCTAAAGTAAATTTGATTTTATAACTTACCACTACAAAAAATGTATTATTTTAATATAAAAAGTAATTCACTGAAGAGGCAGGATGCTGAAAAGAACAATGAAAAAGGAAGGAATGCAGAGGATCACAACAAAAAGACCAAAAACATAAAGAAAGCAACAATTTTCTAATTAAAAAATGTTAAACTGAATAAAGTCTTCAGTCATCTTTTCCCTAAGATTTTCATTAAATTTATTCAAAAAAATTCTAGAAACTGAAGCTCTAAGAGATTATGGCTGCCAAAAGCTAAACTTTGATATGTTTTTTTTTTCCAGAAAGGAAGCAAATCTTTCTCACTTCCATAAATATCAATACATTTTCATATCATAAAACCAATTTTGTAGTCCCTTCTTTTCTATACAGGCAGATATAATGCAAGTCTACTACAGTCTATCAGATGATTTACATGAAGCAAAACTTGGATGCAACGTCCTTTCTCATTAGCAAAGGCTATCTGAAAGGAAACAACTCAGATTTAGGTTGTATTTTCAATCCTTCACTTCAGTAAATGCTAAAGGGGGGATATAAATAATAATGGTATCCCCAAAATGATACCTTTTAAAAATACGTTCCTTAGTCACTTTAGGATTTACAATGTTTTAGAGGAAGTGAGAATAGAGAAATCTACCTAAATCACATGTACCAAAAATTTTATTTTGCCCATAGATTATGGGTTAACTAAGGGTGAGAGTAGGGGTGACATGTTTCTGACATTTATTTTGTCTTATTTTGTCTTGACTGTGTTGAGACACCTCTCCTTCCCTATACTGTCTATCAACTGACCCTTAAAAATAGAAATTGGTAAAATGCTTATTTGACTTTACATTTAAGCAGATTTTAAACCTACTTGACAGATTTGATAGCATGAAAGACTTCAAGCATCTTCTCAACAATAAGCATTCTCAGGTTATCAAAGCGCTGAATGGCTTCACGAACAAACTCCAAGACATCAGCAGCTGCTGCTTCATTACTGTCACTGAGAAATTCCATTAACTAAAAGAAAAAAATGGATAACGATTACATATTTTCAGAAAGAAAATTATCTAAGGTTTAATAAGTAAATTAAACAAGTTTACAAAGAATATAAATAATACTTTTCAAATATACAACAAAATGTAAGTTGAGAGACAAGCACCATTATGTAAACAAAGTCATGATGGCTTTTCAGTTTATTACAAAACACATGATTGGGGCTTCCCTGGTGGCGCAGTGGTTGAGAGTCTGCCTGCTAATGCAGGGGACACGGGTTCGAGCCCTGGTCTGGGAGGATCCCACATGCCGCGGAGCGGCTGGGCCCGTGAGCCACAACTGCTGAGCCTGCGCGTCTGGAGCCTGTGCCCCGCAACGGGAGGGGCCACGACAGTGAGAGGCCCGCGCACCGCGATGAAGAGCGGTCCCTGCACCGCGATGAAGAGTGGCCCCCACTTGCCGTAACTAGAGAAAGCCCTCGCACGAACCGAAGACCCAACACAGCCAAAAATAAAGAAATAAATAAATAAAGTAGCTATAAAAAAAAAAAAAAAAAACACATGATAAAACAGAAGCTGGAAATCCACAATTCAAAATAAATTAACTGGACACATCTAAGTTGTAACTAAAAGTAAAATCATTTTAGAGAAAATTCAGAGCTCAAAGTCAAAATTTCAAATTACAATAACATACCTCATTTATCTGACAATGACAGAAAAGAAAATATTCTGGGTATGTTAATTTTTCCTCTAATTAAATCCTTCAACTTTAAGAGGTAAAATCCCACTGAATGATCTATACACACAGAATAATTTTACTTTAGGGAACTGTAACAAACATTAATTGCAATAATATGTGGAAGTATTTTTGTCACTATTTTTTTTTTTGTTTATTTTTTTGGTGAAGATGTAAGAGAAAGAAGTCGGAGTCCTTATCCTTTTGAGCTTAATAGTAAACATAAAGATCCCTTCTGACCATGAGATTATTGATTACAGACAGTTGAGATTTCCGGAGTTTAACTGTTAAATAACTAGAATTTCTTAATTTTTATTTTTAGAGAATTTCAAAATTAAGATCATTGGAATTACATACCACAGGAATAACATTTGCAGCCATATCTGGAAATCGGACGGAACAGGAATGCAATGTTCGCACAAGGAGTTGTCTGTATTTGTCAGTATCTTCATGCTCTGACACATTATTTGTTTTAATCACTTCCTTCTTAAGGACAATAACCAGCTACAGAACAAAGTAAAAATAAGTGAGAATGACATCATGTTTGGCTTGACGGCTTACAAAGTGCTGTCAAAGTTTTGTTTTACCTCTTCGACATTCCTAGAGGAGACAAGATCCAGTGCTAACTGCAGAGTTTTCTTGCGTACTTCTAAGTCTGGTGTGCTCAGTACTCTTAGGATGTCCATAACCAGATCCTGAAAAAGAACAAAAAAATCCAGAATTAACACCAGTATTTCTAGTCACAAGAAGAAAATCCTAACTGTAGAATAGAGGATTCTGTCCCTCATGACCTTAATTCTTTGATCTATAACAAAATCATTACTGGTGGAAAAACCAGATAATTTGAGTCGCCTGATATAAGGCAATATGAAGTATATAATATCACATATGATGCATTCACACTGAAAATGTTTACTCGTGACTCTATCAAGCTTTAGCTCAAACTTACAGTTTATAGGAAATACAAAAGTCAGAGGAACAAGCTAAATGCACAAAGAAAGTAACCAGACACATCCAGAAGGAGACCAGACATTTGGTCTGGTCTCTTGAACAAGTCAGTGTCATGAAAAAACGATACTGCTCAAATTAAGAGACTTAAGGAACCATACATCACAACCACATACATCACAACCAGATGTGATGTTTGGTCATGAACTGGAAAAACCAAACTAAAGGGCGTTTTAGGGACATCTGGGAAAACTGAATAATATTAAGAAATTATTAGCAATTTTGTTAAGTGTGATAATGTTATTTTGGCTCTGCAGGAAACCGTAATATTTTAAAGGAGCATAATTAAAAATCTATAGCAAGTAAGTATTTTTAAATACAGCAAAACAAAATGTTACTTCTTGAAAACTTCTTATTTTTAAAAATTTCTCTGATAAAAATGTTCTATAAATTTTAAGAATGAATGAACTGTATAACCTTCACTTACATCTGCCAGTTGTTAATATCTTGTTACATTTGCTTTGTCATACTCTCTCTACTCCTAAATGTTTTAGTGTATACTCAAGAATAAGAAAAATTTCTTATATAACCACCGTAAAATTCTCAGAGAACTTAACATTGATAACAATACTATTAACTAATAGAGTCTATATTCACATTTCTCCAACTGTCCCAATAATGTCCTTTATAGCAAATTTTTTGTTGTTATTCTGATCAGCATTGTTATTCAGGATCAGCATTGAATTTAGCTCTATTTGTACCATGGGGCTTTATTTTTATAACAATCATTCTCACAGATTAAATAGGTATGCTGATAATTTTCTAGAATTTAATCATCTTTTATTCTCAGTTGGTATAATTATTTTCCAAGAAATGTAAATTATATTAAAATTAAAACAAATATATCTCTACTGCTAAGAACACCAAGTGCAGTACAAATAGAAAAGACAAAAGGTAACATATTAATTCATGTTAGAAATGTTTTTTTATAACAAAGACAATACCCCAAAAGGCTATGGTGCTTCAAGAGTTTCACCTTAGTTGACCAAAATTTAAACTGCCCAATCTCCAAGCATTTAAGTTAACCAAGACAGTAAGTCTTAGGAATTATCTCAATTTGAAAAAAGATTTTATTGAGGATTTCTCTCTTTTACAAAATACTTACCTGTAGTACTCGTTCATGAGCAGGATGTTCTTTCAATTCTATCAATCGATCCAGAACTATGAGCTTTACATTGTTGTCACTCTCCTTAATAATTAAATCAATGTAACACTGAGCAGCAGCCTATATGAAAAAAGAAATATATTTTAAGAACACATTCACCTACCTTAAACACAGAATCTGAAAATAAGAAACAAATAAAGCCTCCAAGAAACCAAACTACATTTACCACTCCTGCACTAAAAGTTTATGCATTTTTCCCAGAGGAATGTGTCCATCTATTTCCCAAGTTCTAACAAATTTCACTATTTTTTCAAGGTTACAAAAAATCAGAAGCATCACAAATTAAAAGGATGAAAAGGGGCTGTTACAGGCAGAAACACTTGTTAACGGGCAAAAATTAAGGGCTGAACCTAAGGAACAAGGCAGAAAAAAGCTGACAGAGAATCCCAAATAGTTTAGCTATTGAGCATCTTTTAGTTTAGGTGCAAACTCTAACACACCTGCATTACAGTACAGAAAAATCAAGAATATAAAGATGGCCCTGAGTCATTAAAAGCAAAGGACAAAGGAGCAAACCTGAAAGAGCTCCCAATGACCAAAGCTGGAACAATTTGATCAACAAAATAAATAATAATATTGGATTATAATCCTCAGAATAAAATATCCATATTGATATAAAGAAAGAAAGAAGGAAAGGAGAGAGGTGGGGAGGGAAGAAAGGATGAAGGAGAAGGGACAGGTCCTCCTTGTGGAAGAACTCCAAATAATACATGTAGAATAAGGGTAATAGAAAATCACCATTAGAATATCATAGTAGTAACTGCTGTAGAAAAGATTCACTGATAGTTGCTAAAATTAGTTGGTGTAAGTCTGAAGAGAAATAGGATATTTGTACAGTTTCAAAGTATCTTCTCAAGATATTGATTGATTACAAAAGGAAAAATCATAACTCAACAGTGGAGAAATCTGGCAGACACCACCCTAACCAAATGATCAAGGTTAACATCACCAGTAAGACGATTTATCAGCATCATATACTCCTAGATATGATACACTGAGAATGGTGCATCACTTCTGTGGTATTTCCGCCCCCCAGCCCAGATGCATAACCTTAATCTGATTAGGAAGAAACACCAGACAAACCAAAATTAAGGGATATTTTACAAACAAACTGACCCAGTACTCTTCAAAAGTGTCAATGTCATGAAAAACAGGGAAGGGCTGAGGAACTGTCACAGACTGGAGGACGCTAACACATGATAACTAGATGTTACTTGGGATCCTAAACTGGATCCTGGGACAGAAAATGATCTTTAGTGGAGAAACTGGTGAAATCTGAATAAAGTCTATAGTTTAGCTAACAATATTGTTCCAATGGTAATTTCTTAGTTTTGACAACTATATAATTGTTATGCAAGACATGAACATTATGGGAAGCTGGGTGAAGGGTAATGGGAACTTTGTCCTAGTTTTGCAACTTTTCTCTAAGTCTAAAATTATTTCAAAATAAAAAGTTAAAAAGAATTTTTTTAAGTATTGGTGGCGAAAGCAGTAAATTCTCCTATTTATACAATCTGGCTTTCTAGAACACTTCATTCTATGAATATAGCAGGGGTTCTTCACATAGTCTTGATAGAGTAAACTAAAAAAGAGAAATATTTCATTGTTGAAAATATTCACTGGAACTTTTTTAGGGTCCGTCCTTTAGGATCCAGTATCCATTTTCCTAGATCTAGTTTTTAATGTGATTAAAGTATGGGGGGAGATCTTAAAATACCAGTATCATTCTCCAGAAACTAGAAATATTGCTATTCTCTCTCTGTCTCTCTTGCTCTCTCTCTATATACATGTGAAAGCAGAAAGAAAGAAAAGAAGGAAGGTCAGACTATGTAAGAAATCAAATAATTTTCTAATATTTGTAGTTATTTCTATGCCATGTAATGCCGTGTAACCACACAGTAAACTGCAATGTCACTAAATCATAAGTCATAAGATAGCATATCTATCATCTAATTGGCACCCCCCCCAAGAAAAAAAGCAGTACCTTGATTGCAGTAGGTGCACTAGAGAGTGTCACTAATGTTCCAGCGGCTTCATATTTTACAGCAGGGCTAGATGACTGTAGTAAGTTATAGATGCAGCGAATGAAACGAGCCCTTTCTGATGGATTAGCATGACAAACCTGGAGAAGAAAACATTTAGGTTTCAATCGACTGCAGGAACACTTGCTTTCAAATAGATTTTTTAAATAGATATCAGCTTACGGGATGCTAGTTTTCTTAATTTGAAAGCTAAGAATAGTCTTATAAGGACACCTGAAGATGTCGGCCAATGTCGGATGAGACTCTGTGACACAACACTGGTAATTTCAGAAAGAAATAGGTTTTACTTTAAATAATTGTTACAGCTACTCAATCCATTTATTCATTCAATAATACTTTATATTTCCACTCTTTCTATAAAGATTTTTAGATGGCTCATAATTAAAGATATGCATACTATACACAAGTGAAATAGAAAGAGAAAATGTAAAGTAACAAAGGAAGGACAACACATTAACTAAGCACACTAATATTGGTACTGTAATAGGTATTAAATTCGGTCCTACATTTTTATTCTGGATGTCATGTCAAAAAGGGAAACATACAGTCAGCTCTACCCACCACCAGAGCCTCCCATCAAGCCTCTTAGATAGCCTCAACCACCAGAGGGCAGACAACAGAAGCAAGAAAAACTACAATCCTGCAGCCTGTGGACCAAAAACCACAGTTACAGAAAGACAGAGAAGATGAAAAGGCAGAGGGCTATGTACCAGATGAAGGAACAAGAAAAAACCCCAGAAAAACAACTAAATGAAGTGGAGATAGGCAACCTTCCAGAAAAAGAATTCAGAATAATGATAGTGAAGATGATCCAGGACCTCGGAATAAGAATGGAGGCAAAGATTGAGAAGATGCAAGAAATGATTAACAAAGACCTAGAAGAATTAAAGAACAAACAAACAGAGATGACCAATACAATAACTGAAATGAAAACTACACTAGAAGGAATCAATAGCAGAATAACTGAGGCAGAAGAACGGATAAGTGACCTGGAAGACAGAATGGTGGAATTCACTGCTGCGGAACAGACTAAAGAAAAAAGAATAAAAAGAAATGAAGACAGCCTAAGAGACCTCTGGGACAACATTAAACGCAACAACATTCGCATTATAGGGGTCCCAGAAGGAGAAGAGAGAGAGAAAGGACCAGAGAAAATATTTGAAGAGATTATAATCGAAAACTTCCCTAACATGGGAAAGGAAATAGCCACCCAAGTCCAGGAAGCGCAGAGAGTCCCATACAGAATAAACCCAAGGAGAAACACGCCGAGACACATAGTAATCAAAGTGGCAAAAATTAAAGACAAAGAAAAATTATTGAAAGCAGCAAGGGAAAAACGACAAATAACATACAAGGGAACCCCCATAAGGTTAACAGCTGATTTCTCAGCAGAAACTCTGCAAGCCAGAAGGGAGTGGCATGAAATACTTAAAGTGATGAAAGGGAAGAACCTACAACCAAGATTACTCTACCCAGCAAGGATCTCATTTAGATTTGATGGAGAAATCAAAAGCTTTACAGACAAGCAAAAGCTAAGAGAATTCAGCACCACCAAACCAGCTCTACAACAAATGCTAAAGGAACTTCTCTAAGTGGGAAACACAAGAGAAGAAAAGGACCTACAAAAACAAACCCCAAACAATTAAGAAAATGGTCATAGGAACATACATATCGATAATTACCTTAAACGTGAATGGATTAAATGCCCCAACCAAAAGACATAGACTGGCTGAATGGATACAAAAACAAGACCCATATATATGCTGTCTACAAGAGACCCACTTCAGACCTAGGGACACATACAGACTGAAAGTGAGGGGATGGAAAAAGGTATTCCATGCAAATGGAAATCAAAAGAAAGCTGGAGTAGCTATACTCATATCAGATAAAATAGACTTTAAAATAAAGAATGTTACAAGAGAAAAGGAAGGACACTACATAATGATCCAGGGATCAATCCAAGAAGAAGATATAACAATTATAAATATATATGCACCCAACATAGGAGCACCTCAATACATAAGGCAACTGCTTACAGCTATAAAAGAGGAAATCGATAGTAACACAATAATAGTGGGGGACTTTAACACCTCACTTACACCAATGGACAGATCATCCAAAATGAAAATAAATAAGGAAACAGAAGCTTTAAATGACACAATAGACCAGATAGATTTAATTGATATATATAGGACATTCCATCCAAAAACGGCAGATTACACGTTCTTCTCAAGTGCACACGGAACATTCTCCAGGATAGATCACATCTTGGGTCACAAATCAAGCCTCAGTAAATTTAAGAAAATTGAAATCATATCAAGCATCTTTTCTGACCACAACGCTATGAGATTAGAAATGAATTACAGGGAAAAAAACGTAAAAAAGACAAACACATGGAGGCTAAACAATACGTTACTAAATAACCAAGAGATCACTGAAGAAATCAAAGAGGAAATCAAAAAATACCTAGAGACAAATGACAATGAAAACACGACGACCCAAAACCTATGGGATGCAGCAAAAGCGGTTCTAAGAGGGAAGTTTATAGCTATACAAGCCTACCTAAAGAAACAAGAAAAATCTCAAGTAAACAATCTAGCTTTACACCTAAAGAAACTAGAGAAAGAAGAACAAACAAAACCCAAAGTTAGCAGAAGGAAAGAAATCATAAAGATCAGAGCAGAAATAAATGAAATAGAAACAAAGAAAACAATAGCAAAGATCAATAAAACTAAAAGTTGGTTCTTTGAGAAGATAAACAAAATTGATAAGCCATTAGCCAGACTCATCAAGAAAAAGAGGGAGAGGACTCAAATCAATAAAATCAGAAATGAAAAAGGAGAAGTTACAACAGACACCGCAGAAATACAAAACATCCTAAGAGACTACTACAAGCAACTTTATGCCAATAAAATGGACAACCTGGAAGAAATGGACAAATTCTTAGAAAGGTATAACCTTCCAAGACTGAATCAGGAAGAAACAGAAAATATCAACAGACCAATCACAAGTAATGAAATTGAAACTGTGATTAAAAATCTTCCAACAAACAAAAGTCCAGGACCAGATGGCTTCACAGGTGAATTCTATCAAACATTTAGAGAAGAGCTAACACCCATCCTTCTCAAACTCTTCCAAAAAATTGCAGAGGAAGGAACTCTCCCAAACTCATTCTATGAGGCCACCATCACCCTGATACCAAAACCAGACAAAGACACTACAAAAAAAGAAAATTACAGACCAATATCACTGATGAATATAGATGCAAAAATCCTCAACAAAATACTAGCAAACAGAATCCAACAACACATTAAAAGGATCATACACCACGATCAAGTGGGATTTATCCCAGGGATGCAAGGATTCTTCAATATACGCAAATCAATCAATGTGATACACAATATTAACAAATTGAAGAATAAAAACCATATGATCATCTCAATAGATGCAGAAAAAGCTTTTGACAAAATTCAACACCCATTTATGATAAAAACTCTCCAGAAAGTGGGCATAGAGGGAACCTACCTCAACATAATAAAGGCCATATATGACAAACCCACAGCAAACATCATTCTCAATGGTGAAAAACTGAAAGCATTTCCTCTAAGATCAGGAACGAGACAAGGATGTCCACTCTCACCACTATTATTCAACATAGTTCTGGAAGTCCTAGCCACGGCAATCAGAGAAGAAAAAGAAATAAAAGGAATACAAATTGGAAAAGAAGAAGTAAAACTGTCACTGTTTGCCGATGACATGATACTATACATAGAGAATCCTAAAACTGCCACCAGAAAACTGCTAGAGCTAATTAATGAATATGGTAAAGTTGCAGGTTACAAAATTAATGCACAGAAATCTCTTGCATTCCTATACACTAATGATGAAAAATCTGAAAGAGAAATTATGGAAACACTCCCATTTACCATTGCAACAAAAAGAATAAAATACCTAGGAATAAACCTACCTAGGGAGACAAAAGACCTGTATGCAGAAAACTATAAGACACTGATGAAAGAAATTAAAGATGATACCAACAGATGGAGAGATATACCATGTTCTTGGATTGGAAGAATCAACATTGTGAAAATGAGTATACTACCCAAAGCAATCTACAGATTCAATGCAATCCCTATCAAATTACCAATGGCATTTTTTACGGAGCTAGAACAAATCATCTTAAAATTTGTATGGAGACACAAAAGACCCCGAATAGCCAAAGCAGTCTTGAGGCAAAAAAATGGAGCTGGAGGAATCAGACTCCCTGACTTCAGACTATACTACAAAGCTACAGTAATCAAGACAATATGGTACTGGCACAAAAACAGAAACATAGATCAATGGAACAAGATAGAAAGCCCAGAGATTAACCCACGCACCTATGGTCAACTAATCTATGACAAAGGAGGCAAAGATATACAATGGAGAAAAGACAGTCTCTTCAATAAGTGGTGCTGGGAAAACTGGACAGCCACATGTAAAAGAATGAAATTAGAATACTCCCTAACACCATACACAAAAATAAACTCAAAATGGATTAGAGACCTAAATATAAGACTGGACACTATAAAACTCTTAGAGGAAAACATAGGAAGAACACTCTTTGACATAAATCACAGCAAGATCTTTTTTGATCC
The DNA here is from genome assembly GCF_949987535.1 of Balaenoptera acutorostrata. Taxonomy (NCBI): domain Eukaryota; kingdom Metazoa; phylum Chordata; class Mammalia; order Artiodactyla; family Balaenopteridae; genus Balaenoptera; species Balaenoptera acutorostrata. The sequence goes on along the minus strand of NC_080072.1, from coordinate 42,972,857 downwards.
ACCTCCTAGAGTAATGGAAATAAAAACAAAAATAAACAAGTGGGACCTAATGAAACTTCAAAGCTTTTGCACAGCAAAGGAAACCATAAACAAGACGAAAAGACAACCCTCAGAATGGGAGAAAATATTTGCAAATGAATCAACGGACAAAGGATTAATCTCCAAAATATATAAACAGCTCATTCAGCTCAATATCAAAGAAACAAACACCCCAATCCAAAAATGGGCAGAAGACCTAAATAGACATTTCTCCAAAGAAGACATACAGATGGCCACGAAGCACATGAAAAGATGCTCAACATCACTAATTATTAGAGAAATGCAAATCAAAACTACAATGAGGTATCACCTCACTCCTGTTAGAATGGGCATCATCAGAAAATCTACAAACAACAAATGCTGGAGAGGGTGTGGAGAAAAGGGAACCCTCTTGCACTGTTGGTGGGAATGTAAATTGATACAGCCACTATGGAGAACAATATGGAGGTTCCTTAAAAAACTAAAAATAGAATTACCATATGACCCAGCAATCCCACTACTGGGCATATACCCAGAGAAAACCGTAATTCAAAAAGACACGTGCACCCGAATGTTCATTGCAGCACTATTTACAATAGCCAGGTCATGGAAGCAACCTAAATGCCCATCAACAGACGAATGGATAAAGAAGTTGTGGTACATATATACGATGGAATATTATTCAGCCATAAAAAGGAATGAAATTGAGTCATTTGTTGAGACGTGGATGGATCTAGAGACTGTCATACAGAGTGAAGTAAGTCAGAAAGAGAAAAACAAATATCGTATGTTAATGCATGTATGTGGAACGTAGAAAAATGGTACAGATGAGCCAGTTTGCAGGGCAGAAGTTGAGACACAGATGTAGAGAATGGACATATGGACACCAAGGGGGGAAAACTGCGATGAGGTGGGGATGGTGATGTGCTGAATTGGGCGATTGGGATTGACATGTATACACTGATGTGTATAAAACTGATGCCTAATAAGAACCTGCAGTATAAAAAAAACAAACAAAACAACTAATACTAAACTTTCATTGGGTTATTTGTATGGAAATATGTTAATATAAATGTTTCAGACATTACATGAAATTTCTAAAAATCTTATATTTGTATTTGTATGGAAATATGTATGGAAATAGGTTAATATAAATGTTTCAGACATTACATGAAATTTCTAAAAATCTTATATTTGTATTTGTATGGAAATATGTATGGAAATATGTTAATATAAATGTTTCAGACATTACATGAAATTTCTAAAAATCTTATATTTGTATTTGTATGGAAATATGTATTGAAATATGTTAATATAAATGTTTCAGACATTAAAAAAAAAAAAAAAAAAGGGAAACATGATGGATTATATAAATCTCAACAGCTGATAAAAGAAAAATACCAATTCTTAAATAAAGCAAGAAAGATAATCTCTTTTTCAAGTACTACTACTTATTATTTGGGGCCATATTCGATGTTGGGAAGACAACTATAATTTTCTATCCCGTTCTAAATGCATCTTAATACCTTTACCTGTGAAGCAAATATTCCTTACTTTTTCTCTTTTGAAGTCAGTATTTATGTTAGATTTTCCTAAAATGTATACAGTCAAATCTCCATTACTCCAACATGACTCAAAACTTCTTCCCTCTTACTATAACCTGGACCCTACCAGACAAAGAAGTCACTGGATAGCAGAGAATCCCTATTTTTGAGACTCTCAGTGGCATCCCTAAACCATACACATGAATTATATTTATATATATTACACATATTATATTTATATATTTATAGTTCTGGTTTCATCTTAAATGCCAGTTCCAAATGACTGGGTACCCTGTGTTGAAAGGGGCCTCTTTCCTGCAGAAGCAAAGAGGCTGTAATGAGTGAGAGTGTCTGCTAGGGGTATTCTGTCCATGCCATCCTATTCAATAAAAGTCATTCCTAACAAATATTTTTGTTGGCCTCCAATGGTATCAATAGCAAAACTGGATGTTATTGCATCTTTTATTTTCTCAGAACGTTAAGATGCAATCAATTCTTTCGAAGGATATATCAAATTAAAATGTTGCCAATAAAGTACTTCATTTTAAAATCCAAATCTCTAATCTAGTTTTAAACTTTCTGTGAGTCAATGGCTTACAATGTCATATTAACATATTTAAAGTCTTTCTATTCTCTTTTACAAACAGGAACACAAAAATTCTTAAGACTTTTTTTTGGTTTGTTTTTAGATTTCCAAAGTAGTCTTGTGTGGGGACTGCCCTGGTGGTCCAGTGGGTAAGACTCCATGTTCCCAGTGCAGGGGGCCCAGGTTCGATCCCTGGTCAGGGAACTAGATCCCACGTGCATGCCGCAACTAAGAGTCCACATGCAGCAACTAAGAAGTCCCCATGCCACAACTAAGAGTCCACATGCCGCAACTAAGAGAGTCCACATGCTGCAACTAAGACGTCCGTGTGCCGCAACTAAGAAGTCCGTGTGCCCCAACTAAAGATCCCACATGCTGCAACTAAGACCTGGTGCAGCCAAAAAAAAAAATTAGTCTGGTGTGTATTCAAGAAAAGATCTTGACTTTTATTTCAAAGCCTAATTCATAATCTATTCAGTGACTTAGCAGTACACAACAATTTCTTCGCAGCTGTATTGGGTCAAACCATGAGTTTTCATAGAATTCTTTATGGAGGTTTAGAAAGAATGGAAGTATTTGGAAAATATGATAAAACAAAGGGGGTGGGGAAGACTTTTAGGCCATGATATAAAATATTTCTACTGTTAAAACATATTATCCTAGCAATTAAGCAGCATCCCAGAGACTACTTAACCTTATCTCAAACTCTTAATTTTGCCCATTAAGGATTAGTCTTACCTTATAAATTAGTTCCACAATAACCAACTGAAGAATGTCTCCAAATGTCTGAACTTGATCAATACAAGTACTTAGGTAATCCAAAGCTCGATCCTGAAAAAATAACAATATATTTATCAAACTCAACCTCATTCAATAAAAGGACTTAATGAACTTTAAAAAATATATACAACTAAATCTAAAACAAATGAGGAAATGAGGGCAAAGGAAAATTAATTGAAGGAAAAAAATGAAGGTTAACACATAATGTAAAAGTCAAATCTATTTTCTAGAAATGGGCCACAAATCTAGGGTCTGAATTTTCTAGCAGCTAAACCAAGTAGAAAGACATTATGTATTACATGATTCAGGGTATCCACACAATCAAAACAAACCAACTGCTTATGAGCACAGTTACTCCTATTTCTGAGACCCAAAAGAAAAATCTTATTCTCACACACTGAACACTGTGATATAGAGAACTATGACCTCAACAATAGCTCTACAGTAAAAGTATCAACAAGTTTTATTGAACTATTTCTGATTATGTCCCTTCATGCAGGTAAACAGCATAACAGCAATAACACAGGTCAATAAAACCAACTTTAGAGAACGACAAACATTGTGGCCCAAATAAGCAGCTTTCTTATAATCTCGTTTACAAAGATAAAATGATAGCATCTAGATTTCAGAGGAATGGATAGATTCCATACTTTCCAGTCTTCATGCATATTTTGATAATAAATACTGGATGGTACAAATTCCGAGATTAGATGCCACCAAGGTATGCAGAGTCACTGCTAACCAGCAGAAGAATAAACTTTAATCACCAGCGAAGCTGGATGTACAGCTGACATTTACTTACGAAGTTTGAAAAGCCTAATAAAGACATATCTACACTGAAGTCCACCCTCTTTTGAAGCTATGGCTCACGGACCCTATAAAAAGCTACTATTTTTCTCCGTTAAACAATTTTAGATCTATACTAAAAGAAGAAAAAATAAAGCCCCAAAACAGAGTGCCACAGCACATGCCATAATAATTTCAGTCTGGAAGAACTGTAAAGTGGCTGCTATTAAAAGCTTCTCTGATGTTTACTTTAAAAAAAAAGAGTATATACTTAAGCAATATTCCACAGAAGGAATTTTTTTAAATTCTATTTTTATATAAATTAAGTTAAAAAATCTAAAAAAGTCAAAATATACAAATCACATGTACTATAAACAAAATTATTGACTAAAAACTTAATTAGGCCTCTGAAATATCTTTAATTCTCATTTAAATACAGTCATAAAAGTATTTTTTAAAAAGTACTTCACCTGATCTGCATGAATAAGCATCATAAATGCATTTCTTTTGCAACTTGCATCCTTCTCATTCACCAGAAAATCATGTATCAGTTCAGGAGCATCAGGTATAAGATGTTCAAAATTTCTTGAAATAAAACAGGTAATATCCATATTTAATAAAAATCTACTTTGTTATTTTAGTAACTCTCTGGACACTACCAAAATTAACCTTTATCAAACCTTATAACACTATCAATTTTTTTGCTTTTCAAAACTTCAAATCAATTAGAAAATTTTGAGTATGAATCAGAAGCTTACATCTTCATCTATTAAGTTATCAAATTATATGTTTTCTAATTCAGTACAGAAAAAGCTGATTTATCCAACATGCTATCAACCGAATAGCTCTAACAATTCTCTTTCATATACTCTAGGGATATAATGTTGATGCTCATAATGACAACCTCAAGGTACTGAAAGATCCTTCATTAAGAATTATTAGAGAAAAAAAGTCCCTTGAATTTTATTAATTATGCACTGTATTTATTTACTTATTTACTTACTCCTTTTTTTGAAAATTTAAACTGTTTGCAGTATACAAAACAATGAACACCAGCTTAATAAAAATGGTCACCTAGCTTTAACAATGATTAATTCATAGTCATTTTTGTTTCACCTACATCTCTAATTACTTCCTCTCCTTCCATATTATTCTTAAGCAAATCCCACACCATGTTAACACTTCTTCTGTAAATATATCAGCATGCTTCTCTAAAATTAAGGACTCTTTCTTTTTTAAACTAATATTAATATCATTATCATATCTTAAAAACTGTAACAATTCCTTACTATCATCATATAGAAAGTGTTCAAATTTCCAACTGTCATGTCATGATTTTTGTGTGTATATTGTAGTTTAAATTCTGAAATTTGTGTAGTCTGTATGGTAACTTTCAAAGAACTCTACATTATTAACCAGAATACCACTTTTCCTAACAGACAACAAAATCTAATGTAACAGTAAAAGAACTGTGAAATTACTTAACAATCAACTATTAAAGTACAAAGACATTTATATAAATTACATTCTAATTCTAAATAAATTGACACCAGTGACTATAAAAACCAAGCATTCCAGCCTCATCTAACTCATTCTTTTAAAGTCCAAACTTTAAAACTGCCTTTTTAGAATGGCTTTTAAAGTCCAAAATCTTCAGCTTTCTAAGGACAGCAATCAGCTGAGAATTGCAACCCTTCCTATTAAAAAAAGTTCCCTCCTTAAGGCTTCTAAGTGTAAAAAGACTCACATTCCACAAAAAGAGAATTCTAAAATAAGGTCAAAATCTCAAAGCTATGGGCTAAGCAAGTTAATAAATTAATTAATTGGGCTGGAGTACTAAAATTGAGAATGACAGGTAGTGTCATAAACTGGAAAGTGCACAACCTGTTTAAAGGGGGCCATATTCACTTTCAGCAAATTGTCATTATGCAGAAACCAGGACCCAGTGTGGCCAGATCTTTCAACTTTTCAACGTTAACAACTTAATGATAATAAAGAAAAAATGTTCAGGCTAATCAAAACATATTTGCAAGCTACATACAATCTGCAAGGAACCACTTTGTAACTTCCAGTCTGAAAGACTGAACAGTCCTCACAGAACTAAGCCAAAGGAAGACCTTTATTTACCTATAGATAGTATAGATGGCCAAAACAGCATTTCTTCTAACATAGCTGTGTCGATGCTCCAAACAAGCACGGATAGCTGGCATTAAAGGTTCCAGCAATTCTGCCTCTTTCAATTTGCAAAGAAAACGAAGAGTAGATCCTCGAATAAATTCATTAGGATGTTGAAGGTCCTGATATAAAATTTTATATATGAAATGTTGAGTCCCAACATTTTACAAAAAACCCACAATTTTTAAATACAAAATTTTCCAATAAAAAAGTCAGAAAGTAGGTTTGAGGAAAAAGACCTAGATTATTACACAATTTCCATCACATTCCTGTTGATTAAAGCAAGTTTTACTTATCACATCAATGTCTTATATTCTGTGTGTCATTGTTTTTTTATTAGTAACATATAAAATGCATGGGAAGTGTCTGAAAAAAGTAACAATAAAACTTTTCACAGTAACTTTTTACAACTTCAGTTCCAAATATCTACAACCTACATCTTACCCAAGATTTAATTTTAAAAATTAAAACAAAGCCCATTCCACCAACTTTACAATTATTTAAAAGTCAAAGCAGTATTTGGAAATAATCATGGTTTGGTTTACCTTTCTATATGCATCACATACAAGGATCATTTCATGTAAAAGTCTCCCATCTGGAGTTGTTTTAGGAACAATTTCCCAAAATACCAGAAGTAATTTTTTGATGGTGTGATCCTGAAGAGGTAGCACAAAGCGAATGATAGTCATCAGAAGTCCAGGAAGCTTTTCACCATTTAGAATCATAATGATTACTTTCTTCAAAGCTTCAGTCTTTGACTTCACATCTCCTTTTTCTTATTCAAAAATTCCAAAAAAAAAAAAAAAAGCACAATTATTTCAAAAGAAAATTTCTCAGATAATTTTAAAAGCAATTAACAAAATAAAACATTTTCTCACATTATCAGTGGCAATGGTAACAAAGGTACTAACCCAAGTGACAAGGGTTTTCCACCTGGCTTTGACAAAAACAAGCTGTACGACTTTATACAAGTCATTCATCTCTGAACCTCATGATTCTTTACACATAGTATAAAGGCACTGGATTAGATCTTTGGTCCCAAACCAATGGAGTTAATGCAGAAGCCATGAATCTACAGGTGCACTAAATAATGTATATCTCAAACACACATGTAGCTGTTTTTCAAAATTTAAACAGATGCTGTTATGTGCTTCTTGAATTCAAAGTAGCTTTTAGTCAGTGTGTATTTTCTAAACCAAAGTTACAACCACTATTACGGGGGTGGGGGTGGGGATCAGTGACATGTTTTCAAAATTAGGAAAAACCTCAAACTCAAAAAGGTTGGGAATTAATAGACCAGATTAATTCCAAAATCCCATCGTATTTCTACAGGCTACAAAACTTTAGAATCTTTCTTAAGAAATTACCTAAAAAATTGGAGGAAAATTAAAATGTACTGGATTAGTAACCATTATTTACAATAAAGGATGATGTATTTAAGATAAAATGCTAGTTTACTGTTACTTAACCTAAAAATATTTGCTATATGTTATGCAAAACAATCTATAATTTCACATCGTTATTACTGCATACTGAAGAATTTATGGTAAAAATCTTTTGGATCCAAAATTCGAAGATAGAAATATGAGACAAGCACACTCTACTACAATTGTTTAAATCATGACAATAACAAATATCTGGGAGAGGGAAGGAGGAAGAGGGATGATAAAAGTCTTTAATAATCAAGAGGAAAAGAAGAGAACTAGAAGTAAATTTTCAACAGAACATATGTGGCTATTAAAATAGTTCCTGTTGTTGCCAAAGAGACAGAGACTGTGAATGACTAACTGGTAGAGTTATAGGAAGGATTTAAGGTTCAGAAGAATCGTACTAGGTAAATCAAAAGTTCTTTCTAGCCCCCAAAAGCTATATATCTATTACCAACTTGGTATGATATCTTAACATGTTGAATAGAGAATATCCTCAGGTATTTGGACTGAGAACACAGTGAGGGTTACTGCCAAACTTATCCCATAAGGGTCAGTAGTTTTGTTTAAAACAGACTAACTTCTCATGCATCTTTCCATGCTTCAGAGTATTACAGCTCCTGCCACACATGAAAAAAAATTGTGTGCCGTATCAAATCAAGAAATGAACTAATGTAAAAGGATGAATAAGTATCAACCTGGGCAAACCTTCAGTTTTTAAGTCATGAGGATGACAAAAACAGCATCAGGAGAGAGGACAGTACTACAAAACTACAAAATAAGACAGATAGGCAAAGTTCTAAGTGGCTAAAGTTGTATTCACTGAGTCTAAACAGGTTTTCCTCTCTTTGTCCCAAAACTTCCTTTATGAATATAAAAAAAAAATTTTTTTTTACCTAATCTGTTTGATCACGTAAAGGACACAAAGTCCACAAGACAACACCCTATCACTATAATGCTGATGGCTTCTTTTGTTCCAGTTTTAGGCTACTTTTCATGAATTAGCAAATCCAAAAAGTTTAGCAGGATAAAAATCCACTTGTAACTAAAGGTTAAAAAGTTTTAAAAGTAAGTTTATTAAGCAAACTTGTAAAAAGTCAACACCATTTATTTCAAGTTCCCCTAACCCCAATTTCCATTTATTCTAACAATTCAAATTGAGGTGAAGAATGCTTCTTTCCACATACTCAAAATTTTCAGAACTTCTTTTCCTGTGTGAACACTATCAAAAACATAGAAATTTTCAAATATCAATTCAATTCACCAAAATATACTCCAGGGAATGTATAGTCATCAGGGCTCACATCCAGTGATTAAAGGTAAAGGGTAGTTAAAGCAACTCACTATTTCACCAAACAAAAGTATTTAATTGGAAGCTACTCCTAAACTTTTTCTCATCTCAACTCTTTTGCGATAAAGTAAAAAATATACAAAAAATTCAAGACTACTTATTTATTTATTTGGTAGGTGGCAGGTAGTTAAGAGTATTTTTACAGTTAAGGACAAGTTTTGTTCCAGCAATAAACACCAATAAAGTTTATTGTACCAGCAGTAAACTTAAGTATTCTGGGGGGTTAAAAATTAAAACTTTTAAATTATGAGAAAAAAATAGTACTGAAAGTTTATTCATTAATTTGCATTCCATTCTACTATCTAACATGAACATGAAAAAAAAAGGAAATACAGTACAGGTGGCTTTTGTAAACTAAGGATATCAGTTTAAATGCCATAAAAAAACATTTCTTTTTCCTTCTCTAAAAACAGACCTCAAGAGAAACCTAGTATTGAGTAACCTAAATCAGGAGATATTCCATTACTGCTGATTAAGAGGTGGGAATATGCAAGCAAAACATCATCTCCTTTCAAACTGCAAACTATCTTTTAAAAGATACTCTCAAGGTTTGAAGCATAATTTTCCCTCTAATCTGTTTTAAACAGTAGTTATCAGTTTAAGTTAAACTTATTTTTAGTAGTTCAGTCAAACAAGAATCATTATCTTGGAATATGCATTACTTAAAAAATTTCTGACAGAATCACTCACAAAAAGGAGATACAGTATACACTTTGAAAATTCAGAAATATAGTTTTTGTTTTCTTCTTCACATAAATGCTTTAAAAATGAAAAGCTTAAATCTTTCTGAAAAATATACATATATCTCAGTGTTGACTTACTTGTTCAACAGGTAGTGAACCCAAAGAACAAAGTTCTTTTGGTTTTACAAGCTAAGTAATATGAAGTTAAGTGCACAAAGGAATTAAAACATTCAAATACACATTCTCAACCTGTTATTTACAGAGAACTGTCAGCTACATTTAAACCAGACATTACGTTATCTTGAGGAATAGTTAAAAACTAAACCATTACATTTCTTTAGCCCCATACCACCATGTTATAAGCTAAACTGAGATGTTTTATTTCTAAAAACCAATATTGCAGGCCTAAAGGTAACACATTTTCATTTTTAATAAGACAAAGTTCTATTGAAGAGATCCTAAGAAAAAAATTAAGACAAAAATTAAGCATTTCTAATTATAAAGGAACTTGAAAAGCAAATGAGCTTTTTTTCATTTCATTTTCAAAGTATTATCAAAGTTTACCTAGATCATTTTTTAAGCTAATTTCAGAAGGTGGTTCTGAATCCATTGGCACGTTAATTAACGTATAGCATACGTTCTCAGCAGCCGTCATGGTTTCCGGTTATAGCCAACTCTCGATACAAGATTTAAAGATAACGGATGCCAAAAAAAACCTAGAAAAGTAAATACAAGGATATCATCACAAGCGAAAAAACAAAACAAAACCAAAAAACAAAAATAGAACCAGTAACTATCGTGATCTTTCTTGTCTTTAGTTCATTCAGTGTGGCTTATGAATTTTAAAGTATTAGAAGGGGAGAATCAATCTATGTTATGTTGCATAAAAATAAATCCTGATATATTAAAAAACACGCACTTGTCAGCCTTGGCCTAAGGTATATTATCTCCCACCGCACGATCCCGCCCGGGGTTCAGAATGCTGTACTGCAGAACTAAAGCCCACCATACAGTGACAGTCCCCCAGCCCTCCAGCCCATCGCGATATAAAAGTGATTTTTAAACATAATACACAATCTGAACTTCTGAAGTTAAAAGAGCCCGTGCACGAATACTCTGCTGAAACCTTAAAGAGCTTTATATGCGTTCATCCGTGGGACGCTTCCCCGTCCCTTCCCTCCTGCAAAGCAAGCCCCGGCCGGAAATGGCGAGCCCCGGCGCCCTGGGTCGGAGAAGACCCCCGGCCAGTACGCAGGCCGAAATGGGGCGTCCCGCCCAGAGCCTTCCAGTCCCGCGTTCCACTTCACCAGGCCCGGACGCTCGCGGCCTAGTCGCTCCCTTTCCGAAGCTTCCCGCTAGAGCGCGTTCCTCCGCCTCTGCCCAGCCCAGGACGACTCTCCGAGATTAGGGGCTTGCGGCCCGCTACCTGACTCCGAGGGGCAGCGGCTGGGGAAACCGGGGGACCGGGTCCTCCGGCTCCAACCCGCAGCAGCGGCGGCTGACCAGCAAAGTCCTAGGCTGACGTGGAAGGGGGTGGGGAACCGACCCAGGCCACAGCCACCTTAGCCCCTACGGCAACTCAGAGAGGACACGCATCTCCGTCCTGCGTCTGCGCGCTGCGAGTACGTCGTAAGCATTTCTAATTCTAAAAGAACTTCGAGTCTCTTCCTCTTCTCAAGCCCTCGGCCGCTTTAGGCCAAAGAGGGAGCTGGGAAAACATACTTAAGTTTTCCCTGCAAGCTTGGGTTAAGCGTTGAGGTTATTTAAACGCTACTTAGAAATTGTATTTTCTTCCAGAAACGGAAACAACCAAGGAGAAGAAGTGTTTGGACAGAAAGGAAAAACATTTTACAGGGCTCTGTGGCCCAGTGGCGAAGAACGCTAGACTGGGAGCTGGAATCCCTTTTCTAGCTTACCCACTAATAAACTGGGAAAGTAGCTAAATACAATTTGAGAAAGTAATTTCAGTTCTTCTAATAAGAGACACTAGATTATATGAAGATCCATTTCAGTTCTTAACGCTGTAGTCTGAATCTCTGCCTCTGCAGTTAGGCTGGAGTTGCTTGAACATCACAGTCGCACTGGTATGATTTCCGGTCCTTATTTAGTAACGGTCCCTTTCATGATCCTTTACAAGCACCTAGATTAAATTTTTTTAATCCTTCAAGGGAGACTGACAGTCAACTGTTTTAAAAGGATTTTACCGGTCTCCAAAGACCTAATTGTTATAGCTACAATCATAGTACCTGCGGTTTTGTCCATTTAAGGTTACACGTATCCCCCTCCCCCAAAGAGGGTTTTCTGGCCAATTATTAATAAATTTTTTTTAGAAACCTTAAGCAAAATACTGTGAATACAAAGAGGTCTGACAGAACCTGACCTTATTAATAGGCTCATCTCAATTAGGGAGATAGAACACAAATAGTGCTTCATCTATCTAGAATCCAGCTATTTTGAGATTTCTTCTTTCTGGAACCATCAAGCAAAAAATAAATTCTTTGAGAACCCAAAATATATCGCAAAGGCCATGTGCTCCTCAAATCCTGTACATTCATTTTATTAAAACTACTTTTTGTGAGATAATTGTAAAAATGACATTAATACAGATATCCCATCTTCACCTAGTTTCTTCCAATGGTAAAAAAAATCTTCCATAATTAGAGTACAATATCAAATCCAGGAAACTGACATTGATACAATTCACTCCTCCTCATTCAGATTTTACCAGTTTCACATGCAATTTTACCATTAGATTTGTATGATCACCACTGGTCAAGATATAGAATAATTCCATTACAAAGCTCCCTTCTGCTTTCTTTTTTTAATTTTAATTTTTATTGGAGTATAGTTGCTTTACAACGTTGTTAGTTTCTTGCTGTACAGCAAAGTTAATCAGTCATACATATATCCACTTTTTTTTAGATTTCCTTCCCTGCTATCCTTTTACAGTCACAGCCACTTCCCTCCTTAACCTGTGGCTACTACGACCCTGTTCCCCATCATTATAATTTTGTCACTTCAAGGATGTAATATAAGTGAATTATACAATATAACCTTTTGAGTTTGGCTTTTTTTTTTCACTCAGTGTAATTCCCTTGAGATCAACCCAAGGTATGTGTACAAGAAGTTGTTCCATTTCTATCTTCATTTTTAATACGGAATTTTCATAAATGCAGTTATCTGGTTCCCAAGCCCACTTATCAAGAACTGACAATCTATCAGCATGAAAAGAGGACCCAAAAGGCATAAAAACTAGACTTAGCAATAAGAAAGCTCGGCAGTTTGGGTCTGCGCTGAAAATTGTCCCTGGCGGTGTATATATATTATTGTATATTCTGAAATACAGAGCTTGTTGAACAGATATCAGGCTCTTATACAGCCTAATTCTTCCTCACTTGTTATAACATGAACTTTGTTTTGGGACTTTTTACTCTAGCATGTAATTATATCATTTTGAACACTTTATTTTTATTTCTTTTTATTGGGGTACAGTTTTACAATGTTGTGTTTGAACACTTTTTAAATTATAAATTGAGAGCAAGGACCTGTCATATACTAATAATTGAAAATTTTAGATGTCTAGAAAATCAAGGCCTAGAGAAAAGGGACTTGCCCCCAAGATCACAAAATGGTTAAACACTGAAAAAACTGGGATGAGAACCTGAATCCTGTCACCTACTTTACTGTCTCTTATTTTTAACTATACCAGTTCTTCAAAGATGTACATATAGATGCTTAATAATTCCAGTGAATTAAATGTTATCTTTATATTAAAGTGATAGGTTTTATGAGGACATTATTAGGAATTTTATTGTTTATTTAATACAGACTAAATGGAATGCCTGAGTATAACACACTAGATAAAACATGAAAAGGCATCAAAATGAACTCTCTACAGATAATGGAATTGAATCTTACTGGAGTGGGGAGGATTTTAAGTTCTAAAGTCAGTGTGTCAGACTAAAATTACATATTGAAAAAAAAATTACTAAAATTGCCCCCGAAGTACAATACAGATCAGTTTTTTTTTTTTCGGCTGAGTGCCAGCAAAGTAGTTGGTTTACGTTCAGGGAACAGGCACAAAAATCTCTCTCTCTCTCTCTCTCTCTCTCTCACACACACACACACACACACATTTAAACATAATTACTCAACAAAGACAGACGCTCACACAGTGAAAGGCACGTGGGAAGGGAGACCTGCTTGAGGAAAGAGCAATTATGAAATTTCTCACTTATGCTCCCTTGCCCAGACTGTACGCCGAGTCTGAAGGCAGGTAGGAGGACTCCCTCTTTCACTGTTTTGTGTTTGTGAGTTACATATCCTTGATGCGACTACATTGTAGGTCAAATGGTACTGGTGGCCTCATCTCAAGCTCAAATGGCGGTCTCTTGAGGCTGATTCCAGAGTGGAGACCAACATCTCCACATTCCTGTATTTAGTCAGAGGTCATTCCTTCAACAAGTGCCAGTTTCTCTTACCACTCTGCCTTCAAGAAGTCACAGAGAGATTTAAACCTACTAAGTCTCACATAAATTTTCCCACTTAACCTTCACAATAATTCTCCAAAGGATTTCCCTAAGGGAAGGCTAAGTAAATTGCTCAAAGCCAGTAACAGCTAATTAGTAGAATTAGGTCAAAAATCCAAGTTCCCTATCTATAAACAAACTGCTCCTCCCTAGAAAGATATGAATCTCAGAAAATAAAATAATTCTTCTAGGCTTCTTAGCAGCAAAATTCTGGATTACTGGCTTTGTTTTTTAAAACAGATTTCCTCTAATTTCATTTTGCATGATCTAAGATAAAAATTGTACTGCAATATTTACATACACAGTTCATAGGAATAATGGAAGACAGCCTAAAGATTATGCTGAAGTAGGGCTGGGCAGGATAAGAGGAAATGATGGTTTGGAATTAAATTTCCCTTTTGCTATCTTTGTAGAAATTCCCTGCACTGAGACCAGACCAGAGATATCACTACTGCCACCTGCTGGTTGGAAAGAAAAATCGTTCCTATGTCAACAATCTTCCTACTACTATTGTTAGAAAGTGGTAGTTTCTTAGGTTTTAATCAGAATCTCCAGGGTTGAACCCTAAAATTTGTATTCTGGACCAAATCTCCATGGATTCTCATGCAGCCAGTCCATACACTGGGGCATTAGTATAAGGCTGTTATAGATAAGAGGTAATATTTTTCCTGTCACTAAAAATAAGGCAATTTAATTTGGCAAACATGGTGACCACACATGATGATGACACAGCTGTAATCTCAGACTACTATTCAGAGTTGAAGCTGCTTAAAAAGCAAAACACCAATACATCAGCAGGTGAAACAATTTTATTTCACAGTTGTCTTTAAAACCACAAAGACACTATGTTCTTCATATAAAAACGTTAGTTCAGATAACTATACTTTCTAGAAAATGATTATAGAGACGCTCTTAAAGAAAATGCACCCTATTATATGGTTTTGGTGAAGTTGCTTGGAAAAAACTCACATCTGGACTGATTCCTAAAACACACCATTCCACCATTCTGCATCTTTTGGTTCAAAGTATAGGTTATTGTCATCAGTACGTGTTCCTGCATTCTTACATGTATGATAATACATATATAGACTGGTTTATCATTTAATGTTCCATTGGTTCGTCAGCCTTTTCTGCAGGTTCATCAGCAGGTTGAGTAGGCTTAAGAGAGGAAGAAAAAAGAAAATATGTAAAAAGAACACTTGACCAATATATACTTTTAATCATAAACATTACATTATAATAAAAAATTTGAGAAAAGGAGTTAGGAGACATTCTGGATACTCAATTTTGGTTCACTGTCCTATTAAAATTTCTGAACAAGGGGTTTTTAAAAAATAGATACAATTTTACAGTTCTGAAAACCTAAGCATCACTGAACAATTCCAGCATTTCATCGTACTTTGTCTTGATCAAGAATAAAGGCTTTCCTTTTATTATCACTACTAGCCTTAAAATACTGGCACATTTTAGACATTCTTTTCCTCTTTAGCACTAATGAACACAGCAAAAATATTTTCAAACAAAGCAGCTGTGTGGTACTCCACCGCATTCTTCCCAACAGTGCTGGTTCTCACCAATAGCAGTTAAATAATGCAAATCCTGCTCCTCCAAATACCAACAAGTTAAAAAAAATTCATGCTGTAGAGGAAATTCATGACAGTTTTTTTTTTTCAATTACACAGCTATCAAATAAGCATCTACAAAAGCAAATGTGTACTCTAAACGTTCAAAAAAAAAATTCTAGTATTTAACCTGAGATTCACCAATACTTCTTGATCCTTTTCTCAATATTTGTGAAGAGCCAACTTAGTTTCCCAAGCTGGTCCCCAATGAATTTTCTCTCAGGCCCCACTCTGTTAGGATCTTGGCTGGCCCTATGACTTGTTTTAACCAACAGAATGTACAGAAGTGATGCTGTGCCAGTCCTGGGCCTCAGCCTTAAGAATGCCTGGCAGCTTGCACTTCTGAGTTTTTGAACTTTTGCAACCTGCAAGAGATAATCTGGTGAAGGAAAGGCCCTGAGACTACGTGGACAGAGGCCCAGCGATCCTAGCAGAGGTCCCAGCCTTCTAGCTGTCCCTCTAAGATACCTAGCAAGTATGAGTAAAGAAGACGTGTGAGTAAAGCCATCTTGGATGTTCCAGCCCCACTCCCTCAACTGATTGGAACGTTTGAGAGACCCCAAATGAGATGAGCAAAAGAACCACCTAGCTGAGCCCATCAACCCACAGAAGTGAGAAACTGCAATAAGTAGCCAAATCACCCTTTTTGTGTTTTATGGACATCACTGACCCCTCAGTATTTTACTTTAGTCAGTTCTTAGTTTTCCCACTGCCACATGAATTATGAGCCTATCTCACTAATTAAAGACAAAAGTGGTAGATTTACACAGTCATGGTAGGAACAATAGAACTAAAGTCTCTTGCTTATAATTAGTTATATACCTGCGTCTTTCTCTGTGGTCTTTCTTCAAGACCTTCCAGGAAAGGAGACACATCATCATCATCATAAATCGTAAACTCCAAGTCTTTACCAACAATTCCAATGGAAACATTCTGAGGGGGGGAAAAAAAAAGGTAAAAATTAAAACTCAAGAGAATTTAGGTTGGAAAAATGCTTATGATAAAATGTTGGATGGAAAAAAGCAGAGTAAAAATTTATATAGCACTTGAATGAGACTTAAAAAATACTTAGGGAAAAAAGGAAGAAGAAAACTAGTCAACTTTTGTAATTTGCAGATTTAATATTCACTTTTTAAAAAATTTATTTATTTATTTATTTATTTGGCTGCGCCAGGTCTCAGTTGCGGCATGTGGGATTTAGTTCCCTGACCAGGGATTGAACCCAGGCCCCCTGCATTGGGAGCACAGAGTCTTAACTGCTGAACCGCCAGGGAAGTCCCTAATATTCACTTTTGATAATCATGAATAATTCCAAAGGTCTATGTCACCTAGAAATATGCAACTTTGTTCATAATGGGAATGAGAAGACCAGTGTGAGGGAACAAACCACTTTGCTAGGAAGTAACCCTAACTTCTAAGAAATAATCAAATTTGTTTCGTGTGTAAGTTAAGACATGATAGTTCTTAGGGAAATAAATTTTGGGTTCTAAAGTGTTGAATTTAGGGGAGTGAACTATGTTCTACATGGAAAAATTAAAAAGCAATTCTTAAAGTGTTCAGTGAACGCTAACCAGTGCAAAAGAGCTCCCGTAAGATTAAAATTTCAGCAAAAACTTGAGGCATTAAGGATATATATAGGGCATTCTCTATGATTCGGTAAAAATGTGAAATCAGGAAGCCAGATACCTGAGCAAACTTTTCCAAGTTGTAAATGTCAACAGTCAACTGTATACCCAAATTTTAAAAGACAGTCATCTTGGAGTGATGACATTATAGGTATTTTAAACAAATTAAAACAATTTAATGTACTTTCCTAATTTTTTTGAAAGAATATTATTTTCATAATAGAAAAAAGTGTTTAAAAAGATTATGCAGGCTATAAAGTCTTCATATGCATATTAAATATTAATTATCCATTCATTATAACAAAATGGATTTTATAATATGCTGACTGATCTCACTTTAGTTAATGATCATTAACCTCAAGGAGGCCTTTAGTGGTTGTTGTATTATACGGGTCCCTAGATCATTCAATCTCCCATTCCCTGGACAACTCTTTCTAATATTCTCCATTCTCCTTCCAGCTTAAAACCTTGTTCCTATTTCACTGAGAAAATAGAAGCAATCAGAAGAGAATGTTCACAAGCTCCCACAGTATCCACTCTTTTCTGTATCTATGTCCCTAGATTCTCTCCCTTCCTGTTACTGGGAATGAATAGCCCAATTTCCTCTCTAAGGCCTACCTTTCCACCTGTGTGCTCTTCAAGGTAACTGGTCTAGCAGTTTTTCTCATTTTTATCTTATATAAATGTTTTTCTTGATACTGGATTATTCTTATACCCATGCAGCAAACCTGCTGTAATCTCTCCCATCTTAAAAAACCAAAACAACAAAAAACCCTTTTTTCACTACATTCTCTTCCAGCCACCACCCCATTTCTCTGAACCCACAACAGAAAATCTCTTCCAAATGGCTGTCTCCAATTTCTCTCTTCTCATTTTCTCCTGACTCCTTTCCTATCAGGCTTTTACCCCACCGTTCCATTAAGATTGTCTAGTCAAGTCCCAGAGACATCACTGCTAATCTAATGGTTAATTCTCAGTCCACATCTTCCATGGTCTATTGGCAATTTTTCATTCTCTTTTCTTTGAAAGACAGTCGGCCCCTCTATCTGTGGGTTCTGCATCCTCAGATTCAACCAACCATGGATCAAAAATATTCGGGGGAAAAAAAAAATTCCAGAAAGTTCCAAAAAGCAAAACTTGAATTTGCTGTGCACTGGCAACTGTTTACATAGCATTTACATTGCAATTACAACTATTTACACGCATTTACATTGTATTAGGTATTATAAGTAATATAGAGATGATTTTAGGTGTACAGGAGGATGTGCGTAGGTTAAGATGCAAATACTATGCCGTTTTATATAAGGGACTTGAGCATCTGCAGATTTTGTATCCAAGGGGGGGCCCTGGAACAAATCCCTCCCCAGATTCCAAGGGACGACTGCAGTTTCTTCATTTGCTTTTAAGGATGCCTCATTTTCCAAGTTTTCCTCCCACCTCCCTCGTCATCTTTCTCAGTCCTTTCTGCTGATTCCTACTTACCTCCCAACCTCTAAAGGGTAGAGTGCCCTTAACCAAGTCTTCAAACCTCTTGTCTAAGTATTCGATTCTTTTAGAAATCTAATCCAGGCCAGTCTCTAAATGCTATTTCTACACAAAGACTCCAACATTTTTAACTCTAGGATAGACCATTCTCCACCAAACTCTAGGGGGTGAACATCTGATAACTGTTTATTCTATATCACCAAATGGACAAATAAGAGGCATTTCAAATCCTGTTCAAGTCCTAAACTAACCGCCTGATCTTCCTCCACAACCCTACCCCAAAACCTGTTCTCTAACTGTCTTATCCATCTCAGTAACTCATCAATCTCTCCTTCCTCTAATCCAGCCAAAAACCTGATTTTTTTTTTTTTTAAGCTCACACCCCACAACCAATTTGTTAGCAAACCTTTTTGGTTCTAATTTCAAAACATAAGCAAAGGTGAACCACTTCTCATCATCTCCAACTCTTATGGCTCTGCTCTAATCCACCACAATCTCTCACCTGAATTACTATAACAACCTTGAAACTATTTCCACCCATGTCCCCACTACAATCTGTTCTCAAAATGGCAACCAGAGTGACTCTTTTAAAACCTAAATCAAGCCATGGTATTCCTCTGTTCAAACTCTAACAGCCCACTTGGAGTAAAATCCAAAGCATCTACAATGGTTTATAGGACATACGCAATCTGGCCTCCATTACCTCTCTGACTTCATTCCTCCTCTTCCTCTTGATCACTGACTCTGACACTACCGGCCTCCTTGCTTCGAACACTAGGGACATTCTAGACTCAAGGCCTTTGTAATAATACTCCCTGGAAGAATACTCATCTAGACATCTGCATAGCTCACTCACTCACCTCCTTTAGATCTTTCCCTCAAATTTCACTTTCTCAGTGAGGCCATCCCTGACCACTCTATTTTAAATTATACCCACCACACCTCCTTCCTACACCCTATTTGTCACTCTTACTCCTCTTAACCTGTTTTATTTTTTCTATAGCATTTATCACCTTCTAATATCCTATATAATTTACTTGTGGGTATATTGTCTCTCTTCCCCCACTTGGATGTATGTCCCAAAAATGCCAAGATGTTTGTTATGTTTACTATATACTCTCAATGCCTACTGCCTGCATGTGGTAGGTGCTCAATGTACATATTTGTTAACTGAATTAAAAATATGACGATATTCCTACCTCTTGAAGAAATGAAGAATATTCTATCTCAGACATACTGCTTTTATTGTTTTATACTAAAAAGAAATGTTTAAAAATCATTTCAAAATCAGTCCCTTTTAGTGAACATCTTAAAGAGAGAGAATGAGCCAAGGCAACCAACTTGCAAATTAAAGAACTATAAGTATACAAACCTCTATTACTTACATTTATATGATAAATGATTAAACCGTAATGTTAGTATCTACAATTGGGAAATGTGATATTTACCTTTGTAGTTAGGTCCTGTTCTGCAGGAAGTGTCTCCCGTAAGGCACGCAGACCATGCTTAACCAGTTCATTCAAATTGCCTAAAATATAATAGATTAACAACTATTTCTTAATTCCATTTTCATGCTAGGCTTCTTTTATTTGTCAGCCCTATAGTCTGAAATCATGGTTTTAGTCACATACTAAATATATCATAATACAAAAACCCAAAAGTCTAAAGTTTGGCCATATAATCTTTTAATAATCTCTTATTAGATTGCTATTATTTTATTTAATGAGAGGATACATGATTTTTGTTACTGACTTTACCCTTTTCTTATGCTAAGTTAAATCAAAATCCTGATTCACAAATGATACAGCTCAAAGTTTCATATAATGTATTCTGTGGAATGCTCACCACTGTATTTGCTCTTTATAAAAGGAGCCTCCAACTCCTTGTATGTGGCCAAGTACAACTATCCTTGTGTAGTTTTGGCCCTGATGCCAAAACTACACAAGGATACCACAAGAAAGTAAAACTACAGATTAATATCCCTTATGAACATATACACAAAAAACCTCAACAAAATACCAGCAAACTGAATCCAGCAACATTTATGTTTATATAAACATTATAATACATATATATATAATTTATATTATACACCATGACCAAAAGGGATTTATCCCAGGAATGCAAAGCTGGTTTAATGTTCAAAAGCAATGCAATATACCACAATAGAATACAGGGGGGAAAAAAACCCACATGATTACCCCAATAGATGCATAAAAAGCATGTGTTAAAATCCAAGACCCTTGCATAAGCAAACTACTCAAAAACCTGCCCTATCAACACACCTTACATCTTTTACCTTTCTTTCCCACAGCTACACTGACTTCTTATTTATTTATGGAATACTTAATGCAGAATGTCTGCGTGGCTAAAAATAAGAATCTCAGAAAACTAAAAGTTGTAAACAGAACTTACAACTGGTAGCTAGTACAGTAGCTCTCAACTCTGGCTAGGGCACACTTACTTCAGACCAATTGAATCAAGAATCTTCAAGGTTAGGGACACATATTTATATTTTGAAAAAGTTCTACTGATGATTCAAATTACTGTGGTAGCCAGAGAAAGTAAAAGCTAGTATGTGTGACAGAAATAATATACACTTCATGGGCTTAATCTTTTTAAAAATTCTTTCTGTAAAGCAGATAGTTTTCTTCACTTAGAATACTGTATTTATTCACTACATAAAGACTGGAGGGGACAAGAAAAAAAAAATCACTTACACTCCATAAACTCTGACATATGTCTCTCCAAGTAAGTGCGAGCTGACTGAGAACGGGCTCCAATGGACATAGCTCTGCAGTCAAAATAGTTAGCAGATGGACAAGTTTGGAAAATGTGAGGGCCCATATCCTACAAAGAGAAGAATAATACACCACATAATTCTTGACTTTGATTGAGCTAAAAATTAGAAAACTTCTAGTCAGTTTTTTAAAAATCATTAAAATATAACAATACTCTATGAACTTACGTCATAACCAGCAATAAGCAGCCCAACACCATATGGTCTCCGGCCATATCGCTGCGTTGGTATCTGAGTTTCTTAAACTAGTTAAAGAGCCTGTTCTAACAAGGTATAAAGTACTATCTTTATTTCCAAATTAAACATTATTAACAAAGAACTCTAGTTTCTTAATTGCTGCATAATCTACCATAAGAAGAAGAAAATAAAAGAGAAATATTTATTTGGCTTAGTATTAAAAAATGTTTGGCTATCCACCAAATCCAAAGTGAGTGCTACCAAAATGACTTTCTCTGACGTAAAGAATCTCATTCATTTTGGATATAAGGGGCAAGGATTTTTTGGGAACATCTAGAACCACCAATAAAAAGTTTTAAATCTCCTCTAAAAATGATGCTTAGTTTTTCTGAAATTTGGCTTATCTCTATCTGGAAAATATTAATTGCTTATCTATAAGGGCTGATAAAAGAGCAGCCCAATTTCTTATTTAGACCCATTCTTCCGTGGTAAAACTTCCTACAACTCTCCTTCTAAAAATTTTAAACATTCGGCTATTGAAAAATGACTAACCTTAAAGTTTTCACAATCTTACCCATGTTACATATTATCATATTCCGAATAAGTAACGTAAGAATAAAGTATCAAAACCCTTTGAAGTCCACATCCATAAATGCTAAAATAAATGCATAAATAAAAAGGATACTGCTTCCAATTAGAGATACAAGACGAGACACAGGAAGAGGTCTGTCAAATACAAATCTGGAATCCAAACACTCCTGGCGCATAAAATTACTAAAAAAGAAACAAGAAAAATCAGTAATTTCAAATCACAGAGAGTTTTTCTAATCTAAATAATTTCATTTCTTTTTGCTTTCTTCCAGACATTTACATGAATTACATCCATACAAGGGAACCATAAAGACATGGCCACAAGGATGCATTTTTATACCAACTCTTCTTTCTAAATTGTAAATGACTAACCTTAAAGTTTTCATAATCTTACTATGTTTATGACTAAAATGTTCCTTAGCTCTAGATAACCTTTGTCTCAGAGCACTTTATAGAGAAGAAAAGGCTGAGCAAGAGAAAAAGAGCAATGTCTCTTCTCTTACCCTTCCCACCGTCAAGACAGTGCTTTTTTTCTTGAAAGCTGATGAAAATTTCCCCAATAGAACAAATACAAGAAATAGAATCCATAGTATGGCACTGTTAACATGTCCTGCCAACGTTACTTCTATCCATAAGCAGCACTCTAGAGGAGATACCAGACACTAGACTGTTGAGTATCACTCTTGAACCTGACAAGATTCAAGCAAGTATAACACAGGGGAAAAGGAAATTCATGCCTAACTATTAAAGCCAAGAGAATAAACAAGAAATGGATATGTACTTTTCTTTCATGCTGCTTTGTCTAGTTTATGTGTATGTCACATGTGATGATCAAATGTTGGCTGCAGGAACCAAGCTACTTGTTCTCTACTTTCATTTAAGTCCATTTCCCAGGGCTGTCTAAAACTGCATTGCCCAATGTGGCAGGTACTAATCACATGTGAATAGTGAGCACTGAAAAAGTGGCTAGTCTGAATTGAGATGTACCATAAGTACAAAATATACATGAAATTTCAAAGACTTAGTACCAAAAAACAATGTAAAACATCTCATTAATAAAGTTTTTATACTGATTACACGTGACACGACAATATTCTGGACAGAGTGCGTTAAATAAAATGTTTGACGGCGCAACATATATTACATTTTCAACAGCTAAAAGAAACTGTCACTAATAATGCTGTCACTATACTGCTGACCTAAGAGAGCAGGGGGGTTCGCCAGATAACTTAAAAATTTTAAACATTAGCACTATTATTTGCCCTTAGTGTTTATATTCCTTCTTTCCTAATTAAATCACAGACTTAAGAGATTACTTTTGGCTAACTACCTCCCACCTCCCAACACACACACCAAAAGACACTGTGTTAAGTGTTCTACATGTTAGGCTATTTATCAGTAACCTTAGAAAAAAACACTAAAAAAATTGAGAGTTTAAGTAACTAGATCAATATCAGACTAAGTGCTAAAAGTGGGGACTAAAGACTGTGTGATCCCAAAGCCCCAGCTCTTCATTTACACAACGCCCCTCAACTAGAAATAATCTTTATCTCCTCTGGTCTCTCACAGAGATATACCTGTTACTCTCCACTTTCTACCTTGTATTATAGATATTCTACTAGATTTTAAGTTCCTAGAAGATGAGATCTATGTCTGATTCACTTTTGTATACCCTGCAGTACCCAGTATTGAGCTTTGCAAAAAATAAATGTCAAATGAATACTGATGTATTAAACAAAGCAAGGGTAGTTCAGCTGATCCTTAGAAACCTGACAAAAGTGTCAAGCTCTTCTCAGACCTGATATCAAACAATATATACTGAGTTATCAAGTAACACATTATTCAATGACTTCTCAAAAGCGTTAATATGATTAATTCTATTAATTAATACTGCAGTGATCAAGAAATGGAATACTTAGTAACTGACTCCAAATCCATTAAGGTATTTATGATCTTAACTTATAAGCACTCTGGCAGACAACTTCTTAAAATACCTGGATCTTTTCTAGAAATGTAATCAATTATGAATCAAAGGGATGTTTTTGTTTTCCACGATCATACTCACCATAACAATCTAGCATCAGCAGTAAGTCCCGCAATTGAGATACCAATATGGTTATCAACATGGAGAATTTTTTTCTGATGAGCTGCAAGTTCTGACTGTGCTCTCTACATAGAGACATTATTTAAGACAGAAAAACAAGTTTACAATTTTATTATCTATATAGTGAAACTTATATTTGACAGCTGTTTTCTAAAGGAAGAAGATATATTTACTGCTTTACTTACCTTCAACGCAACCAACACTGCATGGGTTTTCGATTTCAGACCAACTGTGGCTGAACCTTGTTTGACAGCTTCCATTGCATATTCAATTTGATGAATCCTGCCCTAAAACAAACAAAAAAAACATACCTTAGAATCATCTTACAAGACCCTCTTATATATTTAAAATTAGAGATCCCAAAAATCAGGTGAACATAGTTAAACTAGGAAACTTGGGACTTCCCTGATGGTCCAGTGGGTAAAACTCCAATGCAGGGAGCCCGGGTTTGATCCCTGGTCGGGGAACTAGATCCTGCATGTGTGCTGCAACTAAGAGTCCGCATGTCGCGACTAAAAAGATCCTGCATGCCGCAACTAGGACCCAGCTCAGCCAAAATAAATAAATAAATAAATAAATAAATAACAAACAAAAAAACTAGGAAACTTACTTTAATGATACATTTAGGTTTCAGAAAAGTCTAAAGTGATTATATTCCATTTTCTCACTGCCCACAATCCCATAAGTTTCTAAACACATTGCAGCCACCAAAAACCACTTCATAGAAATAGTATAAAACATTTTACCTGAGGGCTCCAAACAGTGACATCATTGTCATACTGGTTACGAAACTGAAAGTAAATGAAAAAAGACTTATTAATATGAGAACGTTACAAATCCCAAATCTTAACAAGCTCTATCATTAAAAAATGTTCTTCCATCTGTTTTCATCTAACATTAACAAAAGACTGTTATTGCAACCTCATTGGAAGATTACTACTGTACTCAGCTGCAAACCAGTTTTACATTTACAAGGAGCTAGCTGGGCGGGGGAGAGCAGATCTAGATGGGACCTATCCTCCCAACCTATCTTCCAGTTCTAACACTGTCCATAGCACCCGCTTTAGGTTCAGTCAATTACTAAAGTTCCTATGTGTCCACTTTCCTTCCTATCTTTGCTTATGCTCTTCCCTTATACCAGACCCTAATAAATGGTCAAAAGCATTACTTTTCCCTAAACTAGCTCAAATGTCTACCTCCTGAAGTCTTCTCCATCTTTTCTCCCCAAATCCCAAAACATACTCCCACCAGTTCTTTATCTACACGTCCCTTTCTACTTTATATTATGATTAGGGATATGCTGATTTATCTTTGAACCTTCACTGTACTTAAAACAGTGCCTTTGAAACATTCATACTGAATGAATGAACACAAGAATGTCCCCAGGAAGTTAGAAGTGGACACAAATAGCCACAGCGACAGACCCATTACTGCTTTAAGGACGGTATTAAAACAAGTCCACCAGCACAGTACTTCGGAGACTAATCATGGGGGTGAGCAGGCTGAGGGCTGGAATGGCAGACATAAGTCTGCAAGCCCTGAGCCCTATATTGTAACCCTGATTCCATCACTTCTCCTATCAGCTTCGGTTCACTCATTTGTAAAACTAGGTGACTGGACAAAGTGATTGAAAAGGGCCTTTTCTGATCGACCTCTGAGAGAGAGATTACAGAGGGACCCACCTAGAAAATGAACGCGGTCCAGGAACCCAAACCCTGGGGTCAAGTCCGCACTTGGCAGTACAGGGAGATCTCAAGTCCCCATTTTTCCTTTCTCCCACACAGCGCACTAGGGGCCTCTCTGGACCGCTCGGAATCTACTCGACTGAAGGAAACTGAGGGGCGAACTCGGCTAGTAGTCCGAGGAGGTACTGTTCAAGGCCCGGTGGAAAGCGAAACAAACCCCAGGGAAAGGCCGCACCGACTACCGACCTCCCCTCTCCCGGCCAGGCCGGAGATGCTGAATCACTGCCTGAACCCTCCCCTCGGCTAAGGTTCCGATGTCCCGTGGCCTCGGGCCGCTCTGAGGATGACAGGCGAGGCGGCTCGCCAACCCCCAGCCAGCGGACCTCTGCCCAAACCCAGCCTGAGCTCGGAATCCAACTCACCATGGTTCCGGCGCGAGGCTGGCTTCGGCCTCCTGAAAACCCGCGGACCGAGCAGCGCCGCCTAAACTTCCGCTAGGCGATCTACAGAGAAGTCTGCGGGACTTTGAAGGCGGTGACGCAGGGTAGAGCAGTCTATTCCAGAGATATCGATAGGCTTCCCTCGCTCCCCCGCCCTCAAAGCTCTCAGCCAGCTCGGGAGTGGGCGGGGCCTGGGAAGCTGGAGGAACTGAGATTGGCGGGAAACCCCGGGACAGGTGTTCCCGCGGGAGCTATAAGAGCTGCTAGGCGGCCACTACCGAGTCGCCCTTCTTGGGTCCTCAGTAAAGTTACCTGTGTGTTGCAGATTCCCTCTAGTTTCTCACCGACCCGGCCAGAAGCACCTGAGACTCCGGGTGAGCGAGTGTGCGGCTCAACCTCTCCTTCAGCGTCCACAGAGATGTGGGGTGTTGTGTAGTGTGAGAAGAACGAGACTGCAAGAAAGGCCACAAATAATGGTTCGTTTCTCTGTGTGAACCATACTCTTCCTCGAGTATCTTGTTTGTAGACATGTTTTTCTTTCTACTTTGGAATCCTTTTCCCTCCTCCTTGGAGAACTCATCTTTCAAGGCTTTGTTGTCATTTATCACGCTTTAACATCATTATTGGTTCCCTCCACCCAAGAGACTTTGAACTCTTCGAGGGCACTAATGTCCTTCTGTGCCCTCAAAATCAAGCACGATGCCTGAAAGATTAGGCTACTAAGGAAAAAGTGGACATTTTCTTACAAGACACGTATTTTCTCTTTTGTGAGCAATCTTTTAGTAAATCCCCAAATGAAATAGTTTAGGACAGCTCTGCAATCAGCTGCCAACCTAACATTTACCGACTGCCAATGATGACTTATTTTCTTTATAAAGAAGAAAGGATGAGTACCTAGACTCAGAAAAGGTAAGAGTTGAGAGGGTCCTTAAGTATCTAAGCTTTGCAGATGAAGTAAGAGACTCAGATCATTAAGTGATTTGCTCAAGTTCCGAGCACTTTAGTACCACACTCTTCTTTTTAAACCTTGTCACTTGTATATTTTGGACATTTTTTCCTGTTAAACATTTTCTAGGTTAAACGTGACTCCCTAGTATTCTGCATTGTGAACATATGACACTTTATTTACCCAAATCCCCATTGTTTAATATTTAGGTTACCCCTCTCCCAAGCAACTCATTTATGAGCTGCTTGACATATTTTTTGTGTGTACATCTGTGCTCCTTTAGAATAAATTCCTGAAAATGGAATTGTAGGGTCAAATGAAATGGGTATTTCTAAGTCTTTCATAAAAAGTGCTAAATTGCTCTCCAGAAATGTTTTACCAAAATATATTCTCAACAGTAGTATATGAGAGTGCACCCCTTCTTAAACTCACCAGTACTGCTTGTTGTCATTTTTCAAAATCACTGTTAGTTTAGCAGATTGAATTAACAGATTGTTTTCTTTTGTTTTCACAGCACCTAGCATAATGCCTGGTACATATTAAGAGCTTAATAAATAGTGTTAAATGAATGAATGATTAAATAAATGATCATTTAAAATTATTATGTAGCACATAAACATTTTGATAGTTCTTTTCTACATAGCTCTATATATTCATGTGCCTCACACATATGTATAATAAATATATAACATTTTTAAAAGTAAAATCATATTAAACTGTTTTATACTAGACATAAAAAGTGGCCATCTTTACATGTCCATAAATAATAATCTATATTATTTAAAATAGTTGCGTAGTATTCAGTTATGTGGAAATACAATAATTTACTTAACTATGGGTGGGCAATTAGACTATTTCTGAGTTTTTGCTATTATAAAAATACTATAATGAATATTCTTGTACATGCACACATTTTGTGTACTTTCCTGATTACCTCCTTATGATGAATTCATAGAAATAGAATTGCAGGTCCAAAGGGAACCCACATTTTCAATCATGATAAATATGGCTAAATAGCAAAAAAACAAAAAGAAAAGCTATATCAGTATATTTTCTAGAGTGCCTGAGAGTCCACTTTCTTTATACCTTCA
Organism: Balaenoptera acutorostrata; assembly: GCF_949987535.1. Classification (NCBI taxonomy): domain Eukaryota; kingdom Metazoa; phylum Chordata; class Mammalia; order Artiodactyla; family Balaenopteridae; genus Balaenoptera; species Balaenoptera acutorostrata. The sequence goes on along the minus strand of NC_080072.1, from coordinate 42,944,412 downwards.
CCAATACTGGATAGTGTACGAACTTTTTACCTTCCTCAAGTTGATAGGCAGAAAAACAAAAAAACTCTTGCTTTAATTTTAGTTATATTTTTTGATTACTACTAAAAAAATCTTTTCATATATTTCTTGGCTGTTTATGTTACTTTTGTGAATTGCCATTTCATTCCTTTTCTCAATTTATTATTTTGTTAATCATTTTCTCATTGATTCGTAGGAGCTCCCTGCCAAATGAGATGTGTAGGGTGCAATTGCACAAAACGTTCCCACCACATGTTAAAACACATCCTGTGGAGTTATTTCTTCCCTGCTCTGTGAATGAAATATGGCACAAACATCATGACTCTTCTGACATTCAAGTAAAAAAAAAGTTAACTAGGCAATTCAATAGCCTCAGATCAGTAGTTAATAAGTCCAGCATAATAATAACTGGCAGATAATAGCAAAGCCCCTTCCCTCCTCTACCAGCTTGAGCCTGCCATGGTGAAAGGGGAATGGTTGACTTCTTTATGTCCCGGCCTAAAATCTCTCTTCATGCCCCATCCCACCACCACCACCAACTCGGTGGCCTTACTTCTCCCCAGATGAAATAGAGGAAAGGGCAAGAGAGTTCTTTTTTTTTTTTAAATTAATTAATTTTTGGCTGCATTGGGTCTTCAGTGCTGCACGTGGGCTTTCTCTAGTTGCGGCGAGCGGGGGCTACTCTTCATTGCAGTGCACGGGGTCTAGGCGCGCGGGCTTCAGTAGTTGTGGCATGCGGGCTCTAGAGCGCAGGCTCAGTAGTGTGGCGCACAGGTTTAGTTGCTCCGTGGCATGTGGGATCTTCCCAGACCAGGGCTCGAACCCGTATCCCCCGCATTGGGAGGCAGATTCTCAACCACTGCGCCACCAGGGAAGCCCCAAGAGAATTCTTAATGTGGCTAGTACAGTTCTGTTGATGCTCTCTAAGATTAGCAGGTGTTTACACTTGACTCGTTACTTTATGCCTTCTTTGGAAACACTTCCATCCCCGGTGAGCAAATGCTCACAGTCCCTCACTTGCACTTGGGTAAATACATGTCATCTGGTCTAAAGTTCAGTGTCAGTTACTAGCATCTGTTGTATACACCTCCAGCTTCTTTCTCTGGAGGTCTCCTCACACTTCCACTTGATCCTCTCCGGTAGCCCATATCTGACCGAAAGAAACACCCACGGAATGGCTTTGCCTCACATTTATGGGAGTATAGACTTTGACAAAATTGAAAACTCATCTTCACAGTTAGCCAACCAAAATTTCTTGCTGCCTAGATTCCACTAGAATGTTAGCTCTATGAAGGCAGAGGGTTTTCGTCTATTTAGTTCACCTCTGTAGTCACCTGTGCCTAGAATAGTGCCTATACTTAATAAGTGCTCTATAAGTATTGAATGAATGAGTTCCTCAGATATAAGCCAGACACTAATCCACCACCGTGACACCCAGCTTAGGGGTCCTATATCTAATTTCCATTAAAGCCTCTCTCCCTAGGCATGAAGTGAGGAAATGGGTAGATAGTTAAAAGTGGCAAAAGTAGCCCCCCTCTGTTTTTTAATTTCTAATTTTGGTGGTCTTCCACTTTACTGTGGAATGTGGGAATAGTTGGCACTTTACTCTCCTTAGAGTCTCAGCCAAAACTGAGACAGAAAATCCCATTTTAACATCCTGCTACACACATGTAACAGTAGTACTTATTTATTTACAGTTTGTCTCCATCTAGTAAATCAAGCCCCCGGAGGACAGGGACTGTGCCATGTTTATGTTTGTATAACATATATATCTAATGTATCATACAAGCTAGGTACTCAATAAAGTTTAGAATTCGTGGATGAGTAAGAGTACTTTAGCAGTAGTAATAATTCCAAATATATTGCAGATATTCCAATTCAAAAACTAAAGTACAAAACTCTGTTTATAGTACTCTTCTAGTAGAAATCTTTAAATTTGGAAATATTTATAGCAAAATGACAGATTTACTTGTACTTTAATGTCACTGTGCCAGATATTCTCTGCTGCCCCTATAGATCTGCGTCACCCTTTAGAGGTTACATCAGCAAGTTCCCTTCCCCTCTGGCTTCTGGTTGAGCTCAGCTGATGGAGAGCGCTAGCAGGAGATCAGAAGGCAGTAGGAGACAGAGATTAGTGTATTTATTACCCTCTCTCCCTCCACGTCGGCCAGGTTGGCCAACGTGGAGGGAGAGAGGGTAATAAATACACTGCATCATCTCTTGCTGTTTCCCTCCTCACATTCTGATTATATTCTCTTCAGTTGCCCCTTTTGAGTGTGCCGTCTGTTTCTTGCTGGGACCCTGACAGGTACAATAATATTTTCAGTTTTTACAGGGTGCAGGAGGTATACATCAGTTTTTTTAATGTGAGAAAAATCTGTTATCTTTTCTTGAAGTTTAGTTCATATTATACTTTTGGGCACATTAATATTGGTGGCTCTGAAATAGCTGGAAAATAGAACCTAAAATGATATATGCCTTTTCCTGTTTTCTACCTGCTCAAATATATAGGAAAGAAGTCAGCTTACAGTTGGTTTTATATTTTTCCAATTATAAGAGGAATATACATTTATTTTAATTTTTTTCAAATGCAGACAGTATGAAAAATAACCCCACATAATCCACTAGGTAGAGAAAATTACTATTAGAAGTTTAGTCATTTTCCCCCTACAATAATATCTATCAAAGAAGGGAGGAAAATTATCCTGATAATACATTTTCCAATATTTATAATATGTAATACATTGTCTTTGTGTGCATATGCATATTGTGGGGTGTGACTCATTCCATAGAAAGAAATATTGCATTTCTTTAGATCAACATGAATCTAACCCTGAGTTCCCATCCTGCCATGTTGGTAGGAAAGTCAATCTCAGTTATTATTGAGCATTTCCTCTCTATCCAGGATTGTTTCTAGGCCCCAAAGTTTCTAGGGCCTTAATCATTGTGGAAATACCTGGAATTACCTCAGATTATTTGGTCGTCTGTCCACATTGATTTACTGCTGAGATTCCCTTTTGTGCCATCTTCCCTTCAGGTCTGAGGACTCCAATATTTCTTTACCACCCTGAGAACTCAAGAATCCGGAATCAAGTGAGTAAATTCGGCACCCCCTGCACCCAGGTGCAGGCTTCCTCTCTGAGGTTTTGTCACAGAGCAAGATAGGAGTCTTAGATGTTCACTCAACTTATGGGCTTCCATCTCCTAAATCCTGAGGAATCTCTCTTCCACATCATCCTCAAAGGCATTCCTTTCTTTTTTTCCCCTTCTCATTTCAAAATATAGGGAGAGCCTATATTTGTCTCCATGCAGCTTTTGCTTTTTGCCTTAGAGGAATCTGAGGTCTGGATACCTGCTTGAATGGGGTCAAGAAGCAGGGGGATAGGAGAAAACATAGAATTAGTATCTCAACAAAATAAACTGCCACAAAAATTTATATCCAATTATATATGCTTATTTTTAACCTGCTTTTTAATTTAAACATTACACCACAAACATTTCTTCATGTCACATGCTTTTAAATGTCTGTATAACCGTAAGGTATTCCATCATAGGAATGTATCAGTTTATTTAACCAACATTTGATAGCCTTTAGATAGCTCACTCTAAAGGTAGCCTTATCTGTATCCACTACAACCTTTTTTTTTTTTTTAAATAGATACTTAGAAGCTAAGATTCTCTTTGGGTAAGAGCTAAAGCTTGGGATAGAGCAAATTGAAATTAATAGACATAATTTGGAAGATTAACACTTTAGAATTCTATCTAAAGTATATAAGATAATTTTCCTCCTCAGTGTGTGTGACCAAAAGACAGGCCTGTACAAAAGCCATTGGCATACTTGAGTTGTTGAGAAATGCTTTTTTTTTCCAGAAATTAAGAAATTATTACAGAATGTCATCTAGATAGTTGAGTAACAATAAATGTCACATGTGCATCGGAAAGTTTCAACTTGGCTCTTATTCGAATTTATTTTTATTTAATTCTAAAAACTCCTGAAGTGACTAACAATGGTCTTTAAACAGAGTAGTGCCACTTTTCTGGCCTATTCTTTCTGCAAAATACCCTTACTGATCAATTTTGCAACTGCTGGTTAAGAATCAGGACGTACCCTGAGCCAAATCTTTAAATCATGCTTAAAGGAGCCTAAAGCCATTAAAACCCCAAGAGATCAAAATGTTTTTTCTATCCGTCTACAAGTGGGGCTCTGATACAAGAGCCACTGTGAATAATCCAGCCGATCACCTTCAACTCACAAAGCCACCAATATATTCATAGAAGGGAATGATGAAAAGGAAAGGTTTTAGAGTCAGATATTTCTCTTTAATTCAACAAATATTTGTTGATTACCTTACTATATGCCAAGCATTATTACTAAGATGCTGAGAATACCTCAGTAAACAAAACAGACAAAAATTCCTGAGGAAGGGTGGTATGGGATGAAATCAGAGAAGAAGTGGTTTGGGGGCTGCAGATAATATAGGGCCTTTAGGCCACAATAAGGACTTTGACTCTGAGTGAGATAGAAAGCTACTAGAGGGTTTTGAACAGAGACATTACAGGACTGACTTTTTAAAAGATTATCCTGACACTGTGTTGAGAACAGACTATAGGGGGCCAAGGAGGTTAACAAGATCAAGCCTACAGTAATCTAAGTGAGAGATGACAATGGCTTGGACCAGAGTTGTAATGGTGAGATTGTAGGAAGTAGTTGGATTCTGGGTATATTTTGAAGACAGAGCCAACAGTGCTTTGCTAATGGATTGGATGTGACATGTAAGAGAAAGAGAAGTTTCAAAATGGCTAATGTTTTTGGCCTGAGCAAATGGAAGAAAAAAGTTGCAATGAAATGTGACAAAGGAGAGATGGGAGGAGTAGGTTTGGCGGGAAAGATGATGGATATGGTTTTGTATATTTCAAGTTTGGGATGTCTCTTAGACATTCTAATGGAGATATGGAGTAGTAAGTTGGCATATGAGTTGGAGTTTAGTGGAGAGGTCCAGGGTGGAGATCCAAAATTGGGGGTCATGATTGTAGAAGATTTATTCAGAGCCATGAGATTGGAGTGAGAGTGGATAGGAAAGAATTCCAAGAACTGAAAGCTGGGGCATTCCACTTTTAAGACAGAACTGGGTTTGTATTTAAGCCTAGCTACTTACAAGCTCTGAGACTTCCGATGACTTATTTCACCTCTCTGAACCTTTGTTTTGTTGTTGTTGTTCTTGTTGCTTAAACCTGTAAAATCGAGATCATATTAACCAGTATCTTTTATGATTATTGTGATAAATGAATTTCTCATTTAAAGTGCTTAGCACACTGCCTGGCACATGGTAAATAGTCAGTAAATATTACCTACTATTATTATTACTTTTAAAAACAGCATTTGTCTTCCAAAATGTTGCTGACTGCCTTAGTGATAATATGCTCATATAATCAATATAGTGGCAATGCCTGTTATTTATTTGGATAAAAAGTGACAAATTGGAAGTATACAGTGAGCCACTCCCTCCCCCCATATCTAACACCTTAAATAAGATACACTTTTAGCCAAGAGTAAAGCCGAGAGGTTTTTCAACTTGTTAGCTTTTGAAGTCCTCTTAACTGTTTAATTTTGCTTTAATCTCTTTTGAAAATTTTTAGGTATTTTTATTTAGCTGCCAAGATCTATGAAACACAATTATAGAGACTCTCCTTTAAAACTTTGGCATTCAGTATGGCTGACTGCTACAAAAATAAAAACATGGTTGGTGAAGTTTGAAATAAGGACGCCCTTCTTTAACACATTTGAATAATCATTTGATCTGGAAATTATTTCATCCTTTATAAAAAAAAAAGTCTTTTAATTTTCAAAATAGATGGCGTCTTATTGCCCTAGCAAAATAAAATATATTCTGATCTTCTTCATAGAAATAATTCTGAGATTGTTTGGAAAACTACTTTCTATATTAAAAACAGGCATTTCTTCCTTTAATGGGCCAAAGCCAGCCTTTTTTTAGTGTCAGAGTGGCTTCAGAATTTCTTTTCCTTTGGCCTGTTGCTGAGGTGGCAAGGGTAACCATTGAGAAACAAAAGAATAGACATTTTCGGATGGAAAGAGCATTCTTATAAATAAGGCAAAATTTTTCACTTGTTATAGTTCTTTTTCTTTCCTCACTACAAGAGAGAAAAAAAGTCAATCCCTAGTCTACCAGTAGGCTAGTAATTCCTTAGATCATAATAAAAGTAATGTGCCCTTTAAAACCAATATTTTCTAGAATTGAAGTCCAAAGTTATGTGTGCAATTCCCTCCTCTGCTGCTAGGTGGCAATTAATGCCTTGGAGAGAAAAAATCCCCACCCACCCCTTCCCCCCTTCACCTTCCCCACCCAGAAAGATACGTGCATTTTCTTTTCCTTAAGGTAAGAATTCTCTTAAGGATAATATTCTCTTTCCTGCTTTGTTTTGTCCAAGTGAATTTACATTCACCTTTTCCTTTCATTGTTAAGACTAACACATACAAATCCAACACAGACTGCTATAGCTAGGGAAGAATAGATCATATCTCTTAAAGAGGGTGGTTTCCAAACGGAGTGTATGTTCATGAGTGATATAGAGTAGGAAGTTGCTATAATTTCCCTGCAGAGTTTTGTTTTTCGCAATTTTAGTAAAGAAAAATTTCCTGTGAAAGGAATTACAATTGGCCCACGTTAACATTATGCCAAATGTTATATAATTAAATAGAAAATAAAAATGAAGAAAGAAAATAATTTTAAAGACCTAAAAGCAATTTCAGTGTGGTGAAACTGCTTTTCCAAGTGAACTATAGGAAAAACAATGAAAGAATTCTTCATAAGAGTCACAGAGCGGTACTATATAAAAAAATAGAATTTTTTTTTTCTCAGATAACCTACCCAGATTTATCTATTCCTAGCAAAGTTATTTAAAGACTGCACATAGCTTCTATATATTTATAAGTCTAGTGAATCTGGTTTACATCCTTTTTAAAATATGTTTAATCGAGGACATTGCTTTTCATGACCTTCTTTGCCAAGAGTATATGTAGTGGGTGTTTGTTTTATATAAAATTCAAAATATCAAATCCCTGTTCAAAGAAGACTCTCAGTTTGGGTCTTAAACCAAAGAGACTCTCCCCAGGCTGAACTTAATGAAGCCGAACACCAAAAAAGAAAAGCTGCTTCTGGCATTCTAGGCCTTCCCTGCATCCAGATGGCCTGTCTGTAGCCTAGCCAGAGCCAAACCCTTCCTGCTGCTGGCCTTGGATGACAGCCCCAGGCTACACCAGCTTCCATACCCTTTTAACTCTTCAGTGTCCAAGATTTTTAAGAAAAGATGGGACTTCCAATGTGAATTGGGCTGAAAGGGTAAATCAAGTTTTCAGCTTGAAGTTTAGTTTATAAAATTTTTATCCACATCCCCTCCACCCTCCCCTCCCATAGGCTCCCTCCCACAGTAGCTCAGTCAGCCAACTGGCATCAGAGGAGCACCGTTTGGAAGACAGTGTGTGTGTGGGCAGCCTGCAGGTGAGGACAGGGCTGCCAAGGCAGACCATGCGGTTTGTCCTGTGCCTACACCCAATACCTGACTTGTGCCTTTCCAGAGCATTTGTATACACACAGCAGTCCTGCTGTTTAGGGTGGGGGTAATTTCAAAAAGTATTTTTTAAAATAACTCGTTCACTAGACTTAAGTTCAGCAAACAAGAGTGCATAAATTGGAGATATAAAATGACCATGCATGGATTTAAGTGAGAACTTCTCTGAAGTTGTTGTACCAGAAAAACAAACCTACTCTGTTTTAAAAGTATCCTTGGAAGTCTTTCTAGTGGCAGCCATTGTTTTCATCTTGGGTTTTCAAAGGTTTGGGAATTTCACCAGAAGGTAACACACAAAGCAGACTTTACACTTGAAGGTAGAATTTCCCTATGGTTTTGCTTTTCTCCACATAGAGAGATGTAATTAACTGATTTGTAAGGGTGCTTCTCTGTTGGCCAGAATAGATATTTTCAGATGAAAGCCTATGTCACTTTCCTTCTTATTTTTGAATCTCATTTCTTAGTTCTGTGCTCACTGTTATTTTTAATTATTATTATTATGCCTGTTGCCAAGCCATTCCACTTTCCACAGAGTTGATTAGAGACCTGAGAAATCCAGGCCAACATAAAGTCCTGGTTTCCAGATCAGACTACATGAACAAAGAAAAACAAAAACAAAAACAAAAACAGCAAAATTGCTAGTTTTTACAACACTCTTAAAGAAAACAAAATTTAAAAGTCCGAAAAGGAGCCTAGAGCTGTAGAGAATGGAGTTTAAAAACAGGAACCCACAAACCGGTTTGCAGGGCAGAAATAGAGACACAGATGTAAAGAACAAACGTATGGACACCAAGGGGGGGAAGTGGCGGGAGGGGGGTGGGGGGGGTGTGATGAACTGGGAGATTGGGATTGACATGTATACACTGATGTGTATAAAATTGATGACTAATAAGAACCTGCTGTATAAAAAAGTAAATAAAACTGTAAAATTAAAAACAAAAACAAAAACAAAACAGGAACCCACAGAAGGAAGAATGAAAGGATAAAAAAACCATAGAGTACTGAGATGAAAATAAAGTATGTAAAAGAGAGAATAAAAATAGATCTGATATATCTGTTGCTTTGCAGCGTTTAGCCTGGAGTGCTGGGTGGCTCCTCCCGGCAGCAGAACCGCTCTCGACAGCTGACATAAAAGGCCACTCTGGCACCTGCTTACGGTTTGCGGCTTCAGAACCAAAACCCTTCCCTTGACCCTCTCCATCCACCTAGCTCTGTTAAGACCATCACTCCCCTGGTTTCAGCTTTATTACTTGCTTCTCTGCGTTTGCCTGGCTCTCAAATGCAGAAGGTTGTCTTCTGTGCCATGACCTTGTCTCTTTGCAACTAAGATGATGAAAATTGGGACTCGCCATCCAGCTATGTTGTCTCAGGCCATCTTGGGCAATATTCCTCCCCATTGGACTCAGTCCTCAGGATTCTCCCTTCTGTGAAAAACACAGTGAGCTAGACAGGCATTTAGGAAAGATTTGTCCTCAGGGGGGATAGGATATCACTTCTGGTTCAATGCACATTTCCAGAAAATAAGCTGAGATCATCTAAATGCAGAAAGAGCAAAAAGGTCCATCAGTTCTGAACATAAATGTCTAATAACTGATAATAATAACTGATGGATTGCAATTAGATTTTCACAGAACAATAAAATACTACTCCCACCAGAAAGTAAATGTGAGAAAAAAATTTCAAAGGAAAAACAGAAACTAACACATGGAGTTAGATGTCAACTTTTCCTCTTAGAAAATCTGAAGAAAAGTCCAATTAAAGGGGAACATCGTTTAGAATAAGTCATCTAATGTTAGTTTAATGCTCTTTTTTTTTTTTAAATGTGCATTTTATTTCTGAGAAAAGAATTTTACTTCCCTTTTCAATTTGAGGAGGGGGGCAAAAACTTGGGAGCATCATTCCTGTGTTCTAGTGTCAAAAGAAAATTGTTGGCATGAGAAATGTTATAAATTTATGAAAAACAATAGTTTTCTCCCCTAATTAGAATGTTGTTTTTCACTGTTTTTCCCCATCAGAGTATATGTATAAAAACCCAGCATCCTTGCATACAACCCTTTGACTAGATTTCACAACTCTAGTTCTATGCTAATAAGAAGTCTTTATTTAGTTTCAGTCTTTCCAAATAAGCCTGTAAGTTTCTGAAGCTGCACATTCCAGTTTGGTCCTCTCTGTCCTCTCTCCGTTGACACCCGGCTGAAACCTGGCCTGTTCACCTAAAAAGGCGAAGCTAGACCCTGTTCTACAGAGCATTTTTGTCTTTATGGGCCCCATAAAACCGTGGGGACTCGACTCCAGCCCAGCGAGGAGATAGAGACTGGCTGCCATCTAGTTCAGCTGGCTCAAGAGAAGTCAGCTTCCTCGTCCTCTCACAGACAGTCCCTTCCGTGCTGACCTTTGACTAACTGGCAGGGCTCTTGAGCTCTGACCCTGCTTCCTCTCTGCCCACACTCTTTTTCCCCACATTGTCAGTCGGTCCTTCTTGGAAGGGGGAAGAGCCTGAGGAAAAGGTGCTGGGAAGAGGAAAAGTGGAAGTCCTGACATTCAAGCCCCTAAGGATTATTTTCCCCTCCTTGATTAAGGTTTACTGTTCATTTTATGGATATCAACACAAGACTTGCAAAATTTGGAAGGAAGTCCAGAAAAGAGGGGATATATGTATACGTATAGCTGATTCACTTTGCCGTACAGCAAAAACTAACACAACATTGTAAAACAACTATACCCCAATAAAAAATTAATTTAAAAAAAAACTTGCAAAATTTGCAGAAACAGAGAATTTAGCGTGTTCTTTCCATCAGGGTAGATAGCTTACATATTTCAGGAGACTATGTTAGCCCTTCTGCAAATATCCCATAGTATTTATTTTTTTCAACACATGGATTTTTTAAAAACTGAAGTATAGTTGATTTACAATGTTGTGTTAGTTTCAAGTATACAGCAAAGCAACACATGGACTTTGTTGGGACACAATTCAGTCCATAATATTACTTAATACAGTGGCAAAGATACAATTCCACATGCTTTCTGGTCATAAGTGAAGTGGTTTCACTCTGTTATCTAATTACAAACTCACCAACAGGCAAATTTTGATCTTTTTTTTTTTAAATAGACACTTTATTATATACACAGGTGATAAAATCCCAGACTTACTATTAGGCACATAAATATACACCCTGCTAAATATTTAATATTATCAAACTTGTACAGCTTGAGGATCCTGTAGTCTTTTAAAAATGCCATATTTAATGCAACTTTTTGCAAACATTTTGCTTTCCTTTTATAATTATTATGATCTGTAGTTCCACTGTGTAGAAATAGATTCCAGGAAAAATTACAATGCATGTAGACAATGATAAAATAGCTTAAAGAATTTGATGCTGGGGCTTCCCTGGTGGCACAGTGGTTAAGAATCTGCCTGCCAATTCAGGGGACACGGGTTCAAGCCTTGGTCTGGGAAGATCCCACATGCCACAGAGCAACTAAGCCCATGTGCCACAACTACTGAGCCTGCACTCTAAAGCCCACCAGCCACAACTACTGAGCCTGTGTGTCACAACTACTGAGGCCAGCGCGCCTAGAGCCCGTGCTCTGCAACAAGAGAAGCCACTGCAGTGAGAAGCCCACGCACTGCAATGAAGAGTAGACCCCGCTTGTCGCAACTAGAGAAAGCCTGCACGCAGCAACGAAGACCCAATGCAGCCAAAAATAAATAAATAAAATAAATAAATTTATTTTTTAAAAAAGAATTTGATGCTAAAGCTTTTAAAAATGCAAATGACTTATCTCATAATCATTTAATTTTGAAAGAGACCCAAACAATAAATACTGAAGACCCTCCGTACCATGTTTAAAAAATTTTTTTAAAGGTAAAGAATATAGAGGAACAATCGTAAAATTGTAAAAGTCCCTTTACAATTGTAAAAGCAAAGATCTGATTGTATTTTCCTGATTTTTCTTCCCCTTTGATGACTTCACTGATGGTGCCTCAGCTGCATGTATGGCATTTCTCCTCCTGCTGACTTTATACAAAAAAGTTCCCTCCCTCATTTGGGGATATTTGTAACCCTTTCATCTAGCCCACTCTATTTACCTTCCAAAAGCTGGCATTCAGCTGAAACCAGAGGAAAAAAAGTCTTTTCCCAGTTTGTTGGCAACTTGTTGAAGGCAATTGACTGCTTTTCAATAGAAAACATTTCCTTCCCCTATCGTGTCACCTCTACCCCTTAAAACACTTTCCAGAGCTCTGGCTGAACCCTCCCTCGACTGCCGAACAATGGCTTCCTTTTAAATAAAGCAGCTGGTGTCATACATAGGTATTTTCTTAAGAAAAGAATCATTGATTTCCACCCATAATGTATGCATAGTAAAGAGCACCACAGAACTGGAAGGGGCTTCCCAATTCAATCGCACCCACGAATTTTACAGGGGAGGAAACTGAGACCCAGGGAAGTAAGGGTATAGTCCAATTTCTAGATCAAGGATTCCTCCCTTTTTCTGTAACATGGACCACCTTGTCAGACTGGTGAAGCCTGTGGATTCCCTCTCAGAATAATGTTTTTAAGAACATAAAATAATGTACAGTACATGAGGATGGACCCCTTCCTTATATCATGTACAAAAATTAACTCAAAATGGATCAAAATCCTAAACGTAAGAGCCAAAACAATACAATTCTTAGAAGAAGACATAAAAGTAAACCTTATGACTGTAGATTAGGCAATGGTTTCTTTTGTCTTTTTATTTTATTTTATTTTAAATTTATTTATTTTATTTATATTTATTTTTGGCTGCATTGGGTCTTCATTGCTGCGTGCGGGCTTTCTCTAGTTGCGGTGAGCGGGGGCTACTCTTTGTTGCAGTGTGTGGGCTTCTCACTGCGGTGGCTTCTCTTGTTGTGGAGCACGGGCTCTAGGCGCACGGGCTTCAGCAGTTGTGGCGCACGGGCTTCAGCAGTTGTGGCACGTGGGCTCAGTAGTTGTGGCTTGCGGGCTCTAGAGTGTAGGCTCAGTAGTTGTGGCACACGGGCTTAGTTGCTCCGCAGCATGTGGGATCTTCCCGGATCAGGGCTCAAACCCGTGTCCCCTGCATTGGCAGGTGGATTCTTAACCACTGCGCCACCAGGGAAGCCCCTCTTTTGTCTTTTTAAAAACATCTTTATTGAAATATAATTCATATGCCATAAAATTCGTCTATTTAAGGTATGTACAGTTTTAGTACATTTACAGAGTTGTAAAACCATCACCATGATCTAATTTTAGAATCTAACTTTTTTTTTTTAAACAATAAGGAGGATTTATTGGTTCATGTACAGGGATAATCAAACAATGACACCAAGGTCTGGATTTTTCTAAGCATGTCTGTTCTTTTCTTCTGCCATTTTTTTTCTGAAGAAAAATTAGATCTGATAAGGGACTTGTATCCAGAATAAAGAACTCTTGCAGCTCAATAATTAAAGACAAGTGATCCAATTAAAGAATGGGCAAAAGATTTGGATAGGCATTTCTCCAAAGAAGACATACCATGACCCATGGCCCATAACCATGTGAAAAAGTGCTCAGCATCATTAACCATTAGGGAAATGCAAAGCAAAACCACAATGAGATACCACTTCATACCCGCTAGGATGGCTGTAATCAGAAAGCCATGCAATAACGAGTTGGAGAGGATATTGAGAAATTGGAACTCTCAAACACTGCTGGTGATGATATAAAATGGTGCAACCACTTTGGAAAACAGTCTGGCAATTCTTCAAAAGGTTAAACACAGAGTTGCCATATGACCCGGCAATTCCACTCCTAGGTATAAACCCATTAGAAATGAAAACATAGCATATATCTACACAAACATTTGCACATGAATGCTCATAGCATTTCAGCTGTTATTCATGATAGCTGAAAAGTGGAAACAACCTAAATGTCCATCAATATGAATAAACAAAATATGGTATAGCCATGCAATGAAATATTAGATGGCAATAAAAAGAAATGAAGTCCTGGTACATGATACAACTTGGGTGAACCTTAAAAACATGCTAAGTGAGAGAAGCCAGTCACAAAAGACTCATATTGTATGATCCCATTTATATGAAAGGTCCAGAATAGGCAAATTTATAAAGACAGAAAATACATTAGTGGTTGCCAAGGGCTGAGGGATAGAGAGGAAAAGAGTAGGCAGTGACTGCTATTGAGTACAAGTTTCTTCTTGTGGTGATGAAAATATTCTAAACGTAGATTATAGTGATGGTTGCATAATTCTGTGATTATATTAAAGCCTTTGGATTGTGCACTTTAAATGGGTGAATTTTATGTTATATGTATTATATCTCAATAAAGATGTTTTAAAAATACATAAGAATCCAAAGGAAACCAATTCTATCAAAATATAGTTATCAGAATATTAAAAAACAAATATATGATATAGTAATATATGTGCTTTTTTAACATGTTAAATTATAAGACGTAGCAGCAAGTCTATTAAGTACCATAATTTTGAAATAGTGATGAATAGATATCATATCTTGAGATATCTGCAACAAATGCGAAAGCAATAAGAAAATGTCTGACTTCTCGTGGTGAAAAATCATAAGTACTGCTAACACTCTGTGGTTTCTTGTCTACATTAATAATCAAAGGACTATGTGGCCAATTTAAGCCTACAAATGGGAGGAAGTGAAAGATAGGGCAGAATTGGGAGAGCTCTTGAAGGAAATGCTAAATTTCAATTAGACATCGATGAAAATAATGATGTAATTTTTTTCCCCTTTTAAATTCACAGACACCCTGAATTCTGTCTATGGACAGAATGGACCTCCTGGGGATCCATCAAGAGAGTTAGTGAGAAAGCTGGTTTAAAATCCACGCCTTCTGATTTAGCTAAATTCTCTATCTAATCCTACTCTTTTTTTTTTTTCTCTCTTAATAAAGGGGATTAGGTAGAAAAGAATGAATTTTATTTAAACTGCTAGAGTGAGTCAGTTCTAAAACGAGAGGGACGCAAGGGTTGCTTGTGTGGAAATTTCTAAAGAATAAAAAGGGTTTGAACTCTGACCCTCCCCTTCCTACTCCATTCCTGCCCCTCACACACAACCACCACCACCCATGCAACCCATATACACCACAACTACCAAATGATAATATAATTACTATATTTCAATAGAAGACATCGATTTAGAAAAATAATTGTTGTTTAGAGCTCTAGCAGAATTTGACGTTTTCTCAGAGGGAATATTTTTAAGAATTCACTTTTGAATGGCTGGTGAGGCAGAAAAGCTGCCAGCAGAGATTGAATATGTTGGAAATAGAGTGGGGTAACTGAGCGCAAATCACTGATTTTAGATTTTGCAGAAATTTATTCACTTTTCAATTTAGGGAGGAGCTTACCAGGGCAGGCCATCTTAAGAGATAGCTGCTGATACACACGTGGTCACTAAGAGGTGGAATGGAAGAAAGCACGCAATCAAGTTGTTTGTCTTCATTCTATTCAAATGACTGTAAATATCAGATGATTACAATACGTACACACAGATGGAGTAAATCATCTTTCAAAATGAGAATAGAATGTGTGACATTCCAGCCATTATTTGAAACCTGGGGCAAGGAGGTTTTTTGGGTCCTCCTTTTAACTGTGCCTTCTTTCCAAATCACCTCCACCATGTAATACAGTACTGCCTGATAGAGTAATATATAGAACCTGGACCATGGTTTGCAACTGGGCATTAAGACTGGTGGTCACTTGAGTATGGGAACTTATTAAAAGGTTAGATAAACCCTGATTATATTTTCTGAATTAAAAAAAAAAGGACATATTTTCCTATGGGATTTTATAGTTCTTTCTGGCATCAAAAATTCTCTGGGAAATATACTTTATATACCAAAACACTAGTGTCTAAAGGACAAAATATTTAAAATTGACACTATCTGGAAAACCCAGGTTGAATGGCCATCATAGTTATAGATATCCCAGATCAAGTGAATTGTAAGTGCAAAATGGATAGGAATTGGGGACGGTCCAGAACAAGATCATCAGTCAGGATTCCAAACCATAGCAAAGTCATGAGATTAGAACCCAGCAGTCAAGGTCCAGAGATCCAGGTTCTCATTCAGAGCAAGGATCAGGCAAGCCACTGGTCAGAAGCCAATAGAAGAGGGGCAACTGCTGAACTCAAAGACTCTGGGGAATGAAGGTAGGTAGCTAAGTATCCAGGGTAATGCTCCAGTAAGGGGAGCTCTCCGGGCACTGTAAGAGAGGGACAAGTAGGTAAGACAGACAACTTGAGACTTGGTAACAGAACAGTTCCTGCCTGAGGTCTAAAGATTTGCTGATTCTGACTGGGAAAGAACTTAGTCCCTACAAGGCTCACCTGAACCTGCAAATGGAAGGAGGGGAGAGATGGGGCGGAGATTGG
This sequence comes from Balaenoptera acutorostrata, assembly GCF_949987535.1. NCBI lineage: Eukaryota > Metazoa > Chordata > Mammalia > Artiodactyla > Balaenopteridae > Balaenoptera > Balaenoptera acutorostrata. The sequence goes on along the minus strand of NC_080072.1, from coordinate 42,928,403 downwards.
GGAGTAGAGGAGAGGAAGGTGGAGCATCAGCTGCTTTTGGTGGGCAAGATCCTGGCAAATTACTATATATACACACGGTTATTTATTTATTTATTTATTTTTAAAAATTATTTATTTTTTGGCTGCACTGGGTCTTCGTTGCTGTGTGCGGGCTTTCTCTAGTTGCGTTGAGCGGAGGCTACTCTTTGTTGCGGTGCGCTGGCTTCTCATTGCAGTGGCTTCTCTTGTGGAGCACAGGCTCTAGGCATGCGGGCTTCAGTAGTTGTGGCACGTGGGCTCAGTATATGTGGCTCGCGAGCTCTAGAGCACAGGCTCAGTAGCTGTGGCGCATGAGCTTAGTTGTTCCGCGGCATGTGGGATCTTCCCGGACCAGGGCTCGAACCCGTGTCCCCTGCATTGGCAGGCGGATTCTTAACCACTGCGCCACCAGGGAAGTCCCCACACGGTTATTTATAGATAATAATGTTAATAGCAACAACAATTATTATAGCTGATATATAGCTCTTAAGTGTTACTGTTGTTAGCACTTGACATATGTTAATTTATTTAACCTTTACAACATGTCTATTAAGTGGTACTCTTCCCAGAAGGGGGACCTGTTCCAGGGCCCGAGAGTGGGCTCTTGTCTAACACTTGGAAATGAATTGTCTGAGGAGACACACGTGCTGACAAAGCAAGAGACTTTATTGGGAAGGGGTGCCCGGGCAGTCAGAGAGCAGCAGGGTAAGGGAACCCAGGAGAACTGCTCTGCCATGGGGCTCACAGTCTCATGTTTTATGGCAATGGGGCTAGCTTTCTGGGTTGTCTCTGGACAATCATCTTGCCCGTGCCCATATTTGCTCCAGTTCAAGGCCCTTCCTCAGTCAAGATGGTTTCCAGTGTGAGTGTTTCAAAAAGGTTGGCAGGATATATGGTGGGCTGGCGTCTCCTCCCTCCTTTTGGCCCCTCCCAAATTATCCTGGTTAGTTTTTGGTGGCAGCACCATGTTCCTTATCGGGACCTCCTGTTGTGAGACAACTCATGCAAGCGGTTATTATCGTGCCTGGCCAAGGCGGGTGGTTTCAGTCAATGGTTCCCTAATAGTACTATTATTATGTTCTTTATGCAAAAGAGAAAACAGACACAGAAGAGTTAAGTGATTCGTCCAAGTTCAAATAACTAGTGAGTGGTAGAAGTGGGATTGCACTGGTTTCAGTCTTCCTCACTACTCCATAGCCCTCTCAGTTGTGTGTGTAGATGTATATGTGTTTGTGTGGTGTATACATACCTATACACACAGGTGTGTGTGTGTGTACACATTATCTGTATGTATATTTACATGCATACACACACACACACACACACATATAGATATAGTGGTGTGCTGGAGCCAAATGTTCACACCTCTCCCAAACTCCACATTCATTATCATCATATTGGTAGCTTGAAATTGGCCACAGTAGGAGTATTTACAGCAAGGAAATTCACAAAGGCAATAAATCAGGACTTATTTGAAGGGCTGACTTACCACCACACCACAGGGAATACATATCACATAGATACACCCATATCATATTGATAGGCATATATGACATATGTAACCAAAAACATAAATAAATTCCTATTATAAGCCACAAATATGTTAAAAATAGTCAAATGTCAAGCAAAGTATAAAAATACTAAGTATAAGACTGTGTAATAACTTTACGTTCCCTCACACCCAGCCTATATTGGTTAAAAGATCAAATAAAAAGATTTCTCTACAAGATACTTGCTATAGGACTGCCCTGGTGGCGCAGTGGTTAAGAATCCACCTGCCAATGCAGGGGGCATGGGTTCGATCCCTGGTCCAGGAAGAGCCCACATGCCACGGAGCAACTAAGCCTGTGCTCCACAACTACTGAGCCTGTGCTCTAGAGCCTGCCAGCCACAGCTACTGAACCCCGTGTGCTGCAACACTGAAGCCCTCGTGTCTAGAGCCCATGCTCCACAACAAGAGAAGCCACCACAATGAGAAGCCCGCATACTGCAACGAAGACTCAACACAGCCAAAAATAAATTTAAAAAATGTTTAAAAAAAGAAGATACTTGCTATACAACGTTAAATTTTGGTATAGAAAAATGCTTTGGTACTACTATGTAGACAACATTACGTGATAGGTCCCTGTCAGTCCTAGATCTGCTATGTTGCTAAAAGAAAAATACTGATTTAAAAAAAACCCAACCCTGATGTTTGTGATTACTGTTTTTCAATTAGACTCATGACAGAATCAGTACTGAAAAAGATACATTACAATGTCTATGGCTTTTAATGAAATGTGCCTATGGGTTGCTGTGAATTTTAATATGAAATTCATTGCCTGGGATCCGCACAAATTTTGTTGTTTAACTGAATAAAATCCTTCGGATGGGGATTAACTTCCTTTGCTCAATATTTATTATTGTTTCATCCACAATGAAATGGGAACTGTAAGCATTTTGCTAAGTGGACTGAAAGGCTTCTAAGTCTCACTCTAGCCTCTTAGAATAAGCCCCATTATGTGCAGTAATCTGATTTTATAATTTCCGGCAGTGAAAACCAAACCAAAAGAGATGTTCTTGCCACCTCATACAACACGTAGGCAACAGGATCCAAGGGCACACTCTCCTGCGCCCTTGGATCCTTCTTGCCAAATGAGTTTCACAGAGTGTGTGCAAGGCTGGAGGTCTGGCCATGAGGATGAGAACAGGTTCTGTCCTGATGCTCCAACTGCAGTAGAATGGAGTCAGTAGGTGACATGGGACTGGGTCTTTTTTTTTTTTTTGTCTTAGCAAAACAAAACATGTTAATTCTAAGCCTCATGGTCCTCTAATGCCTGGTGTTCTGTCTTTAACAAAAGTGTGTCTTGGGTGAAATGGTCATCTGAACAGATTCTGAGCACAGTCTTTACTTGTTATCATGCTGAGAGGCAGTGGACACCATATGACTGCCCTCTGGGGCTATGACTGCATCTCTTCATCTCAAAGGACAGAACTGAACACAACTAGCATTATTATTATTATTATTATTTTATTTTTATTTTTAAATAAATTTATTTATTTATTTTTAGCTGTGTTGGGTCTTCGTTTCCGTGCGAGGGTTTTCTCTAGTTGCGGCAAGCAGGGGCCACTCTTCATTGCGGTGCGCGGGCCTCTCACTATCGCGGCCTCTCTTGTTGCGGAGCACAGGCTCCAGACGCGCAGGCTCAGTAATTGTGGCTCACGGGCTTAGTTGCTCCGCGGCATGTGGGATCTTCCCAGACCAGGGCTCGAACCCGTGTCCCCTGCATTGGCAGGCAGATTCTCAACCACTGCCCCACCAGGGAAGCTCTAGTTTATTATTATTATTTCAAGTTTACATAAATTAAAAAAAGGTTGTTATGCATGAGCTGGAGGAAAGCAAATCTCAAAGTAAATATATTCATGTATTTCATAAACATTCATGTGCTTCGTAAATAGTCAAGGAATCGAATAAAAATAAAACAGCACAACTTGATAGAAACATTATGCTCAGTTTTACTCCCAAACCAGTTGACATGAACTTTAAAAACCTTTGTTTTCTCATATACTGCTTTGGAATCCTAAAATTATACTGGAATTACTTCAGAAGTCCTAAGATGCTATAGCATGTCCATTTATCTTTTTTTAAAAAATAAATTTATTTATTTATTTATGGCTGTGTTGGGTCTTTGTTGCTGTGTGCGGGCTTTATCTAGTTGGGGCGAGCGGGGGCTACTCTTCGTTGTGGTGTGTGGGCTTCACATTGCGGTGGCTTCTCTTGTTGTGGAGCATGGGCTCTAGGCGTGTGGGCTTCAGTAGTTGTGGCACACGGGCTCAGTAGTTGTGGCTTGTGGGCTCCAGAGCGCAGGCTCAGTAGTTGTGGTGCACGGGCTTAGTTGCTCCGCGGCATGTGGGATCTTCCCAGACCAGGGCTCAAACCCGTGTCCCTTGCATTGGCAGGCAGATTCTTAACCACTGCGCCACCAGGGAAGTCCCTATCCGTTTATCTTGATAGAGAAAGCTATTACAAAACCATTCATGTGGCTACTTGGCTAGTGTTTTCTCTGGCTTTACTGGATATAATGAATTAAGATTGGGAAGATCTTATTAGTAACGATGAGTACCCTGCTTGTGCCATTTTAAGAAAACTAGAGAAGAAAAAAATGATTGAAAAGAGAAATAAGACAAGCAGAGCATACTAGAGAATACAAAGTAACTAAACAGAGTTTGAAGGAGCAGGCTCAGTCTCAGTTTTATTCTTGCTGCCATGGGTGATGTAACTTGTTAAACTTTTTATAGGAAAAATGACTGAAATCTATTATTATTATTACTATTATTATTAACTGTATTTTCTTATTCTCCTATAAAATAAAAAATAAGATAATAATTCTTGATGTGCACATAGATATATAGGTGAGGAATTACCAAAAAGATTGCTTTGAAGCACTTTGCAAATTCAGAGTACGATACTTTCACTAAGACATTCATTATTTCTCTGCAAAGAGTGGGAGAAAATGCCATGGACTTGCCTGTCCTGTACTAGATTATGATATGTCTGAGGATTAGATATCTCAACATAGCACACATACAATAATCCAGAAAGGTATTATTACCCGCCCAAACATAAATACTCAGGATCTTTTACAGTGAGTCCACTCCATACTTAACAGTGTACACTCAACCTTAAAAATCTGACTTCAGTGATCCATTATTATTGGATCATTTGCATCCAGCAGATTTCACCCATCATCATTCATGCTGTATGAAACAATTAACTATTCTTCAATGGTTGCAATGATGTCATTTTTTTTTCAGTTTATTCAAGATCCATTTATTCTCTAGTTCTGCCCTCATGGAGACACCCTCCTTGAAAAGGCGTTAAATCCACTTTAACGCCTTGTGCTGAAAACACGTTTTCCAAGGTTTCAACTATGAGATCCATGTTCTTAAAGCCCTAATTCTTAAACCTCATCTAGATTTCTCCCCTTGGGTGGGGGGAGATGACCCAAATACAGCGAAGAACAGCTCAGGACTGTGGGCTCTGCTCGCCCAGAAGACCTTGCAGCTCCCCTGACCACCCAGCTGGAGCCAGGATTAGGGAGATGAGGGACACCTGCTGGGCTGTCGCCACTGCAGATGGGACGCTGATGCCTTCAAGCGCCTTCTTGCCGCCACCGCTACAGGCCCCCCACTCCTGTCCTCTTCACTAGGCTTGCTGTCACCTTTAGTTTCCCTGGAGCTCGGGGATTCCCAGCGGTCTCTGCTCACACTTGTGTATCACGCCTGCCGCCTCAGCACTGCTGATCCACACCAAGGGGGAAAAGCACACAGAACTGCTTTTCAGCACACCAACGTTCCACACGAAAATTATTTGATGAGCCTGCAGGTTCTTTTTCATCAGAGGACATTCCCAAGGCCATGACTTCCCCCCGGCTCCCCACTGCCCTTGCAAGCAGACTGGATGTGTGTGGCCGCCATGCTGAGTCGGGCACTGCAATGATGTCATTTTAAATGTATAATTACTTTTACATTATTTAAGATAATACTTTTGTTTAGATGCGTCTGATATTTAGAATCCCACATTGAAGATCTTCTAATATAATTAGTTTTATATATACCAGTATCAGGATGTGGTGGGTATAGGAAGGCTAACCCAAGAACAAAGAAATTATATGGCTCTTTGAGAATTCAGTTTGAAAGCCCTATGCAATTGATTGGAACAGATCTATGCAAAATCATCCAGAAGAGACGTGCGTCATAGGTCAGAAGGACTGGGCTGTTATTTGATGGAAGAGTTTGTGGAAGCATAGAAAAAGGACAGTCTCTAGGACAAACGTTGGTGGTGTTCATCCAAGTGCTCTCCTGGGAGACAAAGTCCCAGCCAAATGCCTCTGACTATTGCAACTCCACTGGCAAGAACATTCTCAAAGTGAACATGGATCCAGGGGATTATAGTCAACGAACTTCCAGTGTTTCCAGCTCCCTTAGCATGACTTCAGTATCCTTGTTGTGGGATTGTTACATCAGGCTAAGACAGGCTGTCCCCTTTAAATGTTGAATTATTCTAATACCTCTAGTTCTGCTTCCAGGCTCACCAAAAAACAGTCTAATTAGAATCTTGAATGTCTACTTTAAAGAGGGGAGAAATGGCTAGCCACGTGTATGTGACCTGTTGTGACATTCATTGCTCACTGCAAATTAATAAAGTGGCTTGGGGCTTCCCTGGTGGCGCAGTGGTTGAGAATCTGCCTGCCAATGCAGGGGACGCGGGTTCGAGCCCTGGTCTGGGAATATCCCACATGCCGCGGAGCAACTAAGCCCGTGAGCCACAACTACTGAGCCTGCGCGTCTGGAGCCTGTGCTCCGCAACGGAAGAGGTCGCGACAGTGAGAGGCCCGCGCACCGCGATGAAGAGTGGCCCCCACTTGCCACAACTAGAGAAAGCCCTCGCACAGAAACGAAGACCCAACACAGCCAAAAATAAATAAATAAATTAATTAATTTAAAAAAATAAATAAAGTGGCTTTTCTGGTTCGATGTATTTTAGTAGAATGATTTGTTGAAGTATTAATTTTATTCTGTTCTCCCTATATTTCCCCCCACATTTTGAAGGTAGTAAGCCTTTATAATTCTTTACCATAAGGATTTTGGTAAGACCAAAAGTAGAAGCAGCTTCAAGTTAGTGGGTTTTCCCACCTTCTGGAGAAGCAAAGCTGATTGATCATTTGATGCTGGGTATCTGGAGGACATGGGGAGAAGGGATCTTAGGGAAGTAAGAGGCTTCTCTAGGAGTTTCCCAGAGGTTGGGGAGGGGGATATATCAGAGCCTGAGAAGATGTAAGACAGAAGACAAAATTGTATGGAGTGCCTGGGAGGCTGGATCCTAGGCCCTAAAGACTCTCTGAATCCCAAGCATCATAAAAAGCTTGCAGTCACTATTCCTAGGAGTACCCTTCAGACTATGAAAGTTGGTATCTGGGCAGTAATCGGACCAGTGATGCCTTTGCAAAGAATTGGTTAGGCTGATATTCCTCCAGGTTGTAGGATGTGGGTTTGGAGTTCAAAGTAAGTTATTTAAAGAACAGAAAGAAACTTGGCTTTTCTTGTATATCTGCATGTGGCTCAGATTGTCATGTATGGAATATCAGTCTTATGAGCTCAGTTAATGAGAATCCATGCTCAGTCGGCAAGAAAATCAGGTTTTTGAACTAAAAAGCTGAAGGCCAGACACTGGTCTATGAAATAAGTGCCATTCTGTAAGGACATTTGGAAATGTGCTACTTGCCTTCAACACCTCTCTTTCTACACACACACACACACACACACACACACACAAACCCGGCTCCTTGCCTTCACTATTTTTTGAAAGAAGCCCTATACTCAGATGAATTTCTACAATTTCCACCAACTCTTCAGATGTTTAAATTATCATTTTATACAATCTATAAAGAAAGATTTTGCTGAATAAAGGTAACTTTAATCCCCAAATTAGAAAGATTTTGAAGTAGGATTTACCTAATATTTTCATAGTATCTATTTTTTTAAACTTTCTTTTGAAATAATTATAAATTCAGAGGAAACTGCAAACATAGTACAGCGAGATCTAGTGTACCCTTCACCCAGTTTCCCTCAGTGGTAACATCTTACATAACTATAGTATAATATCAAATCCAGGAAATTGACCTGGGTACAATCAATAGACTGTATTCAGATTCAGAGTTCACCAGTTCTACATGCCCGTGTGTGTGTGTGTGTGTGTGTGTGTGTGAGAGAGTGTGTGTTTGTGTATGTGTGTGTATAGTTCTATGCAATTTCATCATATGTGTAGATTAATGTAACCGCAATCACAATGAAGATATAGAACTATTCTATCACCACAAAGATCCCTCATCCTACCCCTTTATTGTCACCCTCTATGCTCCTCCCGTCCCCCAACCCAAATCCCTAGAACCACTAATCTGTCCTCCATCTCTGTAATTTTATTATTTTGAGAATGTTATGGAAATGGAATCATACAGTATGCAACCTTTTGATATTGGCTTCTTTTCACTCAGCATAATTCCATCCAAGTTATTGCATGTATCAATAGTTTGTTTCTTTTTATTGCTGAGTAATTTTCCATGATATGGACATATTATAGCTTAACTATTCACCCATTGAAGGATATTTGGGTTGTTTCCAATTTTAGCCTATTACAAATAAAACTACAATAAACATTCCTGTATATGTTTCTGTGTGGACTTAAATTTTCATTTCTCTGGATAAATGCCTAGGGGTGTGATTACTGGGTCATGTGGTAAGTGTATGTTTAGTTTTTTAAGAAATTGCCAAACTATTTTGCAGAGTAGCTGTACCATTTAATATTGCTACCAGCAATACATAATAGAACCAACTGCTCTCTCAGCATTTGGTTTTGTCACTATTTTTATTTTAGCCATTCTTATAGATGTATAATGATGTCTAATTGTGGTTTTAATTTACATTTCCATATGGCTAATAATGTTGAACATATTTCTATTTGCCATCTGTATATCATCTTTACAGAAATGTCTCTTCATGTCTTTTGCCCATTTTCTAATTGGATTGTTTGTTTTTTACTGCTGATTTTTGAGAGTTCATTATGGTCCTTTGCAGATGTTTGGTTTGCAATACTTTTTGTAGTACTTTTTGGTTTGCAAACACTTTCTCCCAGTTTGTATCTTTTTTTTCGTTCTCTTACGAGGATGTTTCGCAGGACAGAAGCTTTTAAAGTTTGATGAGTCCAATTTATCAAATTTTCTCTTATGGATTATGCTTTGAGTGTCACATCTAAGAGCTCTTCACCTAGTCCTAAATTCCAAAGATCTTCTCCTTTGTTTTCATCTAAAAGTTGTATAGTTTGACATTTTACATTTAAATCTATGATCCATTTTGAGCTATTTTTGTAAAAGGTGTGAGGTTTCAGTTAAAGTTCATTTCTTTGCCTGTGGATGTCCAATTGCCCTAGTACCATTTGTTGAAAAGACTTTCTTTCCTCCACTGAATTATTTTGCAGCTTTGTCGAAGATCAGTTGGCCATGCTTGTGTGGATCTATTTCCCTGTACATCTCCATTGATCTATCTATCTATCTCTTCACCGATACCACACTGCTTTGTTTACTGTGGTCTTAACGTATAAGATCCATTAAAAAAAAAAACCTCTCTGAATAATAGCTATCTTTTTTTTTGAGTGCTTATATATGCCAGGCATTGCTTTAAGTACTTCACGTGCATACACTTATTTAATCCTCACAAAATCCTAGGAGATGATCATATTTAGGCCCATTTTATAGATGAGAAAACTGAGTGCAGAGTAGTTGAGTAACTATTTTAAGAACAGATTTGGAAGCCAGGCCCACACACTAGCCACTATGCTTTATTGTCTCTCTGAAGTGAAGAGATTTTTATCTTCTTGCAGAGTTGCTTTTACTGAACTTTGCATTGGCATTTTGCCATCGAACCATGTTGAGAGATATGATAAGAGAGAGCTCTATAAACTTATTGCATCTGCTTTAGGCAAGTTGATGAGGATGTGGTTCACTATGTCACATGGTGTCCTCTTTAGGAGGACAGATGGGAAAACTGTCTCTCAGATCTCAGTACCAGGAATAGATATATTTCTCCTGACTAAGTAGTTTGTTTTTATCTCTTGGACATTGTGAAACTGTATAAATGATTACATTTCCACTTTGTGTTGGCTGCTAAAAAGCTCAGAACCCAATTTTCAGCCTATCTTTAGCAATGGTGTGTACTGGATCTAATATTACTTCTGACTTCATCTTATTTTTTCTACCCTAATTTTCTCTTCTCCCTTATTTCCTCCCTAACTCACTTCTTTTTGCTTTAGTCTTTTTAAAAATCAGGTATATGAGCACATAGTATAAGAAGTCAAACACAAGGCTTTTACCAAAAGCAACAAAACAAAATGACAGTCCTTTTGCTCACTCCTCCCCACCTCTGATTTCCACTCTACGGAGCCAACTATAATCACATCTTTTAGCTATTTCTTCTGGTGCTTATTTGTAATTTTTTCCCCTTGACTTTTTCTACCCTCCATAATAGGAAATCAGGAGATAACACTTTTTCGGTTTAGGTATTATCTCCTGCTTCCCTATTATGGAGGGTAGAATTTTGTTTTCTTATAGTACCCTCTACAACACACACCCTTCACCTATAACTATCCTCCTATTGTAATTATATCACAATTTTGATTCGACCCATTTTCAGTGTTTACATTATTATGCTTATGGAAATATTGTTCACATGTGAGCTGCTTGCTGTTCACTTTGTATCTTATATAATCATTTTGTTTTCCCTTAGGTTAATAATTGTCTTTTTTAAACTTCTGTTTCCATAGAGCAATCACTAATTTCTGCCCAAGCCCTCTGACAGAATTATAAATCTCTCACTCTATCAGTTTTGTTTGTTTTCTCACAGACGTCTCTTCTGGATGTCATCCTGGAGCTTTTCATTGTCCAGCTCCGGTCTGGACTGGTTGCTCTCTAGGCCAGCTGCCCAGCCGTCCTCCTGCAACTTCCCTTTTTCATCATTTTGGGAATTCCTTCTACGTCTCTCTTTTGTTCGGTCTCCTGTTTCCTAGAACTCATATTTTCCTCTTGGTTTGCTCACTTGGTTTGGTGGAACTCATCCTGCAATAGCTTCCTGAGAAAAAGTTCATGAAAGGTAAATTTTTTTTAGGACTGGCATGTTTGAAATGCCTTTATTTTAGCAGCACATTAAATGATAGTCTGGGTATAGAATTCTAGGTTGAAAATAATTTTCCCTCAGAATTTTAAAAACTTTGCTTCTTTGTCTTCTCGCTTTCCATATTGCTATTGAGAATTTGGACACTAGGTACCTCCTGTGGGGCTTGAGGGTGTTTTTCCTCCTCTCTGGAGGGTTTTGAGATCTTCCTTTTCTTCCTAACATTCTGAAATTTCATGATGATGCACCTTAGATTAGGGTCTTTTCTCGTCCACTGTGCAAAATGAACCTCAACACCATGGGCCGTTTCAATCTGAAAACACATTTCCTTCAGTTTTGAGAAATTATCATGTATATTTTTATTTTAGTAATTCCCTCCCCTCCATTTTCTCTGCTCACTCTAGAACCCTTGGTTCAGTTGTTGGATCACTTGAACTGATTTAATTTTCTTCTTATCTTTCTTTTTTTTCTGGGAGATTTTCTTTGTCTTCTAACTCTTCTATTGAATTTTTTAATCTGCCATCATATTTTTATTTTCTAAAGCTCTTTCTGGTTCCCTGATTGTCCCTTCCCTCCTGTCCCTGTTTTTGTTTTGCTTTGTTTTTAAATGGCATCCTGTTCTTATTTCATGGATGCAGCATTTTCTCTTACTTCTCTAAGGGCATTCATTTTAGTGGTTGATGTTTTCTTTTATTTCCCGCATCATCATGTCCCTCTGAACTCTTTTTGTTTGTATTTACATTTTTGATTTTTCATAAATGGCTGTCTATTCGTATTTAAGAGTGAGGCACTTAAATGCCCCCTCTGTGGATGGGAGAGCGTACTGGACTGTTGGCCTTCACAGTAGTGTCACATTTGGGGGTGGGACGGTGGGAAGGACCTCCAAATGGCATTATTTGTAGTTACTTTCTCTTAGGCTGGCTAGTCAGTTAGTCAAAGAAATCCTTTTGCAGGTGAGTTTATGAACCTGGCTTCTAGCCTTCTGGGAAAGTATCAGGGGAAAAAGGCTGGAGGGTGGGGGTAAGGGGAGCTCATCATTCCTTACAGAGACTTCTATTTAATCCCCCATCTTTCACTACATCTAGTGCACCAAGCCGAGAGCCTTTGACCCAGACTCTCAAGAGAATAAACCACCTAGCTTCTTCTAGGTAGTCGCTTGGCTGTGCTTTTGGGATGAATCTGGGGATCTAACTGATAGTTATAAAGACTTTCAAGCAATCTTTTCTTTCCACCCGCACCCCATATTCCCATCTTCAGAGGCACTTGGTGCCTTTAATTTCAGAAATTTCCAGGGTTCTATGGTGCAATTTATCTTCCTTCTTTCAGCTTTCTTTGATTTGTCCCAGTATGAGGGAGCCTGAATCCTGACTCATGAGCAGAACAAAAGTTTGAAGTCAAAGTCAAAGAAATGGTGCCAAAGATGAACAAAATACAAGAAAGATTCTGTAACCAGAGGAGTAAGCATATCAAAAGTCACAATTTTTGGCTACCTTCTATATATTTCTCCATTTGAAAAGACAGTACTTTGAGATAATGTGGTGAAGAGGAGCAGTAGTTCCCTCTGCTGACCCCATGCTCTGTCCTGAGGGAGAGTCAAGGCTACATATGAAGAATGATTGCGAGGTCAGAAACGTGGAGGTTGTAGAAAAGTTGAGAAGTGTGTCCAGACTTCAGGACTAAGGTCAACAGCAATGTGAGGATGGATAAGGTCCAATTTTATATGGCTCTTGATTTAAAAGTATACAAGAGGGCCTCATGTCTTAAAGCAGTCACTTGGAAGGGGGCTGGGTTATGATTTCCAGCCTCCCTCTCCAGTTGGCCTTTGAGGACTGGCTGATTAATAGAAATCTACTGGTTAGGGGCATTTCACTTTACTAAACTAAATATGGTGGGCCTTTACAAAACTTGGAGGTCTTCCTACACAAAGAGAATGCTGTTAATATACTTTCCATCCAAGGGCATGAGCTCTGTGTTGTTGTCCCAGTGGGATGTGCTGCAAGATTCAGACAGACCTGCAATCTGCTGCTAAGTTTGGCCCCTAGGGCCATCTCAAGAAGGAATGGTTGTGTCCCTAATATCACATTTAATAACCTTAAATAAGGTTAAGTATTGCCTAGCTTCACTTAAGAGATGACTCACAGTTGGTACCCAAGAAATTTACTGAAAGGAGGGAGGGAGGAAGGAAGGAAGGAAGGAAGGAAGGAAGGAAGGAAAAGGCTTAGTTTTCATTTGTAGCTTTGTCATTCAGAACTTTTAAAGTGTAATAATACAATAATAATAATAAAATTGGAAAGTGTAATGTGGAGATTTACTATAAAAAGGTGTTGAATCACAGTAGGCAGAGGGACTTGAAGATAACGTGGAGTAAGTAAGTGACTTAACTCTCTGATCAAGAGAGAAAAGCCATGGGGGCAAAGGAAAGACACAGAGAAACATGATGGTGACTGCCAGCCAGAGGAACTGAAGTTCCCCTCCTCGTGGTGACACTGTAGAAATTCCCACAACTATGTCAGCATCTAGAACTTATTTGACTGTGGGTGGAGGGAGACAAATGCCAGCTAATGGGACCAGTGGCTTCCTGGAAGGATGGGATAGAGAAGCTCGGAGTCTGACACAACCAGAGAGCTGAAGAAGAAAGGAAATGACCTTTAGACAGAAGTGGAACCGAAAGATTTCTTGATTGCTTCTAGTATTCTGCACATGCAATGGAGCCCCAGGAAAACAAAGTCTCCAAAGGCGAGGAAATAGTGTCAGTGTTGCTGGTGAGGTAAATGTACTTTCCAGACATAGATCACCCAGGGATTCTTAATGTCTATATGATAATCACACAAAGCCTTGTGTGTTATAGTCTTTTCTGTTAAAAAAAAAAAAAACCAAACAACTAACTGTTGCATACTGAGTCCCCCAGAAACCGACTCTGAGATGGATATTTGCATGCAGGAAGTTTTCTGGAGAGTGCCCAGGGATTCAATACCAGCAAAGAAGTGAAGGAAGTAGGATTGCATAGAAGGATGAGTTGAATTGCAGAGTGGTCACAACAAAGGTCTGCCCGCCAATCCTGTGGGGAACTCTGTCCTGCCTTGTATCAAAGAGAACTGGGCCTTCATATTTGGGCAGGGACCAGTCATTAGATGTGGGCTGCCTATGAGCTTGGGCAAGGTGACTCTCTTCAGCTGAGGACAATATCAGAGGAGCGACCTGTCTGAGAGCCATCAGCTGCCAATATTACTAGCAGCTGAGGGAATGATTGCCTCAATTCAGAAAGGAGGATCTGAGTGACATACCATAGCATCCATTACAGCCAACCATTTGCACTGGATACACTCAGTTGCACTATAATAAGTTCTGGCAACAGCTCCTCCAGGATTCTGGTTGGTCTATTTTCATGGGGAAACCTACAAGAGGAAGGTTAGTGGAACAAACTACAGCCCCTGGTACTGTTCCTGCTTTGAAGGTTGCAACTGATACTCATTGTCTCCCTGCTCTACCATCCATTTTTATTTCCCTCACCCTCGGTGCTGTTGTGTATGTGTCTTACCTGGTGGGCCTCTGGTTACCACGCCCTTCTCAGGCTGCTCCATTTACCATCAAAATTGGGCAAAGAATTACCCACCCAATCACCAGGGCCTCTAAACACAGAGTCCAGGGTTGCTGGGACAGGAAGTGTAAATACCACAGTTGGTCACTGTGAGTGATGGTAAGCAGAGCCCAGAGCCTCTCCTATTTCCTTCCCTTGGATTCCAGAACCATGCATTATACCGACTGAGAACACAGTCACATATAATAATTGTTGATTTATGGTATATGCTGCATCTTGGAAGATGTCACTCCATCTTTGCAGGGTATTACCTCCAAAGTAGTACTGCAGTTGCACTTTTGAAAGGCTATTTTATCACTCTGTCAAGTTGACAGCTTCTGTGTAGTGTGATATAAAATAGAAAGTTTGGATCCCTTGATCATGTGTCATGTTGCACCTCCTCTGTTTGAATTGGGTTCCTGGGTCCAATAAAAATATTATAGGATTCCGTGTTGGTGGATCAAACACTCCGTATGCCCTCAGATAGTCGTGCTGGCTGAGGCCCTAAGGGCAGGAAAGGCAAACCCATACCCCAAATATATATTTATTCCAGTCAAAATTAATCGCTGCCCCTTCCAGTATAATCAACTTGCCAACAAGTTGCTGGATGGTCTCCTGGAAGAATGGTGCCATATTGAGGGCTCAGTGTTGGTCTCTCTTGGTGGTAGGTTGAACAGAGGGAGGAGTAAACAGTGATGCAGTTGCAACAAAGGCTCCCATTGGGTGCCCATCCTTGAGGCAAGGAAGTCTGGCCTGTATTATCCTCCCCTCCATCACTGGCCAGTCATTAGGAGTTGCTGCCCCCAAGGAAAGGAGCATGACCTTGGGCAAGGCAGCTTTCTTCAGTTGAGGGAGAGCAATTCTTGGAGAGACATGCATCTGAGAGCTGTCAACCAACTCTCAAACAGGTAGGGGAATGAGTGCCTCAGTCCTGGAGGGGAGATCTAGGTAGGCAGTGTACTACAGAATCCACCACGATAACTAAATGGTAGGAATTTCCATTCTAAATTTCAGCTGTTCCTAGGAGTTCTAGAATGGGGATGGGTTGGAGGAGGATAGAGAATTGTGAGATATGTCATCTGCCAAACTTCATAGTTGATTATCTGGGAAAATTCATTGAAAACTGTATATATTGTGGTTTTATGTGTATTTAACCAAACTTAGAGTTGATCCAAGCAAAAAGTTTCTAAACAGATCAACAAAAAGCACAAAGAATGCCTTTGTCGTAAAATATCCACCATTTACAAGATTCTGCTTGCTTTCTTTTAAAAATCTTTATTATTGTACAGATGTAATGTTTACATATTCATATCAAGAAGTTATTTTCATAGCATTTAAATTTCTATTTTTTTCATTTCCATTAACACACGTTGTTCATAGATTTATTATTTTTATAAGCAATTCAATATTCTACCATATTAATGTATTGATGTTACCATGATGACTTAATCTCTCTATTTGGGGCATTTGACTTGTATCTGGTTTTTTCACAATAAGTAGCACAGATATAAAAAATAGTTTTAAAAAATCTCTCTTTTTTCTTCCCCAAAGTGGGATTAAAAGCTCTATTCCCAGGTTGCTTTTTAGAAAGATTTTCCTAATTCGCAGTACTATAGCAATGTTCGAGTGTCTATTTACCAATTTTTTGGATTTTTCTCACTTTACTTTTGATAGTAGGGAGAATTTTTACCTCATCATTGTTTTAAATTCATTTTTCTTAATTATTAGTGAGGCAAGGAATTTTCCCAAGTGTTTATTTACTTTTTGTATTTTTTGTTATTTACATCTTTTGGCTATTTATCTCTCTAGAAAGGGGAACTGATATTTCATATTTTTATCAGTCCCTTATATATTATAGAGAACAAACTTTATTTGACATTTATTTTCAGTGGTTTCTCATTCCATTGCTTTTTATCTTGAATTCACTTTTTAATTAAATAGTTGGCTTTGTGTTTTATAGCATAAAACCCACTGACCTTGACATTAATGATTTCTTTAAATGCTTCAATATTCCAAAACTGATATTCTGTTTTCTGTTAGGAAAAGTATGTTATTATATTGTATTATATATTTTATGATAAATCTTTGAAATTTTTATCTTCAAATGACAATAGATTTCTGTTTTTAGTACCTCCAAATCTATTGTGGCATATACTATAAAGTATGGTCATATATATTGCTTCTTGGCCTTTTGGCTAGGATCAAGTATAAAGTATGGTCATATATTTAGATTCTTTTAAATGATATCTAGTTTCTCCGATATTGTTTAACAGAGATTCATTTATTTGTTGCTTATTTCACCAAATTTTTCATGTATTAACTTATTGTGTAGGTTTGACTTTATTTCTGATTTGGTCAATAGGTCTACTTTAAAAAAAAAAAAGTCTAGTATTATAAGATTCTTCCCTCTTACATCCCCTTAAGAAGTGAAGTAATTTTGGTTTTAAACTATGTGTGCATGAACATAGGTATATGCATATGAATACAGAGGCATAAAAAGAGGTCTGGAAGGTTAACCTTGGATGGTTGAATTACAGATGAACTTTATATTTTTCTTGCCATTTATCTATAAATTTTAATATATGTTATATTACAATGGACACATATCACTTCAAAGCTTAAAAAAGGAAAAACTCTGCAGATAGAATGAAGAAGAAATATTAATCGTAAAATAAAAGGCAATTATTAAGAAAAGAAAAAGAAAAAGAAGGGGCAGGTTAGGGAATATGTCACCTTAGGGGCAAACTCAGATAAATGGCGATTGCTCTCAAATTCCTTTATGTGACTATATTTAACACTGTTCAGCCCTCTGTGTAAGCACATCTCTGCATATCTGTCCCTGACATTTCTGAAATGCCCACTTTTGTCCCAGTCTGTCTAAGTCCTGTTCCTGGAATCTACTCCCAGTGACTGCAACTGTACCTGTACCTACCTTTGGCTTTCAACCCCATTGGTTTCCCACGGTGACTACCTGTCACTGATTTCTGTCTGGATTTCTGATTTCAGTCTTAGCTCTTTGTGTGTTTGGGTAACTCTGCTCAAATCTCTTTGTAGTCCTTCCTCAATTGTCAGTCCTCTCCACCCCCAAACTTCCCACTCTCACCTGGGTCCACCAGCTTCTGGGCTGTCCTATTCTCAGCTGCACCAGAAAGTTTGGGGTGACAGACAATCTGCTGAAAATAGCCATGCCCTGGACATGATTTTTTGGACCAGAGGTGGATACCTGCTCACAAGAGAAACAGCTTGTGATTTGCACACCTGGCTCAAAAAAAAGCAAAAAACAAAAAACAAAAAACACCAAACTAAGGTCAGCCTTGGAATTGGCAATGTAGCAAATGGGGTCTAGTCAGGAAAATAGAAACCACTGTGGACATGTTAAACAGAAGGGATCAAATTCAGGGAGTTTGTTAAACAGCTGTTGGAAAGCTGTAAACACAAATAAGGGGAAGCTAGGAAAACCAGAGATATGTATTTCAGGAAGCAGCTACTACGTATGAGACTGGGAGAATAAAATTGAAGAGGTGTTTTGAACATCCTCCAGGGCTGCCACTGCTTCGGGGAGATGGGACTGCAGGGTAGATAGGAGGTGGGGTGAGGTGTCACCCAGCTAGTGCTCAGACCGAGTGAGCACTAGGGGGGCATCAGGGAGGGTTCTTGAGATATGGAGAGAGTTGCCTTGGTTCATAATTTTAGTGCAGTGAGGTCTGGCTGTTCTGTTTCCATCCTTAGATGTGGTGAAATTGCTTGTTGCAGCCTTAAAATAAGCCCTTTTTTACTTGAACTACCTTGAAGGAGGTCCCTGTGTCCTAGAAACAAAAAAGCCCTCCCAAGACACCTATTGCCTCTGACTGGTCTTTAGAGCTGGCCTCTTCCCTCACCTCCTCACCATGCTAACTCAGAATAGCCCCTTCAGTTGGGAATTGAACTGCCCAAGAGTTCTGATCATCGCTTCTGTACGATATCACAATGTTTTTAAATCCAGGAAAGTGATGTTCTGCAGCATTATCTTGTCTCCTCCCAGAACACTAACCTTTTTGTGTGCTTCTCTTCAGGTGCATTTTATAATTATTTTGTTAAGTTCTTTTGTAAAATTCTTTATGCCCCATTAATTAGCATTGCATTAAATCTGTGAATAGGAAGTGTTACTGTATCATTTGTTTAGTCTTTCCAGTCATGAGCAGGCATAGCTCTCCATATAGTCTGATTTCCTTTCAATGTGTTATTAGGTTTTGTAGTTTTCTTTACAGATCTTGGAAGGTTGACACTAAAGTATGTAATGGGGATTTTGGGGCTTGGCTGCAAATGAGATTGCTTTTTTACACCTTAGTTTCAATCTGGCTATTGATTGTAACAACTATTTTAAAATCTGTTATGTTTCCTGCTGACCATTTGAGGAAATGAGGAATTGCCCAGTGTGAGAAGGCGTGCTTAGCAGAGATGGATTTGCATCGCCTGTTTGCTTTCACATGTTTGTGTCTCTTGTGGATAATGTTTGAGTAGTGCCTGGCCCTTGTGAACCATGGGGGTGGTGTACATTTACGATTTTCCTCTATGAATAAGCCAAGTTAATTGATCTGTACTGGGACCAAATCCATGTCCTTAAGCCCTCTGAAGGTACAGGCTTGCTTTCAATAACTCTCATTTCCAATAATTACAGTTGTCTGGGCTGCTTTGGGAGATACTGATTTTTATGATGTGAATAGACTGAAATAACTAATCGTTTGGGGATTGGTTGCAGGATTTTGAGCAATGGATTAAGGGTTGATCTAAATAATGTCTTAAAAATATGCTGTGCTTTGAAAATTACACAAGTAATACGTGTTCATTGCAGAAGAATGAGAAAATGCAGATAAGCTAAAAACAAAAAGAGAGAGAATGCCTAAAATCCTACCATTTAGAGGATACTATTTTGGTATCTTTACTTTCATGTGGTTTCCTATGTCTGATGTGTATAATTATACAAATAAACATGCACACTTAATATATTTCCTAGTTTCTAAGATGTAACTTTTTCCACATTTTAACATTTCTAAAACGAGATGCAGTTTTACAATCGATTAAATTTAATAAAGTATTTCTCTTCTCCCCCTACCCCCCAAATAGCTATTACTAAATGTAGCCCATGGTATCTTAAAATAGAAAGGTATTTTTAAATCAAATCTTTTATTTTCAGATAATTATAAATTAGCATGTAGTTGTAAGAAATAATACAGAAAGATCCCTTGTACCTTTTACCCACTGTGGTGGTTAATTTTATGTATCAACTTGACTGGGCTAAGGGATGCCAGATAGCTGGTAAAATATTATTTCTGGGTGCATCTGTGAGGATGTTTCCAGAAGAGATTAACATTTGAATCAGTTGACTGAGTACAGAAGATCATCCTCACCAATGCAGGTGGGCATCATCCAATCCATTGAGAGCCTGAGTAGAACAAGAAGGTAGAGGAAGGGTGAATTTGTTTACTTTGCTTGAGCTGGAACATCCATCTTCTCCTGCCCTTGGACCTTGGTGCTCCTGGTTCTCGGGCCTTTGGACTAACACTGAGGCTTAAACCACTGGCCCCCTCATTCTCAGGCCCTTGGACTTGGACTCACCCTACTGACCTTCCTGGTTCTCAGGCCTTAGTACTTGGACTGAATTACACCACTGGGTTTCCTGGTTCTCTAGCTTGCAGACAGCAGATCATGGGACTTTCAGTTTCCATAACCGTGTGAACCAGTTCCTATAATAAATCTCTTCTTATATATCTATATATCTTTGTCTGTGTCCATGTCTGTGTCTATATCTATATCTATATCTGTATCTGTAATCTAATATCTATATATCCTGTTGGTTCTGTTTTTCAGGGAACCCTGACTAATACACCCAGTTTCCCCTACTGTTAACATCGTGCGAAACTATAGTACAGTATCACAACTAGGATATTGGTATTGATACAGACCATTTTCATCACTACAAGGATGTCTATGTTGCCCTTTTATAACCATATTCACCTTCCTGTCATTCTCCTCACCCCAGCCCAGGCTATTACCTCTGGCAGCCATCAATTTTTTCTCCATTTCTGTGATTTTATCATTTCAAGAATGTTCTACAAATGGAATCAGACGATATGTATTTTTGGCTTTTCTCACTCAGCATAATTCTCTGGAGATTGGTCCAGATTTTGCATGTATCAATAATGTGTTCTTTTGTTGTTGTTGTTGAATATTCCATGAATGGATATACCCAGTTTGTTTACCCATTCACCCCTTGAAGTACACCTGGGTTTCCAGCTTTTGGCTATTGCAGGTAAAGCGGCTATAAACATTAATGTACAGATTTTTGTGTGAACATAAAATCTCTCTGGTATATACACCCAGGAGTGCAATTGCTGGGTTAAATGGTGATTGAATGTTTAGTTTTAAAAGAAACTATCAAACTGTTTTCCAAAGTGGCTGTTCCATTTTGTAGTCCCACCCATATTGTATGAGTGGTCTGGTTTCTCTGCATCCTTACTTTTTATTTTACCCCTTCTGATAGGTAAGTAGTGAATTTCATTAATAGTTCTATTTTCTTGAATAGTGCTATTCAAATGATCTATTTCATATTGGGTGAGTTGTGTTAGTTTGTGTTTTTCAAGAAATTGGTCCATTTCATCTACATTGTCAAATTTATGTATATAGAGCTGTTCATAGTATTCCTTTCAAATTCATTGATTTCTGCTCTTATGTTTGTTATTTCCTTCCTTTTGCTTTGGGTTTATTTTGCTCTTTTTCTAGATTCTTGAATGGGAGCTTAGATTATTGATCACAGACTTCTTCTCTTTTCTAATATGTATACTTATATGTATAAATTTCACTGAAAGAGATATTTTATGTTGCATAGAAAAGCTTTAGTGTACCTACCATGTTTATAGCTTCCTACCGAGGAATTCAATTCAATTCAGCAAATATTTATGGAGTGCTTGGGCCAGGCACTGTTCTAAATCCTTAATATACATCAGGGAACAAAATAGACAGAGATCTCTGTCTTTGTGGAGCTTACATTCTAGCAGGAGGAGACAGGCAATAAATAATAAGTGTAATTTATATAGTATGTTAGAAAGTGATAAGTACAGGAACAAAAAGTACAGCAGTGTAAGAGGGAATGGATATGTGGGGAAGTGTAGTATTTACTACTGCAGAACTTACTGTAATGCATTTAGTACTACAGTTGTAGTATTGAACAGATTGGTCAGGCAGGGCTTGTGGAGAAAGTGAGATTTGAGTAAAGATCTAAAGGAGTTAGTTAAGCCAGTAACTGTAGGAAGTGTGCTTCAGACAGATGGCGCAGCTAGAGCAAAGGCCCTATGGTGGGAGCGTGCCTGGAATATTAGAGGAAAAGCAAGAAGGCAGGTGTGGCTGAAGTGGAGTGAGCAAGGGGGAAAGTGGTAGAGATGAGGTCAAAGTATAATGGAGGCTAGGTCTTTAGCTCTTCCTCTGAGTGTAATGGGGAGCCATTGCAGTGTGTGAAGCAAAGGAATGATATGAACTGATTTAAGTATTAAAAGAATCACTCTGTAGCATTGACATATATACACTACCAAATGTAAAATAGATAGCTAGTGGGAAGCAGCTGCATCACACGGGGAGATCAGCTCCGTGCTTTGTGACCACCTACGGTAGTGGGATAGGGAGGGTGGGAGGGACACGCAAGAGGGAGGGGATATGGGGATATATCTATATATATAGCTGATTCACTTTGTTATACAGCAGAAACTAACACACTATTGTAAAGCAATTATACTCCAATAAAGACGTAAAAAAAAAAAAAAAGAATCACTCTGGCTACCATGTTGGGAATGGGTTATGCATAGAAGCAAATGGCTACTGAAGTAATGCGAGCGAGAGGCAGAGTGGTTTGGAGCAAAGTGGTAGTAGTGGGAATGGTGAGAAGTGATTACATTCTAAACATATTTTGAAAGTACAGCTAATAGGATTTCTTCATGGATTGGATTTGGGGTGATAGAAAAAGATAGGCATCTGGATAACCAGCTTGACATACATTTTTAAACACAGGTGACCACATTTAATACCATATGCTCCCCTCTTACCCCTACAACTCTGCCCAGCTTGTTGGACAATGGCAGGCACTTACCTGGGAGCAGCTGATCAATAGGCTGGACATTAGCCTTTAGGGTATCCTGGCATGAAAGTTTTGCCCGAATAAATGGCAATTAACTCTTCCAATGATTTTTTTTCTTTCAGGAATCAGAATTGGAGAGAAAAAACCATCATAATCATCATCAGTGAGAGCAGAAGCTGAAAGACACGGAGAGTAGGCAGTATCCAGACTTCATGAGTAAGCAGAAACCATGAATAAACAAGAGCTCTGAGCAAACAAAAACCACGAGGCAGCAAAAAGATATACAGAGTAATGACAAAAGTGATAGAAGATACCTAAGAAAGCATCAAATTCTCAGAAGAGAGAGTCAATGGCCAGGCCTGCGTCACAGGCCAATCCTGGAACTTGATGTACAGTGAGCTCCTCTGTTACCAGAAGTGGGAGGATGGTGCTAGACAGGCAAAGACTACAGGTATGCACCAGCCATGTGGAGTCAGGCAGGAATCAGCTCTGTGGAAGCCAGAACCACACATGAGCTAAAATTATGAGGGTGTAAGGAAACCAGAAAAAGGAGAGGAAACCTGTCTGCTGAGAGAAGCAGGAAAGTACAGCAGACACGGAGACAGAAGCAGGGATGGCAGATGATGCAACCATGTGAGAGCTGGGACTATATCTAATCTTCCTGTTTCAGTCCCATCCCAGGGTGTCCTGGCTGTGCTGACCCCTGCACGTAGTGCCCCCAGAGAGTGCCTTTTGTTCAAAATACCTACTTTTCTTTTTTCTTTTTTTAAAATTGGAGTATAGTTGATTTACAACATTATATTAGTTTCAGGTGTACAGCTTAGCAATTCAGTATTTTTATACATTGTACTCCATTTAAAGTTATTGGGAAATAATGGCTATATTTCCCTGTTCTGTACAATATATCCTTATTGCTTACCTATTTTATACATAGTAGTTTGTATCTCTTAATCCCCTACCACCCTCTCCTCACCTGTAACCACTAGTTTGTTTTCTATATCTGTGAGTCTGTTTCTGTTTTGTTATATTCATTTGTTTCATTTTTTTAGATTCCACATATAAGTGACAACATGGAGTATGTGTCTTTATCTGTCTGACTTGTTTCACTAAGCATAATACCCTCTAGGTCCATCTACATCATTGCAAATGGCAGTTTTTCATTCTTTTTAATGACCGAGTAATATTCCATTGTATATATATACCACATCTTCTTTATCTTTCATTTGTTTTGGGTTTTTTTTGTCTTTTAAAAAATCTTTATTATGAGATCTTCAAATATCCAGAAAAGTAGAGGAACAGTACAATGAACTCCTGTATGCCCATCATCATCTACCTCTTCACAACCCATTTATCTCCTCTCGTACTCCCCGGCACCCATTCTGGCTTCTGCCTCCACTGCACCATTGAAACTCATCAAGATTCCCAAAGACTTCCTTGAATCACAGTCCAGTGGATGTTTTCCAGCCTTTTCCAATATCATTCTTCTGATCTATCTGAATCTCCAGACACTCTTGAGAAGATTCTTCTAAGATCATATTAATAGGATAGCTACCATGCATTGAGAACTTTCTCTGTGCCAGGCACAGTCCTGAGCACTTTTTAAAAAAAATTTATTTAATTAATTAATTTATTTTTGGCTGCATTGGGTTTTCATTGCTGTGCGTGGGCTTTCTCTAGTAGCGGGGAGTGAGGGCTACTGTTTCTTGTGGTACACGGACTCTAGGCGCACGGGCTTCAGTAGTTGTGGCGCACAGGCTTAGTTGCTCCGCGGCATGTGGGATCTTCCTGGACCAGGGCTCGAACCCGTGTCCCCTGCATTGGCAGGTGGATTCTTAACCACTGTGCCACCAGGGAAGTCATTTCATTTAATCTTCAAAACAATGTTGAGGTAGGTATTATTATGGTCTCCATTTTCAAAAGGAGGAAACAGACTGGTAAACATTTTGGGGAAACAAAATGAGGCATAAAGAGGCTAAATAGATTTGACTGGGTTTATCATTCATTTGTTGATGGGCACTTAGGTTGCTTCCATCAAAATACCTCCTTTTCTACTTGAGCTTGTGTGAGTAGTTTTTGATTTATGCTCCAGGGATAAAGATGGCACATTCGGCAGGAAATCTCTTGGTATCTACTTATCTCTGTGGATTGAGCACGACCAACAAGGTACAGAAGGTGAAAAATGCAAATATTTTGAATGAAGAAGAACTAACTGGAATCATGTGAAGCATTTTACACACCTTCTCTCATTTAATCTGTAGTGTGAGGGAGGTACCATCACTGAGGTTCACAGAGGGTAAGTACAGTCCATCCTCATTATTTGTGGGTTCTGTATGTGCAAATTTGCCTACTCACTAAAATTTATTTGTAACCCCAAACTTATACTCTTGGCACTTAGGTCATTCACAGACAGTGCAGAGCAGTGAAAAAATTGATTTGTCCAATGTGCTTGTTCCCAGCTGAGGCAAGCAAGGCAACACTCCCCCTTCTTGTTTCAGCTCTGACGCTGTAAACAAGTTTCCCTTTTGTAGTTTACTTAGTGCCACGTTTTTCACTTTTCTGTGCTGTTTAACGGTGATTTTGCTGTTTAAAATGGCCTTGGGCTTCCCTGGTGGCGCAGTGGTTGAGAATCTGCCTGTTAATGCAGGGGACACGGGTTCGAGCCCTGGTCTGGGAAGATCCCACATGCCACGGAGCAGCTGGGCCCGTGCGCCACAACTACTGAGCCTGCTAGTCTGGAGCCTGTGCCCCGCAACGGGAGGGGCCGCGATAGTGAGAGGCCCGCGCACCGCGATGAAGAGTGGCCCCCGCTTGCCGCAACTAGAGAAAGCCCTCGCACGAACCGAAGACCCAACACAGCCAAAAATAAATAATAAATAAATAAATAAAGTAGCTATAAAATGGCCTTGAATCATAATGTTGAAGGGCTACCTAGTGTTTCCTAAGTGCAAGCAGCTGTGATGTGCCTTACAGAGAAGAACATGTGTTAGATGAGCTATGTTCAGGTGTGAACAGCTGTGGTGCTGTTGGCTATGGGTTCAATGTTAATGAGTCAATATATATTAAATAAGGTGTCTTCAAGCGGAAGCATACATACAACAAAGTTATGTAGTTATATATTGATTGGTTGCAAAAATGTTGTGACTGAGGCTTGCAGGAACCTAACCCTGTATTTCCCCTATGAGTAATAGTTCAGTATTTGCTAATTCAGTGTTTGCAGAGATTTATAGAACATAACTACCAAGAAAAACAAGAATCAACTGTGCCATGTGCAGGATCAAACAACTTGTGGAGGAGTGGAATGCCTGGCTCCGAAGCCTTGCCTCTCTGATTCTGGGCACCTCATTCCATCCCATCAGCTGCCTTTCAGAAGAGAAAGAAAAGCTCTTCTGCTCAGCTTCGAGTGCTCCTTCCACCCTAGAGCTTGTTGCCTAGCTGGGAATTGAAGAGGTATGCAACAACTGTGAAAAATGTAAGATCATCCACCTTAGGCTGGGATAGTAATTGTAGCACATTTGCCATCACTCATTCCTTAAATATACGTGGCAGATATGGTTACTCTATCATAGCGCCTTTTCCTGCTTGAGCCCAAATGGAGTTTCCTGATCTTTCTCAACACAGGACCCTGGGCAATCACTACTAGTCAATCAGAGCTGGCATCTAAGATGAAACCTTTATCTTCCTTGCATGATGGCCTGGGTCCTTATAAGATCAAGCGTACACTTGGAGGATCTGGGTTGCCAGGCTTAAGGAATTTTAGAGATTATGCGAGTGCTTCAGTCTGTTTCAAAGCCTAGCCTGAGTATCTGGCTGGTTCTCCTTTAGAAAGGCTTTCTGGATTCCTTTACATAAGACTTTGCTCCTGAAAGATTCATTTTGATGGGAACATCCTTCTTGTTCATCTCTCTACTGCCTGTGCCTAGAACACTGTCTACTCAGTGGTGCTCAATGGTTTTGTTGAATGAATGCCTGGGCTCCTAGATTGACATCTACTTTTTCCCAGAGAGAAGAGCTCTGATGTAGGCCAGTGACAGAATGGAATCCTTAAGGGCACAAAGCAGGGGCCAGTGTGGCAGGGATGGAGCTTTTCAGCAGAGGAGGAGCTTTTAGGAGGAAGCAGTCAAGAAATTGTATATGAAATTGAACTGAAGCAGCATTCTCTTGAATCTCTCTGCCTCTTTTCTTCATGTTCTCTCCTATGGCTTACCTCTTTACCTCTGCTAAGATAGATCCGGGAAACCCAAGCAGGAATGGGGTCGAGGCATACGGGGAAGAGAAGCCATGGGGTATGCTGCTTAAGCTGGGAGCTAGTCTTGACTCTGAACTAAGGACCCCAGCCTTCAGCTTCTAGACCTGTGGGCATCAGTGCCGCCCATCCTCACATAGGGCTCAGGATTCTTACCTTTCTACCTGCTCAGTCCAATTCCTCTTCCTCTACCCTGTCTCCTTTTTCATTCTCTCCTCTGCTAGTCATGGCAAATGGGGTTTGAGAGGAAATAGGGAAGAGGGGATGGGAAGTTAGACCAGGAAGAGATGGCTATATTTGACTGGGAGCCTAAGAAGGGAATGTCACTTAGTGCACCAATGTGGCGTGAGAGTTAGAGTTGAAAGAATGTTGTTAGATTTCTGAACCACGTTTGTTATTTTATTATTGGAAGTGATTTTCAGTCAAAAATCTCTGCCCTGGTGTTGGGAGAACTACAGGAAGCTGGAGCTTCCCATTCTGCAGCGAGTTCTGGAGCAGTGTGGTACTCAAGGCCTAGGAAGGCAGTGATAAAATACCTAAGTGCATGGCTTTGGAGTAAGGCTGAGCTGAGTTACCACCTGCTAGGGCTGTGGTTTGGGGCACGCTCCTTAATCTCTCTGGATTTTAGTTCTTTTATATGTAAGATGCAGATAACAACAGTATGCACCTTATGGGATTATGATGATCATGATGATTAAAAGAAGTGAGGTCTGCAACATTTTTGTGAAGTGTGCTTAGGAAACTCAAATGCTATCTATTGTTATCATTAATAATGCTATCATCTTGCGGTATTTTCTTGCACCTGGTGAAATATTTCCTTTTCTTCTCAGCTCTGAGGATGAAAGCAAAATACACTGAGTTTCCAAGAATCTATAAGAGGAAGACAGGTACTCACAAGGACATGTGAGTCTGTGTCTGAGAAGCAATC
Source organism: Balaenoptera acutorostrata (assembly GCF_949987535.1). Lineage (NCBI taxonomy): Eukaryota > Metazoa > Chordata > Mammalia > Artiodactyla > Balaenopteridae > Balaenoptera > Balaenoptera acutorostrata. The sequence goes on along the minus strand of NC_080072.1, from coordinate 42,900,832 downwards.
CTGATAGTGTAAGTGTCAGGACGCCTGCAGGATTCTCCAACAGGGACTATAGTGGGGGCTCTGGAGACCATTTGTTCCCAGGATCATTTGGTGACTGATTAGGAAAAGCACGAAAGTCTTACTTTGGGAAAGTGTGCCCACAATGCCTTTTGCCCTCCTTCTGCAGGCTTGAAGGGGTAAGGAGTGGCCATCTCCAACTTACCCAGGAAATGAGCCAATGAGCCAGAGAGATCGCTATTAAGCTATTGTTAGCCTTGACACATTGGACTTTACCTCCCCAGCTTCTGTGATATTTAGTTTCCCACAGCTGGGCTCATGGATGCCCCTCCCCACTGCCTTATATAATCTCCCAGTGTTTGCCCATAACCCATTGTATTAGTTTTCTAATGTTCTGTATCAAATTATTACAACCTTGGTGGCTTAAACAACACAAATGTATTACCTTAGAGTTCTGTAGGTCAGAAAACCAAAATGGGTCTCGGCTAAAATCAAGGTATCAGCAGAGCTGTGTTCCTTTCTAGAGGCCCTGGAGGGGACAGTGTTTCCTTACCTTTTCCAGCTTCCAAAGGCCACCTGCAGTTTTTGGCTTAAGGCCCCCTTCCATCCTCAAAGCCAGCAATGGGAGGTTAAGTCCTCACACTGAAACATTCCAGCCTCTACTTCCGTCATCACATGTCCTTCTGACTCTTCTGCTTCCCTCTTCCACATTTAAGGACCCTTATGATTACATTGGGCCCACCTGAGTAATACAGAATACTCTCCTTATTTTAAGGTCAGCCAATTAGCAACCTTAATTCCATTTGCAACCTTGCCTTAATTCCAGAATTCCCCCTTGCCACGTAATATAACATATTCATAGGTTCCAGAGATAGGATGTGGATGGTCTTTGGGGGCCATTGTTCTGCCTTCTTCAACAACCATTATTCATTGTGCCCTGCTCTCTGATTCTAGAATTAGGACTGAAACTAGTAAACTCCTTCAGATACCAGGCCTGAGCCATCCTCTTAGTGATGGGATTCATGAATCCCATGCTGAGGAGCTGGTCTCTGGCCTGACTGGCTCCCTCCCCCTCACTTGACCTTTATCTAAAGTGACCCAAAGTGCCTTATACTGAGCATGAGGGTACTCTGGCTGCTCTGCCCAAACAGACTTCCCTGGTGGCGCAGCGGTTAAGAATCCGCCTGCCAATGCAGGGGACACGGGTTCAAGCCCTGGTCCGGGAAGATCCCACATGCCACGGAGCAACTAAGCCCGTGCGCCACAACTACTGAGCCTGTGCTCTAGAGCCCACGAGCCACAACTACTGAGCCTGCATACCACAACTACTGAAGCCCGCGCGCCTAGAGCCCATGCTCCACAACAAGAGAAGCCACCGCGATGAGAAGCCCACACACCACAACGAAGAGTAGCCCCTGTTTTTACTGAGCTCTGACCGCCATAGCAACAGTCAGCTCTACCCACCACCAGAGCCTCCCATCAAGCCTCTTAGATAGCCTCAACAACCAGAGGGCAGACAACAGAAGCAAGAAAAACTACAATCCTGCAGCCTGTGGACCAAAAACCACAGTTACAGAAAGACAGAGAAGATGAAAAGGCAGAGGGCTATGTACCAGATGAAGGAACAAGAAAAAACCCCAGAAAAACAACTAAATGAAGTGGAGATAGGCAACCTTCCAGAAAAAGAATTCAGAATAATGATAGTGAAGATGATCCAGGACCTCGGAATAAGAATGGAGGCAAAGATTGAGAAGATGCAAGAAATGATTAACAAAGACCTAGAAGAATTAAAGAACAAACAAACATAGATGACCAATACAATAACTGAAATGACAACTACACTAGAAGGAATCAATAGCAGAATAACTGAGGCAGAAGAACAGATAAGTGACCTGGAAGACAGAATGGTGGAATTCACTGCTGCGGAACAGACTAAAGAAAAAAGAATGAAAAGAAATGAAGACAGCCTAAGAGACCTCTGGAACAACATTAAACGCAACAACATTCGCATTATAGGGGTCCCAGAAGGAGAAGAGAGAGAGAAAGGACCAGAGAAAATATTTGAAGAGATTATAGTCGAAAACTTCTCTAACATGGGAAAGGAAATAGCCACCCAAGTCCAGGAAGCGCAGAGAGTCCCATACAGAATAAACCCAAGGAGAAACACGCCGAGACACATAGTAATCAAAGTGGCAAAAATTAAAGACAAAGAAAAATTAATGAAAGCAGCAAGGGAAAAACGACAAATAACATACAAGGGAACTCCCATAAGGTTAACAGCTGATTTCTCAGCAGAAACTCTGCAAGCCAGAAGGGAGTGGCATGATATACTTAAAGTGATGAAAGGGAAGAACCTACAACCAAGATTACTCTACCCAGCAAGGATCTCATTTAGATTTGATGGAGAAATCAAAAGCTTTACAGACAAGCAAAAGCTAAGAGAATTCAGCACCACCAAACCAGCTCTACAACAAATGCTAAAGGAACTTCTCTAAGTGGGAAACACAAGAGAAGAAAAGGACCTACAAAAACAAACCCAAAACAATTAAGAAAATGGTCATAGGAACATACATATCGATAATTACCTTAAACGTGAATGGATTAAATGCCCCAACCAAAAGACATAGACTGGCTGAATGGATACAAAAACAAGACCCATATATATGCTGTCTACAAGAGACCCACTTCAGACCTAGGGACACATACAGACTGAAAGTGAGGGGATGGAAAAAGATATTCCATGCAAATGGAAATCAAAAGAAAGCTGGAGTAGCTATACTCATATCAGATAAAATAGACTTTAAAATAAAGAATGTTACAAGAGACAAGGAAGGACACTACATAATGATCCAGGGATCAATCCAAGAAGAAGATATAACAATTATAAATATATATGCACCCAACATAGGAGCACCTCAATACATAAGGCAACTGCTAACAGCTATAAAAGAGGAAATCGACAGTAACACAATAATAGTGGGGGACTTTAACACCTCACTTACACCAATGGACAGATCATCCAAAATGAAAATAAATAAGGAAACAGAAGCTTTAAATGACACAATAGACCAGATAGATTTAATTGATATATATAGGACATTCCATCCAAAAACGGCAGATTACACGTTCTTCTCAAGTGCGCACGGAACATTCTCCAGGATAGATCACATCTTGGGTCACAAATCAAGCCTCAGTAAATTTAAGAAAATTGAAATCATATCAGGCATCTTTTCTGACCACAACGCTATGAGATTAGAAATGAATTACAGGGAAAAAAACGTAAAAAAGACAAACACATGGAGGCTAAACAATACGTTACTAAATAACCAAGAGATCACTGAAGAAATCAAACAGGAAATAAAAAATACCTAGAGACAAATGACAATGAAAACACGACGACCCAAAACCTATGGGATGCAGCAAAAGCGGTTCTAAGAGGGAAGTTTATAGCTATACAAGCCTACCTAAAGAAACAAGAAAAATCTCAAGTAAACAATCTAACCTTACACTTAAAGAAGCTAGAGAAAGAAGAACAAACAAAACCCAAAGTTAGCAGAAGGAAAGAAATCATAAAGATCAGAGCAGAAATAAATGAAATAGAAACAAAGAAAACAATAGCAAAGATCAATAAAACTAAAAGTTGGTTCTTTGAGAAGATAAACAAAATTGATAAGCCATTAGCCAGACTCATCAAGAAAAAGAGGGAGAGGACTCAAATCAATAAAATCAGAAATGAAAAAGGAGAAGTTACAACAGACACCACAGAAATACAAAACATCCTAAGAGACTACTACAAGCAACTTTATGCCAATAAAATGGACAACCTGGAAGAAATGGACAAATTCTTAGAAAGGTATAACCTTCCAAGACTGAATCAGGAAGAAACAGAAAATATGAACAGACCAATCACAAGGAATGAAATTGAAACTGTGATTAAAAATCTTCCAACAAACAAAAGTCCAGGACCAGATGGCTTCACAGGTGAATTCTATCAAACATTTAGAGAAGAGCTAACACCCATCCTTCTCAAACTCTTCCAAAAAATTGCAGAGGAAGCAACACTCCCAAACTCATTCTATGAGGCCACCATCACCCTGATACCAAAACCAGACAAAGACACTACAAAAAAAGAAAATTACAGACCAATATCACTGATGAATATAGATGCAAAAATCCTCAACAAAATACTAGCAAACAGAATTCAACAACACATTAAACGGATCATACACCACGATCAAGTGGGATTTATCCCAGGGATGCAAGGATTCTTCAATATACGCAAATCAATCAATGTGATACACCATATTAACAAATTGAAAAATAAAAACCATATGATCATCTCAATAGATGCAGAAAAAGCTTTTGACAAAATTCAACACCCATTTCTGATAAAAACTCTCCAGAAAGTGGGCATAGAGGGAACCTACCTCAGCATAATAAAGGCCATCTATGACAAACCCACAGCAAACATCATTCTCAATGGTGAAAAACTGAAAGCATTTCCTCTAAGATCAGGAACGAGACAAGGATGTCCACTCTCACCACTATTATTCAACATAGTTCTGGAAGTCCTAGCCACGGCAATCAGAGAAGAAAAAGAAATAAAAGGAATACAAATTGGAAAAGAAGAAGTAAAACTGTCACTGTTTGCGGATGACATGATACTATACATAGAGAATCCTAAAACTGCCACCAGAAAACTGCTAGAGCTAATTAATGAATATGGTAAAGTTGCAGGTTACAAAATTAATGCACAGAAATCTCTTGCATTCCTATACACTAATGATGAAAAATCTGAAAGAGAAATTATGGAAACACTCCCATTTACCATTGCAACAAAAAGAATAAAATACCTAGGAATAAACCTACCTAGGGAGACAAAAGACCTGTATGCAGAAAACTATAAGACACTGATGAAAGAAATTAAAGATGATACCAACAGATGGAGAGATATACCATGTTCTTGGATTGGAAGAATCAACATTGTGAAAATGAGTATACTACCCAAAGCAATCTACAGATTCAATGCAATCCCTATCAAATTACCAATGGCATTTTTTACGGACCTAGAACAAATCATCTTAAAATTTGTATGGAGACACAAAAGACCCCGAATAGCCAAAGCAGTCTTGAGGGAAAAAAATGGAGCTGGAGGAATCAGACTCCCTGACTTCAGACTATACTACAAAGCTACAGTAATCAAGACAATATGGTACTGGCACAAAAACAGAAACATAGATCAATGGAACAAGATAGAAAGCCCAGAGATTAACCCACGCACCTATGGTCAACTAATCTATGACAAAGGAGGCAAAGATATACAATGGAGAAAAGACAGTCTCTTCAATAAGTGGTGCTGGGAAAACTGGACAGCTACATGTAAAAGAATGAAATTAGAATACTCCCTAACACCATACACAAAAATAAACTCAAAATGGATTAGAGACCTAAATATAAGACTGGACACTATAAAACTCTTAGAGGAAAACATAGGAAGAACACTCTTTGACATAAATCACAGCAAGATCTTTTTTGATCCACCTCCTAGAGTAATGGAAATAAAAACAAAAATAAACAAGTGGGACCTAATGAAACTTCAAAGCTTTTGCACAGCAAAGGAAACCATAAACAAGACAAAAAGACAACCCTCAGAATGGGAGAAAATATTTGCAAATGAATCAACGGACAAAGGATTAATCTCCAAAATATATAAACAGCTCATTCAGCTCAATATCAAAGAAACAAACACCCCAATCCAAAAATGGGCAGAAGACCTAAATAGACATTTCTCCAAAGAAGACATACAGACGGCCACGAAGCACATGAAAAGATGCTCAACATCACTAATTATTAGAGAAATGCAAATCAAAACTACAATGAGGTATCACCTCACTCCTGTTAGAATGGGCATCATCAGAAAATCTACAAACAACAAATGCTGGAGAGGGTGTGGAGAAAAGGGAACCCTCTTGCACTGTTGGTGGGAATGTAAATTGATACAGCCACTATGGAGAACAGTATGGAGGTTCCTTAAAAAACTAAAAATAGAATTACCATATGACCCAGCAATCCCACTACTGGGCATATACCCAGAGAAAACCGTAATTCAAAAAGACACATGCACCCGAATGTTCATTGCAGCACTATTTACAATAGCCAGGTCATGGAAGCAACCTAAATGCCCATGAACAGACGAATGGATAAAGAAGTTGTGGTACATATATACAATGGAATATTACTCAGCCATAAAAAGGAACGAAATTGAGTCATTTGTTGAGACGTGGATGGATCTAGAGACTGTCATACAGAGTGAAGTAAGTCAGAAAGAGAAAAACAAATATCGTATATTAATGCATGTATGTGGAACCTAGAAAAATGGTACAGATGACCCAGTTTGCAGGGCAGAAGTTGAGACACAGATGTAGAGAATGGACATATGGACACCAAGGGGGGAAAACTGCGGTGAGGTGGGGATGGTGGTGTGCTGAATTGGGCAATTGGGATTGACATGTATACACTGATGTGTATAAAACTGATGCCTAATAAGAACCTGCAGTATAAAAAAAAACAAAGAAAACAACTAATACTAAACTTTCATTGGGTTATTTGTATGGAAATATGTTAATATAAATGTTTCAGACATTACATGAAATTTCTAAAAATTTTATATTTGTATTTGTATGGAAATATGTATAGAAGTATGTTAATATAAATGTTTCAGACATTACATGAAATTTCTAAAAATCTTATATTTGTATTTGTATGGAAATATGTATGGAAATATGTTAATATAAATGTTTCAGACATTACAGGAAACTTCTAAAAATCTTATATGTTCTGGTATAATGTTATAAGTAACAATCCTAGTTATTACTTTAAAATGTATATAAAAAAAAAAAAAAAAAAAAAGAGTAGCCCCTGCTCACCTACCGGTGGGTAGGAGAAACTATTCTTTATTTCTTCAGCAACATTCAAGAAACTATTCTTTATTTCTTCTTTATTTTTTATTGTGATAGCCAGGCTAATAGATCCAATTTTTCTTTGATTAATATTTTCAAACAGGGACTTCCCTGGTGGTCCAGTGGTTAAGACTGTGCTTCCACTGCAGGAGGGATGGGTTCAATCCCTTGTTGGGGAACTAAGATCCTGCATGCTGCGTGACACCACCAAAAACAAAAAACAAAAAAAGTAAGAAGCCAATCCATTCAATCTATGTCATGGCCTTATCTGATAGTACTTTCATTAGCTCTGTTAATGCCTGAGGACAGTTTTCACAAACTACAATAATCATTAGCTGCCAGGACCTAAAACTACCCAGCAGTGGCCTGTACTTTTTTAGACGCATGCATAAAGGCACACTCATCTACACACACAGTGGTCAGTGTGGTGGGCAAAAGATGTTAAACATCTGTTAAAGATGTGCTAGATGTCATCTTACCTTAAGGGGAAGGAAAAGAAGAAAGGGAGCTAGCATTTATTGAGAACCTACTCTGTGCTGGGAACTTTAAATTCATAAACTCACTTTAAGTCTTATTACAATGCAGGAAAGCAGTATTCATCATCTCCATTTTACAAATGGGAAAATTGAGGCCCAAGAGTCACACAGCTGGTAAGATCTCAACATGTGACACTTGGACTGTCTGATTCTAAAACTTTTTTCTTTCCCCATCACACGACCAGCTCTTAAAGCAAGAGAATGACCAGAATAAGGATGTTCAAACTGAGGTTAGTGGAGTGAGCCCTGGAGTTCCTTAGAGACACCCAGGGACTTCTCATGTAGGAGCGAAGGTGCTTGGTAAGAGGCAAGATGGGCAGGCTGGACTTCGGGCTCTCCCCACATTCAATCAGATTAACTCTGCTGTTATCAGTTTTACACATTGAGATACAATGTAATATTTCAATAGGAAAAAATGGGAAGTGGTTCTGCTCTTGAAGGCTACTAGACTGGAATCTGACCTCCATGTCCTTGCAGTTCTGGAAGTCTGTTCTAGTTGTGCTTAGTTAATTGATCAATTCTTCTAGTGCCTTGGTTATCCACTCAATGTGATCATGGGCTTTGGGAGGGATGGTGTTCTCTAGAATGAAGGAGACCATCTCTGTTAGTGAGTGATGCAAGAATATTACAACAGAGAAGAAGCAAGAATCTTCAGGAACTTATCTGCACCACAGACAGAATGTAAGCTGCTGGCAGAGGGGAAGTCAGATTCATGTTGGAGATGGTGCTAATTGGGCAATAGACAGTGGAAGTTTCTACAGAAAAGGAAACACTCACAGTGGTGATGTGGGTATGAGGAGGTACACAGATCTTATGAAAGTCCTCCCTTTCAGGGACTGTATCTGGTTAGGTTGCTGGTATGCTCCCTTCTGAGAATCTGCCTAGACAGGACACTGATTGGCTCAGAGTGAGTCAATAAGATACTTTCAAAGTGAGCCGAGCCCTAGAAAGGAAAGGAGATAATAACTTTGAAAATTTTAAGTCAACACCTCATAGGCTACAATGTCTGGGTGAGTCATTATCTTAACGAAGGATAAAATGAAAGCCACATCTTCTCTTCATTTGGGGGACACTCTTATTTCCGCTTCCCTGAGTTACTCCTTAGTAATCTCTCAAGGGAGAATATTAAAAATAGCCAACATTTATTGATGGAGTACCTTAATCTTTACAATAAGTAACTTATGTAACAGAGCCTCAAAATGTCCCCCCATTATTCCTTATCCCTTTCACAGTAGCAGGATTCCCAATTTTTAGCTGTGCACAAGGCTGCCTGGAATTTCCCAGTCTCTCTTGCAGCCAGGTGTGATTGTGTCAATGGGATGTAAGCAAAAGTGTTGTATGGCAGCTTCTGGCAATTTTCCTCAAAATTGGTACATGCCCTTTACCCCTTCTTCATCCCTTTGTCCATCCTGCTACCTGGAACACAGATGCAGTCTGGTCACGATCTTGGGCCATGAGGGTGAGGGCCACACAGAAGGAATGGAGAGCAGTGAGATGACCCTGGGTCCCTGAGGACATTATGGAACAGCTCTGGATTTTCTACTTCAGGACTTTGAGGTGAGAGAAAAATTTTAAAAATATTGTTGAAACCACTTATATTGTATTTCTGTTTCTTACAGCCACTACGAATCCAAACCAATGTACCCTATATGCTATGTACTATATTATTCCAGTTTTGCAAATAAGAAAACTGGGCTAGCCAGATTAAATCATTTTCCAAGGTCACCCACCTAGTAGATGAAGGAGTCAGGATCTAAATCCTGATTTTTGCCAAAGCAAAATGTGTTTTCCTCCTTTTCAGTGTTCACTTTCAGACCCTGAGGATGAGAGACTCTTGACCCTCTATGATAGGCAAGAGCCTTTCAGCAAAGCCCCCTGACAGTGTCTGGTCATGGAACTATAGTCTTCAACTTGCCCCTCCTTCATCTCTTTCAAAAATAAAGTTCATGAGTCACACGGGTCATGGTGAGGCTCAACTGCATGTCACCTTGAGAGTTCTGGGAGATCACAGCCACCACCAGGGGTCGATTTGCATGAAGACTCTTAGGCCTTCTAAGAGAAATGGTAAAAAGGACCATGGAAACTAATGATTGGGACCCTAGACAGATGGATGATACCTTTGAATAGAGAGGGAATGATGAAATAGGCCCTAATCCCAGGGGGAGGGCAGAAGCCTGGTGCTGGAAAAGCAGAGGACTATGTGGGTGAGAGTGGGGTGATGGTGGGCAGTAGAAGGGCATATCCATCTCACCATGGGCACAAACCAGATAGGTGAGGGAGGCTGAGGTAAGCAGTATCACAGAATGAGTCCCAGTCCAAACGTTAGTTAATTAAAAGAGGTTCATGGCCATCTGTATGAATCCAAACACACTTGTTCAGATGCCAGACTACCTAAGGTTTGTTGAAAAAGGTTCCACTCTTTTTTTTTTAAATATATATATTTTTAATTAATTAATTAATTTACTTTTGGCTGCGTTGGGTCTTCATTGCTGCATGCGGGCTTCCTCTAGTTGTGGCGAGCAGGGGCTGCTCTTCGTTGAGGTGCGCAGGCTTCTCATTGCAGTGGCTTCTCTTGTTGCAGAGCACAGGCTCTAGGTGTGTGGGCTTCAGTAGTTGTGGCACGCGGGCTCAGTAGTTGTGGCTCACGGGTTTAGTTGCTTCGCGGCATGTGGGATCTTCCTGGACCGGGGATCGAACCCGTGTCCCCTGCATTGGCAGGAGGATTCTTAACCACTGTGCCACCGGGGAAGTCCCGGTTTCACTCTTTAGAGCAGCAATTTCATTCCATTTTGGGGTTAAAGAGGGCTGTGGTGTGATCAAGTAGAGCTAATATCGTAGTGGTGATCAAGGTTGGGGAACAGATATATGTATATGTATATATATGTATATGATTCACTTCGTTATAAAGCAGAAACTAACACACCATTGTAAAGCAATTATACTCCAATAAAAATGTTTAAAAAAAAGAAAAGGCTGGGGAACAGAGGAGGCAAATTGGCAGCAAAAATAATGGAAAGGGAGAAGGTGCACCCCTTCCTCTTGACTGCATTCATCTCCCTCAAGGGAAGAATCAGAACCAGTGATGGATAAGCAGCAAGTCTTTGGTTTACTTGCAGAGCTAGTCGAGACATGACCTGGGGCACATCTGACATCTTCCTTAGGAACTTTGAGGGGATATTAAAAAGGTATGTTTCATTAACCAGGCATAAAAGGAAAAATATTTCATCATTCCACTTATTTGAGGTACCTAGATTAGTCAAATTTGTAGAAACAGAAAGTAGAACAGTGGCTATGAGGGGCAGGTGGGAGGGGGAAATGGGGAATTGTTTAATGGGTTTGGAGTTTCAGATTGAGATGATGAAAAAGCTCTGGGGATGGAGAGTGGTGATGTTGCACTACAATGTGAATGAATTTAACGCCACTGAACTATACACTAAAAAATAGTAAATCTTATGTACATCTTACTACACACACATAAAAAAGGTATGTTTCCATATGCAGGGCAACCTCTACCTCTCACTGAGGAGAGGATAACTTAGCCACGTGTAACCTAGCACTGTGGCTAGAAATCCAGTACCTTTTGGCCATTCCTCCCTTCACCCTGTCTTCTGCTATGTTCCTGTATTTAGTTGCTTCTGAAATTGGGCCCCTTCTTCCATTTTGACCATTCCTTTTTTCTTAGACTTAATGTGGATTTAGCTTCTAAGGTTTAATTGCTGACATATATTCCTGGAATACATTTGCTTTTTCCTTCTGTCTCAATTATATTCCAACTGCTCTAGGCAACCCTGTACCCCTGCTCCCCAAAGCTATTCCTCCCTCCTGCACCCCACTTTTGCCTAAGGCCCTGCCTGGCCTAATCTGGCCTCCCTCAAGGGCAAATCAGATACCCAATCACCCAGGGCCCCACTGCTGACTCCCTTCCCTAAACCCTTAGACTCTAGGACTAGAGTACTTATCATCCACACGCATCCTTGTGACACCACTTGGGAGGGATAAGAGCTGAGACCAGAGCTGACCAGGCCACTCTGGGGATGAGAGGACAGGACATAAACAGACCAGCCCCAAGAGACCAGATAGGCTAGCAGAGAGGCCCGTGAGTGGACGGCGGCTCATGCAGCCAGTTTAAGGGTCAGTGAATTCAAGTAGCAGGACCCACAGGCCATTTTATGTTTTGCTTTCTTTCTTGCTGTAACCCAGATGAAAGCTGAGGTCTCCCTGACCAGTGAGAGCCCAATGAAACTGCCTCAACTACTTGATTCCACAATGTGGAGTAACACAAAACTTTCCTCAGAGTTTTGGGCATTTTCAGCAGTTGATGCTCTCCTGACTCTCTCTGCCTCCAGGCATCTGTATTCAATCATACTGGCTCTAATTTACACCAGGACAACCCAAGTTTTCCCAAGAGCTAGAAAACTCAGCTCTTTCACCAGTTACCCCCAACCAAAAAGCCTGCAGGTCTTACAAAGTGGTAAGTAACATTACCACTGTTTTACAAAGGAGGAAATTGAGGCACAGAGAGGTTAAATAACTTGCTCAATGAATATTTGTAATTTGGTGAACTGTATTTGACTTTTTCTGGTGGGGTGGTGGGTGCTGTTACATCGTACATGCTCAGCCCACCACCGTCTTGCAGAACTTCTTTCCCGTCTCCTTTCTCTTCCCTTTTTCCATCCCAGAGGCCCATCCAAATCTCAGATTCATCTTCCCTTTTACACAGAAAGGATTTTCACTCTCCCTTTTTTTTTTTTTTTTTTACTATTTATTTTATTATTTATTTGGCTGCGCTGGGTCTTAGTTGCGGCACAACGGGATCTTCATTGCCGCGTGCAGAATCTTTAGTTGCGGCATGCGAACTCTTAGTTGCAGGATTAGGAACTCTTAGTTGTGGGATTTAGTTCCCTAACCAGGGATCAGACCCAGGGCCCCTGCATTAGGAGCACAGAGCCTTAGCCACTGGACCACCAAGGAAGTCCCACTCTCACTTTTGGATTCTAGCAGTTATCAAAATATTTCTTCTCAAGCAGTTAATTCTCCCCTAATAAGAACACTAGTATTAACCTTTAACATAATACGATTTTCTCCACTCATATTCTTTAAGTTTTAAATTTTGTTAGATCAACCAAGCCAAACACTTTCAAAATAAAACTATCAGAGTCACTGAGAATAACATAAGTTTAAAACTACCCAAACAGACCCTATATGATAGCCTTTCCTATATTTAACCCACATGGATACCCACTTTCTCCAGCCTGCTTAGATCATGAAGCATGGCCTAAACCTGGCTGTATACCTGGCCTAAATCGGTCACCTGGGGATCTCTGGGAGATAGTCCTGGACCAAACTGCAGAGATTCTAATTCAGTAGATGAAGGTAGGGTCTGGGATTCTGCATCTTAACAAAATTCCTCAGTGATTGTTTAATAACACTGATTACACTGGCCTCATTTCAAGGGCTCAATAGCCACATGTGCCTACCATATCGGACAGTGCATATACAGAACATTTCCATTACTGCCTAACGTTCTAGTGAATAGCGCTAGTCTAGACCATTTATTGTCCATAGCACCTACTGTGACGTTTAGCAATGTGGCTCTACCTCCATCTTTTCTCCATCTTCCAGACTCCTCCCACTCCATCTGGACTGTCACTCCCTAGGCAGGAAACTCTCCTATAGCCTCAGCCCCTTCTCTGACTGTTCCCCCTAGCTCTTGGCCTTAATTTATTTGTTCATTTCAGGGCCAGAATATGATGTTGGGGTCCTCTTTGCTCCCTGTAAGTGCTTTCACACTCTTGTGAAAGACTCAGCCACTTGGAGGCTAGTGCCATTTGGCTGTGATCACTCTCCTCCTCCCTACTTCTTTATTACCAGCCTCCTGGTCATCTCACTCATTTATTGAACACTCATTCATGTGAACTGGCTCACAGTGTTCCTGTTTACCTCAAACTTTGCCATCATCTCGGATAATGCCAATTTCCGACTAACAATTGGCCCCTAAGTTCTTTGACCTTCTCATTTCCAATTAAAATGTTAAGGATAAGAGAACACTTGCTATGTGCCAGTCACTAGTCTGAGAAATCAGCATGTCATGTATTAACTCATTTGATTCCATGACAGCCATATAAGATAGGTCACTGTTATTATCATCTCCATTTTACAGATGAGGAAACAATTAGGTCTGCTTGTGGTTGTGCTGCTACTGAGTAGCGAAAGCAGGATCTAAACTCAGGCACTCTAGTTCCAGACAGCATATGCTTAACTACTGCTCCAAACTTTCTCCTTACAATGATAGTCTTCTATTCAGCCTCCACTACCCATTTCCACTGTCATACACAGAACTCTACCATCCCCTCTGCCTGTATCATCTTCAAATCACTGATTCAGGCATCTCATCCTCTGATCGACTTCCTCTTCCTCGAGCCGGTCAATAAAAACAACATAGAAGTAACGGTAATACTAGCAAACACTTATATAGTCTAAGTGCTTTTCACATGTCAACTCATTTACTCCTCACAACATTTCTATGATGAAGGTAGGTATTATTACTACTATTTTACAGATGAGGAAATTGAGGCACAGAGAAGTTAAGAAACATGTGCAATGTCACACAGCTCATTGGTGGCAAAGCTAGAATTTGAATCCAGTCAGGCTCGAGAGTCCACATTCTCATCTCCTGTGTTAAGAATAATAAACCTGGACTTGTGGGCAAAATCATTATCATCTGGTTTTTTTTTTTTCCAAAAAATATCCATGCCTATCCTCCAGTTCCAAATGTTTGCTTGTTTGTTTTCTGTTTTGAAAGAGCCTCTCAGATGATTTGGACATTTATTTCACATTGAGAATCACAAATTAGGTCATCTCAGCAGCCTTCCAACCTGATGTTCTGGTCTAGTTCGACTCACTGCTATCTTGCCGGCCTTGGTCAGGACTGCTTCACACAAACAGGTGAGGGCTGGGCCTGAGAGTGGAGGCATTGTGACCAGCACAGTTGAGTGAAAGAAGCCTCAGTATCAATAGCTTGGAGGGGCTGAGGCAAGCAGGGCTGGACCGATTTCTTGATGCGTATGTAATTTTTGCTATTTTTTTTCTCATGTCCATCTGATTCAATCCAACAGCCAGGAAGAGGAGCAACTGCTTAGCTGTGGATTGCTCAGAGCAGCAAGAAATTTGTCCTCATTAATGTGACAGCTTCTAAAACAAGAAGAAAGCAGAATGAAAGAAGGAAAGCAGAGAAGGTAGTCTTGGCATAGGTCCAGGGGAAAAGCAGTCTGGCTGAAACTGTTCAATTCCCTTGGCCAGGAAGCAGCAATCTACGTAAACAGGAAGTAGAGAAGGTTGAGGGAGAGGGCAGTGGTTAGTTGGTGAGAGCAAGATCTGACACCAGATGGGTGTAAGTGGTTATATGCAAAAGCAATTCTGACATAGGCCAGGACTCTGCATGTGAACTATCCCAGCTCTCTCCTGAGAGGCCTTGTTTCACCAGGGTGTCTGTGTAGTAAGCGTTGTGTCCTGTTCTCAAATGGATACATCTTTGAGCACCTGCCTTTCTTGCTAGTTGTCTGCTGGGCATCATTTATCTCATTTAATTGTCTAAATCACTTTGTGATGATGGAATTATTTCCATGTTTTTAGGTGAGAAAATTGGCTCAGAGAGATTGTTAACTTGCCCAGATTCATTTGCATTATAGCATACATAACACTTTTGAAAGTTGTCTTCTCTTTGAAAAGTGACTGTTAAGCATAACCTATTAGAAAGAAGGTACCCATGTTTTCTAAGGATGCCACAACAAATTACCACAAACCTGGTTGTCTAAAACAACCACCAGCTTGTTTATTTTCTCATCATTCTGGAGGCCAGAAGTCTGAAATCAAGGTGTCGGCAGGGCCACACTCCGTCTGAAGGCTCTAGGGGAGAATACTTCCTTGCCTCTTCCAACTACGGTGGCTCTAGACATTCGTCTTGTGGCTGCATAACTTCAATCTCTGCCTTATTCTTTGTCCCTGCTTCTTCTCTTCTGTCTCTTATTAGGACATTCATCATTGGACTTACGGCCCACCTAGATAATACAGGCTGATGTTATCTGAATATCCTTAACTTAATTACAGCTGCAAAGGCTCTATTTTCAAATCAGGTAACATTCACAGGGGCCAGATGTAAGGACAAGGACATAACTTTTGGGGAGCCACCATTCAACCATCTACCAAGGGTATCATTATTAATATATCCATGCAGATTTTGTAGTGTTTTAATAACAACCACAGAATTGAGAGAGACATTTATTAGACACTTATTTGCACGTCCAGATCCACATTCTTTAAAAGAATAAACTTTTCCAAGATGCAAGTCTTTCCAACTACCCCTAAGCATCTTCCCAAATCTTAGGTCTATCAGAATTTCAGGGCAAGTGGGGAGTGTTTCACAAAGACATATGTGTTATGAAAATACCCATCAAGTGAAAGTGATATACTTCTACCACACATGGTTGAGAATTACTTCTCTGAGGGAATGCTGTAACCCTGGCTGATAGGTGAAGGAATCCTCAGGTTATGTTGATTGCTCATTGATGAAAGAGAGAGAAAAATATGACAACAGTAGTGATCATGGAGGAAAAAGTTAGATCGATCTGAAGAACCTCAAACTCAAAGAGCAAGGCTGGAAAGAAGGGCCTGACTTCTACAAGGGAGTGACACTGTTGTCTATGTGATCTGTCTGAAATACAGATGTAGTCATGTCACTCTCTCCTTGAGATCTTTCAGTGGCTCCCTAAGAATACTGGGTAAACTCCAGGTTCCTTCTCACAGCACATAGGACTTTGTGAGTTGTCCTCTATCTACTTTTTAAGATTCACCTCACCACTCTCTCTCAAAAACTGTCTTCTCCTGCCACACCAACATTCTTGCTATTTCCCAAACAAGTCATGTCCTTTATTGCGTTTCTAGCCTTGAACATGCTGTTCCATCTGCTTGGAATCCACTTCTCTCTTCTCTGCCTGGTAATTCCTGCTGGCACCTCAAGACCAGTTTTCCTTGCCACCTTATCTGCAGTCCTTCATTATCAAGCCTCCCTGCTCCCTTCCATGAGTTGGCACCTCCCTGTACTGTGATTCCAAGTCACTCCATTCATGGGAACTGTTGACCTTGTCTCCCATCCAACCTCCCTCCAATACTTTGAGAGCTTTTAGAAAGAACCATGTCGTATTCATCCCTAAATCCCCGGTGCCTAATAGGTGCTCAATAAATATTTGCTGAAACAAATGGAAGGACTGGTCAACATGGCTTCAAGTCTGAGACACTTGTTTTGGTGATAGTGGACCAATTGGACAAGTTACTTAACTTCTATGTGCCTCGATTTCCTCTTTAGTAAAATGGGTATGATAATAATAGTGCATACACCATAAGGTTGCTTGTAAGATACAATGGATTGTGCAAGCCCTTAATGAGAGTGATCAATAAGCATTATCTATTTATAACTATTAAGAGGCAAGTACAAAAAAAATGTAATTTTGTGAAGTGGTAGATATGTTAACTAACCTTATTGTGGTAATCATTTTGCAGTAGATACTTGTATCAAATCAAGTTGTTATACAACGTTATATGTCAATTATATTGCAATAAAGCTGGGGGAAAGACTCAAATACACCAACGAACGATTTTCTGAACTGAAATAATAGTAGATTTTTGTATTAGTCAAGACTCTTTCAGTTACAAATGACAGAAACCCAACTCAAATTAGCTTAAGCAAAAAAGAGGGCTTAATTGACTTGTCTATCTGAAAAGCCCAGGGTTATGTATACCAGCTTCAATAGAGCTGGTTTCCGGGGCAAAAAGTGACATGAGGACTTGGCTTCTTTTTAATCTTTCAGCTCTGCTTTCATCTATGCTAATTTTATTCTCAGGCAGTTTCCTTTTGTAGAAGCAAAACAGTAATGTCAAACTTTCATTCCCACAACTAACAACCATGGTAGAGAGATCCAGCAAAAAGTCTGGCCCCAATTCTCACTGACCCAAATTGGATCACATGCTTTTTCCTAAACCAGTCACTTCCTGTCTTTTTGTCTAGGCCTGGATCCCGTGCCTACCACTGAGTGAATAGTAGGGCTTTTCCACAAAGGCAAATTAAGGTGTGGTGACCAGAAGAAAAGCCATGGAGGCAGACAGGGACAGATTCAGGTTTTGTGGAGCCTGAAGCTTCATAATTTTCAGCCTCTCCTTAATAAAAATAATACAAAATTACAAATTTGAAAATAAGTATGAAAGTGAATTTGTTTAGAATGAGAAAATAAGTCGCAACAAGTTACTGAAATATTGGAGATTCAGTTCTTTTCTGCTGAGGTCTCTTTAGGCAATTTACCAGAAATGCTTATGTTTAAATGCCTCTTGATTGTAACGTGGTTTCCTCTCCCCATCTAGAGCAATCTCTAACTCCTAGAGTCTCCCAGCCCTTACAGGGACCCATGCAAGTCAAAGGCTCTGAAGCTTCCCAATAAATCCACCTCGGGACCCAGAGCAAGAAAAAAAACAACAAATGTCTATTTCTTAATAGCAAATTCCTTGTTTTAAAGAATGAACATATATTCAAATAATTCTGCTCAGGCCACCACGTCTGGGGAACCTTGGGTCTTGGCAGAGCAAGTGATCATCATTTTGTACTTTGTGGCACTGGCCAAACCCAGCTGGATTTTTGCTACACTGATTTTAACAGCTCTGCACTCACGTAATTCAGTGCTTTAAAAGGCCATGTTTCGTTTGGCACTGATGCCTTCAACAAACTAACAAGGACCGTTGGCCCCAGGAGTCAAAAGCTGAACCTGTCCTCCCACAGCTCCTGGCCATTTCCTAATTTCCTCTTCCTTCTCTTTCTCATCTACCTGTTCTCGCACTTCCTACTTCTCTTCCTCCTCCTCCTTTACCTCCACTTTGTCTTTTTCCTTCTCCTCTTCCTCCCTGACTGTTTTGATAGCTCCTTGAGTTCAGACAGTACATCACACATGAGGCCCAAATTATGAGCAAATTCCACTGACGTCAGGCCATTTGTCCATCCAGTGAACTTGGCTCGTTTTTTGGCATCTCTAAGCTGTGTCCATTGGAGACGCAGACAAGTGCCTTCAGGGCAACAGAGGCACTCCAGATGGTGGTGTTCAGATAGGCTCCCAGCACACTGCCTCCCATCTGGGCCAGAGCTCTGAATGCCATAGGCCACCCTCGGTACATCCCCACAGCTGCTGTTGACTCTTGGAAGGAGCGTAGCAAACATGCTGTGACTTATCAGGTGAAACCTGCAGATGATTAACTCTGGGCCCATTATATGCCGCATTTCCACCCAAGCGGACTCCAGGCTGGGGGTAAAAGCAGGGTAAGAGAGAGGGCAGACAGAGTGGAACACTGGGAGTTTGGCAGCAATTGTAAATGTTTTCCCCAGCAAAGGAGACACATCAATAGGAGGGAAAAAAAACATGGTTTCAGGTCCCTGCTATTTCACTCATTACCTGTGGGAGCTTGATAGATCGTGGTAGATAACTGCCAACATTCTTTCCCACACTTCCACTTCTGGAAGCAGCAGCCTCTTTCCTTTGGGGCTCTCCTTTCCTACTCCATATGGCCTCAGGGCTCTGTCCTCCTACCCCCCAACCCCTCTTCTCTCCTACCCCTCAGTGATAGAACACAGCGGGGCCAATTACAGTGTCACAGGCCCTTGGACATAGCAAATAAGCACATGAGTTATGCCAGCCCATTGTAGTCCTTCCTTGAAAGTTTTCAAAATTTCTAAATTGGATCAAAGTTATATAAGAATATTAATATACTTTACAACTCCAAAATGAGGGAGAAAGGAAAACAGCTGTCACTAGCTGGGAGAAATGAAGTTAAAAAGCTATGCCTCCACTTTTCTGAATTACTGCCGTAGCTACCTAGATTTATGGGGGCAATGTGGGATTACACATATGTGAATTTTCCTGGCAGCTGAAGGTTACCCTTCAACGGTAAAAGGACCTCTTTTTTTTTTTTTTTAACCATATTATTTTCAGAGTTTTCTAAAATGTTTTATACACTTCCCTGACTTTTTAAATGGGAGATACCACATTTAACCTCTTCTGGATGGCTCAGGGTCATCAAAATGAACTTCAGCTAATAGGCTGTGTGATAATATGGTTTGGGTTTTTTTTTTTTAAAGATTTGTCCCACTCTGCATTTCCTAACTCCTTCCTGCTCACCCAAGCACCACAGGGCGAGCTCCCAAAAAGAATGAGGCTCATTCATAGCCAAAGCTCTGATTCTCTTCCTGTCTTGCATACCCCTTCCTGATGTGTTCTTGCATTCCTCTGGCTCCTGAAATTCTGTTTGCTTCCTGCTTTTAGTCCAGCAGTTTCCCCTTAGATCTCACCTGTGATACAGCTGCTCTGTGACTGACCTTTGGTCTTCTTCCTCATTTGCCATTCTGCCTCTGCCCTTGGGCCCTGTTCTGTCTCCAGATGACACTTGTACTGAGCCAGGCTAGGGTCCCATGACAAGGGATCAGATATTAGTGTTCCTGACTCCTTTCACATGGTTAAATGGACTGGGATCATTTACCATAGAGGCAAACAACCTTACACACCACCATAACCCCAGAGTAAGACTTAAAATAGCTGGGAGTGGAAGAAGCGTTACAGAAAATATTTGTACTACTGCAGAGGGCATATTGTAATCGGGCAGTGCAGATATCAGTTTTCTGGGGAGCGTCAGTTACCATTTTTACTGGTTAATTGGGTTATAGAAGCTTCTTTGGAGTTGTCAAATTTCCAAGCCTGACAGCTAGGCTTGATCACTGGCCCCTGTATTACCCAGGACTAGCTTTCTCTTGTTCTCCCCCTGCTGACCCATGAGCCCAAGGACACCCAGGTTATAACATTTTCTTTCTGCTTCAACAGACTCATCTCTTCATCTCCATAAAAATGGTTTAAAGATGAGTTAATAAAACATGAAAATGTATATATATATACGTGTTGAAAATGGATCTTATACTTCCCAAGGGTTAAAGGGAGCTAACATACTAAAAGTATCATTCTGAAGGAATGGACACTCTTAGTTAAAGCTATAGGAAACGTTGCAAAGGATGAATCATGCAAAATTAAACACATCAGTATAAACTGCTCAGTCCTGTATTAAGAACTTAGGAGAACGCTGACCGATCCCATGTTCTCAATGGCCCACTGAGCAGCTGCTTCTCCTCCTTTACATGGAGCTGGCCCATCTGCCTGTCCAGCCACAGAAAGCACTTAAGGGCCCAGTCTGGAGGCCCCACCTCTGATATGCACCTAGAAATTTCCACTCTCTTTCCACCTCTCCTGCTTACCCCATGCTCATTTCTGCTCACCCTGGCTCTGGGATCTCATAGCATGCTTTTAATGCAGTGGTCCTCAACCCTGGTCACACATTGGAATCATCCAGAGAGAATTGAAAACTTCTGATGTCCAGGCCCAAACACAAGCAATTAAATGAGACTCTCTGGGACTGAGGGCCAGGTATGAAACTCCCCCCCACCCCCTAAATTTCAATAAGAAAAATTTCAAACATACAAGAAAGTTGAAAAAAATTTACAGGACACCTATATATCCACCACCTAGATCTTAGCATTAGCATTTTATTATACTAGACTATCCATCTCTTAACATTTCATTACCACATGTTTATCCATCTATTAACATTCATCTAACTAACCATTAATCCATCTTATTTTAAAATATATTTTATTTTATTAATATTATTATTTTTTTGGCTGCATGGCTTGCGGAATCTCAGTTCCCTGACCAGGGATTGAACCCGGGCCACGGCACTGAAAGCCCATAATCCTAACCACTAGGCAACCAGGGAACTCCCTAAATATATTTTAAAGTAAATTAATTAGCAGGGAGAGGACAGACAGCAGAAGCAAAAAAAACTACAATCCTGCAGCCTGTGGAACAAAAACCACATTCACAGAAAGATAGACAAGATGAAAAGGCAGAGGGCTATGTACCAGATGAAGGAACAAGATAAAACCCCAGAAAAACAACTCAATGAAGTGGAGATAGGCAACCTTCCAGAAAAAGAATTCAGAATAATGATAGTGAAGATGATCCAGGACCTCAGAAAAACAATGGAGGCAAAGATCGAGAAGATGCAAGAAATGTTTAACAAAGACCTAGAAGAATTAAAGAACAAACAAACAGAGAAGAACAATTCAATAGCTGAAATGAAAACTACACTAGAAGGAATCAATAGCAGAATAACTGAGGCAGAAGAATGGATAAGTGACCTGGAAGACAGAATGGTGGAATTCAGTGCTACAGAATAGAATAAAGAAAAAAGAATGAAAAGAAAGGAAGACAGCCTAAGAGACCTCTGGGACAACATTAAACACAACAACATTTGCATTATAGGGGTCCCAGAAGGAGAAGAGAGAGAGAAAGGACCCGAGAAAATATTTGAAGAGATTATAGTCAAAAACTTCCCTAGCATGGGAAAGGAAATAGCCACCCAAGTCCAGGAAATGCAACGAGTCCCATGCAGGATAAACCCAAGGAGAAACATGCCGAGACACATAGTAATCAAATTGGCAAAAATTAAAGACAAAGAAAAATTATTGAAAGCAGCAAGGGAAAAACGACAAATAACATACAAGGGAACTCCCATAAGGTTAACAGCTGATTTCTCAGCAGGAACGCTATAAGCCAGAAGGGAGTGGCATGATATACTTAAAGTGATGAAAGGGAAGAACCTACAACCAAGATTACTCTACCCATCAAGGATCTCATTCAGATTCGATGGAGAAATCAAAAGCTTTACAGACAAGCAAAAGCTAAGAGAATTCAGCACCACCAAACCAGCTCTACAACAAATGCTAAAGGAACTTCTCTAAGTGGGAAACATGAGAAGAAAAGGACCTACGAAAACAAACCCCAAACAATTAAGAAAATGGTCATAGGAACATATAGATCAATAATTACCTTAAATGTGAATGGATTAAATGCTCCAACCAAAGGACACAGGCTTGCTGATTGGATACAAAAACAAGACTCATATATATGCTGTCTACAAGAGGCCCACTTCAGACCTAGGGACACATACAGACTGAAAGTGGGGGGATGGAAAAAGATATTCCATGCAAATGGAAATCAAAAGAAAGCTGGAGTAGCAATACTCACATCAGATAAAATAGACTTTAAAATAAAGAATGTTACAAGAGACATGGAAGGACACTACATAATGATCAAGGGATCAATCCAAGAAGAAGATATAACAATTATAAATATATATGCACCCAACATAGGAGCACCTCAATACATAAGGCAACGGCTAACAGCTATAAAAGAGGAAATCGACAGTAACACAGTAATAGTGGGGGACTTTAACACCTCACTTACACCAATGGACAGATCATCCAAAATGAAAATAAATAAGGAAACAGAAGCTTTAAAAGACACAATCGACCAGATAGATTTAATTGATATTTATAAGACATTCCATCCAGAAACAGCAGATTACACTTTCTTCTCAAGTACGCACGGAACATTCTCCAAGATAGATCACATCTTTGGTCACAAATCAAGCCTCAGTAAAGTTAAGAAAATTGAAATCATATCAAGCATCTTTTCTGACCACAATGCTATGAGATTAGAAATGAATTACAGGGAAAAAAACGTAAAAAACACAAACACATGGAGGCTAAACACTACGTTACTAAATAACCAAGAGATCACTGAAGAAATCAAAGAGGAAATCAAAAAATACCTAGAGACAAATGACAATGAAAACACGATGATCCAAAACCTATGGGATGCAGCAAAAGCAGTTCTAAGAGGGAAGTTTATAGCTATACAAGCCTACCTCAAGAAACAAGAAAAATCTCAAATAAATAATCTAACCTTACACCTAAAGGAACTAGAGAAAGAAGAACAAACAAAACCCAAAGTTGGCAGAAGGAAAGAAATCATAAAGATCAGAGCAGAAAGAAATGAAATAGAAACAAAGAAAACAATAGCAAAGATCAATAAAACTAAAAGCTGGTTCTTTGAGAAGATAAACAAAATTGATAAACCATTAGCCAGATTCATCAAGAAAAAGAGGGAGAGGACTCAAATCAATAAAATTAGAAATGAAAAAGGAGAAGTTACAACAGACACCGCAGAAATACAAAGCATCCTAAGAGACTACTACAAGCAACTCTATGCCAATAAAATGGACAACCTGGAAGAAATGGACAAATTCTTAGAAAGGTATAACCTTCCAAGACTGAACCAGGAAGAAATAGAAAATATGAACAGACCAATCACAAGGAATGAAATTGAAACTGTGATTAAAAATCTTCCAACAAACAAAAGTCCAGGACCAGATGGCTTCACAGGTGAATTCTATCAAACATTTAGAGAAGAGCTGACACCCATCCTTCTCAAACTCTTCCAAAAAATTGCAGAGGAAGGAACATTCTCAAACTCATTCTATGAGGCCACCATCACCCTGATACCAAAACCAGACAAAGATACTACAAAAGAAGAAAATTACAGACCAATATCACTGATGAATATAGATGCAAACATCCTCAACAAAATACTAGCAAACAGAATCCAACAACACATTAAAAGGATCATACACCACGATCAAGTGGGATTTATCCCAGGGATGCAAGGATTCTTCAATATATGCAAATCAGTCAATGTGATACACCATATTAACAAATTGAAGAATAAAAACCATATGATCATCTCAATAGATGCAGAAAAAGCTTTTGACAAAATTCAACACCCATTTATGATAAAAACTCTCCAGAAAGTGGGCATAGAGGGAACCTACCTCAGCATAATAAAGGCCATATATGACAAACCCACAGCAAACATCATTCTCAATGGTGAAAAACTGAAAGCATTTCCTCTAAGATCAGGAACGAGACAAAGATGTCCACTCTCACCACTGTTATTCAACATAGTTTTGGAAGTCCTAGCCGCGGCAATCAGAGAAGAAAAAGAAATAAAAGGAATACAAATTGGAAAAGAAAAAGTAAAACTGTCACTGCAGATGCCATGATACTATACATAGAAAATCCTAAAGATGCCACCAGAAACCTACTAGAGCTAATCAATGAATCTGGTAAAGTTGCAGGATACAAAATTAGTGCTCAGAAATCTCTTGCATTCCTATACACTAATGATGAAATATCTGAAAGAGAAATTAAGGAAATACTCCCATTTACCATTGCAACAAAAAGAAAAAATACCTAGGAATAAACCTACCTAGGGAGACAAAAGACCTGTATGCAGAAAACTATAAGACACTGATGAAAGAAATTAAAGATGATACCAACAGATGGAGAGATATACCATGTTTCTGGATTAGAAGAATCAATATTGTGAAAATGACTATACTACCCAAAGCAATCTACAGATTCAATGCAATCCCTATCAAATTACCAATGGCATTTTTTACAGAACTAGAACAAAAAATCTTAAAATTTGTATGGAGACACAAAAGGCCCCGAATAGCCAAGGCAGTCTTGAGGGGAAAAATCGGAGCTGGAGGAATCAGACTCCCTGACTTCAGACTATACTACAAAGCTACAGTAATCAAGACAATATGGTACTGGCACAAAAACAGAAACATAGATCAATGGAACAAGATAGAAAGCCCAGAGGTAAACCCACGCACCTATGGTCAACTATTCTATGACAAAGGAGGCAAGGGTATACAATGGAGAAAAGACAGTCTCTTCAATAAGTGGTGCTGGGAAAACTGGACAGCTACATGTAAAAGAATGAAATTAGAACACTCCCTAACACCATACACAAAAATAAACTCAAAATGGATTAGAGACCTAAATGTAAGACTGGACACTATAAAACTCTTAGAGGAAAACATAGGCAGAATACTCTTTGACATAAATCACAGCAAGATCTTTTTCGATCCACCTCCTAGAGTAATGGAGATAAAAACAAAAATAGACAAAAATGGACCTAATGAAACTTCAAAGCTTTTGCACATCAAAGGAAACCATAAACAAGACGAAAAGACAACCCTCAGAATGGGAGAAAATATTTGCAAACGAATCAAAAGATTAATCTCCAAAATATATAAACAGCTCATGCAGCTTGATATTAAAAAAACAAACAACCCATCCAAAAATGGGCAGAAGACCTAAGTAGACATTTCTCCAAGGAAGACATACAGATGGCCAAGAAGCACATGAAAAGCTGCTCAACATCTCTAATTATTAGAGAAATGCAAATCAAAACTACAATGAGGTATCACCTCACACCTGTTAGAATGGGCTTCATCAGAAAATCTACAAACAACAAATGCTGGAGAGGGTGTGGAGAAAAGGGAACCCTCTTGCACTGTTGGTGAGAATGTAAATTGATACAGCCACTATGGAGAACAGTATGGAGGTTCCTTAAAAAACTAAAAATAGAATTACCATATGACCCAGCAATCCCACTACTGGGCATATACCCGGAGAAAACCACAATCCAAAAAGACACATGCACCCCAATGTTCATTGCAGCACTATTTACAATAGCCAGGTCATGGAAGCAACCCAAATGCCCATCGACAGACAAATGGATAAAAAGATGTGGTACATATATACAATGGAGTATTACTCAGCCATAAAAAGGAACGAAATTGGGTCATTTGTTGATACGTGGATGGATCTAGAGACTGTCATACAGAGTGAAGTCAGTCAGAAAGAGAAAAACAAATATCGTATATTAACGCATATATGTGGAACCTAGAAAAATGGTACAGATGAACCGGTTTTCAGGGCAGAAATTGAGACACAGATGTAGGGAACAAACATATGGACACCAAAGGGGGAAAGCGGCAGTGGGTGGGGGTGGTGGTGGGATGAATTGGGAGATTGGGTTTGAGATGTATACGTTGATGTGTATAAAACTGATGACTAATAAGAAAAACATAATAATAAATGCAACTTCAGTGGAAAGGAGATTTAAATCTTCAGTAGTCATGTTCCTGAGTTTCATTTGGGTGGATTAGAAAGCTAGTAGGTAGCAGCCGCATAGCACACGGAGATCAGCTCGATGCTTTGTGACCACTTAGAGGGGTGGGATAGGGAGGGTGGGAGGGAGACACAAGAGGGAGGAGATATGGGGATATATGTATAAGTATAGCTGATTCACTTTGTTATAAAGCAGAAACTAACACACCATTGTAAAGCAATTATACTCCAATAAAGATGTTAAAAAAATTAATTAGCAGGGCATAAGGAAGGAGGGGATGGAGAATCATTGCTTAATGGCTACAGAGTTTCTGTTTGGGGTGATGAAAAATGTTCAGAAATCCATAGTGGTGATGGTTGCACAACATTGTGAGTGTAATTAATGCCACTGAATTGTATGACAGGTACACTTAAAAATGGCTATAATGGTAAATGTTACCAAACACAGATGTATGTATGCGTATGTATATATATGTATGTAATTTTTAAACCATAAAAAATTTTTTTAAGTAAATTGCGGATAATGGTGTATTACTTCCTAAGCCTGGATAGTGTGTCTGTGTTTGGTTTTTGTTATTCTTTTTTTTTAATTTTTGGCTGCATTGGGTCTTTGTTGCTGCACGCGGGCTTTCTCTAGTTGTGGCGAGCAGGGGCTACTCTTCGTTGCAGTGCGTGGGCTTCTCATTGTGGTGGCTTCTCTTGTTGCAGAGCACGGGCTCTAGGTACGTGGGCTTCAGTAGTTGTGCCTCATGGGTTCTAGAGCATAGCCTCAGTAGTTGTGGCGCACAGGCTTTGTTGCCGCGCAGCACGTGGGATCTTCCTGGACCAGGGATCGAACCCGTGTCCCCTGCACTGGCAGGCGGATTCTTAACCACTGTGCCACCAGGGAAGTCCTTCATTATTCTTTACAGTGTACACATATATTACAGTTATTGCTGAAAAGAAAGATTTTTTTAAAAGAATGAATAGTATTCTTTACCTGCAGGAAAATTCTTAAGTGGTTCCTTCTTCAGGAATGCCTTCTCTCTTTTCTTTGCCTACAAGAATTCTTCCTTTCTTTAGGAATCAGTACAACTTCCTCCTTCTGAGGAGTCTCTCCCTTGCTACTGCAGCCACCATTAATCTCCCCTTCTTTTGAATTTGCTTAATATCGTTACCATTCTTCCTAGCCCCCAATTAAATACTATTTCATTTCAACGTCCTTTTCATTTCAGGTGGAGAGATAGCATGCTTGCCCTGGTTTCAGACCCACTCCCACGCTTCTCATGCTCTGCTCTCACAGTCTCTCTTGTTCTTTGATTCTTGATAGGTTAAAGCAATACGAAGCACTGTCAAAGACTGGAAGCAGAGGAAGGGAGAAGCCAGGGTAGTTCTCACTCTTTCTTTCCCTGCTTCCTGTGGAATCTGGCAGGGTCCCAGTGGACAGCCCCTCCCTTCCTGGCCCCAGCTCTCCCTTGGGCTGTTCCCCCTGTGGTTCTAGCTTCCTCTGCCTGACAGCCTAGGCTTCTGGGCTCTGGTAACATCTTCTCCCAGTATCACTCATGCAACAAGGGGAGCAACCTCCCAATTTTGCTAAATCTCTGAGCTGCTTCACCATTCCCTATTTGGTTTCTTCACTCTTCCATTCATCTGTGTAACTGATCCTCTGTAAAAAAATGTCCCTTCCTCTGAAAGACCTGTTTATTTTCCTGGCTAGATCCTAACTGATACAAGGTATAGTGAAAAGAGCACAGGCTTGGAAGGTGGAGGGATCTAAGCTTGAATTCTGTTGTTTATTCTGTGAACTTGGACAAGCCATTTAACCTCGTTCTGTAAACTGGGAGTCAGAACACCTACTTCACTGAGTTGCCATGAGTGTTAAACGGCACGCCTGTACCATAGTTAGGATTCAGTCAATGGTAGCTGCTATTATTGATTTATGAACTCCTTGACAGTATGGCCATGTTATTATTCTCTTTGAGTCCTAGTGCTTTACATAAAGGCGCTTGTCACATTCCTGCCTTTTAAATTTCATTTCATCAGCAGCTTATTGAGCACCTGCTATGTACTAGCAATTGTGCTAGGCACTAGTTCTAGAAAACATGATGAAAATAAAGCCCTGGCTTTCAATGTGCTTACAGTCTAATGGGAGCGAGAGAGGGGACAACAGCTAAGTCTACAGAAAAGCAATCTGATGAACACACCAAACAGAGGTGTGAGTGATACTGATGGTACGTGGCTGAAGGAGTGAGGCACTGACTCTACCAAGGGATATCAGGCACAACTTCAGAGGAGTGGGAACTCTGCTGGCTCTGAAGGAAGAGAAGACGTCCAACAAGCAAAGAACGCAGGGAAGGGGAGCTCAGGTTGAGGGAATGGAATGAGCTTAATGGTAGAGCTCTGGTCAAGCGTGTACACTCAGTACAATTTGTACATTTAGCACCTTTAACAGGAATTTGTGGAGGGACACCTCGAGGAAGACCTTGAAATCCTTGCTAGCTGCTGGACATGGATTTGATTCTAAGAGTAAAAATATCAATAGAAAATTTTGAGGAGAGGAGTGATTTGATCCAACTGTAACTTAAGAAATAGTACAAGAGAGTTTGGAGGACTTTTAGCAAGTTCCTGCTATAGTCCTACTGTAGTATAATTCATGACACTTGGGGATTGATTGATATGGGGGATGAGCAAGAGAGTGAGTTAAAATTGGCTCTAAGGCAGCATTTCTCAATCTATGCAACAGAATAGTATCTCATGAATAACAACAACAGTTATAGCTAATTTTTTTCAGTGTACTTAGAAAAAAGATATACGTACATTCTTTACACTGGCGTATACTTATAACATAAGGTTCTACATGATCTTGATCTCAGAGGGACAGCAGTGAGTGGTCCTGAAGTGAGATCTTAGTTCCCTGCCCAGGAATTGGACCTGGGTAGCCTGGATGAAAACCTGGAATCCTAGCCACTAGACCACCAGGGGCTAGAGGCTAGCGGCAAATTTCCCCTGGCTCTTACCCCCATTTAAAGCAAGAATGTTTCAAGGAGGCAAAAACTGTAAGAACAAGTACAAAGTTTATTATTAGAGACACAGCGTAACATGTGGGAGAGCACACAGAGAAGCAGTTTGTTTATTTAAGACAGAAGCAAGGCAGAAATACACACCCAGAGAGAAAAGGTATGGGTGACCTCTCTAATGAGGAGGAGTGCAGGAAAGAGGTGATTTAAATCCCTTATATAGGATAGTTCTTCCAGGTCTTTGTTTACATTTGGCCAATTATCTTGTTTCTTTTTTCACACCTGACTGGTCCTAGGGCTCTCCCCAACATGCATGTGCAACTTTTTGCTAAGATGGATCCCATCGCAGAGGCCTGTGGGGGGTATGTCCACACTTATTATGAGGTGGCAACTCCTCCCTTTTTGACCCCCAAGGAGCCTTCCTGTGCATGTGCAGACAGGGAAGTTTTCCTTGACCTCAGGAGTGGTCATCTTATCTCTTTATTTCAGCAGAGCTCAGCTTCTGCCACTAGCTTTGTTCTTGGAGTGTCTGGGTGAGAACAAAGCTTCAATTTTACTCCACTTGACAAACACCAGCCGTCTGGCCTAGGGGCCCATATATCTCCTACCTCAATCTGACCTGGATGACTTCTTGGACCTCGGCTCAACTCTTCCCCTTTCTCAGTATGCTTCAGCTCTATCAGTCACATTTTTGTTGCTTGAATAGGCCAAACTTGGTCCTGACTCAGGGCTTTCACAGTTGCTGTTCCTTCTGCCTGGAAGGAACACTCCAGACTTTTGCTTATCCTTACATAATCTGGCACCTGTTATTATTATTATTATTTTTAACCACTCCCTCTTTTACTTACTCTCCTTTAGGCATTCTAACCCCTTTGCTCCTCCTGCAATATATCAGGCATGCTCTTGCCCCAGGACCTTTGCACTTGCTGTTTCTTTCTGGCTAGACTTATCTTCCCCCAGATTTCTGCATGGCTCACATCCTCATTTCTTTCAGGTCTTCCTTTGTTTATGTGTTACCTTTTCAGTGAGGGATCCCTGAAACTTTAAAGCTAAGATTAAATATTCTTGGGAATTCCCTGGCGGTCCAGTGGTTAGGACTCCACGCTTCTACTGCAGGGAACACGAGTTTGATCCCTGGTTGGGGAACTAAGATCCCGCAAGCCGAGCAGCCCCAAAAGAAAAAAAAAGTGAAAAAAAAAGAAAATTAAATATTCTTTTCCCTTTTTTTTCTGCTTTTCCCCATAGCACTTAGCTACCATTTAGCACACTATATGTATTTCTTTTCTTTTTCTTTTTCTTTTCCTGTACCAGAATGTGAGCTCTGAACGTGAATCTGTTAGGGCAGATATTTTTATCTAATTTTGCTTATTGCTCTATCTTCTGTGCCTAAAACGCTCCTGACACATAGTTGGTGCTCAATAAATATTTGTTGAATGAATGGCTGAATGAATGGTAAAGGACTCCAGTCTCCTTCTCATATCTCAGGTCTGAAATAAAATGCCTTCCTCAGAAAGGTCTTATCTCACCCTCCCATCTAAAACTGCCTTTCAGGGGCTTCCCTGGCAGTCCAGTGGTTGAGGCTTCGCCTTCCAATGCAAGGGGTTCGGGTTTGATCCCTGGTTGGGGAGCTAAGATCCCACATGCCTCAGGGCCAAAAAACCAAAACATAAAACAGAAACAATATTGTAACAAATTCAATAAAGACTTTCCAAAAAATGGGGAAAAAACCCTGCCTTTCTCATCCTAGTTACCCTTTATAACGTCATCATGTTTTATTTTACTGCTAGTACTCATCATCATCTGAAATCTTTCTATTTATTTACTTGTTTATTGTCTGTCCCCTCCCTCCCCCATTAGAACGTAGGCTCCATAAGACCTGGGACCTTGACACACAGTAGGTATTCAATAAATATTTGTTAAATGAATGAAAAGATCTGTGCTAAAGGCTTCACATGGATTATTTCACCTCCTTCTCCCAGCAACCCCCATTAAATAGTACCATTCGACCCTCTTTTTCTCAAATGCCAAACGGGTTTAAAGAGCTTACACAGCTAGAAAATGACAGAACCCAGAACTGAACACAGGCGGTTTAATTCCAGAACTCATTCTGAGTCAGTTTATTTAACTGTAGCACTTTTCAGAGCCTCTCAATCTGCAATCTTCAAGAAAAGGAAACCATATGCAACATTGCCCAAACTATTTGATGGCAGAATCCTCTTTTTTTGTGGCATATTCCTAGAGTTTTATGGATGTATTTTGGAAAAGTTGCCGTAAAGTTTCTAGCTCATTTGACTGGGAAGTTGGTAGAGCTTTATTTACAGGTCAATAACATAACTCTGCTGTAATCCCTTATGGCCTAATAAGCCTAAGAGATGTGGTGGGATGAAGGAATAAAAGCCTTCTCAATGGCAAAGCAAAGGCAGCCCAGGGTTACTGTCAAAAAAGCAATAGAAGAGGGAGAGATCTAAGTGAGAGAGATAAAAAAAAAAAAGAAAAAAAAGTCCTAGTAAGAGAAAGGCACAAGATCACTTTTCTTTCAGCAAAATCTGTGACTGTTCGGTATGTTGGCCTGAGTAAGTAAGGCAGCAGAAAGTTAAGTTTGTTCTGTAACACAGAGGAGCCTGCAGATCCTCAGTGGAGGATGAGTAGACATTGGTATTGTTTACTCAACATCTGTTCTCTTTCTTCCTCTTTCTAACAGAACCCCATGTTTCCCCTTGTAATCTACCCTCTTTCACTCAGCCTTGTGCTTCCTTAAGCCAATCGCTCTCCTCCCCCGTGAACAGTGTAGAAATGAATAGGTCACCTTGTGCAATTCTGGTCAGTGAGACATAAAGGCAAATCCACTTGGGGGCTTCTGGGAAAGGTTTTCCTGTTTATGGAAAAGAGACACATGGGGAGAGGTATTGTTGGTTCTGCATGTGATTCCTGGGACTAGACAAAGTTAACATTAATAATGAGAATGGTAGAGCAGAAAAACGGAATATTCCCTCTTTAGTTCTCTTATGTGCTGCCTTTTTAAAAAACAACCAGCTAACCTGGGGGCATATTAAAGGGATTAAATTTTAGATAAGGAAATAAGTCACTCATCTCCAGGGAATAGCATTATGCCATGCATTATTCTGTTTCAGAGTTTCAGCTTTTTCAGGTGACTGTCAGTTGACTGTTTCAGGAACGAGAGGCTGGGCCTCAGTTACGCACGTGGTTTGCACAGGGTGTTGCAACAGAGGAGGGCCAGTGCCAGCTCAAGGATTGCTGCTAAATTGGTAAAAGTGGGACTTTGTTGGAAAAGATATGAGGAGAGTAGCTGTCAGATCCATGGTGTAAGACTGGAGTAAAGATCCCCAAACCACTGTAGCCGAGGATTTTAGGGATCCTTCCTGTTCCTACACTCGGTTTTCATCTCTGGATGTCCCCAGCTACATGGCTGTCAGTGGGTCTTGTGAAATTCCCACTTGAAACCCGCAAAGTCTGCTGTCCCTCCACCTCAAAACATGAGACTTGCTGCCTGTGTTCTTGCCTAAGACCTCCAGAAACAGCCTGGAGAAGATGCACATCCTGTCAGACTCATCTCCTGAGTAGTTGGTTACTCTGGGGGAATGGAGACTCAATAAAATAGAAAGGGGGGGTATCTCTTTGGCCAGATAATGCTATCTTCATGCTCCCTGTAAAGCTATCAGACACCCATGGGCTTCAGAGTCTGATTTCAATGGATTTTTAGATTTCTTTAAGGAGCAGAAGTGAGTACTCCTACCCTTATTCCATGAACTTGCTCAGGTAACTTTTCCAAGGCCTCACATTTAGTAAGTAGAGGAGTGAGGATTAAAATCCAAGTTATCTACCTCCCAACATCTGTGCACATAACCATTATGCTAAGCAAGACCTGTCAATGTTTGTACCAAGTAACTTCATGCATGAGAATATCCTGTGAAGGGCTTGCAGTCAGAAAAAGATAATGAAACTGATGCCCACCCCACCCATCACCATTCCCCACCTTTCACTTCTACCCAAATTTTAGTAAAGCCTCTTGCTCTCAGTATAGAGCACAGATTGCTCACTAGAGATACATAGTTTCATGCTTCACACCCAGCATAGCACAATTAGGTAAGTGTGAGACTATCTCAGGCTCAAGGAGACAATCTATGTGGGCACATCTGTCATTTAGATACATCCTACCAGAGGCAGAGGATACAGCAGGATGGAGGAACCCATGAACTGCTAACAGTTTATTGGACAGGGAATCTCAGTTACTATGATGGGAATGATTTCCCAGAAATGGGCACTTGGGCAAAGCTGTCTTAGGCAATGAAAAGGCTCAGCTATCATCAAGCTATTTGTGAGTAGCAAGGAAAGTTGTCTTATTCATCACCACCTCCGGGACATTTGTTTGAGAGAAAAGAGTGAACCTTGTTTCATACTTTCATCCTTGACTTGGTATATTCATTAAGTAGAGAGCTCCATGCCAGGCTTTCCTGCTCCCTTCAAAGGCATGAAAGAATGATAGTTATAGAAACTTGTTTATGCATATCATTTTATGTTTTATAATTTTATATATAAGTATATGCTATAAATATTATATTTATATACTGTAACTATAATATTAATATAAAGATTTTATATTTTGTTATTTTACATATATACCTGTTATTATCTTGTAAGTTTATAATCTACAAAATGCTTGCAATGTGACACTTTTTTTTTTGGAGGGGGGAATGGTAAATCATGCTTACAAACTTGGAGTAGCCATATTTAGATAGGTACTAAAAATGACTGTTGGTGATGCAATGGATGAGGTGGTGATAAAGTTTAAATAAACAAACTTGGACCGGCAAGACAAGAAGCTGTAGCTGTTGGTCTAAAGTGCAGAGAAAGAGAAAGAGAGAATGCAGCCTGCATTGAGTGCTAGTTGCATGTACACTGAAAGCAGGGACAAAGATTGTGAGTGTTTTTCATGGATTCAGTATAGGCTCAGCCAAAGAGAGCTGACCTGGAACCATTTCAAATTTCACTCAAGAGTTCTGCTCAGAAAGGTGAAGTGACCCAAACAGAGGATTGGTTTGCCTCGTTCCCACTGCTGTGAGAAGAAGCATAAGTGACCAGATGGAGGTAAATGCTTTGCCTGCAGGACAGGCAGTTCAATGTGGGAGCCTCCAAAGTACCCAGGAAACCACCCATGAGAAGAACAGTCAGCTTTGAACATCATCCAGAAAGAGAGAGCTTTTAAACAGTTGCCACAGCTAAAGAAAACCAGTGCCAGAGTCCCTTGGTGCCAGTCAGGTAAGACAGTTCCTGCCCCTTAGTTCTTATTCACCTCCCTCTTTTAACCTTGGAGGATGGGGAGGCAGCCTGATCGCAAGTGGGGAAGGAGGAGCATAAACACCAAGTAGGGAAATCAAGATGAAACTGAAGCTTTCTCATTGCAAGCACTTTGTCAAGGGTTCTAACACCCTACCAGACATTCTGTATATAGTTTAAACACCAAATGTACCTCAGAATGAGTTTCCTAAAGTAATGTCTTACTTCAAATTCTAGCTCTCTCAGCTTACTGGAAAGGAAAGTAGTCAGAAGAAATGTATTTTAATGTTGGGAAGGGCTTGCTAAGGGTGATTTTTCAGGGGACTTGTGGGGAATCAAACACAAGATCATGCACTGACTTACTCAAGAGAAAGTTAAGCATCCATCTTCTTTTTCCCCTCATAGAGGAATCAAGCCACAAGCTCTATCCCTGTTAACAGTTATAGAACTAAAACTTCTCTTTGCATTTGGATTTCTGGACTATCTCTTGATACTGATTTCCAATTTATGATTTTATGGATCTACATCTGTTACTACATCTCTGTATTTTGCATCTCTGCAAAATACTTAAAATTTGTTTCTTGCATTTGTAATTAAACAGTTGACCAGCGTAAGTCCAATAAGAATTTAATTGAGGCCAAATATTTGCTGCTTTTAGCATACCTAATAATTTCGATCTTTGTCTTACTTGAATAGTCATTAAGTATTAGCATTTTATTTTTCTGCTTTCCACTCATTTTTATAAAATAGGCTTAGATAAAACATTCAAATCATTGCATAAATCAACAATGCTTTACAGATAGTAGAACAATCCAGACCAAACCGAACCAATGACTGACAATGAATTCCTGGGAAGTGTGGAGTAGATTTGTAAGTTTGATGAATTTTGCTTGAATTTTAAGATGAGTACTTTATCACTATAATTCTACTTCCTTGACTATTATGTTCAGGCTATTTGAAATATTCAAGCCTTTCCAGGTTCCCAACACAAAGATGAAAATATTGGAGGCAAACACAAGTTTGATCCACTCCTTGTCATGTGCTAGAGGTCACATGTGAGAACAAGATAATTAGAAGTTATGTTTTCCTTCAAATAACCTCTTTGGAAATATTTGTCAAGACATTCAGTGAGAGATTTCAAATGTGACAATTTAAAGTTTCAAAACAATCCAAGATAAATAAATGCAAGACTACAGGAACAAATCTTATCAACATTACTAATTTATTCACTAGTTGAAGGTTTCTAATTTTGTGTATATCAAAAGCTTTCATCATGAATATAGAACTATAATAAGAAATGACAAAATGAGAAAGCACAGAAGCTAAGAATTCAACTGTTGCTTGAACTGTTATTCTGCCACTTGTTAGTTATATGATCTTGAGAATGTTGCTCGGCTCACTGTATCTCAGTTTCCTCCTAGATAAAAAGGGGAAAATAGTACCATCTCCCCGCCAGAGTTCAGTACAAATTATGAGACAGAAAAGGAGAAGATAGGTGGTGATGAAAATATCACCTGCTAAACTTCTAAAGGCTAGAATTGAAGATGTGGCTTAGATGTATTACAATTATAGGCTTCCTAACATGGAACACCAGTCATAGGTTAGGAAGTGGAACCTGCTGGTCTCCCCATGCACGAGCCTGCCACTGCAATCATATGGCATGAAGGAGCAGGAATGAGTGCATGCTGTCTGTGAATCCCAAGTTAAAATGAAACAGGAAGGGGCTGAGATAAGCATTTAAAAATTCTCCTCTCTTAACTCATCAAGAAGAAAAGTCTCTCCTGTTTCCCTGGGGAGGGGAAAGAGGAGTTGGCAGAGAGTGGACAGTGAAGCTCCTTCCACAATGAAAACATCAGAATGGGACAAAGAAATTTGTACCCCTAAACACTTCCCAGACTTTTGTTCTCTTCATCCATTGGCCTTGACCATTTATCCTATGTTCAACCAGGCTCTGGCTGTCCCCTTGTGGGGAAAAGATCAGCAGATTATCAGGACAGTCCGGTTCTCACTTTCACAGGGATGTTCCCCCAGAGGAGCCAATCATGCTCCTCTGGGGGTCCTCCTGGTATACCCGAGGTCCGTAGTGTTGCTTCTGCCCCAGAATGCTCTGAAATAGGCCAGATGTGTATATTAAATAAATTAACTTGAAGGCAACATTGAAAATCAATTCCCTACTTTATTTCCCAACCCAAATTTTGGCTAGCCAAGTTGTCCAGTTACATATTATGTTAGTTCAGGTCCACTGAGAAGTAGATGTCAAGAAGGGATCAGACATGAAAGAGATGTATCAGGAGAAGAAACAGGAGAAGGCGAGGGGAGGCTTCAAACCATGGTGCAGGTCTGACAACTGTGCACTAAGGAAGAGAGGAGGACACGGTAGGGAGACTTTCAGAGTGCAGTGCTGCTCCTTGAAAGGTTAAACCTGGGTGATGGGCACTCATTGAGCCAAAGACACTTGCTGGAGGAGTTCTATGTCTCACTGGAACGGACCTGCTTTAATACTCTCACCATCCTCAGTCATTGGCTAGGAGCAGCTGGTGGGAAGGGTGGCCTCAGTGTGAACACAGTGGTGGATCCAGAGGCTGTCAGTCCATTGAGCTTCCTGCAGATGGAGATTTGAGCAGTGCATTTTCATAGCTACAACATGCATATAGCTCATTAGTGATTCCACAATGGTATCAAGTGACAACATAAAAAACTCCAATAATAACATCCTAACAATAAGATACTTCATGTCCCATGATCAAATTCTATGGAGAAATTACAGTAAAAAAAAAAAATTTGATTCCCCCAACCCCCGCTCTGCTTGCAAGTTAAGTCCAAATAAGTTAAAGTCCAAAAAGATTAAAACCCTAGATCAAATTCTCTTGACTTTATGAGTTAAAGTTAAAAAAATTAAAATCCAAAATTTATTTCCTCCCATTTTCTTATCCTCTCAGTCTTAGTCAAGAGAAGGTAGATGTGGAGGTGGGTTCCCTCAGCACCACAGCACCTGGAATGGATGTGTTTCCTTCAAGAACCCAGAGTTAGAATTTGTCTTCATGATCCCCGCTTTATAAAAAGTCCGAAGAATTCCTAGAACATACAAGATTATAAAAGTTCTAGCTCAGTAACTATACAATTTAAAAAGCAAACTAATCCCTAGATCATAGTAGAGTTACCACAGGAAAATTATGCTCCCAGATCACATCTCTTAGTGAGGCCAAAAACTGTGTCAAAGGTACCCAAATTAAGTGAACAGATGGAAATAATCTGGGTTTTCATCTCACCAAGATTCATTCATTCACATCACGAATAATTATTGAATGCCTACTAAATTCCAGGAGCTATTCTAGCAATGAATGAAATAGACAAAGCTCCTTGCTTTCATGGAGCAAAATTGCATTCTATTGGGGAAGACATTCTTTAAATGGGATAAATAATTAAATATGTAACATGTTAGTGACATGATAAGGAGGAAAAAAAATAAAGAGGCTATTATGACATGTTGGGAGGGGATTAGAATTTTAGCTAGGATAGTCAGGGAAGGCAATTTTTTTTTTAAACATCTTTATTGGAGTATAATTGCTTTACAGTGGTGTGTTAGTTTCTGCTTTATAACAAAGTGAATCAGCTATACATATACATATATCCCCATATCTCCTCCCTCTTGCGTCTCCCTCCCACCCTCCCTATCCCACCCCTCTAGGTGGACACAAAGCACCAAGCTGATCTCCCTGTGCTGTGCGGCTGCTTCCCACTAGCTAGCTATTTTACATTTGGTAGTGTATGTATGTCCATGCCACTCTCTTACTTCGTCCCAGCTTACCCTAGGGAAGGCAATTTTGAATAAAACCCTAGAGGATGTTAAAGAGCAAGTCCTGAGGTTATCTAGGGAGAGATCATCTAAGGGCAGAGGAAATGCAAAGGTGGGAGACAGGAGTGTTCCTGGCATGTTTACCAGCAAGGAGGCCTGTGTGGCTGGAGTACAGGGAGCAAGGTGGAAAGTGATAAAGGGATGAGATTAGAGGGACACAGAAGGACAGATCATGTGGAGCCGTGTGAGCGTTCACTCTGATGAGCTGGAAGCCAGTGGAGGGTTCAGAGCAGAGTACTGACTTGAACTAACAAGATCACCTGGATGCTGGGTTGAGAAGAGACTCTAAGGGGACAAGAACCGAAGCAGGCGGATGATTTAGGAAGCAATTGGGATAACCCAGGGAAGAGAAGATTGTGGCTTGGAGCAAGGTAATAGCAGTGAGGGGTGACATGTAGTTGGGTTTCTGTATATAGTTTGAGGGCTGTCATTTCCAAGTTTTTGGAGTTGAGAAAATGTGAGCTTAAACTCAATTGGGAGAAATCACCCATCAAGAAGTTAATCTCTCACTTCTGATGTGGAAGGAAGAGCCAGCTCTGCATACTATTTTCTCTCTCAGGGAGTGGCATTTGTGACACTTCTGGCTTCTAAAAACATTTTTAAATTTTCACATGATGGCAGTCCCAGTCAGTAGGCTTTACTTGAAGTACCATTCCTTCCTGTCTAACATATGCAAAACCCTTTACTTTCCCTTTTCCTATTGAGTCCCATGGTTCTGGTATCCCATGCTGAAAAGAGTGGGGCTTTGTCTAGTCACATAGCTTCCATGCTGTCTTATGAATAGCACTTTACTCCTAATCCACAGGGTTTGTTGCCTTTCTTTACCCCTTGCCATGGCTAAGACACCTGCTTCCACTGGATGACTTCCTCCTGCTTCCTACAATTGTTTCAACAGGATAATCACCCTCAGCAGAGACCTGAACTAAAGCTGCTTTTGGAACCTGTACCCCTATGGGCCTAGTGAGTTTCTGTTACCTATCTTAAGTCCTACTCAAGACCTTATCTTTCACTTTGAATGTTACAATCCTTGAGTAGACTCTTTCAGCTACATCTTTTTCTGCAGCAAAAGATTAGACGTCTGGTGTTACAGTTCCTTCCTCTGCTCTACTGCTATTTTTTAGAAAGACTCATCTGAATTTATAACAGTTCAACACTCACCTGAATTTATAACAGTTCAACCTGATTTTAGATTGCTCCCTTTCTTTCTCTGCTTATAGTAAAGCTAGGATTGTTTGCTGAATTTGTGATTTTCTTTCTTCTGTTTTCTTACACACTTTTAATATTTTCTCTCTTTTTGTTTTCTGGCCCAGACATGCATTTTTCTTACACACTCCTCTAAGTTTTGTTTGTGGGGTCTCCCATAGTGAGACGTGAAGTCTACGCATTCTGTGTTTGCCTAAAGCAAAGAAACTCTTACCTTCACCTTTCTGAATTGTATAATATTCCCTGGAGATTGTCTCCTAATAGATTAATATGAAATCCAGGGCCTGGACTTGACTTGTCATTATCTTCTCCACGGCTTGCAGGGGTAGGACCTGTACTACTCTGCCACTGGCCTCACTGAGAGCAGACCAGAACACATGGTTTTTGCAAGCTGGAATATGTGAAAGAGAATGGGGGAGGGGAAAGGAACATCAGTTATATCTGATCTTTGTCATGGCCCTGAGCCTCATCCCAAACTCACCAAAGTTCCTTCTCCTCTTCTGGGAAGTAATAAGTGTATTCAGGCAAGGACGATTACTCTAATTGTTGTTCTCCCATATGCGAGGCAGTATCAGGAGTGAAGAGTCAGTGTTCCCCTTTAAAAAGTATGTAAAATACCTAGTATAGTGCCTGAAAAGAGATTAGAACTCAATAAATGTTGACTATTATATATAGAAAAAGGGACTTCCCTGGTGGTCCAGTGGTTAGGACTCCATGCTTCCGCTGCATGGGGCATGGGTTCCATCCCTGGTTGGGGAACTAAGATCCCGCAAGCCGCATGGTTCAGCCGGAAAAAAAAAAAAAACTATAAGCAATTTATAGGAAACGCATGAAGTGACAAAAATGTTTCAAATAAATGGACAAAAATTGTTTAAATAAAGAAATAAATAAATAGAAAAAGAAATACTGAGATGAAAATTATTTTCCAGTTTGTTATTTATAGGAAAAGCTAAAGGGAAAAAGTATACATGATAGAAATAGGGCAACCAAGCAAATCCTATGATATTGGATTTTGAGTTTTTTTTTTTTTTTTTAAGAGTAAACCCCTATGCCTTAAATTGTCCTTTTAATGCTCACTTATGAATACAACCTGCTTCAAACATGGAAACAGCCTCCAGACAAATGAACACATTTAGGTCAAGTGTGAAGTTTTTTCTTGGATCTCAGGACCACAGAACTGGATTAATCCTAATCTTTGGTTATGACACTCTCCTTGTTGGTTTCTCCCTCCCTCCTTCCTTCCCTCCTTGCCCTGCCCCCTTCCTAATTACTCCCTCTCCTAAGGGATCTTACAACATCAACACCTTATTCAGAGTGGAACAGAACTTTAGGATTCTCCTGCCCTCCCCTCATTCCCCTTCCAGACAACTGTCTTTAGTTATTGGACTGAGTTTGAAATTTTAATAAACACTGAAAGTGACAGACTTGCCACATCTGGAAGAAAAAACTGCCATTCCTTTTGGTTTCTCCCAGAATTCTAAGTGCATCCCAAAAGCTCAAAGGAAGGGTGTGGTTTTGACTCAAACTTTGCCCTTTTTGCCAACCTCAGGGAGTCTGGGTTGAGTTAGGAGGAATGTAACAAAACCTGACAATGGACAAGTCTAATGTGGTTTGGAGTTTTATTATGAAACTTCTGTGTAGTTCTGCTTTTCACCCAGTTGTGTCATAAGAAAACAACCAAAACATTCATTTCAGTTTCTGCTAGCCATCTTTTAGAATAACACAAATACATATTCAGTATTTAAATATTCTGTATTGTAACTAGCAAATTATCATAAGATGTTGAAAATGTATTATGTACTGATTCATAAGTCAGTTTTAAACTATTGCCTTACTTTCCTTTATTATAAGTATGATCATATGTATACATATGTATACTATGTACAATACCATAGATCCATATAAAAATATACACATTAAAAACACAAACAAAATATTGGGAGTTCTCATTATTTTTATTATGTAAACAATTTATATTTATTAAAGAAAAATTGGATAATGCAAAAAATTAGAAAGAAAGAAAAATTATGTATGGGACAATTTATCAATTTATTCTACTGGCAACTGATATCGTGCTAGGTGCTGAGAAAAATACATAGATGACTAGGACATAGACTGTAACCTATAGGAGAGAGACATAACCAAGTACATTTATTTTGAATATTCAGTGAAAGGTTACATTTGTCAGGCATCTTCAGTATTCCAGTATCTGCCTGTTACCTTTAACTCAGTCATTTAGAGGTAGAGTCTGTTTACCCAGAAATCAGATGATCTGTGGGTGCCTGGGCTGTATCATGGTTTAACTTGAGGTCCAGCTCTCTTTAGCCTGCGTGTATCTGCACTTCATTCTTTAGAGAGGCAGCAGTTGGAAAGAAATCTTTCCACTTGTTACATGGGCTGGGTGGATGAGTGACAAAAGGTTCAGTGTTGATAGTGTCCACTGAAGATAAAGAAACTACATTAAGATCAAGGTAGGAAAGGGACATGGTTATGTAGTGTATTAATGACTCATTCCAAATTTTACAAGAAGGACAACCACCAGGCAGAAAGTTTTTTCCAAAGTAATTTTAAATAAAATTTTGAAGAGGATTTTAACAAAATAGAGTTTAGTCAATAATTTAATAATTTTTTAATCAGTATATTAAGTCACATAGTGATCGTGTAAAGTTAGAAGCCAGAAATCAATTGGTTTTTTGTGCCTCAATGTGTACTATTAATGGTAGACTTCCATTGGCTTCAGATAATTAGAACTGTATTTCTAAGATTTCAAGATAGTTATGCTGGGAATTATACAGACGAAGTAAAATTGTGAGACCCTATAACTATGATCATTTAACATAACAAGGAACTGGAAGAGAAGTATGTCAGTTCTTCTTAGGTA
Source organism: Balaenoptera acutorostrata (assembly GCF_949987535.1). Lineage (NCBI taxonomy): Eukaryota > Metazoa > Chordata > Mammalia > Artiodactyla > Balaenopteridae > Balaenoptera > Balaenoptera acutorostrata. Next base: position 42,858,148 of record NC_080072.1, on the reverse strand, counting down.
AGGTGGTTGAGGTAGCTGGACACAAAGAGAAACTGAGTATCATCTAACTCTGGCTTTTTTCTACTGATGAAGCAAAACCAGACAGTTTCTAATTCTCCCTTGATTATGATTTTTACACACACACACAAAACTTCTAACAAAATCAACATTAACATAACCTATTGCTTTCATTTATCCATCTGTATACCACCCATTTATCCAGAAAATATTTATTATGTATCTGCTATGAGGGAAAGCACTTTTCTGAACACTGTATTACCAAATGCCTCAGTTGAAGAACGATTACATGTCGTGAGATATGATTTCATATAATAACATGAAGCTTCTATGAGAAACTTGGAGTTTGTTTATAAAATAGATGAGTTTAAATTTAAGGAGCAAATAGCACTCAGTTTTCAAAACTGAGGGTTGTTTGTTTGTTTGTTTTTTACAGAACACTCCTAAACTACCATGCAATTCTCAGTTATGAGTTTCTACTGCTAACGATCAAATGAAAAACGCTTGCCATGGCAAGGAGAATCAGCAGTGGATTATCTGACTCTCATTGTGGTTTATTTCATTACACGATGAGTCACATTTTTTCCTTTGTTAGTTACAGAGGTTGAGAAAAATCTGGTGGCTATACTTTACATGGGCTACAAAAAACAAATTGTTGTTCCCCAAACTGTGTATCTGGCTCCTAAGTCTCCCTCCAGAGTCCTGGCTGTCTTTTATCCGTTGCTAACTAGACATTTCCCCACTAGTGCTCCACAGGCACACAAACTTCGTGTGTATGAAGCCGAACTCTGTGTAGTCGTCCACAAGCCTAGTCTTCTTGAATTCTCTCATAATGAACAGTACCACCATCTGCCTAGTTTCTCAAACTAGAAATTGGATGCTCATTTAGAACCTGCCTTTGCTGGCGCTCGCATAGTTACTAGGTCATCAAATTCTGTTAATTTTATCTTCAGAATAGATTCTTTGCTTCATCATCGCCACTGCTTTAGTGCCACTCACCCTTATATATTGCCTGGACTATTGCAAAGACCTCCAAAATGAACTTCCTGCTTCTGGTTTCTCAATACTCCAGGCTATCCACTATATTGACATTGAAGTTATCTTTTCCTAACTTAAATATGCTCATGTCACCCTCTCTGAAAGTCTTTGAACAGACCCTGACTAACTACAGGATTAAGTCCAGTCATGTAGCATGGCCTTTAAGAATCTTTATAATCTGGTCCTAAGTGTTCTTTTCAGGCTCATCTCTCCACAAGTATTATGTCTTTCTGCCAAATGGGACTGCTTGCCTACATATACCACGCATGCCCCTTTTATAACCATGAGCTACTGAATATGCTCTCTCTTTGTGTAGAATCTGCACTGGGAAAACCCCTACTTGTCTTTCAAGATGTATCTCAAATATTATCTCCTTTGAAGTCCTCTGGAAGACTTAGTACCTCTACTCTCTGTGCTGGGCTATTCTTTGCTTGACCTTTTTGACCCCCTCTCTACCACTTTCCATCTATCTTGTGCCCTGGGAAGCTGACCTCTTTGGACAATATTAACTGGGTTTTCTCTGACTTTCTGGTGGATTTGAACAATGGGAGGCCCTGGAAGAAGCTCAGAGGACAGAAGAGAATAAGATTGTAGGAATATTTCCTAACTCCCTCCCTCCCAGACCTTGGATTGGCAAGGGCTGCATTAATCTACCAAAAAGTTCCTGTTAGGAATCCTCCCTTATAGCTAGAGCTGTCTCCCTGGATTTTGATAATAGCTCCTTTCCTTCGCCTCTTTAGGACTAAGGGTGGGAGCAGTTTCTCAGTGTTGGTGCTTAATTATCCCTAACTCTGCTTACACCTTTCTAAATAAATTATTTTAAACTCTCTCTTTTTTTTTTTTTTTTTTTGCGTACTTACTGCATTTTTTTTTTAATTTATTTATTTTATTTATTTATTTATTTTATTTTTGGCTGTGCTGGGTCTTCGGTTCGTGCGAGGGCTTTCTCTAGTTGCGGCAAGTGGGGGCCACTCTTCATCGCGGTGTGGGGACCGCTCTTCATCGCGGTGCGCGGGCCTTTCACTATCGCGGCCCCTCCCGTTGCGGGGCACAGGCTCCAGACGCGCAGGCTCAGCAGCTGTGGCTCACGGGCCCAGCTGCTCCGTGGCATGTGGGATCTTCCCAGACCAGGGCTCGAACCCGTGTCTCCTGCATTAGCAGGCAGATTCTCAACCACTGCGCCACCAGGGAAGCCCTAAACTCTCTTTAATCATTCTTTTTGAGTATGCCATCTGTTACTGGTCCTGACTGCTGTACTCCTTTAGTGCCATTTAGATATCTCCTTGGCTGTACTTAACACATTGTATTCCAATTATTTTTGCCTACCTGTTCATTTCCTCCATTAGACTCCTTAGGGCAGGTCTGAATCCAGGGAAAGAATCTTGTGACTAGGTAGAGAAAAGCCTTCTTCTCCTAGGAAGGTTTTGCAAAGACCAGGGTAGGAAGTGTAGGTGCCAGAGCAAGGAGGGATCTCTGGAACGTGCAGAAAACCTGAAGGACCTGGGAGGAATCTTTGAGAATCAGGTAAGCAACTGCCTGCCTGCCTGCCTTGATTAGAGGGGTCAACCTGGCTGAAAAGAAAAATCAGAAAGCGGGGACTGAAAAATCTGACACAACTAATTAGCTTCGTCAATCTCAATCTCACTTGGGCTAAAGTCTGAGAATCTTGGCCTGACATTTGGAATCCAATGATAGAGGCTTTCAGATTTCACCTAATAAGGGGACCAAGAACTATAAACAAAAGGGCAATGATTCTAAAAACCATATAAGACTTCTTAAACTTCCATAATTGTTGGAGGTGAGAGTTGGAGGATCCCAATCAATAGCACTTCCCCTTCCTGCCCAACTTTTCAACAAATTGAGAAATAAAAGATTAAGACAGATGGGGTCAAAAATATAATGATAATAGCAATGATAGCTCAAACTTGTGGAACACTTATTTTGTAATAGGCACTGTTCTAAGTGCTTTGTATATATGAACTCAATCTTCACAATAATTCTGTGAGTAGATACCCTTAGTCCCATTTTTGTAGGTGGAGAAATTGAAGCACAGGGAAGTTAAGTAACTTGCCCAAAGTCACATGGCTGTTATTAAGTGGCAGATACTGGGCTTTTAACCAGTTTGGCTCCAGAGTCTATGCACTTAACCATTACACATTGCCTTTTGAAATAGAACAAATTTATTATGGATAAACCTGATGTTGGAGAATGTGATTTGTGTCTATGAACAAGAAGGATTCCTAATACTGAACCCCTGGTCATGGACAGTGCTGAACTTCTGCAGGCTTCCTTACATGGGACTTGTTTCTGGAAAACTTGGGGAGTGGAAAAGCAGAGAAATTATCTTCCTTACAGGCAGGCTGGCTGCAAGGAGAGGGACTTCTCTGGTGGTCGAGTGGTTAAGACTCCGTGTTTCCAATGCAGGGGGCATGGGTTTGATCCCTGGTGGGGAATTAAGATCCCCCATGCCTTGTGGCCAAGAAAAAAAAAAGAGAGGGGGCGGGAGAGAGAGTGAGAGCGAGACAAAACAGAGAGGCAGACAGACAGAGGGGATAAACGCAAGAACGCAAGAGGGAGCTTGCGTAAGCATGCCACTTTCTCTTTTCATTGTCATCAATCAGATTAAGTAAATTCTCCTCTCCTGGGGAAAGAGTTGAGAGGTGGAGGAAATTAGGCGTATTACATTAGTGGAGCCCCCTCCATCTGGAAGGAAACCTCAGGAATTGGGAAGAGATATGTTTCTCCCTCAATGTGATGTCCCTATATTTATTATTTTAAAAATTCTCAATATCAGTGCTACATTGTGCTGAAATTTTTTGCTTGTCTGTCTCTCCCTCCTCCTTCCGCCTCACTTACGTTGCTTCTTTTTTTTTCTGTTTTTTTACTTTTGCCTGTGTTGGGTCTTCGTTGCTGGACGTGGGCTTTCTCCAGTTGCGGCGAGCGGGCGCTACTCTTCGTTGTGGTGCACGGGCTTCTCATTGTCTTGGCTTCTCTTGTTGCGGAGCACGGGCTCTAGGCGTGCAAGCTTCCGTAGTTGTGGCTCGCGGGCTCTAGAGCGCAGGCTCCGTAGTTGTGGCGCACAGGCTTAGCTGCTTCGCAGTATGTGGGATCTTCTTGGACCAGGGCTCGAACCCGTGTCCCCTGCATTGGCAGGCAGATTCTTAACCACTGCGCCACCAGGGAAGCCCTACGTTGCTTCTTAACAGCAGAAATCTTTTTCTATTAACCTCTGGATCTCTGGTGACTGGCCCATGGTACACACTCGATAATTGCTTGTTAAACGAAAGAATGAACAAATAGGTATTTTTCTCTAATTCCTAGAAAATACAGAAGTAGGAATTTAACAGCATACTAGGATTTGTTGTTAGCTCAGGAATCGATTAGCCGTTTCAGAACTTCAGCTTCCTGGCTTGAGGTCATCCTGAACCTCTTTTAATTCCTGGTTTTATTTTTAATATAAGGGCATAAGAGGTGAGCTGGAGAAGCTGAAAGCTTCCTACTTACTGCTGCTGCTACCCATGGCTTTTCTGCAACTGGAATCAGACAAAGTGGTGAGGGACAGCATACCCCAGCAGCTTGGCACATAGCTTGGTTATCCCTTGTCTAGAAAAAAGAGGACTTGGGCTTTGGTGTCGTTCAACCTAGTGTTGAAAACCCACTTTGCAATTTACTAGCTGTGTGACCTTGGGCAGATTATGCTTGTAGCCTAGAGCTATGTTCTAGTAGGTTTTAGGCAGCTCCCTTCTGTGAGGACGTCATCTACTTTTCAGAAAGACTCGCATTTGACTGCTTTGGTGGAATTACTCATGCCCTAGCTCATAGCCTCCTTTTCCATTTTTGAAATGAGCCTGCTTTATCTTTCAGACATCAGATTCTGATGTTTGATAGCATGTGACTGTCGAGAAATGTGATTATTCCTCTTACTTTATCCTGTTTTTCTAGTTTGTGATTGTATCTCAATTAACTATTTCCTTAGTTACTGATTGACTTAATGGAATCCAGCTTCATTGACATAGTTGTGAACTTTGGTACCACTAACATCTATTTGAATCACAGTAGCTTGTCAAATTGCCCTGATATTTTTATTGCATCTTCCAGAACCGCTGAAGTTTATTACCAATGGTCACTTCAAAATGTGTCAGTTATTTTTGCCTCTCAGTAGAGTTATCCAAATATAACACGTTTCCTTGACCAATCAATCCTGTGTATCTTGCACCTGGGAACACATATTTCTGGTAATGCTATATGAAATTATCCAAAACTTAAGCATCTAAAGAAATGGTCATTTATAAACCAGGGCACAGAAATGAGTAACTGGGAAAGACTTCAGCAAGACCCAGTTTTTCAAAACTGGACTCCTACTGTATTATGGGACAACTTCTTGTCAACTTGCTTCAATTTACTAATCCTTTCATGATCCTCCTATCGCAATAAGCCAAGTTCATTCTTGTCTTCACAGACTGCTGATTCACAGATTCAGAAACTATTCCCCGAAGGCTACTAAATAATAAGTACCAGTGACATTGGCCGACATTTACCTAGGTTTGTAAAATGTTTTGCACCCATTCTCTCACCGGATTTGAGTTCTAGAACAGAGGATCTTACATGGAGCCATATTTACACTAGTAGAATGATGATTCTCTGTTCTGTATTTTCGACACACTGGCTGTGTTTCTGCCTCCAAGGCTACTGCTTATTTATTAATGCATTTAACTAACATTTATCGAATCTCCTCCTGTTTTAAGCAGTGTGCTAGAAATTCTGGGGGAAAAAAAAGATGAACATGACATGGTTCCTCATCTAAACCAGGGAGAAAAATTTAAAACTAACCAACAAGGGACTTCCCTGGTGGCGCAGTGGTTAAGAATCCGCCTGCCAATGCAGGGGACATGGGTTCGAGCCCTGGTCCAGGAAGATCCCACATGCCATGGAGCAACTAAGCCTGTGCGCCACAGCTACTGAACCTGCGCTCTAGAGCCTGTGAGCCACAACCATTGAAGCCCGCATGCCCTAGAGCCTGTGTACTGCAACTACTGAAGCCTACGCACTCTAGGGCCCATGTGCCACAACTACTGAGCCTGTGTGCCACAACTACTGGAGCCCGTGGCCTAGAGCCCATGCTCCACAACAAGAGAAGCCACCACAATGAGAAGCTCAAGCACCGCAATGAAGAGTAGCCCCCGCTCGCCACAACTAGAGAAAGCCCGCGTGCAGCAACGAAGACCCAATGCAGCCAAAAAAAAAATAATAATAAAAAAATAAAATAAAATTAATCAACTAAGATACTATAATATATTTATATAAAGAGCTAAAAGAATACAGCAGGAAGAGAGGCTAATTTAGGCCCAAGCTTTAGGGTGGCTTCAGCGTCAGAGAAGAGGAAATTATTATTATTTTTATTTTTTAAAATTTATTTATTTATTTATTTATTTATTTTTGGCTGTGTTGGGTCTTCGTTGCGGTGTGCAGGCTTCTCATTGCGGTGGCTTCTCTTGTTGCGGAGCACGGGCTCTAGGCGTGCGGGCTTCAGTAGTTGTGCCTCGCCGGCTCTAGAGTACAGACTTAGTAGTTGTGGCTCATGGGCTTAGTTGCTCCGTGGCATGTGGGATCTTCCTGGACCAGGGATTGAACCTGTGTCCCTTGCATTGGCAGGCAGATTCTTAACCACTGCACCACCAGGGAAGTCCCACTTACTTATCTTTATCTTAATAATTATGATAAGGTGACTACATGGCATCAGAACCTAGATGAATATTTCCCATTTCATAAATAGGGACATTTAAGTTTTATACTTGAAGGATATTGGGAAAACATCCTTAATTCTCACTGTAAAGACAGCAGTGATTTCCTTTCTGTTTGGTTACAAACATTCTTGGTTTTGTGTGTGTGTGTGTGTGTGTGTGTGTGTGCGTGCGTGTGTGAGAGCGCATGTATGAGAAATCGTGTTTTTAGCATTAGAACATACCAAAACCTCTACTTGAGTTCTTTTTTAAAAGCAACTATAAAAGAAGAAAGAGCAAACAGGATTTCCTCTATAACTAATATTGGCTTAACTTTATAGGGTCGCAAGCCTGAACTCCTCTGTTTACTCATGAAACAGATCCAGGCTATTGGTCCATTCGGATTTACTTCCAAACGTCACAGTTCAGACTGCACAGCCAGTTTAACTCTTGACCTCTCAGGTGACATGATTTTCAAGGGTAATAGAAAAGACACAGCAGTGCTGGCAGTTTGTGAAAGAAACCCATGCCCTGGCCCACTGCCCAGGAGAGGAGAGTCCCTCAGCAAAAGAGTTTCCACTGATTACACTTGAGACTTACCCCCTGTTTAGCCTTTGTCTGGAACCATCTGAATGTCAAAAGTGCTAATAAGCAACTGACTCACTGGTGAAATAAATTCAGTCTGGTGATTCTGTTCTGGAAGACTATAAGGACAGAGATGCTGGCAATAAAACAACAAAGTAACTTCCTAAGTTTTGAAGTTGTCTGAGCTTCTCTCTTGTGAGATGGCATATTGATAACTGAGAGAGGGTATTGGAGATGTCATGGTAGCTCAGCTTCTTTTTGTAGATGAAAGAAGCCCTGTTTAGATTTTGTCCAATATCCTTTTCCTAGCGCTCCCTCTTTTTTTTTTTTTACAAGTTCTCTGACATCTTTTTTTAAAATTAATTAATTAATTTATTTTTGGCTGCGTTGGGTCTTTGTTGCTGCGCACGGACTTTCTCTAGTTACGGCGAGCGGGGGCTACTCTTCGTTGCGGTGCTTGGGCTTCTCATTGCGGTGGTTTCTCTTGTTGTGGAGCATGGGCTCTAGGCGTGTGGGCTTCAGTAGTTGTGGCACGTAGGCTCAGTAGTTGTGGCTCACGGGCTCTAGAGCACAGGCTCAGTAGTTGTGGTGCACAGGCTTCAGTAGTTGCAACGCATGGACTAAGTAGCTGTGGCTCATGGGCTCTAGAGCACAGGCTCAGCAGCTGTGGCACACGGGCTTAGTTGCTCCATGGCATGTGGGATCTTCCCGGACCAGGGCTTGAACCCATGTCCCCTGCATTGGCAGGCAGATTCTTAACCACTGTGCCACCGGGGAAGCCCTCCTAGCTCTCATAAAAGTAGCAAGTGTGGATCCCTTCTTAGAAACCCTGGAATTATTTCACAGCTGTGACAATTGTTAGGAAAGTTTAATGAGACCTGGCAGTTCCCTGAGAGTCATCAACATCACGTAAACTTTGACCACTAACTAAGCTAATGCCAGAGGATAATAGCTTTGCATCCTCTCAATCACAGTATTATGCAAAAAAAAAAAAAAAAAAAAAATATATATATATATATATATATATATATATATATTTGTCCTAATGAAGCCTAAGTGTATGTGTGTGTGTATGTGTATTCTGGTATAATTCTTTTTCATTTTCCTGTACTGGCTCTTACATTGACCTATTTCAGACAGAGATGAAAAATGTGAATATATGTGTTTTTTATATACATATAAACAGACATTTAAGTAACGGAAAAGGTCATTTTTGTGAGATGACTAGTGGGCACAAGTGCATTTATTCATTTTAAGATTATGTTTCACATTATAATTAGTGAGAAGTTTTGTCAAGAATTTCAACTTCAGTATTTCATGAAATTATCTCAAATAGAGCAATAGTGGTAATGAATTGGCACACAGCAACCACCTTTTTTTCCATTGGGTTAAATGTCTGTTTCTATAATAGCTTTACAGTCATTTTTCTTTTGTATTTTCCTTGGAAACCTCATACCTCAGGAAAAATATTTCAGGCACTTTCACTCTAAAGGGCAACTCACATATTTCACAGTTCATTTAAAACTTTGGTCAAGGAGTTAACCTAATGTCACATCTCTCTGTCCTATATTATAGTTCTCTATGACCTGGAAAATAAAATTAATGAGATATACTAAGTGTTTTTTATGTGCCAGGCACTGCTGTAAAGACTTTACATTTAGTAACTCATTTAGTCCTCATACTAACCCTATGAATTAGGGTCAGCTTATCTAAATCAACCCATGTAGGCATCTTCTTGAATTTAATTCCCAATTTATTAATTCATTTATAAAATACTTATAGAATGTATGCAAAGTGCTAGGTACTGTCCTAGGTGTTCTAGATACAAAATATATATAAGGCTGGATACTCATTCTTTTAGGAGTTCAGGGTCAAGCAATTAGTAGCCCCAGTTGCAGCAGATTTGCTGGACATTGTATAATTGGTAGAGCATATTAATAAGGCTTCAGGCCTGTCGTATGTGGCTATCTATATGGTGAATGCATTCTTTTCTATTCTAGTTAGAAGAGAGGATCAGAAATAGTTCACATTCCTGTGGGACAGACAGCAATATTCATTTAAGCTTTTGCCTCAGGGCTGTATTAACTCTCCTGACCTCTGTTATAATATACTCTGAAGAGATCCAGACTGCCTGGAAATCCCACAGAACATCTCACTGGAGCATTACATTGATGGCATCATGCTGATTGTTCAGGATGAGTAAGAAGTGGCTAGTGTGCTAAAGGCCTTGGTAAGACACAGTGTTCCAGAGGGTTGGAGATAAAAATTCTATGAAGATTCAGGAATCTGACCCTTCAGTGAAGTTTTTAGGGGTCCAAGGGTCAGAAGCATGACAAGGTATTCCCCTCCAAAGTAAAAGAAAATTTCTGCATCTTGCATTTGTTACCACAAAGAAGGAAACACAGTGCCTGGTAGGTCTGTTTGGGTTCTAGAGGCAACACATTCCAAATCTATTATACAAATACTGCTCCATACACTGAGTGACACAGACAGCAGCCAGCTTTGAGTAGGAAAGGTCCATGTTACAGTGCAAATAGCCCCACTTGGGCCATACAATCCAACAGATCTTATGGTGTTGGAAGTGTTGGTGGTAAGAAAGATGCAGTGTCTTATGGCAAGCACCACTGGAAGAATAACAATGCAAGCCTCTGGGGTTCTGGAGCAAGACCATGCCATTTGTAGCATAGAATGATACGCCTTTTGAGGAACAGCTATTGGTGAGATATTAGGACTGGTAGAGATAGAACGCTTCATGGGGCACCAAGAGACTGTGGGTCCAGAGCTGCCCATCATGAGCAGGGTTCTGTTGGATATGTCAAATCATAAAGTCAGATGGGTCCAACAGCAGTCCATTGTAATATGGAAATGATACATCTGGGATTGAGCCCCAGCAGGACAGAGGACACAGTAAACTGTATGTCAGTCACCACAGTTGCAAACAGCACCTTTCCTCAGCTTGCTCCTATGGCCACATGTGGGGCCCTGTACAAGCAACCAAAGGAGAAGGAAAAACCCCAGCTTGATTTATGGGTGTGGGTATAGGCTGAAAATGGACCATGGCTGCATTATAGCCATATTCAAGGATAACCTTGAAAGACCGAGGGGAGGGAAAATCTTCCCGATGGGTAGAGCTGTGAACAGTACACCTAGTCATCTACTTTTATGTGGAATGAGAAGTGGTCAAGTATATGCAGGTATGGGAAGTGGCCTGGAAAGAAAAGAATTGGAAAATTGGAGACAAGAAGATAGAGGCATGTAGATGAACATTAAGAGTTTTGTATTACACATTACAGCTCAACAGAAAGCATCCACCATAGAAGGGGAACTGAATAACCAAGTATATATAATAACTAGACCATTAGACATAAGCCAGTCTTTGTCATTGGCCACCCTGGGACCGCCATAATGGGCACATGAACAAAGTAGCCATGGTAGCAGAGACAGGCTATGCATTGGTCCAATAAAATGGACTTTTCATTACTGAAGCGATCTAGCTTCTGCTGCTTCTGAATGTCCAACTTGTCAACAATGAAGACCAATGCTGATATATCTTTATTTCTTGATGAGACCAACTGAGAGCTTAGTAGTAAGTCAACGACAAGTTTAGTGGCTTGTCCTCACAGAGATAGATACCTATTCTGGGTACAGTCTTGTCTTTCATTTTTCTTAAAATATTTATTTATTTATTTGGCTGCACCAGGTCTTAGTTGTGGCATGCAGGCTCTTACAGGGATCAAACCCAGGCCCCCTGCATTGGGAATGCAGAGTCTTAACCACTGGACTACCAGGGACGCCCCAGTCTTGTCTTTCCTGATTTCATTGCCTTCACCAGCACCACAGTCTGGGGACTTAAAGAATGCCTGATCCACAGTATGAATCCCACACAATAAACATCTGAACAGGTGACAGGAGGAGTCCTTCCTTCACTGTGAAGGAGGTACAGGCTTGGACTCATGACCGTGGGGATGCATTAGCCATATCATATACTGCACCATTTAGAAGATCCAAATTCACAGAACACTGGAATAGCCTTCCAAAGGCATAGCTCTGAAGCAACACTCTGAAAGGATGCAGTGCCATCCTTGTAGAGAAAAGCTCAGACTTTTTCCTCCTCCTTCAGCTGGTCCTATGAGAACCGTCTCCCCCTCCAACTCCATATAGCCAACCCTCTCCCCCTCTGACCCCATATGGCCATAGGTATCAGCAGAGGGGAGGGATGATGTTGCAACTGTGGTGGATGACATGGGGATCTGGACTAAACCAGAGACCATAGGTGTCTTGTCCCAAGTAGGAAGAATACAATGAACACCAAACTGTGGAATCAGGAATGGCCTTACTTACATTACTTCCTGTAATCCATTGGGAGATTTTGTGCTTCCTGTACTTGCAATTCTGGGCTCTGCTGGGCTGACAGTTCTGGTCCCCAGAAGGGGTGCACTCTTACCAGGGGACAGAGCAAGTATCTCAATGAAATATATAAGTTGTGGATCCTGCCAGGGCACTTTGGACTCCTTGTGTCCAGAGACCAGCACGTGAAAAGAGGAGTCACCATTTTGGGAGGGGTAATTAATCACGATCATCAGGAGAAGGTGATGCTGCTTTTACACAACAAGGATAGGAAAGTGTGTAGAACTCAGGTGATCTACTTGGTAGCCTCCTGGTACTCCCTTGGTCCACTGTAACTATGGATGGACATGGGCAGCAGCCCTGACTTGAAAAAGGTATGATTACCAATGACTAATACCCATCAGGAATGAAGGTCTAGGTCACACCCTGAGGTAAGCTAACAAGACTTGTCAAGGTGGTCGCTGAGAATGATGGGAATTTAAAACGGACAACAGAGGCGGGAGAGGATGAGTACCAGTTGCAGCCCCAAGACCAGTTGCAGCAATGGGGGCTCTGGTTCATCTCATTAACCTCCTTCTTCTAAGTTTTCTCTCAGGAGGAAAGGCCCACAGGAAGCATGGAGGATCTGTTTCCTAGATCTGCATAGAGAAGCAGACTTGTCCAGAGCATAGGGTGGACTGTGGAAACCATGAAAATGTGCCACTCAAATCTGCTGTGGCAGATTGAGTGTTGGACCCAACCCTTACCCGCTAGATCCACCCCTATTTTTTGCACCAGGCCAAAACATCCCTTGGGCTTCTTCTAGCCAGTGATGGCACAGAAAGTGTACTAACCTAAGCCCATTTCTGTGATACAGGTACTCTTAGCAGGTGGCTTTGGCTTGAGGACTTCCCACTGGCCTGGCTGAAATTTTCTTAGAACTGTGCTGTAGTGTAAGCCTCTTTCTATCTAAATCTTTCCTCCCTCTCTCTTTCACTGGTGTCAGACTTGCATCACAGTCTGAAGGCTCTCCCCACTTCTCTCGCTTTCTTTTCTTTATCCTTCACCAGCATTTCCCCCAGTAAATCTCTTGCATGTCTAGTTCTACCTTGGCATCTGCTTCTCAGAGGACACAAACTAACGTAATGACACTGGGGAAATGAGACCTTATCTAACAAGAAAATGGTAGAGTATGAAGACTGAGAACCTACCATCCTGCACTAGATCTTTAGAAACTGTTGATATAATGTTTACATTGTTATCTGAAAATACCAATCCACAATTTATTGTTTTTGCTACCCTAAAAAAGGCGGAAGTGATAGCAAAAGAAAATGAAAGTAGAGGAATCACTTCCTCTATCTTTAACAGCTCTTTCACTTTTTTTTTCCATTTACGGTTTCTATTATTACTTAAGCTGTAGTCCATTGTCCAGTCTGATATTGTGTACATTTATATCACTTGGTATCTGAGCAAACATATTCCTATTACTAGAAAACCACTAAAAAGTGTGTGCCCTAAAGGCCTAAAAGCATAACCTTAATTCATATAAATGGGAGAATATTGTTACTTCCTAGTCAATCGTTTGAGAAGAGAACCAGACTTAGGAATCTTGTACAGTATTCTGATCTCATCTTTGCTATTAATGTTTGAATACACCTCTTGAATTCCTGAAACCATATCTTACTTTACTAGAAAATAGGGTAAATTATTTGCTCTCTAAGCTAAAGAAAGACATTTGCCCAGATGGGTCTTTTATACAATAACCGTACTTGATGCTGTGTGTGTGTGTGTGTGTGTGTGTGTGTGATATAGGAAAAATAAACTTAAGATTTGGGGTTGGAAGACCTGAACTCAGCACTACAACTTGTAAGAAACCTGTGTAACTCCTATTGCCTTACTGAGTCTTGCTCACCTCAGAGGTTGTTGCAAAGTTCAAGTGGAATAGAGCATGTGAAAAGGCTTTGTAAACTATAAAATGCCATATAGATCTGAGCTTTTATGATGGTGATGATAATTAGGGATCTTCTGTGGCACAGCTTCTGATATATGACAGATGTATGTAGCTTAAGAGAAGCAGGAAGTTGATTTAGCTCCTAGTCTACTAGGGCTACCATAACAAAATATCAATACCGCAGACTGGGTGGCTTAAACAACAGAAATTTATTCTCTCACAGTTCTTGAGACTAGAAGTCCAAAACAAGGTGTGGGCCAAGTTCGTTTCTCCTGAGGCTTCCCCCTTTGGCTTGCAGACAGCTGTCTTCTTGCCATATTTTCACTTAGCCTTTTCTCTGTGCAGACATACTACAGGTGTCTCTTCCTCTTCTTATGAGGATACCAGTCATATTGGATTAGGGTCCCACCCTCATGATCTTATTTAACCTAACTCTTTAAAGGTCCTGTCTCCAAATACAGTCACATTGGGAGTTAGGCCTTCATAATGTAATTGGGGGGGGATATAATTAAGTTCATAACACTAATCATTAAGTATATTCAAGGCCTTTCTAGATCCTACTTAATACTGTCCTGGTCTATCTCAGGATAATGTGGTTCCTGGACCTCCTGCATCAGGAGCAGTCGAGGTGCTTGGGGGAAATGCACATTCCACAGTCTCATCTTGGGTCTACTAACTCAGAATCTTTGGGGTTGGGGTTCAGCAATCTGTGTTTTTACCATGTGGATAAAAGTTATCCAGATGATTTTCGTGTACCAAAGTTTAATAATTACCAATACATTGGAAAGCACTTAGAGAGTTTAGAGTCACACTGCCTGTGTTCAAATCCTGGCTTCAACAATTACTAGCTGAGTGATCTTTGCCAAATGACTTGATTTCTCTGCGTCTTGATTTTCCCACATGTAAAATGGGTATTATTACTACCTTCAGATTGCTCTGAGAATTAGAGAGAGAGAATTAGAGGACTTAATGTGCTATATGTGCTTCATAAGTTTTAAATTTTTATAATTCTTCATTTTATGTTCTGATAAAATAATAGTTCCATGAACACTTTCTTCAGGTTTATGCTCTTTTTTTCTTTCTTAAAATGCCCTCCTCTCTCATCTCTAAATCCTACCCATCTTTTAAGAAGGACTTTAAATCCCACCTACTTCATGTCACCTTTCCTAATCCCCACTGCAATCTGGTTAACTCTTAGTGTATTCCCTTTTGCATTATAGTGATTTATATATGCCTTGTTCCCCACTGGCCTTTGACAAATGATCCCATCCTCAAACACACACACACATACGTAACACACATTCCTTGAGGGTACCTAGAACAGGGCTTAAATGAATAACTATTTGCTGAATGAAATTGAAGGGGATCTATTTTTTCAAGCTGAAGATTTGGCTTAATTCTTTGCAAAATTCACTCTCTTTATGCCCATGATATACTACAAGAAGTAGCTCATAATTTAGGGGCTGGTAGTGTACAGGAAAATTGGAAACAGAATTTTGACAAATGTAAATATTTGTAGGGAATGAAGCTAACATTTTCTGGATTCTCATATGCCAGTGATCAAATAGAAATGGACCCTTTAGTTCTTATTATGAATATGTGGCCAGAGAAACTGCTTGCAATGTAGCTCTGGAAGAGTAAAGAGCTTGAGAATGAGGTTGATGAAGGATGGAGGAATTTTGATTGTTAGAGAAACTTGGAGCCTACAGTTTATTTTGAAACTGTTTTTAGTAAAGATTTAGTCAGGTTCATTCCTATGAAGGTTTGGATATGTCTGGTCTATTTTATAGCACAATAATACCTCATGGTTTCCTGGTTGGCTGGTATTTGTTTAAAGAGAGTGGGCTGCTGGTCCGGACAGCATTTGAGAGGTTATAACGAGAGGAAATCTGATATAAACCTTTTCACCTGTGAAAAGGAGGGGTCGCTGAGGAATAAAATCTGCCATACCCATGAGGTTTCCTGGTTAAAAAACCATAGTTTTGATTTGTTTAAAGTCTTGTCCATATTTGAGTGGATGTTAATCATCCTTCCAAACATGATTACACATCCCCAAAAGACAGTATTAAAATCTTGAATTTATATAAGGTTCTGGTTATTTTTCACAGTTTGCACTTACATTTAATATAGTTACCAAAGCACCAAACCATGCTAGAGAGTTGTCACTGGGAACAGGCCAAGCATAATTCTACTGAAGACTGAAGTTAGGTTAATGGAGCATTGCAGTGAATCTTGGTTATTTAGCAGGAAAAGAACATTAAATACGCTTGCTTTTGTCTGAATTATCTGACCAGATATATTTTTTAAATGCTCTAAATACACAAATTTACATCTTCCTTTTCACTGGATCTAGTGACATGTTTACTATTTCCAGAACTGGTGAAAGTATTGTGATTTTCAATAAAGAATGTTAAATGAGATGATTTAAATGATCTTATCATCTAAGTCTTTTCAAAAAAGGATTTCTTACTTAATTCAAAGGGATACAAGAAAAAAAAAAATCTCCACTTGGATTCAACCTGTTCAAAATGAAATCCATAACCTCTATTCTCAATGATTTCTCTAGTACTTCTTATCCTAGTTAATGGTTTCAAGATAGTCCAGTCACCTAGGCTAGACCTAGGAAACCCTCTTTGCACCCTCACTTTCCCTCTATGGAACTGATCTGAAAGTTCTATAGCTGCTCTCTACTAATTCAATCCTTCCTTTCCAAATTTACTGCCATTGCCTTACATAACTTTATCTTTCATTTGGCCTATTATAAAGGTTTCTTAGATGATTTTCTTGGCTTTGGTCTCACAGTCTACCAAACTATTCTTCATGCAGTACCAGCATTGAGATTTGAAACATACAACTAAAATTCATCATGCCAAAAAAAAAAAAATCAAAAAATCAATCATGCCCTGCTTAAAAACCTTTAACAGTTCCTTATAACTCACTCACTTATAAATTCCAGGCTCCACAGGACGGCCTCTAGACCTTCCCATGATTTGACTTCTACCTACCTATCCAGCTTCATTTCTCCATGCCCGTCTTCCCTCTAACCCAAATCATACCTACCTGGTTACAGATCCAGAAGTGTCCATGCTGTTTCATGCTTCCATGTCTTTGCACATATTGCTCTGTGTGGATGCTCTACCTTCTCCTTGTCTACCTGGGGAACCTCTATTTGTTCTTCGGTACCCAGGCTAGCATCTCTTCATCTGTGAACTCCTCTTCATCCCACCACTATACTTGATAAGAGGTATGTTAGAGCATTTCATACTGTGCTGCACCTGTTTACATATTTTCTCCTCTACCAAACTGAGGGCTATATCTTATTCATATTTGTACTTTTAGTATCTAGGGCAATGCTTGGCACATGCTGAACGATGAATAAATTTTTGCAAACATAAATGTTTTCTTGTCTTCACTGTGTTTTATGTTATTATGGATGAAATTGGTTGTTAAGGTTTTATTTATTTTTTTTTTTTCTGTTTCTCCATGTTATCACTGACAGGCCCTAAATCAACATCTTTTCAGCAGAATGAGATCTAAGATATGTAGGCCCATAAAATTATGATAATAATGTGTAGTCATTCCTTTAAAAATTAATGTTTAAAATTTTTTTTTTGCATTTATAGTACACGATTAGAATAGAGCATAAAATCCCTGTAGCGTTTGCCCTGTGATGAAAGAGAACTGCTAATTTATCTATTTGTGTAGTTAGGAAGACAGAGTCCTAGTTGAATGAAATAGCATTGAAAGCAAGCCTTGAAAACAAGCTGAACTGATGATATAATCTGGGGATCTTCTTTGAAAAACCCAGAATTGATAGATCCTGGAAAGTCCTGAAAGGATGGAGAATGTTAAGAGGATAGGATATAAGAAAAATAAATTAAATTTACATTTACCAAGCATCTAGTCATTGGTAGTCATTTTACATATTAAATTAAGTTAATCCATAACAATGACCCTATGAGGTGGACATTGTTATCCTGATTTTGTAGATGAGGTAGGTAACATGAGGCATTAGGTAACCTCCAAGGTCCTGCAGCTGCAAAGTCGTAACTAGATCTGACTGACGCTAAAGTTTCCTTCCCTCGCTGCGTGCTGCCCTGACTTTCAAAGTTCCCAGAGCTGCCGTGCTGCTGTGTGCAGCTTAGTAACACATACAAAGACACATTATTTGCTCCTATTTGCAGTGATCATATGTAGGTGGCTCACTTACTAGTTAACGGTAATAATTTTATTTCCAATCCCAATGCTCATTTTTGAAAATTTAGTAATGAATAGTCTTGCATTTATTGATGATGTTAGATAATGAATTGGATGAATCTTTTTTAGCTTCTCTTACAAAACAACATGAATACATTTTAAGTAGGTTTAGTGGAGAAAGCATACTTCTAAATTTTTCTTCGGTGTGCCCCACTGCTGCTCCCTTTGGAATCCAGAAACGACTGCTGTCTGGGATAAAAGGCAGTTTGCTCTTGCTGCCTCCTGTACATTGCTTAGCCTGGCAGTTTGTCACTCTCCTGGGCAAGAATCCAGCTTGTGGTAGTGAGGTGGTTTTGTGGCAGAACTCCACAATTAACCACAAGTTCAGTGTCAACGGTAGGCTGCCACCGTCGTGGCTGTGATCCTTCAGATCTGCTGGGATAGCCAGAGCTGAAGAAACTACTGCTTGTCTAAGGAGGGAACAGGAAACTTGGAAAGAGTTTGCATTGCTGTTTATTGTTCAAGATTCAGGCTTTAGGTTTAATAAAAAAAAATCCAGGAAATTTCAGATTAACAGTTATAGATTTAATACTTTTACCAGTTACTTTTGGTAAAAATATAGTGAATTTGTGTCATAGATACAATTGTTGCTCTGAAAACTAGAAATAGAAAAAGAAAAATTCTTACAGTAGTAGAATATATTCTTTCAAAGCAAAAGAAATCTAGGTACCATCACTTGAATAAAAAAAAATTCACCCACATGTCTCTTAAACATTACTTTACATTGGAAATTAAATCAAACATAAATATATGTAACGTTTTCTATAAGTCTAAGAGAAAGTGTTCTTTTACTGATTTTGTGCAAATGGATGTTAAGAAAAATATTTTTCAGTAACAAAATGGAGTCTTTTTTGTATTAAATCATGTATTGAAAGTTTCAGTTAAAATTAATTGACTAATAAAACACAACAACAAAAACCTAAGGACATACAACCAAAAAATCTGATTTAAATTGTTCTGAGAAATAAAAACACACTTCAAAGATTTTTGAGCATTAACTGAGTACTTATGCATGGCATGGAGACTAAGACAGGATTCTTGTGTTTGAGGAGTATATTGAAGACTTTACCATGTAAACAAACATGAACCTTTGTATAACAAATAGTAACAATAAACTCCAGTTCCACATTACGGCCATACCATTTCTCTAGCCTCCTCATTTCTTACACTTTTGTACTTTGCCCCTTCATACCTTACACTCTAGCCATAAAATAGTTGTAATTATCCAAATGCACTATTCCTCCAGATTTTTAAACTTGTTTGCTTCCTTTGCCCAGATTATCTTTTCTCCTACTTTATTTAGGTAAAGTCTCATCCTTCAATACTGAGCTTAGAAATCTCTTTCTCTGATTCCTCAAGAGCATTACTCCTTGCCTGGTACTCCACCCTTGGTCTGGGTTAGGTGTCCCTCCTCTGAGCTCACAGAGTACACTGAGCTTGCTCACATTTAAATCACAGCTCCTGTTACACTGGGCTCTAGTAGTCTTTTTACTTTTCTAGCTTTCACCATGAACCCTTAAGGGCAGGAACCACACCTTTCATCAATGTATCCTTGTCAGCTAGCACAGTCCCCAGCACAATGCCAGGCACTTGATAAACACTGAATGAATGAATGCATTCATTAAGGGAGAGAAGGCAGAAGGGAGTGGTTGCATAGGAGAGTTGAGGAAGTAAAAGAAGTGAGGGATTAAATATAGAGATGAGAGAGAGAAAGTGGACAGAGGGGAAGAGAGAGAGAGGAAGACAGCCATCCAGACACTGGGGAGAGAACTGGAACTGGTGGAGGAGAAACAAATCTTGAAAACAAGCTGAGACAACCACATAGTAGGGAGACTCCAGAGAAGAATGACTCTCTCCTTTAATAGTTCTCAAGCACTGTTCCCAACAGTTTTTATCATGTATTCTCTTGTGCTCTTTAATGGTCTACGTACATAGGCCCTACCTCTCGTATAAAGCTGCAGCTTGAGGAAGCTTCTAAAGAAGTTTATAGTTTTTTAATGTTCTAAATAGCATCTAGCACAGTGCTCTGCATATAGAGGACACTCAATAAATACTTGTTGAGATGATCTAAAGAGTGAGTCAAAGTGAGGTTCAGATTCTGAGATGAGTATTAGCTGGAAGGAAAATAGGTAGTGTTGACACACTTAGGCAACAGAGTTGCCACTGCACATTGAAAACAGAATGATCCTTTCTATACCAGAGAAAAACCAGTCTTTCTTTTTAGTTTCAAATGTAAGTTTGAAAATGTTAATTCTTTCATTCTTTCAAGACCTTTTAAAGTTTTCACCTATCTTAAAGAATGGCTCTAGTTTTGGAATTTGGAATCTCAATGATACTGCTTAATTTACTGGCTATTCATGAAAATTTCTTTGATATTTAAAAATTTTCAGACTGCTTTGTATCTTTATCCCTGAGAAATTAGGGTTGCTTTATTACGGAATTCTGAAAAGTTACATTTTAGAAAGAGAACTCAGTTCTAAGCACTTTACAAAATCCAATTCAAATCCATTTGTTATAGTCTATTTCAGAGGCTTTAAATCCTCCCTCCCTCCCTTCCCCTTCCTCCCTCCCTTCCTTCCTTTTTCTTTTCTTTTTCTTCCTTTTCTTTCTTTTCCTTTTTCTCTTTCTTTTTCTTTCTTTCTTTCTTTTCTTTCTCTCTTTCTTCCTTCCTCTCTCTCTTTCTTCCTTCCTCCCTCCCTCCCTTCCTTCCTTCCTTTCCCTCCCTCCCTCCATTCTTTCCTTCCTTTTTAACATTTTTTCTTTTCTTTCCCTTCCTCCCTCCCTGCCTTCTTCCTTTCCCTCTTTCTCTCCTTCCTTCCTTTCTTTTGGTCCAAGAGTTCCAAAGAGGGGCCTTCAGGTCAGAGTAGGAGGTGTCAGAGACCTGCCAGTAGTCAGGCTCTGGGCTGGGACATCTCCACCTCAATAACAGCAGTCTGCTTTTATTTGCATGACATTTCTTTTGAAAAAATTCGAAAACCATGGTTGAGAGGTGGCAATATAGAATAAGAACAGTAATAAAAAGCTCTTAAATAACTGGTAACATTTATCCCCTGCTTTTCATCTGCTCTTTAGAGGCTGCTCCATGAATTGAGCTGAGGAGTCAGATCCTGAGGAGTCACTTGAACATGGGACAGTGATAAGGACTGGATAGAGTCTTATCCCTCATGCATCCACCTTTACCACCCTTTCCTATTTATATACCATGCTAATAGGGTCACCAATGGGCGTAGGGACTCAGATCCATTTAAAATATTTAATTTTGTAAGGGAATTTCTGGGAATACTGCTCTAGAAATGGATTTTCTTTACATCTGGATTTTAGAGTTTAGGAAAGAATCCTATCTTCTTTTTTCAAAAAGAGACTGAAAGCACAAGGTATAAGGATGGGGAGTTAGACTTATCAGAGGACAGGACAGGTGGGGAGGAGTTGCTGAGACCTAATATGAGGCCCATTTGTTATTTCAGCTTCTTTGAGGATGAAGATTTAAAGAGAGAACAAGAGAATTCACAGAGAGGGTAATTTCCGATCAAGCAATGGTGAGAACCAGAGGTCCCAGGTGAAAAAGTGGGTGTTCTAACAGTTGGGCTGAGCCCAGTAATGGGACATCTCAATTGATGCTTGTAAGGTTAGACAGGTGGGCAGGCAGTGGCGTCTAGAAGGTCCACCAATGGGGTCCTTAGCCAGTAGACTAATGTTGAGGGGCAGAGCTTTTGGCCCTGAGACTGGAAAGACCTAGGCAGGATTTTAGTTCTTCTGTAATTAATTGGAGCATTGGCAGCTTATTGGTGTGGGTACCTAAAATGGAGAACAAAACAAAATTCTCATCCTATAAACTGGGGCACATGGGAAAACTGGGTCTTTGGAGCTTGAGGGCAAGGACCTCATTATCAGAATAGAGAAGTAGACAGGGGGTTGCACTGCACCAGGACTTGGGAGCTGGGTAGTAAGCACTAGGATCCCACGTCAGGGATCATCAAACTGGGAGAGTGATTCTAGTGGAGAGATCATGGGTCAAGACGTGCGGGAAGGCAAAGTCAGGTAAAATGAGGCTGGGGTAGAGAGTGTTGAGAAAAGTCAAAGGTAGGCTGTCACTTTAGGGTTTTTTTTCACAACAGATAATGGTCATACATTCTTGAACCTAAAGACAAGAGCTCAGTAATTCTATTGGTTGTTTAAATCTGGCAAAAGAATAACTAAATAATTTGAACTCTAAGACATGTGGCCTACTACTAATCTCTGACAAAAACTGTAAACAGAGAAGGGAGTTGCTATAAACATAGCTAGCTGATTCTTTTTGTGCATATTTTTAGTTAAGTAAACTGATGGTCTTTGGTCACGTCCTTACATTTTATTTTGCAGTCCTCGCAGGTGCTGGAGTTGGTGTCTAGAGGGATGCACTCCAACTAAAGGTTATTAAAAGAGTTGGGCTTTTAGCCTCATAAAGACCTGGGAAGACAGTTCAGAGAAGGAGAACTGGGAAGTATGAAGAGGGCTTTGCATTTTATTTTCCAGATAATAGTCCTTGGATACAAATCCTTTTATTTTTGTCAGCACTGAGAGTTTGCTTTAGTTTGGTGGTACAAATAATTCAAAGGTTGCTGTTAGCAATCCTTGGATCCCAAAAATACCTGTATGTTTTTGGCATATAGAAATCAGAGCTTTTTAAGACTGGAAGGGATTTTAAGATCATCAAAATTAAATTGCTTCATTTTACAGTTGAGAACACTGAGGCCTGTAAAAGTTATGTGACTTGCTTAATGCAGGACATGAATGGTTGGGCCAGGACTAGAAACGATGAAATGGATTTCTAGTCCACTACTATTTCCATTACCATGCCTATGCTATCTCAGATGACAACCCAAGCTTTTAAAACAACAACAACAACTTTATTTATTTATTTATTAACAACAACTTTAATCTGAATTTGTTCTGATTTTCAAAGCAATTTATTATTTCCTATGAGAATTTATAATGGGCATTTCAGTGATGCTGATACTAGTTTGTCATGCGCTTCTGTACAAGCTCAAAATGTATCCACCAAGCTTCCTATTTTAATCTTTGATTGGTAGTGATGAGGTCTGTTTATTTTAAAATACATTTTAAAATGTATTTGCTGAGTTCTGTTGAAATGAGATTTTTTTTTTTTCAATTGTCGTGGTGGAAAAAAGATCCCTTGGATTTTTATCTTTTAGGGCAAGCATTTGACTAATCAACTTGAAAACTCTATTAAATATTTTTTCCTTTACCCAAGAGGCAGACAAGGAAAGGGAATTCTGGTCTTTTTTCACCTTGGTCAAATTCTTGTGCTAATTTCTCTGTGATTTCTGCTATGCATTGTGAACTATGACCATATACGAAAATGGTCTGTTTTAGGTCATGGCTGTGGGCAAAGATTAATTGGTGAAAAATGGACCTGTTTGTGGGATTTACCACACAGTAAGGTTTCAGATCTCCCTGGAAAAATGTGGAATTAGCTCTTTGAGAAATGAAGTTCTGTCATGAGGTTGAAGGGAGAGTTCTGGTGGAGGGAAACACAGTTCACTCTCTAAGGCAGTTATGATTGGTTAGATTCCAGAGCAGTCCCTTCGGTACAGCAAAGTTCTTCCCGCTTTCAAGTCAGTGTCTCCCACACGTAGCTAGTTTCACCAGTAATTCACAGATAGCATCTTACTTGGCTTCTTTCATGGCCAACTGATCCAAACTGGGCAATGGTCTTGGAGAGAACTCCTAATCCTCCCATTCCCCATCTCTAGAACATGTAGTTACAGTGAAAAAGCCTTCCATGGGGAAAGAACTTTTCGACAGCAGATTTTCTGTGCTCCTTGAGGCGGTTGCAGATGTCAACCAGTGGGTATGTTGGGCAAGGACGCAGGGAGGATGGAATGGTAGTTCCTCCCCTATGAAGATGGTTCTCGAGGAAGACAATAGCGGTAGTATCTACTAGGATGCTCCCAGCGAGCGCTCCACGTGCATGCTCCTCCCTAAAAGCCACTGCAAGGGCCTGCTGCGTGGCCCAAGAATCCACGCTGCTGTTGAGGTCAGACCTAGCCACAGTGATCAAGGTTTCTTCCCCATGACCTTGGTGGTGGCTGGCCCTTCACCAGGTCACAGCTCGGCTCGGACAGTCCAAGGGTCCACCCTAAACTGGGATGAGGGTAGAGGAGGGACCCGCCGCCTCCCCCTCTCAACTCGGTTTCTCTACTAGACACTCCCCTTGGGAGTAAACATCCTCTTTCCGTACGCCCCGGGTGGTGAGCCTGCCTGGGGTCCGTGACTTACCCCAAAGGGAACCTGCGCGCCTGGGGTCCCAGGATGGCGGGCTTGCCCCCTTCCGTCCGAAAAGGACCCCTCCCGTCTCCCCCAGCCCGGGCGGGTCTTCGGGCGGCCGCGGCCGCGCTCTCCCCAGTCTGGGCACGCTTCGTCGGCTGGGGTCCCCAGCTCGCTTCCCGGCGGACGGGCGGCCGGCAGTGCGAACCACGGAGCGGGTGGCGGCGGGACTGGCCGGGGCGCGGGCGCGCGCGGGCGGCTGGCGGCGGGCGGGGCGCGCGCCCGGCCCAGGCGGCCGCGGGGGAGGAGCGCCCGCCAGCCGATCGCGCGCCCAACGGACTAGGCTAAAGCCGTGAGGTAACTGTTGCAGCCCGCGGGAGCTGGGAGGCGACACCGAGGCTCCAGTCCCGAGAAGTGCCCGAGGGAAAAGGAGGGGGTCCTGCCGCAGCGGTCCCAGGCAGAAGCCCCTTCCGCCCCTCTCCTCAGCCAGCATGTCACGGACCCCGCCGCTCCTCCGCCCGCGCGGCGGGGACCCTGGGCCACGGCGGCGGGCGCAGCCCTGACGCGCTGCCGAGCCGGGGGGCTCCTCGAGCGCGGGGGCCAGGCGGGAAGGAGCGCGAGCTGCCGCTGCGGTCCGAGCGGGGCGTGCCGAGCCCCCGCGGCCACCCCGCGTCCCGGCCATGAGGAGGGACGAGCGAGACGCCAAAGCCATGCGGTACCCGCAGCCGCCGGACGGGGCCGGCTCGCCCCTCGAGAGTCTGAGGAACGGCTACGTGAAGGGCTCCGTGAGCCCCCTGCGGCAGGACCCCCCGCGCGGCTTCTTCTTCCACCTCTGCCGCTTCTGCAACGTGGAGCTGTTGCTGCCGCCGCCGCCGGCCTCCCCCCAGCAGCCGCGGCGCGGCTCTCCCTTCTCCCGGGCGCGCCTCTCGCTGGGAGCCCTGGCCGCCTTTGTCCTCGCCCTGCTGCTCGGCTCGGGGCCCGAGCACTGGGCTGTCGGGGCCGCCCGGCTGCGGACCCTGCTGAGCGTCTGCTCGCACAGCCTCAGCCCCCTCTTCAGCATCGCCTGTGCCTTCTTCTTCCTCACCTGCTTCCTGACCCGGACCAAGCGGGACCCCGGGCCGGGCCGGAGCGGCGGCGGCTCCTGGTGGCTGCTGGCGCTGCCCGCCTGCTGTTACCTGGGGGACTTCTTGGTGGGGCAGTGGGGGTCTTGGTCTTGGGGGGACGGAGACGCCGGGGCCCGGGCCCCGCACACGCCCCCGGCGGTGGCCGGCAGGCTGTTCTTGGTGCTGAGCTGCGTGGGCTTGCTGACACTCGCGCAGCCGGGGAGGCTCCGGCACAGCATCCTGGTGCTGCTCTTCTCCGGCTTCGTCTGGTGGGTGTCCTTCGCCAGCCTCGGGGCGCTGCCTCCAGCCCTCCGGCCGCTGCTGTCCTGCCTGGTGGGGGGCGTCGGCTGCCTGCTGGCCCTGGGGCTGGATCACTTCTTCCAAATCAGGGAGGCTCCCCATCATCCTCGGTTGTCCAGTACCGCGGAGGAAAAAGTGCCTGTGATCAGACCCCGGAGGAGGTCCAGCTGCGTGTCGTTCGGAGAAACTTCAGCCAGTTACTATGGCAGTTGCAAAATGTTCAGGAGACCTTCACTGCCTTGCATTTCGAGAGAACAGGTATGTTACCAGAAAGCAAAGTTTGGTAAGGAAGGGAGGGCGGTTTTATCGCTTCAGTTCCCGAGTTGAATTAGCGTGTTTGAAAGCATGTTTACTTCCAGGGTGAAAAAAAGACAAGTTTTATTCTGGAAAGATATTCCTAAAATACAGGAAGCTTTAAAAAAAATGCATAAGTACCATTTATCTTTGAATAGAAATGAAATAGCAGACTGAGCATATTGCACTTTTTAAAGGGTTTGTTAATGTAATGCGTTCTCAGAAGAATGAAGTCAGTTATTTGAAGTATAATAGATTGACTACTCCCACTTTGGCATAGTCTGATGTGTAGCTTTTTGGTGACATTTATCTGTTGCTATTATAATGGTGATGTCTTCCCAAAGATAGCGTACAGCCATTAGAATGAGTGGGGAAAAAAATATATATATATATGAATTTTAATTAGTGTGGTTTCATTATTCTTGATAATTGAGAGGACAAATCTGAGATCTCATAATAAAAAGAGAAAACAGTGATGAGTTTTGGAACAGAGACTTGTTAATTTAGATGAAAAGACTGTTGGGGATAATTATAAGAGATTTCTCCCCCACCCTCCACCCCAAATTTCAGCAGTGTAGGCTAATATAATCTTTTACAGACTAACTCATGGTCCTGTGTGTTTGTTGCATAATTAGGAGAATGTTGTAACAATTTAACCTTTAAACTTAGTAATGTTTGGAAATATGCCGAAAGCATTTGTACAATTTCTTTTCCTGTAGGTTTATATGCTTTTGTGTTTTAAAGGAATGGAAATCATTAGGGAAAGAGTTTCTATTTTTGTATAGCCTAGGGAAATCTCACCTGTTCTACATCACTAAGAAACTCATCAAGTATAGCTACTGTTCACAGAGCATTTACTAAGTGCAAAATACTTACACTGTCTTAAACCCTCACAAGGACTCTGTATGGTAGGTGACATTAACCTCGAGTTAGAGATGAGCAAATTGAGGCTTATAGAGATTACCCAACTTCACACATCTAGTAAGTGGTAGTGCTGGGATTTGAACCTAGATTTTTCAGTTTTCAATGATGTCTTCTAAGCAACTAAAAGGATGAATGTAGAGGTTTTCCTTAAGTAGGAGAGTAGGAGTCTATACTATTGGTTTTCAGACTTTTTGATTAGTGATATGCTTTACACCAGGCACCCAATATATTTGAAACAGAAGTTTCTTATTCTTACTACATCTGATGCTGTTTGCTCTTCAATATAATTTACAAGCTTTTACACTATCCATAGTGCTCAAAGAGACAACACCTTGCTCCCTGAAAAGTGTTTTCAGAGGCTGCTTTGTGGTCTGTAGTTACTTGGCCAAACGCTTGAAAAAAATTGTTCAAAAAATATCATGGCTTTTGTTTTCTCAGTTTACTGCCAGTGATAATAGACAATGCTCAGAATAATGTGTATCAAGAGAAGAATTGTCAGGAGAAGATTCACTGTAGAGCAGAGTCATATCAGCTATTTTCATAGACTGGAATAGCGTTTGACGTTTGACTATTTGCAAATATATTGCGTTTTTTAACACCAGGAAAGTGTTTTAGCACAGTTTCATCACATTTGTAGACAATTTTCCTGAGCTTAGCAGCATTACAGTTTAACGTAACTTAATTGCAATATATTGGCCTAGTGAATTATGGGTGTTATCTTACAAATTGAAAAATCCTGGTCCACTTGATCCTGGTCTGGTGCTCTTTCCATCACAGCAACCTTTTTTCAACCGTTAACTAGTGCGGCATTGTTATGCTAGGTAGCTTTGTTATTTGTATTAGAGGCAAATATTGTGCTTTTAAAATTTGTGCTTTTAAAAAGGGCATATTTTATTAGTGCAGAAAACCCTTATTCACATTCCACTATGAATAAGAACATTTTCTTGGTGGAGGGGGGTCGAAATATATGCTAATAGTTCAAGGGTTTATACATGGTTAATGTTCAGTGTCATAACGTAATACTCTTTCGGCAATACTAGAAACTACTAGATATTTTTAACTTGGCAGAGACTGTAATAAAAATTTTTACTTATGCTTTTTCCTGAAGTTTAACAGTGGATCTGTGGTTTTGTTTGGATGTATGTTATATGAAAGAAATTAAGTGGAAACCAATACTTTCATGAACGTAAAAGATCGAGAGATTTTCTAATTTTCAAAGTGCTAAACTTTGTATGTGATAATTGTAAAGTCACTCTCTTGTTTCAGAAAGTGAAGGGAGACAAACGGTTTTGGGTAGAAGCTGATACAGGGGAAAGTCTCCTGGATTCATAAAGGTTCAAGGGTAAAGTCTTGGCCCTGCCGTCTTATTGGAAAAGTTGGTGAGCCTTTCCGAGTCTGAGTATCCTGTCAAATCAGGGGATCCAGTAGATGAATTCTATACCACCTTCCAATTCTAGAATTCATTTCTTTTAGTTAGTTTACACTTTTTGTAAGGTATAAATAAATGTATGACTAAAACTTCAAAAGTTAATAGATCTCGAAGTTTTACTTAAATGTTTAATGTTGATATTGCTAGCCTATATTTTCCAAGGTGTGATAACTGGGAAGTATGAACAAATATTCTGTATTATTTGAAGAGAAAGAACTTTTTTTTTTTTTTTTAAAAGGATTTTCTTATTTATTTATTTATTTATTTATTTTTGGCTGTGTTGGGTCTTCGGTTCGTGCGAGGGCTTTCTCCAGTTGCGGCAAGCGGGGGCCACTCTTCATCGCGGTGCGGGGACCGCCCTTCATCGCGGTGCGCGGGCCTTTCTCTATCGCGGCCCCTCCCGTCGCGGGGCACAGGCTCCAGACGCGCAGGCTCAGCAATTGTGGCTCACGGGCCCAGCTGCTCCGTGGCATGTGGGATCTTCCCAGACCAGGGCTCGAACCCGTGTCCCCTGCATTAGCAGGCAGATTCTCAACCACTGCGCCACCAGGGAAGCCCCCGAGAAAGAACTTTTAACACGTATATGTGGACTTTCATTTGTGGATTGATAAAATTATTACGCTTTCATTTCCTTAAGAATTTAAACGTTTTTATTAACATCTTTGAAAAACAATTGAAAACTCATATTAATATAAATGTTTTTAATTGTGTGAGAGTAGATTCAAAGTAATTTTTAACATTTGGGATGTTATGTTAGATACTGTATTGAAAAATAGTGGCATATGTTTGTAAAACGTATGATTTTTCATAATTAGGTTTAAAGTTTAGTTACTGCTGACTGTGTTCTACCTTGGTGGGTTAATGGAAAGAAGCACTAAGTTTGTAGTATATTTGTGAAGAATCAGCTGAGACTAATAGGAAGTAAAAAAAATTTTTTTTTACATCTACATAAGATGCTTTGGCCAGAATTTAACAAGCTACATTTCTATGTCATTTTAATTATACATTCTACAATGCAAATTTCGGCTGTCAACCAGATCATTTTGTGTGTGATAGGCTAGGTATATACAGGGTTTTTTATAAAGGTAAATACAAGGTTTTTTAAATAAAGGCATAAGTCTGTGTGTGAGATATTTTTCTATACCTAAAATGCTGAGTGCTTTCTAAATGGTTAGGTAAATATTTAAAAATTCTGTGGCCTTAAAGCCCATAAATATTATTTAAAGTGTTAATTTTGTTTAAAAAAGGATACGCATGTAGTATGAAGCCTTTTTAAAAAGATTTTAAAGTTTAAGTGATTATTTATTCCCCTAAGGAATCTGCAAGGCATAACCCACTATGAATTTTTTAAAGAATACTGTGGAATTTGTGAAATTTAATGAGTGAGTGTTTTATTCTAATTTCATGTTAATATTTTGTAGTGAAACATCAGCCTACGTAATATTTTTATGCTTTATTTTGTAAATATTGTATGTACCCTTGCCATCAGAGTTACCTTTCAAAAACACAGATTTGATCAAATCACTCGCTCTGTTTTAAAAATCTCTTACGGCTTTTCATTGTCCACAAAATAAAGTTCATGCCCTTGACCCTTGCTTGCAAAGTCTTAATAACCTGCTCTTAGCCTTGTTTTGTTGTTGTTGAAAGCCGTTAGGAGTCACGGAACACCTCCCCACATCCATCCACCGCTCTAGCTATTTGAGGACTGCTTATTGTTACTGACGTGTAGACTTTTTTCTTTTGATTTTACCATTCACACTGGTTGAAATCTCCTTTAAGAAACGTATAAGATTAAGAAGCGTTTAGACACTACAGTGATGCTCAGATTAATGTATAAGCTGAGAACAAAACTCCATCCTAGCAGAGTTGGCCGGGTTTAAAAATAAAAGTTGACAAATCGTGTCAAGCAGTGATGTGATGATGTGTGATAGAATATTTTCATTATACCACATGAAATAGTAACATCTCCATAGTTTGTTTTCCCACAGTGAGTGGAAGGTAAATAAGGCCAACCATAAGTAAAACTTTGGTTTTAGTATAGTTTCGTGATGTTTGTTTTCATTGTCCTCTGATTTTTTAATCGTCCTCAGTGGTAGGCGCTTCTCTGATTCTCTTTCCTTCTCCCCTTTCAGTTACCAAGTCAGCCTGTTTCCCTAGCGCATTCTCCTGCCTTCTTATACCCCACCCAAAGCAGGAAGAATCTGTACTTGCTGAAAAAGTTTATTTCAACATAAATATGTTTGTATAGATATAGAAGAAATAGAAGAGATTTGGAGTTTATCTAATTGAAATCTGCTCATTTTATAGAAAGGAAAAAAGTTCAACTCCAGAGAGAGAAGAATATTGTCTCTAGGTTATGCCACGAGGTTTTGGGATACAGGGACTAGAACCTAGGTCTTGACTCCTAGTTCACCTGTACTTTCCGTTAAGAGCATATGCACCTGCAGTCATAGTTTTCCAAGGCTGTTCTTAATTTGCCAGCTATCTCTAATTATGTGATAAACAATGTCCCTGAGTAAAAGTGGTTGAGGGTGGTGGTGGGAGAGAGGGGAGTGAGAGGTAGGAGGTACTCTTGAAATCACATAGTTCATGATGACCTTGAAGATAAACTTGGTACCTGATATCATTATTTCAGGGTGACTTGTCAGGATGCAGCTGGTCTGAAACTCAGGTGCCTTAAGAGGCCAGCCACATAGCCTATTTATGTTATACGTTGGGGGAGGAGGGGAGGTAAGGAAGAATGGAAGTGAACTGTTGCCTACTTTGCCTAAGGGCTTTCAGTTTAAATAAAACAAACTGAACAACCCTGTTAGCCAAGCAAAACTTTAGTAGAGCTGGGTTCTGTCTGTGGGTAGTTCCTGACAGTTTATAACTGTATATAATTGTGTATAAACAATTATAATTATGGTTTATAATAATTATAATTATTTATTTTTATTATATTTATTTGTTTAATTATATATAATATTTTATTGTATTTTTATTATTAAGTTTATTATAATTATAATAGTTTATAATTGTTCACCTTATTATTTACAAACTGATTAATGTTTATTTAAGAGATTGTTAGAAACCTGTTCTTAGAACTTGGGGAAGAGGATTGTTTCCCACTTTTTCTTTTACAACCTAGAACTTTTTCTCCAGTATTGATTGACCTGGAAGGTTATCTTATCTTTATAGATTTTTCCCTCCTCCATCAGATAGAGTACATTGTTTGACTGCTTCCTTACATTTCGTACAACTTGCTTTCAGTATATTTTAAATTTATTTAGTTGGCATTTAAATTTGTTAATGAGAAATGCCATACATAAAAGAATGTACATATGTATATTTTTATATGGTTTAAGGAAGAAAAGAAAACAAAAAAAGAAAAATGTCAGGTACTTACCACTCATTTCCTTTGTATAACCTCTTTTGCATCCCCTTCTCTCTGCCCCAGAGACAACACATCTATCTTGATTTTTTTCTTTTTGCTGTTCATTCCCTTGCTTATCGTTGTAACTCCCCTGAACATATTACTAAATAATCTAAATAATATGTTGTCAGTATTGTCTGCTTATGAACTTTAAGTAAATAGAATCATGCTGTATGAATTCTTCTGTAACTTTTTATTTTTCTTGACGTTTGAGATTCATTCATGTTGATGTGGATAGATGTGGTTCACTTTTTTCACTGCTGTATAGTGTTTCATTGTATGAACATAATAAAATTTATCCATTCCACTGTTCATGGACCTGTGGGTGGTTTTCAGTTGTTTGCTATTAAGCACAATGCTGCTATGAAATTTTTTGTAAATGTCTCCTAGGGGCATGCACACATCTAGAAGTAGAATTGCTGAGCTGCAAGGTATGCTCATATTCAACTTTACTATGTATGATAGGCAGAATAATGGTACCGTAAAGATGTCCATGTTCTAATTTCTGGAATTTGTGGGTATGTTATCCTGCCTGGCAAAAGAGACTTTGCAGGTGGGATTAAGTTAAGGACCTTGAGATGGGGAGATTATCCAGGTATCCAGGATTATCTAAGTAGACCCAGTGTCACAGGGTCTTTAAAACGTGGAAGAGGGAGACAGAAGAGATCAGAGAAGGAGAAGTGACAATGGAAGTAGGGTTAGAGTAATATAATGTGAGAAACACTCACTCAGTCCACCTTTGGCTTTCACA
The DNA here is from genome assembly GCF_949987535.1 of Balaenoptera acutorostrata. Taxonomy (NCBI): domain Eukaryota; kingdom Metazoa; phylum Chordata; class Mammalia; order Artiodactyla; family Balaenopteridae; genus Balaenoptera; species Balaenoptera acutorostrata. Next base: position 42,825,791 of record NC_080072.1, on the reverse strand, counting down.
ATGGGAGAAGGCCAGGAGCCAATGAAAGCAGGCAGCCTCTAGAAGCTGGAAAAGACAAGGAAATGCATTTTTCCTTATAGTCCTCGAAAGTAACAAAGCCCTTCCAATACCTTGATTTTAGCTCAGTGAGACCTTTGTCAGACTTCTGACCCACAGAACTGTAAGATGTTAAATACGTGTTGTTTTATGTGACTGAGTTTGTGGTAATTTGTTACAGGAATGTATTAGTTTGCATTAACTGCTGTAACAGTTGACATGGGTTGCTGTGACAAAGTACTACAAATTGGGTGGCTTAAACAGCAGAAATTTATTGTCTCACAGTTCTGGAGTCTACAAGTCTGGATCAGACTGTCCCCAGGGTTGGTTCCTTCTGAGCACTCTGAGGCGGAATCTGTTCCATGCCTGTCTCCTAGCTTCTGGTGGTTTACTGGCAACCTTTGGCATTTTTTGGCTTTTAGATGTGTCACCCCATCTCTGCCTTCATCTTCACATGGCACTCTCTCCATGTCTCTTCATATAGTCTTCTCTCTGTGCCTGTCTTTGTGTCTCAATTTACCCTTTTTATAAATACCCCAGGCATATTGGACTAGTGCCCACCCTAATCACCTCATTTTAATCTAATTACCTCTGTAAAGACCTAATTTCCAATGAAGTCACATTCTAAGGTACTGAGGGTTAGGACTTCAGTATATCTTTTTTTTAGGGACACACTTTAACCCATACAAGTAGCAGTAGAAAACTGAGACACTCTGGGAAGTTGAGTTGTTTTTCAGAATGGTTGCACAATTTATATTCTGCTAGCAGTGAATAAGAATGCCCTTGAACCAATGATTCCTATTTAAGAACTTTAATTTTTGTTACTCCCATGAGTGTGAAATGTATTTCTTTGTGATTTTAATTTGCATTTTTCTAATTACTAATAAGGCTGAATAGTGTTTATGTTTATGGATTGCATTTCTTATTCAGGGATTACCTGTTCATGTCTTTTGCCCTTTTAAAAATTCAGTGGTTTGGGGACTTCTCTGGCAGTCCAGTGGTTAATACTTCCAATGCAGGGGGTGCAGGGTCCATCCCTGGTCAGGGAACTAAGATCCCACATACCTCATGGCCAAAAAACCAAAGACATAAAACAGAAGCAATATTGTAACAAATTCAATAAAGACTTTAAAAATGGTCCACATCAAAAAAAATAAATTAAAAATTCAGTGGTTTGTTTTTTATTGGTTCGTGAGTTCTTTATATATTTTGGACATTAATCCTTTATTGGTTATTTGGGTTGCAAATATCTTCTTCCAGTTTTCATGGTGTCTTTTGATAACTGAGATTCTTAATTTTAATATTATCAAATTTACCAATCTTTTCCTTTAATGGTGTGAGACTCTCCGTGTCTTGTTTATAAAACTCTTCCCTATTGGAAGTTATAAAATAAACTCTTATATTATCTTTTCAGAGTTTTAAAGTTTTGCCTTTCAAATGGTTTTTATCCACCTAGAGTTGATTTCCATGTAGAATGTGATACAGAGATCGAATCTCATTTTTTACCCGTATGTATATCCAGTTATGTCAGCACAATTCACTGAAAAGTTTATTCTCAGTGCTGCCTCTGTCAAATGTGAAATTTCAGGGTGTGTGTGAGCCTGTATCTGGCTTCTCTGTCATGCTTCACTAAGTTTATGTGCCCTGTGTTAATGCTACACTGTTGTAATTATAATAGCTTTATAATGAGACAATATACAGTAAGTCCCCTCATCTTACTGTTTTTCTTCAAGAGTTTGTCAGTTATTTTTGGAGCTTTGCTTTTCAATATAAATTTTAGAATAAGTTTGTCAAATTCTACAGAAATTCATATTGGGATTTTGATTGCCATTGCCTTAAATCTTTTGAATAGTTTAGAGGAGAATTTGATTTTGATTGAAAATTTTAAGTTGCATTTTTCTACAAATTTATTTAGTATAACTTTTCAAATTTATTTTCTTTGTAATATCTTTTTTTTTTTTTAACATCTTTATTGAAGTATAATTGCCTTACAATAGTGTGTTAGCTTCTGCTTTATAACAAAGTGAATCAGTTATACATATACAATATGTTCCCATTTCTCTTCCCTCTAGCATCTCCCTCCCACCCTCCCCATCCCACCCCTCCAGGTGGTCACAAAGCACCGAGCTGATCTCCCTGTGCTATGCGGCTGCTTCCCACTAGTTATCTATTTTACATTTGGTAGTGTATATATGTCCATGACACTCTCTTACCCTGTCACATCTCACCCCACCCCCTCCCCATATCCTCAAGTCCATTCTCTAGTAGGTCTGTGTCTTTATTCCCGTCTTGCCACTAGGTTCTTCATGGCCTTTTTTTTTTTCCCCTTAGATTCCGTATATATGTGTTAGCATACTGTATTTGTTTTTCTCTTTCTGACTTACTTCACTCTGTATGACAGACTCTAATTCCATCCACCTCATTACAAATACCTCCATTTCATTTCTTTTGATGGCTGAGTAATATTCCATTGTATATATGTGCCACATCTTCTTTATCCATTCATCTGTCGATGGACATTTAGGTTGCTTCCATGTCCTGGCTATTGTAAATAGAGCTGCACTGAACATTTTGGTACATGACTCTTTTTGACCTATGGTTTTCTCAGGGTATATGCCCAGTAGTGGGATTGCTGGGTCGTATGGTAGTTCTATTTGTAGTTTTTTAAGGAACCTCCATACTGTTCTCCATAGTGGCTGTATCAATTTACATTCCCACCAACAGTGCAAGAGGGTTCCCTTTCCTCCACACCCTCTCCAGCATTTATTGTTTCTAGATTTTTTGATGATGGCCATTCTGACCGGTGTGAGATGATATCTCATTGTAGTTTTGATTTGCATTTCTCTAATGATCAGTGATGTTGAGCATTCTTTCATGTGTCTGTAGGCCATCTGTATATCTTCTTTGGAGAAATGTCTATTTAGATCTTCTGCCCATTTTTGGATTGGGTTGTTCGTTTTTTTGTTATTGAGCTGCATGAGCTGCTTGTAAATCTTGGAGATTAATCCTTTGTCAGTTGCTTCATTTGCAAATATTTTCTCCCATTCTGAGGGTTGTCTTTTGGTCTTGTTTATGGTTTCCTTTGCTGTGCAAAAGCTTTTCAGTTTCATTAGGTCCCATTTGTTTATTTGTGTTCTTATTTCCATTTCTCTGGGAGCTGGGTCAAAAAGAATCTTGCTGTGATGTATGTCATAGAGTGTTCTGCCTATGCTTTCCTCTAAGAGTTTGATAGTGTCTGCCCTTACACTTAGGTCTTTAATCCATTTTGAGATTATTTTTGTGCATGGTGTCAGGGAGTGTTCTAATTTCATACTTTTACATGTTCCTGTCCAATTTTCCCAGCACCACTTATTGAAGAGGCTGTCTTTTCTCCACTGTATATGCTTGCCTCCTTTATCAAAGATAAGTTGACCATATGTGTGTGGGTTTATCTCTGGGCTTTCTATCCTGTTCCATTGATCTATATTTCTGTTTTTGTGCCAGTACCAAACTGTCTTGATTACTGAAGCTTTGTAATATAGTCTGAAGTCAGGGAGCCTGATTCCCCCAGCTCCATTTTTCGTTCTCAAGATTGCTTTGGCTATTCGGGGTCTTTTGTGTTTCCATACAAATTGTGAAATTTTTTGTTCTAGTTCTGTGAAAAATGCCAGTGGTAGTTTGATAGGGATTGCATTGAATCTGTAGATTGCTTTGGGTAGTAGAGTCATTTTCACAATGTTGATACTTCCAATCCAGGAACACGGTATATCTCTCCATCTATTTGTATCGTCTTTAATTTCTTTCATCAGTGTCTTATAATTTTCTGCATACAGGTCTTTTGTCTCCTTAGGTAGGTTTATTCCTAGATATTTTATTCTTTTTGTTGCAATGGTAAATGGGAGTGTTTTCTTAATTTCACTTTCAGATTTTTCGTCATTAGTGTATAGAAATGCAAGAGATTTCTGTGCATTAATTTTGTATCCTGCTACTTTACCAAATTCATTGATTAGCTCTAGCAGTTTTCTGGTGGCAGTTTTAGGATTCTCTATGTATAGTATCATGTCATCGGCAAACAGTGACAGTTTTACTTCTTCTTTTCCAATTTGTATTCCTTTTATTTCTTTGTCTTCTCTGATTGCCGTGGCTAGGACTTCCAGAACTATGTTGAATAATAGTGGTGAGAGTGGACATCCTTGTCTCGTTCCTGATCTTAGAGGAAATGCTTTCAGTTTTTCACCATTGAGAATGATGTTTGCTGTGGGTTTGTCATATATGGCCTTTATTATGTTGAGGTAGGTTCCCTCTATGCCCACTTTCTGGAGAGTTTTTATCATAAATGGGTGTTGAATTTTGTCAAAAGCTTTATCTGCATCTATTGAGATGATCATATGGTTTTTATTCTTCAATTTGTTAATATGGTGTATCACATTGATTGATTTGCGTATATTGAAGAATCCTTGCATCCCTGGGATAAATCCCACTTGATCGTGGTGTATGATCCTTTTAATGTGTTGTTGGATTCTGTTTGCTAGTATTTTGTTGAGGATTTTTGCATCTATATTCATCAGTGATATTGGTCTGTAATTTTCTTTTTTTGTAGTGTCTTTGTCTGGTTTTGGTATCAGGGTGATGGTGGCCTCATAGAATGAGTTTGGGAGTGTTCCTTCCTCTGCAATTTTTTGGAAGAGTTTGAGAAGGATGGGTGTTAGCTCTTCTCTAAATGTTTGATAGAATTCACCTGTGAAGCCATCTGGTCCTGGACTTTTGTTTGTTGGAAGATTTTTAATCACAGTTTCAATTTCATTACTTGTGATTGGCCTGTTCATATTTTCTATTTCTTCCTGGTTCAGTCTCGGCAGTTTGTACATTTCTAAGAATCTGTCCATTTCTTCCAGGTTGTCCATTTTATTGGCATAGAGTTGCTTGTAGTAATCTCTCATGATCTTTTGTATTTCTGCAGTGTCAGTGGTTATTTCTCCTTTTTCATTTCTAATTCTATTGATCTGAGTCTTCTCCCTTTTTCTCTTGATGAGTCTGGCTAATGGTTTATCAATTTTGTTTATCTTCTCAAAGAACCAGCTTTTAGTTTCATTGATTTTTGCTATTGTTTCCTTCATTTCTTTTTCATTTATTTCTGACCTGATCTTTATAATTTCTTTCCTTCTGCTGGCTTTGGGGTTTTTTTGTTCTTCTTTCTCTAGTTGCTTTAGGTGCAAGGTTAGGTTGTTTATTCGAGATGTTTCCTGTTTCTTGAGGTAGGCTTGTATTGCTATAAACTTCCCTCTTAGCACTGCTTTTGCTGCGTCCCATAGGTTTTGGGTCGTCGTGTCTCCATTGTCATTTGTTTCTAGATATTTTTTGATTTCCCCTTTGATTTCTTCAGTAATCACTTCGTTATTAAGTAATGTATTGTGTAGCCTCCATGTGTTTGTATTTTTTACAGATCTTTTCCTGTAATTGATATCTAGTCTCATAGCGTTGTGGTCGGAAAAGATACTTGATACGATTTCAATTTTCTTAAATTTACCAAGGCTTGATTTGTGACCCAAGATATGATCTATCCTGGAGAATGTTCCATGAGCACTTGAGAAAAATGTGTATTCTGTTGTTTTTGGGTGGAATGTCCTATAAATATCAATTAAGTCCATCTTGTTTAATGTATCATTTAAAGCTTGTGTTTCCTTATTTATTTTCATTTTGGATGATCTGTCCATTGGTGAGAGTGGGGTGTTAAAGTCCCCTACTATGATTGTGTTGCTGTCAATTTCCCCTTTTATGGCTGTTAGTATTTGCCTTATGTATTGAGGTGCTCCTATGTTGGGTGCATAAATATTTACAATTGTTATACCTTCCTCTTGGATCGATCCCTTGATCATTATATAGTGTCCTTCTTTGTCTCTTGTAATAGTCTTTATTTTAAAGTCTATTTTGTCTGATATGAGAATTGCTACTCCAGCTTTCTTTTGATTTCCATTTGCATGGAATATCTTTTTCCATCCCCTCACTTTCAGTCTGTATGTGTCTCTAGGTCTGAAGTGGGTCTCTTGTAGACAGCATATATATGGGTCTTGTTTTTGTATCCATTCAGCCAGCCTGTGTCTTTTGGTGGGAGCATTTAATCCATTTACATTCAAGGTAATTATCGATATGTATGTTCCTATTCCCATTTTCTTAAATGTATTGGGTTTGTTATTGTAGGTGTTTTCCTTCTCTTGTGTTTCTTGCCTAGAGAATTTCCTTTAGCATTTGTTGTAAAGCTGGTTTGGTAGTGCTGAACTCTCTCAGCTTTTGCTTGTCTGTAAAGGTTTTAATTTCTCCATCGAATCTGAATGAGATCCTTGCTGGGTAGAGTAATCTTGGTTGTAGGTTTTTCTCCTTCATCACTTTAAGTATATCCTGCCACTCCCTTCTGGCTTGCAGAGTTTCTGCTGATAGATCAGATGTTAACCTTATGGGGATTCCCTTGTGTGTTATTTGTTTTTTTTCCCTTGCTGCCTTTAATATGTTTTCCTTATATTTAATTTTTGACAGTTTGATTAATATGTGTCTTGGCGTGTTCCTCCTTGGGTTTATCCTGTATGGGACTCTCTGTGCTTCCAGGACTTGATTAACTATTTCCTTTCCCATATTAGGGAAGTTTTCAACTATAATCTCTTCAAAAATTTTCTCAGTCCCTTTCTTTTTCTCTTCTTCTTCTGGTACCCCTATAATTCGAATGTTGGCGCGTTTAATGTTGTCCCAGAGGTCCCTGAGACTGTCCTCAGTTCTTTTCATTCTTTTTTCTTTATCCTGCTCTGTAGTAGTTATTTCCACCATTTTATCCTCCAGGTCACTTATCCTTTCTTCTGCCTCAGTTATTCTACTATTGATCCCATCTAGAGTATTTTTAATTTCATTTATTGTGTTTTTCATCATTGCTTGGTTCCTCTTTAGTTCTTCTACATCCTTGTTAAATGTTTCTTGCATTTTGTCTATTCTATTTCCAAGATTTTGGATCATCCTTACTATCATTATTCTGAATTCTTTTTCAGGTAGACTACCTATTTCCTCTTCATTTGTTAAGTCCAGTGTGTTCTGAGCCTGCTCCTTCATCTGCTGTGTGTTTTTCTGTCGTCTCATTTTGCTTATCTTACTGTGTTTGGGGTCTCCTTTTCACAGGCTGCAGGTTCGTAGTTCCCGTTGTTTTTGGTATCTGTCCCCAGTGGCTAAGGTTGGTTCAGTGGGTTGTGTAGGCTTCCTGGTGGAGGGAACTAGTGCCTGAGTTCTGGTGGCTGAGGCTAGATCTTGTCTTTCTGGTGGGCACGTCCACGTCTGGTGGTGTATTTTGTGGTGTCTGTGGCCTTATTATGATTTTAGGCAGCCTCTCTGCTAATGGATGGGGTTGTGTTCCTGTCTAGCTAGTTGTTTGGCATAGGGTGTCCAGCACTGTAGCTTGCTGGTCATTGAGTGAAGCTGGGTCTTGATGTTGAGATGGAGATCTCTGGGAGATTTTTGCCGTTTGGTATTACGTGGAGCTGGGAGGTCTCTTGTGGACCAGTGTTCTGAAGTTGGCTCTCCCACCTCAGAGGCACGGCCCTGATGCCTGGCTGGAGCACCAAGAGCCTTTCGTCCACACGGCTCAGAGTAAAAGGGAGAAAAAATAGAAAGAAAGAAAGAGGCTATAATATAGTGAAGTAAAATAAAGCTATTGTAAAGCAAAGCTATACAGACAAAATCTCACCCAGAAGCATATACATATACACTCACAAAAAAAAAGGAAAAGGGGAAAAATTAATATCTCCTGCTCCCAGAGTCCACCTCCTGAATTTGGGATGATTCGTTGTCTATTCAGGTATTCAGCAGATGCAGGCACATCAAGTTGTTTGTGGAGCTTTAATCCGCTGCTTCTGAGGCTGCTGGGAGAGATTTCCCCTTCTCTTCCCTGTTCGCACAGCTCCTGGGGTTCAGCTTTGGATTTGGACCCGCCTCTGTGTGTAGGTCGCCTGAGGGCGTCTGTTCCCCGCCCAGACAGGACGGGGTTAAAGGAGCAGCTGCTTCGGGGGCTCTGGCTCACCCAGGCCGCGGGGAGGGAGGGGTACAGAGGAGGCGGGGCGAGCCTGCGGCGGCCGAGGCCGGCGTGACGTTGCACCAGCCCGAGGCGCGCAGTGCGTTCTCCCGGGGATGTTGTCCCCGGATCCCGGGACCCTGGCAGTGGCGGGCTGCACAGGCTACCGGGAGGGGCGGTGTGGAGAGTGACCTGTGCTCACACACAGGCTTTTTGGAGGCGGCAGCAGCAGCCCCAGCGTCTCACGCCCGTCTCTGGGGTCCGCGCTGATCGCCGCTGCTCGCGCCCTTCTCTGGAGTTCGTTTAGGCGGCGCTCTGAATCCCCTCTCCTTGCGCGCAGCGAAACAAAGAGGCAAGAAAAAGTCTCTTGCCTCTTCGGCAGCTGCAGACCTTTTCCCGGTCTCCCTCCCGGCTAGCTGTGGTGCGCCAACCCCTTCAGGCTGTGTTCACGCCGCCAGCCCCAGTCCTCTCCCTGCGCTCCGACCGAAGCCGAGCCTCAGCTCCCAGCCCCGCCCGCCCCGGCGGGTGAGCAGACAAGCCTCTCGGGCTGGTGAGCGCTGCTCGGCGCCGAGCCTCTGTGCGGGAGTCTCTCCGTTTTTCCCTCTGCACCCCTGTGGCTGTGGGATCCGCGCTGATAGCCGCGGCTCGTACCCTTCTCTGGAGCTCGTTTAGGCGGTGCTCTGAATCCCCTCTCCTTGCCCGCCGGGAAACAAAGAGGCAAGAAAAAGTCTCTTGCCTCTTCGGCAGCTGCAGACTTTTTCCCCAGACTCCCTCCCGGCTAGCTGTGGTGCGCCAACCCCTTCAGGCTGTGTTCATGCCGCCAGCCCCAGTCCTCTCCCTGCGATCTGACCGAAGCCGAGCCTCAGCTCCCAGCCCCGCCCGCCCCGGCGGGTGAGCAGACAAGCCTCTCGGGCTGGTGAGTGCTGGTCGGCACTGCTCCTCCGTGCGGGAATGTCTCCGCTTTGCCCTCCGCACCTCTGTGGCTGCGCTCTCCTGCGTGGCTCCAAAGCTTCCCCCCTCTGCCACCCGCAGTCTCTGCCCGCGAAGGGGCTTCCTAGTGCGTGGAAACCTTTCCTCCTTCACAGCTCCCTCCTACTGGTGCAGGTGCCGTCCCTATTCTTTTGTCTCTGTTATTTCTTTTTTCTTTTGCCCTACCCAAGTACGGGGGGAGTTTCTTGCCTTTTTGGAGGTCGGACGTTTTCTGCCAGCGTTCAGTGGGTGTTCTGTAGGAGCAGTTCCACGTGTAGATGTATTTCTACTGTATCTGTGGGAAGGAAGGTGATCTCCACGTCTTACTCTTCCGCCATCTTGCTGCCTATCTGTAATATCTTTTTATTATCTGTAATATCTTTTTATTATCTATTTATTTAATTTGTTCAGCATCTGCATTTTTGTCTTCTTTTTCATTCCGACCATCATTTGTATCATTTTTCTTTGTTTCTTAATCAACCTGGCTAGAAGTTTGTTTTTTTCTTTTTTGGGTTTTTCTGGTCATGCCACGTGGCATTCGGGATCTTAGTTCCCTGATCAGGGATGGAACCAGCGCCCCCTGCATTGGAAACGTGGAGTCTTAACCACTGGACCACCAGGGAAGTCCCAGTTTATTTGTTTTTTAATCTCTTCAAAAAACCAGCTTTTTGGGGCTTCCCTGGTGGCGCAGTGGTTGAGAGTCTGCCTGCCAATGCAGGGGACACGGGTTCGAGCCCTGGTCTGGGAAGATCCCACATGCCGCGGAGCAACTAGGCCCGTGAGCCACAACTACTGAGCCTGCGCGTCTGGAGCTTGTGCTCCGCAACAAGAGAGGCCGCGACAGTGAGAGGCCCGCGCACCGCGATGAAGAGTGGCCCCCGCTTGCCGCAACTGGAGAAAGCCCTCGCACAGAAACGAAGACCCAACACAGCCAAAAATAAATAAACAAATAAATAAATAAAATTAAAAAAAAAAAAACCAGCTTTTTGGATTGGTACTTGTTTTCTTTTTTTTATATGTTAATTTTTATTGGAGTATAGTTGAATTACAATGTGTTAGTTTCTGCTGTACAGCAAAGTGAATCAGTTATACATATACATATATCCACTCTTTTTTAGATTCTATTCCCATGTAGGTCATTACAGAGTGTTGAGTAGAGTTCACTGTGCTATACAGTAGGTTCTTTTTTTTTTGTTTTGGCTGTGTTGGGTCTTCTTTTCTGTGCGAGGGGTTTCTCTAGTTGCGTCAAGTGGGGGCCACTCTTCATCGCGGTGCGTGGGCCTCTCACTATCGTGGCCTCTCCCGTTGCGGAGCACAGGCTCCAGACGCGCAGGCTCAGTAGTTGTGGCTCACGGGCCTAGTTGCTCCGCGGCATGTGGGATCTTCCCAGACCAGGGCTCGAACCCGTGTCCCCTGCATTGGCAGGCAGATTCTCAACCACTGCGCCACCAGGGAAGCCCCCAGTAGGTTCTTATTAGTTATCTATTTTATATATAGTAGTATGTATATGTCAATCCCAATCTCCCTATTTATCCCCCCCTTCCCCGCAGTTCCCCCTTGGTAACCATAAGTTGGTACTTGTTTCCTATTTTATTTATATCAGCTCTTACTTTTATTATTTCTTTTTTTTCTTTCTTTGAGTTTATTTTCTTGTTCCCTTTTTTTTTTTTTTTGGCCATGCCGCACGGCTTGTGGGAATCTTAGTTCTTAGTTCCTTTACCAAGGATTGAACCCTGGCCCTCGGCAGTGAGAGCCCAGAGTCCTAACCACTGGACCGCCAGGGAGTTCCCTCTTGTTCCTTTTTTAACTTTGTAATTGAGATGCTAAGCCCATTAACTTTGAGCTTTTCCAGCATATGCGTTTAAGATTATACATTTCTCTCTAAATGTTGCTTTAGTTGACTGTCACAGGTTTGGATGTATAGTATGGTTATTGTGCAGTCTGAAGAATTTTCTAATTTTCATTTTGATTTCCCTTTTGACTGACAGTTGTTTAGAAAAAGAAATTCTAATCATATGCAGGTTTTCCAGTTATTGTTGTTGATTTCTGACTTAAGTGCCTTTGGGCAAAGAATGTGGCCTAACATATGATCAGTTTTCATAAGTGTTCTGTTTGCTTGAAAAAATACAACAGTTTGTTAGCTGTCTGGTAGATAAAAGGTGTAAAATGTCCTTTTCATACCTTCTGTGTCCTTATTGACTTTTTATCTTATTGACCCGTCAGTAACTGGACAGAGTATTATAAAATCTCACTTTCCTGGTGTTTTTTTCAACCCCCCCACCCACAGTTTGTGGGTAAGTGTATGGAGAATAGAACTTTACAAATTGGATGGAATTACTTATCAGAGGGACAGAAAAAGGATGCATGAAAGAGAGCACATGTCATATGTTTAAAGAGTCAGTGTAAGAAAGTAATGAAAAATTTGATCAGCGTTAATATATATTTACAAATTGCCTTTTATATGTGCCAGCCCCTAGAGAGATACTAAGATGACAGTCACAGGGTCTATATTGCAAGGAGATCACACTCTAATTGAGATAAAAAAATGTAAATAAATAATTACAATTCAGTGTGGTAAGTGATACAGCAGAGGTATATATAAGGTACATGGGAGCTTTAGGGAAGGAACAGCTAACTCTCTCCAGGAGGAGAGTCAGAAAGCCTTCAGAAAGTACATAACAATTGAGCTATAATCTTCAAAAAAAGTTTCTTACTGATATAAAATGTATAAAAAATGAATTTAAAAATTTTACTTCTATGACCTTAGAAAGAATTTTTCAAAGTTATTCCAACATAATCTCCACCTTACTGTAAATATGTTTGGAATAAGAGTACTTCTTATCAACTGAGAGACTATAAAGTCACAGAAAATATAGAGTCCAATCAAGCAAACTGTTTACCTTCAGCCCCCAATCAATACTAACAACCAAAAAAGATGCTTAAATTCTCTATCAGAAATGTCAGTATCAGTGGTAAAAATAATATAAATAATAAAGAAATGTAACCCAGGATTAGAAAAAAGGGATTCTTATAAGGTATAATTACCAAGTGCTCGCTATGTGCTAGTCTCAACAACTCTGTGAAAGAAGTATTGAAATCCTGCTGTGCAGCTGGAAACTAAGGTAGAAAGGTGAATTGACTAACCCCACATCACTCAGCTAGCACACAGAAAATACCATAATATGCTAAATGCCATTTTCAGTGTATAACAAGCCCCTAAGAGCTCTCCCAATTGAAACAACTAAACTACAGGTTTAAGCATTTTAGAATGTATCTTTTGAAAGGAATCACTGAGTAAGAAAAATTTCAGATTCCAAAAAAAAAAGAAGTGAAAGTAGTGTGGGGGAGAAAAAAATGTTCCCTTCTTCCCTTCTAGGGTCTTTGTTTGGGCTAGTAATTAAATTGATTTAAGACAAATTAACAGGGGAAAAACAAATTTAATTTTGTATATGGGAGCCCCATAAAAAAATGAGACTCCAAGAAGTAACCAAACCAGGAATCTTTTATACCTTTAAGACAAAGAAACAATAAATTTGTGAAGAACTGACGAGACAAAGGAGTTCGGGCTTGGGGTAGTGAACTGGTGAAGAAGTAATAAGGTTTGTTAGGGCCAAGCATTCTTGGCCCTAAATTCCCTATCTCTGGTGATAAGGATGCCTTCCACCCTCCTGGTACTGGGACGGGTACCTTTCACATGGGAGATTTATCTCCTGCTTTTGGGGAGCGGGGGAACAAAGGAGGGTCAGAGTGTTCTTCACCACTGTTTCTCAAGTAAGCTTTAATTCAAAGTAAGTTATATGCCGGAGTGACATATTCTGGGGTAGCACATTCTGCTCCCCTTCAGTAGGAATCCCGAGAGGTAAGCAGACATTAAAACCAGCTTTCATTTGAAGGTTTCTGACCGTCCTTAGAGACCTTGAACATTTGCTTCTGTTAGGTATGGCTAGGCTCAAGAGATAAAACCTAGGGTCTGTCCAGAGTCAGAAATCTAATAGGAAAACTGCATAAAGCAGAGACCCCAAAGTGTTACTCTTCCAGTGTAAGGGTAAGTGAGAAATAAATATGACCATGGAGGTGGGATGCGTGTCTTGACCTTGGCACAGGGAGTTGGGGGAGAGAGAAAATAAATCTTCCCTGGGAATGTATAACCACAAGAGGGCCCTCATAGAGTTTTTGTTTGTTTGTTTGTTTTAAATTGTGGTAAAATATAACATAAAATTGACCATTTTGGCCATTTTAACTGTACAGTTTAGTGGCATTAAGTACATTCATATTGTTGTGCAACCATCACCACCATCCAACTCTAGAACTTTTTTTTATCTTCCCAAACTAAAACTCCATACCCATTAAACAATAACTCTCCATTCCCCCTCCTCCCAGCACCTGGTAACTGCCATTCTACATTCTGTTTCTATGAATTTGACTACTTTAGATACTTCATACAAGTGGAATCATTTGTATTTATCTTTTGTGACTGACTTGTTTCACTTAGCAGAATCATCTTTGGAATTCTAATAGGAATTACATTGAATCCATAGATTGCCTTGAGTAGTATTTACATCTTAGCAATAGTAAGTCTTACAATTCGTTAACATGGGAGGTCTTTCTATTTATTTGTGTTTTAATTTCTTTCAGCAGTGTTTTGTAGTTTTCAGTGTACAAGTCTTTCATCTCTTTGGTTAAGTTTATTCCTAAGTATTCTTTCTGATGCTATTGTAAATGGGATTGTTTCTTAGTTTCGTTTTTTAATATTTCATTGTTAGTGTTTGAAAATGCAACTGATTTATATGTGTTGTTTTTGTATCCTGCAGCTTACCTGAATTTATCTATTCTAATATTTTTTTCATGTGGAATCTTTAGGTCCTCATTTAGTTAAATTTTTAAAAATATAAGACTTAATTTTTTAGAGCAGTTTAAAGTTCATAGCAAAATTGAGAGGAAGGTACAGATTCTCCATATACACTTTGCCCCTGACATGGCCATAGCCTCTTCCATTATCAGCATCCCCCCCACCCCCGACTGTTACATTTGTTAAGACTGATGAACCTACATCATAATCACCCAAAGTCCATAGTTTACGTTATGTTTCACTCTTGATCTTGTGCATTTTATGGGTTTAGATAAATGTATAATGATATGTATCCATCATTATGGAAAATAAATACAAAGTATTCACTGCCCTAAAAATCCTTTGTACTCTGCATATTCATCCCTTACCTCATCCCCACCCTTGGCAGCCACTGATCTTTTTACTTTCTCCATACTTTTGCCTTTTCCAGAATGTCATATAATTGAAATCATAGAGTACTCATTTAGTTTTTTATCTAAATTAATGCTACATATGTGGACTTAGAAACCTCAAGTGAAAATGTAAAGTGGTCCCAGGTGACTGATAGAGGTAAATTCAAATTCTCTAGGGCCTCAAATGATTCCCACAGATAAAATTCCAAGGATATTGAGCAGTGCATAGTCAAAAATCCACAAAACTTGCGCAGAAACAAGGCACTATGAAGGAGAAGCTGCAGCAAAAAGTACACAGCAGAAGAAACCCACAAAGGCTTCAGGGCTTGGAGCTATTATTTATCAGATATAAAAAATATGTTTAATATGCTTAAAGAAATGAAATAGAAGCTTGGGAAAATGGTTGGGGAACAGAGAATTAAAAGAATAATCATGCAGATTTGAAAAACAGAACTTCTAAAGATGAAAAAATAACCACAGATTTAAAACCTGATGCACATATTAAATAGCAGTTGAGAGACAGAATCTGTGAACCAGAATGTAGATCCAAAGAAATTGTCCGTAATGTTTTGCAGAGAGAAAAAGAGATGGAAGTTAAGAAAGAGGGATCGAAAAAGTTGGAGAGTAAAGAAAAAAGTTTAACATGAATTTAACTGAAGTTCCAAAAGGAAATAATAAAAGGGAAAACAGGCAATATTTGAGGAGATAATGGCTGTAAAATAGAACTTTACAGAACTGATGAAAAATACCAACTGATATCCAGAAAGCCCACTGAATCCCAAGCAGATTAAAGAAAAAGAAATCCACCCTTAGATTCCATCATTGCAAAATTCAGAACACACACACATGCACACACACACACACACACGCACACACACACACGAGAAGTTCTAAAAGAAGGCAGAGAGAAAAAAGAAGTTACCTACCAAAAAAATGAACGGCAGTTACACTGAAAGGTGACTTATTAATAGGAAGAATGGAAGCCAGAAAACAGTTGACTGTCATTTGTCATGTGCTGAGGGAAAATAACTGTCAAAGTAGAAACCAATGTCCAGCAAAGCTTTCTAGAAAGAGAACATATTAAAACCATTTCAGACCAGCAAAAACAGAGTTTTTTACCAGCAAAAGTATGCATACTTTAGGCAGAAGGAAGAACTTAAATCAAGAAGGAATGATAGTAAATATATAGGTAAAATTAAGTAGCCTTGATGTTCTGAAACATTACTAACAGTGCCTAATTTGTGAGGGGAGAACAATCTAGAACTAAAACTAGAAAAAAAATAGCTTTTACCTTGGAAGGAAAAATTAAAATAGTGAGATGATGTGAGAATCTTCTGTCTATAGTGAGAATACTAGGAGTGGAGAGACAGAGAGGTATAAATATTTTCATATGAAGAGAGGTCTGAAGATATTTCAGGTCTGGGTGCTTGAAAGGTTAGTGGTATCGTTAGCCAACATAGGGAGTATGGGGAAAGGACCTGGTTTGGGAGAAATGACAAAGAGCTTGGTTTTATTGATTAATGCATGTTTTCTCATGTGTATACTTGCTATCTCTAAATGGGATGTAACCTCCCTGACAACAATGATCAAACATTTCTGTTTTGTATTTCTCATAGTATATTTTGGAGTTGACAATGGTTATCTAATATTGTATTTACTCTTGATAGTTCCATGCTGACCTTGAGAAAAGGAAAGAACTCTAGGTGGAGATGGGTCTCAATTCCCTACTGTCTTTGGTATTCTAGTCAACAATAAGCTGTGTTGCACAATGGTGAAGCCAGACTGCTTCAGAGTTTCAATGGCATCTCCGCCACTTACAGGATACTAGGCAAGTTGTTTAACTTCTCTGTACCTCAGCTTCCCCAGGTGTAAACTGGGGGTAAAATAACATTTGTCTCACTGATGTGAGGATTAAATGAGTTAATAACCTGTAAAGTTCTTGAAACAGTGTCTGGCACCTGGTAAGGTTGCCATGCAATATTGGTGCTGTTATTATAGTTAAAATTTTCATTCTTGAATTGCTTGGTACTTCATGCCAAATTACTCTAAAATTAATGGTGGGCTTCCCTGGTGGCACAGTGGTTAAGAATCCGCCTGTCAATGCAGGGGACATGGGTTCGAGCCCTGGTCCAGGAAGATCCCACATGCCGTGGAGCAACTAAGCCCGTGCGCCGCAGCTACTGAGCCTGTGCTCTAGAGCCTGCGAGCCTAGAGCCCGTGCTCCAAAACAAAGAGAAGCCCGCGCACTGCAACTAAGAGTAGCCCCCACTCGCTGCAACTAGAGAAAGACCGTGAGCAGCAGTGAAGACCCAACGCAGCCAAAAATAAAATAAACAAATTTATCAAAAAGAAAACACAAACCCTTTAAAAAATAAATAAATAAAATCAATGGTAAGGTTAACTGAAATTTAGATCTTTCAAGCAATCCCTTTTTATTGTCCTGAAACTCCTTTTGCAACCTGTATTGAGTAAAAAGCCTGTGCATAAGGGATAACATGGGGAAAATTCTTCCAGCGGATTGTTCAGTATTAGGACAACAAAGAAAAGATGCAAGTGATGAGTTTAAAAGCGATTAAGGGGACTTCCCTGGTGGTCCAGTGGTTAAGACTTTGCCTTCCAGTGCAGGGGGTGCTGGTTCGATTCCTGGTCAGGGAGCTAAGATCCCACATGCCTCATGGCCAAAAAAAGAAATAAACCCAAAACATAAAAAACAGAAACAATATTGTAACAAATTCAATAAAGACTTTAAAAATGGTCCACATCAAAAAAAAAAAAACATGTTGTATAAAAAAAATAATAAAATTCAAAAAAAAAGAATAAAGGAAAAGCAACAGAAATGATAAAAAAAAAAGCGCAACTTCAAAAGTGATTAAAAGGGGTAATTGGGGCTTCTTATCTTTTGAAGTTTCAGAGTTAAAGGTTAAGAACCTTTGATCCAGCAGACGAAGAATTTGTCAACTACTGCAACCATAACTTTCTGTCCCTTAAACTTTTGTTCCAGTTTGTCACTTTGGGGTTGCAGGTACACTGGAACTTCAAACAAATGCTCTCACTCATAATTCTTGCTTCATAGTTCACTGTCTGCTAAGCATGTTGACAGTTATGCAGCCCCACCCCAGGGCTGATAAGAGGGAAACAAGAGATGAGGGAACAGAAGGAAGAGAAACTGTATCTAAAAAAGTGACTCCTCCAACCCTCCAGCCATTATGAGGCACCGAGCTTTACTGCTTCTTCAATTTAATGCTTCGTTCCACCTTTTAGATAAAGTGCCCTGAAGATCTTTCACTACATAAATGGTAATGGTTTAAAGCAAACAAAAATAATTATGGATGTGAATTTTTACAAATATATGGGGACATATTTTTCCTTAGGGGGAAAATACCTACATATACATTAGTAAACACCAATATTTATTATTTTATAGTTTGCTTTTGTTGTAAATTAAGCACCATATAGAATTAACTTTACTATCTGAAAATTTCATTCCTTCAGCAAACATTGCTAAGGCTAATGTTCTGCTAGGAACTGTGAGGGCTATAAAGAAGAATCATGTATGGATATTATACCCAGGTGTTTAGTATAAGATAAAAGTGAAGATTTTATTTTAAATGAGAAAGCATTATTGTAATTTTGTAGTGTCTGAGGGGCTCAGTAAAACCCACATTCCTTCCCCAAATTCTGAACAAACTGAGAAAAGAGTGACAGATGAGAGATCAGAATACCACCTTTACTTCTGATAAAACTCATGTTGCAGGACATGGCTTATATATGCAGGCAGTTTTGCTTTCTAATTATGAAGCCCAGAGTTAAATGGACATACGTGGTCATAGAAAGGACAGGGCCAGGAACATCCTCCCTACTTGCTAGGAGGGCCCAACCATGGAGGAGCACTGGAGAACTTCTAGCTAGTAGGTAGGCTCCCAAGAGCAAAAAGCAACAGGTAGAGTTATGCTTATGTAATTCTTTAGGCTAAACTTACCCATCATGTAAGTTACTATTCCCCTTCTAAGAGAATAGTGAGGGGATAGAGAGAGTCCAGAAATTTAGGGAAAATTCCAACTCGTGGAAACCGTAGGATTGAGGAAAAGGCATTGCCTTTCAACATGAAAATAGGAAAAGCCATTTGTAATCCTAACACCTTTAATGTAACAGGTATTTTAAATTTTGCGTGGCCTGGTTTTTGCTACTGTAGATTTTTACGTAGTTGCATAGAATGTACTTAATTTTAAAACTGAGGCTAGGTTCTACCTTTTTTTTTTTTTTTTTTAAAGGATTTTCTTATTTATTTATTTATTTATTTATTTATTTTTGGCTGTGTTGGGTCTTCGGTTCGTGCGAGGGCTTTCTCCAGTTGCGGCAAGCGGGGGCCACTCTTCATCGCGGTGCGGGGACCGCTCTTCATCGCGGTGCGCGAGCCTTTCTCTATCGCGGCCCCTCCCGTCACGGGGCACAGGCTCCAGACGCGCAGGCTCAGCAATTGTGGCTCACGGGCCCAGCTGCTCCGTGGCATGTGGGATCTTCCCAGACCAGGGCTCGAACCCGTGTCCCCTGCATTAGCAGGCAGATTCTCAACCACTGCGCCACCAGGGAAGCCCTAGGTTCTACCTTTTTTCATTTTCTCCTCTCGACAAAATTGAGTCACTGCCTTCTCAGTGTGCATCTACTCTTAACATTCAATATATTTGTGTTTATTTTGTGTTCTTTACATGCAGGGATAGTTTCTCATTCATTTATGTATCCCCCGTGCTTGGCATATAGCAAATAGTTTATTGAATTGAATTATTGCATTAAGTACTGTTCTTTTTACCACTTAACATGGCATTTTTTTCTAGTTGCTGCATACTACTCATAATTCCATCATTGAAAATAACGTGAGTGGGATACCTAAAGAATACTTTCTTGAAATCACAGAACCCGGAAGTAATCTTCTCTAACAGAAGATTGCTTTAAGTGAATGACAGAGTTCGTAGGTGAAGTTTTAGAAGAATATTCAAAGCTGGGAGAATGGAGACTAATGTAGGACCTTATGGGTTAGAATTCCCTCTTTTGCAAAAAGAGGTGGTATACAGTGATTATTTGAGGTGACATTGTAGTGGTTCAGTAGTGCTGAAAACAACTTTGATGTTACTTTTTCAGATATGCCTTACAAAAAAATGCTTAAGATTTGGTTAAAAATTCCTAGGTGTTTGAATGGTTCTCAGTTAACCAGTGTTGTTAGAATGAACACTTTCAACACTTCAAGTGTTTAGAAGCACTTTTAAAAAATTTCTAGGGAGAACTTCGCCTTCTTAATACAAATCTGCTAATTTTTATAGTTTACGAAGGAAGAAGATGGTAGTAAATTATTAGTCATAATTGTTTAGCAAACTCCAGAAATGTGATTATTTTAAACTAAGTACATTTATGTCCAGTAACCAAGGTTTATCTTGTTACAAGTAATACCTTTTTAGTTTAAATGCATTTTTGCCATGACTGTTTCTCATATGTTTTACTCTGTTTCTGCTTCCTGACAGATCTTGATGAAAATAGTTCATTATTTCCCTGATAAGTAAGGGTTGTCATTTTAAACACTGTTTCTCTTACTGTGCCATGATACAGTGATGCCCTAAGTGCCTTATAAAGCCTTGCGGTACACTATGTGATCTCAGACATTTTTGTATCTTGAATTTTTACCTGCTCATTAATAGTTATTTTGCTCGCTTCTCATTGTTAGCTGTTATTTCTTAGTTATCAGTCTTTAACAGACATCTTCCCCACCTTCCCAATTTGTTACTGATTATCAACAGTAGGTCAGGAAACTAGTTAGCCAAGCTAATTGGAATTGGCCGTAAAAGTAAGGATGGAAAGAAAGTCTTTCTCATGGATAAAGTGTATGGACTTTGTAACATCGATTTTGACTGTGCAGAGACCTTTTTTGCTTGTTTTGATAAAGAATCTCTGGATAAATGAGGTGTTAGCCATATTGATTCAACACGAGCAGCCAAATATAGATTTGTTTTTCCTTTTCATTTCTAGTGAGATATACTGTACATGCCATAAAGTGAACAAATGTTAGGTATACAGCTGAACAAAATTTTATGTGTGTATATACCCATATAATTACCACTCAGATCAAAATAAGGAACATTTTCAGCACCCTAGTTGCCTCCCTCATGTTCTCTCCCAGTTAATAGCTACATCCAGAAATGTCCACAATTCTGACCTTTATCCTAATAGATTAGTTTTGTCTGTTTTTGAATCTTTATAGAAACTGAAATTTGAGTTTTAGATCATTTTCTTATGTCATGAAGTATTGTTCTTTTGATTTTTTAATGTTATTTTTTCCCATTTATTCTTGAAACATTCTTTCAGTGCCTACTATGGGCAAGAAATTAATGATTTGGGAGATTCAAAGATGAATAAAACATACCTTATCATCAAGAAACTTGGAGTCTAGTACAAGAAAAAAAAAAGTGTCATAAAGAAGGTATAAACAAAATATAGAGAAGGCATAGGGAAAGAGAAGTAGTGTGTCAATGAGGTCCTGGCAGAAAATAGATGACACAGTCAAATGGGTAAACTTGGGAGAGCTTAATGTAGGGGGTGATTTATAAAAGTGTGGGTAGGGTTAAGGGAAACTGACATGGAATAATGAAGTGTCTGGTGAGCAACAATAGGTAGCCATCACAGCCCTCAGACAGGTAAGGGCAGAGTTAGGAGGTTATTGTCAAAACTCAGAGGGCAGCTGTATAGAAGTCCATTTGAACAGAAGCTTTGGCTTCTGGTAGAGTGAGATTACTAACTAGAGGTGACATTACTCTAGGCTTACTCTCTTCCTGTCTCCGTTGGCTGAATTCACCCAAAAGACAGAGCAAAGGAGACTGTTATTACAGTCTATTCAGGATAGCCTTCTGGGAACACAGAACAGAGTGGAGAAAAGTGGAGAATGGCTCTGGAGGGGCAAATGAAATATACCCAGCACAACTGGCTTTCTAAAAACACAGTAGAGGACTTCCCTGGTGGTCCAGTGGTTAACTTTGAGCTTCTACTGCTGGGGGTGTGGGTTCGATCCCTGGTCAGGAAACTAAGATCCCACATGTGCAGCATGGCCATAAGTAAATAAATAAAAATTAAAAACACAGTAGATACCATTCTCTGCAGAAGTGGAAGAAAAGCTCCTTAGAAAGAGAAAATCATGTAAACAGAGGTGGAGGAGTAGGGAAATAAAAAGTGTGCTCAGAAAATGGAAAGTATTTCAGTTTGGAGTGTGTGCTGGACAAAGAGGAATAGTAAATGGATAGTATTTGCAGAGACGTTAATTTTTACACTGCTTTTCCTCTTGTTTATTATTAAATCTTGCATTATATCATGGCTTTTATAAATGCATGAGAATCAGTGTTGCCTTCATCATTAGTTTGAAGATATTGGGTCCAGTTTTGAGTTTTAGCGTTGCTGTCTGAGTGTTTTGCACATGGTGACAGAGTACAAATAGTAGAAAGAACAGGAGTCATTTAGAGAGTGAGGCTTACAGTTAAGAATGTAGGCTCTGGAGTTGGACTGTCTGTGTTTGTGTTCTGGCATCAGAAGTCACTTTCCAGCTTGATGACCTAGGCAAATTACCTAATCCAGGCCTTAGTTTTCTCATTAGTAAAATAGGCGTAGTCATAATAACTTTACCATAGAGTTGTTGTGAGGATTAAATGAGTGGTTCATATGAAGTACTTAGCCCAGAGCCCAGCAGGCACTGTCAAGAAATGTTACCTAATTTTTAAATTACATTTAGGAGGATGTAGTTGTCTTCAAATATTTGAAAGCCTGCCTTATGAAATAGGGATTAAACTTCCTGTTTTCATGAGAACTTCTGGGGACAGAACTGAGATTAATGTATATAAATAACAAATAGGCAGCTTTTTGACTAATATGAGAAAATCTTTTGGTCATTTAAAGTTGTTTGGATCAGAATTGATTAGCTCGTGACATAATGATTTGCATGCCAGGGAAAGTGTTCAAGAAAAGACTGGGGATGTTTGAAAGTGTATTCATGCATCATGAAAACACAACAAAACTAAATAATATCTTCAGGATACCTCCCAACTGTAACTTTATTCTCCAGAGTCTGTGAAAATTGAAGCACTGGATAAACCATGTTGATTTCCTTTTCTCCTTCTCTATTTATTCCTCTTGAGAAGGTCAATCCCTCCTGCCCCCACTCCCCCGGCCCTCACCACCTTAATCCAGCTTCAATGTCATCTTTATTTAGCAATATTTATTGAGCATATACAAATGTGCCAGGTTTTGTTCTAGATACCGTGATTAGTACTGTGAACAAGACACATAAGGTTTTTGCTCTAATGGAGCCTTAACAAAATTCTAGCACAGGTAAATAGAAAATAAAAACACAGTAAAATAACTTCAGGTAGTTCCAAGTACTGTGATGCATGAAGAAAGTAAAACAGAATAATGGGCCAGGGTGGTGGAGGTGGAGCTTTAGGTAAGATGGTCAGGAAAAGCCTCTCTGAAGAGATGTTTTAACTGACACATGAATGTTGAGAAGGAGCTGGTCATGTAGGCTCTGGGAGAAGAACATTCCAGACAGAAGGACTAGCAAAGGCAAGGTCCCTGTGGTGGGAAAGACCCTGGCATTCTTGGGGGTTAGAAAGAAATATGGGTGGGCGGAGAGTGGTAGGCGAGGTAAGAAGCGTGTGGATCACATAGGGCCTTGTAGACCATGTTGACACTTGCACTTCTTTCTAACCGCATTCTGATGGGAAGCAGTGAGACAATTTCATGATATCATTTAATGCTTCAAAAATATTTTTCTGGCTTTTTTATGGGCTATTGGTGGGGAGTATCTAGAGTGGAAGCAGAAAGATAGGTGGCTGTTGCAGTTGTCCGAGTGAGAGGGGACTGGCTTGGACTATCTCAGTGGACTTTCTTTTCCACCACCCCCTCCCTGCCCCACTTTGATCACCTGGATAGAATGTCCTTTTTAATATTTATAATGTTTTACATACACTACTGTTAAAGTACCTTTAGTTACCTATGTGATTGCCTTCCTATTGAGAAGCTGAGTTCCTTAAGAATAGGGGCAATGTCTTACCCTCTTCTGCATTCCTTATCCTTAGTGCTGCAGATAGCACTGTAGCATTGTTATTAACATAGCACTTAATAAATGTCTATTAAGTGAATTCATATATGCTCTTTATTAGGTTAAAGAAGTTTCTTTCTATTCTTAGTTTGCTGAAAGTTGAATGTCATCAAATTTTTGCATCAAATGATATGATCATATAGTATGTCTTTTTTTCTTTATACTGTTAATATGATGGATTACATTGCTTTTGTTTCTTGAATACTGAACCAGCTTTTGCGTCGCAGGGATAAGTACCACTTGGCTGTGGTGTATTATTATTCTCGTGTATTGCTGGATTTGATTTGTTAATATTTTGTTGAGGATTTTTGTATCTATGTTCATGAGGGATGTAAGTCTGTAGTTTTTTTGGTACTTTTTTTTTTCTAGTTTTGGTATCAGGGTAATGATGCTAGCACTATGAGTTGGGAAGTATTCCCTTTTCTGTTTTCAGAAGAGAGTATATAGAATTGGTTTTATTTATTTTTTAAATGTTTGGTAGAATTTCCGAATGATATCATTGGGGACTAGAAATTCCTTTTTTCTCTTTGGAAAGTTTTGAACTATGTATTCAATTCATTAATTTTCTCTGTTGCTTTTCTGGTTTTTTCATTGATGTCTGATCTTATCATTGTTACCTTTTTTCTGCTTGCTTATAGGCTTATTTTGTTCTCATTATAGTTTGTTAAGGTGGAAGCTTAGATTATTGATTTTAGATTTCTTTTCTAATATAAGCATGTAGTGTTTTAGCTTTCCCTCTAAGCACTATTCTATCTGCATGTCATAAATTTTGATATGTTGTATTTTAATTTTTATTTGGTTCATACTATTTTCTAATTTCCCTTTAAACTTCCTCTTTGAATTACAGCTTATTTAGAAGTTGTTTAATTTCTAAGTGTTTGGAGTATTTCTTTTACCCTTTTGTTATTGATTTCTAGTCTAATTTCTAATTTTATTATGGTCAGAAAGCTTACTTTATATGATTTAAGTCCTGTAAATATATTTGGTGCATGTGTATGATCTTTTCTGTGCTGTATTTACCCTGGATGGACTTGCTAGGTGGTAGGGTACATCTGTGCTTCAATTTTGCTGAATAATGCCAAATTGTTTTTCAAGTGAAGTGACGACATAAAACTTTGTGTAGGTTGAAAAATTACTAATTTGTGACTTCTCAAATGTTTAGTTAAATAAAAAATTTACAGTAAATTTATAAGTTATATTGAATTGATTTGAGATATTTGGATCTTGAAATAGAAATGGAAGTTGTATCCCAAAGAATATAAAAGTTGAAAAATATTTAAATAGTTCTAAAGCCAGTGGGGAATGTGAAGCAATTACTGTTAAATGCTGTTAGAGAAACAATGGAACTGTGTTCATTTAATATTAATGAATTCTGAAGGTTTTCCTAGAAATTTGGTTTTGCTGCCCACTAAAGGTATTTCAAGCCCATTTTATGCATCATACCTGTGCTGCACCAAGAGCAGATGGAAGTTCCTGGGGGAACTTTCTCAGTGACCCGTAATTTGAGATAGGATGATAGTTATGGCGCTACAGAAGATAGTACTAAAGTTGCCACTGTATCTGTTTTATTTGCCTAACAAACAGATTTCTCGTTGCCTCTTCTTTCACAGATCTTATGGATGACATAGAATTCACTTTATTTATTAGTGTCTAATCAATTAGCATATAATCTTAAGATTATAATTCTAAAGGTGAAATGGATCTTAATTGAGTAATTTAGGAGTTTACCCAAATCACCACATAATTTCCTTTTTTTGAACAATGCAAAATATGCACTTCTCTTATTACACAGGTTCAAAAAGTTTCTGACTAGATAGGAGATAGTTTTCCTTTAAAGCTACATTCAGTATTTTATTTCTACGATAGTAACTTGAAAGTATGCAGTTTCCCTTTTCATTTCATTTATTGAAATTGATTTTTATTGCTGTTTTTGGTAAAGAAATTTAAAATTTCACTAACATTTGTTTTTTAACCATAGGGAAAATGTGTTTTCAAGAAATTAGAGATTTGAATTTGAAATATTTTTTATGTTAAACATTCTTCCAATTTTTTGTTTAACTATGGGCTCTTCATAACATCAAAGAGTTGCATGTTTTAGAGCTTAGAGAAAAATGGACACACTGAATCCTAGCAACTAAAGGCAAATAGACAGCTACGTCAGTACCACACTTATGTCAGCGGTTTGTCCTATTTGCTTGGGAACTCTTTTGTTTTAGTAGTGTGTTTACAATGAAGTCTTTCACTGGAGCAGGACTACATGACTGAATATGTACTCCGTGTTGTTTGAGTACATTCTGTATACAAACTTTAAGACATATGTATACAGGCATATTTACTGTTATTTAGTTATTTGTTATTGGTATTTAGTCTTATTTATTGTATTTATTTTCTTTCTCAAAAGTATTTTATCTGTTCATGTTTAATAACTAGCAGTAGGCTTTGCATTTCTAATTATGTTGTCCTTGTATAGGGCACTGAGTGTGATTCCAGATAAGTTATTATAATTAGATCTGTATGGTTTATGAGCCACATGACTTGTTTTTAAGAGAGAAGTTTAAGCTATTAGAGGTGGAATAATCTGTATTCTTCTTGAACAAGGCCTATAATTTTATCATGCCTTAATTTTCCTAAAGGTTGCTCTGAAAATTATTTACTAAGAGTTTAAAAGTTATCATTAAAATGAAGTTCAGAGTGCTCCCGGGGCTGTGGGATTTTGTGTGTGTTTTCTGAGGCGGGGCAGATGTTATCTTCATGAAAAAGGCCAATAGGCAGTTGAATCGAAGATCATAGGTTTGAAAAGAGAATGAGGCTAGAGATAAACTTTTGAAGCTATTCAGTATGTTTCATTCATTCCTCTATATGCCCCAGGGAATTCAGGCCTTGGAGTTCATGCAGACCACAAGGCTGGCATCTCCCTTTCCTGTAGAGTCGATAGTCTAGTCACTATATTCTAGAGGGAGGATTATTTGCTAAAGAAGGTCATAGATGAAGCTTGAGAATAGATGAGACTGGGGGGGGAAAAAAGGAGTGCAGATAGAATTTTTTAAAAATTAAGGACAACCTGACTTTGGGAAGTACCTGTATTGTGTAGGTTTTCAGGAGAAAGGCAAGAATTGTGGGAAGTACCTATATTTAGTGGTTGGCATGTCAAAAAGGAGTCAACAAAGAAAACAGAGTCAGGGTGGTAGGTTGTGGGGGATTTACCACTTGCAAATTTCTTCTAAGCCTTGGGGAGAAAGGTGTTCACATGGACACATGTTTCTGTAGAATTTCCAAAAGTAAGGTATTTTAAGTTAAGAGTGCTGTCTCTTTCCATTCTTGATTTACCCTCATGTCATGTAACATTGGAGTGCCTGTAGGCATTTTTGGCATCCAGCTAAGGGAAAGTTGAATTGGGGTTACATTTAGTTTGGGTGGCATATGTTTATGTGGTTCATTGTCACTTCAGAGTGTAGTTAGGTTTTTGCTAGCTGTTCTGGTATAGGGATGACATTTGGAATACAGTTGACCCTTGAACAACACAGGTTTGAACTGTGTGGGTTTACTTACATGTAGATTTTTTCCAATAATAAATAACTATAGTACTACGCTATCTGAGGTTGGTTGAATCCATGGATGTGGAACCTTGGATATGGAGGAGCTGCCTATATGGAGGGCTGACTATAAATTAAATACAGATTTTCGACTGCTCGGAGGGTTGGCACTCTTAGCCCCCCCGGTTGTTCAAGGGTCAACTGTACTCTTATTACTTACTGTGCTGACTCAGTGTTATGAAAAAAGATGCAAGGCCAGAGATTATAGATGATATGGACATGTCCTACAGAATCTGACACTAGAAGTACGTGAGTAGGGTAAGGGAAACAGTTTGAAATACACCAAGCCAGAAGCTAGTCTGGGGAAAACTCTTTTGAATCTGATAGCTTACAAAGGAAAGAAACAAATGTAAGTTTCCCCAAATTTGACAACAGTACTAAAATTTTATATTACATAGCCAGTAACAGTTTGTGAACTGTTTAGAATATTTTCTAAAATGTGAGTAATGATTTAGTTTTCAGAAAGTTTTAAAAAATCTGTTTCTTTATAGAAAATGTTACGTATCATTGTCACATGAAGAAGTGATCATGAAAGATATGCAATTAAAATGTAGAAAAAGTATCCTAGAAGTGTACCAGGGAGTTTATTATTGATAGAATTATGATGTTATTTTTCTAGATTTTAGTGATACTTGTGTTGTGATTCTTTCCCCCCTCATTCTAGATAAGTATTCACCATTACACCTAAGTTTGTATTTCTAATTTTGCTTTTTTTTCTTAAGGAGGTTCCCCTAAATTGTTTAAAGTTCAGGCCCAGCAAAACCTGGGAGGCACAGAATCATGCACGTCAAGAGGATACAGTTCAAAGATGGAGGATGTGTTCTGTTTTAAATGATGCATTGAGGTCATATGGAAGGCAGTTTGACTTGGTGATAAAGGTCATTATTGACGATCATATGAATTTGGGAGTAGAGAGTGGAGGTTGTATATTGTTTTAAGAAAGTGGCTGTGACGTCAAACAACAGTATTTTGGAAGGGAAAGCAAGGTCCAGGCAAGTTTTATATGTATGTGTGTGTATGCTTCAAAGATAGATGCACATCTAAATATGTTAGAGAGAGAGAAAAGAGATATATACACACACACACACACACATATATATAAAATATATATATGTGTATATATATACATATATATGTGTGTGTGTATATATTATATGTATATACACACATATATTTATATAACACAGAAGGAAAAATTAAAGATAACAGCAAGTGAGATTGAAGCTCACAGTAGCTAGAGCAGAGAGGTAAGGAAATGAGATCAAGACACAGGAGTAAACTAAACAGTAGAATTCAGTGAAGGGGCAAACATCCATCCCTATACACTTAAGTAGTTTTTTTTAAAAAAAATGATGTTTAACTGATATATAACATCATGTTTGTTTCAGGTACAAATAATGATTCAATATTTTGTATTTATTGCAAAATAATTGTCATAATAAGTCTAGTTAACATCCATCACCTTACATAGTTATCAAAAAATTGTTTTTTCTTGTGATGAGGACTTTTAAGATCTACTCCCTTAGCAGCTTTCAAATGTGCACTATAGTATTATTGACTACAGTCATTTTGCACACCCCTACCCCCCACCTCTGGCAAACCACCAATCTGTTATCTGTATCTATAGCTTGTTTTTTTTGTTTTTGTTGTTTGTTTGTTTTTTAGATTCTACAAATGAGTGAAATCATACAGCATTTTTCTTCCTCTGTCTGACTTATTTCACTTAGTATAATGCCCTCAAGATCCATGCATTTTGTCACAAATGGCAAGATTTCATTCTTTTTTATGGCTGAATAATATTCGTGTGTGTGTGCACGCACACAACACACAAATACCACATTTTCTTTCCATTCATTCATCCATCGATGGACACTTAGGTTATTTCCCTATCTTGGCTATTTGTAAATAATGCTGCATTTCAGCAGTTGTTTAGTCATCACTGTTTTAGCTCTGTGTTGATGCTGAGTATTGTAATTGGTTTTTATAATGCTGGCCCCAAGCATTTCTTCCTGAAACCATGACATACTCTGTGCTTAGTTGGCTCCAAAACAATACAGTTTTAAAAGATTAACATTTGGATGGTTATGTCTTTTGTGACATAAATGGAAGATAATTATCTGTATTAATTTAACATGTTAAAATCAGTCTTCCCAAATTCTTCTTTGACTATATGAAGTGGTTGCCCCTAATTAGAGATATATATCAAGTCTTTTGCTGGTAAGGTTATACAAACTGATTATTACCAAAGACTTGGAATACATTTATTTTCTTTTAGCTTTATAGATCTTATGGAAAAGGGTACAAATTGAGTATCAGATAGGATATTTATTATTACTTTTTTCATTCCATCCACCAATATTTATTAGGTGTCTACTACATGGCAGACATGGGTCTAGGTGCTAGGGGAGAGCAATGAACTACATGGACAAGGTCTCTGCCTTCATGGAACTTGCATTCTAGTGAGAGAGAAAATAAGAAATAAGCACATATACATGTAATATATTATCAGATAGCAATGTGTGTTGTGAAGAAAAATAAAGGAGAGTAAGATGACAGTGTGGTGGAGGATGATATTTAGATAATGTGATAGGAAAGCCAGGTAGGATATTTACAAATCACTTTTTCTCAGTATATTTAGAAAATTATTTTATGCAAGCCAGTGTTTACAAAGATCAAACCATTTAAAACTTAATAGGAGCAACATCTGTTCACCATAGTTTTCTCACCTCTAAAATTAGTACCTACCCCGTAGGTTTGTTGAAGAGTTTAAATAAGATTGTGTGTGTGTGTGTATGTATGTGCAAGTATAGCCTTGGCACAATGCTTGAGTTATTATCAACTCTCAATAAATGTTGAGTCTCCTTTTTAGCACAACTTTATTTCATGTTATTTATTTTATATGCATTTATATGAACCAAATAGGTTATGAGTTGACCAAGTCCTCTGTTAAGTACTTTCTTTTCCTGCATATATCTCCAAATTCCAGATTGAAGCTTTTTTCTTCAAATTTAGAGAATACAACTTTTTTAAATTGAGGCATAACATACATACTACCAAGTACACTAATCTTAAAATATACTGCTTAATGAATGTTTTCATAGGTATATACATATGTGGTTACCACCCAGATCCAAATATAAAACATTCCCAGCACACCAGAAGAAATCTTTGTTCACGCTTAGAGGCATTACTCCCTCCATATGTTAACGACTATCCTAACTCCTATCTCCATCAATTTTTTTGGCCTGGTTTTGAATTTCATATAAATCGAGTTACATGGTATGTTATCTTTTCTATCTGGTTTCCTTTGCTGAAAATAATGCCTACAAGATTCATACATGTTGTTAAATGTATCACTAGTTTATTCTTTTATAGTTCTGTGTAGTATTCCGTAGTACAAATGTATCATTATTTATTCATTCTCCAGTTTATGGTCATTTGAGTTATTTCCATTTTGGGGGAACATTTGTGATTAAAGCTGTTGTGAACATTCTTATACATCTTTTGGTAGACATATATTAATTTTTGTTGACTATATACCTAGGAGTGGGTTTATTGAATCATAGGGTAGGTTTATGTTTGACCCTCAATAGAAACTGCCAAGCAATTTTCCAAAGTTGTACCAATTTATACACCCGGTAGTAGTCGATGAGAGTTCAGTTGCTCCACATTCTAATCAACACTTCAGATGAGTGTTTAGCCATTCTGTGAGTTGTGTAGTGCTGTGTCATTGTCACTTTAATTTACATTTCTTTGATGCTTATGATGCTTGAGTACTTTTCTATATGTTGATGGCCATTTGGGTATTCTCTTTTTTGAAATTCCTGTTTAGATCTTTTGCCCATTTAAAAAATTGGATTTTTTTTTTATTATTGATTTATAGTAGTCTTTTACATTCTTTGTGAATTCTAGATACAAAACCTTTGCTGGATTTACGTACTGGGAATATCTTCTGCTGGTCTGTGGCTTATCCATTTGCTCTCTTAATCATATCTTTTGGTGAACAGAAGTTCTTAATTTTAATGAAGTATATGACTTTTGGTTTTTTTTCTATTAATAGGCTAGTAACTTTAGTTTTTAGTTAGCAGTTTAGTGGCCTTTTGAATATTTTAAAAAATCTTTGCTTACATGAAGATCATGAAGATATTTTCATATATTTTCTTCTAGAAGCTTTATAGTTTTACCTTTTACTTTTAGGTTTGTGATCTATCTTGAATTAATTTTTGTTAATGGTGTGAAATTGAGGTCAAGGTTCATTGTTTTTTCATACTAGTTTCCAAAACTCTAGCACCATTGATTGAAAAGGCTGTCTTTTCCCCACACACATTTTCAGTGGCATCTTTTTCATAAAGCAAGTGACCATATATGTGTGGATCTGTTTTTGGACTCTGTTTCATTAGTGTATTTGTCCATCCTTTGACCATTGTCACACTAAAACTTTATAGTAAATGTTGAAATCTTGTTGTGTAAGTCCTTCAGCTTTGTCCTTCTTAAAGATTGAAGTTGGCTATTCTAGGGTCTTTGCAGTTCCATATAAATTTTTGGATTGGTTTGTCAGTTTCCACAAAACGTCTTGCTGGAATTTTGATTAGGATTGCATTGGAGCTATAGATTAATTGGGGGGAATTGGTTGTCATAATAATA
Organism: Balaenoptera acutorostrata; assembly: GCF_949987535.1. Taxonomy (NCBI): domain Eukaryota; kingdom Metazoa; phylum Chordata; class Mammalia; order Artiodactyla; family Balaenopteridae; genus Balaenoptera; species Balaenoptera acutorostrata. The sequence continues at coordinate 42,794,158 of NC_080072.1, read as the reverse complement.
TTGAGTCTTACAAACCATGAACTGTGTGTATTTCACCATTTATTTACTTCTTTAAAATTTTTTCTCATTATCACTTTTTAGTTTTCAGTGTAGCTATCTTACCCATCTTATGAAAGATTTATTCATTATTTGATTTTTTGTTATTATATAATAAATGCTGTTTCATAAATTTGATTTTCCATTTGATTGTTATTACTATATAGAAATACAATAGAAAAGTCTTGAACTTGTATCAAAAAACCTTACTAGATTCACTTATTCATTGTAGTCGCTTGTTTGTAGATTCCTTTGCATTTTCTACGTATATAATCCTGTTATCTGTGAGCAAAGACAGTTTTACTTTTTCTAATCTTTATACTTTTCTGCCTCTTTATTGCCTTATTTCAATGGCTAGAAACTCCAATATAAAGTTGAATAGAAGTGAGGACAGTGGACAATCTTGTTTTCTCCCCAACTTCTGGGGAATATATTCAGTATATTGACATTAAAATTGATGTTAGCTGTAGTTGAGGGATGTGTGTGTATTTTTTTTTGGTAAAAGATACCTTTTATCAGATTAAAGAATTTTCCTTCTTCTATTTCCAGATTGCTAAGAGGTTTGTAAAATTATGAATGAGTGTTAAATTTTATCAGATACTTTTTCTGTATCTATTGAGATGATCCTAAGATTTCTTTCTTTTATTTTGTTAATGTGGTGAGTTACTTTGGTTTATTTCCAAATGTTGAACCAACAGCATTGTTTTCTTGGAATAAATCCCACTTAGTCATATGTATTATCCTTTTTATATGTTGCTAGATTTGCCTTGCTAAATTATTATTATTATTTTTAGAATTTTCATTAATGTTCATGAGAGATGTTGGTCTGTAATTTTCTTTTCTCATAATGTCCATGTCAGATGTTGGTTTTAGGGTTATGCTGGCTTCATACAATGACTTAGTATTTCCTTTTTCACTATTTGCTGAAAAAAGTTGTGTAAGATTGGTTTCTGCTACTTTTAATCTGTGGGATCATCTCTTTTTTTCTCTTATAAAATTTATGAAGTAGTCATCAAAATATAGGGTATGGTTGTCTTCTTCTACAGTTGAGGAACCTGAAGCTCAGAGAGGTTAAGCAGGACTAGGCAGCTGGTAGTTACTGATCTGGTATTAAAAACCAGTTCTGTTGTACTTCAAAACCCGTGATGCATAATGTACATGGAGGAAAGTGACTGACCAAGTGGTCATATGGAGGTCTTAAGAAATACTAGAAGTTATTCTTTTGAAAGCTGAGAGAACTTCTTTTGGAAACTTACTTTCTGCTAGTCTAAGAATCACACTCCTGATGACTGCTTCTTAGCTGTTTGTGAGGGTTGTGGCTTAAAGCAGCTAAGCTTTATAATTCTCAGCTGGCTCTGTCCAACGAAAAGCCTGTCCCTTCCAAAACTGAACAAATCAGTTTTATTTCTCTGTGGTAACAAATGGTTACTTGGAATTTACTGGAATTCCTCTTTTTCCAAATCCACATAATCCTGGCAAAAATTCTTTGGCTTTGTAGAAGTTAAGATATTTCCTAGCATATGATAGGTTCAGAGAGTCAGCTCATCCTATACTGACAGGACCAAGGATAGGGGACAAAACTTCATTCGAGGGAAATATAAGGTGATTTTTAAGACTTACCTAGTACTTTATTTCCCCCTTAGTTCAAGCATTCTCATCAGAGAGGCTTTCTTATAAAAATAAAGTTAACTTTTATTTCACGTAGAAGCGTCTTTTCTTTCTACGGGGTACAAAGTACATGAAAAGCGGTACTTGTTTGTTGATCATTAAAAACTTCAGGTTTTCAAACAATTATTTACTAATGACATCTCATCCTGTAGCTATTTGTTTTATTTTTAGAATTGTATTGGAAATGTTTGATTCCTTTATGATTTTTCAGCAAGTTATATAAAGTTGTTTAGTCACTAAAATTTATACTGTGCCCATGACATTATTTTATTCCCTTCGTATGAAAGCCTCAATAAGTTTTTCTTGTTTCCAGTTAACTTAATTAGAAAGTCTGGCTCCGTTTGAAACAGCTTCTCATTTTTAAAGCATCAAGCGTTATTTTAGTGAAGCCTATAAAAGAATAATATGAGAGAAGGTAAGTTCTTTTTAGGAGAAAAATGTTCTGTGTTAGTAAAACCTCAGGATTTTAGAGCTGAAAACTTTTCTAAGAGATCATTTAATCCTTTTAGTACTTGTGATATTGATATCTTAATGGGATTATTTTGCTGACAAATATAGTATTTATTGCTTTCTAAAATCCTTTGTTAATTATGGGTGCCTCCAACAATGGAGACACAAATTTAATTTAAAGGAATAGATATTATTGAGGAAAACAATTTATTCAGTCTTTCATGCAATAAAATTTGATGGAGGGCATTACGTATTATGCCAGGTGCTCCTAGGTACAGAAATGAAAGCAACACAACCATTGCTCTCAGTAGTCACAATCATTGGAAAAAAAAAAGGAATAGATATCATTTTTAGCCTTGGTCACCTTAAAAATTGTAGTTAAAGTATTGGCCCTTTTTAGTTCTGCTGGTAATAGTTAGATCTTATTCTCTTGCCATTCTATAGGTCTAATTGGTTAATATGTGGACTCTAATATTTAGTGAGGTTAATTATTAGTATGAAATTAAGGATTTCATTTTGGTTTTTATATAAAGCTAGACATAAATAGACTTCATAGTTAATTATTTATGCTGAATAATAAAAGTTTAAGTTTGGAGGTTCTATATATTATTGGGAACACTTGCTCTAGAAGTTGTATTAAAAATTTGATAGAAAAATAGGAAATTGATTGATTTTATTATAATAAATTTGTGAAACAGGAAAAAAATTTTAAATTATCAAGGTAAACTGTCAAAAATAAGTATTTAGAAAGGAATGTTTTAATGTTGAATTACTTATGAACTGACAACTGTAATCTTTTGCCTAAGATTAATATCATAGTACAGTGCTTTAAAAACTTTCATAGCAAAGGCTTGTCAGTTTTTCCCATTTTTAGGAAAAATTTTTAGGGTATTATTTCTTAAAATATTTGTTTAATAAAAAGAAAAATTACTAATATTCCAGATGAAGTTTTCTTTCCAAATGAAGTTTTCTCTTTTAACCTTACTGTGTTCTCACTTGTAATGTTCAACTGATATTGTTGCTGGCAAGGTCTCCTGACTAGTGAATTTATTCTCCTATCGTAAATGTTCTGATGTCATTATTTCCTTCTCTGTCTTTTATCATGGCTCAGTCATTTTATGGGAACCTGACACAGTGACAGGCAAAAGGTTAGCTGGAAGGGAAAAGAGATGAAACTGAAACTAAAAGTGATTCAATATATACTAAGTTATCAGTTACTACTTGCATATTATCCATGGTAAAGTTTATATTTGTACTGGCTTTTCCTTGTGTTTTTAGGAGCCCTGCTTGGAGTATCTCCTTTGGTCATTTAGTTAACAAATCTAAGTGTCTATTATGTGCATAACATTTCTGTGACTACCTAGCTCATTGATTTGTGCTCAAGTGATAGTATCCAATTTTAATATTAACTTTCTAAAACATACAGAGCTTAGCATTCCCCACATACAGGGCTTAATCTTCCCGACAAATTATATGTGTGTATTTTAATGGCAAAAATAAATGGATTTATTCAAATTCTAGCTCCCTGCCATTGGCACGAATAAATAGGTTTAACTATATTTCCTGTTAGCACTTTCTGAAGTTTTATTGAATGACATGTCTAAAATGAGTAGTAGATATTATCTGTGTTGGAATTATCTTTGGATTCCAATTACTTACACCATCTCTTTACAACTGATATTCAAAAATAGTTTCAAAAGTTTGAACAATTTTAACATAAAATTTCTGTTCCGCTTTTGTAATACATTTTTATTTCCTTCAAAGTAATACATACACATAGTTAAAAAATCAAACAGCACTAAAAGATTCAAATGAAAAATTGCAGTCCCCTTTCTAGTTCTTCCCCACTCTCCAGTCCTGCTCCTCAGACATAATCACTCCGAATTCTTTTCACTGTTTCTTGTGGTATTTATCTACGTAATTTAAAATAATATGCCTCTTCTGTCAATTTCTTGGCTTAAGAGATTCTTGTATGTTATTGAGAATTTAGGTCTCTTAGAGTCCTTCCCTTTCACTCTTCTTCTATTCTCTTACTGTAGCTATGTCACAATTTTAAAATCTATTTTTGGTATTTACATTTTTTGATTATGAAAATATTGTTTACTGTTGAACTAAGGCTACTTTAAAAAAAAAAGCATCCAGTGTTACTATTAAAATGTCTGAAGCTAATCTGATTTCTCTCTGGAAGTTTTTAGGATTTTCTTTATCCTGGTGTTCACAAATTTTGTGATGTTGTGCCTTGGTATATGTCTTTTTTTCAATCATGTGCTGATATTTGATTTTTTTTTTAATTTAGGAGATTCATATCTTTTAGTTTGGGGAAAATTTCCTGTGGTTTTTAATAATTTCTCTTTTTTTCCTCTTTTCAATTCTTTCTTTCTGGACTTACTATTAATTGGCCATTGTATCTCCTATTTTGACATTGTATCTCTTGGATTAATTGCTTAATTAAAAAAAATTTTTTTTCCTCCCCAAGTCCATCTCTTAGGATTTTTGTTTTATTTTTCTTGTTGTCCTTCACTTCATCTTCTCATCCTTCTACTGACTTACACAATTTTTGTTGTCGTAGTTTTAATTTCTCCAAGAGCTTTCTTGTTCTCTGTTCCCGTTTCAATATTATATTTTTGCTTCATGGATGCAATATCTACTCTTATCTCTCTGAGATTATTAATAACATTTTATCGATGTTTTCTTCTGTTTCTTTTTCCTGCCATTTCCTAATTTCTTGTGGCTCATTTTAGTCTTTGCCTTTCTATTGGAAGCTTTCATCAGATCCTTAGAGTCTTAGTTCTCTCAAAAGCAGACTCTAAGATAGGGAGATGATTCTAGGAATTATAATCAGAAAATGGGGAAGTGAGACAGTACAAGAGGAAAACTAGTAAAGAGTATATTGATTGAGTGGATTACTGCTGTGGGCAGCTGGGATTCAATATTACTGGAGACTCTCAGAGAGACTCTATGCTGTCCAGTACTAACCACTAGCCATGTACTGTTATTTATATATAAATTACTTAAATTAAATAAAATTTAAAATTCAGTTTTTGGTCACACTAACCACATCTCAAGTGCTCAATAGCCACTTGCAGCTAGTGGCAGCCATATAGGACAGTGTAAATATCGAACATTTCCATGCTGGTTTAGACCATGATACCACAGAATTGTCTCACTGAGGTGCAGGGAAGCTGGGCACTTTATCTACCAACATCTGTCCCTTATTGGTTAAAAGTTGCTCCTGGCATTCTTTTTTTTTTTTTTTTCCCCCACACCAAAACAGTACTTTATTTTGTAAATTTTGACCCATTATTACTCCCATGTTATGGTTTTTTTCAGCTGTCAAGTGTACAAGGTAAAAAAAAATTTAGTTAGGTGGGGGCTGCACCTGGAAAATAAATTTCTTAAACTCCATATACACGTTTCAGAACTGCTGGGTCCCAAGTCCCTCTATGAACTCCTGGGCTGCCAGTATCATGTGCAGCCTACAAAGCTACACTATCTGAATGGCTTATTAATTCTGCATATCAAGTCAATCAATGTGTCAACCTGTAACAGACTGCACACTTTTAACTGAACATGGCAAAATATTCACTCTCTAGAACTTTACATCATCATTTGATGTCAAACAATGAAGCAAATCCCAACAGTATATACAAAAAACAGCTTTGCATTTACAAAAGATTGTTTCCCATACTGATTAATCCAGGCAGCTAACTCATTGGTTTATGCAACTTTTTTGAAGAAAAATAAATCAATTACTAGCAGAACTATTAGTTGATCACTCATCCATTGACAACTTGCATCATTTATTCAGTGCTATATTAAATAATGTATTGGAAGATAGATTAACTAATAGCTCCAAGCCTCCTAACAATTTAAATGAAAATTACAAAATGTTTGAGACCCTATTTTGGAATACAAAGGGTGTTTGACTTCCAATTTCCATTCTCTGTAGAACAAGAAAAGGTCATTCCTTTATGGACATGCATAAAATACATCACATTTTCTGTTCTGCTGATGCTATAAATTCAATACCAATTCTCCAGCCACATCAGTTATGAGCATAAAGTATATCATGTAACCTCAAATCTCTAACAGTAGAAGGCTTAAACAAGAATGGATGCTGCTAGAATAATGCTGCTTCCTTTGATGTGGCAACTCAGCATCCATCTCCCTCCCCCTCAGATGATTCTTCAGCATGTTAGAGCAGTGAGGAATGGTTTTAATCCCATACCCAAGTTAGAGTGAAGACATTGGCCACATAATACACCTGCTCCATTTTTTAAAAAATTCTGAATCTTGGGCAACTGTTCTCCTGTAACTGCTTTACAGTTTCTAAAAGCAGTTATTGTCCAAAGCTGGAAGAACTTAAGTCTTCTCAGATGAGCATGTGAATGAATGGAGGGAGGTAAACAAAAAATAAAAAAGACGAGGTCTGATAGGGGAGCAGCCGGATAAGAAAATCAAAAAAGGAATAGTAATTTAAAGTTTATTCCAGCTATAATGCAGGTTATTCTGACTTTTAGGTAGCATCACATGGCATACTTCTGAGTCCATTTCTGAGTTATTCTGTTGTACTTATCTCTTTTATAGATCCGTGCAATCTCTGGCACTAGGGGATCATCTGGGTTTGGATCACATAGCAGTGAACAGATGGATAAAAGAAATTTAGAAGTAGTTAAAGCAGGAGACCACTGTGATCTTAGAATGTCGAGACAAATGCTGCCATTACTGTTAATATTTGGATGATAAACTCTTGTTGTAAATGCAACCTTAAGTGGTTTGAAAGGGTAGTCTGTAGGAAATGAACTGTCAAAAACAATACACCGCCTTGATATGGGCTGTCATTAGGTCCCATAATTGTAGCTTGCCAGTGAAACATATCATCCCCAACTGGACCTTCAGAACATTGTGCTGCAGGGTCACGGGCCAAATCACCAAGTTCCTTATTAATCCGTTTCAGCACCATAGTCTGTGCTTTTTGTTTGGCTCCTTACTATTTCGGTGTGTGCTCAAAGGTCAGGCCAAAACTCTTGATTATCCCCGCGGCTGGGAAGGATTGTCTTTTTGTCTCACACCAGCTCTGCCAGACACAGGCGCAGAGGGGCCGGGGCCTCCCTCAGGCTGCAGCCTGGCCTCCTCCCTGAGTGGCAGCTGGTGCCTCCCTGGCCCTACGGGGCTCATGCGCACGACCTCTCCTGGCGTTCTTGACTCCCTGTTACTTCTGGCCTGTGTCAGTCTGCTATCTCACCTCTATTTTCTACTAGCTGCCTGCTATACCAAATGCAGAATTTCTCTGGATCTCTGGTCTCTAGAATTTCTCCAGAGACTGCCAGTCTGGTCTGCCAGTCTGAAGGGAAGTAGTCGCTTGACTGAACACGGTGGAGGTAGCGTCTTATCAGTATAAATATGTAGGTTTTCAATCAAACTCCCCAGATTTTAGTGGGAAATCTTACCCCAACATTCTATGGCAATTGCTATCTTCAAGTGCTAAGTCTTCGGAGGGGTCTGTGAGTAAATTGACTTCCTATTCTTTTTCCTTAGTGTAGGCATTTAGGTTTCAATCTTTTTTGATCTGCAAATTACCACCCCTTTGGAGCTTAAGAAAAATTATGATATATAGTGTTTCAAACATATGGAAAAGTATAAAGAAAAATATACGTGCAATTCTTGTAATGCTGTGGTAAACCCAACTAGGCCGTGATGTATTGTTTTGTCTTTTCTTTTCCCTCCCTCCCTCCCTTCCTTTTCTTCTTTCTTTTCCTTCAATGCCAAGATCTTTTATTTGATTAAATTTTAGGAGCCTTGCCAACACTCATTGATATCAAGGCAGCTAAGAATTGTATTGGTTTTTCTCCTCTACTTTGCTGTGTTTAGTTTGGTAATATTTTATTGAGAATTTTGTGTCTATTTGCATAAGACATTTTGGCATTTAATGTTCTTTTCTTGTAACATCTGTTCTCAGCTGGTTTTGATATCAGGGTAGCACTAGACTTATGAAAAAGTTGGTGAGTGTTACCTCTTTTTCTGTTATCTGAAACAGTTTTTACAAAATTAGGATTAGTTGTTCCTTAAATGCTTGTTTGAACTACTCCGTTTGGGGCTAGCTGTATTTTTTGTGTGTGTCACACTCCTTCCTTCTGTTTTAATATTTTTCTTTATAACACAGAAATATCTTTCAGTTAGGTTCAGTTAGTGTAAGCTCTTTTTGTGTGTCTGAAAGTTTCCTTGTTTAACTCTCACTTTTGAATGATAGTTTACCAAGATGTAGAATTCTAGATTGTCAGTTTTTTTTTCTCCTGGGTTTTTCTTCCTCAAATATCTTTAGAAAATTTTCCAAATTTCTTCTTTTTTTAAGGTTGGCATGACCAGGAGGCTTGGGTCTTATCTAAATATTAGGTCTGAAGGTCTAACAAATGGAAATTAATTTTTTTTTTTCCAACAAAAGGTTCACATGTTTATTACTGAGCTACACAGTGAGCAGTGGTGAGGAAAGATCAAGAAAAGAGGAGAGAGCATCAAACACAGGCAGCTGTTCCAGACACTAGTGATGTTCTGATAATGTGTGCCACTTCATATGTGAGGCTCCTTGTAGACCCAGCTTGGTTCTTCTCCAATGTCTTCTCTTAGAGTTGTACCTGATTTTATTACCAGTTTTCATTTGAATCCACTGGGCAATGGGACGATTCTGCTTTTGTTTCTTGGCTAGGAATTGCTTGATCCTGAAAGTCTTGTGAGAAGACATGGCGAGGAGCAAATCCAACCGCACATAGGATGGTGGACAAGAGAAAAGAGGGAAATTAATTTTTTAAATGGATATCCCAGTTTCTAATTAGACACCAGCAATATTTATGACAAAAAGTTCTTTATAGTCTCAAATATCTTTAATTTTAATGGAAACATTTTCTCCGAAAGATTAAACCAGAATTTCTGAATCATGGCTCCATATTAGAACCTACTGATTTGATTGGTTTGGGATGGGGGTCTAGGTATGCTTGGGTTATCTTTTGATGTGTCCAGGTAATTCTAATGTATAGATAGAGATTAAGAAACAGTGAGTTACAAATTGATCTGTACTTCAGTGAAATTTTAATACAAATTTCAGCAGTCTTTTTCCTTTTTTTTAAAGTTACTGACAATCTAATTCAAAATTAGATTGAAACTAATTTACAGGACTTCCCTGGTGGTCCAATGGTTAAGACTCCATGCTTCCACTGCAGGGGGCACGGTTTGATCCCTGGTGGGGGAACTAAGATCCCTCATGCTGTGTGGCGGCCAAAAAAACATTTTTTTTTACATGGAAAGACAGTCAAAGCAATTTAAAAAAGAACATAGTTCAGACTACCTGATTCAAGATTTATTTAATTACAGTGTGGTAGTAGTAATAAGATAGACACTATGGATCAATAGAATAGAATCGAGTGTCCAGAAATAGACCCACACACATAAGATCAGTTGATTTTTAGCAAAGGTGCCAAGGCACATCAAAGGAGGAAGTTACAGTCTTTTCAACAAATGTCCTGGAACAACTGGCTAATCTGGAGGGGGAAAAATGAACACTGACTCTTACTCACACCATACACAACACAAGGGTTATAGACCAAAATTTAAAAATAAAAAAAAAACTATAAAACATCTAGAAGAAAATTCTGAACATAAAAAAAACACCATAAAAGAAAAAAAAATTAACTGGACTTCATTACAATTAAAAACTTTTCTTTGAAAGCCATCAGTAAGAAAACGCAAAGGTAAACACTAGCATGGGAAAACTATTTATAATAAATATATCTGACAAATGACTTCTATCCAGAATATTTAAAGATCTCTTACAACTCAGTAAAAAGAAAACAAATGATCAAATTAAAATTAGGCAAAAAATGTGAACACTCCTGCTAAGAATGTAAAATTGTACATTCCCTTGGAAAATGTTTTGGCAATTTAGCGTATGATCTTGGAGCTCTCTCCTAAGTATTTAATGAAGAGAAATAAAAACATATATCCACAGAAAAATTTGTTCATGTATGTTTGTAGCACTTTTGTTCACAAAAGCCGTAAATTAGAAACAACCCAAATGTTCATCACAGGTGAGTGGGTAAACAAATTGTGGTATATCCCTACAATGGAATACTACTCATTAATAAAAGGGAATGAACCATGAATACACACAACATGTGTGAATCTCAGAACATTAGCAAAACCTTATGCTAAATGGAAGAAGCCATATCCAAAGGAGTAAATACTGTATAATTCAGTTTATATACAATTCTAGAAAATGAAAAATAATTTATAGTGTCACAGAGCAGATCAGTGATCTGCCACCTAGGGCCAGTGGTAGGGGGAATTGAATACAGAGGAGTTTGAGGGAACTTTTGTTGGTGATGGAAATATTTATATCTTAATTGTGGGGATAATTACACAGTTGTACAATATTTGTCAAAAATCATTAAACTGAACATTTTAAATAGCTGTAAGTAAATTTGACTTCAATAAATTTGATTTTAAGAAAAGTAACACTGGATTGGACAATCTCATATTCTTGTCCAATTACCATAGTATATAATTATGTGTCCTTTTCATAAGTTTTTATTTATTACTTTACTATTATGGGTATACACTGACAGTTTAGTTTGTACTATAATAAAATAAAATTCTAGAATCAAAATTACATTTCAAGAAGGATTATAACTGCTCTTTTTAACTGTGTGTGTGTGTGTGTGTGCACACGTGCATATGTGTAGAGTCTTTACTATAGGCATCCTCTTCCAAAATAAAATAAAACAAAAATAAACAAACTGGGAATTGTAGCTTTATTTTACATAGTGCAGAATAAAATAGGCAAAGACAATTTTGGGAATGAAATTGTAGCTTCTAGTTTTTATTTTGTGACTTCAAATCCATGTTAGTGGTTAAATTACACTGTTTATGGTTGAATGTGGAGTATTTACTGTGGAGAAAGTATATTTATGATCTTGGCTCATTTACTAATAAAATATTTTAACCTTTAATTGAATGTTGCTATAGCATGGATGTTAAGTGTATGTTACAATTACATTCTGTTGTATAATACTGGGAATGTTTTTATTATTTATATAGTAATAAGGTGAAAAACTGTATACTGTTTAAAAAATATGTGGATAATAGCTATTTCAGATCTTTCATGTGAGCCTATTAAAGCAAAAAAAAAAGGTTAAATACTGTTTTGTATATGCTGAATTCGCTGCTGCACAAAATAGAATGCAATGACCATGTTTTCAGAGTGCTGGAGTGATTGTAAACAGATGAAGAAGTGCTGAATCAGGGACTCCAGGACTTTGACAGTTGCCCTGGAAACAGGGTGCATTATACTTGCTAGCAATAATCTCCCTCCCTCCTTCCCTTCTTCCCTCCCTCCCTGTTTCTCTCTCCTCCCCCACTCCCTCCCTCCTCTTTCCTTTTTTTTGATGATGGCAGTGCAAGTTGAATTTGTATACTGATCTAGGCTCACACTTAATGTAAATGATTTTTTTAAATTGAGTTCAATGAAGGAAAATTAAACTATAGTTTTAATTAGACTATATTGTACAGTACCTGAAACTGAAAGGCTAAATAAACTGACATCTTTTAAAGTATTACATTTTCTTAGCAGCTGTTATTGAGTTAAGAAGGTAGATTGAAATTTGTAATTTACTAAGTGACCTTGGATAAATTAAGCCCTTTGTTTCTCAATTTTCTCATTTGTAAAATGGCAATGGTAATAGTACCACAACTCCTAGTGGTGATGTAGATTAGATGAGCTAATGTATTTGAGGTGCTGGCACATAGTAACTTCTCAACAAATGTTTGCATATCATCATCATGATCATATCCAAAGTAAAACAACTTCTATACCTCACTATGGCTATTTCAATACACGTGTTACTAAGCAATATAATGTATTTCAAAGAAAAATGCTGGTAATGACACTTGCAAATAAACAAAAAGAAGTGTATTGTAAATTTTATTTGAATTTACAATAAAATTTTTGAATTTTTTCAATTGGTTGAATTTTTAAATTGTATTTATTGCCAGTGTATTAGGTTTTGTAATGATCATTTAGATAGGAGCAATATTCATTCATTTTTAGGGTTTTTGGCCAGTTTCATAGATTGTAAAATAGCTGTAAAGACATAATTACAGTTTTCATACACACATATTTTAGCATTTTGGTGCATGCTGTATTAGATTATATCTTCAGCATCTGACAGCATGTAGTGACAAGATTGATTTCTTCCTTATTCAATCGTCTGGCAAATACATATTGTGTACCTACTGTGTACCAGATGCTGGGGATATCACAATGAACAAGACAGTCAAGATTCTTGCTGTCATGAAACTACTGTCATGAAACTTAGAAATCATTGTTGGGGAAGGTACTGGGGAAGAGTGATTGGATAAAACAATACATAAAAGAACAAGATAGCTTCAGAAAGTGTGATAAGTCCTGAGAAAAAAATAAAACAGGCTGGTGGGATACAGTGTGCCTGGAAGGACTAATTTAGATTGCATGGTTATAGAAGTCCTTTGTGAGAAGATGACATTTGAACTGAGACTTGAATGATGAGGAGACAGTCTCATGAAGACCTGGGGATGGATTTTCTGATTAGTGGGAATAGGAGTGCAACTGCTTGTTAGGCCTGATAAGCTTGGCATATTTGAATACTTTAAAAGATGAGTATTGCTAAAGGGTAACAATTGAGTGGAAGAGTGATAAAGGAGATGTGCGTAAAGATAGGCAGGGATCTGTATTTCACATATAGGCCCTGGGAATCATTTCTTACTGACTCTGTGAACCTTGATGCCACTAGCAAAGAGAAGTATGGAAAACATGTGGTTGGTATTAACAATGTGGCTTTTAGGAAACCAAAAAAATATCCACAGAGGTTTTCATTGCAGATTTGGAGGCATAATAAAAGAAATAATCATTAATTTTGTAGGCTCTGGAGATAAATCAGGCCTGACTGATTCCTGGCTTCTTTTTAGTGAGATATCAAGGTATAAAAATTTGTTTTGAAAGCAGTAGAGGAGAAAACTTGTGCATAGCACCCTTTCCTCCTATTATATATGTATTTATTATATAACTACATAAATATATTCATATATATGGATATGTGTATACATAGAGATTGATATAGACACATATATGAATACTAATAATTTTGGTTCATGTTTTGTGAATGCTATTACAAGATATGAACCTATCATATTTATATAGAATTACCAACTAGGCAGTTTGCTAGTAATTTTCTATTTTGGATTAATGCACTTTGAGGAATTAATCTTTCAGTCACTGGAATAGTGAATTAGTCACTCTTTGCTTTACTCACTTTGATAATTTACTTGAATATCATGGATTTTATGAAGGGATAGACTGATTTGTTTAAGTTTTTCCTTATAAGTTTAACTTCTGTCATGTTGATAGGTGATTTTTCTCTTTCTACTTCAGGGCCGCAGGCCACAAGTATCCTTTGCTCTAGTCAACCATCTGGAAATTTTATGCCACTGATAATTACTAGAAAGATAATAATGGAAAAACATTAGCTAAGTGCCTACTATGTGTATGTGCACAACAATTGATAATTTCTCCTTCTGGATTGGAGATTAGAATTAGAATATGAAAAAATATAGTTTTATGCTCTTTCTGGCAGGTGATAATTCTTTTTATTTCACTTTCAGTTGTAATTGCTAGTTCACCTCTGGTATTGAGAAAATTGTCACAAATTTTAAAAAATTATAAATAATTCATGCTTGTGGTTAGCAATTTAAATAGTAGAATAAGAAAAATGGAAAGTAAAAGTTCCTGACCCCTGCAGTCTTATTCCCTAGAGATAAACTTTGCTAACAGGTTCTTGTGTTTCCTTCTAGAATTTTAGATGTTTATGCAAGCATATGTAAGGGTATGTTTGTGTGTATAAATTTACATATATAGTGTATCTTCCTTTCCTTTCTCTTTTTACATGTATAGGATCTACAATACTTTTCTGCAACATTTTTGTCACTTAGTACATATTACTGATATCTTTCATAGACCCATCTTGTTCTTTTTTTTTTTTTTTTGGTTGCTTCGGGTCTTTAGTTGCGGCATGCAGGATCTTCATTGAGGCATGTGCAATCTTTCATTGTGGCGCGTGGGCTCCAGAGCATGTGGGCTCAGTAGTTGCGGCTCGTGGGCTCTCTAGTTGTGGCACAGGCTCTAGAGTGTGCAGGCTCAGTAGTTGCGGTGCAAGGGCTTAGATGCCCCGCAGCATGTGGGATCTTAGTTCCCTGACAAGGGATCTAACCTGCATCCCCTGCATTGGAAGGCGGATTCTTAACCACTGGACCACCTGGTAAATCCTCCATCTTGTTCTTTATAACAGCTGTATGGTAGTGCATTGTTTGAATACAGTGTAATTGACCTGGCTTCTATTGATAAACAGTTTCCTTGTAATTTGTATACTTGCATCGTGTATAAGTTTATCCATAGGCATATGCCTTTAAAAGTTTTAGAGCAGTTGCCAAGTTGTCTTTCAAAATAGTAGCAACAATTTATATGCCCCACCCTATGTTCCAGTATTTCCCCTTTATATTCTAGCTAATGCACAAAAACAAAAACAGTTGACTGTAGATAGGTAAATTTTAGTGATAAACAGAAAATATTTTTGGTTATGATAAAAGTACCATTTATTTTCTTTTTCTTTCTTTTTTTTTTTTTGGTATCTTGTGACATCTTTATAAATACTCACATGGCAAAAGTTGAATTTTACATTTAATCTCAAAGATGGTAGTACAGTGCTCAGCATGCTTGTTAGAAAACTTATACAGGACATGAATGATCTAAAGTGGTTAAAATAAATGATATTTATTTTAATATTTAGTTATTATATGCAAGCTAAAGTTCATGTAATTCAAATAACGATAAGTACATTTTTAGACTTCTCAGTATGGACTTTATCTATCATTAAATATAGTTAATATAGTTTTAAAATGAATGATTAAAATGGATTTAAATTTTGCAGATTGGATCAGGCAAGAATCATCAATGGTTGCTAAATTCATGGGGAACTTTTAATGAGGAACAGGATATTTCAGTGATTTTAAAGAGTATCCTTGCAGATTGCTTATTAGTTGCAAGGGAAAAAAACAATAACTATACAGAGGATAAATCAGACAACACCTTGATCGATGATTAAAATTAATAGCAGTGGGCTTTCCTGGTGGCGCAGTGGTTGAGAGTCTGCCTGCTAATGCGGGGGACACGGGTTCGGGCCCTGGTCTGGGAGGGTCCCACATGCCGCGGAGCGGCTGGGCCCGTGAGCCACAATTGCTGAGCCTGCGCGTCTGGAGCCTGTGCTCCCCAACAAGAGAGGCCGCGCTAATGAGGGGCCCGCACACCGCGATGAGGAGTGGCCCCCGCTTGCCGCAACTGGAGAAAGCCCTCGCACAGAAACGAAGACCCAACACAGCCATAAATAAATAAATAAATAAATAACAAAAATGATTGTTAAAAAAAAAAAGAAAGAGTTAGTGAATTTTATTAAAAAAAAAAAATAATAGCAGTAAGGGGTAGATGGATATCGTGTGTTTCCAGATGTGATTCTCCAAGCAGTATTAGTATTTCAACCAAGAATGAATAACCTAAATCTAATTATGAGAAAAGATCAGACAAACCCCAAAATGAGGAGCATACTATTAAAAACAAAGGTTTATATTCTAAAAAAAGTCAGTGTCATAAAAGGCAAAGAGAGGCTTTAGATAGGTTTCAGATTAAAGGAGAGTAAAGAGATGTAACTAAATGTAATACCGATTGTAGATTGGATCCTATAAAAACTTATAGGACATTATTGGGTCGATTGACAAAATTAGAACAGGACAGTAGATTTGATACGAGTATTTAGCAGCGTTGGTTTTTCTGAAGTTAACTGTAGTATGGTTATGTAAGAGAATATCCCTATTCTTATAAATTTACACTGAAGAATTTAGGGATAAGAGGGTATGATATAAGCAATTTTCTCTCAAAAAGTTCAAGAGGAAAAAATAGAGTGTGCTTGTAAGGGTGCATATATGATAAGGTAAATAGGAAAAAATATTTTAAAAATATTTATTTATTTTTATTTTTAAATTTTCTTTTATTATTTTTTGGCTGCGTTGGGTCTTAGTTGCAGCACGCGGGATCTTCGTTGAGGCATGCAAGATCTTTCATTGCCGGATGCGGGCTCTTCCTTGCGGCGCGCAGGCTTCTCTCTAGTTGTGGTGCGCGGGCTCCAGAGCACGTGGGTTTCTGCAGTTTGCAGCACACGTGCTCTCTTGTTGAGGTGTGAGCTTAGTAGTTGTGGCGCACGGGCTTAGTTGCCCCGTGGCGTGTGGGATCTTAGTTCCCTGACCAGGGATTGCACCCACATCCCCTGCATTGGAAGGTGGATTCTTTACCACTGGACCACCAGGGAAGTCCCTAGGACAAAATATTAACAGTAGATTAGTCCAGGTAAGGACAAACAGGACTTTTATGCACTAATCTTGTTTTGCAACTCTTCTGTAAGTTTGCAGTTATGCTCAAATAAAATGTTTAAAAAATGGGTTAAGGATTTTTTTTTAATAACAGTGACTTTTAAGAACTGTTTATAAAACCAAAGATTTTCAATCAGTGGTATTTTATTATGTATTAAGTAGGGAGAAATAATTCCAAAATCTAGCTATACCTCATTGCCAGAAATGCTAATTCTTTGTTGGAGAGTTTCTCATACAGAACAGTGTGGCTACTATGATTAGCAGGTGTTAAATATTGGGTTACAAACTAAATGTTTTTAGAATCTTGAATTGGGAAAGATTAGTGTGGGCTACATGTTAGGTCTCTGAAGAAAGTGCAAAAGTTTGTGTGGTAGTAGTGGTGGTGAGGTGAGATAGAAGAATTGGAAGGAAACGGCTAGAGGAGAATTCAAACTTGGAGAAAGTGAATTTGGAAGTAAATTTCCATGTAAATGCTACCACTGTAGAGCAGTGGTTTCCAATCTTTTCCTTCCTGAGGATACTTGTCTCATTGGTTTTAATATTCACTTCCCACCCCCCCCCCCCACATTGTAAAACCTCTGAAATCTGGGTGTACGTTACAATCAGTGGCATCTGACAATCAGTGTCAGTGTGGATTGAAGTCAGTTCTTCCATAAAAGATTTGTGTTTGCTTCTGCCATAGCGTGGGGGCCCTAGCAACCTGAGACCATTTTAAATTAAATTTAGTGGTTGAGAATTTGGACCACACTAGTAGCATGAATTCAGATTACAACTGTGTGTTAGTTCTGGATGGCGGTTCAAATTTGAAGGAGAGTTACCGCCACCCCCCCCAAACTAGTGCCAAAGTTAGGAAGACAAGTTTCTGTGCTGTTGCTTTTCGTATAATAGGTTTCTCTTTTTCTCCTATATACTTTTTTTTTTTCTATATACTTTTGTCATAGCTTTATTATAGGGTTTCCTATTAGACTCCCCATATTGGGCATTTTTTGTTCTTAGATGTACATAAAGATAATGGTGATAAAATACCTTTTTTTCCCTTCCTGGCTAACTTTCATATCCTTACTATTTGGATATATGTCCTTAATTATATTATTCCTGTTCATGGTTTCACAATATCTTTAATCTTGCCTGACCCAGAGGAATCCCTCTAAAAGTAAAATAACACTCCTCATTTATAGTTCAAGCTCCCTTAAGCCATTTATCTTGGTGAGAAGTTGCAAAGTAGTCACCGTCAGTTTTTGGTTTGGAAGACATTTGGGGCAACATTGTAGAATAGGTGAATGAGTATACATATGCCTTGGAGTTAGTCCTGCTTTTGAATCCTTTGCAACTTACTTTTGCATGTTACTTAACCTTTCTGAACCTTAACTTCCTCATCTAGAGAATGGATATGATAATACCACTCTGATGATGTCATTGTGAGCCTTCCACGAGGTAGTATATGTAAAGGTCTAGTGTGGCACCTGGCACAGATGTGGTGCTGAATAGTTGATTGATTTTTTTGGGTTGACTGTAATAGCTGTTGTTTTTGGTTTCTCAGGATATTTCCTTCTACTCAATCCCTCTTCTTTTAGAAACCTGTCTTGCCCACCCATTCTCCCCCTACACTTCCACCCAACCACCAAAGGGATGGGCACATTACTCATCCTGGTGATCTAGGTTAATGCTGTCGATACAATAGTAGGTCTAAGTCTGAGTGGGCCTGTGACCAAAGTCCATCAGAGTCTTGTCCAGCCAGAGATTGATATGCATGCGTTGGAGGAACGGAACCTCTCTTTACACTGCTATTACGAGTGTGAGATTTAGGCTATGAAGCTTTTGGCAGCCATCTTCCAATTCCATGTGGAGAAGTTCTGCTTCAATAATAAAGCTAAGGGGAAACTACCAGGGATAAGAGTTGGGTGTGGGGGGAGGGTGGTTAGGGAGAGACATACACACACACACCCCCCAGCCAACTGAAGGAGACCTACTTCCATTTTTTTGAAGCCCTTCTTTCTACAGTTTTTCTTTCAGAACTATGCCAACTTCCTGCCCAGCTTTATAAGCCAATGATTGCCCCCTTTTTAGAAACTGTTAGTCGCATTTAGAAGCTCTGATTAAAGATATAATGGGCAAAAGGGATGACATTACATTTGCAGTTTTTCGTGGGTTGGCTCTTCACTGCTTTTGCTTCTTAAGGATCTCAGATAGAATGAGCAGGGCCTAACTGGTCTGAAGCTTAAGGGGTGATCCAGAATGCAAGTGAGAGGACCAGAAGGGTAATGAATCAGTGACAGCATTCACAGCTGGTAAAAATGCTCTTTGTGTTCTCATTCGGGATAGTTAGTCTGGTTAGGGGCCAAGGATCATAATATGGCCACATGCAAGTTTGCAATTTGATTAGACTTGAGAACATGTTAGGGAAGGAAAGAATTTCCTTAAAATCATGCTGCACACTGAATACTAGAAATGATTTAAGCTGAGAAGCCAAGAAAAAATTTAGTCATTCTTCCAAGTCTAAGGATAGCTGTATCTAGAGAATAGTGTGCAAACTCCTACCATTTGTACTTCTGTTTTCTTTTCTTTGTGTGTGTTAGTATTTAAATTTTACCCAAGATAGGAAAAGTGGTTTATGTGGGTGTGCAAGAGATGTGTTTAAAAGTAGATCATAATCCTATGGATTGACTTAAGTAATTTTCTTTGTAAGTGGTTGCATAGGAGTATTAAATACAAGTCCTCCTACTAATGTCATATTTAAATAATGCCTTAATATAATATAATGTCTTAGTGAACTGCTTGATTATACTAGAGATTGTCCTATGATTCCTTTAATACGTCTCATAAAGTTGTACAAAAGAATGATATTGAGATCCTTTACTGTCAGGCACATAGACTTATTTCATTTAGTATTTATTTAAAAAAACTTGATTACCAGTTATATGTAGGACACCATGATAAATACAAAAAATACAAGAAATAGTCTTTGCTTTAGGCCAATAACATTCTCAGAGAGAGTTAAAATATTTATACAAATATCTGTTACTCAAAGCATTGTATATCAAATATCTTGTGCGGAGTATAAGTGTTTTAAGTTCTGAACTCTTGTATAGCAGGATTTCATTAGGTAAAGATGGTAAAGAAAAACACTTCAGGCAGAGGAAATAACATATGTGATGGGAACAATCTCAAATACTATAATTTAGTTGGATTTCAGGGTGTTTCTACTGCTGTTTTGCATTTCAAGAGTTGTGGGAGAACACCAGTTTTACCACAACCTGGCTAGTACTGGATGGTGGTAGTGGTTGTATGTGTGCAACTTTTTTTTTAATGACTGTAGCAGGTTGTTTGGTTTTGATTAAAGGGGAAGCCTACTTTCTCAGCATCCTAGTTAATCTAACCTGTGATCATTTTTCATTACTTTGACATGTTCTAGTCCAGGGGAGGGGATGGTTAGATTCAGAGAGACTATAAATGTCTAAACGTGTGTGTGTATGTGTGTGTGTGTGTGTGTGTTGCTATTTGTATTGGTCTTGGCAGGTTGCAAAGTGAACATGATAACATTCTTCCTTTGGCCCTATTTTAAGCTTGCTTCTCTATTTGTGGATCTAAGTTATATTTGTGGATATAAAGGCAAAGATTTATATAGCTTTGAAATTCATGTTTATTATTGAGCCCTTGAAATATGGCTAGTGTGGTTGAGAAATGGAACTTTAAGTTTTATTTAATTTTGATTAAATTGTTACATATGGCTAGTGGCTATTGTATGGGACAGCACACTTATAGAGCTTAAGCAGTTTTGACTTCTTTTTAGCTCTGTGGTGTTGAGAAGGGCTGACCAGATAGTATTTTCACTCACATATGGTAAAGTAAACACAAATTTAAAATAGAATATTATTTTAAATTTATTTAAATATGTTTTTGGTGGTTACACAAATTTTGATATTGTCAACTTACTAATTAGTTAATAGTTGATCGATTACTTATACTCTTCCTAATACCAAATACTGTATGTGAATGTTAGGAAGTGATATATCAATATTAATAATAGGATTATTAAAATAGTGATAAAAGGAAAGAGCCATGTAATAAAAGAAGGCAGGGGGCTTCCCTGGTGGCACGGTGGTTAAGACTCCACACTCCCAGTGCAGGGGGCCTGGGTTTGATCTCTGGTCAGGGAACTAAATCCTGCATGCATGCCACAACTAAGAGTTTGCATGCCACAACTAAGGAGCCAGCGAGCTGCAACTAAGACCTGGTGCAACCAAGTTAAATAAAAAAATAAAATTCCTTTAAAAAAAAAAAAGAAGGCGGCAGAATAAGGGCAGGAGGGGGAGAAAAATCTAGAAAAGTCTAGGTGGAGGTTAGTTTGGCAAAAAAATCTATCTGTACCAACTGTCAGAGTAAAAAGAGAAATCCAATAAAAAAATAACACCTTTGTATAGTAAAAAGACATATGCCTTTTGGTCAAGAGAGAAACTTTTCTGTAAGATGAAACACAGAGAGAAATTTATTGAATTTTATAGAAGGTGTTAAGTAGCATAATGGATGGCATCGTTTCATAGCAATTTTATAAATGATGGGAGACATTTTCATCTACTGTTTATAACATCAGACCTCAGTAAAAATTTTTGAAGACCTAAAGTCTGCCAACGACTGTGTGAGTGAGCTTAGGAGCAGATCCTTCAGCCCTGTTGAGTCTTGAGATGGCTGCAGCCCAGGCTGACAGCTTGACTAGAGCCTCATGAGAACTGGAGCCAGACGCACTCAGCTAGGCCACTTTCAGATTATTTACCCACAGCTCTGAGATAAAAAGTGTTTGTTTTAAGCTGCTCACTTTGGGTGTAACTTTTTTACACAGAGGAGATAACTAATATTATATACTTACTATATGTTTATTATGCTATGGTTTTTTTTAGGATGCAGATACTTGATATTAAATGTTAAATAAAAATTATTTATGAAAATATATTTATATTTACTTGAGTTGAAGGTATAGTTAGAAAAAGGGTAAAAATAAGGTACTTAAACTAGCCAACCTAAATGGCTATTTGAATGAATGAAAAATAGCTAATAATAGCTAACATATATTGAACTTCTTCTGTGTGTCAGAAACTGTGCTAAGCATACTATGTGCATTATCTCATTTGATCCTCACAAAATCCAACGAGGTATTTCAGGCTTTAAGAGGTTAAGTAACTTTCCTAAAGTTATATAGCAGATGCATTTGGGACTTAACCCCAAATCTCTTTGACTCCAGTTTAGCCAGTGTACTATACTGCCATCAGAGAACTTCTCAGATGCAGAAATCCATGTACCAAGCATCTGAGGAATTCTTTTTTTTTTTTCTTTTCATTTCATTATTTATTTATTTATTTATTTGGCTGCATTGGGTTTTCGTTGCTGCGTGGGCTTTCTCTGGTTGCGGTGAGTGTGGGCTACTCTTCGTTGCAGTGCGCGGGCTTCTCATTGCAGCGGCTTCTCTTGTTGCGGAGCACGGGCTCTAGACACGCGGGCTTCAGTAGTTGCAGCATGTGGCTCAGTAGTCGTGGTACATGGGCCCTAGAGCACGTAGCCTTCAAGTAGTTGCAGCGCGTGGGCTCAGTAGTTGAGGCACACAGGCTCTAGGGTGCACGGGCTTCAGTGGTTGTGGCTCGCAGGCTCTAGAGTGCAGGCTCAGTAGTTGTGGCGCACGGGCTTAGTTGCTCCATGGCATGTGGGATCTTCCCGGACGAGGGCTCGAACCCATGTCCCCTGCATTGGCAGGCAGATTCTTAACCACTGCGCCACCAGGGAAACCCCTGAGGAATTCTTAAATTTTAATGGATGCTGGAGATATAGTGATGAAGAAAGTGAGACACAATCTCTGCTCTCATGGCGTTTATAATCTTGTGAAGGGAATAGACATCAATATAATAAGCACATATTTACAAGCTGAGGGAAGTGCTGTGACGGTGGGTTCTGTGAGAGCCTTTAAGAAGAGCCTGTCCTGTTGCAGGTGAGTAACGGCACGCTTAAGGAGCTGAAAGAAGGCTGATGTGGTTGTAGCACAGAAACCAAAAAGAAGAGTGGTGTGAGATTAGGCCAGAAATATATGCACGGGCTGGACTGGCCAGGCCTAGGAGGGTGGCCTTTCGTTCTCCCTAAGAGGCATGAGAAGCTACTGAAAAGTTTCATGTAATAGATGTCAGGGCTTCCTTTTTGAAAAGATCAAATATGGACAAATAGATTATAGAGGTACCAGAGTAGCTACAGGGAGATTATCAGAAAGCTGTTGCAATAATCAAGCTAAATAAGATGGACTAGCCTGATGGCAAAAGTCTTTTCAGAAAGGGAAATAGATAGATTTGAAAAATGGTTACAAGATAAAATCAACAGGACTTGGCAATAGATTGATTACCAGGGGCTGGGGGAGAAGGAGGTATCAAGGACGACTGAAATATTTCTGGCTTGCCTATCTGGATGAATGTTGATGCTGTTTATCAGGATACAGAACATCGGAAATGGGACCGGTTTGGTGGTAAAGCTCACTAGTTAGCTCTTGCTGAATTTGAAATACCTTTGAGTCATCCATGTTGAAATCTTGAGAAGCATATATTAGGTTAGGTCTCAAAGAACTCTGGACTGGAGATAAAAATGTTCAAAACATGGGCGAATAGATGGAAATTGAAGTGGTGGGTAAGAATGCCTTCTGAGAGCTAGTGAGAAGAGAGTCTAGAAATTGGGGAGCACCAATATTAACTGGCCAAGCCGAAGAGAATAAGTGACAAAGGAGACAATAGGAGGGTTTTTTCACTCATTTACTCACCCATTCAACAGATATTTGAGTGCCTACTATATATCAGGCAATGTTATAGGATCCAGGGATATAGCAGTGGACAAGACAGTCAAGGTCTTTACTCTCATAGAGCCTGCACTATAGTGGACAATATGTAAATAAACTAAGTTATTCAGATAGGGACAAGTACTAGAAGGAAATAGAAAAGGATTATGTGGTAGCATCTGAGATGGGGAAGACTAAAAGAGGAACAAGGTTTTTGATGAAAATAAGTAACTTTGTTTTAACCATGCTACTTTTGAGGTGTCTGATAGCCAAGTGGGTAACAGTGCCTACTGCATGCTAGTAAACAGCACTGCCATTCACCCAGTTTGGCAGTCGTTCTTTATTCCTTCTTTTTGTCTTATATCCCATATTCAGTCCCTTAGAGTAACTGCTGACAACTGTCTTTAAAACATATGCCCAATCTGATTACTTTGATTACTGGTACGATCTCTTTGGTGCAAGTCACCATTTCTGCTTACCTAGACTATTACAGTAACCTCTTCTCTGGCCTCCCAACTTCTAATCGTGTCCCTATGTAATCCGTCTTTCACATTGCAGCCAGAGTGATCTTTTAAAAATGAAAATCTTACAATGTCGCTTCCTTGATTAAATGCTCCAGCTTTTTTCCTATAAAGTCTAAACACTTTACCATGGCTATAATGCTCTATTAGATCTGGTCTCTTTCTACTTTTCTGACTTCATATTCAAATGCGTTTCACTGTGTTTCAACTACACTGTCCAGGACTCTTTGCTGTTCCTTCAGGGTGTCAACATTATTCCTGAGTTTAGGGTATTTACATTTGCTGTTTCTTCTGCTGAACTTGCTCTTCCTACATATTTCCACAGAGCTTGTTCTCTCACTTCATACCAATTTCGGTTCAGGTGTTACCGTGTAAGAGAGGTTTTTTCTTACCGTCTCTCCATGCCTGCCTATCATTCTGTATTTCTGTAACACATTTTCTTTTTCTTCATTCCACTTACCCCCCCCCCCCCACACACACATTTGTTTATTATCTTTCTCCCTATCTAAAATTCAAAGACTTTGTCTTATTTATCTCTGTATCCCAGTAGCCTAGAATAATGCCTGGTGCATAATGTGTGTATTCAATAAAGATTTGTTGAATGAATGAATATATAAGTCTAGAGCTCAGGGGAAAGTTTAGTGCTGAAATGTAAATTTAGGAGTCAGTAGCATGTAGATGGTTTTTTAAACCATAGGAGATTATCAAGAGACAATGTGTAGCCATAGCAGAAAAGGGGACCCAGATTTAAGCCTCGGGCTACTTTTCCATTTATAAAGCAGAATAGAAGGACCCAGGAAATTAGGAGGAATACCAGAAGAGATACATCATTGAAACAAAGAGAGGAAATGTTCTAAGGATACAACTGTGTTGAATGACCCTGAGAGGTTGACCGAGATGAGGTTTGTGAATTAACCATTGGATTTGGCAAGTAGAAGGTTGTTTTATGGCCTTCAGGAGTTATTTCAGTGGGATGGTTGGGGCAGAAATCAGATTTTAATAGAAGAAGGAATGAAGGTTGAGAAGTAGAAAGAGCCAAGTAGAACTCTTTTGAGAAGTTTTGCTGGTAAGGGGAACAGAGAATTGGGAGATTACTGAAGGAAGGAAATGAAGCCAAGGGAGGGCTTAAGCACTCCCCAGAATTTCCTGAATTTGGGATCCATCCATCTTGGTTATCTCCTCTTATCTTATATTGAGGTTGAGCTGTCATCAGTTAACTGGAGGATTTGTTTATAATGCCTTTTTTCAAGGTGGTAAATCCTAGCTTCCTCCCCAAACCTTCTATTTACCAAGGTGCTTTTTCTTCCTCCATTTCATTAGAGTCCTTGGTAAATGCTTTCTGTTTAAGTGATAACTCGCTAGTAAATTAAGCTTTTTCAACTGTTTGCTTTGCTTGATGATTTTATTGCATTGTATAACCATCATAGATACTTTCAAGTGTCAACAATAGTAGTAGTAATTGTAATAAGATGCTAATGTATATTGACATTTACTATGTTCATGGGACCTTTTGAAGAGATTTACGTGTATTTATTGAGTTAATATTTCAAAACAACCCTGGGAGACAGGTGCTATTTTTATTCTCGACAGAGGATCCAGGGATATGAGGTACAGAGAGCTTGAACTAATTTCCTCAAGATTATACAGTTAGTAAGTGGCCGTCAGTATTGTTGGAGAGCTTTTGCTCTTAGGCACTACGCTAACCTGTCTCTACATTAACAAAGCAAGTGTCTCATCTTCAAATTGTGTTAAACAAATATGCTTTTGGTTAAACGTTTTGGTAAAGTCAAGAATTCTTCTCCTCTCCTTTTATATCATATGAATATATGTTTTGGACTGGGTTGTTGGTAATTCCATTATTCTTACAATAATCAGGTTTCAGAGTTAAATGAGACATTTAATTAAATAATGTCTAGGATAAAATTTACTAATCAGATAGACCTGTTTCCTAAATCGTATTTTTTTCCCTGTATCTTTTTTGACCTACCTCTGTTAGCTATGAACTTTAATTTTTAATTTATTTGTGCTTATATCAATATGTACTATTTATTCCATGAGTATTTTAATTAGCCATACAAGGCTTACAATTTCCAGAATGTCAGAGTAGCCATTATCAAGTGCACACTTCTTAAATATACTCTTTTGGATTCATGACATTCCATTTTGACAGTGATAAAGAGCATACCCATAGGCATCATTGAAAAGGAATGTTAGAACTGTTTATGTGATAGTTCTTCAAGTTCCTTTCATTTATCTAACACAGAAAGGTCTTATCAACATGCTACTATAGTTTATAATATATGAGTAGGTTTTATAAGGTAATTAGTCATATGCTTAAGTGACAAAAGAGTTTTTAGGAATTTAAGTTTTGAAGTTATTTTAGGATTTGAATTTAAATTTTTTAAATTACGAATTTAAGTAAGTTTGTTCATTTCACATTATTGGCCAAACCAAATGTGGCTGATAAAAGTTATGAAGTTGTTTGTTCTAATTTAAATATGTTTTTATGCTTTTATGAAAGTCACATTTAAAACTTAATGAGGAGGACTTTCCTTGTGGTCCAGTGGTAAAGAATCCGCCTTCCAGTGCAGAGGATGCGGGTTCGATCCCTGGTGGGGGAACTAAGATCCCATGCTGCGAGGCAACTAAGCCCGCACGTGACAATTTCTGAGCTTGCAAGCCTCAATGAGAGTGTCCGCGTGCCCCAAACTACAGAGCCCACGCGCCACAACTACAGAGCCCGCATGCCACAACTAGAGAGAATCCCGCGCGCTGAGCAACTGGAGAGAAGCTCACGCGCTGCAACAAAGACCCTACGCAGCCAAAAAAATAAAGAAAATAAATACTAAAAAAAAACTTAATGAAAATATTTTTACTGCTACAATTGTGAAGAAACTGTAAGAACCTAGATTTAGTCAGTTCTTTGCATGTTAACATTATAAAGAATGCCAGAGGCAATGGAGAGGAGCTGGGAGGATCAGAGAAAAGAAAGAGGAAGTAATATTTTTTTGAGCACCTATTATATTCTTGGTAACTCAGTGATAAGGCTTTTACTTATATTATCTCATTTAATTCTCACGGAACTCTTGCAAGGTAAGTATTAATCATTTCCCTTTTACAGATGAGGAAACTGATGTTGCACAGGTTATCTTGATCATCATCAAACAGATAGAACCAGAATTAAAATCTAGAGCTATTTGATACTCAAACCCAGTCTGTACTCTTGCTTCATGGAGTTGTTCTTTGACCTTGTTAAGCAGAAAATTACTTTATGTAATAGCAGAATTTCTATGATACTTAAATTTTTATTCATGTAGCTATCATAAACATCAAGATAATACACTACTTCTATATATGCCTACGGATCTTTTCATATATAAATACTGAGTTGCATAACTGCCTCATCTGTCAGAGTGCTATAGAATAATTAAAAGTAATTAAAGTAGGTCTCTCAAATATACATTGTCACTCATATTTTTCCAAAGCCCAGACACTTTTATAGCAGTGTGATTCCAGACCATGCTCACTGCCACATTGAAGATACTCGTGAACAATCTCATCTTTATCTCCACCCAGTTCATTTATCTTCTGTAGGAGCCCCTGAGTTAGACAACCTTCCCTATTACTTCCGATATAGTTTCAGATAAGGGCATGATCAGATGTTTCTTGGAGACATTTTCTTTAGCATTTACCTTAGAATGCCAACAGCAAATGCATTATTGACTGTTGTGGGTAAATAAGAAACCATCTCAGTCCTTTTATTGATCAGAGTTATAGCTCAGTTGTTTTAGGAATTTTAAATAAAATGATAGTCATGTGTTAATTTGATGACTCTCTTTGAAATTAATTTGAATATACTGACTTTTATGTTTATTACTTTTTTGTAGTTTATAACATTTCAAAGATCACATTGTGCTTATTTCCCCAGTGACCTCTGACCAAAAGCAATAAAGTTCTAGTCTGGGTGGAACTTGGCTAGTTGTAGTTTCTCAAATTTATATAATGATGGATTTGCTTTAGTAAAAATAAATCATATTTCTCACTGCCACCTCTGCTTACTTACCTATGTTATTCCATCTTGGTTGCAGAAATTAACTACTACATAATAAAATACCGAGATTTTATAATTTTTTATATTTTAATTTGCAAGCAAAAAGTTTTACTGAAACATACCTAAGACCTAACTATTGTGCGATAAGTATGATTATCTAACTTTCAGGACTATACTCATTAATTAATCTCTATATACAAGTACTATGAAACAAATTTGAGTATAAAAATCATAATCCTAAATTTTGTTTTGCATTTAATGGAGTATTCAAACACTTTGTAACAAAAACATAATGCATGACTAGAATGATTGAATAAATTATGAATTAAGGGTATATAAATTAGAGTTCTTAGTTACAAATAATAGAAATCAACTTTGGCTGTTTTAAGAACTGAAAAAAAATTTTGAAAGAATATTGAGAATCTCAAGGAATCACTGGGAAAGTTGGAAAACTAGTCTCAAAAAAAGGACAAAAATAAGGGAAGTTAGGCAGCAGACAAGACCACAGCCAAAAATCACAGCACAACATTCATCTGGTGAATATATGCATGGCTGCCACCAACAATGAATACTTACTTGCACCTTGATTATCCTAGCCCACAAATGCCACCTGTTACCTCGGACACTGCTACCTCAGAACCTTGATGTTACTGTCATCAGTTTCCACCTGTCTCCGGAATGAATTCTCCCTCTATTGCATCATTATCCTTCAATTTAAAGCCCTGATGGGTGTTTCTGAGTTGTTGATCTAAGGATATATGCTAGTGCCATAACTCCAGGAATGATTGGGAAGTGAACGTCTGGCGTTTTCAGGAGGTGTAGTGGGAAGTGAGCTCTGCAGGCCATCAACATTCATCAGGTAGATAATTTCTCAAATGTAGAAAAGGAGTTCAGATGTTGGGTGGCCAAGAATGGGCAGTTATCCACTACATTCTCTTTGTTACTGCATCTACTTTTTCATTCTTTTATGAATTTTTTAACCTACAATTGTATAAGAAAAAGGGCATAAATGGTTTTAATATTTTAGATTGAGAGACGTAGTTGGAGACAATATTACTCTAGATGTTCTTTGATGTTTCAGGTTATTTTTCAATCTTATTTTTAGTTATTGTTTTAGCAGGTTCTGTGAAGTCATGGTAATATTGATAACATACACACTGATACTGTTCTTTGAGCATTATCACTTGAACATAGTCTTCTGCTTCTTCTGAAAGATATGATTTCCCTAGGCACACCTTTAACTTTTTACCTGGTTTGGATAATATGCCCTAAAAGTGTAATGGAAGGAGCAAAAACTTTAGAGCTAGATTTGGGATCAGATGTGACCTCCGTCACTCTATCATTATCATTTAACATCTAACATTTTCTGTTATTTCCATTTTAGTCATGAGAAAACTGAACCATAGAGAGGTTAAGTAGCTCAAGAATTTTTGATTAAACATGAATGATTAAACATGAAAAAGCCAGAAAAATTAAGTAACTTTGTCTTTTTTTCTTCAATGTAGAATAGATATTTTTGTGTCTCAGGTATGCAGTAGTGTCCATATTCTACTTGTGGATGTCTAATTTTTAATTTATATGTAGTAACAGATAATCATGTTATATCAGCTTGTCTCAGTTCCCTGTGTTTTATGTTTAGAATTTTGTTCACATTCTAAATAACAACTCTTTATTATACCCCACCACTATCACTTTACATTTGTTTAATTTTTTAAAGTTTTAAAGCCTTTTACTTTGATTTTATCCTTACGACACCCTTGTAAAATGTCTGTTTTATAGATGTGGAAACTGAAATATAGAGGAAAAGTGACTTCTTTCAGATCAATCTTCTAAATAGTGATTATATACCTTATTTAAGGACTTTTGGTATATAACTAAGTCAGAGCATGTTGTTTTAATTATTTTCTGGATAATGTACTATTTTTAAAATATTGTTACTTTTTTTTCTTTGTAGAAATGCATTACTGTTTGGTGCTATTTAGCTATCCAGCTGTAGTTTAGTTCCCATAGAGAAACTGCCCTCATTGGCCTTATATACTAGTAGAAGGAGACAGAAAATAAATGCAAAAACTAATGGTCAGCTGTTGATAAGTAAGTGCCATGGCCAAAATTAAGCAAGGAAGGGTAAAAGAGAGTTCTGGGGATGGGAGAGGAAGTTGTAATTTTAAATTGGGTTTTTGAGGAAGACCTTCCTAGGAAGTTGACATCTGAGCAAAGAAAGACCTAAATGAGGTATGGGAGGGAGACATGCAAATACCTTGGAGAAGAACCTTTATAGGCAGAGAGAAGAGCAAGGGCATTAGTCCTGAGACAGGAGTGTGTCTGACATGTTCAAGTTGAGGCAAAGGAGACAGTTATGTCAAAAGCTGGGCAAGCAGAGGGGCAAGTAGAAGAAGATGAGATAAAAATAATAAAAAAGCTGACAAAATTAAGAATGATTTTTTTTTTTCCTTATGTCTAGATTACATACTGGTACGAAACTGTCCTGAACGTTTCAGTTGTTAGTAAGAATTGTTAATGCTCAATCAGCATGTCAGAGGATGGGGTTTTAGCAACTATTTTATTGGGGAAACTAGGTTGAGAACCATGGCTCCAGACTAATTTGATATGAAGAATAGGTCAGATTAAATATCCTCTGAGGAACTATATATAATTTGAGGCCTTTTTTAGTGTCATTTTTTCATGGTTAGATAACTTTGAGAGGAAAGTAATGATCTTAAAAAATACAGCTGTTCAAGAAAACTTACTAGGAGGGATCATCTGTGTTTGCCAAATCAAAGAGAACAATTTAAAATATATCATGTTAGCATTCTAGGTGTTTTGTTTTGCCTTGCATAAAATACTGATTGATAACATGATTTCTGTTTTGTGCAGTTTCAAAAAGACCTAATGAAATTGTTATTTTAATTCCCATTGTTTAGACACACATATTCTTGATATTTTAAAAGTGCACATTATGGAAAACTCATTTTGGCATATTGATATACTTATTTGGAGAGAGTAGTATGTATCAAAATATTGCTTTACAAAATGACAATATGAGAAAGTGGCATTCAAATTCTTCCAACATGCTTGAACACCTTAATTTTTACTCATTAGGTTTCAGTCATATTTGTCAACAAAAAGTTATAACAAGGACTTTGTGAGGATTCTATAGCGTGTTGAAAGATTAAGAGTGAGGGGCTTCCCTGGTGGCGCAGTGGTTGGGAATCCGCCTGCCAATGCAGGGGACACGGGTTCGAGCCCTGGTCTGGGAGGATCCCACATGCCGCGGAGCGGCTGGGCCCGTGAGCCACAACTACTGAGCCTGCGCGTCTGGAGCCTGTGCTCCGCAACAAGAGAGGCCGCGACAGTGAGAGGCCCGCGCACCGCGATGAAGAGTGGCCCCCACTTGCCGAAACTAGAGAAAGTCCTCGCACAGAAACGAAGACCCAACCCAGCCAAAAATAAATAAATAAATAAATATTAAAAAAAAAAAAAAAAAAAAAGAGTGAATGTTTTATCTTATAAAATTATCTTTTAGGATGGTCTAAAAAAAAGTACTTCCTAGTACTGCATTCTCATTTTAGCCCAATAACACCCTACAGATGAGGAAGATAATGTATAGATGTTATCTGACTTGCCCAAGGTTCCATGGCTAGTAAATAGAGCCAAGTCTCCTGTGAAGTGCCTTTATCCATTATACTATGACTTCTATGCATACAGAAGGCATGAGATAGGAGATCAGCTTCTTCTAATCCTAGTAATGTTGCTAGACTAGCTGTTTTGAGTAAATTCCTGATAGGTCTCACTATCATAAAATCAGAATGAAGAAAGCAGAAGTATACAAACCATAAAAGTAAGAAGTAGAAGGGAACCTTAGCTTTTTAGTGCACTGGTCCCCATACCTGGCTACACCTCAGAATTAACTGAGTAGCATTTAAAAATGCTATTTCCCTGTACCTGCTCCCAGAGATTTCTGATTCAGTAGGCTCAATGTAGAGTCTAGGGATCTGTACATTTTAAAAGGTTTCTTAAATGATTCTCATGATGTTTGGGAACCTCTGATAGTTCATTTCTTTGTTTTATGGACAAAAAACCTAAAAGCCAGAATGATGAAGATAGCGTAAGTGGTAAGACTTGGACTCAAAGGTGTTCTCTTGAATCTTAGCCCAGTGCTTTTCCTCTCTGTCTACTGCTTACCTATAACTTCTTATACATCTTTTGCCTGAGACACTTATAGGTACTTGCTAAGTATTACAATACTGAAAAAAAGGTAATAATAACAATTGTCCATATTTTTTCTCTATTATGAAAATCATTTGTATTTCAGTGGTATTTACATACTGTGCTCCTTTAGGCACTTTTTTAGTATCAATCAACTTTTCTACCTCACTTACATTTTTGTTGTTTGGCAGTAATTTGTCATAGTGTATTTGCTAAATCTCCTCAACATTGACTGCAGAGCTTTAAAATACTCCTTCAGAAGATGGTCCATAAATTGAATGTACTTTATAAGAGACTCTAGAAGGTGGAAAAAAATTAAATAATAGTTAAATGATAGGTTTTCTTGTAGTTGGGCACTTTACAGTCTGGTAACTGTCTGGGAGACTATATTGATTGTACTAATTGGTATTAGTTTGTTGATAAGAACCAAACCATATGTCTGGCCAGAAAGAGAAAACACAGTAGTTAGAAGGAGGCTAACAATTAAAATAGCTAGCATTTATAGAAATCTTAATATGTGCCAAGCACTGTGTTAAGTGCTTTGCAGACATTACTTCATTTAATCCTTTACAGTAATTCTTGGAGATAACTGCCCTGTGAGAGATTTTTTTTTTCAAGGTACAGTACACAGAAGAAGTACGCTAGATCTTTTCTATAAAAAGTATATACTATTATTATCTCTGTCTTATAGATTAAGAAACAAAAACTGAGAATGTTTTAAATAACTTGCCTGTAGTCATATATTTAGTAAGTGGCAGATCTAGGACTTGAACTCAGCCCTGACTCCAAAGTCCATTTTCCTGATTCACTATCATTGATGCAGTTTTTATTTAGCAAAAGTTATGGAGTTACTACACTGAGCTTGACATACTACTAAACCTTGAAAGGTCAGAAGTGATTGCATACTTTGCCCCTGAGGTTAGTAATCCAGAAGACAGTAGTTAGAGAGTGCTTATTGAAATTCCAACCGTATTCAAGATGTATGGAAGGCTGTTGGACTACTGTACTAATTTTCAGAGATGTCATTTTTTTTTTTTTTTGGCCAAAGGAACAACATGTTTTTCAACACAAATATATATATGATAAATGTGAATTGATTGCAATGATTGAAAAGAAGGTGATGGGCATTGAGACTCATACTTCTGCACTCCAACTTAAAGGAAGGTGAAAAGTTCCTAGATAGAAAAAGGAAATAATGTATAAAGATGTCCAGGGGGTACAGAGCCTATGTTAGGGAAATAAGGAGTAGAGGACTGTGATACAAAGAAGGAAGGAAAAAACTCTGAACCTTGGACCTATATGATAAATGTTAAGATTCTCTGTTTTGAGGTTGTGAAGCAGGACTATGAAAAAATAAGGGGAATAGATGAAGAAATTGTATTATGAGAGTTTAAAAAATATTACAAGATTTACCCTAAATAGAGAGAATGTTAGATCTTCTGGTGAAAAGTGTGGAAAAATAAGGGGATATTGTCTAGAACTAAAAGGTGAAAGAAAGCACTTTGCTTGCACTGTGTAGAAGAGATGGATTGTAGTTGTCAGGCTAGCCACAAATAGTTGTTGAAACTTCGATTAAAGTAATTAAAATTAAAAATTCAGTCCCTCAGTGACACTAGCCACGTTTCAAGTGCTCAATAGCCATACGTGGCTAACGCCAATCATTTTAGACAGAACAGTTCCATGATGGAAAAAAGCTTTATTAGACAGCACTGCAGTAGACTCACCATAGAGGTGTGCTGGCTTTTAGGGCATATGTTCAGGATTTGGCAGAGAGCCTTTTAAAATATATCAAAACCCTTGATAGTTACCCAGTTCAGATGAATCACGTAGGGATGACAGTGAAGACGAGAATGTGGAAACATCCTTATAGTCCTCAGGAAAAAACAAACATGTTGGGAATAATAGGTAAGGGTGTGTGTCTGTCACTTTTTTGTGTGGATTGAGATAGTGGAACACTGAAGGAAGACAGCAGAAGACAAATAATCTAGTTTTATCTTTGTTCTTCTCCCTTGCAAGGTAAGGGCTAAGCCTTTGATCTAGGCTGGATGCCCTGAGACTGGGTGTTGTTAGGACTTGCCCATGACTATGGCTGTGGAGTATAAGAGCCCACAGTGAGGATAGCGTTGGAAGCAAGGCACAGAACACAGTTTGATAAACTAAATGAGCAAAAGATGCCCAGATAAGAGCACATAGAGGATAGCCTGAAGTACAGAAGGAAGCAAAAGCTCCAGGGATGGTAAAAGCTTGTTGAAGTATAGAAGTCTTTGGGAGTTTCTGTGTGAAGCAAGAATTTTAAAGAGGAAACAGGCTTGCTGCTTGGGGCAGATTTTGTAATGCTTTTGGATCATAAAGAAAATGAGATCTCTTCAGTATTTTGGGGCAAGGAGAGTGATTTATTTTCTAACTGAAAAGGGTAGAACTAAAGTTGCCCTAAGGGAACTGAAGTCCCAGATCAATGAAGATTATAGGAGAGTATGTATTTGTTTACAAACAGATTCAAACATCCTAATATAGATGAATTTTGTCCCAGGGTATGGAGAGAATTTACAAAAGAGCAAACAGCCTTTATTTTTCTAGCAGGCACTGTAGAGAATGGGAAAGGTTCTGGAATATTTGAGATAGGTACATGATACTCTGATTTTCAGAGGGAGGAAAAGTGGGCTCCACAAACAATAAATGCATTTGTTTGACATTAGTCTCAGAAAAGATTAAAAGAATGGATTTTGAGTACCCAAGAGAGGTAGTAGTGGAGTCAGTATGGGCTCACATGCATAGCTGTGATAGATGGGCTCCTCAGATCCATGTCCTAGCTGTGCAGCCTTGGGCAGTTTGCTTCATCTCTCTATCTCAGTGGTCCCCAAGCTTTTGGCACCAGGGACTGGTTTCGTGGAAGACAGTTTTTCCATGGACTGGGGGGTATGGGGGGTGGGAGGGGTGGTGTGTGGATGGTTTCGGGATGATTCAAGTGCATTACATTTAATTGTGCACTTTATTTCTATTATTATTACATTGTAATATATAATGAAATAATTATACAACTCACCATAATGCTGACAGGAGGCGGAGCTCAGGCAGTAATGCGAGCAATGGGGAGGGGCTGTGAATACTGATGAAGCCTCACTCACTCTCCTGCCACTCATCTCCTGCTGTGCAGCCCGGTTCCTAACAGGCCACAGACCAGTACTGGTCTGTGGCCCAGGGGTTGGGGACCCCTGCTCTGTCTCATTTCTCATTTTTAAAATTAAAAATAATACTATTTATTGCATAGGGCTGTAATGAAAATTAAATGAATTAATACTTGTAAAGCATTTAGAACAAGACTTGGTATATACATGTTAAGTACATTGTTAGTGTTTGCTAGATAAGAGTACATTCTCTATTATCAAACTGTCAGCTCTGAGAAATTAAATAGATAATATGTCTGGATTTCAGCAAGTCTTCTGAAATTCAGATAAAATTCACATCACCATTTTAAAGTATACAATTGTGTGGCATTTAGTATACTTACAGTGTTGTGCAGCCAACACCTCTATCAAGATCTCCAACATTTTCATCATCCCAAAAAGAAACCCCATGCCCATTAAGCTATCACTCTCTATTTCCTCCTCACCCTACCCCCTGGCAAACACTCATCTACTTTTTGTCTCTATGGGTTTACTTATTCTAGCTATTTCATGTAAGTGAAATCATACATGTGATGTATGATTTCACTTACAGGACCTTCTGAGTCTGGCTTCTTTCACTTAGCATAATGTTTTTGATGTTCATCCACATTGTAGCATGTATAAGAACTTTATTCTTTCTTATGATTGAATAGTTTTCCATTATATGGATTACCACATTTTATTTTTCTATTCATCTGCCAATGGACACTTGGGTTGCTTCTACTTTTTGACTATTGTAAATAATGCAGCCGTGGACATGGGTATACAACTATCTCTTCAAGTCCTTGCTTTCAGTTCTTTTGGGTATATTCCCAGAAGTGAAATTGCTAGATCATATGGTAATTATATTTAAAATTTTTTGAAGAACCACCATATTGTTTTCCATAGCAGCTGCACCATTTTACATTCCCAGCAAAAAATGCATCAGGTATTCTAAGGGTTCTAGTTTCTCCCCACCGCCCCACCGCCCCTTTTTTTGGCTGTGCCATGTGGCCAAATATAAAAAAATTTTTTTAAATAAGTAAAAATTGGGTTGTTTATCTTTCTGTTGTTGAATTATGAGGCTTCATTATGTATTCTGGGGCCTAGAGCCTTATCAGACAAATAATTCACAAATATTTTCTCCTATTCCCTAGATTATCTTTTTACTTTCTTAATACTGTCCTTTCTTGAACAAAAAGGTTTTTATTTTTATGAAGTCCAGTTTATCTATTTTTTTCTTTTGTTGCTTGTGGTTTCATAGTTAAGAATCCACTGCCAAGTCAAAGTTTAAGAAGATTAACCCCTATGTTTTCTTCTAAGAGTTTTATAGTTTTAGCTCTTAATGGTCTTTGATCCAGTTTTAGGTAATTTTTATATATGGTATGAGGTAGGGGTCCAGCTTCATCCTTTTGCCTATGGATATCCAGTTGTCTCAGCACCATTTGTTGAAAAGACTATTTTTACCCCCATTAAATGGTTGTGGTGTCCTTATTGAAAATCAAGTGACAATAAATTATGAGTTTGTTTCTCAATTTTCAGTTCTGTTCCATTGATCTACAGGTCTACCATTATGCAAGCCCCACTGTGTGTTGATACTATTGTAAATGAGATTGTCTTCTTCATTTCCTTTTTGGATTGTTCATTACTGGTATATAGAAATATAACTGATTTTTGTGTGTTGATTTTGTATGCTGCAACTTTTCAGAGTTCATCAGCTCTAATAGTATTTTTTTGGATTCTTTAGGATTTTCTGTATATAAGATCATATAATTTACAAACAAACATAATTTTACTTCTTCCTTTCCAGTTTGGATGACTTTTATTTCTTTTCCTTGCTTAATTGCTCTGGTTAGGATGCCCAGTACAATGTTGAAATAGAAATAGTAAAAGCTGGCATACTTGTCTTGTTTCTGATACTGGGGGAAAGACTTCAGTCCTTCACCATTGAACTAGCTGTGGGTGTTTCATAAATGCTCCTATGTTATGTTGAGGAAGATCCCTTTTATTCCTAGTTTGTTGAGTGTTTTTTTTTTTTTGTCAAATGCCTTTCTCCATCAATTGAGATGATCATGGAGTTATTTTCACTTATTCTATCACTGTGGTATAGTACATTGATCGGTTTTCATATATTAAACCACTCTTGCATTCTCGCAGTCCCACTTTGTCATGACATATAATTCATAAGGGATATTGGTTTATAGTTTTGTGATCTTTTTGTCTGGCTTTGGTATCAGGATAATGCTAGCCTCATAAAATGAGTTAAAACTGTTGTGTCTTCTTCCACTTTCTCAGAAAAGTTTGAGAAGGATTGGTGTTAAATTTTTTAAAGTTAGGTAGAATTCATCAGTGAGGCCATCTTGTCCTGGGTTTCACTTTGTTGGGAGATTTTTGATTACTGATTCAATCTCTTTACTTGTTGTAGATGTGTTCAAATTTTCTAAAGAATTTCTTCTAGAGTCAGTTTTGGTAGTTTTTATAGGAATTTGGCCATATATCATCTCGGTTATTTTAATTTATGGGTATACAGTTCATACTTTGCTTACCATGTATAACATAACAGTTCCTTTAACAATGTCATATTATAAATTATATTATCAGTTTGCATAGACCTGAAATATTAATAAGAAGAGATCACATAGTTAAAAATTAAGTTTTAAAATGCGAAGGATTACTTCAGACAATATTACTCTGGAGCCATATTATTCATATTGGACCTCAAACCTCAGAATTGGTTTTATAATGGGTAGCTGTTCTGTGACTTGTTGTTCTCCTGGGTATGTAGCTGTTTATATTTCGTATTGGTCACAGATTGGTCACAGTCTCAGTTTACCATTGGCAGCTGTTTTGATTTGAAGCAGGTGGCCTGAAGAAGCAGCATCCATAAATTAAAACACTAACACTTTTTGTTTGTATTTTAAAATCTTTCTCAGAAATCTGAAGGCTTTTTAGTACAGAGGTGATTTCAAAGCTCGAATATTCTTTCAATTTTCACATAATCAATTTATATTAACCTGATTTTTATATAACAGTATTCTTTTCAGTTACATAAAATAACTGCTAACTTATTTTAATAACATAGAAATGAGCTAAAAAGACCCAAATTATATTTTCACATAGAACTTCTTACAAATAATTATTTAAATTCTGACCCAGATAGACGAATGGTTATTACATTTATTCTTTAATCATTTTAAAATGGGAAAAATTATTAACAATGGAATTCTCACCATCTAACTTTTTCACTTCTCTCTCTCTCTCTTTTTTTATCATTCATTGTGGCTTCGGACAGTCTCCAGGCAGCTGCATTTGTTAAACTACATTATAGTTAAGGTGAAAAGGAAATGGTCTTTTTTTTCATTGTTTGAAATACCCATACTAAAATGATACTACTCAAAGAAAAGCTAACTTCATAAATGTTTAAAGACTTACTTATGTCATAAGGAGCTTTTTATTTTTATATAAGACTTGTTTTCTACCTAGGTTAGTATATATATAAATGAAAAGTAATAGAATGTTCAAGTTAGGGGGAAATAAAAGATCATCTAGTCTGACTTTTCAGTGTTTGAATTACCTTGAACACATAACTAAATAGTACGCTAGCTTCTGCAAGGACCGATCCAATGATGACTAACTCAATCCGTCTGAAGATGATACATCTCATTGTTGAACAGCATTAACTAATTAAAAGCAAATACTTGTAGTGAAGCAAAGTCTGTCTCCTTGTGTTCCTTTTTGTTTTTTACCCATTGGCCCTAGATTTCTTAGGGGCTATAAAGAATAACGTAAACTGTCTTCCACGTGACAGTTTTGAAATACTTGAGGACAGCTTTTGGTACCCCTCTATTTCTCTCTTCATTCCCAGAGTTTCTCTACTAGATTAAAAACGTCTGATTCCTTCAGGCATTCTTCATGTGTCATAAAGTCCTTCTCTATCATTGAGAATGTCTTTCAGATGGCCTCTACCAGGGATACTGACCATGAATAGAATTCAGGGAATCCATGGATTTGGATATTGTATTAGTCAAGTTTCTCCAGAGAAATAGAACCAATAGGATATATATAGAGAGAGATAGGTAGATAGATAGATAGATAGATAGGTAGATAGATCGATCTATATATATATATGAGAGAGAGAGAAGAAAGAAAATAAGGAATTGGCTTAGCCAGTAATGGAAGCTGAGAAGTTGGCAAACTGGAGACTGAGGAGTTCTGTTCCAGTCTGAAGGTCTGAGAACCAGGAGAGGTGATGGTATAAATTATAGTCTGAAAGCTCGGCAGGCTCGAGACCTAAGAAGAGCCAGTGTTTCAGTCTGGGTCTGAATACCGGAAGAGACCAGCTCAGCAGTTAGGCAGGAAATTTCCTTTTACCTGGCCTTTTTGTTCTATTCAGATCTGCAACTGATTAAGGTCCACTCACATTAGGGAGGGTAATTTGCTTTATTCAGTATTTTATTTTACACTTATAAGAATATTATTCTGAAAAGGGTCCATAGGCTTTATCAGACTGAAAAGAAAGGGTCCATTCTTCAATAAGTGGTTAAAAACCTTTAGTCTATACTTTTTTAAAAGTGTAATTTTAAAAGTGAATACGTTTCATGTATGTGGCCCACTAATGGTAAGTAGAGAGGATTGTCACCTCCCTGCTTCTACATAACATAAACCAAGATCCCACTTATTTTGAGGAGCATCCAGATCATGCTAGTTAGAATTAGTCCATCTTTTGATTCAGCCTGTCCTGGTCTTTATAATTTCTGAATTGCTATTATTGTATTCTCTGTTCTGTGTTTCTGTCACCCACAAATATGATAAGCAAACCCTCTGTATCACAGATTGCCACACCTGCCTGCCCATCAGAATCAACTGAGGAACTGTAAAAAATAGACTCTGAGGTCCTACCTCACACTTATAAATACTGACTGTGCACCTAGTGATTATTCAGCACCCCTGGCACTTGTCTGTGGGTTCATATGTGGGAATACCGTTATTTTATATCATATATACTATTTATAACATTCATTAAAATATTATAGAAGTTAGAATTCTGCAGCGTCACAGTAGCTATGTCTCTCCAAGTTGACCTGCAGTACCGTTAGTTTCAAACAATTATTAATTTATATTATAGTGCTATGTTATAATTCATACTTCTCCATTTTGATCAAGCTTGTTTTGAGAAATGAACAGTCTACCTACCTCACATCTCTGATCTGCCATCTAACAATAATCTTCTCAAAAAAGGAAACTATCTTTCATTTTTCTAGTGACTTGATATAAACTTCTGATCCCTGCTTTTTCACCTGACTTCTTGTAACTCATTCCTTAAATCTTGTTTTTGAGCCATTGATATCAGCCTCACTATTTGGTTTGGGTTCCTTTAGAAATCAAGACTGAGGCAAGGATATGGAGTGGGTAGTTTATTTGGGAGTGGGAACGGAAGCGGGAGTAAGGAAGTAGGGAAGAGTAAGACCAGGAAGGAGGAAAAGCCCATGTAAGAATGCATTACTGGGGCTAGATTATGTTGGGATTTCCTGAAAAGTCTTCAGAATGCCAATCAGGTTTTTTTTGTTGTTGTTGTTGGTTTCTTATGTTTTTGTTTTTTTGGCTGCGACCCACAGCTTGTGGGATCATAGTTCCCCGACCAGGGATCAAACCCAGGCCCCCTTCAGTGGAAGTGTGGAGTCCTAACTAACCCCTGGACGGCCAGGGAATTCCCAGTCTTGTTTTTCATTAGTTGAGGGTTGCCCTCCCTCCTCAACCTGGGGGAGTTAACCTGCCCGTATTTCCAGGCTGTGCTTGCTCACAGGCTGAGTGGCCCACTGTAGTGCCATTGAAGGCCCTGAATGGGAAAATGGAAAGATGAGCTAATGCATGTTTAAAGTGACATTCTAGGGACTTCCCTGGTGGCGCAGTGGTTAAGAATTCGCCTCCCAATGCAGGGGACGCGGCTTCGATCCCTGGTCAGGGAACTAGATCCCACATGCATGCCGCAACTAAGACCCGGCACAACCAAAAATAAATAAATAAAATAAAATAAAATAAAGTGGCATTCTAGGGACTTCCCTGGCAGTCCAGTGGTTAAGACTCTGCGCTTCCACTGCAGGGGGCGTGGGTTCAATCCCTGCTGGGGGAACTAAGATCTCACATGCCAGACTTCCCTGGTAGCACAGTGGTTAAGAGTCCACCTGCCAATGCAGGGGACACGGGTTCAAGCCCTGGTCCGGGAAGATCCCACATGCCACGGAGCAGCTAAGCCCGTGCGCCACAACTACTGAGCCTGCGCTCTAGAGCCCGTGAGCCACAACTACTGAGCCCGCATGCCTAGAGCCGGTGCTCTGCAACAAGAGAAGCCACTGCAATAAGAAACCCGTGCACCACAACGAAGAGTAGCCCCTGCTGGCTGCAACTAGAGAAAGCCTGCGCACAGCAACAAAGACCCAACGCAGCCAAAAATAAATAAATAAAAAATGAATAAATTTATAAAAAAAAAAAAAGATCTCACATGCTGTGGGGCACAGCCGAAAAAATAAAAAAATAAAGTGGCATTCTGTTAATATGAGATGTCTTCCCAGGACAGTCCACATCACAGCTATGACCAAAAGTGGCATGAGGAGCTGTGACATGGGGTACCAGTGGTACCAGCTACACTCATCTTTTATATTTTATGGAATCTATTTTTTTCTTTCAAAAATCAATTATATTTGTTTGTTTCTAGAATTCTTCAGTTGTTAGAAATAACCTCATGTGCTAGTTCTCTCTGTATCCTTTGACTGTAATTCATCTTGACAGAGAAATTGGACTTCTGTACTGGGCTTTAGTTCCAGCATTACAATGTTTGTTCAAATCTTTTCATTCCCTGACACAGAAAAGTGGGACAATCTAGGAGTTAGAGTTTTGCTTTCTCTATTGGGGTTAAAATACTTTCTAAGTTCTAACAACAGGAAAGTCCCTTTTGCTCTCTCTTGTATTTTGCAAGTCATAGATAATTTTGAGGTTTGGTCTTTTTGAATCCACTGGTCAATTTAAATTTCTTTTCCTAGCTCTGTTAAAGTTCATCCCTCCCTTGAGTTTTCTGCTGTGGAATCACGGCTTTAGTTTCTGTGAAAACTTTGAAATGTTTTCTTAAATTTAAGGAGACACATATGACTATGGTCTAGACTTTCTCTTTATGGCATCACAAGCACTGTTTACATTTGTCCCTTGGTTGGTTAGCACTGGACCCTTATTGTCTGTCTTTGTGCAATACAAAGGCTTCTGTCATTTTTTTGCTCTCCCACCCCATTCTTTCTTCTTTTCTTTCTCTTATTCCTCTTTCCTTCCTCTTATTCCTCTTTCCTTCTTCCTCTAAAAGCTGTCTAATATTCTAATATGGTCTATTAGCATTCACATCCTGAACTATCCCTTTTGCTCTCATTTATTCCATTGTTTTGGGACTCTTATTCAGTGATTACAGCTAATCTGATAAACTATTTGGAGCTCAGATATTAGGAATGGTAGTTTGGGAGTGGTTATATAACACATTTGTCTTTTGTCAGGAACCTAGGATCCCTATTCCCCCCCCCCCCCGCCCCGCCTTTTTTCCTTATCTTTGAGACACTGGATCACAGGAAAGATCAACTGACTATTAACACAAGGCAAAGGTAATTTAGTTCTTTGGAGGGAGAAATATAAAAGTTTCGACTTGGGTGGTTTTAACATGAAGAACACGTACATGGCATTTTCTTCAGTACACATTTTAAATTTTTAAATTTAATTTTATGCCTAGTTAAAGAAAGGAAAGTTAAAAGGAAGGAAAGAGAAAGGAAAGCACTGAGAGTGGCACGGAGGAAAATATTTAAGGAAAAGAGAAGGTTAGGGAAAATCAGAGAGTGGCATTGTGGGATTATATTAAGTATGATAAAGTGAGTTCTGCATTTGTTAACCTCTGTGTGTGTGTGTTTCCTGGTATAGGAGATCTCACATAATAGTGTTCAGTAAATGGTTGTTAAATTAATTATGGTAAGGTAGTAACGATGTAATGATTGTTGTGTAGATGTAATGATCATGGTATGTACCTCAAATGTGAATGGTTCCTAACACCAGCACACCAGTGAAACTTGCATTCTTAGAAAAGCTATCACAGTAACTTATTTGTTGTTCACTTGCCTTTCGTTCATATTCATGCAGTTACAATATGTGCTGGATGACCTTCTGAGTATTCTAACAGCTTTATTTTAAAAATCAAGTAGTGAAATAAATGCCAAACCAGCACTTTCTCTGAATGTTTAGTAATTTGTGTGAGGGTGTTTGAAGGAGACTTTTCCAAAGTCTGCAAAAATTTCATGTCAAGAAGATGATGTTTTTGTAAACATTTCAGCAGGTCACAGTTTTCTTAGGCTCACCTTGATAGTTGGCTTTTATTTACTCACTTATCCATTCAATATTTATTTATTTGAGTGCCTTCCATGAACCATGTACTTTGTTAGTCACTGGGGATAAATAAGGAAGGAACCTTGCCATCAAAAAGTCTAGGAGAAGAGATGGAAATGTAAACAAATACCTGAATTTTAAAGTCAAAATAAAATTGAATGCTCTCAATGGATTTTTTTTTTAAATGAAATCTCTTCAGTAATAATAGCATTTGATATTATTGAATCCTTGGATTCATAAACTGAGTCACTGGTTGTTTAAAGTCAACATATTATTTTCAGATGCCAATTCTGATTTCTTTAATAAAGCTGAAAATTGTTTAAGAATCCAATAGCTTTGATTTCCTTAGGTAAATGTTAAGCTAACCATCCATCCCCGTATCTTCAGCATTTTCTACCAGAGAGAAGTATTGTTATTTTTATGCCTCTGTGTTTAAGTGATAGAGGTAATTTAATTGAAAACAGAATGGTGTAAGTTTAAGTGTCCCTTTTAGGGGATCAGAGGGGAGCAGGAGCCACCCATCTGATCACAGCTACCATATTGCTTTTAAACTTTTTTTTTAGCATAATAAAATAAATAAGTTTATAAATATGAAAATGGTCTATAAAATT
This sequence comes from Balaenoptera acutorostrata, assembly GCF_949987535.1. Taxonomy (NCBI): domain Eukaryota; kingdom Metazoa; phylum Chordata; class Mammalia; order Artiodactyla; family Balaenopteridae; genus Balaenoptera; species Balaenoptera acutorostrata. The sequence goes on along the minus strand of NC_080072.1, from coordinate 42,749,771 downwards.
GACTTAAAATTTTCTGCATATTCATTACTGTTTTCCATAGGAAGATAATAAATAACATTTTCTGCAATGTTCAATCAACTCGTGTTCAAATATTTTAGTAAGTAAAATGCACATAAAGCCTTAAAATCATTACTTTTCTTGGAAAACTCAAGCAGGTCCTGGAGATTTTAAAAGCTCCACTTAATTTTAGATGACTAAATGGTGTTTTGCTTTAGAAGTTAAAAAAGAAGAATTGTTATGAAAATAGTTTATTGCACACCAATAAAATCTGATTGGCTTATTTATTTTTATTTTTGAACAAGATAGAGTAATTGTGGAAACTTGTGTTTTAGGAACTTCCTGTTTAGATTGTGTTAAATAACATACAAACAAAGACACAGACAAAGTAATACGAGTTGTGAGATAGGACTTGACTCAGTTAGACAGGCAAAAACTTCAAAATGCATTTTTAGCATTAGAGGGATAGTTCACTTTCCTTGGATTATTTGTTCCTTTTTGAGTTGCATGGCTATTTATGGAAATTCAGTTTTATTTTTTCCTTGATAATTTGATCATTTAATTTGATAATCTAATTTTACTGGATAGTTTCCTTAACACTTTAGTTTCAGTGTTCACTATTCCTTAACTTTTTGTAAACAAGCACTTAAGTCAAGAGAACTCATTATTATTAACATCAATAATACTAATAAATAATGTTAACATTTATTGAGACAGTTTGTATAGTAGTACATAAGCTCCTCATGAGTATTATCTCACTTTAAATAACCTCTGAGTTATTATTATTATTACTATTTTATACATGGCATTATTTAAAAGAACTCTGCAGTTAGTCCTTTGGAAAACTGAACAATGTTCAGAATGTGAGCAGCCATACCCTTGATGTATCTTCTTTATACATATGGATTTTCGTATCTGACAGTATTACTGTTAAACTTGCTATTTCTAGACCTCCTCACCCTTAATTATGTCTGCTTAGACTTGAACTCTCTATATACCTTTTTTTTTTCACGTCTTTATTGGAGTATAATTGCTTTACAATGGTGTGTTAGTTTCTGCTGTATAACAGAGTTCTATATACCTTTCACTATGCACCCTCTCCCCTCCTTTACTGGCTCCCAAACAAGGACGCTGCAGTCTTGGAAAGACAATCCCTGTAATATTCTACCATTATCTATTGTGTATTTTGAGCTCAAGGCTGAGATTGAAATTTTTCTGAATGAGAGAACCACCTTCAACCATTATTATTAAAAACGGAATGACTTTGGAAATTTGCTTATGCTACGGAGTTGGTAATATTTCTTAACGAATTCAACCTAAAATTACGAGGAATAACAATGCTTAAATGCAAAATTTATACTGTGGTAAAAGTGATTTTGATGACAGTGAGTGTTGTTTGGATCACAAGTAATGTCAAGCTGCTTTACATGTTGTCAAAAGTTAAAAAAAAAAGTGGGATCTCCATTTCCACACACATTTGCAGCAGCTATATTTCCTAGATCAAAGTACGGTTTTAGCAGTGGTATTCAGAACTCAGTGTAAGTAAAGGATTTTCCATATTTCAAAATCCATTTAACTGCACAGTCAGGGAACTTCCAAGTAACCTTCAACTGGAATGGATTATCTGCAATGTAATGACATGCTAAAATGTAAATATCAGGAGAAGAATCTAATATAATTCTATAAATACCTTTCAAGTGATGAATATGCACAATTAAAATCATATACTTGTGGGCTGGTACCAATATTTGCCAGTCCCTATCTGTATGAAAAGACATTTTCAAAGGTGAAATATATAAAATCTCATTATAGATGAGCATTACAGGTAAACACTGATGTTGAGGATAGGGAATACCAACTTTGAGTCCCAATTAAATGAAATGCTCTCCTTGCAAACTAATTTTATTCTTCTCATGTGCAGATCTGCATTACAAAAACTTATACTCACTATTATTATATTTTGAATTTTTTCAACAAAAAACTGTAGAAAAATATGTTTGTCTCGTTATAGAAGTACCTACATAGTAGCTTTTTTTTTTTTTTTAAATTTTATAGCTACTTTATTTATTTATTTATTTATTTTTGGCTGTGTTGGGTCTTCGGTTCGTGCGAGGGCTTTCTCTGGTTACGGCAAGTGGGGGCCACTCTTCATCGCGGTGCGGGGACCGCTCTTCATCGCGGTGCGCGGGCCTCTCACTATCGTGGCCCCTCCCGTTGCGGGGCACAGGCTCCAGACGCGCAGGCTCAGTAGTTGTGGCTCACGGGCCCAGCCGCCCCGCGGCATGTGGGATCTTCCCAGACCAGGGCTCGAACCCGCGTCCCCTGCACTAGCAGGCAGATTCTCAACCACTGCGCCACCAGGGAAGCCCTACATAGTAGCTTTGATTTTGCTTTTTGGCTTACAAAGTCTAAAATATTTACTGTCTGGCCCTTTAAATAAAAAGTACCGACCCTGAGTTAAACAATTATTCGTTAAGTGATCCCATGATTATCCAAACACAAAGAAATAAATCTCTCTTGGTGAGCTTTCAACTATCAGTAGAGAAAATAATACTTCTATATGATTTCTGGAACAGACTTTAGATTACCCTTTAATGCAACTTCTTTATTTTGCAGTTAAGATTCCAAGGTTTAGTGGAAGCTAGTCATTGGTAGAACTGAAAATAACTAAGATATTCTGATTTTCTGTCTAGTATACTTTATTTATATCCAAGTGTTTTTGCTGGGTGCTAAGGATATTAAAGAAGAAATATGAAAAACAGTGCCTGTATCATCAAGGGACGTTACAATCTAGTTAGGTAGTGTATCAGCCAGGGTCCCAGCAAGAAACAAATGGCACACTAAAATGGAGTAACTGAGGATCATTTAGTAAAGGACTATTTATAAAAGTGTGAAGAGAGTTAGGGGAAATAACCCTTATTACCACCCAAGGCCTGAAGAGACAAGGGATATAACTGTAGGATCTGTAGACGAGGGTCCCCAACAGGAGCTGTAGCTTTTAGTGGAAGAACCCAGCCACTGCCAGCCTGTGCTGTTGAGGAAGGAGCTGATGATATCCCCACCTATAAATACCTCAACCTCATTCTCCTCTTGCCCTCTCCTTTCCTGCTGGTGCCTCCTGTAGTCCCCCATCAAAAGCCAGATGACAAACAACCTTTTGATGCAGTCCAAAATGGTCTGCTTCCTAAGCAAAAACTGCCATTTAAGAGAGTGGATCTGAAGGGACAAATGGAGACTATCCAGAATAGGGAGCAAGATTGTTCATACAGTCATGCATGGTAACATATTCTAAGTGTGAGCAATCTAGGCAACATGTATTTTAGACAATAGCATATAAACACATGAAATATTTTATGAGCATTTTTGTAGTACTTTATGTTTTTTGTAAAGTACATTCTTAATTTCATCTTCACAAGTTTAAGATAGTGCCTTCTTTTATATCCTGACATCTGGAACAAAAGTAGTTCAGCCCTTGTTTTTCTAATTTGGTAGCCCACTTCTTCCATTGCATAAAGTTGTTCTGTTCTCTAATAGAAGCAGATGTTTTTTTAAGTGGTTAAGAATTCAACTTCAGCAGGAGACCAAATACTAAAAGCCAGGAAGGCAAATAATGTATTGTAATTATTTATCATTTGAAAATTCATTACTTTCACATTTTTGTACACTGATCTTTGCTGTGAGATGAGACTTACATAGTAGAGATTCTTAGCATAATAATGAATTCTGAATATTCCAGTATAATATTGTCATTAAAATTCTGGATTTTGTAGGTAGAAAAACCAGTTTGAGTTCTTGCTCTACCACTCACCTGCCATGTAAACTTGGTCGAGTTAGATAGTCTCGCTCAGCCATGATTAAATGTAAAAATAAGGACAACAACAGGTCATATAGTAAGCTCTCGATAAATATTAGCTCTTATTGGTAGTATTAATAGGCTACATAACCAAAACTTCAAATTTATATAATGTGACAAGTGATATTTATAGGTGAATTCATTCTACAAGTATTTATTAAGCAACTAAGTACTAGGTACTCACTTTGCTAGATGCTGGGATGATCTTGTTCTCCTGGAGGCTAAAGGTGCATAATTTACATCTGATTTATATTAATAATTGGTGAATTAGTAAACTGCCTATACTGACATACATACTGCCAGCCTGAGAGTTTATTGAGCTGTCTTCATTAACCATCAGCATACTAAAAAGAGTAGGTTAGTTTATTTTGTAATAGTTTTGTGGTCAAAAATTAGCACAATTTTCCACTGTGCTAGACTCACTAATCTCAGCAAAATGCTAGGTTGGTGTGCATTTGTCCCCTAATGAGGGAGTAGCCATTAATTTGGGGGGGGGGGGAAGACTACTGAGTTAAGAATAGAACTATTTTTAAAATTTTACTAACATATTGATCATTGACAGACCTTAATATCTGGTTTCCTTTTCTTTGCCAGTTGGAGTAACTAATGGTGACTGTTATTTGTATAGCACTGTCGGAAGGTTTAATGTTTGGGAAAATAAATTGATAGCACACTGAAGAGTTAGTAGTTGCTCTCAGTTTTTAGACAGGGTCTCTAGAAATTATTTGAAACTTGCTTTTGAACTGTCAGTTTCTTTATGATCCATGTTACATTATAATAATAATTCAAATTAAATAATTCCCAGATTTTTATTATTTTATTCTATTTTATACATGGAAAATTAGTGTTTAGTGGTCTCTTACATGGTAAAATTTTTATTAAAATGTAGTGTTAAATTTATCTCTATATTTTAAATTTATTAAAAAGTCATTTTGCTTATGCAAAGCATAAAACTTTTAGTACATTTTGTTTCATTAGTTTAGGATACTGTGATGATCCTTGGGGAAATCTGATTTTTTTTAAAAAAATAGATCAGAGGTTCCATTTTTCATTTTCAGATCAAATCACTATGGGGCTAGTATCTTTGCTTAATTTTAATCTGTTACTATGACAAAACTTGTTTACTCAAATAAGTGTCAAACAGATACTGCCGGCAACTTGAATAGTTTCTACCTAATAAAAATCCCAAATGAAAAATGGTGAATTTAATTTTAAGTGGAAAAAAATAGTTTTGTTAGTATACATTGATCTTAAGTTTTTTTCTTGGTTAATTAAAATCTACTTTGATGCTTTTATGATAATTTCCTTTAATACCTCTATCTGCTAAATTTAATATTCAGTTCTAAAATAAAATCAGGTAAGGGCCTAGTAAATGTATCTCTGTTAAGTATTTAAAATTTTACCCATGAAAAGTTATATAAATAAGTGGTAAGAAAATATTCTTAAATATACCTGTGCTACTTTCCTATATAGTCCTTTTTGTATGAAATGCCCTTTATGTCTCAGAGATGTAGCCATCTGACAGAATAAGAGTTCTTTGTTTGTGGTCCTGAATCTTTACCATATTGGCAGTGGGCTAGTTCATATTGAATAATCTAAGCTCTGGTTGTTACTTTCTAAATGAACTTGCAGTTGCTACCTTCAAAAAGCTTTATTGTTTAAAGAATACCTCCATTGTAGCCTTCAAGTATTTCTTCTGTTTTAAGAGGTCAGCTACTTTGAGATTAAGAAATAGGAAGTAGAGAATAGGAACCAAGGAAAATAGGAAGGTTTAAGTCAGATGTAGAAAGTGGTAAGCAGATTTTTGTTGTTAGATTCCCCCCCATGGGTTTGGGTAGATAATCAGATGTAAGCTTGGTTGGTAGAATTATAAAATAAAAGGTAATCAGAAAAAGATGTTTTTATTTTCTTTGGAGGAGGCTTGCTCACTTAAAACCAAATAGTTCCTTTGTTTTACTTGACTATCTGCCTACAGGTAGATTTTTTTTTTTTAGTTGAGTGAGGTTAGACACAGAGGTAAAAAAGACAAAGAAAAAATCAGTTACTCTGGACCTTGTTTTCTTTAGTATCTGTGAAATGAGAAGATTGGAATTAACTTCTAAATTCCCCTAAGCTCAAATATACTCTGAATATTTCTAACAGGAGAGTAACATGATAACACGGCTTTGAAGATGTATAAAGTAGATAAAATTGATTGGAGGCTGTTGAAAGTGATCAAGGCTTGATATGATAAAAATGTGAAAATATGGTGGTGATAGAAAATCAGAAACATCTAGATCAAAATAGATTGATACGGGGAAGAAGAAGAGGGATTTAAAAATGAGTCATTTATTCATTCAACAAATTATTTATAAAAACTGATCTCACAGGTTGAATGTAATAATATATATAAAGCTCCCAAAAGAGTACCTAATGTAGTAAACACACTTTTGTTGCCTGTGGTTTGCTAGACTTGAAGTTGCCTCCCCCTTTGAACTAGGTTTTATTTTGCTTTAGTTGCAATGAGGTAGGAATTTGAGGACACTAAAAGACTGAGACTGATTAAAGGTCACCATTTGTTCTCTTTCAAATGACCCAAGCAATATTTAGTTATTACCTACAGTGATTTCCACCCTCTGTCCAAATGGGTTGGACATGTTTGAAGATGGGAAACTTCCAGCTGGAATGGTCCTGGGCTCATAGCTGGCTCTGATAGTTCTAATGATCAAAGGCAGGGTAGAGTAGGCAGACTGCTGAGGGGTATCAAAGCCTGGAGCTGAGCCCTTGGAAGGAATTTCCAAATTTTTCCTACAGCAGTATTCTAACCCACTTCAAGTACTCCTCTTGGGGCAGAGATCACAAATTGTTGATGAAATATACTCTCTGCCCATGGTGAAATACCATTAGGACTCTCCATTGTGTTATTTGGAATACAAAGCTCGTGTCTATGTAAACGCATGAGAGTCATAAATATCAGAAGAGCCAAGGAGGAGGATTCCTAAACAAAGGGACTTCCAGCAGAGAATTTGCATGTTATTTTATTTGCCCTCCATATATATATGTAGTTATTTTACCAGTAAGACTGGTGTCTTTGGTTAGTTCACCATTCGTAAGTCTAAACTATAATCTATCTGTTCTCAGATAAATTATAAAGGGCAATCAGAGAAAAAATATATGTTGTATTTGCTTTGTTAGGCAGAGGGTATGCCTGCCTAGGACCAGCTAGTCCCTTTGTTTTACTTGAATGTCTGTGCAATTTATGGATCTTTTAGTTGTGTGAACTGTATAGAGTTGATTGGGGCAGGGGCGTGGGTAAGCAACCCAGCTTCCTCTGTTTGAGCCATAAGTAGGTGAGAAACAGTATAGTATAGTGTTTTTGAGAACCTGGACTCTGGCATCAGTCTGCCTGAGTTACTGTATGTATAGATGGAGATGGCTTTAGATATGGTCATAAAACCAGCATTTTAGGTTGATCTCAGGTCTCCCCTGAGAGAAGGCCATTGTGATCCAGTTTTCTTTCCAGATTGGAGTCAAGTTTGTAGCATTTTCCTGTGCTTGAGGTGAGGAACCTTTTTTTTCTCTTTTGGTCTTGTTCATAAACTGTGCTTAGAATTCTAGAACATTTATTAGGAAGTTCCTCATGCAATCCTGAATTGTTCACATGTTTTAGTAAGGTCTTTTAAATAGTAGCTATTATTAATTTAATCTTTTGCTTAAATTATATTTTAACTTAAAAGGAAAACATTATTCACAGTAGGAGGAAAACTGAAGTTATAGGCTTACAATCCCTTTTTTTTTTCAGTTATTTTTGGCACATTCTCCCCAGAATATGTATCTCTTGGTGGGAATGCAGAGTCCATGTCTGGGATGGAGATAAAATTCTGCTTAACCATAGGCTAGAGAAACCAGTTGAGGCATGTGCCAACTCATATATCTGGAAGGACACAGGAGGTCTAGAAGAGAAGCAGGTAGGTAAAAACTTGAAAACATCTGGAGTGAATAAGAGATTAAGAATACTGGTAAAATAGAGGCTATTTCATAGTATATTTAGAAAATGGTTCTCTGTGCTTGAATTCCCTTAGCACAACTAATTAGACCACAGTGTGTGGAACTGTTTTATTTATTTATTTATGTATTGATTGATTGATTGATGTGTTGGGTCTTCGTTTCTGTGCGAGGGCTTTCTCTAGTTGCGGCAAGTGGGGGCCATTCTTAATCGCGGCGCGCGGGCCTCTCACTATCGCGGCCTCTCTTGTTGCAGAGCACAGGCTCCAGACGCGCAGGCTCAGTAATTGTGGCTCACGGGCCCAGTTGGTCCGAGGCATGTGGGATCTTCCCAGACCAGGGCTCTAACCCGTGTCCCCTGCATTGGCAGGCAGATTCTCAACCACTGCGCCACTAGGGGAGCCCTGTGGAACTGTTTTAAAAGGATTCTGAAAGGTTTAAAAAAAAAAAAAAAAAAAATGTAGGTGTTTTACTCAATTTCAGAACATCAAATGATAAAAACAAAAGTCTCATAAGATCAATAGGATATAGAGGTTTAAGTAGTTGGTACTTTTAGAGGTTAAATCTCTACCTTTTTCAAATAATCTATGACTTTTAACATTTTTCTCACTCAACCTATGTCTGTCCCATGTCCCTTTAAATATTGTTGTTTCTGGTTTTGTACTCTTGAGAGAAAAATAACCCAAACTTACTTATATGTACATTTCAACTGCTACTTTATAAAATCTGAATTATCAGTACGGCTTTAGAAAAACCTTTGTTGGAATTGCCTGGCATGTTCAAGGACCAGCAAATAAACTAGTAGAGCTAAGAGAGAATTGTAGGAGAAGAATTGGAAACAAAAAGTAAACATCACTCTTGAGGAATTTTGCTGTAAGTGGGGAGCAAAGAACTGGGATAGAGACTGAGTGTTAAGTAAGATCATGAGAAAGTATGTGTGTGTGAGAGGTGAGGAATTGTGGCATGTTTATAGTCTAATGGGAATGACTTAGTAGAGAGAGAAAATGATGATGTAGCAGACGGGGAGAGAACTGCTTGTGAAATATTCTCAGGTAGGTACCAGCAGATTGGATCTAGTGCATTTATGGAAAAGTAAGCCATTGACTAGAGCTCAGGAAGTTCATCTGTAGTAACAATGAAATGCAGGAAATATGGGATTGGAGGGTAATTTGATGATTTGATGATCCTTTTTTATTTATCATTTTTGGAAAGAAAGGTCTCATTAAAAGCTTTAATTATCCTTCAAGCATAGTAGTAGAAAGGGAATAAAATTGTAGGGAGATAAATCTGAGTTCAAATTCTAGCTCTGCAGTTTCCTAGCTGACACCTGACAGAACTTGGTTAACAATGTCCCTGTATTATTTAGGAGTGCAAAAAAGAAATAGAATTCACTCCAAGGTGGTTCAAATAAAAAGATTTTAATGAAGAATCTACTTTGAGAGAATGTGCGCGGTTAAGATGATGGACAAGGGGTGGTTAGGCAACAAGAGACTAGTAACTATGGAAAGCTGTTACCTCACCTGAGGCTGATGGAACAAGGGTGGAAATGGTGTGTTCAGAGTCACAGCTGAAGTTATGAAGGGAAGACCATCTGGTTAAGACCTGTAGTCATGGAGGCAGCAGAGAAGAAATAATCACCTCTCTCTCCTCCCAAACTCCGGTTTCCTGCTGTCATCTCCCAGCCTAAGTGGAAACCAGCTGCATGGGAGCTCGGGAGATGCAGTGTAGGGCCCAGCCTCCCCAGGGTGGGGAGGAGGGCAAAGAAGGGATCTGGGAGGCAAATACAGAATAATTAGTATAATCGCTAAGCCTCAACTTCCCCATATGTAAATGAGGTTACTTGCAAAATCGTTGTGATTTTACATGGCTGCCAAGCACCTGCCATATTGCTAGCACATAGTAGTGTTGATAATAACAGTAGTAAATGACAATTATTATAAGATGGTATAGAATAATGACTAAGAATCCTTAAAGTTTTGGAATGAGGCAGATCTGAATTTAATTTCTGTCTCTGCCACTTACTAATCATGTGACTCTGGGCAGGTTACTTCACCTTTTTAGTCTCTGTTGTGTCAATTGTAAAATGAGGAAATAAGGCTTACCACAAAGAATTCTAGTAAAGATTAAAGAAGACATTAGGTATTAGGCATCTAACATAGTGCTGGGGCATAGCTTACAGTCTAAGTCACCACGACTGTAATCAGATATTTTGATTGATTAGTAATAATAGTAAATGAGATTAGTTTCCAACCCCCCTCCCCTCACACACACCTTTTTTTCCCTGCTTGTCAGTTTTTCTGACTGGGGCCCTTATTTGTCAAGGTTTCTATCTTAGAAAGTACAGTTTTAGTTTAGCTTTTTGGCGGTCCATTTATTTTATGTTTTTGGTTTATGTTCAATAAACACAGAGTTAAGTGGGCCTAAGTTGGAAGGCATAGAAATAGAAAAAGTTGGAGATACTGAAATTCAGTCAATTTCATTAGCCTAGACTTATACATGAAGCTCAAGCAAAATGTCAACAAGAAACTTGAGAATAAAGGATGTTGTAACGTTAATTCACAGCTGTACCATAATAGACAATCTTTCAAATTTCACATAAATATCACAGTTCTGTGAGCTTGACTTGAGGACACATATATACTTTTCTTTTTGGCTACATAGGGAACAATGAAATAAAACCTCATTGACGTAATTGAACCTGATAACATCTCCTGGCTGTGCTGCTGCTGTTTCTCTGTGGTGCTGGTGGTTTTGTAGAGCTCTGTAAAGCATGTTGGACTTATAAACATATTCAAATAGAAACTTTTATCAGGATTCAACTTCTTAATCACAAAGAAAAGCTGAATTTATATAAAGGCACAGTCTTGGGTTTACTTTATCAAATCAACTAAAAGAATTTTTTAAATAGTATGCACCTCATATGTTACTTAACTTATGAGAAAATGCTGTTTTAAAAATTATTTTTGAACAGATAACTATAGTGTGTGAAAATATGTACTAATTTCTGATACTGTACTGTATTTGAGTTTAGATGGAAACAGACAAATGTAATATTGGAAGCTCCTAAAAACAGCAATTAAAATTTCATACTTTCATTAAATGATGTCTTATAGTATAATAGAACCATGTTTTGAGAACATACCATAGCCACTAAAACTTCCTTTTTTTACTCAAAATCTAGCAGTATTTGAATTATTTATTCTTATATTTAAATTATTTATAGGATCTACTTTGGTATTGAGATTGAAGTTTAGATGCCTAAGGTTTTGCTGACTTGGGAACAGTTTATATACAGAGAATATACTGTCTACTTGGAAGTAAAATTTTAAAAGAGCTACATATTATATATTATATAGGAGGAATGAATGCTTCTACCAATGTTTCTTAAACTTTTAATATCCATGCACCATCCACTATGTATTCAGTATGTGTGGCAGGCACCTACCAATATTAGATAAATGTATTAAAATGATTCATAATTTTTAAAAACTAAAATAAGTACATTATCAGTGAACATTGTTTGCAATATTAAAGGTGTTTCTGTTTCAGCTCACTGATGAGTAAATAGGTTGTGCGTTGTAGATTCAGCACATATATCCAACCAGATTCTTTTCTCTATTTCTCTTAAATTAGAAAAATTCAAGCAAAATTATAATTTACAGTGGAAAGCAGCAAGTGGTTTTTTTGGTTGTTGTTTCTGAATACTCAAATTCAACATGGACTCTCGAATCATAAAGAGATTTCTCACTGAAGATTACTTTCGAGGCTGTGTCACTTGCTAAGTTAAGGGTCATTGTCATGCTTAAAAACTTGAGAAATAGAAGTTCTCTGCATTTTATTGACTACTTCTATTTGCTATTTATAGTTTTTATTTGCACTCCATTTTCCCACAGCACACTGAAAAGATGTACTTTCTGTGGCCAAAAATTGAGTGCATTTACACTTATGCTATTCCTTTAACACTGAATCGTGCCCAGCATATGTGTTTTAACCACCAGCTGTTTTCTGTGAATAAAGCAGTGGTAGATCTGCAGTTAAGAGATAGTCTAGGGACTTCCCTGGTGGCACAGTGGTTAAGAATCTGCCTGCCAATGCGGGGGACACGGGTTCGGGTTCGAGCCCTGGCCCGGGAGGATCCCACATGCTGCGGAGCGGCTAAGCCCCTGCACCACAACTGCTGAGCAACCCCCGCTCCCCACAACTAGAGAAGAGCCCGCGCACAGCAACGAAGACCCAATGCAGCCAAAAATAAATAAATAAAAATAAATTTATTAAAAAAAAAAGATATTCTAATTGTTTAGCGAGGCTCTTCCTTGCTGTACAGATTCTCTCAGAACTGATTCCAGCACATGTTTTCAAGTCTCTATCATAGTTTACAAAATAATCACTAAATAGGAAAAAAAAATCATATTTTGTAGTATGGGTTTTTCAGTGATAAACACATAAAAAAGTTGGCTGCCGTCTTTTGCTGTGTGTATTGCACATAAACCAAGAGCTGATTTGGATTCATCACATGAGTGCATTTACCTACCAGTAAAGTAAAATATCTGCTGTGTACAAATATGACAGTAATTACTCTTTTACCTTATATGCCTTTTCAGTTCTGTGATGTCCCAAGGTGTCACATAGTAAATACATTTTGGAAATTTTTTGGTCCGTTCTCTCTTCCAGCATAATGTTTATCATCTGTGTGGCTAGTTTTACAAGTCTCTCGGCAACAGTTTATCTTTTTTATACGCTTTTCCTATGAGGAGCACAGAATCTGAATGGTGCCTCTAGTTTATGTCACTTCTGTTTTAGGAACAAAAATCTTCAGTTTCATATAAGAAAGCATTATGTTATTGTTCTAGAAAAGTTCTACTGGTTTACCAAAAAATCTTCACATTTTGTTTGAATGTCATAAAAGTTTCAAAGTGGACAACATTCAGAAGAATATAAGGTGAATGAATTGCGAGTCTAAAAAAAAATCCAGTTTTTAGATAGTCACTGTTGTATGACTTAGTAATATTTTTTTTATGGGTCTGTGTGGTATTATCACACCCACAGATTTGTAGTCAGATTGCATTAGAGTCTTGTTCTTGATTCAGGCTTAGCATTTATTCTGAGTTTTGTTACTATTTTTATTAGTACCTTAAGCTTTAGGAAACCAATTTTGAGCCATTTATTTTTTGGATTGGAGATATAATGTAACAATGCAAAAAATGCAAATTCAATAGATATAAACAATAATATTCAAATGACACGAAAATACTTTACCTAGGATGATTTGTAGTCATGCAGAATAATGCAGGCCTTAGGGCACCTGCCTCGCTTTTCAATATGTATGGTTGGGAATTCCCTGGTGGTCCGGTGGTTAGGACTCTGTGCTTCCACTGCAGGGAGCATGGGTTCGATCTCTGGTCAGGGAACTAAGATGCAACAAGCTGCTTGGCCAAAAGTTTTTTAAAAAAATAAAAGATAAAAACAAAATATAATGGTTAAGATGATGATATTTCTGTGGAAATCAGAATTAATCTTGCAGTTCACAATGTTGAAATATATGTAAACTAAATTGGTTCTTCCCCCCCCCAAATATTCCAGACCCCTGAGGAACAACTAGTGATTCACAGATTTGATTAATAATGGCTAATACTCTATTACTGTTTCTTAGTTTAAAATTTTATCTATGTGCTAATATTATAGAGGTATTGAGCAATATTTTCATTAAGGATTTTGCTGCTTCGGAAATCGCGCACTCTACCCTTTATCATTAGTTCTACTGTCCGGGATCATTCCTATCAAGTAGAAACAAGCTCTAGAACCTACCATTTTAACAACAAAAGTATTATTCCCACATTCTTTTCTGGCTATTGCTCCATTTCATTCTTGCCATGTATAGCACAATTCCTCAAGAGTTTACTCTAGTCACTGTCTCTACTTCTTTACCAGTTTAGACACTAAGGACAAAAAACACTATCGACCCAAAATTATCTTTGAACATTACCAGTAAATTTGAAGTTCCCTGTATGCCACTCCCAGATCCAGTTTTCTTCTCCCTTAGAGATGATAACCATCCTGAATTTCTTCATAGTTTCCTGTATGTTTATATTTCTAAAAAGTATATTTCAATGAATATTTTATTTTATATTGCATGTAATTATACTGTATGTATCCTCCTGTGACTTTTCTCATTCAATATTATGTTTTTAAGATTCATTCATATAGGTTGTAGCTATCCTTCATTCATTTTCACTATTGTATTCCACTGCATGAATGTACCAAAATTTCCCCATTCTGTTATTGATGGACATTTGGGTCATTTTTAGTTTTCTTGCTGCCCCAAACAGTGCAGCTCTGTTCATCCATGTTGTCTCCTGGCATCAAACTATATAGAAAAGGATCAAGCTTTGGGGTTTTTGCCCCAATCTGCTTTTGTAAAATATACTAAAATCAACTCAGCAACATCAAATTGATATAAAAATTTCTAAACATTTACTCTTCATTTCTGTACTTTCTTATTGTGGACCACACCTTGAATAACACTGCTGTAAGATGTACCTAGCTGCAGCTGTATAATTCCTGGATCATACATCTTCTATTACTTATGCAGAAAATTCTGTTTTCTCAAAATCACTAATATTCTAGTTGTCCAATTTACACAGAAGGCAGTCTACCAGTGATTTGTGGCTTTCACTGTATCTCTTTTCAGTTCCTAATATGCAGGGGATTTGAGACTAAGACCTGCTGCTTTTTGGCAAATGTATTTTTGATCGCAGAGAAAGTGACTATAAATAAGGTTGATCTACTGCTTAAGAGTTTATTCAAAGCCAGAGTAGCAAGTGGGAGGCAAGGAAGACTCAGTGTTAAGAAACCCTCCTAATGAAAGTATGCTGGCGTTAGCAAGAAATCAACTTCTACTCAGACTAATGACTAGGAGAAATGAGGTGTAGGTATGTCACCGTTTGATGGTATCATTGTAGAAGAAATGTGGAGGTATGGATTGGATGATAGTATGTTAGGCAAGTATGCAGACTGAGACGCAAATCTCATAGGTAATCTTTAGTGATCCATCCTGTGGTTCTGTTTTCACTCCTGTTCATTCTGTACTTTTTAAAGTGAACTTAAGAAAACATCAGATTTACAAATGTCATGATGATGGGAAGAATGGTGAATAGGCTAGTCGACATTCCACTCTCCAAAGAAACTTGGACAGGCTGAAATCAGGACTGAAGTAAAGTACTGCAGTTGGGACTAAAAAGCCAGTTGTGTAAGAATAGCATGCAGAAAATGGAGAGTGTATATCAAGTATAAAAGAAATTTAGGGATTTTAGGTTATTTTAATCTTAATGTGAATGTTCTTAAGAAGTTATTAATGTCTTAAACTGCATTAATTAATATCTCTAGAATCTAGAGTTTATGCTGGTTAAATCACAACCTGAAATAATTATATGAGGACCACACTTAGGGCCATATAAAATAATGCGTAAATTTGATGCGTCTACTAATGTATATTATGTACTTTGCATGTAGCTGTACCATAGCCATTTTGCAGGTACTGGTCCATGAATTTTGTAAGTGGTCTGGATTTTCTTTGGGAAGAGATAGGTTTCTCTTTACTGGCAAGAGATGACCTTCTGCAAGGATGGTGATAATGACAATTGACGATTTTTAAAAGGGGTCAGCAAGCTATAGCCCACTGACCAAATCCTGCCAGGAACATGTTTTTGTATGGCCACTGAGCTAAGAATGTTTTTTTGTTTTGTTTTGTTTTGCATGTTAAAGGGTTGTAAAACAAAAACAAAAACCAAAGAATATGCCATGGAGACCTTACGTGCCTTGCAAAGCCTAAAATATTTACTATTTGTACCTTTACAGAAAAAAAATCTGCCAACTCCTATTTAAATATCGGACCAATGAAAGAGTAGATAACATTTTATGATCTTTTGCAATCAGGATCCTTACGACCAAGGACAAGAAACAACACAAATATTTCAGTACATAGAAATTGTGATTGTGTTACAAATTAACTAGGCTTATGTTCGATACTAGGGTTCAAAGCCATGTAGAAAATCACAATTATAATCAATTATTTAGGCAAAAGGAGGAGACCTATTTATTACTTAAGTAAAACTTAAAAGAAATTTAGGATTAATGGTAGGTAGCAGTTATAGCTTGCCAAATTTAAGCTAATTTTATCTCCTAGAGCAGTGACTATTAGATGGGGAAGTAGCCACATGGCCTGCTAGGAAGAGAAGTGCAGGAAAAAACTAGTCTGGTACTAAGAAGTTACCATTGAGAATCTATAAAGGAGAAAAACAGGATCAAAAGGGTTGTGTGTAGCTTTTTATAAATCCATTCCTTTATGCTTAATCTAAACCAAGGGCAAGCTTTTTAAAGTGCTTTTTGACAGAAGTGCCTTATTGGTAAGGAAATAGCACCACCTACTGACACTGGTTTAAAATGACAAATTATGAGCCTTTGGAGAGGGTAGGGAGGGGGAAGAATGGTGATTTGTCATTTTTCTTGTATTTTTAGTGAATGGATGTGCTTCTGGATTTATATTTTCAGTTCTGTGGTAATAGATATTTTGAACCTATATTTTGAATATAGATTAGTTTAGTGACTTTATCCTGACTCTTCTTTTGATTTCTCAATCACAGATTGTGTAATTAATAAAATATTCCATCTAGAGATAATTTTTATTCTAATCTTCCCAATTCCTCTCCCAAACTTTAAGCTATTTTAGGTATCTGTAATTGAATATGCTCCATTTTGTCTTTACATATATTTATTTATTTCTGGTTTGTAACTAAGTGAATTCTTTTTTTTTTTTTTCCAGATGATTCTTTGGGATTGGGACTTAAAGCAGTGGTATAAACCTCACTATCAGGTAAATATAAGTGATATCACTAATAATATTTGTAATCAAATTTTTGACATAGAAATCTTCTAAATGTAACTTTAATTTATATGCTGTAAGATTTTTCTTTAGCTGAACTAAAATAACCAGAACTTCATTTAGGTAGTTTTTAAAAAATATATTTTAATTGTAAGGGAAAAGAAAATATGAAACCAAACTTATATAAATAGTTATTTTTAAAATGTTGCTAATATAATCTGGGCTCATCTATATTAAATATGAGGCTCTTTTCCCCCCAGTTCACTCCACCTAGAGTTATTGGTAAATGTACAGAAAATTGCACAGCTCAATGAATTTTCAAAAATTAATCATCCCATATAACTAGTACCCATAACAAGAAATAGAACATTACCAGCATCCCACAAGCCTCACTTGTGTGCCATTCTAGTCATTACCTGTGTTTCCAAAGAAAATCCCTATCCAGACTTCTAGCATTAGTTTTCTTTATTTATGAACTTTATATATATGGAATCATAAAAAATGTACTTTTTAAAGATTTTTTGATCACTTTATGTTGTTATCAGTAGAATTAAAAATAGAAGTATAGGAGAAAAAAGGAAAATCATTCAAACATCAAAGAATAACTATGTTAACTTTGTTAACTTTTGATATATATGTTTATAGATCTTTTCCTAGTTTTCCATTGTATTGAAACGTATGGTTTATATAATTCTAGTCTACAAAGATTGTAATATTATGTTTCATATGCTGTTTTGAAACCTGATGTTTTTCACACTAATAGATAAACATTAATAAAAATCAAATCTTTGTCATTTGTATTTACAGACATATTAGTTCTATTGTCCCAACATAAAATTTTGAAAAATGAACACCCCTTTGAGTGGTTGATTCTTATTTTTAAACTTTAAATGGAATAGCCACAACAGCCCATTAAGAAAAAAATATTCTCTGGTGTAACTGTTACAGTCAGATGATGTGAGAAAGACCACATCTGACCTAAAAGGGGCTGGGGTTTCTTGACCTAAATAGTGGCCTTTTTCATCAGTCATATTCACCAAGATCCTCAGTTTCCAATTAAAAGAGTATCTAAATTATTGGTAAAATCTAAAGATAAGTAAGCAGTACTGGTTGAGAGCATGGGCTTGTGGTCACACAGACTTTTATTTCTTTTATTTCTCTCTTCTCCTACCCCTCTTTCTCTCCCTAATAATCCTTTTTTTAAAATCAAAGTATAGGGAATTTCCTGGTGGTCCAGTGGTTTGGACTTAGCACTTTCACTGCCATGGGCCTGGGTTTGATCCCTGGTCAGGGAACTAAGATCCTGCAAGCTGCGCTGAATGGCCAAAAAAAAAAAAAATTGAAGTGTAACGCTCATATATAAAAGTGTACAAGTCATAACTGTATAATTTGATGAATTTTCTCAGAGTCAATATATACATGTGACCATTTTTCAGATGAAGAATTCAGCACCCCAAAAGCCCCCTATGCTCCCCGCCTAGTCATCAACTTCTCCCAAGTGTCCTTTCAATCCTGATTTCGGTCATCACAACTTAGTTTTTCTTGTCTTTTTCTGAATTGTATATAAATGGAATTACTCATATGTATTTTCTGTCTTGCTTCTTTCAAAATTTATCTGTGAGATTAATTCATGTTATTATACATAGTAGTAATTCATCCATTCTCATTCTATTTAGTGTTTCATTGAATGAATATACAGTTAATTGATCCATTCTATAGCAGATTGACATTTGTTTTATTTTTCAGTTTTTTGTCTATTGCAAGTTATGCTGCTGAAACATTGTTGATGTCTTTTGTTGGATATATACATTTGAGTGCATTGCTGGGTCATAGGGTATACATGTGTATGTTCAGTTTTAGTAGGAAGCACCAGATAATTTTCCAAAGAGTTTGTATCACTTTTACCCAACCATCAGCAGTATATGGATGTTTCAGTTGCTCTGCATCTTTGCCAACACTTGGTAGTGTCTGTTTTAAATCATTCTGGTAGCTGTTGAAGAGTATCCATTGTGGTTTTAGTATTTGTATTTCATTGATGGCTCATCAAGCTGAGAATCTTTTTATGTTAATTTGCTACTCAGATATCCTCTGGTAAAGATCTTTTCCCCATTTTTTCTGCTGATTATCTACCTTTTACTTAGTGATCAGTAGGAGTTCTTTATGTATTTTGGACATGAATATATATATTCATAAAAAAAATCTTCTCCCTGTCTTGGCTTATCATGGTGTCTTATTAAAAGTACTCCGGGCTTCCCTGGTGGCGCAGTGGTTGAGAATCTGCCTGCCAATGCAGGGGACACGGGTTCGAGCCCTGGTCTGGGAAGATCCCACATGCCGTGGAGCGACTCGGCCCGTGAGCCACAATTGCTGAGCCTGCGCGTCTGGAGCCTGTGCTCCGCAACGGGAGAGGCTGTGACAGTGAGAGGCCCGCGCACCGCGATGAAGAGTGGCCCCCGCTTGCCGCAACTAGAGAAAGCCCTCGCACAGCAACGAAGACCCAACACAACCATAAATTAATTAATTAATTAATTAATTAATAAAAAAAGTACTCCATCAATCACTTCCTTTTATGCCAACTTATCAATCATTTCCTTTTTGTCTAGTGATTTTTTTGTGTGTGTCCTATTTAAGAACACTTTGTCTACCTCCTGGGTTGTGTCTACCCTCTGGGTTGTGTCTACCCTCTTCTGTTACCTCCTAGCAGTTTTATGGTTTTACTTCTCATCTTTAGATCTGTAATGCATCTAGAATTGATTTTTCTGTATGGTGTGATTTATAGATCAAGACACATTTTTTTCCCATATGGTTATCCAATTGACCCAGTTCCAGTTGTTGAACAAAATACACATTCTTTCTTCTTTGCACTGTATTATAACCTTTGTCATATATCAAGTGACCATATGTAGATTTGTTTCAGGACTTTCTCTTCTGGTCTGTTTGTCAATTTGTCTCTCCTAAAACACTGATACCACACTCATTACTTTAATTACTGTAACTTTATAATAAGTCTTGATATCTGATAGTAAGTTCTCCAGCTTTGTTCTTCTTCAAAGTTATCTTGACTATTCTTTAATAAACTTGAAAATTTCCACACACAAAAATAATACTGCTAGGATTTTGATTGAGACTATATTGACTCTATAAATCAGTATGAGAAGAATTTACATCTCATAATACTGAGGCTTTCAATCCATGAAAATGGTATAGTCCTTTGCTGATCTGTGTCATCTTTATCTTAATAATGTTTTTAGTATAGGGGTCATGCATACTTTGTTAGATTTATTCCTAGATATTTAATTTTTAAAATTGCAAAACATATTGTAAAAGGTGTCAATTTTTAGAAGTTCCATGTTTTTAATAGTTTGTGCTGCCTCATAGAAGTTCAGTTGATTTTTATATATTGATTCTTGTATCCAGTGTCCTTGCTAAATTTACTTATTAATTCTAATATCTTGTCTGAGGATTCTTTTAGAGTCTTTAGGGATATAATAACATCATCAATGAATAAGGGCAGGTTTATTAATTTATTTCCAATCCTTTGCCATTTTTCTTGCATAACTGTATGGTTTAGGATCTTTAATGCAGTGTTGAATAGAAGTGGTACTAATAGGCAGCCTTGTCCTGTTCATGAACTCAGGGAGAAAATATTCAATATGTTCACCACTAATGTTTTCTATAGATACCCTTTATCAGATTAAGAAAGTTCTATTCTAATCCCATTTTAATAAAAACTTTTTTCTTTTAAGTCATAAATGAGTGTAGAATTTTATCAGATGCTTTTTCTGCACCTATTGAGATGATCCCTGGATTTCCCCCATTTATTCTATTGATGTAGTAAATTATAGTGTTTTATTTTTGTGCCTGTGTTGAACCATCCCTGGAATCACAGAATAAAGCAAATTTGATCAAGAAGTATTTTCTTTTTAAAAATATGTATCAGGATATAGAAGATGAGAGTTCAGCCGCGGCAGCAGCAGCAGCAGGGAACTCTTTGGGCCAGAATTTTGCTTAATTCTTATCCTGATTGTGTTGCTTAAAAATATCTTTTTGAGTGGAATCAAGGTTGAAAGAGGGAGGCCATTGGAGGTGTTTGAAATAAGGAATCCTATGATAAAAGCGGTCAGAGTGAGGAGATTAACCAAGATGGCGGAGTAGAAGGACGTGCTCTCACTCCCTCTTGCGAGAACACCAGAATCACAACTAGCTGCTGGACAATCATCGACAGGAAGGCACTGGACTTCACCAGAAAAGATACCCCACATCCAAAGACAAAGGAGAAGCCACAATGAAATGGTAGGAGGGGCGCAATCAGAGTAAAATCAAATCCCATAACTGCTGGGTGGGTGACTCACAGACTGGCGAACACTTATACCACAGAAGTCCACCCACTGGAGTGAAGGTTCTGGGCCCCACGTCAGGCTTCTGAACCTGGGGGTCCGGCAACGGGAGGAGGAATTCCTAGAGAATCAGACTTTGAAGCCTAGTGGGAATTGATTGCAGGGCTTCGACAGGACTGGGGGAAGCAGAGACCCCCACTCTTGGAGGGCGCACACAGAATAGTGTGTGCATTGGGACCCAGGGGAAGGAGCAGTGACCCTGGGGGAGACTGAACCAGACCTACCTGCTAGTGTTGGAAGGTCTCCTGCAGAGGCGGGGGCTGGCTCTGTTTCACCGTGGGGACAAGGACACTGGCAGCAGAAGTTCTGGGAAGTACTCCTTGGTGTGAGCCCTCCCAGAGTCTACCATTAGTCTCACCAAAGAGCCCAGGTAGGCTCCAGTGTTGGGTTGCCTCAGGCAAAACAACCAACAGGGAGGGAACCCAGCCCCACCCATCAACAGTTAAGTGGATTAAAGTTTTACCGAGCTCTGACAGCCACAGCAACAGTCAGCTCTACCCACCACCAGAGCCTCCCATCAAGCCTCTTAGATAGCCTCAACCACCAGAGGGCAGACAGCAGAAGCAAGAAAAACTACAATCCTGCAGCCTGTGGAACAAAAACCACATTTACAGAAAGATAGACAAAATGAAAAGGCAGAGGGCTATATACCAGATGAAGGAACAAGAAAAAGCCCCAGAAAAACAACTCAATGAACTGGAGATAGGCAACCTTCCAGAAAAAGAATTCAGAATAATGATAGTGAAGATGATCCAGGACCTCGGAATAAGAATGGAGGCAAAGATCGAGAAGATGCAAGAAATGATTAACAAAGACCTAGAAGAATTAAAGAACAAAGAAACAGAGATGACCAATACAATAACTGAAATGAAAACTACACTAGAAGGAATCAATAGCAGAATAACTGAGGCAGAAGAACGGATAAGTGACCTGGAAGACAGAATGGTGGAATTCACTGCTGCAGAACAGAATAAAGAAAAAAGAATGAAAAGAAATGAAGACAGCCTAAGAGACCTCTCGGACAACATTAAACACAACAACGTTCGCATCATAGGGGTCCCAGAAGGAGAAGAGAGAAAGGACCAGAGAAAATATTTGAAGAGATTATAGTCGAAAACTTCCCTAGCATGGGAAAGGAAATAGCCACCCAAGTCCAGGAAACGCAGCGAGTCCCATGCAGGATAAACCCAAGGAGAAACACGCCGAGACACATAGTAATCAAATTGGCAAAAATTAAAGAAAAAGAAAAATTATTGAAAGCAGCAAGGGAAAAATGACAAATAACATACAAGGGAACTCCCGTAAGGTTAACAGCTGATTTCTCAGCAGGAACTCTATAAGCCAGAAGGGAGTGGCATGATATACTTAAAGTGATGAAAGGGAAGAACCTACAACCAAGATTACTCTACCTGGCAAGGATCTCATTCAGATTCGATGGAGAAATCAAAAGCTTTACAGACAAGCAAAAGCTAAGAGAATTCAGCACCACCAAACCAGCTCTACAACAAATGCTAAAGGAATTTCTGTAAGTGGGAAACATGAGAAGAAAAGGACCTACGAAAACAAACCCCAAACAATTAAGAAAATGGTCATAGGAACATATAGATCAATAATTACCTTAAATGTGAATGGATTAAATGCTCCAACCAAAAGACACAGGCTTGCTGAATGGATACAAAAACAAGACTCATATATATGCTGTCTACAAGAGGCCCACTTCAGACCTAGGGACACATACAGACTGAAAGTGGGGGGATGGAAAAAGATATTCCATGCAAATGGAAATTACAATAAAGCTGGAGTAGCAATACTCATATCAGATAAAATAGACTTTAAAATAAAGAAGGTTACAAGAGACAAGGAAGGACACTACATAATGATCAAGGGATCAATCCAAGAAGAAGATATAACAATTATAAATATATATGCACCCAACATAGGAGCACCTCAATACATAAGGCAACTGCTAACAGCTATGAAAGAGGAAATCGACAGTAACACAATAATAGTGGGGGACTTGGGCTTCCCTGGTGGTGCAGTGGTTGGGAATCCGCCTGCCAATGCAGGGGACACGGGTTCGTGCCCCGGTCCGGGAAGACCCCACATGTCGCGGAGCGGCTGGGCCCGTGAGCCACAACTACTGAGCCTGCACATCTGGAGCCTGTGCTCCGCAACAAGAGAGGCTGCGATAGTGAGAGGCCCGCGCACTGTGATGAAGAGTGGCCCCCACTCGCTGCAACTGGAGAAAGCCCTTGCACAGAAACGAGGACCCAACGCAGCCAAAAATAAATAAATTAATTAATTTAAAAAACAAACAAAAAAAAACAAAAAAAAATAGTGGGGGACTTTAACACCTCACTTACACCAATGGACAGATCATCCAAAATGAAAATAAATAAGGAAACAGAAGCTTTAAATGACACAATCGACCAGATAGATTTAATTGATATTTATAGGACATTCCATCCAAAAACAGCAGATTACACGTTCTTCTCAAGTGCACACGGAACATTCTCCAGGATAGATCACATCTTGGGTCACAAATCAAGCCTCAGTAAAGTTAAGGAAATTGAAATCATATCAAGCATCTTTTCTGACCACAACACTATGAGATTAGAAATGAATTACAGGGAAAAAAACGTAAAAAACACAAACACATGGAGGCTAAACAATACGTTACTAAATAACCAAGAGATGACTGAAGAAATCAAAGAGGAAATCAAAAAATACCTAGAGACAAATGACAATGAAAACACGATGACCCAAAACCTATGGGATGCAGCAAAAGCAGTTCTAAGAGGGAAGTTTATAGCTATACAAGCCTACCTCAAGAAACAAGAAAAATCTCAAGTAAACAATCTAACCTTACACCTAAAGGAACTAGAGAAAGAAGAACAAACAAAACCCAAAGTTAGCAGAAGGAAAGAAATCATAAAGATCAGAGCAGAAATAAATGAAATAGAAACAAAGAAAACAATAGCAAAGATCAATAAAACTAAAAGCTGGTTCTTTGAGAAGATAAACAAAATTGATAAGCCATTAGCCAGACTCATCAAGAAAAAGAGGGAGAGGACTCAAATCAATAAAATCAGAAATGAAAAAGGAGAAGTTACAACAGACACCGCAGAAATACAAAGCATCCTAAGAGACTACTACAAGCAACTCTGCCAATAAAATGGACAATCTGGAAGAAATGGACAAATTCTTAGAAAGGTATAACCTTCCAAGACTGAACCAGGAAGAAATAGAAAATATGAACAGACCAATCACAAGTAATGAAATTGAAACTGTGATTAAAAATCTTCCAACAAACAGAAGTCCAGGACCAGATGACGTCACAGGTGAATTCTATCTAACATTTAGAGAAGAGCTAACACCCATTCTTCTCAAACTCTTCCAAAAAATTGCAGAGGAAGGAACACTCCCAAACTCATTCTATGAGACCACCATCACCCTGATACCAAAACCAGACAAAGACACTACAAAAAAAGAAAATTACAGACCAATATCACTGATGAATATAGATGCAGAAATCCTCAACAGAATACTAGCAAACAGAATCCAACAACACATTAAAAGGATCATACACCACAATCAAGTGGGATTTATCCCAGGGATGCAAGGATTCTTCAATATACGCAAATCAATCAATGTGATACACCATATTAACAAATTGAAGAATAAAAACCATATGATCATGTCAATAGATGTAGAAAAATCTTTTGACAAAATTCAACACCCATTTATGATAAAAACTCTCCAGAAAGTGGGCATAGAGGGAACCTACCTCAACATAATAAAGGCCATATATGACAAACCCACAGCAAACATCATTCTCAATGGTGAAAAACTGAAAGCATTTCCTCTAAGATCAGGAACGAGACAAGGATGTCCACTCTCACCACTGTTATTCAACATAGTTCTGGAAGTCCTAGCCACGGCAATCAGGGAAGAAAAAGAAATAAAAGGAATACAAATTGGAAAAGAAGAAGTAAAACTGTCACTGTTTGCAGATGACATGATACTATATATAGAGAATCCTAAAAATGCCTCCAGAAAACTGCTAGAGCTAATTAATGAATTTGGTAAAGTTGCAGGATACAAAATTAATGCACAGAAATCTCCTGCATTCCTATACACTAATGATGAAAAATCTGAAAGAGAAATTAAGGAAACACTCCCATTTACCATTGCAACAAAAAAAATACCTAGGAATAAACCTACCTAGGGAGACAAAAGACCTGTATGCAGAAAAGTATAAGACACTGATGAAAGAAATTAAAGATGATACCAACAGATGGAGAGATATATCATGTTCTTGGATTGGAAGAATCAACATTGTGAAAATGACTATACTACCCAAAGCAATCTACAGATTCAATGCAATCCCTATCAAATTACCAATGGCATTTTTTATGGAACTAGAACAAATCATCTTAAAATTTGTATGGAGACACAAAAGACCCCGAATAGCCAAAGCAGTCTTGAGGGAAAAAAACAGAGCTGGAGGAATCAGACTCCCTGACTTCAGACTATACTACAAAGCTACAGTAATCAAGACAATATGGTACTGGCACAAAAACAGAAACATAGATCAATGGAACAAGATAGAAAGCCCAGAGATAAACCCACGCACCTATGGTCAACTAATCTATGACAAAGGAGGCAAAGATATACAATGGAGAAAAGACAGTCTCTTCAATAAGTGGTGCTGGGGAAACTGGACAGCTACATGTAAAAGAATGAAATTAGAATACTCCCTAACACCATACACAAAAATAAACTCAAAATGGATTAGAGACCTAAATGTAAGACTGGACACTATAAAACTCTTAGAGGAAAACATAGGAAGAACACTCTTTGACATAAATCACAGCAAGATCTTTTTCGATCCACCTCCTAGAGTAATGGAAATAAAAACAAAAATAAACAAATGGGACCTAATGAAACTTCAAAGCTTTTGCACAGCAAAGGAAACCATAAACAAGACGAAAAGACAACCCTCAGAATGGGAGAAAATATTTGCAAACGAATCAACGGACAAAGGATTAATCTCTAAAATATATAAACAGCTCATGCAGCTCAATATTAAAGAAACAAACACACCAATCCAAAAATGGGCAGAAGACCTAAATAGACATTTCTCCAAAGAAGACATACAGACAGCCACGAAGCACATGAAAAGATGCTCAACATCACTAATTATTGGAGAAATGCAAATCAAAACTACAATGAGGTATCACCTCACACCAGTTAGAATGGGCATCATCAGAAAATCTACAAACAACAAATGCTTGAGAGGGTGTGGAGAAAAGGGAACCCTCTTGCACTGTTGGTGGGAATGTAAATTGATACATCCACTATGGAGAACAATATGGAGGTTCCTTAAAAAACTAAAAATAGAATTACCATATGACCCAGCAATCCCACTACTGGGCATATACCCAGAGAAGACCGTAATTCAAAAAGGCACATGCACCCCAATGTTCATTGCAGCACTATTTACAATAGCCAGGTCATGGAAGCAACCTAAATGCCCATCGACAGACGAATGGATAAAGAAGTTGTGGTACAGGGGCTTCCCTGGTGGCGCAGTGGTTGAGTCTGCCTGCCAATGCAGGGGACACGGGTTCGAGCCCTGGTCTGGGAACATCCCACATGCCGCAGAGCAACTAGGCCCGTGAGCCACAATTACTGAGCCTGCGCGTCTGGAGCCTGTGCTCCGCAACAAGAGAGGCCACGATAGTGAGAGGCCCGCGCACCGCATTGAAGAGTGGCCCCCGCTTGCCGCAACTAGAGAAAGCCCTCGCACAGAAACAAAGACCCAACACAGCCATAAATAAATAAATAAAATTAAAAAAAAAAAAGAAGTTGTGGTACATATATACAATGGAATATTACTCAGCCATAAAAAGGAACGAAATTGAGTCATTTGTTGAGACGTGGATGGATCTAGAGACTGTCATACAGAGTGAAGTAAGTCAGAAAGAGAAAAACAAATATCGTATATTAACGCATGTATGTGGAACCTAGAAAAATGGTACACGTGAACCGAGTTGCAGGGCAGAAGTTGAGACACAGATGTAGAGAACAAATGTATGGACACCAAGGGGGGAAAACTGCGGTGGGGTGGGGATAGTGGTGTGCTGAATTGGGCGATTGGGATTGACATGTATACAGTGATGTGTATAAAATTGATGACTGATTAAAAAAAAAATATGTATCAGGGACTTCCCTGGTGGTGCAGTGGTTAAGAATCCGCCTGCCAATGCAGGGGACACGGGTTCGATCCGTGGTCTGGGAAGATCCCACATGCTGTGGAGCAACTAAGCCCGAGCACCACACCTGCTGAGCCTGCGCTCTAGAGTCCACGTGCCGCAACTACTGGAGCCTGCGTGCTCTAGGGCCCGTGCTCTGCAACAAGAGAAGCCACCACTATGAGAAGCCCGTGCACCGCAACGAAGAGTAACCCCTGCTCGCCACAACTAAAGAAAGCCTGTGTACAGCAACGAAGACCCAACTCAGCCCAAAAAAAAAAAAAATATATATATATATATATGTATATATATATACACACACACATAATATATATCAATCACTGGATTTTATTTATTAATATTTTGAATCTATGTCTACGTGAGAGAATTGGCCTATTATTCTTGTTTTTCATCATGTTTTTGGCATGTTTTTGGCATGTTTTTGGTATAAAGGTTATACTGGCCTCATAAAATAAGGTGGGAAATTACCTTTTTTTCTATTATCTAGAAGAGTCTGGTAAGATGGGTTTCATTTCTTCCTTTGGAAGAAAACTCTACTCTGGTGATGCTATCTCAGTTTGGAGCTTTTCTTATGGGCAAGTTTTAAATTATTAAGTTTCTTTAATAGTTTTAGGACTATTCAGGTTTTCTGTCTCTTCTTATAACAGTTTGGTTAGTGGTGTTTTTCTCGAAACTCATTTTGTTTTGTTTCCTCCAGCATTGAGACTGCTGAAAACTATATTTTACTTTCAAAATAGAAATCTTTTTGAGGATTTCTGCTTGGTTTCTCCATCTCTTGGCCAGTGTTTACAGATTGCCAAATATCTTCAGGGGAAAAGCATCTCTGAATGCAAGCTTGCATCTTTGTTCTTCCCTTCTCTCTGGGATCTTGCTTGGCATTTAAAGCTCTCCCTGTCTTTGTAACCCTAAATTCCAGTTTTGGTCTCCTAGTATAGAGCTGTTTCCTAGCCTCTTAACTGCTCTGCTTATCATCTTCTCTGCCCCATGTCAGCTATGAATCAGTAGCAAGTTCTGTGAAAGGAAAAAGTAGCACAGAATATTGGGTTCATTTCAATCTTTTCTCTTAACTCTAGGTTCTTGTTTTTTTCAAGCCCTGTTCTGATGCCCTGAAATGGATGCTATTTCTATTTTATTTTGGCTTTTCTAGACCAGTTGTTCTAGGCAGAAGAGTTGGTCTGATGCAAACTAGTCCCTCCCAGCTGAAAAATTAGGCAAGCCTTTTAAGACACTTTGAACCTATTTCCTCATCTATAAATTGGGAATAAAAAATACCAGTTTCCTCAGAGGGCTGATTAAAATAATAATAATATGTGCCTGGTACATAGTAGCACACAAAAATATAAGCTGATATTATATTAATTTCAATAATAATAAATACTAAGCATCTCTGAAATTATAGTAAAAGATACGCGTTAGCAAATTTTTTCCTATAAAGGGCCATATAGCAAATATTTTAGCATTTGCAGGGACATACAGCCACCTACTCCTCCCCCTCCTCCACTCCCACAGTGACTGTTAAAATGTAGTATTCTTGGCTCTGTGTACAAAAACAAGAGTTTGCCAAATATAAGCCAAATGGGAAATAAGAATTTAAGTTAAACTTTTAAAGTTATAGCAAATAATTTGAATATTCCATTCGATCTGACATAAGTCAGATGATGTCACTCTCTTGCTCACTATGCTCCTATCTCACCAAAAATAAAAGCTAAAGTCCTAATCATGGACTTACAAGACCCTGCACAATATGGTCCCTTCCTTTACTCCCTTTTACTTCTCTGACCTCATCTTCTGCTTTCTCTTTCATTTACTCTGCTGCTGCTACACTGGCCTTGTTATTCCTCAAACAAGCCAGGCAGGCTTCTGCCTCTGCATCTTTTTTTTTTTTTAACATCTTTATTGGAGTATAATTGTTTTACAATGGTGTGTTAGTTTCTGCTTTATAACAAAGCGAATCAGCTATACATATACATATGCTCCCGTATCTCTTCCCTCTTGCATCTCCCTCCCTCCCACCCTCCCTATCCCACCCCTCTAGGTGGTCACAAAGCACAGAGCAGGGAGATCAGCTCTGTGCCTCTGCATCTTTGCAGGCGCTAGTCTGTGTGCCTGGAATGCTCTTTTCTCACACTTTTGTCAGGTCTTAACATCATAAGTACTGCCGTCTTTTTAATGCCCTCCATCACTTCTTTTTTCCTTTTCTTGCTTTATTTCCCTTTGACCGCCTCAAAATCCATGACTCTCCATTGTCCATATTCCTTAGCCTGGAATCTGATGTTCTCAAATATTGGTTCCAACATGCCTCCTCCAACCTTATCTTCCACTGCTCTTAAAAAAAAAAAAAAGTATATATATATATATATATATATATATATATATATATATATATATATATATATATATAATATAACCTATACTTAAAAAATTTTACGTTCCCTGTACATCGCTATTTCATCACTTTTGTACCTTTATTTATGCTCTCTCCTTCTTGAAGAATGAGTTTCCCCAAATAAATTTTGTTTGTTTTTATTGTAAAAAATTCTTTTCTCCTAATCTTTCTGAGTAAAATCCTACCAAATGAACAGCTCAGCTCAAATGCCACCCTTACCATGATGTTTCTGTTAATCACTCAGATTAAAGTTATCTATATATTCTTTGAACTCTGGTACCATTTTATCTGTATTTTTATCTCACCACTTTCCATAATAATAATATTTGTTGCCCTTTACCTATATATTCTATACATTGCTTTATGTGTTCTGCATGTATCATCAGATTTAATTCTCCCTGATATTCTCTGCTAAGTACCAGTATAAACTCTGGAAATAACGCAAGAGGCGAACAAAGGAGAACTCTGAAAAATGCAAAGAGGAGAAATTAGGGACCCCAGTAACAGAGGAACAACATAGTGTGACGGGGTGTCTTATAACTGTCACCCAACAGCAAATGTTGGGGTAATGCAGACTCCCAGCCTAACCACAGAATGTGATGCAGGTAGGCTCTTCCTTTCCTTAAAATTGAATGAAAGTCTTGCCAACAACACCAAGGGGGAATTGATCAGGAACTCCATTGACATTAAGTGGCCAGGGAAGTATGGTTATTCCCTACTAGGCATGAGACTCCCCTTCCCCAATGAGACAGAGGGTGGCCAGGTCTCCACAACACAGGTGCCTAGCCCAGAATGTGCTCTTTGTCCTTGTGGCTTGGAGACTCCCTTGCCCGACCTAGAGGCACCAGATAGCCCAACCTGAGGAAGCTCCCCACCGACTGTCACCTGCAGCACCAGCAGGGACCAGTGGAAACCCTAGTAGCACCAGGAGAAAATCAAGCAGACGGAAAATACCACTGTGAATGCCCTGAGAATTAAATTTTCGTTAGAACTACAGCCTGAAAAAGTAGACTAGGACTTGGTGCTAAATCTAAAGAGGAAGACCACCTCCCACTATAAAAGATTTAAATAGGACCCAGAGTCTTCTAGCATAGTTTCCAAAATGTTGATAAAATTTTGAAAATCACCTGTCATACCAAGAACCAGGAGAATCACAACTTGAATGAGAAAAGACAATCAATGATTAACACCAAGATGATCAGATTTGGAATTGTCTGACCAAGAATTTTAAAGCGGCCATCATAAAAACATCCTAACAGGGGCTTCCCTGGTGGCGCAGTGGTTGAGAATCTGCCTGCCAATGCAGGGGACACGGGTTCGAGCCCTCGTCTGGGAAGATCCCGCATGCCACGGAGCAACTGGGCCCGTGAGCCACAATTACTGAGCCTGCGCGTCTGGAGCCTGTGCTCCGCAACAAGAAAGGCCGCGATGGTGAGAGGCCCGCGCACCGCGATGAAGAGTGGTCCCCACTTGCCGCAACTAGAGAAAGCCCTCGCACAGAAACGAAGACTCAACACAGTCATAAATAAATAAATAAATAAATAAATAAATAAAAGAACGTGAATTTCTTAAAAAAACAAAAACAAACAAAAAATCCTAACAAGCAATTACAAATTCTCTTTTTTTTTTTTTTTAAATTTATTTATTTTTTTAAATTTTTATTTATAGCTGTGTTGGGTCTTCGTTTCTGTGCGAGGGCTTTCTCTAGTTGCGGCAAGTGGGGGCCACTCTTCATCGCAGTGCGCGGGCCTCTCATTATCGCAGCCTCTCTGGAGCACAGGCTCCAGACGCGCAGGCTCAGTAATTGTGGCTCATGGGCCTAGTTGCTCCGCGGCATGTGGGATCTTCCCAGACCAGGGCTCAAACCTGTGTCCCCTGCATTGGCAGGCAGATTCTCAACCACTGCGCCACCAGGGAAGCCCTACAAATTCTCTTGAAACAAATAAACAAAATAGAAAATCTTAGCAAAAAAATAGAAGTTACCAAAAAAAAAAAAAAAGGGAAGTTATAGAACTGCAAAATACAATAATGGAAATAAAAAACTTGTAAAATGGTCAATAGAGTGGTGATGACAGAGCACAAAATCTGTGAGCTTGAGGATAGATCAGTAGAATTTACTCAGTTTGAACAACATTGAGAAAATAAATGGAAACAAAATGAACAGAGCCTTCAGGACCTGGTGGACAATAACAAAAGATCCAACATTCATATCATCAGTGTCTGAGAAGGAGAGAGAGTGGGTTTGAAAAAGTATTTGAAGAAGTAATGGCTGAAAACTTCCCAAATTTTGCAAAAGATGTAATTCTGCAAATTCAAGAAGCTGAGTGAATCCCAAATAGGATCAGCGCCCCCCACCCCAAGTCTACTCCAAGATATGTCAATTAAACTTTTGAAAACTAAAAGCAAAGAAAATATTTTGAAAGCAGCCAGAGAGAAATGACACACTGCATATAAGGGAACACCAACTCAAATGACAACAGATTTCTTATTTGGGTGTGGGAAAACAGATACTGTTATATACAATTTGTGGAGGTATAGATTTGACCAACATATGCAAGGGTAGTTTTATAGTGATTTTGGTTTGGTTCATTGACTTTGGTTCAGTAGTTCAAGTTAGGGGAAGCTATCTGTCAGAAGTATGCTTAATATCTACAGTGACATATAGAGAGAGGTGTTTGCTTATAAAGACTAGAAATAGCTGGGCTATGGCCCAATATTGGGGAATGTTTTAAAATAAAAACTAATACAAAATAATACTTCACAAGGGAAAAAAAAAAGAATTCCACAAAGAGCAAAGACATTACTAAGCTAATTGTTGGTCTAACTTTCATAACATTTCTCAATTTCAAAATGTGTTGAGGATAATTAATAAACAGTGAACTCAATAAATACTTTGAATACTTACGAACACACCCAAATGTAAATTCAAGGCACAATAAAACAAACAAAAGTAACATTTAATTCACTGTTCTGATTATCAGTGGACTTATTTCTGTGGGTAATTGAGTTGAACATAATATATATGTATTTTCAAAAAGTAAAAATCATATCATATATATTCATCAGTGAAATATTAATTTTAAATTAAAAAAATGTATTTCCTATCCATTTTTAAGGGCCCAGTGTCCTGTTATTCCTTCCATATTAACTATTCAGTTCAGTGTTATCACTATCTCCTTTGAACTCTGACACCATTTTTTCTCCTTTTTATCTCATCATTTTCTATAATATGGATAATAATAGTTTTATTTATTGCATTTTAAATATATGTACCATGCATTGCTTTATGTGCTTTACATAGATTATCAGATTTAATTCTCATATCGGCCCTTAATGAGGTAGTTGTTATCCCCATTTTACAGTGAAGAAACTGAAAAGTTCGGATGTTGAATAACTTGCTCCAAGTCGATTTCCAACTCAGATGTCTTTGAAACAAAGCCTTGTCACTATGCTAGACTGCCTCTTAAGTGAGGAGTAAATAAAAGAAATGCTGTATATGTTTGAAAGAAATTTTGACATAGAGGAAAGAAAATCATTAATAAATTAATAAAATGCCCAAACTATAGATTCTGAAAGAAACACAAATTTGGTTCCATACTAGTTATAAGGTAAGTCATTAATGAATACTGTTAAATATGAGATACACTAATAAAAAATGTAGAAAAAAAATTAAAGTTTACAATATCTGTTATATCAGCATCAAAAATTTTAAAGTTAGAATCATACCACTTGTTATATCATTTATGCCATGTCCAAATAAATGAAAATTAATATTTAATAGGATTCAAGTACTTAGTTATTGTTAGAGTTAAGTTTTTCTTAAATGTTAAATTTTCTGTGTAACACATATATAATTTTATGGGTTTTTTTTTTTTTTTTTCTTTTCTAGAGTTCTGGAGGTGGAAGTGGAGTTGATCTTTCGGTGCTAAATGAGGCTCGTAATATGGTGTCAGATCTTCTGGTTGACCCAACCCTTCCCCCGCAAGTCATTTCTTCCCTCCGGAGTATCAGTAGCTTGATGGGTGCTTTCTCTGGCTCCTGTAGGCCAAAGATTAATCCTCTCACACCATTTCCTGGATTTTATCCCTGCTCTGAAATAGAGGACCCAGCTGAGAAAGGAGATAGAAAACTTCACAAGGTCAAAATACAGTAATCAGCCAGCTCTATTTATCACGTTTAATAATGTTTTTGAATTAAAATTGCTCCTTTAAATCTTGGATAAAATAGAATTTCTTTTTAAAGGGCCAGCTTCTTTTCCAGTACATTGAGTTGCTTGGGACTTCAGAGGTAGTCATAATCTCAAATAATTCTAAGCAAGTATTCAGTTTTTATTCTAAATAATATTGCTGTAATTAGCAGTTATAACTTCATTGGTAACAACTATGTTTTATTATTGTTGTTATTGTTTTTAAGAAGTAGAGAACAGGCAAATTTAATTTCAGGCTGTACAGCAAACTAGTATTCAAATTGTGTCATTATTCTATTTTATTCTTTAGAAACAAGAAATTGTTCTTTTTTAACCAAGAAAAAATGATCATTATAATATTCATTTTATGAAATTACACAGCATTATTTTAAACTGATTTTCACATTTTTTGGAACTGTCTCTCCCTACCTCCCGCCTACCCACTGGAGATTACTATAGCCCAATAAGCATTGACTTTTCCACCAGTAGATATGGGATTAATTTTTCTTTAAATATCACTGATTCAAAATAGGATTTCCTTTAGAAAATAATAAATACTGTTCTAAATAGGTATACATTATGTCTGTTCAGATTGCTTTTAATTCTTTTATTTGACTATCAATACCTTTACCAGTAGCTAAGATAATAAAACTTTAAAACTAGAAATATTTTAGAGATTATTTTAACTACTTTATTCTACTGGCTAAAGAAACTAAGAGAAGATGAAATTCAAACCAGTTAATTTTGTTCATTGTAATAGTGATCTAGAGCTTAGAAAAAGTTAAATATAGTTTTTGGAGAGACTTTGATCATCAGTTAATTCTGTTAATTCTCAGCATTATTGTATAGAAGTGTTGAAAAATTAAGCAAGCCCGATTAGGGCAAATTTTTCATAATTATTGTTCACAAATCTGGATCATAGGTAGTTATGTGATGCTTTTATTTTTAAAGTGTATCGAGTAGCACCTGCATTACACAAAACCCAATGGTAATTAAGTTATATGGCTTTTTTTTTTTTAGCACTCTACCTATGAGAAAGATTAATCACAAGCAACAAAAAGGGATAGCAATAAATTCATCAATAAAATAACTAATATATTCTTGAGTTAGTTTTCATTTGATATGTTGTTCTTCCTTTGTATTTTCCATTGACATCTGATGTTTAGAATAGTAATTTTAAAAAATAATAATTCTTAAAAATCTTAGTGATAAAAATCACACTGAGGGAATTCCCTCGTGGCCTTGTGGTTAGGATGTCGGGCTTTTACTGCTGTGGCCTGGGTTCATTCCCTGGTCGGGGAACTGAGATCCCACAAGCCGCATGACGAGGCCAAAAAAAACCCCAAAAAAATCACATTGATATCAGTATTATGTTTGTTATTATGTTTACTATGTAGAAAAGTATACTGTACATTTTAGAAACATTTAACAATAATATTAATTAAATAGGATGCCTAATTGCCTCATTTCCTGAACATTCTAGGTAATAAGGCTTATTTTGAGTACTAGAATTTACTGATAGGAATAAGTCATATAAGAACAAGGAAGTAACCCTTATTTCTTTTGTGTTCTTTAAAACTTCTTATTTGAATTTCTTATCTAATTTATCTCTGCTTTGGAAAAGAATATAAAAAGCCTGATGTTACTTCAGAAAAGAGCAAGAGCATTTATGAAAAAATAATTAGGAAGGAAAAGGGAGTTAGAACAGATAATTTAATATAAATGTCTTATATGTGTATTAAGAACTAAGAAAGATTGTATGGACCTAAATTATAGTCAGAAAGGATGTTACATAAACAACTTTTTCAATGTAAATATAACTAACATTGAATCTTTAAAAAATCAACATCCTTGGAAAAACTTAAATATAAATGGTATTTATCTCTTTGAGATGGTTTCGTGTCTGCTGATAGGGGAAATTTATAAGAAGCAGAAACTGTTTAATGTCGATTTCACTAAAACACCTATTCACAATGGTCAAAAATGGAATATTCTGGTTAACATTTGGATTAACCGAGAATATTTTCAAAAATTAGGGTAAAATATTCTTAATGTGAAAGGTGTTCTGAATTTAACTTAGTCATTAATTCAAAAGGTAGCTCAGAATTCTGCAGTTTAACCTCTATCTATGTACATTAGCATTGTACTGAAAATATAATAGGAAAGAGGGATCACTCCTGATCCTAAGCTTGCCCTCTGAAGGCTTTTTTCAGGGTAAATCTTTCATATCTACTTTTAAAATTGTCAGTTGCATATTTCTCATAAAACTAGGAATAAAATGTACAAAAGAAAAAAAATTTGGTTAAACTGTAGGGAGTTCAGAAATCATTTTTTAGTTGGAGGAAGATAAATAGAAGAACAATATAGAATGTTATGTTTGGAGTAAAATTGACAGATTTTCAGAATAAAATATTTTGTTTCTCCTATACATGCTAAAAATGTACGGTTGATCCTTAAACGACATGGGTTTGAACTGTGTGGGTCCACTCAGACCCGTACCTTTTTCAGTAGTAAATACTACAGTTCTACACCATCTGCAGTTGGTTGGATCCACAGATGCGGAATCCGGATATGGAGGAAGCCCGCATAGGGAAGGCCCACTTGTATGTTATTTATGACACCCAGATTATTCGACTGCACAGAGGATCAGTGCCCCTAACCCCCAAGTTGTTCAAGGGTCAACTGTACTTTGTATTGATATTTCCATGGACCATCTTTTACGGCATATTGAAGGATAACGATTTTAATCATTGTTAAATTATTCAACAGGGGCTAAACAGTAGGAATAGTTTATCAACCCCACAGCTGAGGAGGAGCTCGGGAACCTCAGGTCTGCCACCTATTGACCAGACTTCTCCAAGGTGGGAACGCAATAATGGCAAAAGGCCTCACCAAGAATTTGGCATTTTAAGGTAAAATCCCCAGAGCCTTTTCAAGAAACCTGAATCTACTACATCCACTTTCTTTCTGTGAATGAAGTTTGAAATAGTTCTAAAAGCATAAAGGAACACTGGAAGTATTTTAGTATAGGACGGCTTTGTTTGTAACGTGGCCTGATAGAGAAACTGATTCTTAAAAAGAGGGTAATCTGCCTTCTCCCCCAAAATAGGTAAGTTGGGTACAAAGCATGCTGGAGCCTTAAGAACATGAATCAGGTAGGCAGTTTAAGGAAACAAGGATCAATTTAGGATGCAGTACTGGGAAAGCCACGGTAGAGGTGGCCATATTAGTGGCAGTCACCAGTCCACTGCGTAGTATTCAGAGGTTGGTCAACAGTTTCTGACTTGTGAAAGGAGGAGCATCCCCAAGGTTCACCCCAGATGTTACCTCAGACGTGAGATGTAAGGTAACAGGACACTTTTAAGCCCTGTTCCTGGGGAACTAAAACTACTAATATATTGTATATTCTGTTGAGGATTTACTTGGAACTAAACAGTGCTAATCCTACAAAGGAGAGGTGTCAGTAACTGCAACCAAATGAGGCTGGGAGATTGCAGGAGCTGAGATCTTTTGAATGTATATATATCCACTTACTCTGATAACAAAGGATTCAATACTTTGCCTTTTAAAGGCCAGGAAAGATATTGATCTCTTGTGTGAGTTATAAGCTTCTATTTAGTCAATTATCTAACCATGTTAATAAAATTGGAACCAGTGTAAATTTCCTGTTAAACCACTTTGTTAGGACTGAGCATGTGTTGTATTGATACTTTAACTTGACCTGTGTAGTTACACATTTGAAACAGTAGGTGGCAGTGTTGGATCAGAGCTATTTATCTGTTAAAATTTATATTAACATTTTATATACTAAATATGATCAGATCATTGTAATTTTCCAGATTCTTGTGTGATTTATTAATTTGACTCTTCTACAGTACATTCAAGTAGATGAACTCCATTTTTATAAAAGAAAAATTAAGTGAAATGATTTATAAAATAGGAATGGATTCAAGTATGAAGAGAACATTACAAGAAAATGAGCTTTGGTCCAAAGCTTGCCCAGAGCCTAAACATGATAATGGTTTTGTTGCTGTTGTTGTTGTTGTTTTGTTAACGGAAGCAGGATATGACGAAGTAAATGACGTTAGGAACTGAAAATACGACAGGTATTTCTTAACCCTGGGAAACATCTTGAGAATACTTTTGAGTTTAAGAAAGAATGATGAAAATGATTCTATTTTTTCATCTTTCCATCACATTGATGTAACAGCAATGCATTTAAGATAAAAGAAACGTTTGATACACTGAGTTAAGGTTATTTTTATACTCCTGCCTCACACGATTGATAATAAAATAGAAACATGGTCCAAGGAAAACTAATCTTTATACAAACATATCTCAGAGTTAAAGGTAAGTATAGGCAGATTCAATGTATTTACTTAACACTCATTAAAACAAAATCATATGCCTCATAAAAGATTTAGAACTTTGAAGAATACAGTAATTGGCCATATTAGGAAACATCTACTTTAAAGAGGTGAGGCTGGAAGTAATCTTTCTAGTGTGCAGAAGCTGGAGCTTCTCAGTAATAAATTTCTAAGTGTACTTTGAACATAGGGTAAAGGGGAATATATGAAGCATTTACAACCACTCTTCCTTTTGAAATTCAAGTCTCTAGATCAGTGCCGTCCAATAGAAATTTCTGTGATGACTGGAATTTTTTATAGCTGTACATGCAATTTGGTAGTCCCTAGCTACGTGTGACTATTGAGAGCTTGAAATGTGTCTAGTATGACTAAGGAACTTAATTTAAATTTGATTTGATTTTAATTAATTAAAATACAAAGAGCCATATGCAACGATCATATAGACATAAATGGCAGGCATGTTAGACATCATAGCTATAGATCATTAATGTATGGTGACATTTTGTTTGGGAACATTTAAGCTTTAGTAGCACAAAACAAATAGGCTTGTAACTCTGGAATCATGAGGCATTCATTTTGAATTTATTAGAGTACTCCAGAATGGAGATCACATTTCCTAGTTTTGATACGAATGCAGCTCTGGATTCTGATCATAGCTTCTCTAACTATGATTTTAAATCACCCTATGATTTCAGCAAGATTTAAATATTGAACCTCTTGCTCCCTGAAACTATGTCTGAAACCAAATTTCTCATCCCTCCAGCTGCTTTTCCCTCTGTTACTATTATTCTGTCCTCATTTCGTGGCACAGTTCTGCAATCCTCTAGTTTTGTGGTTGCTTACAAAATTGATTTACCTAGAAACCTTGGTGTTATCTATACATCCTGTTACCTTACTCTATAGATAACAGTTGTCGAGTCTATCTCTAAACCTCTTTTCCTCTCTATTCCTTTTTTTCCTTTATCACTTTGCCTACACTGTTTCATGCTTTCGTTATTCCTTATGTGGCCTATTGAATTATCCTTCCATTTCTAATATCCTTCACTACCCAATCCATCTTCTACCCTTCCACCAGAAATCTTCCGTGACCAAAACTTTGATTATACAGTTTTTTCTAATCATTAAGTTTTTGGACATTTATCAACACCCATAGAATACTGCCCAAATTCCTAGCCTGAGATTCAAAATTCTGTTACTCCCTCATGACAAAGTTGCAC
Organism: Balaenoptera acutorostrata; assembly: GCF_949987535.1. Taxonomy (NCBI): domain Eukaryota; kingdom Metazoa; phylum Chordata; class Mammalia; order Artiodactyla; family Balaenopteridae; genus Balaenoptera; species Balaenoptera acutorostrata. The sequence goes on along the minus strand of NC_080072.1, from coordinate 42,710,228 downwards.
CTTTACTTGGAAAAATTAAGCAAACAGAGATGAGAAGTCTTGCAAAGAATAAGAGTAGAAAAATGATTTGGAAAGCTCTCTACGTGAAAGTAAAAGGCATGTAACTTGTGTTAGACTCTTCTTTGAAGTTTTCTCATAATTTTGTTTTTAGTTTCAATCCCTTTGAAAATTAAGCTGAATTATATTTTTCAGCTGCCTCATTTGTGTAAAGCATAATATAGGACTTAAGTTTGGTTTTCTTTATGCTTTGCCTGGAGAAAAAAGTGAAGCATTATAAACTTTATGTTAGGTATGATAAGAGGACTCCAAAGGAGGAAAACCACAAGGAAGAAGAGTTAGTCCTACTCGAACAGCCACTGTATTACCTACTCTTAAGAGTTTACCACTGCTGGGGCTTCCCTGGTGGCGCAGTGGTTGAGAATCCGCCTGCCGATGCAGGGGACACGGGTTTGAGCCCTGGTCCGGGAACATCCCACATGCCGCGGAGCAACTAAGCCCGTGCACCACAACTACTGAGCCTGCACTCTAGGGCCTGTGTACCACAACTACTAAGCCCACATGCCACAACTACTGAAGCCCACGTGCCTAGAGCCCATGCTTTGCAACAAGAGAAGCCACCGCAATGAGAAGCCCGTGCACCGCAATGAAGAGTGGCCCCTAGAGAGAGCCCGCGTGCAGCAACGAAGACCCAACGCAGCCATAAATAAATAAATAAATTAAAAAAAAAAAAGAGTTTACCACTGTTCATCTCTTAGAGGACTTGAGATTTTAATTAGTTAAGAAGGCCATTACTTTATAACTCCAAAATACCTCTCCGGTATCACCTTTATTTATCTGAAAATCCAGTCAAGCTTAACTGTTTGATATTCCCTCTGTTTGTGCACATCTGTGCCCCTTTTTAGTTATTCCCTCTACCTAGAAGAGACCCTCTCACCCCTATTTCTGTATGTCTTTAAAGATTGAGCTCAGATGTCACAACTTAAGAATAACACACTGACATCCTCCTCCCCTTGTTCTCCAAGGAAAAGTAATGTGTTTCGCCTCTGAATCTCCTTAACACTTTTTCTTTGCTCTTTTATGGCAATTTTCATTTTCTACCTTGCGTTAGTCATTACAACCCTTCTGAGACCTGTTTGACTACTGTAAAGAGTTTGGGATTACATTAAAATGGGTCTTTGAAGATAAACAGCTGCTTAACAAGTATCCTGCAGGGGTATGGTGTCCATATGACAGTTGATACTGCCTTCTGCTTAAGTTTCAGACCTAGGATGAAGTTTTACTGGTCAAGAAATTCCAGGAGGGGTTGAAGAATGCTTTTCTGGGTTAGCTGACAATTGAATTACCCAAGTACAGTGTTAGTACCTAGGGTTAAAAGAATGGCTAAACTGCTATCCATGGAATGACTGCTGGGACCCAGACCCTCCCTGTGGACAAACAACGTATTCAGAGCTCACAGCTCATTTCCTTTGAACAGACTTTCCCTGGGGAAATGTAGGCAAATTGCGTACCAAAACTCTGAGGCCATCAACTATAGGTACTCCTACACTAAAGAGGCTTGCCTTTAACCTATTCTGATTCATCGTTCATCGCCGTAAGTGCTCTGTAATTAAATCTAATAACTCGTTGCCTGGCAATAGGATGTCCTCTAAATAATGTACTTGGGAACCAGCTTCTCAATTATGTGTCTGATAATTTATTAGAGATTTATACCAATGCCTGGAACCTATTTGAACTGCAGAGATTCAAGAGGGCTAATGGTGTCATCCCACTCAGTTTTTAAGATAATGGCTCTGCAAATCTGGATGTTGGACAGCCAACAAGTTTTACAGCTACCTAAAAAAATAATAAATGAGGTGATATAAAACTTGTCAAGGTAATTTGCATTGATTGTCTTAGAAATCAACTCTTAACATATGACTTAACTCTGTGACCATAACATTTGACATCTCTTGTAATGCTTGTGCATTTGGATTTGAAGACCGATTCCCAAGTCTGACTTTAATCACCTTCCTACCAACTATTAATAATCACTGGGACTCCTAGCCTATCTTGCCCTCTGCTTTCTTCAGTATTTTTTTTTTAACATCTTTATTGGAGTATAATTGCTTTACAATGGTGTGTTTCTGCTTTATAACAAAGTGAATCAGTTATACATATACACTCTTCAGTATTTTTTATGTAATCTCATTGTGGTATATATTTATCTGGTTATAGGCAGGGAATTAATGAGGTGATTCTGGAACTGAGCTGAAAACCTGTAATTTGACCTCTCAACTCTAAACAGCTAACTGTTTCAATTATTAGGCCCCCTGGATTAAGGTAGAAGACTATGGAGCAGTGCTTCGGGTCTCTTCTCTGAAGGAGAAAACCCTGTCTTTGTTTTGAATATTAATCAGGAAGTAGATGTTGGTAGAGTACACAGATTGTTCTATTTGAATATTGCCCTGGGTGGTATTGTCACTCTTCTTTCCCCATCTCTCCCACTCTATATGTAGGCAATGAATATTCAAATACAAAGAATGATTAAGCATTGGTAGGGAGATGAGTTTATTGAGTGGTATTATTTACATATTGCCTCTTTTTGTAACATTGCCAACAAATTATTATTACTATTAGCTTGAGCAAAAAATGTTATAGAATCTAAAGGCTAGATGTTATTTTAGAAGTCCTTTATTCTAAATCTCTAATTTTACAGATGGAAAAACACACACAAAGATAGCATCAGAAATATCTGATGCTGAAAAATAGATTTTCCTTGAGTAAGGGGGTGTGGAAGTACAAAAAAGATGAAGGAGTTAGGGAAAATCTTGAGAACTCAGCCTATACTAACAAAATATCGAGTGGAAAATAGAGAATCTAGACTTGTTCTTGATCCTGTAGCAAAGTGCCCACATCAGGAATTGACTAACAGAAGAAAACAGGCTAGTGACTATCTAAGAAAGGAAGTGCTATATGTATGGCACTGGGCCAGAAGCTTTAAAATATATAATCTTAAAATGCATTTTATGTATCCGTTGGTATACTGTGATTGCTCACCTATATGTAATTTCTTCATAAGAACCCTAAAACCTGTAATAAACATTTCAGTTACAGGATATGATTGCGTCAGTGGGTAATCGATATCTGTGAAGAAGGGGAGCGGAAGATAGTGAAAAACTGTATGTTTTAGGCCAGTGATTCTCGGTGAGGTCCCTGGACCACCTAAGTACTTGTTAGAAATGCCAATCTTCTGACCCTACCCCAGACCTTTAGAATCAGAAATCTTGGGGATGGGACTAGAAATCTGTGTAGTAAGAAGCCCTCCAGGTGATATTCATAACCTGCTTGAAGCCAGGGTTCAGCAAATTACAGCCTGTGGACCCAATGTGGCCCATACCTGTTTTTGTCAATAAAATTATATTGAAACACAGTCATACTCATTTGTTTATTATTGTTTATGGCTGTTTTTATACTGCAGTGGCAGAGTTGAGTAATTGCAAAGACCTTATGGCCTTCAAAGCTCAAAGTATTTACTACTTGGTTCTTTACAGTAAAAGTTTGCTGGCTCCTGCTTTACTCCTTAGGCACTAGATAGATGTCTAAACTAAATGTATAAGCAGATATTTGCTAATTGAATTGAAGACCATAAGGAAAAAAGGAATTTCTCATGTTTTTAAAAATCTTAACCTATTATCTTTCCCTTTTAGTCAAGGATGCTATCTAAATGGACCTTTTAGTTCAAATCTACTGACAATCCCGAAGCAAAGGTCATCTTCTGTATCGTTAACTCACCATATAGGTCTAAGAAGAGCTGGTAAGAAATCATTTTTGTGACTTAAATATGGGAGGCCTCAAAGTATATGGTAGTGCAAACCTTGTCATTACCTATTTATAGCTAATTTCGAATACCATTTCATGTGTTATAAGTTAACATAACTAAGCAGTTTGGGTTGGCTATTAGTTAACAGTTTGCTCATTCATTTGTTAACTTTTGAACAAGTACTATGTATCAGGCACTTTGTTAGGCACTAGCAATTCAGGGATAAAATATAGAACTATTTAACTTGAATAGTTGTAGACAGAGAACAACGGAAAACCCCGGAAAGAGCATTCTTTTGTAGCATGGTAATTGTGGAGGGAGAAAAAAAAAAATCTTAATATGAGAGTAGAAAAAACCCTGACTATATCCTATATCCTATAATAAGTCATTCTAATAGAATTTTTATCCAATTATCTATCTATGGGGGGGTGAATTGACATAACATTATATTAGTTTTAGGTATACAGCAAAATGATTTGATATTTGTATATATTGTGAAATGATCACCATAAGTCAACATCTGTCACCACACATAGTTACAAATTTTTTTTTCTTGTGATGAGAACTTTTAAGATCTATTCTCTTAGCAACTTTCAAATATGAAATACAGTATTATTATGCAATACAGTATTATTAACTGCAGTCACTAAAGACAATAGAATGGCATATTTAAAGTATTGCAAAACAAAACTTGCCAACCTGGAATTCTTTATCCAGTGAAAATATCCTTTAAAAATTAAGGTGAAATAACATTTTTTTCATACAAACAAAAGCTGGTAGAATTTATTGCTAGTAGACTTGCACTACTAAGATTCAGCAAAGGAAGTTCCTTAGGTAGGAGGAAAATGATCCAGATTGAAGCATGGATCTGCAGGAATGAATGAAAAGCACTGGTAAGCCTAAATATATGGGTACATAAGAGAATACTGATCATTAAAAACAATGCCTCCCTTGTGGCTTGCATAATGTATAAAGAAGTCAAGTATATGGTAACAGTGGCACGAAGGGTGGGAAAGGGGTAAATTGGACTTAAACTTACAGTGTACTGGCAATGATTGAAAAGTACTAAAACGTTCTAATTTAAAAGAAACTAATACTTCAAAGATGCACATTGTAATATCCAGGGTGATAATTAAAAGAATAAAAGAAAAAGTATAAGTAAGAAGCTAATATAGGAGGTAAAATGGCATGATTAAAAAAAAAAAACCAAACCTTGAATAATCTAAAATAATACAAGAAAAGAGAAAATAAGAAACAAAAACATAAAGAATAACTAAAAAAGAAATAGCAAGATGGAGGATTAAGCAAACTATATTAAATATACACCTTGCGTGGGTGGCTGGTAGGGGAGCTGGGGGTGCCAGGGATCTGACCAGAGTTGTTAGAGTATATTATCTAAAATGTGCAGTTTTCCACAAAAAAGTTGAAAATACACTCCAGTTAATAGATACAGACTGTCAGACAATTAACAGCACAAGACTCAAGTACGTGCTCTTTACAAAAGGCACACTAAATATAAGGACACAGGTCTGATCTCATGGGTATAAAACACACAAACCAAAAATTAATTAATTAAAATAAAATACACAAACCAAAAATTGACAGAACTAAAGGGAGAGAAAGACAAATCTGTATTCATTTTGGGGATTTTAACTCACCACTCTCATTATCTAGTAGAATAAGCAAACCAAAATATTAGTAATAGATAAATGGAAGATTAGGACAACATGATTTAACTGACTTGACCTAATCGACTATAAAACACCACACTCAGACATTACAAGATACATATTTTTTCCAAGGACACACACAAGATTGATCAAAATAGACCATTTGCTGAGCTATAAAACAAGTCTCAACAAGTTTCAAAGGATTAAAATCATATATAGCGATCAGCTTCCGGAATGGCAGAGAGAGGATCTCAGTAAACTTGTTCTTCTGCAAAAACAACAAAAATAGGGGAAAAAAACTAAACTCAATCATTTCAGAATTCTGGAAGTTAACAAAAGCCAGAGAACAAACTAGAAGTCATCTATACAAGAGAAACTAACTACCGAACCTTGGTGAGACAGTGGGGTCCTGTGACAGTTTAATTGGGGGCACTTCCCAAACCCTCTCTCTGCCCAGCTCAGTGATACTACAGCTAAAAGCCGCTAGCTTTGCAGCCATTAGAGTCTGACCTCTTTAGAAACTGCATTAAAAGCAACAACCTGATAGTACAGTAAACGTTTTGTTCAAGCTCCCTGGAAAACCCTTCTATTCCCAGGGTGCTGTGGATATTTCATTTGACTCAGAGCTCAGCTCTCCAAAAACACAAACAAAAAACCCCTATACCCTATGCCAGGCAACATTGTGAGTGCGTAAGGCTGTGATTTCAACTGGGGCAAACAAGAGCTGATTGGGAATTTAAAAGGAAATCCTGGACACTAGATGACCCTGGGGAAGTGGAAAGCTCTGGCAACAGAAGAGGATAGTTTGTTTTTTTTTTTAACAAAAGGGGCCAGAACAACTGGATATCCAAGAAAAGAATTTGGACACTTATCCCACCACATATACTAGGCTGAGCACATGTTTAGGGCTGTGCACGTGCCCAGGAAAGATCTGGGAAAGGCGAAGGCCCTGGCCACTCCATCTGTAGCTGACCTTGAGGTCCTGCAAAAGCAGGAAGTAAAAGCTAAGGCTGTCTTGTAAACTGCCTGGAAGTTTGAAGTTGTATCTTTTCGAACAGATTCTCATCTACAGATGACATAGAGGCAAGACATTTAAAGAAATCTTCTCCCTCATCTAAATTACACTGACCCAAGAATGGTTTCTAAAAAGTCAAGCATAAATCAAGGAGAAAAGGGAAAAAAAGGCAGCAGAGAACTCAGTGGCTACACACCTCAGAGAAAACAAAACCTATGTAATGAGTCCAGGAAATCACTCAATGAATAATCAGAAACAAGAACAAACAAAAAACCAGCAACATAAACCTTGAGGGTGGGAGAGATCTGATATTAGAATTGTTACAATATATTATCCAAAATGTCCAGTTTTCAACAAAAAAACCATGAAGCATGCAAAGAAACAAGAAAATTTTCGCCATGTAGACAATGAAAAACAGCCAACAAAATTTCCCTGAGGAGGCTTGGATTTGGTATTTAGTAATGACTTTAAATCTGCTACCATAAATATGTTTAAAGAACTTGAGGAAACCGTATCTAAAGTAAGGACAGTATGACAACAATGTCTCACCACAGAAAGAATATAAAGAATTAGAAATTATAAAATAAAATTATAAAATAATTTAAATAATTATAAAATAATTACCACTTCTACTCAGTATTGGGTTGGAGGTTCTATCCAGGGAAGTTTAGGTAAAAATGAATAAAAGGAAGATGTAAAGCTATTTGCAGACAACATAATCATATATTTATAAATCCTAAGAAATTCATTAAACCTATTACAACCAATAAACAAGTTCATCAGTGTGGCAGAATACAAGATCTATATGCAATAATCAATTGTATTTCTATATACTAGCAATGAACAATGCAAAACTGAAATTAAGAAAATAATTTCAGGACATCCCTGGTGGCGCAGTGGTTAAGAATCTGCCTGCCATTGCAGGGGACACGGGTTCAATCCCTGGTCCAGGAAGATCCCACATGTCGCAGAGCAACTGAGCCTGTGTGCCACAACTACTGAGCCTGCGTGCTGCAACTACTGAAGCCCGCAAGCCTAGAGCCCGTGCTCTGCAACAAGAGAAGCCACCGCAGTGAGAAGCCCGCGCACCCCAACGAAGAGTAGCCCCTGCTCGCCGCAGCTAGGGAAAGCCCGCGTACAGCAACGAAGACCCAACACAGCCAAAAAGAAAATAAATAAATAAATTTATTTTTAAAAAAAGAAAAAAAATACTTTGGAATAAATTTAGCAAAATAGTGCAAGACTTGTACACTGAAAACTATAAAACGTTGAAATTAAAGAAGACCCAGAAATTTTTTTTTTTTAAATTTTTGACTACGCTGCGTGGCATGTGAGATCTTAGTTCCCCGACCAGGGATCAAACCCATGCCCCCTGCATTGGCACGCAGAGTCTTAACCACTGGACCAACCAGGGAAGTTGCAGGAAGACCCATATAGAAACTATCCCATGTTCATGGACCAGAAGACTTAATATTGTTAAGATGGCAATACTCCTTAAATTGTTCTAAATTTAGTACAAATCCTTATCAAAATCTGAGCTGGCTTCTTTGCAGAAATTTGAGAAGCTGATCTGAAAATTCATATAGAAATTCAAGGGACCCAGCGTAGCTAAAATAATCTTTAATTAAAAAAAGAAGAGGGGCTTCCCTGGTGGCGCAGCGGCTGAGAATCTGCCTGCCAATGCAGCGGACACGGGTTCGAGCCCTGGTCTGGGAAGATCCCACATGCCGCGGAGCGACTAGGCCCGTGAGCCACAATTACTGAGCTTGCGCGTCTGGAGCCTGTGCTCCGCAACGGGAGAGGCCGCGATAGTGAGAGGCCCGCGCACCGCGATGAAGAGTGGCCCCCGCTTGCCGCAACTGGAGAAAGCCTTCGCACAGAAACGAAGACCCAACACAGCCATAAGTAAATAAATAAATAAATAAATTTAAAAAAAAAAAAAAAAAGAAAAAAACTGGGGGACTCACACTTCTAAATTTTAAAACTTACTACCAAGCTATGGTAATCAAGACAGTGACACTGGCATAAGGATATTCCAACTCAGTGGTATAGAATTGAGAGTCCAGAAATAAACCCTTACATGGTCAATTGATTTTCAGCCAGTGTGCCAAGGTAATTAAATGGGGAAGGAATAGTGTTTTTAACAAATGATGTTGGGACAGCTGGATAGATATACAAATGAAAAAGAATGAATTTGGAACCATATCTGTCATCATACTCAAAAATTAACTCTAAATGCTCATACACTCAAATATAAGAGTGAAACCATAAAACTTGTAGAAGAAAACATAGGAGAAAATCTCTCTGAGTTTGGATATTCTTAGACACCAAAAGTACAGTCCATAAATGAAATAAATTGATAATAGAGGGGGACTTCCCTGGTGGCACAGTGGATAAGACTATGTGCTCCCAATGCAGGGGACCCGGGGTTCGATCCCTGGTCAGGGAACTAGATCCCACATGCAAGCCACAACTAAGAGTTCGCATGCTGCAACTAAGGAGCCTGTGAGCCGCAACTAAGGAGCTCGCCTGCCGCAACTAAGACCCAGTGCAACCAAATAAATAAATCAATATTTTTAAAAAATTGATAATAGGAATTCATTAAAATTAAATCATTTGTATTTACTTCAACAGACACCTAAAGAAAGTGAAAAGACAGTCCACAAGATGGGAGAAAATATTTGCAAATCACGATTTAACAATGGACTTGTATTCAGAATAGACAAAGATGTCTTTAAACTCAATGATAAACACACAAATGACCTCACTAAAAAATTGGCAAAAGATTTGAATAGATGTTTCTCCAAAGAAGGTATACAAATGGCCCTAACCACGTGAAAAGATACTCAGCATCATTAGTCATTAGGGAAATGCAAATCAAAACCACAAGGAATCATGACTTCACACCCACTAAGATGTCTATAATTCTAAAGACAGTATAACAAGTGTTGGAAAAATGTTCAGAGGTAGGAACACTCATACATCACTGATTGGAAAGTAAAATGCTACAGCTACTTTGGAAAACAATTTGGCAGTTCAGTACTTGAACAGAGAAATAAAATTGTGCTATATTCATACATACAATTTTACATGTCATTCAAAATGAATGAACATGTGAAACATCTTTTTAAAATGTTGAGTAAAGTAAGCAAGGCATAAAAGCATTTATACTATCTGATTCAATTTACAAAGTTCAAAGAAAGGGCAAAACTAAACTGTAAAGAGATACATATGTGGTATAAATATAAAGAGAGGCAAGAAAAACACTACCATAAAAGTCAAAGTAATGCTTTCCTTTAATGAGAGGGAGGGGAATTAGATATTGGACATGGGTTTCTGATCTCTGGCCATGTTTTATGTTTTAGCTTGAGTGGTGAGCATTCCTGTTATAACTTTTCTGTATGTGTGTTATTATATTTCACAATTTAAAAGGTTTATAATAAAAACGATGAATCTGTATTGTAGAAAGTATTTTGTAAGGGTTTCTGGGTTTTTCTTTACCATTTTGTCTTCTCCTCGAAGCTTTTCTATGTTATATGAAATTTCTACCCTAAAATTAGGCTATCATTTATTCTTCTCAGCCTGTTTGTCAGGGTTTTGGACACTCAGTATTATAATAGAAAAAAGGATGCTGAAAATTGGGACTTTAGTCTCCAGTTAGTAACTAACTTATTATTTTGACAAGAAAGATACTTCCCCTTTCTAGTCCTCGGTTTCCTCTTCTGAAACATTAAAGTGTTTGACCGATTATTTATAAAATCTTTTTCAGCCCCAACATTATATGAAATTATAGGAGCCTCTAAACAAATCAGTTTGATAGAACAGCAGTTGGCAGCCCTGCACATGTAAAATGAAAATGCTACTTAACTCACAGGGCTATTATGAAGATTAAATAAAATAACACATTGTATTCGTCGGGGTTTTCCAGACAAATAGAACTAATAGGATGTTCGTACATGTGTATATACCTACATACATACGTATATACTTACATACATATACATGGGGTGGGGAGTGATTGATTGATTGACTGACTGATGGGGATTGGCTCGCCACATTGAGAGGGCTGTCAGGTCCAGAATTTTTAGGGCAGGCTGCCAGGCTGGAAATTCTAGCAGGAGTCGATGTTGCAGTTTTGACTCAAGGCAGTCTGGAGGGAAAATTCCTTCCTCTTTGGAGGACTTCAGTCTTTTCTCTTAAGGCCTTCAACAAATTGGATGAGGCCAGTCCACATTATAAAGGGCAATATGCTTTATTCAGTCTACAGATTTCAATGTTAATCACATCTGAAAAATAACTTCACAGCAACATCTAGACTGGAATTTGACCAAACAACTGGGCATGATAGCCAGGCCAAGTTGACACATAAAATTAACCATCACACACATCTGTAACTATGTCTGAAAATACCGTAATACCTTAACAACTGTTATTTGCTTTCCTCTCTGATTCACACTTTACTTGGATCTTTATTTCAAAATAAAGTTTTAAATCCACCTACACCTCTCCAGATATACCCTTAGTTCAAGGCACCCAGCAAAGGCTCTTGAGGAAATCAATAGGATTAGGGATGTATTTCTGAAGCACTCTTTTTTTCCCCTTATTTTAACACTTAGCACTTGTTTGTATTTTCCACTAGACTTTAGGTTCATTGAGTTGTAGGTATGGCATCTTCTTCTCCACTGTGAAACACTGCACATTTTCCAGCATATAATAGGCTCTCAAATACTTGTTGAATGAATGAATGAGCTGGAAAGATGTGGATTTTTTTAGAGGGATCTGCTGTTGTGTTAATATAATTTTATCATATGCTTAATTTGCTTAATGCTATCGAGAACTTTGGTTCTTTGATAAAAATGAATTTTATTGTATTGAAAAATATTCAATAAAATTTGGTAAAGATGCTTTTGTTCATGTGGATAATCAAGCTGGTAGGGACACAAAATGTTAAAGACCAATATGAATTAGGAAAATTTGTGCCACATATTATGTACATTTTAGTTATACTTTTAGTATTTACCTACTATGTGCAATCCTGCCACAGGGTGTTTATTCCACAGTCATCGATGATGGCAAATATGGTCTATATTCTGCCTGAATTCGTAGAAGGTCTTGAAGATAGCTCCATGTAGAAATCTAGTTTGTCATTTAACTGTAAATACTTTGCTTTCTTTAAAGAAGGAAAACGCTCTTTATAAACACCCAAACACAGACAATAAACACGTACATATCAGTACATACATACATACATATCTCTTTCTTCTCTTTCAATTTTTTAGGTGCTTTACCCGGCCTGAATTCTCCCAGTCATGGACCAATGTCTGCTGGCTCTCCAACTAACCGATCGCCTATAGAATTTCCTGACACTGCTGATTTTCTTACTAAGCCAAGTGTTATTTTACACAGATCTCTGAGCAATGCACCCAATTCACCAGATTTTTATCAGCAACTTAGAAATTCTGATAGCAATTTATGTAACAGGTAAGTTTCCCAAGTGTTTACTATTTGTTTCAAAATATAGGTTATTTTAATAAAGTATTACCAGTTTTCTCATTCTGTATTATAACTAGATGATTAATGAATACTATATCCTCTTCTTCATCTAGTAGTTTTTATTCTAAACAATTTTTTTTTCATTTCAGTGCCATTATTCATTTCCCAGCTAAATGATCTCCATCTGAAGTGAAATATAGTGGTATTTTATCCATCATAAGATATCAGTAAATGTATGAGAATTATTTTAGTATGTACTAATTTAGTACCTATTTACAGTACCCAGTTCATATGGTGTCTGTTCTCATTTCTGCTTTGATGGTAATAAGTGTTTACCTCAGATCTCAGTGTTACTTACAAAATATGTTATTTCCTTCATAGGGACACAGGTGCTTTCTAGGATAAAGCCTGTTAAGTTTATAGAGAGATTGGAATATTAGGATATTTTGCAGTTGGGATCTTGCAGTTAAAAAATAACCAGATTTTCTGATTGTATTTAGGTAAAAAAATTTTGCCTCACTTATCATATACACATATTTATCTGTTTTATTTTATAAGCTGTGGACATCAAATATTGAAATATGCATCAGCATCTGAACCAGAGTCTGGTACAGACTGCCACAGGGAAAAGTCAGGTGAGACTGCAAAAGTCACGTGTGTTTAAATTTAAGAACAATTTCTTACATTGTTTTTTAAAATGAATAAATGAATGAGTTTTTTAGTTTATCCATCTTTAAAATGAAGATTATAATCTTTTTTACTTCACAGAGGAGTTATTAGCAAATTATAAATAATAGATGGTGAAAGTATTTTGAAGAGTAAAAATGTGCTGTACAAATGAATATAGTCTTATGTTACGGCTAGGGTTCATAAATAGTGAAATTAACTATATTAACCTCGAAATTTAAATTGCATAATCTTAGCTCAAAAGGGTTTGCATACATTTTTAAATAATTACACAAAGGAGCTGTTTTAAAATTTAGTTAATTATGTTATTCTGAAACATACCCTCAAACAAGAAATATTGTTAGTGATAAAGTTATAGTTGTTTTATAACTTTAAAACATTGATGACCCAAGTGTCCACTAATAGTTAACTAGGTAACTCAGACCATCATATCCCCTGAAGGTAGCTAGAAAAGTTACAAGTTATTAACAGTAACAAAAAAATCTGCTTGAAGCCATTGAAGAACTAACAAGCTCCTCAGAATTTCCAGTATAAGACCTGGAGGAGGACAGAAATCCAAGAAAGTGAGTCTCAAGTTTGGGGCTACCAAAAGGGTGTTTGCTGCTTCCAGAGGGGCCAGTAACTGATAGAATTGAGCAGTCCCTTTTGGTAGCTTCATGGGACTAGGGAGACAAAGATTGGAATTGAAGGCTTGCCGTGGTAGGAATAACTTGGTAAACTCAGCGGTACTGCATCCTAAGAATAAAGGTAAACCAGAAATAGTCCCTTTCAGGGGTTATAGGTGCATATCAATCCCTTCACATACTTTAAAATTCACCCTTTTATAGTGTACAGTTTAATAGTTTTGGGGTTTTACATTTTAAAGGACTAAAAAACAACAAGAAAGAAGACCAATCCTTCACAAACTGCCAAAAAATAGGAGGGCAAACTTCCCAACTCATTCTATAAAGGAGACCAGTATTACTCTGATACCATAAGCAGACAAAGGCATCACAAGAAAATAAAACTATAGACCAACATTTCCAATATCCTTAACAAAATACTAGCACACCGAATCTAGCAACAGATAAAATGTCATACCATGACTGATTGGTATTTATGCCAGGATGCAAGGGTGGTTTAGCATTTGAAAATTAATCAATGTAATACACCCCATTAAAGAGGGGGAAAAATCACGATAATCTATCTAGATGCAGAAAAAGCATTTGACAAAATCCAACACTCTTTCATGATGAAAACACTCAAACCAGTAATATCAGAGAAGTCCTTCAGTCTGATAAAGGGCATCTTTGAAACAAACACAGAGCTAACATCATCCTTACTGGAGGAGGACTGATGCTTTCCCCCTAAGATCAAGAATAAGAGAAGGGACATGACTCTTTTTTGAAGTTTTTTACAATAGCCAGGACATGGAAGCAACCTAAGTGTCCATCGACAGATGAATGGATAAAGAATATGTGGCACATATGTACAATGGAATATTACTCAGCCATAAAAAGAAATGAAATTTAGTTATTTGTAGTGAGGTGGATGGAACTAGAGTCTGTCATACAGAGTGAAGTAAGTCAGAAAGAGAAAAACAAATACCGTATGCTAACACATATATATGGAATCTAAAAAGAAAAAAAGAAATGGTTCTGAAGAACCTAGGGGCAGGACAGGAATAAAGACGCAGAGTAGAGAATGGACTTGAGGACGTGGGGAAGGGGAAGGGGAAGCTGAGACAAAATGAGAGAGTGGCACTGACATATATACACTACCAAATGTAAAATAGATAGCTAGTGGGAAGCAGCTGCATAGCACAGGGAGATCAGCTCGGTGCTTTGTGACCGCCTAGAGGGGTGGGATAGGGAGGGTGGGAGGGAGAAGCAAGAGGGAGGGGATATGGGGATATATGTATATGTATAGCTGATTCATTTTGTTATACAGCAGCAACTAACACAACAATGTAAAGCAATTATACTCCAATAAAGATGTTAAAAAAAAAAAGAATAAGAGAAGGATTTTTGCTTTCAGCACTTGTATTCAATATTGTACTGGAGGTTCTAGCCAGGAAAATTTCTAGAAAGATAAAAAAATAAAGATACCTGTGTGGAAATAAAGAAATAAAACTGTCCTTATTCACAGATCATTTGTAGAAAATTCCAAATACACACACAAACACATACACACACAATTATTAGAACCAATAAACAAGTTTAGCAAAGTCACAAGATCAAAGTGCAAAATCAATTGTATTTCTGTATACCAGAAATGAACCATCAAAAATTGAAATTTAGAAAATGTTTCCATTCATAATAGTATCAGAAAGAATAAAGTTAGAATAAATTTAACAAAAGAAGTAGGAAAAAAAAAAAAAAGAAGTAGGAGATTTATAAACTGAAATCTATAAAACATTGTTAAGAAAATTAAAGAAAGTCTAAATAAATTGAGAGGCATTGCATAGCAAACAGATTGGGAAACTCAGTACTGTCAACAGGCTATTCTTCCAAATTGATCTGTAAGTTCATTGCAATTCTGATCAAATTCCAGTAGGCTTATTTTGGTAGAAATTGACAAATTGGTGTTAAAATTTACATGGAAATACAAATGGCCTAAAATAGCCAAAACAATTTGGAAAAATAACAAATTTGGAGGACTGACACTACCTGATTTCAAAACTTATTTCCACTTCAAAAGACACCAATAAGAAAATCAAAGACAAACCACAGACTGGGAGAAAATATTTGCAAATTACACATCTGATAAAGGTCTTATATCCATGATATATAACTCTTTAACTCAATAGTAAGTCAACCAACTCAATTAAAACACAGGCAAAGATTTTAGATATTTTGGTGAAAGACTTTTGGTGGAGGATATGAAGGATATAAATAAATGGGTAGTAAACACATGAAAAAATTATTAACGTCATTAGTCATTAGGGAAATGCAGATTAATACTACGGTGTAATACCAGTAAACTCAAACCAGAATAGCTATAATCAAAAAGACAGACAATACCAAGTGTTGACAGGGATGCAGAGAAATTTGCACTTGTGCATTGCTGATGGGAATGTAAAATGGTAAACCCACTTTGGAAAACATTTTGACAGTTTCTTTAAAAGGTAGACATGGAGACTTCCCTGGTGGTCTAGTGGTTAAGACTCTGCCCTTCCACTGCAGGGGGTGTGGGTTCGATCCCTGGTTGGGGAACTAAGATCCCACATGCAGTGTGGTGCGGCCAAAAAAAAAACAAAACAAAAACAAAAAAGTTAGACATAAATTTACTGTATTACCCAGCAGTAACATGGATAAGAATTTACTCAGGAGAAAACATATGAGCACTCAAAGACAGGATTATGAATGCTTATGACATCATTATTCATGACAGTGCTAAACTGGAAAAGATCAAAATGTCCATCAACTTGTAAATGAATAAATATCATGTGGTATATTCATACAATGGGATTCTATTTAACAAAAGAAGAACAAACTGCTGATACATGCTACTACGTGGATAAACTTCCAAACATTATTCTAAGTGAAAAAAACTAAGCTAAAAAGATTATATATTGTTTGATTCTATTTATATGAAATTCTAGAAAAGGCAAATTTATAGAGACAATAATCAGAATAGCAGTTGCCTGGGGTGAAAATAAGGATGAACTGTAAAGAGGCATAAGGGCACTTTTTGAGGTGATGAGAATGTTCTAACACCAGACTGTCATGCATAGAGAACAGACTTGTGGTTCCAAGAGGGAGGGGTTTGGGGGAGGCATGCAGTGGGAGGTTTGGGTTAGTAGATGCAAAGTATTATATATAGAATGGATAAACAACAAGGTCCTACTGTGCAGCACAGAGAACTATATTCAATATCCTGTGATAAACCATGATGGAAAAGAATATTAAAAAAAAATGTAGAAAAAAAAAAAAAAAGAATGTAGGACTTCCCTGGCGGTCCAGTGCTTAAGACTCCACACTTCCACTGCAGGGGGCTCGGGTTTGATCCCAGGTCAGGGAACTAAGATTCTGCATGCCGCACAACGTGGCCAAAAAATAAAAAAATTTAAAAATATAATGTATATATATGTATAACTGAATCACTTTGTTGTACAGCAGAAATTAACACAACATTGTAAATCAACTATACTTCAATAAAAAAAAGACTTTTTTGAATCTAAAGACCAAAGCAATCAGGTGTTTTGAAGATAATGATGATAACAAAAATTCTGGGCCAAACAAACAAACAAAAAAACTAGATTGTCGTGAATATTGCAGAAGTCTAAATTTACTAAAATTATTGAATTATACACTTACTGTGAGTGGGTTTTATGGCATGTAATTATACTCAATAAAGCCTTTTAAAAACCACAACAGATTATTAATTCTCACAGTTCTTTGCATTGGCTGGTCTCAGCTGGGAGATTCTCACTTGAGAGCTGTCATGTAATTGCAGTCAGATATTGGCAAGGGTGACAGTCATCCAAAGGACTGATTGGACTGAATTTCCAAGATGTCTCATGTGTCTGTTGGCTATTGACCAGTCCATTTAAATATGACCTCTCTCTGGTCTTCTTCCAACATTTTGGCTGGAGGCCAAAAGCGGAGGCTATGGAAGCTGCCAGTCAGTTAATGGCTCAACCCAGACCAGACAGAGGTGTCATTTCTGTCATATTCTGTTAATCAGAGCAGTCATGTGGCCTGTCCAGATTCCAGGGGGTTGGGAAATAATGCTCTCTTGATGGAGCAATAAGAATACATTTCAAAAGAATGCATGTGGGATAAGAGATAGTACTGTGGACATCTTTGGAGAAGAAATTGCTATCTTTATTTCATCTGTTTTTCTTATTATCTATAAGATACAGTTATTAGGAATTTAGATCATTAAAAAGTAAATCATGTACTTCAAATGTCAACAACTTTTGGATTGACGGCTATTTTAGAATATAATTGTAGTTAGTGCCTTAACTTACCAAGAACAGTTGAATAATCTGAATTTTTAAATTTTCTTAAAATAAGTGTGTTCATTTGGAAACATTTGAAAAGTAATGTTTTCCAAAGGGTAATACTTCCTGATCATGATCAGTTAATGATTTTTTAGTATATTCAGTGTGTTAGGTTCAGATTTGACTGACAGTTATTGATCACCTATTATGTGTAACATCTAGTAAAATAGGTGTTATTATCCACATTCTACAGGGGGAAAAGCTTGCCATTATTAAGTACAAAAATCAGGATTTAAACCTAGTTCTTCTGAAAGAACGTCTATATGTGTATAACTGAATCACCTTGCTGTACAGCAGAGATTGGCACAGCATTGTAAATCAACTAGACTTAAATATAAATAAGTAAATAAATCCACCAACCAACCAACCAACCTAGTTCTTCTGAAAGTCAATTCGAATGAGTACTCTTAAAAACACTTTTATTTTTAAAAATCCCTACATATTGAAAAATAAATAAATCCTAGGTTTGTGGCTTGATGAATTTTCATACATCTAATATACATATGTAATCAGCACCCAGATCAACAAACAAAATATTACCAGTACCTCCTCTCATGCCCTGCTTCCAGGAATCTCCCCCAAAGATAATGTTTATCCTGTCTTTCAGTACTCATGTGTGTCAATTTTGATATGTTTTTGAACTTTTCATAAAGAGAATTGCGGAGTATATACCTTTGTGTCTGGCTTCCTTCACTTGACATTGTATTTTTAAAAATCATCCATATTGGTGCATGTGATTGTAGTTTCTTCTGTTTGCTCTGTAGTGTTCAATTGTGTGAATACACTACAGTTTATTTATTCTACTGTTGATGTGTTTTGGAAAAGTTTCCTGTTTAGCATATTACAAATAGAATGAGTATGAATATTTTTTTGCATATGAATGAATGAAATGTAGCTACCAATGTTGCTTCCCTTTTTCCATGTAATTTGGGAAAAAGTATTATTAATCACATTGGTAGAGAAATAACTCACAATTCATAACATTGTTCTAATTTTTAGATGTGCCTTAATCTCATCCATAATTATGAGTTTAGAATTTTCATATCCAAAACTCAAACAATTTCAGGTATTAGAAGTAGTTTACGTGAAATTGGTTTTAAAAAAATTTCCTATTGAGAGGGACTGACATTTTCAGTTTCTCACTTTTATAATGAATTTCCACCCTCTCTTTCATCCATGAGTAGCTATATCAGGTGAAATATTGCCTGAGGACAAGGTACCTGGGCCAACTGGTCCAGCAAGATACAACTTAATTGTGTCATTAATTTAGATTGAATGCCAGTATGGTTCAATTTATCTGAATACTTTTTACAAATTTTTCTTATAAAACTGTTCATATAGGACATGTTTTATTCTTGTTTATTACTTTAAATACTTTTTGAAAGGTGATGAAGACACTACCGTTTTCTCAAAAGCATCATTCAACCTTACGGAAGCTCAACAAGAAGTGGAAACAAAGAACAGAGACTGCAGAAAATTACTTTGGGAAGGTGATAATCACCTAAAAGAAGAGGCACAGAATGAAGAGCAACCAAATGTAAAAGATAAACTTTCAATATTGATTATGTTAAGGTGAAATATATTATTAGTTAGTACTAAGTTTATTATTTTTGCCCAGAACAAGGTTTTTAATATAATGATTTTTAAAAAATTTTTACTGAAAAGTCACTATTAACACCTGAAAATAGAGTTTCTTTAAATAAATGAGGAGTTCGGGATTAACATATACATACTACTATATATAAAATAAACAACCAGGACCTACAGTATAGCACAGGGAATGATACTCAATATCCTGTAATAACCTATATGGGAAAAGAATCTGAAAAAGAATAGACATATGTATATGTATAACTGAATCACTTTGCTGTACACCTGAAACTAACACAACAGTGTAAATCAACTATACCCAAATAAAAAACAAAAAAAAGAAAGAAAACCTTGGGTTAAAAATAATTACATTTAAACTCATCATCCTAGAATAACTAAGTGCATTCATTTTAAAATGAACACATTTATTTGGTTTTATAGTCAATATATTACTTTCTATGCTGATTTTTTCTTCATTGTATGTGTTAAAATATGAAAAAATAAAGTATGTGCATAGTCATTAAAAACAATGAAAATACCCTACTTATAATTGTAGGGGTTTTTTTGTTCTTAATATTTTTTTTGTTCTTAAAGTTCAAAATCTAAGCTTTTTAGGGAAAAAAACCCCATCCATTTCTTTTGGGAAGTTATCCTAGTAATAAATGCCAGTTTAAGGATATGAGTTTCTGTCTGCTTTGATACCTGTAACTTCCAAAATGAAAATAATGGATTTTAGATTTGTGTAGTGTTTTGGAAATATAATAGTTTTATTTATAAAAGTAGTGTAAAGACCAATAAGTCTTTTTATGCCTAGAAGATATGTTTATATTTGTCTGAAGATAACATTCTACAAAGAGAATTAATAGGAAGTACAATTTATATTTGAGAATAACCATTATAGAAAATAATATTGACCATTTTTATAGTGTTCATTTTTAAGTGTTCTCATTTAGCTATGGATTTAACAATATTTATAAAAAGTAAGGTTAAGTTGGTTTGGTTTTTTTTTTTCCCCTACATGTACAGATTGAACAAGAAGCATCACGGGAACTGATTTTAATAGAAGATTATGACTCATTAATAGAAAATATGAGTAACTGGAATTTTCAAATTTTTGAACTTGTAGAAAAGATGGGAGAGAAATCAGGAAGGATCCTCAGTCAGGTTTGTTTCAAATCTCTACTGCTTTATTATAAGTTACTTTTTTCTTGAATCTATAAAAAGCAAAATCTAAAGATGTATAATATTGGTTTAGGTACAAGTTCAACATTGTTCATTGAATTATTTTTTTCACAAATGAAATTTTCAATAGAAAATTTGAAAAGAGAAACCTGGATATATAAACCCATATATATAAAAACAAATATTATGTATATAAAGTATTTCATAATTTTATATATATTTATATGAAAAGTAGTTTATTTGCCCATAATAATGGGATTTAATTCACACTAAAGAAGTAATAAAGATTTACTTTTTTTTAAATCTTGTGGTTGAAAAGGACATGAAAGGTGATCTAGTTCTTTGGACTGAAACTTATGCTTCATCTTTTTCACCTGTCCTCCCTGTGCTTTACCCAAGGCCAAATGGTCCATTTCATGCTAGAACCATGGAAAAATACTTCCATTTTACCACCCAGACTCAAAGTTCTTCCTGGTGGGTCCACACAGCAGCATCAGATTAACCTTCCTGAAATATTACTCTCATTAACTCCAAAGTATCTTATTTATGAAATGCGAGAACATAAGGATAAATTATGTGGAGCACACACAATTTATCACATTGAATTCTTTAGGGACAGAAATGTGATAAATATATTGTTCTGACTTCTTTTAACACCTAGGACTAGAATAGAATACAATTCATATGCCTTTCAATAAATTGTGAATGAAAAGCTAAAGGGAAGAGTGGAAAAATTTCAAAACTGGGACATGATATGATAATCATTCTTTGGTTTTCAAGGGCTTTAGGGAGGTATCTTCCTTTTTCATATTTCGGAAAGAATTCACTGTAGGGAAGTTTTTAATAATTTATTTAAGTTAAAGGCATATACATGGTTAACTTTCCCAAATGCAAATCACAAAAACATATATTTCACTAGAAATAGAAATTCTGATTTTTAAAGCGAACTTTCTTTTAATTGACATTTAGGTTATGTATACCCTATTTCAAGACACTGGCTTATTGGAGATATTTAAAATTCCTACTCTACAATTCATGAACTACTTTCATGCATTAGAAAATGGTTATCGAGACATTCCTTGTAAGTATCAAAATACATTATTTAAGTTGAAATAATACTGGTTTTGAAATTCTTTATAAATTCCCTTCAGATGGTCCCTTAAACACTCTTAAAATTGCATGTTTGGAAAAGTTGGAAAATAGTAATTTAAAAAGAAAATCTACATCCTCCTACACTGACTACTGTTAACATTTTGTTAGGGGGCTTCCATGGCGGACCGGTGGTTAATACTCCATGCTCCCAATGCATGGGGTTTGGTTTCGATCCCCGGTCAGGGAACTAAGATCCCACAGGCCGTGCGGTGCAGCCAAAAAATTAAAAACAAAAACCAAAAAAACCCATTTTGGTATATATCCTTCAAGACTTTTTCTTATACATACTTATTTTTTATGAAGTGAATCATAATATTAATACCTATTTATAATCTGCTTTTTCATGTAATATAGTATACATCTCTCTATGTTAACAATTATTCATATGAGTACCTTTTCAAATGTTTGGTAATTTTAAGTCATGAGTTTCATAAATTTCTTTACTTTAAAGTGTTTAAAATTTATCCATAGAATTTGTTTTTTAACTGTGTCCTGATTTGTAGAATAATTTTGTTTGTTTGTTTTTTGGCTGCACGGCTTGTGGGATCTTAGTTCCCCGACCAGGGATTGACCTTGGCCCTCGGCAGTGAGAGCACGGAGTTCTAACCACTGGACCGCCAGGGAATTCCCTGTGGAATAATTTTTAATGGCGATTTGATTTTATGATACAATAGAATTTTAATTTTATATTAGGAAAAGGTACAATTTTCTTTATGTGTTGATTCATTCTACAGTTAACCTCCAGCTGGACACACTTTTGGGAAATATAGAGAGAGCAAATTTTTCTTAAATTGGCCTCATAAATAATGGTGATGCTTAATAATTTAATGTGTGTTATATGTACTATAATTACCACTTACAATGTAGGCATTTTGAAAAGTGGCTGAATTTTATAAATGGAATAAAGTGATATTTTAAGGTGGACTTCAAGGGCAGGGGAATGGAAAAAAGAAAGCCATGGTGGGGAGTCTTCACGGTCACCTCCAATTAGGATATATTGGTTAAGACACGAGTCTCTGGGGAATTCCCCAGCAGTCCAGTGGTTAGGACTCTGTGTTTCCACTGCAGGGGGCACAGGTTTGATCCCTGGTCAGGGAACTAAGATCCCACGTGCCGCGCTGAGCAACCAAAAAAAAAAAAAAAAAAAGTCACTGGGATCTAACTTTTCTAAATTTTAGTTTCCAAATTTATAAATGGGAATAACAATAGTACCTACCCCATAGGTAGTGATAATAATGTAAAGCACATATCAAAATTCATGGCACATGGTAAATGGTCAATAAAAGGTCATGATTGTATTAATAATAAGATCCTAGTGGGTTGACATCATATCTATAGTCTAAACATTCAGTATTGTATCATTTGCTAATGCTACATGGAAGGTATACATTAAATATTTGTTGAAACATCAGCTATGGCTATAATCATTAGATTCACAAAGGTTATCTCATTTAATCTTTGTTGGAAAGGTTGTATTATCTACCTTTTACAGGTGAGAAGTAAAAATTCAGAAGGATCTTTCCCAAGATCATAAAACTGGAAATAGCAAAGCTGGGTTTCACTTGTAGGTCTTGCCTTTTCACATAGTGGTATTTCAGTAAACCAGTGTTTTATTGATCATGTACTACATGTCAGACACTATTCTGGATGTTTATATAAAGGTATATACCTTTTAACATGTAATCCTTATAGCAGGCCTGAGAGAGAGTTATTTCTTATCTATTGGCGAGGCGGCTGTCCAAGTATCCAGAATTTTTAATTGTTCTATGTGCCTTTGTGCAGAAATTGTTTTGTCTGCAAACATGGGTCTCCATAACCAAGACACTATTTGCATATTTTTAAAAGCCACAAAAAAGCAACTGTAGGGATTTCCCTGGCACTTTCACTGCAGGGACCCACCCTAGTATGGGAACTAAGATCCCGCAAGCCTCGCAGACTGGCCAGAAAAAAAAAAAAACCAACCTTAAATAAATTAGCCCTGGTAATGCTGCCTTTTCTTTGACTCCTTTACTGTGTTTTCATAGTATATGTGAAAGTTTTTAAAAGAAAACTTTTTAACACATCAAGAAACTTTTACAAAATAAGATGAAACAAAAACATAATTGTTGGAAATTATTCTAAGCCATATATTTTATTTATGAGGATACAGTATGACTAGAAAGTACTTTTTAAAATGTCCTATGTTAAAAATAACAGAATGATCATTTTTATAAAACATTTTGGTGACTTTAGATCACAATCGTATACATGCCACAGATGTCCTGCATGCTGTTTGGTATCTGACAACACGGCCAATTCCTGGCTTACAGCAGATCCACAATGATCATGGAGCGGGAAATGAAACAGGTACTTCCTTCTATAAATATTTCCTTTAATTATTTGATTAGGAATAATAAATCAAACTATCTCATTTCATTATCTCTGTTCTCTTAAAAGTTTTATTAAGTAAACTTTGGTATATATAAAGGACTATGTAAATTTTGAAGAATAATGACATGCAAATTAGGAAACCCACTACCCATCTTAAAAGTGAGGTTAAGATTCAGTACTACTCAATCTACCATGTTTCTTTTCTGTGTCCCACAGTGCTGCTTTCTTCACTGAGGTAGCCAATATCCTGAATATTATGATAATCGTTTCTTTGCTTTTCTTTCAATTCTTAGTTTTTTTGTTTTAGGTGTATCATGTAAATTTAAAATATATGACATTCCCAACAAAAGTGGACATGTTTAAAATCTTCACATAAGTATTTAAATAATGATATTAAAAATCTTGTTAACATTCAAATTTTGTTTCCTCGTAAATGTAACTATTTATACAAACATAATGAATTATAACATTCATGGCTCTCTTATTCTAGTTTATAAAAGAGGGGAGACAGGAATTACCTGGTGGTCTAGTGATTAGGGTCTGGCACTTTCACTGCCGTGGCCTGGGTTCAATCCCTGGTGGGGGAACTGAGATCCCAAAAGCTGTGTGGCCAAAATTTTTAAAAATTAAAAAAAAGAAAAGAGGAGAAATGCTCCAATAAAATACACACACACACAAATCAGGACAGAATTTGCTCAGTTACAAATGCCTGAAAAATATTACCATACTAATCAGTGTAAATGTGATATAGTCTTAGCCACTGCTTTACATGCTTTGGTGGTTTAAAGTACTGCCATTGTTTGATTGATGGATTTGCCTTATGTCACTAGTTCATTTTTGTCTGCCATCCATACTCTTTCGTAGAGCTCTTCCTTCCTTCCAGTAGTTCTGTGCTTCCATCAGAGATCATTTTCTTCAGGCTTTTTGTTTGTAGATGTATTTTTTTTAATTTTTATTTATTTATTTATTTATTTATTTTGGCTGCGTTGGGTCTTCATTGCTGCACGCTGGCTTTCTCTTGTTGGGGCAAGCAGGGGCTACTCTTCGTTGTGGTGCACGGGTTTCTCTTTGCGGTGGCTTCTCTTGTTGTGGAGCACGGGCTCTAGCCGTGTGGGCTTCAGCAGTTGTGGCATGCGGGCTCAGTAGTTGCGGCTCGTGGGCTCTAGAGCGCAGGCTTGGTAGTTGTGGCGCACGGGCTTAGTTGCTCCACAGCATGTGGGATCTTCCCAGACCAGGGCTCAAACCCGTGTCCCCTGCATTGGCAGGTGGATTCTTAACCACTGCGCCACCAGGGAAGTCCCTATAGATGTATTTATTTTGTCTTAGAATAATGTTTTCTTATTTCAGCACGTTTGTAGATACCTCTGGGTTCATCTTCTGACTTCTATAGTTTCTGTTGACAAATCTGCCATAAGTCTTATTTCTCCTTAAAAGTATTATGTCCCTTTTCTCTTTGCTATTGGTTTTTAACATTTTGACTATGATACACTCAGATGATATTCTTTGTATTCATCCTATTTGGGGTTCACTGAACTTCTTGAATATATTGATTAATATATTTTATTGTTTTCTATCACGCTCTTCAAAATTCTTCCAGCCTTCTCCCACTGCCCAATTCCAAAGCTGTTTTCACATTTTTAGGTATTTGTTACAGCAACACCCTACTTCCAAGTGCCAAAATCTGTATTAGTTTCCTATTGCTGCTGTAACAAATTACCACAGACTTAGTGGCTTAAAACAATACAAATTTGGGGAATTCCGTGGTGGTCCAGTGGTTAGGACTCCGCACTCCCAGTGCAGGGGGCATGAGTTCGATCCCTGGTTGGGGAACTAAGATCCTACATGCCGCATGGCGTGGAATGTTTCCTTGCCCCCTCCAACTTCTACAAGCCACCTGCATTCCATGGCTCATGGCCCCTTCTTCAAAGACATCAGCGTTGCATCTTCAAGTCTGTCTCAGACCCTGACCTTTTCATCCTTCAAAAGAATTAGCAAAAGTGGTACAGCTACAATGTTGGTTTTCTGTCCAGAGTACACATTCCTGACAGTGAATCTCCTACTTTTAATATTTTTTGCAGTCTGAACAGGTTGAGAATTTCCCAAATTATCAAGTCCTGGACCCGTTTTGCTTAACAGTTCTCCCTCATTTTTCTCTTGCATTTTATTTCAAACAGTAAGAAACCTGGCTATATATCTTTAATACTTTCCTTGGAAATCTCCTCAGCTAAATATCTAAGTTCATTGTTACAAGTTTTGTATTCCACATATGCAGCACACAATTCGACTAAGCTTTCTGCTGCTATGTTGACAATGATCCCCTTTCCTCTAGTTTCCAATTATGGGTTCATCTGAGCCCTCACTGACAGTGTCCTTGACAGCAGTTTTCTACCACCAGCCTGTTCAAGATGATTTAAGTATTCCCTAAGGCAATGCCTGTTTTCTCTTCCATGTACTTCACTTCCTCCTGAGTTCTTACTAGCAGTGCTATAAGCCCTTATCCACAATATTATGGAATCAAGTATGTGTAGAAGACAAAGCTTTCTTTGGGAGACCAAGTAGCTGTTGAAATGTAAAATTGTGGTAGAAACAAAGACTATAAGGACTATGGGATGCGCTGCCTTATTCTGATTGCAATGGAGAATTAATAGAAAAAAAATGATGACACCAAAAGTATAAGCAACAAAAGCAAAAATAAACACGTGTGACTACATCAAACTAAAAAGCTTCTACACAGCAAAGGAAACAATTTAAAAAATGAAAATGCAACCTACAGAATGGGAGAAAATATTTGCAAACCATATACTGGGTAAGGGGTTAATATCCAAAATACATAAAGAACTTGTACAACTCAATAACCAAAAAACAATCCAATTTTTAAAAATGGGCAGAGAAACAAAATAGACATCCAAATGGCCAACAGGTACATGAAAAGGTACTCAGCCTAACTAATCATCAGGGAAATGTAAATCAAAACCACAATGGGATATCACCTGACAATTGTTAGAATGGCTGTCATCAAGAAGACAAGAGATAAGTCTTGGGCAGGATGTGGATATAAGGGAACACTTGTGCACTGTTGAAGGGAAGGTAAATTGGTTCAGCCACTGTGAACAACAGTATGGAGATTTTGATTCCTCAAAAAAATAAAAATAGAACTATCATATGAAGTAGCAATTTCTGGGTATATATCCAAAGGAAATGAAAACAGAAGTTTAAAGAGATATACACACTCCCATGTTTATTGCATCATTATTCACAATAGCCAAGACATGGAAATAACTTGTCTGTCAATGGATGAATGGATAAAGAAGGTGTGTGTGTGTTTGTGTGTGTGTGTGTGTGTATACACACACAATGGAATATTATTCAGCCACGAGAAAGAAGGAAATCCTGCCATTTTCAACAACACGGATGGGCTTGAGGGCATTATGCTAAATGAAATGTCAGACAAATACTTTATGATATCACTTATATATGGAATCTAAAAATGCTGAACCTGTAAAAACAGGCCATGAGTGAGGGAATTGGGGATATGTTGTTTAAGGGTACAAACTTGGAACTAGTAGATAAACAAGTTCTGGAGAGCTAATGCACAGCATAGTGATTATAGTCAACAGTACTATATTATAAAGCTCAAAGTTGCTGAGAGACTAGATCTTAATTGTTCTCACCACAAAAAAGAAATGATAATTATGTGGTGTAGTGAGGTGTTAGCTAATGCTCCGGGTGGTAATCATATTGCAATATACAAATGTATCAAATCAACACCTTGTATACCTTAAATTTACACAGTGCTTTGTGTCAATTATATTTCAATAAAAAAAAAAGAAATGAAATGACACGTTTAGAGTTTTAATGAATGGTTAGAGACCAGATAGCTAAAAGATTCCTTAATTTTTATAGTAGTAGGATCGTAACTTCTGAAAACATAATCCAAAGTCTGATCCTGAAGTTACCTGAAATACAATTCAAGTTGAGTTCATGGCCTCACTAAGCCTCTTATGTTAGAACTATGGTATCGATTGGGAGAGAATGGACCCTGATAACTGGAAGGGGAATATTTGAGTAGATTTCAGTAAATCTGATTACCCTGAACCCCTCAAATCTTGCTGTACCTCCCTGCTGAGAAACAATCATTTCTCCTTGAGTTGGTTGCCTGAAGACCTTGTAACAACCTCACCTGAGATTCTTGATTTGTCGGGGAATGTTATTTCACCTCTAAATCCAGTCCCACCACCTCTCATTTCTTTGTGATCCATAATTAAACTCATATTTGCCAGGATCTAAGTCTAAACACCAGAATAATTTCCTAAATTTATATTGGCCGAAACCTGAGGAACATATGTGGGAATGGATTTAAAGTGTTACAGCAAGGGAAAGGAAGGTAATGGTTGATCATTCTGAATTTATTGATATAGGTGTACCTACTAGAGATTCTGGATTCAGGGCATTAGCTTGAGTGCTTGGCAGTGGCCCTAACAGTTTGCTCCATTCATTGTCTGAAATCTAGGCATTAAGAGAAATTGAGATGTCACAACTTCCTGATATACTGTGGAGGAAGGAATTCAAAGGCTTACACTGATAGGATGTTGAAATGGGTTGGTCATGTAGTCTTCCCACCCATACCTAACCATGTCCCTCAGAAGTGTCCCCCTTCATCAGTGTTGAGAAATACATTGCAACGCTAACTCCTGGAGGGTAAACTACCACACTGGCCCACCAATCATAGTAGGGGCTTACGGAATTTAGATGATAAAAGGACTTTTGGCCTGGGTCCATCTCATAGTGATAGTTCCCTGAACCCACCCATTTTTGTAATGCACAGTTGGAATAAACATATTTAGCAACTGGCAGAATCCCTCCATTAATTCCTTGATCTCTGCAGAGAGGACCATCATGGTAGGAGGGGTCAAATGAAATCTCCTGAAACTGCCTCATTCTAGCAAAATAGTGAACCAAAGCAGTACCTTATTTCTGGATGGACTGCAAAATTAATGCCACAATCAAATACTTAATAAATGCAGAAGTGGTGATTTCCATCACATTGCTATTTGACCTGTGGTACTTTAGCTTTTACACAAGATGAATGGATCTTGAAAAATGACGGTGGATTATTCTAAACTTCATCAGGTGGTGACTCCAGTTGTCACAGCTGTTCCAGATATGAATTTTTGAATAAGTCAACCCAACTCATCATGTTTGGTACACAGCTGTTAATCTGGAGAAATGTTTCTTTCTTTATACCTGTTAGCAAAATCCACAAGAAGACATTTACTTTCTCACCTGGCAGGCATAGCAGTACACTTTCATCATCCTAGTTCTGGGCTATGTCAAGTCTCCCATTCTGTTATAATCTAGCCTAGTCCCATAAGGTGTCAAAGTGGTCCAGTATAATGACCAGATAATGCTGAATAGCTCTACTGTGCAAGATGTAACAAATATCCTAGATACCTTGATAAGAGTGCCAGAGGAAGAGAAATGAGAGAACTTGCACAGAAATTCAAAGATTTGCTACCTCAGTGAAGTTATTAGGAATCTGGTGGTCCAGGATATGTTGAGGTATCCTCTCCAAGGTTAGGGACAATTATTTTGAATTCCCTACCTAGAGTGCTCTTTGGATTCTAAAGGCAAATTTACAATATCTCAGTACTGCTGCTCCAACCCATGAACTGTAAGGCTATGAATTTTATGTGCAACTCAGAGCGGGAGAATCATGTGAAGCAGTTTCAGGGTAGTGTAAGCTGCTTGGACACTTGGCAATATGACCCTCAACACATTCAGCAGTTTTCAGAGTGTCTTTGGCAGGTAGGGATCCTCTGTGGAGTTATAGAAGATCGCTACAAGGGAATCATAATATAAATCCTTAGGATTTTGAGGCAGTGCCCATCCTTCTTCCTCGGATAACTGTTCTTTTTGTAAAACAGCTGCTAGATTGTTACTGGGCTCTGATAGAGTTTGAATATTTGACCATGTGCACTAAGTTACCACATGACCTGCCTGTCATAAACTTGGGCCCTCTGACTCTCCTAAAGTTGGCATGTACAGTAGCACTCAATCATCAAGAGGAAATATTAAATACAAGGTTAGTTTTGAGCTGTCCCCGAAGGAACAGGAGACTCCAAATATGAACTCAGATTCCTATGGCAGCTGTTGCTAATACATTGGCACTCTTCCTTAATCCATATGGCTTCATGGGGAATTACCCTTGACCAGTTGACTGAAGGAGAAAAGACCTGGTTTATAGATTGGTTTGTCCCATATACCAGTCAGTACCTCCTGAAAGTTGATGACTACAGCTTTATAGTCTCTCAAAGGTATCCTTTGAAGGATAAATAGGGGAAGGTAAATCCAATCAGTAGGCAGAACATCAAGCAGTAAATCTGCTTGTTTATTTGGCCTAGAGAGAGAGATGACCAGGAGAAAGGATCTATACAGATACATGGCCTGTGGGTAATAGCTTGCTTGGATACTTAGAGTTGTAGAAGGAAAAAGATTGGAAAATTGGTGATAAGGAGTTCTGGGAAAGAGATTTGTGGCTAGACTTCTCAGAGTGGAGGATATTTGTTTCCCATGTGAATGCTTACTGTAATGGTTAATTTTATGTGTCAACTTGGTTGAACCATGGTGCTCAGACATTTGGTCAAATATTTTTCTGGATGTTTCTGTGAGGCTGTATTTTAGATGAGATTAACTCATCAGTGGATTTTGAGTAAAGCAGACTGCTCTCCATAATGTGGGTGGGCCTCATCCAATCAGTTGAAGGCTTTAATAGAACAAAGACTGACTTCCCTCCAAAAAGAAGGAATTCTGCCTGCAGACAGCCTTCATACTTGAACTGCAGCATTGACTCTTACCTAGTTCTGCAGTCTGCTAGCCCATACTGCAGATTTTGGACTTGACAGCCTCCATATTCGCATGAGCCAATTCCTTAAAATCTCTCTCTCTCTCTTTCTCTCTCTCTCACACACACACACACACACTTTCTCACACACAAACACACACACTGTTGGTTCCGCTTCTCTGTACAACCCTGACTAATACACTTCCCAAAGAGCATTCCCTGCAAAAGAGGCTCTCAATAATCAAGTAGTCAAAATGACCTCTTCTCTTGATTATCAGTCAGACTCTTTCCTTAGCTACTCTAGTTTTCATTTGATGGGCTTATAAACACAATAGCCAAGATGGCAAGAATGGAGATTATGTATGGATTTAGCAACATGGACTTCCTCTCACTGAGGCTGACCTGACCCTGGCTTCTGTTGAGTGCCCAGCTTGGCAATAGGAGAAACCAATGGTGAGCCCTTGATATAGCACCATTCCCTGGGGGAACATCCAGTCACCTATCTGGTAGTAGTAGGTTGATTATATTGGATCCCTTGTCTTATAGAAGAGACAGCTTTTGTTCTCACTTACTCTGTGTATGGATTTACTTTTACTGTCTATAGTGCTTCACCATCACCATCTATGAACTTAGTGAATGCCTTATTCACCGTTGGCTTATTATATACAATATTGCATATCAAGGAACTCATTTTTGCCTCAAAAGATTGTTGCAGTGGGCTCATGCCCACAGAATTTACTGATCTTTTCATGAACTTTATCATCCCACAGCTGGCCTGAGAGAATGACATATTGAAGACTCAGTTGGGGCACCTGTTAGGTGAAAACATTTTGTGGGGCTAAGGTGCTGTCCCACAAAATGTGGTTTATTTTCTGAACCAGTGCCCAGTATATGGTACCATTTCTCCTATTCCAAGAATACACAAATCTGTGAAACAAAGAGTGGGATTAGGAGGGTTTTTTCTGTTACCTCGAATGATCCACTTAGAAAATTTTTGCTTCTCCCCCCACCCCCACCAAAACAAACAAAAACTTGGCTTACACACCTTAGTTCCCAAGGAAAAATGCTTTCAATAGAGGAGACATAAAAGGGAAACTGTAAACTGAGACAGACATCTGGCCACTTTGTGTTCTCCGTGCCTTTGAACCAGTAGACAAGAGGAGGATTCTGTACAAGGTCAGGTGATTGATCCTGTCTGATCCTCATTATCAAGAAAAAATAGGGTTCCTACTACACATGGGAGGATGTATGTTAGGAACCCAGGGGATTCTCTGACCTTTTTGGTACTCCTATGTCCAGTGACAAAAGATAATGAAAAACTGCAGTAATCCAGTGCCATAAGGGTCACTAATAATGCAGACCCCTGAAAGTATGGGTCATCCCACTGGGCAAAGAACCATAATCAGTAGAGATGCTGGCTGAGCAAGAAGGGACTGAGGGATGGGTACTGAAATAAGAAGATGATTAAATCCCAAACACAGCTATGTGACCAGTCACAGAAATGAAGTCTATAATAGCCATATGTATTTTCCTCATTGCTTTGATATATATTGATATTTATTTTATATATTAAGCATTTTTTTTCTGCCTCTTTCTCATTCTCCTGCCAGTCAATATGCAGTTGATGGAAATTTGGGTTCTTTCCACTTTGGGGATGTTATGAATAATGCTGCTATGAATATTCTACCAGTTTTTGTGTGGGTATATGTTTTCATTTCTCTTGGCCATATACCTAGTTTTATGGAATTACTGGGTCATAAGGTGACTCTGTGGTTAACATTTGGAGGAACTGCCAAACTATTTTCCAAAGTGGCTGCACTATTTTACATTCCCACATACAATGTATGAAGATTCCAATTTCTTGCCATTTCTTGTTATTATCTATCTTTTTGATAGCCATTCTAGTAGGTGTGAAGGGGTATCTCATTGTGGGTTTTTTGACTCGCATTTCCCTAATAGCTAATGACATTGAGCATCTTTTCATGTTGTTATGGGCCATTTGTATATCTTCTTTTTTTTTTTTTTTTTTTTTTTTTAGAAATTTCATGTAATGTTTAGTATTAGTTGTTTTGTTTGTTTTTTTATACTGCAGGTTCTTATTAGGCATCAGTTTTATACACATCAGTGTATACATGTCAATCCCAATCGCCCAATTCAGCACACAACCATCCCCACCTCACCGCAGTTTTCCCCCCTTGGTGTCCATATGTCCATTCTCTACATCTGTGTCTCAACTTCTGCCCTGCAAAGCGGCTCATCTGTACCATTTTTCTAGGTTCCACATACATGCATTAATATACGATATTTGTTTTTCTCTTTCTGACTTACTTCACTCTGTATGACAGTCTCTAGATCCATCCACGTCTCAACAAATGACTCAATTTCGTTCCTTTTTAAGGCTGAGTAATATTCCATTGTATATATGTACCACAACTTCTTTATCCATTCATCTGTTGATGGGCATTTAGGTTGCTTCCATGACCTGGCTATTGTAAATAGTGCTGCAATGAACATTCGGGTGCATGTGTCTTTTTGAATTACGGTTTTCTCTGGGTATATGCCCAGTAGTGGGATTGCTGGGTCATATGGTAATTCTATTTTTAGTTTTTTAAGGAACCTCCATACTGTTCTCCATAGTGGCTGTATCAATTTACATTCCCACCAACAGTGCAAGAGGGTTCCCTTTTCTCCACACCCTCTCCAGCACTTGTTGTTTGTAGATTTTCTGATGATGCCCATTCTAACAGGAGTGAGGTGATACCTCATTGTAGTTTTGATTTGCATTTCTCTAATAATTAGTGATGTTGAGCATCTTTTCATGTGCTTCGTGGCCGTCTGTATGTCTTCTTTGGAGAAATGTCTATTTAGGTCTTCTGCCCATTTTTGGATTGGGGTGTTTGTTTCTTTGATATTGAGCTGAATGAGCTGTTTATATATTTTGGAGATTAATCCTTTGTCCGTTGATTCATTTGCAAATATTTTCTCCCATTCTGAGGGTTGTCTTTTCGTCTTGTTTATGGTTTCCTTTGCTGTGCAAAAGCTTTGAAGTTTCATTAGGTCCCACTTGTTTATTTTTGTTTTTATTTCCATTACTCTAGGAGGTGGATCAAAAAAGATCTTGCTGTGATTTATGTCAAAGAGTGTTCTTCCTATGTTTTCCTCTAAGAGTTTTATAGTGTCCAGTCTTATATTTAGGTCTCTAATCCATTTTGAGTTTATTTTTGTGTATGGTGTTAGGGAGTATTCTAATTTCATTCTTTTACATGTAGCTGTCCAGTTTTCCCAGCACCACTTATTGAAGAGACTGTCTTTTCTCCATTGTATATCTTTGCCTCCTTTGTCATAGATTAGTTGACCATAGGTGCGTGGGTTAATCTCTGGGCTTTCTATCTTGTTCCATTGATCTATGTTTCTGTTTTTGTGCCAGTACCATATTGTCTTGATTACTGTAGCTTTGTAGTATAGTCTGAAGTCAGGGAGTCTGATTCCTCCAGCTCCATTTTTTTCCCTCAAGACTGCTTTGGCTATTCGGGGTCTTTTGTGTCTCCATACAAATTTTAAGATGATTTGTTCTAGCTCTGTAAAAAATGCCATTGGTAATTTGATAGGGATTGCATTGAATCTGTAGATTGCTTTGGGTAGTATACTCATTTTCACAATGTTGATTCTTCCAATCCAAGAACATGGTATATCTCTCCATCTGTTGGTATCATCTTTAATTTCTTTCATCAGTGTCTTATAGTTTTCTGCATACAGGTCTTTTGTCTCCCTAGGTAGATTTATTCCTAGGTATTTTATTCTTTTTGTTGCAATGGTAAATGGGAGTGTTTCCATAATTTCTCTTTCAGATTTTTCATCATTAGTGTAGAGGAATGCAAGAGATTTCTGTGCATTAATTTTGTAACCTGCAACTTTACCATATTCATTAATTAGCTCTAGCAGTTTTCTGGTGGCAGTTTTAGGATTCTCTATGTATAGTATCATGTCATCGGCAAACAGTGACAGTTTTACTTCTTCTTTTCCAATTTGTATTCCTTTTATTTCTTTGTCTTCTCTGATTGCCGTGGCTAGGACTTCCAGAACTATGTTGAATAATAGTGGTGAGAGTGGACATCCTTGTCTCGTTCCTGATCTTAGAGGAAATGCTTTCAGTTTTTCACCATTGAGAATGATGTTTGCTGTGGGTTTGTCATATATGGCCTTTATTATGTTGAGGTAGGTTCCCTCTATGCCCACTTTCTGGAGAGTTTTTATCATAAATGGGTGTTGAATTTTGTCAAAAGCTTTATCTGCATCTATTGAGATGATCATATGGTTTTTATTCTTCAATTTGTTAATATGGTGTATCACATTGATTGATTTGCGTATATTGAAGAATCCTTGCATCCCTGGGATAAATCCCACTTGATCGTGGTGTATGATCCTTTTAATGTGTTGTTGGATTCTGTTTGCTAGTATTTTGTTGAGGATTTTTGCATCTATATTCATCAGTGATATTGGTCTGTAATTTTCTTTTTTTGTAGTGTCTTTGTCTGGTTTTGGTATCAGGGTGATGGTGGCCTCATAGAATGAGTTTGGGAGTGTTCCTTCCTCTGCAATTTTTTGGAAGAGTTTGAGAAGGATGGGTGTTAGCTCTTCTCTAAATGTTTGATAGAATTCACCTGTGAAGCCATCTGGTCCTGGACTTTTGTTTGTTGGAAGATTTTTTTTTTTTTTTTTTTTTTTTACATGGATGACCAGAATAAAAGCAACAATGATTGCAATTACCAAACATGAAACACACTTATACTATGTCATAACATTGACATTCAGTCCAGTAATCCTCCACTGTAACAGCTCCTTTACTTTGCAGTGAAAATTGATTTGTATATTCTTTTCCTCTGAGTCCTTGTGGGATTTTTTTTTTTTTTTAATTCAGACAGAAAGTCACAAAAATTATACTCATCCTCATCAGTTCACTCAGTCCCATGTAATTAATTTCTTTTTTTTCATCTTGATCTTTTGTTAGCACTTTTATGAGTTCATCAGTTTTTCATTAGAGTTCTGAAAATGCTTATTCATTCAGTTCAGCAGTACAGTCAGTTACCAGAAACCTGTACTTGTCAGAGTCTTTTCCATGAATTTCTTGAAGATGAAACTCTTTTATAGGAACATATTTGCAAAATCATCAGAGTACACCCAGAACTGTCTGTAAATGACAAAAGACTTAAAAATGACCATGGTTAAAGATTTGATGAAAGTTCATAATAATGCAGTTGACAAGAAAATTAGTTATTTCTGAGATATACATTTTAAAGTAATAACTAGGATTATTACTTATAACATTATACCAGAACATATAAGATTTTTAGACGTTTCCTGTAATGTCTGAAACATTTATATTAACATATTTCCATACATATTTCCATACAAATACAAATATAAGATTTTTAGAAATTTCATGTAATGTCTGAAACATTTATATTAACATATTTCCATACATATTTCCATACAAATACAAATATAAGATTTTTAGAAATTTCATGTAATGTCTGAAACATTTATATTAACATATTTCCATACATATTTCCATACAAATACAAGATTTTTAGAAATTTCATGTAATGTCTGAAACATTTATATTAACATATTTCCATACAAATAACCCAATGAAAGTTTAGTATTAGTTGTTTTGTTTGTTTTTTTATACTGCAGGTTCTTATTAGGCATCAGTTTTATACACATCCGTGTATACATGTCAATCCCAATCGCCCAATTCAGCACATCACCATCCCCACCTCATCGCAGTTTTCCCCCCTTGGTGTCCATATGTCCATTCTCTACATCTGTGTCTCAACTTCTGCCCTGCAAACTGGCTCATCTGTACCATTTTTCTACGTTCCACATACATGCATTAACATACGATATTTGTTTTTCTCTTTCTGACTTACTTCACTCTGTATGACAGTCTCTAGATCCATCCACTTCTCAACAAATGACTCAATTTCGTTCCTTTTTATGGCTGAATAATATTCCATCGTATATATGTACCACAACTTCTTTATCCATTCGTCTGTTGATGGGCATTTAGGTTGCTTCCATGACCTGGCTATTGTAAATAGTGCTGCAATGAACATTCGGGTGCACGTGTCTTTTTGAATTACGGTTTTCTCTGGGTATATGCCCAGTAGTGGGATTGCTGGGTCATATGGTAATTCTATTTTTAGTTTTTTAAGGAACCTCCATATTGTTCTCCATAGTGGCTGTATCAATTTACATTCCCACCAACAGTGCAAGAGGGTTCCCTTTTCTCCACACCCTCTCCAGCATTTGTTGTTTGTAGATTTTCTGATGATGCCCATTCTAACAGGAGTGAGGTGATACCTCATTGTAGTTTTGATTTGCATTTCTCTAATAATTAGTGATGTTGAGCATCTTTTCATGTGCTTCGTGGCCGTCTGTATGTCTTCTTTGGAGAAATGTCTATTTAGGTCTTCTGCCCATTTTTGGATTGGGGTGTTTGTTTCTTTGATATTGAGCTGAATGAGCTGTTTATATATTTTGGAGATTAATCCTTTGTCCGTTGATTCATTTGCAAATATTTTCTCCCATTCTGAGGGTTGTCTTTTCGTCTTGTTTATGGTTTCCTTTGCTGTGCAAAAGCTTTGAAGTTTCATTAGGTCCCACTTGTTTATTTTTGTTTTTATTTCCATTACTCTAGGAGGTGGATCGAAAAAGATCTTGCTGTGATTTATGTCAGAGTGTTCTTCCTATGTTTTCCTCTAAGAGTTTTATAGTGGCCAGTCTTATATTTAGGTCTCTAATCCATTTTGAGTTTATTTTTGTGTATGGTGTTAGGGAGTATTCTAATTTCATTCTTTTACATGTGGCTGTCCAGTTTTCCCAGCACCACTTATTGAAGAGACTGTCTTTTCTCCATTGTATATCTTTGCCTCCTTTGTCATAGATTAGTTGACCATAGGTGCGTGGGTTAATCTCTGGGCTTTCTATCTTGTTCCATTGATCTATGTTTCTGTTTTTGTGCCAGTACCATATTGTCTTGATTACTGTAGCTTTGTAGTATAGTCTGAAGTCAGGGAGTCTGATTCCTCCAGCTCCATTTTTTTGCCTCAAGACTGCTTTGGCTATTCGGGGTCTTTTGTGTCTCCATACAAATTTTAAGATGATTTGTTCTAGCTCCGTAAAAAATGCCCTTGGTAATTTGATAGGGATTGCATTGAATCTGTAGATTGCTTTGGGTAGTATACTCATTTTCACAATGTTGATTCTTCCAATCCAAGAACATGGTATATCTCTCCATCTGTTGGTATCATCTTTAATTTCTTTCATCAGTGTCTTATAGTTTTCTGCATACAGGTCTTTTGTCTCCCTAGGTAGGTTTATTCCTAGGTATTTTATTCTTTTTGTTGCAATGGTAAATGGGAGTGTTTCCATAATTTCTCTTTCAGATTTTTCATCATTAGTGTATAGGAATGCAAGAGATTTCTGTGCATTAATTTTGTAACCTGCAACTTTACCATATTCATTAATTAGCTCTAGCAGTTTTCTGGTGGCAGTTTTAGGATTCTCTATGTATAGTATCATGTCATCCGCAAACAGTGACAGTTTTACTTCTTCTTTTCCAATTTGTATTCCTTTTATTTCTTTTTCTTCTCTGATTGCCGTGGCTAGGACTTCCAGAACTATGTTGAATAATAGTGGTGAGAGTGGACATCCTTGTCTCGTTCCTGATCTTAGAGGAAATGCTTTCAGTTTTTCACCATTGAGAATGATGTTTGCTGTGGGTTTGTCATATATGGCCTTTATTATGTTGAGGTAGGTTCCCTCTATGCCCACTTTCTGGAGAGTTTTTATCATAAATGGGTGTTGAATTTTGTCAAAAGCTTTTTCTGCATCTATTGAGATGATCATATGGTTTTTATTCTTCAATTTGTTAATATGGTGTATCACATTGATTGATTTGCGTATATTGAAGAATCCTTGCATCCCTGGGATAAATCCCACTTGATCGTGGTGTATGATCCTTTTAATGTGTTGTTGGATTCTGTTTGCTAGTATTTTGTTGAGGATTTTTGCATCTATATTCATCAGTGATATTGGTCTGTAATTTTCTTTTTTTGTAGTGTCTTTGTCTGGTTTTGGTATCAGGGTGATGGTGGCCTCATAGAATGAGTTTGGGAGAGTTCCTTCCTCTGCAATTTTTTGGAAGAGTTTGAGAAGGATGGGTGTTAGCTCTTCTCTAAATGTTTGATAGAATTCACCTGTGAAGCCATCTGGTCCTGGACTTTTGTTTGTTGGAAGATTTTTAATCACAGTTTCAATTTCATTACTTGTGATTGGTCTGTTGATATTTTCTGTTTCTTCCTGGTTCAGTCTTGGAAGGTTATACCTTTCTAAGAATTTGTCCATTTCTTCCAGGTTGTCCATTTTATTGGCATAAAGTTGCTTGTAGTAGTCTCTTAGGATGTTTTGTATTTCTGCGGTGTCTGTTGTAACTTCTCCTTTTTCATTTCTGATTTTATTGATTTGAGTCCTCTCCCTCTTTTTCTTGATGAGTCTGGCTAATGGCTTATCAATTTTGTTTATCTTCTCAAAGAACCAACTTTTAGTTTTATTGATCTTTGCTATTGTTTTCTTTGTTTCTATTTCATTTATTTCTGCTCTGATCTTTATGATTTCTTTCCTTCTGCTAACTTTGGGTTTTGTTTGTTCTTCTTTCTCTAGTTTCTTTAGGTGTAAAGTTAGATTGTTTACTTGAGATTTTTCTTGTTTCTTTAGGTAGGCTTGTATAGCTATAAACTTCCCTCTTAGAACCGCTTTTGCTGCATCCCATAGGTTTTGGGTCGTCGTGTTTTCATTGTCATTTGTCTCTAGGTATTTTTTTATTTCCTGTTTGATTTCTTCAGTGATCTCTTGGTTATTTAGTAACGTATTGTTTAGCCTCCATGTGTTTGTCTTTTTTACGTTTTTTTCCCTGTAATTCATTTCTAATCTCATAGCATTGTGGTCAGAAAAGATGCTTGATATGATTTCAATTTTTTTAAATTTACTGAGGCTTGATTTGTGACCCAAGATGTGATCTATCCTGGAGAATGTTCCGTGCGCACTTGAGAAGAACGTGTAATCTGCTGTTTTTGGATGGAATGTCCTATATATATCAATTAAATCTATCTGGTCTATTGTGTCATTTAAAGCTTCTGTTTCCTTATTTATTTTCATTTTGGATGATCTGTCCATTGGTGTAAGTGAGGTGTTAAAGTCCCCCACTATTATTGTGTTACTGTTGATTTCCTCTTTTATAGCTGTTAGCAGTTGCCTTATGTATTGAGGTGCTCCTATGTTGGGTGCATATATATTTATAATTGTTATATCTTCTTCTTGGATTGATCCCTGGATCATTATGTAGTGTCCTTCCTTGTCTCTTGTAACATTCTTTATTTTAAAGTCTATTTTATCTGATATGAGTATAGCTACTCCAGCTTTCTTTTGAATTCCATTTGCATGGAATATCTTTTTCCATCCCCTCACTTTCAGTCTGTATGTGTCCCTGGGTCTGAAGTGGGTCTCTTGTAGACAGCATATATATGGGTCTTGTTTTTGTATCCATTCAGCCAGTCTATGTCTTTTGGTTGGGGCATTTAATACATTCACGTTTAAGGTAATTATCGATATGTATGTTCCTATGACCATTTTCTTAATTGTTTTGGGTTTGTTTTTGTAGGTCCTTTTCTTCTCTTGTGTTTCCCACTTAGAGAAGTTCCTTTAGCATTTGTTGTAAAGCTGGTTTGGTGGTGCTGAATTCTCTTAGCTTTTGCTTGTCTGTAAAGCTTTTGATTTCTCCATCAAATCTAAATGAGATCCTTGCTGGGTAGAGTAATCTTGGTTGTAGGTTCTTCCCTTTCATCACTTTAAGTATATCATGCCACTCCCTTCTGGCTTGCAGAGTTTCTGCTGAGAAATCAGCTGTTAACCTTATGGGAGTTCCCTTGTATGTTATTTGTCGTTTTTCCCTTGTTGCTTTCAGTAATTTTTCTTTGTCTTTAATTTTTGCCACTTTGATTACTATGTGTCTCGGCGTGTTTCTCCTTGGGTTTATTCTGTATGGGACTCTCTGCACTTTCTGGACTTGGGTGGCTATTTCCTTTCCCATATTAGGGAAGTTTTCGACTATAATCTCTTCAAATATTTTCTCTGGTCCTTTCTCTCTCTCTTCTCCTTCTGGGACCCCTATAATGCGAATGTTGTTGCGTTTAATGTTGTCCCAGAGGTCTCTTAGGCTGTCTTCATTTCTTTTCATTCTTTTTTCTTTAGTCTGTTCCGCAGCAGTGAATTCCACCATTCTGTCTTCCAGGTCACTTATCCGTTCTTCTGCCTCAGTTATTCTGCTATTGATTCCTTCTAGTGTAGTTTTCATTTCAGTTATTGTATTGGTCATCTCTGTTTGTTTGTTCTTTAATTCTTCTAGGTCTTTGTTAATCATTTCTTGCATCTTCTCAATCTTTGCCTCCATTCTTATTCCGAGGTCCTGGATCATCTTCACTATCATTATTCTGAATTCTTTTTCTGGAAGGTTGCCTATGTCCACTTCATTTAGTTGTTTTTCTGGGGTTTTTTCTTGTTCCTTCATCTGGTACATAGCCCTCTGCCTTTTCATCTTCTCTATCTTTCTGTAACTGTGGTTTTTGGTCCACAGGCTGCAGGATTGTAGTTTTTCTTCCCATTTGTATATCTTCTTTGTCCTTTGTCCATTTAAAAATTTGGTCATTTGTCTTTTCACTACTGAGTTGTAGAAGTTCTTTATATATTCTGGATACAAGTATCTCAGTAGATTTATGATTTGCTATTTTCTCACATTGTGTTGTCTTTGCACTTTTTTGATAGTGTCTGTTGACGCACAGAAGCTTTTAATTTTGATGAAGTTTAATTTATCTTATTTTTTCTTTCATTACTCATGGTTTTGGTGTCATATCTAAGAAGGGTTTGTGTAACTCAAGGTCATGAAGATTTACTATGTTTTCTTCCAAGAGTTTCATAGTTATAGCTGGCTCTTCAGTTTAGGTCTAGGATCCATTGGAACTAATTTGGGGGGATGAAATAAGGAAGAGGTCCAACATTCATTCTTTAGCACATGGATATCTAGTTGTCCCAGCACCGTTTGTTGAAAAAATTTCTTTATATATTCTGTACATGGTTGGCTCTTAAATGTTATAAAATCAGTTTCTACCTTTTAAGATGTGAGCATTAAATGAAACAACATGTATGAAAGTGCTTTGCATCACGCAGGGCATAGTTGGCTCTCAACAAGGTCTTGGCACCCTTGTCCAAAAGCAATTGACCATATATATGAGGATTTATTTCTGGACTCTCAATTCTATTCCATTGATCTATGTGTCTATCCTTATGCCAGTACCATGCAATCTTTGTTACTAAAGCTTTGTAGTAAACTTCAAAATTCTTCTTCTTTCTCAAGATTGTTTTGGCTAATCTGGATCTCTTGCATTTCCATATGAATTTTAGGGCCAGCTTCTATATCTCTTGTACCAAAAAAGCCAGCTGGGATTTTGGTAGGGATTGTGTTGAACCATAGATCATTTTGGGGAGTATTGCTATCTTAACAATATTAAGTCTCCTGAACCATGAACGTGGGTATTTTTCTACTTATTTAAGTCTTATTTAATTTCTTTCAACAATATTTTTTAGTTTTCAGAATACTGGTTTTGCACTTCTTTTGTTAAATTTATTCCTAAGTATTTTATTCTTTTTGATGCTAGCGTAAATGGAATTGCTTTCTTGGGCTCATTTTTTGATTATTCATTCCTAGTATGAAGAAATAAAATTTATTTTTTGCATATTGTTCTTGTACCCTGCAACCTTTATGATCTCATTTATTAGTTCTAATAGTTTTCCAGTGGATTTTTTAGGATTTTTCTGTATACAAGATCATGTCATTTACAAATAGAGGTAGTTTTACCTCTTCCTTTTCAATCTGGATGCCTTTTACTGAGGCCTGCTTTTATTTTATTTATTTAATTTTTTAAAGATTTTTTTTTTTTTGATGTGGACCATTTTAAAAGTCTGTATTGAATTTGTTACAGTATTGCTTCTGT
Source organism: Balaenoptera acutorostrata (assembly GCF_949987535.1). Taxonomy (NCBI): domain Eukaryota; kingdom Metazoa; phylum Chordata; class Mammalia; order Artiodactyla; family Balaenopteridae; genus Balaenoptera; species Balaenoptera acutorostrata. The sequence continues at coordinate 42,667,335 of NC_080072.1, read as the reverse complement.
TTTATGTTTTGGTTTTTTGGCATGTGGGATCTTAAGCTCCCCAGTCAGGGATTGAACCCGCACCCCCTGCATTGGAAGGCAAAGTCTTAACCACTGGACCTCCAGGGAAGTCCCGTGAGGCCTCCTTTTAAATGGGATCTATAGTAGTTATGTTTAGTTGTCCTTGCCATCTATTTTCTTTTTTATACTACTAATTTCATGTTAAATATATACAAACTAATGTATTAAGATCCTAATATGTCAATGCTAAGTAATTATTGAGTTTAAAAGGATTTTTTTGCCATTTTTGATATTTTATGAATATATTTTAAATTCGAGGGGAAATACAGAACGCATATAATGCAGGAAAAATTGAAGTTATTGACTCTGATATTGGTAATTAAAATCTTATCAGAAATTTGAATGTTTAAATATATCTTTATCCATACATTTAACTGTCTTGTTTTTACTTTTTATAATTATTTTTAAAAGTAGCTCTAGTGTGGGTAATTCTAAAACTCAATTTAGGTACAAAATATAAACAGCATGAAAATAATTACGTATCTTTATAATTATCAATAGTGTGTGTTAAAGTCATTATGTTAAAACATTCTTGTGATTGCAAATATTGAGTGAACTAAACTATGATAAAGTCCTTTTGGACTTTGACAAGCCAGGATATTATTCTGAGTTTCCACTGGTGAACACACCAATGAAATTTAGTATCTCTCTAATATCTTTGTGGTTTTACTTGCTGTCTACTCTCAATATAGTTTATTATTTCCTTCTTAATACTTTAAGATCCCTTTAGCAAAAACAATCTAGTGACTATAAATGGAGACAGCCACCCAATTACAAAAAAGGAAGAAACAAATATAAGATATTAAGGACATCAAAAGCACAGTGCTGATAGTGAAAACACTGTTTCTAGCTAGAAGATAAAAAGAGTTATATTGACTGAGTCATTCCTCAGTTTTCCATGCCTTTTCGGTTTTCATAGTTTTTCTTTACAGTATTTTATAAGGGGCTTCATGGAAGGAAAAAGAAGAGGAAGAAGGGTTGTAGTCAGGGTTACAAATGAAAGGTAATCTATCTGGATAAGATTTGAAAAGCATCTATGTTGAAAAGCTTACTTTGTTAATATATTAAATTCCTAAGTCTCTATACTATTTCATAAAACGTTATTCTCTAGGTTGGTTTTTCCTGTTACCCCGGCCATTATATCTAACCATTAAATAACAAATGTTTAGAAAATCAGAGGTTTGGCTTTTTTTTTTTTTTTTTAAATACACACTTCTCCAACACATTTATTTCTTTAAAGGAATGGATTTTGAAGAGAAAAAACATGGGGCAGAGAGGTATGGAATAGAAAATAAATACAAATATAAGCTGTTTTGCTAATTGCTTTATAACCACAACAAACTAGTACAGAGAATGCCCTGTACAAAACAACATAATAAAGATCGAGGTGTTTGTTCCCTTAGGCAAGGCTGAAGATTTCAGTCTCTGGTATTTGGAATTTAGGTTGCAGTCCTTGTTTTTGGATGGATCACTGGGTGTGTGGCACAGTCCCTGCTTTTAACCAGATTTGAACAGGAGAATGGCCACTTGGCCCAGGTAGAAGTAGATGAAGTGTTTGGTTTCATGTGTCACATAACTACCGAAGTTCCTCCCCACGATGCAGTGCCAGGTGGGGTTATACTTCTTGTCAAACTGCTTCTTGATATGGGCCGCCATGCCCTTCTCTATACTATATTCCTCCAATGCCTGAGTAGCACACTCCACCGAGTCCTGCTGCATCTCCTCCGACATATCGGCATTTTTGATCACGGTCACACATGGTTATCAAAGAGCAGGGGCTGGCCCACTGCAACGGTCTCCTGGGGGAGGGGCTGGCGAGGCTCAGACCCTTCGAGAGGAGCGGTCCCTACTGAAGCCATAGCGCATCTATCAGTCAGAGGTTCTTAAAAATTATCACTAGCTTGAGTAACAGAGCATCATGAGAATCCTGTCATGTCCTGTAAAGTAAGTGACTTCAGGGTCGTATTTAACACTGTTCCTCTCTATTAGCATGTATGTTGGAAATAGTATACTATTTTATGTCCATGTTTATAAATAGAGTCTATTTCTTAGGTATGGGAATCTCCTCCTTAGCCTCCTTGTGAGGATGTTATGTGTAATGCTGGGTTATTTTGCTTGTTCCTCAGATTCTAACGGTAGAATTAACCCTGGGCGAATCACTTACATTTCTTCGAGGAGTTGCTCTATTCCAGATGAGAGCTATGGCTGCCTGTCTTCAAACATTCCTGCACTGGAATTGATGGCTCTGTATGTGGCAGCTGCCATGCATGATTACGACCACCCAGGGCGGACAAATGCATTTCTAGTGGCTACAAATGCCCCTCAGGTAGGAACTACTTTTTCAGAAAGTTTGAGTGATTCTGAAATTTTACAGCCATACTGTATTTCCCTTTGTAAACCATTCTTCAATTGAATCATTTGGCCATTGGAGAATAACTCACAGCAGTGATATGACATGTGCTGAAGAATTAGGGAAAAATCATCTTCAACTGGAAAATAAATAAAATGTTCCTGAAAGAGTAATTCGCTACTTTTATGAAATTCTGGAGTCTTCGCTGTCAAAATCTTTGCCTTTGATCAAATTGATAAGACTTTGACTAGATGTAAGACTTACTCTTCCTTCTAGCAAGATCCTTCATATGCCTAAAAGCTATAATGACTGAGAACTGTTATTATTTTTGTTGTTGTCCTCTTTTTTTTCTCTAAGACATACCATAATATGCAGACTCTAAGTCTTTTAGGTCTGCATATATTCATGTATGTAAAAAATCTTCTAGTACATTATTTTTGTATTCAGTACAGCTGATAAGGTGCAAGATTCCTTTAGGGTCACAATTTGCATAAGAGGTAGGAGTTCCCAACAAATGGATACTGTAATTGCGATGACTTTAAACATTAGGACTTGGAACTAAATACAGTCAGCCCTCCATATCCAGGGGTTCTGCCTCCATGGATTCGATCAACTGCAGATCAAAAATGTTTGAAAATTTAAAAAATCCCAGAAAGTTCCAAAAAGCAAAACTTGGAATTTGCTGCATACTGGCAACTATTTACATTGTATTAGGTATTATAAGTAATCTAGAGAAGATTTAAAGTATACAGGGGATATGCGTAGGTTATATGAAAATATTACATCATTTTATTAAGGGACTTGAGCATCTGCAGGGGTCTTAGAACCAATTCCCTGCAAATGCTAAGGGATGACTGTACTTGGTTTTAAGCAGAATTTAGTGTGGTTGTGAATTTTTGTTTAGGCTGGTGATTCCTGAAATGTCAGCTTTGTATTTCTGCCTGCCTGCATTACAAAGAGCAAGTTGTCAATGATTGCTGAATTCATCTTACTTCCTCACTTTGTTGCTCTATGTTCAAAACTCAGTTCTGATTCTTTCATCTCTTATAGCCATTCTCTGTGTTCCTTTTCTCATTTCTCTCACACACTCCCACTACTTAAAATATAGGAGATAGATTCTCTACCCAGAACAAGAAGAGGATTCAGAGAGAAAGAGAAGATTAAAAGTGCTATGTAATTCATTTTCTCCAGTTAGACTTCATCTCTTCATAGCTCATGATTTCCACAGGTAACTTTTAAATGAATTTAAAAGAGATAACATTTGGAAAGTTATCTACTGAATCAGATATCATGTAGACAGAAATTATTCACTATTCTGTTCCACCCTCTGCTTTCATTCTCTCTTTATTAGCTTTGAGTATAGGTGAGTCAGACTTGTTTATTACCTCTTCTTCAAGGATATTACAAGTTAGTGAATTCTAGTGTTACTTGTGTTGCATGCAGATAATTGAAAACAATGACACATGAATGTAATTTATATAAGTTGTATACTCAAAACTGTTGTCCTGATCAAAATACAAACATGAAGTCTGGACACAATCAGTAACTATGTGTTATTTCTAAATTCTCATTGTTAAGGACTGCCAAGAGATGAAGCAATGGAAAGGGCTGGACTGGAAAGGAAATTGATCAGAGTTCAGCTATGAAAAAGTATAGCCTTTTACCTAGTCTCCTTGCTTACTTCCTGCTCCCCTTCAGTCTGGTTTCAACACATAGCAGCCAGAGTGGCCCTGTTTAAATGTGCATTACATCACTCTGTGTTCCAAGCCCTCATTCCTAGTAAAAGACAGTCATTACAGTGGCTCAGAAGGCCCTGCGCGATTTAGCCCCCAGTAATTCTCCTTTTTAAATTCACTCAGATCTAGCCTCACTGGCCTCCTTGCTGTTTCCTTCTATGTGCTGGCACACTCCCTTTCTAAGAACCTGGTCAGTTTCTGTTCTCTCTGCCCAGAGTGCTCTTTCCCCAGACATATATTGGGTTAGCCAAAAAGTTCACTTGCGTTTTTCTGTAACATCTTACAAAAAACCCTAACGAAGTTTTTGGCCAACCCAATATATAGCTCACTTTGTCACTTCTTTCCACCTGAAATTTCAAAAGCCCCTCCCTGGCACTCATTATGTTCCTCCCCTGATCATAACAATGGTCATTTAGCATACTATGTATTTTGCTTGTGTATTTTGTTTATTCCATGCCTCTCAGAGGAGTATAAGTTTCCAAGAGGGCAGGGATTTTTATCTCTTTTATTCCCTAATACCTAGAATGGTACCTAGCACACAAAAGGCATTCAGTAAAAATTTGCTGAATGTTGAAGGATCCCTAATTTCTTTGCTCTGCAGGACTGCTAAGCTTGTCTGAAATATACTCCATTGTTCCCAAAGTGATGAAATTCTTGAGACCTTCTTCAGCTAGTCCCTGTGAGATAAGGACTCTTTTGTGAAAGCCTGAGGCCTAACCTGTTTATTAGGTAATAAAGCAGTCTCTCTCATCTTAGGAAGCTCAATAGGTCTAATCAGGCCATAAATAGTGAAAGATATTATTGCTCTGGTATATGATAAAAAGGGACAATAGTGTATAATACCACCAACTGGATCAAGCATTCTTCATTCTCATGGTAAGAGAAGTGTGTGGGAAGACTTAGGAGGATTATTTTGAATCCTTGCCATGAGAGAAGGGGAAATATTTAGTCAGCTTTATCCTGGAGGGATGTCAGTATTAAAATTCTAAGAGATTTCTGAGCTATTTCCAAATGAATAGTTGGCTGAAAGATGGAGATTAGTGATTGAGATGTTAGAGTTTGTAGAATATTTTGATTTGGGGTAAAAGTAAACAAAACTTTGAGAATTGTAGATCTGAGACAGTCATAAATGTTTGTCCTCCCAAATATAGATCAAGATGGTGACTAAACAAGTACATTTTCTCCTCTTCCTCCTGATCAAAATAATAGTAAGGGATGAAGCTCATTACAACAGAGAGGAGTTGGCGGGAGGATATTATCACCAGTAGGTTAAAGAATTTCATACTGTTTCTGGAAAATGAAAAACATGTGGGCAAATATTACGAGATTATAGTATACTAGAAGGGAGCTGAGGCCTAAGTGGAACCCTAGAGACTCCTGATGCCATTTGCCCTTGTCTGCTCTACACACACACACCTCTCATATAACACACACCACACACCTTTAAGCAAAGCTACTGTATTTACTGCATTTATTTCCAGGCAGAAAACACATCTCTTAGATATTGAAGAAAATGGCCAGGAGAGATTTAGTACTCCGGAGTAAATCCTTCTCATTTTTGAAATCACACTGGTAATTCTAAAGCAAAACCTGCTAGGTAAACAGGCCCCATCCATGTTCACAGGATTCCTACTCATCCTTCCCAATTAAAGAGACTCAGCAATAAAACATACACAAGGCTATTCGATGCATACTGTGGGACGGGCACTATTCTAGGCAATGGTATTGAACAAAACAGGCAAAAAAAATATTCTGCCCCCATGGAACTTACATTCTAGTAAAGCAAGAAAAAACGAGTGTGTGTGTGTAAAAGACAGAGAGATGATTATGACATAAGTGCTAGGAAAAAAGTAAAACGGGAGGAGATAGTGCTGGCATAAAAGGATTATTTTCATGTTAGAGTTCTGTATCCAGCTAAGCTACAGTTGAGTGTTAAGAGCAAAATGAAGAGTCTCAGGTATGCAAAGATTTTTAAAAATCATGTTCCATCCATCCTGAGAAAGTTACATAAAAATGTGTTTTAGCAAAACAAGGGTGATAACTAAGACAAAGGGTCTTAGAAGATAATGGGATTACCAGAAATTTTAGAACCCAGAACTTGAGAGTAAAGGAATACCCAGATGACACCTGTTCATCAAGACTATTTCTTTAAAGAGAAGTACTTCTTTACAAAAAAAAAAAAAAAATTAGCTTCACTGTTTTCTACTGCACCTAATTTGTTTACTGCCTCTATTGGATTTTTTTTTTAAGTTAGGAATATTATTTTTTTAATGAAAACAGTCTTTCTTAATCCAAGATTTTTCATTCAGAAAAATTAAAATACCTTCTTTAATCTTATGACTATGACCTAGAGATTTTTCTGTTTCCTCCTTTTTCTTGTGTTTCAGAAGGAGACGTTTGTTCAGTTCAGATTTGGCATAGTCTTCCTGTTTGATCAAAGTCTTTATGTCTGATGGGTTTTTGTTAAGATTAATTCCGTCAGAGTTTGTATTAAACCCCTTTTCAAATCTTTTTGACTCACAGAGGGTAAAAGTAAACTTTATGATCAACTAATTTGCTTTGCCATGTTAGAGAAGTATTTGCTTGTGGAGATAAGGATGGGATCCATAACTAGAGAAAGCAGGTAGCAAGTTGCGTTAGCAAAATTCAGAGGATGTTAGTTGCTGCAGCTCTAAATTAGGGGGGAAACTGTCTTCCTTTTCTAGTTGTCATGGCGCTCTCAGTAAAAGCCAGCTGAGGCTTCATTATCTGTTTTACCTGGAATGTTTTCCTCACGGAGTTTAAGCTTGGCTTGTTGCTCTAAGTGCAAGCTTCCAGTATTCTTCTAAAGCAGAATTTGCCTCCTTACTGCTCCATGATTCTTGCCTCCACTCAGCCATGAGGTAGAGAGTTGACTGGGGTCCAGCAGGGGACTCCTTCTACTTATTCTCCAGGTGGGTTTTTCCTTCTTATGCAATGACTTAGATGGCCTTTCCTCAATCCGTTCCCACTTTTACCATGTCTTTAAAGCTTCCAGTATAGTGATTATATCTAGATTCTAATATTGACTCAGATTTCTTTTGGTCCCCATTTTATATTTCTTTGGTAATGTCAAAGGGTAATTTGGATGCTGCAGGAATTCTGAATTACTAATTTTTTCTTTTACTGATCTCACTAGCTGAGAGTTTAAGTCAGCTAGCTTTACAGGACACTCATTATACATTGTAGTTTATTGAGCTGGGAGTTTGATTACTTCTTCATGAACAAAGCTATTCTGATAATTTATCAGTCTTTATTGGACTTAAGCATGAATTAGTTAAATCACTATTAAATGCAAGTTGACCCCTTAGGAAGTCTTTGAAGTTTCACATGTACGTTTTAATTTGATACGTATATTGCAATATGATTACCACCATACTGATAGCTAACACCTCCATCACATCACATAATTAACTTTGTGTGTGTGGTAAGGACATTTAAGATCTAGTCTCTTAGCAACTTTTTATTATATAATATAGTATTGTTAATTATAATCACAATGCTGTACACTAGATCCCCAGAACTTGTCTTCAAACTGCACATTTGTATCCTTAGACCACCATCTTCCAATTCCCCCACCCTCTGGTAACTACCTAGTTCTGCTGTATCTAGAGTTCAGTCTCAGATTATACGTAAGTGATATCATACAGTATTTGTCTTTCTCCGACTTATCTCACTTAGCATAATGCTCTCAAGGTCCACCCATGGCAGGATTTCCTTCTTTTTCATGGCTAAAAAATATTGCATTGTGTCCATATATATTACATCTTCTTTATTCATCCATTGGTGGGCACAGATTGTTTCCAGCCTTTTTATGACTCACTGTAAAGTTTAAATCATATCATTGCTAACATAAAAATAAATGATGTAAAAAAAAAATCAAATGGTAAGTATCTATGCTTAAATCTAGACTATAGCTAATTTTCACAAATATGTAAAACAATCTAATTAGGCTCAGAATATGCATCTTAACTGAGATTGCGCAGTATTTTTATCTGTCCTTTTCCATTAGACAGGAAGCTCTATGAAAATAGGGACAATGTTTTAATTTTTATACTCAGCCTTTAGCACTGGCTATGAGAGTTCTTTTAATAATTACTATGCTTATTTAATAATTTAAAAAATTGCTTGCTTGTTAGAGATGGAAGAAGCTTTAAAAATTCTATATAATCCAGTGGTTTTTAAAATCTGTATTCCCAAATCCTAGACTACTGAGGTAGTACCTCAGGGTCTTCCACTAGAGTGAAGTGGAAAAATAGTGAATAAATCTACACCACTTGAACCAGAGAATTTGTGCTTTTACCTGCTTGATACTTCTCTGACTCCCAGGCACTGTGTCAGTTGGGAGTATAGGATGTACCCTTCTCATATCTGTGGGTCTCTGACTCACCATGCACAGTATTCCAGGTTCCTCTCCTTCAGTCACCACCATTGTTCATTCCATGCTGGCTAAAGAACAGTAATATATCCCTAAACCTGCTCTCTCTGTCCCTAATGACTTTATTAACAGAAGCTTTATCTAAGAAGGTTCACTGATTTAATGAAGTTGACCTCAAATATCAACTTTACATCTCTTGGTAGGCAGCGTGGTGTCTGCAAAGATGAACTCTGGAGACAAATTACCCTTTCGCTTACTAGCTGTGAATGCTGGAAAGGTGTACCTTATCCTCTTTGCACTTCAGTCTACTCATTTATAAAATTATCAGCCCTTCTTTACAGGTATTAACATGCCTGGCATGTAGTAGGTACTCATTGTATTCTTCCAACCTGATCCTAACTCTGTTTATTATTAAAGTTCAGTATCTTTGAGATGCCTGCCTCATTTTTCTTATTCCTTTTTAGGCAGTTTTGTACAACGACAGATCTGTTCTGGAAAATCATCATGCTGCATCAGCCTGGAATCTGTATCTTTCTCGTCCAGAATACAACTTCCTTCTTAATCTTGATAATGTGCAATTCAAGCGCTTTCGTTTTTTAGTCATTGAAGCAGTCCTTGCCACAGATCTTAAAAAGCATTTTGATTTCCTTGCTGAATTCAATGCCAAGGTTTGTTACGCAAATTAATTCCTGGTTTCAAAAGCAGAAATTATTGTCAGTGTTACTGACAAAAGGTAGTTTTGTTTGTTTTGTTTTTTTTTAAATTTTGAGAGTTTATTTGATCAAAAGCTGATTTGAATCAGGCAATATCCAGTCTAACAGAAAGGAGCTCCAAGGACCAGTATAAAATGAAAGACTTTTATAGGCACAAGGGGACAGGAAGTTATACTGGGCAAAAAAGCGGGTTGGTAATTGAAAAGTTACTTTTCTTTAGGGGATGGCCAGGTTCTATCAATCAGATTACCTAACTGATTAGGCCATTCCAAAAGGTATTCTTTTTAACATTAAGTTAGAATGATAAATCTGAAGTCATGAAGTCATGATAAATCTGACATAATACAATATATATGCCAATATTTTAAAAAAAATTATAACATGTCCAAAAATACTATTGCTTGCTACATTTCCAATTATGTCAGTTGAAGCTTTTAGGGACAGATTTGAGAAAGTTGTGCACAGTGCCAGGTAAGGCATTTTATGAAGTTAAAGATGTGTTTCTAAGAAGCCAGTTATGCCTACTTTGCTGCACCTGTTTCCCTTTATATTATTAAGTGTTTAACTGGCTGGTGTGGGACTGGAGAAGTACGTGAGAATAAGGCACTCATTGACCTACTGTTTATTGGGATTGCCCACTGCATGCAATCGTCCCAGTGAAGAATAAGGAATGAACAGATGGAAGTCCCTGTCCTCACTGAGCTCACATTCACTATGGAATTGAGAATCACTGCCCTTGTGTGATGGTACTAATGGGAGCACGTTCTATCCCTCAGAAGTTGGGGTGAAAAAATGTTGAGAACCACTGCTTTAGATTCCTGAGGGAAGGCTGCCCCACCTTTTGCAGGCAGGAAATCGTTTTCTTGATAACATGTGTGCCCTAAAGGAAGGTGTACCTTCAGGGTAGAGGAACAGGTATCAAAGGAGTACTAGATTCAACCTCCTGGAAGGAGACCTATATATGTCACTGTTGTGATATTTATAAAATGTTTATAAAAATCAGCAAGAAATTTGAAATTTCTTTAAACTTATTTCATCGCTGTATAGCTCTATTAACTTTTATTTTTATTTAATAAAAATTCATTTAAGGGCTTAAGTCAGAGTAAATAGAAGTTTTTATAGGTGAAAGATTATCTAGCCCAAAACTTTTGAATCTGTGTTCCTCAGAGATTTCTGTTCTGTAGTCTCTCAGAAAAATGTCACATGAGTGGGGCTCTAGACTACACAATTTCTTTCTTTCTTTTTTTTTTTTTGGCCTCCTGGCGAGGCTTACGGATCTTAGTTCCCGACCAGAGATTGAACCCGGGCCACGGCAGTGAAAGTGTGGAGTCCTAACCACTGGACAGCCAGGGAATTCCCTAGACTACACAATTTCAATCTAAAGAGCTCGCCTTTCTTTTAACTGTTTTCTGTAGTGGTGGTCTACATAAGAGTTCCTTTAACAAAAGAGGCGGATGCCAGGGAATTCCCTGGTGGTCCAGTGGTTAGGACTCAGGGCTTTCACGGCCGTGGCCCTGCTTCAGTTCCTGGTCGGGGAACTAAGATCCTTCAAGCTATGCAGCAGAGCCAAAAAAAAAGAAAAAAGAGGGGGGTAGATGCCAAAAAAAATCTACCATCACAAAAAAGTTCCAAAGCCACTGATCTGGCCTCTTCACTTTATTTCTTACAAAAGGAAATTTGAGTTCTTGAAAGGCATGGTAATTTGCCTGATAACTAGCATTTATTTAAATAACAATGTTAGCATTTACTATGAACTGTGCATTTTTCATTTGTTAATCCTCATGGCAATATGGCTAGATTGATTTTTCCTATTTTATAGATGAAGAAAGGTGGACTCAAGGAGCTTAAGTAATTTTTCCAGCGTTACGCAATGAATTAGTAAATCATTCTGAGTCAGGATTTAAAACCATAGAGATTAGCTTCTAAGACTTGTGTTCTTTCAACTATATCATATTGTCTTTTACAGTTAGATCCTTAAGTGTTCCTTTTTGAGATAAAAATAGTTATAATTCTTATATGATTTGTTTTTGCATATACATTTATATTTTATATTATATCGTATTATATACTAATGTGTATAATATATAATATACACAAATTACAATTTTCTCTGGTAATCACAAATATTGAAACCCACGGTTTGTTGTTCTGCTTGTACAGTGCTCTACTTCCATTGAAACAAAACTGTAAATGACACTTCAAAGAGAAATGTAACCCATAGAGGTACATGTTATGGCACAAACCAATTAAAAGAAGCATTTATTGAAATTCCTTCCTGTCCTTTGGACAGGAAACAGTTTTAAGACAATTTGGTAACAACAAAAAACTGGGGAATTCCCTGGCAGTCCAGTGGTTAGGACTCCACGCTTTCACTGCCGAGGGCGTGGTTTCAAACCCTGGTTGGGGAACTAAGATACCACAAGCCGTGCGGGGTGGCCAAAAAAAACCCCCCAAAACAAAAAACTCCTGTGCCCTCAGCACCTAAAATAATTCTGTTTTTCCAAACTAGGCCAATGATGTAAACAGTAATGGTATAGAATGGAGTAATGAAAATGATCGCCTGTTAGTATGCCAGGTGTGCATCAAACTGGCAGATATAAATGGCCCAACAAAAGTTCGAGACTTGCATTTGAAATGGACAGAAGGCATTGTCAATGAATTTTACGAGCAGGTAAGTTGAAACGTGAGATTGGTGGGACTTTTAAGAGCTGCCATCTGAAGACACCACCCTTTGGGTTTGGATAGCTACATTAAATGCTTGAAATGAGTTGCTTTAACCAAAAATGAGTTGCATTTGCTCTGGTCTTAATATTTTCTCAGCTCCTTTGCCTTTGTTTCTAAAATTTAAAAACAGGGAGTTCCCTGGTGGTCCAGTGGTAAAGAACCTGCCTTACAACGCAGGGGATGTGGGTTTGATCCCTTGTCAGGGAACTAAACTCCCACATGCCACAGGGCAACTAAGCCTACATGCCACAACTACTGAGCTCGCGCGCCTCAATAGAGAGCCCGCGTGCCACAAACTACAGAGTCCACGCACTCTGCAGCCCGCGAGCCACAACTACAGAGCCCGTGCACCCTGGAGCCTGTGCGCCACAACTAGAGAGAGAAAACCAACACACTACAACCAGAGAGAAGCCCACACGCCACAATGAAAGATCCCACGTGCCATAACTAAAGACCCAACGCAGCCAAAAATTTTAAAAATAACAATAAATAAATAAACAAAAAATTAATCTTCAAATTTTTAAAACAAAAATAGTTTATTGCCAGTCTGGAGTGGGTTGAATGTACTCCAGTCTAGAACTAAGGAAAGACTACATATTGATTCCAAGGTCTCTTTCAATCCTGAAAACCTATAACCTAGGATAATTTATTTCCAAAAGAAGTTGTTTAATTGACTCAGGGTATACTTAGATTGTATTTTTAAAGTATCAACCCATTTTCAACTCTGCTATAGAAAGACTGCCTTAGATACATCAACTCTTTAAAAGTCCTGGCAGAGGGTAAGAAATTAGTGCTAGAAATGGGGACAAAGTGGATACTTAGTAGCTTTCAAGTTTCAAAAATATAAACATGCTCTTTTCTCATATGTTTTTAATCTTGTCTTTAAAATAATCCTACCACTTTGCAGTCTTTACCACTTTTCTGTCCAATTTTGAGGCTCCCTACAATGTAGAAAAATACTGATTTCCCCAGAAGCCTAATATTTCATTATCTCCGGAATAACAAATACATCCTCTTGACTGGAACTGCATTCCTTGGGAATCCTTACTAGACCTACTAATCAGGAAAGATCAAGATGTCTACCAAGTGAGACTTCTGTGACAGGGTTTTCTTTACCATGAGTTGCTACTCTAGTAGGAGTGATGAAGTTGAGCCTATAAACTGCACACTTATCTGTTATACCTTGCCACACCCAGATTGTATTGAATGACCAGTAAATGTAGTGTCTTTCACCCACCTTAGCTAAACATCCCAATACAATAGTGTATACTCTGCTGTTTACAAGTCAACAAAATACCATACTGTGTAATCATGAAAATAGATTAGTAAAATCTTAGCAACAATCTTAGAATACTTTTCACTGATACATTTGAACTAAATTATATGTAATTTGGCGTAATAAATGGTTATAAATATTTACCCTAATTTGTAGACTGCAGTAGGTATAGTAGTATTTGCATATTCCCATCCTCATTCTCAAAGATAACTGAAGACTGCCTCAGGCTTCAGTTCATGTTCACAAAAGAATTTTATGCTAAGGAAAATGCTGTCTTTATATTATCTGTACAAATAGTGGTAATAAGAAAGTGGTAGTATATGCCAATTTTAGAAAACCCACTAATTCAGTGAAAGAACATTAGAAAATTTCATTTAGACCCATTTTATAATATATTTTTAAAGTATAGAGAATTAATTCTTATTAAACAAACTTGGAAGCCATGCCTGAGGTTGAATCCTGGCTCCTCTTCCTTGCCAGCAATGTGACCTGGGGTAAGTTACTTAACTTTTCTGTGCCTCAGTTTCCTCATTGAGAAAATAGGAATATTGATAGTACCTACCTCATAAGGTTGTGTGAGGATCAAATGAATTAATTTATGTAAAGTTCTTAGAACAGTTCCTGACACATAAGTGCTCAATAAACTATTATAATTCCAGATCACTAAAAGCAATATAATATTTCAGACAGTTTCACTTAATCTTTCTAGGTTTCATTATTCTTATGTCAAAGGACAAAAATGCCATCTGATAACCCTACCACACAGTGGTCGTGAAGGTTAAATGTACTAACCTATAGGAAAATCAACCCTCATCAAAACCATCAGAATTCCTTCTCAGTCTTGTTCTGCTATTCAGCCTTCTTCAGATATGAATGCAAATTTCTAACCTGGCCCAACCTTTTACCTTTTTATTACCTTAATTATACTATCTTTATATATATTCCTATAGCCATTATGTGCCATGGGCTTAGAAAAGCCTAACTCCTATTTAAAAGTCAAATGTATGAAACTGTAGAATCCTGTGGATAAACCCACCTGGATATTTTTTGTAAATATTAATAATTTTCATCCTCACAGAAGATAAAGCCATATAAGATTTTTAATCATGGGACAGTTAATCATGGGACAGTTTCTGGTTGTCTCCTTAGGGCTCTGTTGGCTCAGCACAGATAGACACTGCTTGCCTGCAGAACTTGTACACTGTGGAGAGTATTCACCCTCCACCAGTTCAGACAGTAGGCGCTAAAATGTTAATAGTACCATTTGGGGACTGCTCAGCCCTGTGCTCAACATTTTATATAATATTGCTTTTCATCCTATAGCAACCCTGTAGATTATTATTCACATCTTACACATGAATTGGGCATAGAGCTTGCCCAGCACCACACAGGTAGTAGGTGGCAAAAGCAGGTTTTGAAACCACATCTGTCTGATCTCCAGTTGTGCTCTCCAGAACCCTAGGGACCACAAGTGGGAGGGTATCACAGGGCAGTCAGCTGGGGTGAATCCTCACCTCAACCACAATAGCTCTACTTTTGTCTGTTTTACATATTGAGTTTTCTGATTTAGATTCATTAAAGGGTTCTGCTGTTAGAAAAAAAGGGAGGGCATTGAAAAGCATTTGCAAAATTCAACTCTGTACATTTGAGGTACAACTACAACAAAAATGTTTCCATTCTACCATCTCCCCATAGGAGAAAGAGGATCTATATTTGATATTACAGAATTTTGGTAATTTATATAGAATTTATATATTCTATTAATATAATTTTGGCTTGTTAGCAAATTTGCTGAATTTATTTTAAAAGATGTATATTTTTCTTGCTACCTGAATATCAACCGTACTGGTTGACTGGGGGTGTGAGAATAAAGTCTTGTTTAGGATTTCTCAAATAGTAGAGAAATTCTTTGAGTTGGAATGACAGAGTAATTTCATTGATACTTCTTTGTAAAAATTATTTTGAGTTAGACTGTGCTTATTAAAAAACTTCAAGATAATTTTAACAAAGCTCAGTGGTTGTTATTTCAACAGTTAAAGGTATACTTTTCTTTTTAATATGATCAGGGAGATGAAGAAGCAAATCTTGGTTTGCCCATCAGTCCCTTCATGGATCGTTCTTCTCCTCAACTAGCAAAACTCCAGGAATCTTTTATCACTCACATAGTGGGTCCCCTGTGTAACTCCTATGATGCTGCTGGTTTGCTACCGGGTCAGTGGATAGAAGCAGAAGAGGATGATGATACTGAAAGTTGTTATGATGAAGAAGACGGTGAAGAATTAGATACAGAGGATGAAGAAATAGAAGACAACCTAAATCCTAGTAAGATATAAGGATACTATCATTTCTTTAATGTGATTAATTAACTGCAAATGTCCATTTAATTCGGATTTGAATCTTTGTTTTTAAGATACAGATTCAGTAGTTATATCTTAAGTAAGTACTATCTAAATGTTCAGCCTGATCAGTCTCCCTTTGAGTAACTACTGCTTGGGTACCACGCAAATGCTGTCACACAACAAGCATTCTTAGTTAAAGTAGCATCTCTGGAGGTGCTGTCCTCCAGCCAGTGCTCTTCAGCAGTCTCTACCTGTGCACACATGATGCGGCTGTCGCCAAATCTGAACTTATGTGAGGGGGCTGGTCCTAGTGGCTAGTCCTCCTTTGCCTAACCCCTCTTCACACCACCCTCCCCTGTTAACATGCCCTTCATATAGACTTGGGAAATAGTTCATTCAACACAGTTGGGAGAAGAGGAAAATACACATTCTCTGACTCTAAGAGGAAAACCAAGTTTTGTGTCATTATGGCTTTGAACTACCAAACCGTAATGCATAGTTTTTCTATATAAATCAGTGAGTATAAATGGAAAATGAAAAAGACATTTGTCACCTTTGTAACTAAAAATGAAGTCAGTTATTTGCTCCTTAAAGTAGGATTTAAATTATATCTAGCTAATTATTTTTTTGTTTGTTTCCCAAACATGCTATAAATCAGAACAGAAAAGATAGCTTGGAACAAGATAACAAAGTACTTCCCCCACCCTACCTTGTATTCAGGAGTAGCATAGTGAAGAGTAATCTTATGGCATTACCATCTGATGTCATCTTGGGAAAGGTGACTGGCTTCTGAAAATTATTTGTACTCACCAAAATTTTGATCATTGTGTTTAATTCAATACATTAAAAAAAATCCCTAAAAAGGATGGTTTTTAACTTTGCATTGTTATTTATCATTTGAAATTTCAGTACCATCCTCCCTTCTCCTTGAAACTCCCACCCCACCCCATCTTCCCTAATCCCCTCTCTACTTTATTTTTATCCGTAACACTGAACACCATCTAACACACAAGTATCTTGCTTCTTTGCTTATCTTGGTCTTCCCACTAGAAAGAGAGCCCCATGGTGCAAGGATTATTTTAATCTTATCATAACTCTAAACCCAGTGCTTAGATAAATGCCTGGAATATATATCAGGCACTCAGATATTTATTGAATGATTGAATCATATTGCTATGATTAGAATACACGTGTGTTAAATTTCACAGAACCACAAAGAAGGAAAGGCAGACGGCGAATATTTTGTCAGCTAATGCACCATCTCACCGAAAACCACAAGATATGGAAGGAAATCATAGAGGAAGAAGAGAAATGTAAAGCTGATGGGAATAAACTGCAGGTGGAGAATTCTTCCTTACCTCAAGGAGATGAGATTCAGGTCATTGAAGAAGCAGATGAAGAGGAAGAGAGACAGTTGGAATAAAAGAAAAGGCATATTGAAGAAGGCCCGAGGGCCGTGCTCAGTGTCGATGTCATTGCCTAGTGCTCACCACGCTGACTTGGAACTGCCTGCACCCAGGTGGACAGGCCCTAACACTGTGAGAGGATCCCTGCTGTGCCGGCCGTTTCCCACTCCCATGCACTTTCACCACACGGACCAAAAGTATCCTTAGAGCTTGGTTTCAGTTGACTTGTGTCGCCAAGCCCTTACTTAATGCCTTTACTGGTGTATAAATATTAATACTTTGTCATAATACTGCTTTGCTGGCTAGAAGGCTCTTATTTTTCATGAGGCGGGAGCTATAACTAAAAACTCAAGTGACTCACTTTAGTTTCCTAAGTGTCCAGAACTTCTTCCTTTCTTGAAGACAGGATTAAAAAACAGCAACAACAACAACAACAACAAAAAACCGGGAATTCCCTGGCGGTCCAGTGGTTATAGGACTCGGAACTTTCACTGCCATGAATCCCTGGTAGAGTTCAATTCCTCGTCAGGGAACTAAGATCCTGCAAGCCGAGCAGCGCAGCTGAAAAAAACCCCAAAAACAAAAAACAAAAAACCCCACCAAAAAACAGGATTCATATTGTACTTCCAAATATGTCTTTTATGTCTTTGAATGTTTGGGGGGGAAAAGTCTGTGCCTATCTAAAAAAAAGAAATCCAGCGTGGCCTTTCTGAGGGATCTGTTCAATGCAGTATACTGTTCAGTGCTGTTCTCCAGCGAGGTTTATCCATGAAGGACTGAGTAACCTTTGTTATATTTAACAAAATCCAGGTGCATCAATTTTTGATGCTTTTTACTGTTTTTTTTTTTTTTAATCTACTATGTGTGTGTGTTCTTTCTGCTCAGAGCATTCAGGTTTGCCGTGGACATCAGAAGTCTGAATTCCAGTCTTACTGACTTTATATCCCATGGTTGAATTTTAAAGCTGTTTGGGTTTAACAATGAAGGAATTTTATTCTTTAGTCAAAACTGTGCTTATTTTAACTCTTGCTCAGGATTAGTATTTTTAAACATTTATTTTAATATAAACACAGCACAGATTTGTCAGAAGAAAAAAAATTGTCCTAGTATCGATGTTAACCTTTTATGAAATGAGCATTATTCTCTCTTCTTAAATTTGAGACTAATTAAAGCCAAGGAAAAGGAGATGTCTGTCTTTCGCCTTAGTACAAAAATCAAATGCAATTAATCCTATCAAAGATAAAGAACAAATGAAATAGCGTGAGCTCTAAAGGTCACATACATTGAATAAATAATTGAATATGTGCTTAATCTTTAGATCCATATCTTGGGTGTTGTGTGTTACTGTAAAACTGATGCTCATCTTTCTGTTACTTTCCTTCTGCCTTGAGACTACATGAAATGACCTATGACTACTCAATACTTCTAGAGCTCAACTGCAAGTCTAATTTCTGAGATAAAGTAAATGGTGGGAGTACTTATTTAATTTTTATATTTAAAAAAATATATTTTAGTAAATCATTTTACACAAAAGCACATTAAGATAATTACAAAGAAAATGGGCCATATTTACAATGTTTATAAACTTGTTAGGGTCCAGATATATACCCTAGTTGTGAAAATTTTTTTGCAGATATAAAGTGCAGCCAGAATGATAGCAAGATGGTAGACCAATATTTTCCATTATTTTTGGAGACTATATTATATTTTGGATCCGTGCAGCTCTTATGAAGCTTTTTTAGTTTTCCAAGGTAATTCTTTTTTTAAATTAATTTTTATTGTATAGTTGATTTACAATGTTGTGGTATAGTTTCTGCTGTACAGCAAAGTGAATCACTCTTTTAGATTCTATTCCCATATAGGTCATAACAGAGTATTGAGTAGACTTCCCTATGCAAGGTAATTCCTTTAAAATATGATGTCAGCAGGCAATTTCTTACCTACCTAGATTATTTAGCTTATCTGAAAGATATTAGTTAAAGATCTATATAAGTGTTGAAAGTTTTGATCCTGTACAGTATCATAATATTTAATGAATCACTAAGCTTTATTTATTAGATACATTGAGTGCTAGCTCCTTCCTACTACTTTTGCTACCATTGCCACATCACTGTAAACTGGTCTCTCATTACTGAGTGATAAAATTTTAACTAATTTATTGAGTTTGCCCTTATAATGTATATATCCTGTGCTTCTCATTCTCTAGAGTACCTTTTACATCCTGCAGAAGTATATTTCTGCTATTGCAAACTACATATATATATAAATTCACACACATGCATGTGTGCATAATAAGGTTCAAATTTCCTTACTTTCTATTTTATTAAAATTTTGTATTGGGTTGTTTAGTGTATATTTTTATTTTCTCAAAAGAAGCATGTTTTTATTCTGTTAAAAATGCTATTACTGAAAATTCACTTAAGTAATTTAACCCTTAAATTATTTAGCCTTTACAAAATAATTGGCATATATTAAGATAACCCAAACACTAAAAAGTATTCTTGCTGAAACTTAAATTAACAAATTGTAAGAAATGAATGTGAGTGTATGTTAAGTATAAACAGTACTATTAGATGGAATCTTACTTGAGAAATTGTGGAAAGTCATATTGCAGATCCTATTTTGGTTATTACTGAATCAGATTAACTTTCTAATTAGAATCATTTTCATCATGAATTTGCTGTTGTTTTAAGTCACTGGTCTTAGAAATAATCTTGTAGTGCTATAATATCTGTGTGCTTACTGACATTTTTCTCCATAAAAGTCTACTTTTTAAAGTTATTTCATGATTTGAAGGCTGTTTCATGCTATTCTCACTCTGCTGGTGCTGTTGGATTTTTCTGTTTATTTTTACAAGAATCCTAGGAATTCTGGCACTGCTTAGGTTTCTGTCTATATTGCATCATCTCATAGGAACAACCTTCACAAAAGAGACGAATAGAACCAACTCTGGTTTCTTTACTGTAGTTGCCAAGCCAGTCAACAGCTCTAGAGGGTGTGTGGGGATGACTGGTATGTGGAGCAGGGACGAAAGCTTTAATGCTGAGACTGAGACTTAATGCTGAGAACTGAAGACTTAATGAGTTAGCTTGGAGATGATGGCTTGTGGCCAGAGAATAACAGCAGGTATAGAGGGCAGGAGAAAAAGCATCCCACCTTGGAGGAGCCAAAAGAGATTTAGGATGGCTGAAACTTAGAGTGCAAGAAGAGGGGATGGTAGAGAGAGACTGGTTAATGAAGGGACTTGTAAAGCATGACATGCCACTTAAACTTTATTCCAAAAGGAAATGAGGAAAAATTGAAAGAGTTTTAATCTGAAAGTGACATAATTAGATTCACATTTTATGAGGATCATTCAAATAACGTATCATGTTGAGTGGAAGAGTAAGATTAGACATGGGGAGACCTCAGTGCTCTAGACTAGGATAGATTGTAGGACAACAGGAAAGTGAACAGACTTGAGATTTAAGATATACAATAGAATCAATTTACCCTGATTAACTGCATATGGTGGTAAGAAAGAGATGATGATGTGACTCTCAGATTTCCAATTTGGGCAACTGTCAATGTCATTCACTGAGGTAGGGTATACCAGAGAAGGAGATTTTGGATGTGATGGAGGGTGAGGTGTTTATATGTTCTATTGGTTCTTTCTCTGGAGAACTTTGATAAAAGCAACAAACACAAGGAAACAAACATCAGCAAGAATAGCAGAAATAGCAGATTTAGACTTCCCAGTATCTTCAGATGCTACATTGCATTATCAAAAACAATATAAAATAACTATGTATGAAATGTTTAAGGAAATAAAGCATGGAATGACAAAAATGAGCAAGCAATAAGAAATTTAAAAGTCACCAGAAAGGAATGGCTATTAGGCTGACAGCAAACTTCTCAGTACCAACAACGGAAGCCAGAAGAGACTACATTATCTTCTACTACTCACGATGTGTTAGGCATTATTCTTAGTGATTCACAGCTATGATATAAAAGTGATAAAAATTATGTAAGATATTTATATTTTGTCACAACCCTCATAATATAGGTATTATTATCTGTTTTGTAGAGGAAGAAATTCACCAGGTACATAAAATACATGTACTCATCTAATGATCTCAAAGATGCATAAATCGAAAGTGGGTAGAACTACAGAGAAAAATTCACAAATCTACAACCCAATCAGGAGATTTAACACTCAATAAGTTAAATAGAGCAGAAGTTAGTAAAAATATAAATAGCACAAGGAACAGTCTTGATTTATTGGACATATTCAGAACCCCATATCCAATGGAGATTATATTTTTCTTAAATATCAAAAGAAAATTTTAAAAAGTTGACCACATGCTTGTCTATAAAGTCTCAATAAATTTCAAAGAATATGTACAAACAAGACATGTTCCCTGATCACAAAGTAATTAATTAGAAATAACAAAGAACTTTGAAAACTATGTATGCTTGAGAGATTTAAGAAATTGCTCCTAAATAACTCCAGGGTCAAAAAAGAAATACTAGTGCTCTCACTCCCTCTTGCGAGAACACTGGAATCACAACTAACTGCTGAACAATCATCAACAGGAAGACACCGGAACTCACCAAAAAAGATACCCCACATAATAAGACAAAGGAGAAGCCACAGTGAGACGGTAGGAGGGGTGCAATCACAATAAAATCAAATCTCATAACAGCTGGGTGGGTGACCCACAAAATGAAGAATACTTATACCACAGAAGTCCACCCACTAGAGTGAAGGTTCTGAGCCCCACGTCAGGCTTCTGAACCTGGGGGTCTGGCAATGGGAGGAGGAATTCCTAGAGAATCAGACTTTGAAGGCTAGTGGGATTTGATTGCAGGACTTTGACAGGACTGGGGGAAACAGAGACTCCACTCTTGGAGAACACACACAAAGTAGTGTGTGCATCGGGACCCAGGGGAAGGAGCAGTGACCCCATAGAGACTGAATCAGACCTACCTGCTAGTGTTGGGGGGTCTCCTGCAGAGGCAGGGGTGGCTCTGTCTCACTTGTGAGGACAAGGACACTGGCAGCAGAAGTTCTGGGAAGTACTCCTTGGCGTGAGCCCTCCCAGAGTCCGCCAGTAGCCCCAGCAAAGAGCCCAGGTAGGCTCCAGTGTTGGGTCGACTCAGGCCAAACAACCAACAGGGAGGGGACACAGCCCCACCCATCAGCAGTCAGGGGGATTAAAGTTTTGCTGAGCTCTGCCCACCAGAGGAACACCCAGCTCTACCCACGACCAGTCCCTCCCATCAGGAAGCTTGCACAAGCCTCTTAGATAGCCTCATCCACCAGAGGGCAGAGAGCAGAAGCAAGAAGAACTACAGTCCTACAGGCTGTGGAACAAAAACCACATTCATAGAAAGAGACAAGATGAAAAGGCAGACATCTATGTACCAGATGGAGGAACAACATAAAACCCTAGAAAAACAACTCAATGAAGTGGAGATAGGCAACCTTCTAGAAAAAGAATTCAGAATAATGATAGTGAAGATGATCCAGGACCTCGGAAAAACAATGGAAGCAAAGATTGAGAAGATGCATGAAATGTTTAACAAAGACCTAGAAGAATTAAAGAACAAACAAACAGAGATGAACAATACAATAACTGAAATGAAAAATACACTAGAAGGAATCAATAGCAGAATAACAGAGGCAGAAGAACGGATAAGTGACCTGGAAGACAGAATGGTGGAATTCACTGCTGCAGAACAGAATAAAGAAAAAAGAATGAAAAGAAAAGAAGACAGCCTAAGAGACCTCTCGGACAACATTAAATGCAACAACATTCGCATTAAGGGGTCCCAGAAGGAGAAGAGAGAGAGAAAGGACCCGAGAAAATATATGAAGAGATTATAGTTGAAAACTTCCCTAATATGGGAAAGGAAATAGCCACCCAAGTCCAGGAAGCACAGAGAGTCCCATACAGGATAAACCCAAGAAGAAACACACTGAGACACATAGTAATCAAATTGGCAAAAATTAAAGACAAAGAAAAATTATTGAAAGCAGCAAGGGAAAAATGACAAATAACATACAAGGGAACTCCCATAAGGTTAACAGCTGATTTCTCAGCAGAAACTCTACAAGCCAGAAGGGAGTGGCATGATATACTTAAAGTGATGAAAGGGAAAAACCTACAACCAAGATTACTCTACCCGGCAAGGATCTCTTTCAGATTCGATGGAGAAATCAAAAGCTTTACAGACAAGCAAAAGCTAAGAGAATTCAGCACCACCAAACCAGCTCTACAACAAATGCTGAAGGAACTTCTCTAAGTGGGAAACACAAGAGAAGAAAAGGACCTACAAAAAACAAACTCAAAATGATTAAGAAAATGGTCATAGGAACATACATATCGATAATTACCTTAAATGTGAATGGATTAAATGCTCCAACCAAAAGACACAGGCTTGCTGAATGGATACAAAAACAAGACCCATCTATATGCTGTCTGCAAGAGACCCACTTCAGACCTAGGGACACATACAGACTGAAAGTGAGGGGATGGAAAAAGATATTCCATGCAAATGGAAATCACAATAAAGCTGGAGTAGCAATAGTCATATCAGATACATAGGCTTTAAAATAAAGAATGTTACAAGAGACAAGGAAGGACACTACATAATGATCAAGGGATCAATCCAAGAAGAAGATATAACAATTATAAAAATATATGCATCCAACATAGGAGCACCTCAATACATAAGGCAACTGCTAATAGCTATAAAAGAGGAAATCAACAGTGACACAATAATAGTGGGGGACTTTAACACCTCACTTACACCAATGGAAAGATCATCCAAACAGAAAATTAATAAGGAAACACAAGCTTTAAATGACACAATAGACCAGATAGATTTAACTGATATTTACAGGACATTCCATCCAAAAACAGCAGATTACACTTTCTTCTCAAGTGCGCACGGAACATTCTCCAGGATAGATCACATCTTGGGTCACAAATCAAGCCTCAGTAAATTTAAGAAAATTGAAATCATATCAAGCATCTTTTCTGACCAAACGCTATGAGATTAGAAATGAATTACAGGGGAAAAACATAAAAAACACAAGCACATGGAGGCTAAACACTACATTACTAAATAACCAAGAGATGACTGAAGAAATCAAAGAGGAAATCAAAAAATACCTAGAGACAAATGACAATGAAAACACGATGATCCAAAACCTATGGGATGCAGCAAAAGCAGTTCTAAGAGAGAAGTTTATAGCTATACAAGCCTACATCAGGAAACAAGAAAAATCTCAAACAATCTAACCTTACACCTAAAGGAACTAGAGAAAGAAGAACAAACAAAACCCAAAGTTAGCAGAAGGAAAGAAATCATAAAGATCAGAGCAGAAATCAATGAAATAGAAACAAAGAAAACAATAGCAAAGATCAATAAAACTAAAAGCTGGTTCTTTGAGAAGATAAACAAAATTGATAAACCATTAGCCAGACTCATCAAGAAAAAGAGGGAGAGGACTCAAATCAATAAAATCAGAAATGAAAAAGGAGAAGTTACAACAGACACCACAGAAATACAAAGCATCCTAAGAGACTACTACAAGCAACTCTATGCCAATAAAATGGACAACCTGGAAGAAATGGACAAATTCTTAGAAAGGTATAACCTCCCAAGACTGAACCAGGAAGAAACAGAAAATATGAACAGACCAATCACAAGGAATGAAATTGAAACTGTGATTAAAAATCTTCCAACAAACGAAAGTTCAGGACCAGATGGCTTCACAGGTGAATTCTATCAAACATTTAGAGCAAAGCTAACACCCATCCTTTTCAAACTCTTCCAAAAACTGCAGAGGAAGGAACACTCCCAAACTCATTCTATGGGGCCACCATCACTCTGATACCAAAACCAGACAAAGATACTACAAAAAAAGAAAATTACAGACCAATATCACTGATGAATATAGATGCAAAAATCCTCGACAAAATACTAGCAAACAGAATCCAACAACACAGTAAAAGGATCATACACCATGATCAAGTGGGATTTATCCCAGGGATGCAAGGACTCTTCAGTATATGCAAATCAGTCAATGTGATACACCATATTAACAAATTGAAGAATAAAAACCATATGATCATCTCAATGATGCAGAAAAAGCTTTTGACAAAATTCAACACCCATTTATGATAAAAACTCTCCAGAAAGTGGGCATAGAGGGAACCTACCTCAACATAATAAAGGCCATATATGACAAACCCACAGCAAATATCATTCTCAACGGTGAAAAACTGAAAGCATTTCCTCTAAGATCAGGAGCAAGACAAGGATGTCCACTCTCACCACTATCATTCAACATAGTTTTGGAAGTCCTAGCCACGGCAATCAGAGAAGAAAACAAAATAAAAGGATTACAAATTGGAAAAGAAGAAGTGAAACTGTCATTGTTTGCAGATGACATGATACTATACATAGAGAATCCTAAAAATGCCACCAGAAAACTACTAGAGCTAATCAATGAATTTGGTTAAGTTGCAGGATACAAAATTAATGCACAGAAATCTCTTGCATTCCTATACACTAATGATGAAAAATCTGAAAGAGAAATTAAGGAAACACTCCCATTTACCATTGTAACAACAAAAATAAAACACCTAGGAATAAACCTACCTAGGGAGACAAAAGACCTGTATGCAGAAAACTATAAGACACTGATGAAAGAAATTAAAGATGATACCAACAGATGGAGAGATATACCATGTTCTTGGATTGGAAGAATCAACATTGTGAAAATGACTATACTACCCAAAGCAATCTACAGATTCAATGCAATCCCTATCAAATTACCAATGGCATTTTTTATGGAACTAGAACAAATCATCTTAAAATCTGCATGGAGACACAAAAGACCCCGAATAGCCAAAGCAGTCTTGAGGGAAAAATATGGAGCTGGAGGAATCAGACTCCCTGACTTCAGACTATACTACAAAGCTACAGTAATCAAGACAATATGGTACTGGCACAAAAACAGAAACATAGATCAATGGAACAAGATAGAAAGCCCAGAGATTAACCCACGCACCTATGGTCAACTAATCTATGACAAAGGAGGCAAGGATATACAATGGAGAAAAAACTCTCCAATAAATGGTGCTCTTCAATAAGTGGCGCTGGGAAAACTGGACAGCTACATGTAAAAGAATGAAATTAGAACACTCCCTGACACCATACACAAAAATAAACTCAAAATGGATTTGAGACCTAAATGTAAGACCGGACACTATAAAACTCTTAGAGGAAAACATAGAAAGAACACTCTTTGACATAAATCACAGCAAGATATTTTTGATCTACCTCCTAGAGTAATGGAAATAAAAACAAAAATAAACAAATGGGACCTAATGAAACTTAAAAGCTTTTGCACAGCAAAGGAAACCATAAACAAGACAAAAAGACAACCCTCAGAATGGGAGAAAATATTTGCAAACGAATCAATGGACAAAGGATTAATCTCCAAAATATATAAACAGCTCATGCAGCTCAATATTAAAGAAACAAACTACCCAATCCAAAAATGGGCAGAAGACCTAAATAGACATCTCTCCAAAGAAGACATATAGATGGCCAAGAAGCACATGAAAAGCTGCTCAACATCACTAATTATTAGAGAAATGCAAACCAAAACTACAATGAGGCATCACCTCACACCAGTTTAAATGGGCATCATCAGAAAATCTACAAACAACAAATGCTGGAGAGGGTGTGGAGAAAAGGGAACCCTCTTGCACTGTTGGTGGGAATGTAAATTGATACAGCCACTATGGAGAACAGTATGGAGGTTCCTTATAAAACTAAAAATAGAATTACCATATGACCCAGCAATCCCACTACTGGGCATATACCCAGAGAAAACCATAATTCAAAAAGACACATGCACCCCAATGTTCATTGCAGCACAATTTACAATAGCCAGGTCATGGAAGCAACCTAAATGCCCATCGACAGAAGAATGGATAAGGAAGTTGTGGTACATATATACAATGGAATATTACTCAGCCACATAAAGGAACAAAATTGGGTCTTTTGTAGAGACGTGGATGGATCTAGAGACTGTCATACAGAGTGAAGTAAGTCAGAAAGAGAAAAACAAATATCCTATATTAACACATATATGTAGAAGTTAGAAAAATGGTACAGATGAACCGGTTTGCAGGACAGAAATTGAGACACAGATGTAGAGAATGTATGGACACTAAGGGGGGGAAAGCAGTGGGGAGTAGTGGTGGTGGTATGATGAATTGGGAGATTGGGACTGACATGTATACACTGATGTGTAGAAAATTGATGACTAATAAGAACCTGCTGTATAAAAAAATAAAATTAAATTCAAAAAAAAAAGAAATACTAATGGGAAGTAAGTAAATTAGGTGACAATACCCATTTCACAGGTGAGGAAAATAAGACTTGACAAAGACCACATGACTAGAAAGTGAAAGAAGAGTACAAATGGGAAAATTAATTGGTTTAGGAACTCAAGAGATAACAGTTATGGCCCTTTCTTTGCCATTAATCTGGATAGGTGACCTTTCTCTCTTGGCCTGTTTCTTCACCTGATGTTCTGGAGGGGTCCTTCGAGCTGTCCACTATGAAATGATAAGATATCTCCATTTCCTTTCACAGCCTCTTCACCTGGGAAGCTTCCTAAACCTGATGCGCAGGCTGCAAACCAGACCAATCTAATCAGAATGTGGAAAAGAGGGTGGAAGTTGGGTATCAGCATTTTGCAAAAGTCCCATGAGATTCCAGTGAGCATCCAAGGTTGAGAACCAATGTATTAGAAGTCCCTGAGGGGCAGGCATGAATGAGGGCCACCAAATCTGCCTTACTCTGCCCCCCACTCCGTATCCTCCATCACCTACTCCTCAGGTGCCTCCTCTCTGTCCTACGGCTGCTGCTGAAGCTCCAAGTCATGCCACACCCCTTAACTGCTTTCCCCTATATTTGCTGTCCCCTCCCTGTTGACAGCCCTAATGGATTCTGCAGGTTAAACATTCACAGCCGGGAATTCCCCGGTGGTCCAGTGGCTGCCTTTCCACTGCAGGCGGCAGGGGTTGGATCCCTGGTGGGGAATCCCGCAAGCCCCATGGTGCAGCCGGAAAAAAAACCAAACAACCTT
Source organism: Balaenoptera acutorostrata (assembly GCF_949987535.1). Lineage (NCBI taxonomy): Eukaryota > Metazoa > Chordata > Mammalia > Artiodactyla > Balaenopteridae > Balaenoptera > Balaenoptera acutorostrata. The sequence goes on along the minus strand of NC_080072.1, from coordinate 42,639,174 downwards.
CACAGACATCTCTAGCTGCCCTGGGATTAGCCTGTCAGACAATGGCAGAAACCACTCTTACTCCTGATTCTAATGGAATAATTTACAGTAAATGGTCCCCCTTCCCCCACCAAGGAACCCAGTCTCCTTAGACAAATGGAGGTGAGCAAGGGCTGCCTCTAATGGGGTGCAGGAGCAGAAATGAGCTGCCCAAATGGAGCGCGTGTCACAGCAGCTGCTGTATTAAGTGAGAGACACTGAAGGCTTCAAATCCTTCTTGTAAACTAACCACTCCTGGTGAGAGATGCAGCCAAGAGCCATACTGAACCCAGGCTCCAGGGTGGGATTTCCAATTAGAAAGGGCCCCAGGGGAGGTGATTGGGGGGTGGGGGTCCCCCTCTTCCCTGTTGACTTCCTATATCCTTCTTCCTCCTCCCCTTCTTCCCACCCCTTCACACCCTCACCCCTGCTCTGCCCTAGTGTTTGAAAGGATTCCTTGGAGCCTTATTCCTACTCAGTTTAAGAGAGAAGTTCCGTTCCAAACCCTTGCTCTGGGCTTAGCTGAGATTAAGATGACTGATACCATCTGGCACTGGTGCCTTCCTGGGAACCACGACTCTGAGGATTCATTGATCAGGGAACATTTTCCATGTCCATAAACTTTTCCATCAAGAGGGATGCTGCTCAGCATTGTTTATCCATTATTAATTCCCTCATTCAATATTTATTTTCAACACAAACAAGGTGAATCCCATGTTTCTTCTGCAAGTTGTGTACAGCCCAGCAGCAGAGAGAAATATGCGCACATGGCGGGACACTCACTGGAGCTATAGCTCAGATGCCACAGAGGTGGCACTGACAAGATCCCCTTGTCAATATGCTCAAGTTCATGTTCATTTGGTCATTGGCGACCATATAAGTTGCAGTATGCAAAGAGGAGACTTCTGGAAGGAAAGAGAATTAGACTGTGGCCATTCCCCTGGTTGATGTTAACTAGACTTATTGTGGTGATCATTTTGCACTATATACAAATATCTAATGATTATGTTGTACACGTGAAACTACTTAATATATCAATTATATCTATAAAAAAAAACTTAGTAAGTGGTGAGGGGAGACCAGCATGGTAGACACAGACACTTTTTGCTTATGACTAATTTCTAGACTCCAACTGCTGGCAGACATAGGACACTCCTCAACGTACTGCTAACACTGTGTACATTGATTCCAGAAATGGGCGGGACTGAGCTTGCCTGTGAAGGTCCCGCCCACACCTACAATTGAGCTTGGCAGGACAAAGGTAGACAGTAATACCTGCAACGCCTTAACCTTCTGAAGACAACACTAGACAGTTTAAGGATTGAATGGGAGGTAGAAGATAGGTTTGATGGCCTACCTTCCCTTTCTGGGAAAAGTTCTGTCTCCATGTGGTTTAGACCACCTTGTTGGAAGCACATGACCCACCCCTCAGGCCAGAGTTGATTGATCCAAGAATTTACACGGAACCCAAGTTCCAACCCATAGACTAAGCTTAGTCCGCCACATTCCTCCTCAAGAATTTGAACTAGTAAACTAAGAAACCAAGATTAAGAACCACACTATCAGGTGGTAGAGATATTGGACTTAAAAGGTCATTGCAATGGGTCAAATTTTTGTGTTCCCCCAAGTTCATATGTTGAAACCTAATCCCCAATGTGACAGTGTTTGGAGGTGGGGCCTTTGGTTGGTAATTAGGCCAAGAGGGCAGTTATGCAAGGGAGGATTAACATTAGAAATTGAATAATGGGAAATTCCCTGGCAGTCCAGTGGTTGGGACTCAGTGCTTTCACTGCCCTGGGCCCGGGTTCAATCCCTGGTCAGGGAACTCCGCTCTCATAAGCCACATGGCACACCCCAAAAAAATTTTTTTTGATTAATGTAATTAAACACATTAACCAATTAAAGGAGAAAAAAAGAATTATTATCTCAATAGATGCAAAAAGTAATAAAAGTCACTCATCATTTAAGAAACAAGAGAGGAATGAAAGAAGGATGGATGCATGGGAGGGAAAAAAAGAGATAAACCTAGAATATAAGGGAACTTAGGTTTGTGGGGTATGCACAAAAGAAATAACAGTCGATGACATATTTAACAATGAAATGTTAGTCATTCCCTTAAACAGACAAGAATGCTCACTATTATTACTTTTCATCAACACGCTACTGGAGGTTCTAACCAGAGTGGTAAGAAATAAAAGCCACAATAATTGGAAAGGAAGAAACAAAATGGTCATTATTTATAGATGATATTATCGTCTAATGGGAAATCCCAAAGAATTGAGAAGAAGAATTATATTTTTCAAAATAGAAAGTTTAGCACTATTGTCATATACTATCAATAATACAAATTTCTACTGCATTTTCAGAGAACAGCATCAAATTCTGCTGTCACCAATTTTAGCTTAGAAATGATCCCCAAGTTCAGGGTCCCAGGCACACTTTAATTCTCTTGAGTCTTCAACCATAGTCAAAATTCCCTGCTGGGGGCTCCCTGCTTGTTTTTAAAGGAAAGCTTTTAAAGAGGATATTCACAGTTAAACGTCATCAGGAAGACAGACAGTGTAAGTGCAATCCGGTTGCTAACACTTTGTCTCAGCCTATTTTCCCTTAATAGCCGTTTCAATACTATCAGCCTAAATGAAGACAAAGAAGATCCAAAAAGATATAAAATATCCGCCACCAGAAGAGTTAGTATGATTCACTGCATTTAAGTTCAAATAACTGCTTTTGGAAAAGGATAAATGGAGAAGGGCTGGTTTAATAAGCCCTCTAATGATAACAGCCCTGGAAGCTGTTGTCAATTACCTATGTTTCTCTGGTTAAGAAAAAGAAAAAAAAAAAGGCAAAAGGGGTCATAAATTGCATTCCTCAGAATATACTGTCTGCATCCACCCCATTCTGAAACAGCCAGAAAAAATAAATGGAACATTGGTAAATTAAAATTCCAGAGAAGAGTGATAAGAGCAAAATCAGATAAAGTACGTATGATAACTACACCGAACTTGGTGTTTATTTTTCCCATCTAGGACTTTACACTTTTACTACATAAGCATGTTTCTATTACAAACATACGCACTTTTTAAACTTTAAATAAACAGCACCATACTTCACACCTCCTCTGCAAGTTTGTTCTTGCAAAAAATTTTTTAGGCTTAATCATGTTTACATGTGTAGCTCTATTTCATTCATTTAAATTTCTGAATTGTATTACATTGTACTTATCCATTTCCTCTTGAGGGGCATTTAAAGATTTTTTAATATATGCTATTGTAATAAACATTATTGAACATAAAGGGAAATTTTAAAACATACAAATCCTATGACCCATCTTCAGAGCTTTTGACTTAGTAGGTCAAAGACAACCATATAAAAACCACCACCACCTGTGATTCTAATGTTCACATCAGTTTTTCAACCGTTGAAGGTTGACCCCATCTCCACTCACCACCTCTCTCCCTACACCACTTTACAATTAAGTCCCTGGAAGTTTACAAAGTCCCTAGAAGTTTGGACATGCTCAACGTCAGAGAAAGATTCATGGAATTTGCAGCCATCATGTGCTAAACTTTAGATAGGTCCTGTGGTTATAAAATAATAAAGAAGAAGACAGAAAAAACCCTGCCTTCCTTGAGCTTATCATCTAGACCAGTGCTTTTCAAACTTTTATATGCATATGAATCACCTGGGGATCTTAAGGCATAGATGCTGATTCACAAATCTAGGTGGGCCCGAGATTCTGCATTACTAATCAGCTCCCAGGTAATGCTGCTGGCCCATGGACCGGATTTTGCATGGCAAGGAGTGGAACAGCTTCAAGGCTAAGACTAGAATGCAGGTTTCCTGACTCTCTGATAACCTGAAGCCAGGGTCTGATTCCCTAAGCGGCTCCCCAAAGACAAATTTACTGGTTACCTGAGGGTGAATATTCTGCAAGCATTTGATGGAATTCCTTTCAAGACCAAAATTAAGGAAACAAAAAGAGAAATAAATTTAAAAAAAGAACCTATGATATTTAGCCTGGAGAAGCAAAGACTCACAGGGGAACCCAAGTGAAAGCTTTCTTTCAATGTTTAAAGTGGGGGCCACATATTTAAATACCTACAAGACCACATAGAACATTCAAATTAATGTGGACTTCGTGTAGTACACATGTATATATCATGTAAAAAGCCACAACTCAGCTCTAATTGTTTTTTGCTAGTCAAAGGGCCAGCCCAGCATTTATGGAATGTCACATTTTTAAAAAAGAAACGCTGAAAATATGGATTTTACAAGAAATTTAGATTTTTTTAAATGTTAACTTTTATCTTTTAAATTAAACCTAAATATTCTAGAACCAATTCCTACGTGGGAGTGTGATTTCCCCCACATCACCAACGAGCAATTCTCCGACAGCAACTGGGTGTCCTACAATTCAACTCTATTCTGACACTATTTACCCAGAGATAGCATCAGATTCCACAAGTTAAGGGCTCAGTCCCACAAGACGTCCCCCACTCAAATGCCAGCCTCAAGTCCATGTTGTTACCTGATCTTCTGACCAACTGGCTATAAATCAGAGGCTCCCGCAACCCTCTCTTTGGGTTCAATTAATTTGCTAAACCAGCTCACAGAATTTAGAAAATCAATTTACTCACCAGATGAGTGGTTTATTACCGAGGATATTAAAGCACAGGAATCAACAGCCAGACGAAGAGATTCATAGGGTGAGGTTGAGAACAAAGAAACTTCAGTCCTCTTGGAGTCTGGAGCCCAGCACGGTGGCATGTAAAGGCATTCTGCTTCACCAACCTGGAAGCTCTCTGAAACCCCTCCTTTTGGATTTTAATGGTGGCTTCACTACACAGGCATGGTTGATTAAATCCTTAGGCATTGGTGATTAATTCAACCTCCAGAATCTTTCTCCTCCTCCTGGGTAATCAGGGAGTGGGGCTGAAAGTTCCAACCCTCTAATCAAGGTGGTTCCCCTGATAACCAGCCCCATCCTTACTTACTTTCCAAAATCACCTCATTAACAAAAACCCAACTGCTGTGGAAAGAGGCTTGTTACGAATAACAAGGCACCCATTTCACTTCTATGGCTCTGAAGCATTTTTTCAGGAATTGAGGACAAGAGACAAAATACTGTAACAAAACATGCTCCATTGGTCTTACAGTTTAGGAAACTCCCAAGGGTTTGGGAACTGTGAGCCAGGAACTGTGGATGAAGACCAAATATATTTATTGTGAATTTTTATGAGTCAGGAATTTAGAAATGGTTTGTCTGAGCAGTTCTAGCTCAGGATCTCTCTCATGAGATCACAATCCGATGCTAGCTGGGTCTGCAGTCATCTTAAGGTTTGAGAAGAATCTACTTCCAAGGTGGCTCACTCACGTGGTTGGCAAGTTGATCCGGGCAATTGGTGGGAGGCCTCACTTTCTCTCCATGTGGGCCTCTCCACAGGACTCCTTGAGTGTCATCATGGCATGGTGACAGGTTTCCCCAGTCAGAGATACCAAGGTGAAAAGCTGCAACGCTTTTAGAGAAGCCTCAGAATTCACGCACCACCACTTTGATTGCATTCTATTCATTATACAAACTAGCTGTGATTAACAAGGTTGTGTGTACCAGGTGAGGATCACTGAGGGTATTTTTGGAGGCTGGCTATCACATGCTGTATGTTGCTTTTCCTTGTTTTTGTTTTGTTTTGTTTAGCGTGATTTATCCTGGATATCTCTCCATATTACTACACAGAAAACTTCCTGACTCTTTAGAAAGCTGTAAAATATTCTATGGCAGGATATACTATTCCTCTATTGATAGATATGTATTGTTACATTGACTTTTTTGTTTTGTTTTCCTATTAGAAATAACACATCAATGAATAATAACCTGGCACTTATGTCTCTTCATAAGTGTTCAAGTGTATCTGCAGGAGAGATTCCTAAGAATTAGAATTGTTCAGTCAAAAGGTGAATACATCTATTATTTGATAGATAATGCCAAATTCCCTTCCGTAGGAAATGGTGTAAATTTGTACTTTCATCACCCATGTATGAAAGTGCATGTTTCAGCACAACCTTCTCAATAGTGATTACAGTCAAGTTCTAGGATTTTTGCCAATACAGTAGATGAGATATGTTATCTTAGTTAAGTTTACATGTGCATTTCTTTTTTTGATTAAGGTTTAGTTTAGTTATCTTTTTAGATGTTTACAGTGTGGTGTATGTTATGTGAACTGTCATAACTGGACTTTTGACCAATGTTTTCTAATGCATTATTAAAACTTTTTCTCCTGTGTTCTTGTATTAAGGAGATTAGCCATTTGTTTGCAATAAGATTTGCATATTTCTTCCCAGTTTGTTTCCACTTATAGTGTTGTTTGCCTTGTAGAGGATTTATGTTATGTTGTGTTTTATGTTTCTATAGTATATCCTGCAAAAGAATATTGTACAGCTATATAAAGAATAAGGACGTTTTCTATGTAGCAATATAGAGAGATCTCCAGGATAAATCATATTAAACAAAACAAAAAAAGAGTTTACAGCATGTAAACAAAGAATCTTAAAATTTGTATGGAGACACAAAAGACCCGGAATAGCCAAAGCAGTCTTGAGGGTAAAAAAAACGGAGCTGGAGGAATCAGACTCCCTGACTTCAGACTACACTACAAAGCTACAGTAATCAAGACAATATGGTACTGGCACAAAAACAGAAATATAGATCAATGGAACAGGATAGAAAGCCCAGAGATAAATCCACACACCTAAGGTCAACTAATCTATAATAAAGGAGGCAAGGATATACAATGGAGAAAAGACAGTCTCTTCAATAAGTGGTGCTGGGAAAACTCGACAGCTACATGTAAAAGAATGAAATTAGAACACTCCCTAACACCATAGACAAAAATAAACTCAAAATGGATGAGAGACCTAAATGTAACAACAGACACTATAAAACTCTTAGAGGAAAAGATAGGAAGAACATTCTTTGACATAAATCACAGCAAGATATTTTTTGATCCACCTCCTAGAGTAATGGAAATAAAAACAAAAATAAACAAATGGGACCTAATGAAACTTAAAAGCTTTTGCAAAGCAAAGGAAACTACAAACAAGACAAAACTACAACCCTCAGAATGGGAGAAAATATTTGCAAACGAATCAATGGACAAAGGATTAATCTTCAAAATATATAAACAGCTCATGCAGCTCAATATTAAAAAAACAAACAGCCCAATCCAAAAATGGGCAGAAGGCCTAAATAGACATTTCTCCAAAGAAGACATATAGATGGCCAAGAAGCACATGAAAAGCTGCTCAACATCACTAATTATTAGAGAAATGCAAATCAAAACTACAATGAGGTATCACCTCCCACCAGTTCGAATGGGCATCATCAGAAAATCTACAAACAACAAATGCTGGAGAGGGTGTGGAGAAAAGGGAACCCTCTTGCACTGTTGGTGGGAATGTAAATTGATACAGCCACTATGGAGAATAGTATGGAGGTTCCTTAAAAAACTAAAAATAGAATTACCATATGACCCAGCAATCCCACTACTGGGCATATACCCAGAGAAAACCATAATTCAAAAAGACACATGCACCCTAATGTTCATTGCAGCACTATTTACAATAGCCAGGTCATGGAAGCAACCTAAATGCCCATCGACAGATAAATGGATAAGGAAGTTGTGGTACATATATACAATGGAATATTACTCAGCCATAAAAAGGAACAAAATTGGGTCATTTGTAGAGACGTGGATGGATCTAGAGACTGTCATACAGAATGAGGTAAGTCAGAAAGAGAAAAACAAATATCGTATATTAACGCATATATGTCGAACCTAGAAAAATGGTACAGGTGAACCAGTTTGCAGGGCAGAAACAGACACAGATGTAGAGAACAAGCGTATGGACATCAAGCGGGGAAAGTGGTGGGGAGGGTGGTGGGGTGGGATGAATTGGGAGATTGGGATTGACATATATTCGCTAACATGTATAAAATGGGTAACTAATAAGAACCTGCTGTATAAAAAATAAAATAAAATTCAAAAATTCAAAAAAAAAAAAGAATGTAAACAAAGGACGTTGCAGCCATTCAACCTTCAGCCACTGCAGCAGCTTCCCCCCACTTACACAGCGCACCCTGAGGGGGTTCAGGATGGAGAGAAAACAGGATACTGGCCATAGATAGTTAATGTGCATGTCAAAGGAAGAATTTAAATAAGCCCAGACTCTTGCATCTTCTCATACACAGGAAAGTGCTAAATTCATTAACTTGGGATGTCTGGTTTTTCCTTAATTAGCAGTAATATTGATATTTTGATGTTCGACTACCTTTTCTTTTTTTTTTTGCAAAAACTCCTATATATCCTGACTCCTCCCTTATTTCTGAGAGGATGTATCCCAGGCTTAAATCCTCATAATGTCCTTAAATAAAGCATAATACTCAATTTTTAGTTGTGCATTTTTTTTCAGTCAACAGTAGTATATCAAGGCATATGCTATGAGATACGGGTTCAAATTTTTAACTGGTTTCCAAATGACTGAAAAGTATTCCCAATACCATTTATTACACAGTCCATCTTTGTTCCACTGACTTGATGTTTTCTATGTATTTGAATTTATTTCTGAGTTTCTTTTCAATTCTATTTGTCGGTCTATTCATGCCATTATTACAATATTTTAATTATTCAAATTCTATAGTATATTTCAATACCTGATGGGGCTAAAACCCCCATACAGCTATTTGTTTGTGGCTATTCTTTTACTTTTCATGTAAATTTTAGAAAAAGCTTATCTGGTTTTATGGGGAAAAAATACCTGATCTCATTAAATTCATACCTTAGCCAAGGGAGAACCAACATCTTTGTGTTGTCTTCTTATCCAAGAACATATCTATCCATTTGTCAAAGTCTCCTTTTGGCTCTGTAGGGGAGCAGAATTTGCCACCCTAAAATACGTCTCTACGGCATATTGTTTTAGGCTGGTTATTTTCTGAGAAAAGGCAGACTTGGGAAAAACTCTGAAACCCCAGTGACATTTACATTTGTAAGGGAAAACGCCAATTGTAAGGGTGTCTCCCTCTCTGTACTAGGAAGAGGAGGATGAAAAAAGCTCTAGAAACTCTTATCAATGGAGAAATCTTAGATCTGCAACACAATCACCCTTGTTTACTGTGCTTTTCTTGGTAACCTCCCAGAACTGACTCTCCCCACCTTGATCATCCTCTTTTTTTAAAAAAATAAATTTATTTATTTTTATTTTATTTATTTTTATTTTTGGCTGCGTTGGGTCTTCGTTGCTGCGCAGGCTTTTCTCTGGTTGTGGCGAGTGGGGGCTACTCTTGGTTGCGGTGCGTGGGCTTCTCATTGCAGTGGCTTCTCTCGTTGTGGAGCACAGGCTCTAGGTGCGTGGGCTTCTGTAGTTGTGGCACGTGGGCTCAGTAGTTGTGCCTCATGGGCTCTAGAGCGCAGGCTCAGTAGTCCTGGTGCACGGGCTTAGTTGTTCCATGGCATGTGGGATCCTCCCCGACCAGTGATCAAACCCGTGTCCCCTGCATTGGCAGGTGGATTCTTAACCACTGAGCCACCAGGGAAGCCCCTGATCATCCTCTTTTGTCTTTAGCTGAGAATGGTTTTTAAGGTGAGGGCTTTAGCCATTTTGGTTACTCAGTTTTCCTGGGTCTCTCCCATATATACACGTTATTTAATTTTTGTTTGGTTTTCTGTTAATCTCTAATGTCAATTAAATTCTTAGATCAGCCAGAGGAACTTAGAAATGTAGAGGAAAATTTCTTCCTCCTCTACAGCTCCTTCAAGAATGTTTTAATGTTTTCCCCACTCATCTATTTCTATTGATATTGTAAAAAGGTACTTTCTCTTCCATGTATCTACTAATGGTTGCTGTACATATAATAGCTATTGATTTTTTGTATTTTAATTTTATATCCTATTACTTTATTAAATTATCTTACTATTTATTCTCATGGGCTGTACGGGAATATAGTCATATTTTCTGCAAATAAAAAGTTTTACTCTTTTCAAGTATTGCAATCTAATGTTGTCATTGTGCTAGCTAATACCTTTAATACGAGAAAACAGTATGGTGAAAGTGGACTCATTTTCTTGTTCTTAAGTTTAAGGGAATACCTCCAATATTTTCACATCAGTTTTGGAATGTGTATATACAATACACATTATATATACACATATTTGCATATGTACACATTGTATGTTTTAGAGGTGTACATATGTATATATGCATGTATTCATTCTATCAATTTGTATTTTATTAAATGTTGAATTTTGTCCAATGCCTTTTTAACATCTATGAGCTTGTCCATATGAATTTTCTCTGTAAATGATTGTTTTCTAATATTGAACCATTCACGTATTCCTGGAATAAACTCTACTTGATCATAATGTATTAATTTTTAAATGTAGTGTTGGATCTTTTCTTAATAATTTATTTAGGACTTTTAAATTGATATCCATAAGTTTGCTGTTGTTTTGATTCTAAAATAGCATTCAAAATTTTCCTTTTGTTTCTATGCTCTAGAACAGCTCAAATAGTTTTCTGAGGGTCACATCTTTGGCAACTTTTTTTAAAATGAAATCTGGTCTGTTAAGACTTTGCTTCTAGGGTCATCTTTGGTAAATTATATTTTCATAGAGATTATCCATTTCAGGTCTTCAAACTTCTTTACACTTAATTGTATAAATCAATTTCTTATGATTATTAAAATTCTATTTCTGGATTATTCTCTTTTGTTATTTTGTATTTTGAGTATTTATGCTGTCTCCCCTAGCTACTAGTTTTTCTAACTCCAAAATCAGCAAACTTTTTTGTACAGGGGCTGATAGTAAATATTTTAGGCTTTGCAGACCAAGCACATTATGTACGTACTTATATAAAAGAGAAAAAATTTTCTACAAGGTTTTTATTGATGACATTCATAATATAGTAATACTATATTAAGTACTTTTTAAAAAAAAGTAATATTGATCCACTAATGAGAAAAAGGGAATTCTTTTTTAGGAGATAAAATTTTGCTTAATTGGGGTTCAAAGTGTGTGTTTCCTGTCATTCAAAACATTACAAATGTTCATCTGTTAATGCTGATCTGTAATGAGATTTACATGTTTCATATTTGAAAGTGCCTTTTTACACAGATGGGTACTGCCAAATACTGATATCAATCCATGAGCATCTGATTTTAATTAAGTATATTAATCACTGGGAAGGCATTTATAGAATTCTATTAAATTCTCTGATATTTGCCTTTTAGCATGTCATTACTTTGTAGACTAAACACTTGCAATTGAAGGTTAGGTGGAAGCTCCTCAACTGCACAGTTAAATAAATTTTGAAATAAGGATTTTTTTTTGCATTTGCATCGAGGTCCAAAAAAGAGCTTCTGGAACTTTAGTTTGAGCTCACAAAATTTATCTGCTGAAAGGCTGCATGGGAATGGAGGCCTAACTTCTTGTTTTAACTGTTGACAGCACAAGAAGTATAGAAAATGTTAGGTTGTTGTTGAAATGACTTCACCTCATTATGTTTCCCATAAAAGCATTGTTTTATCTTATAATTTTAGGGTAAGCTCATTACAAACCATCAAGTCTGCTGTAAAGGCTAATGTCCAGTCATTCAGTACTTGATACCAGTAGTTGAGGGTGGTTCTTCTCTTTCAGAAATATTTCAATCTTGGCCCTGAGCTCAAAAAAACTGCAATAAAATGTTATCACTGCTAAATCATTGAAGTGTGGTAGAGCAGGTCAGGATATTCAGCTCCTATTTCTGACAAAAATTCACAAAACTGATGACGGTTAAGTCCATAAGAATAAATGAAGTTCACTGTTGACACTACTGGTTTTATAACACGATAGATTCAAGCACTTTCTGCAAAGTACCTGCTGATAATACAATTTGTACAACTATGCCTTTTAATGTTCCACATATATTTTTACTATCAATTGTAACACATCTTAGCAGATTCCATCTTAGGTTGTGCTGAATCAGTGTTTTCTCATCATCTTTGAAAATAACCTCTCCTGTAGTTGTTACAGGCAGACTATTCACAAAAGCTAAATTTTCAAACTTGGCATTGACTCTTTGAATAAACAACTGAACAGTATTGGTAATATCTATTTACTCACTGAGAGAGAAGGAAGACCACTCAATCTTCTGCCTTGTTTTTTAACTAACTTATTTAACATTGCTCCCAATATCAACGCTGAGCACCTGTTCTCACTGCAAGACTGTAAGTCTTAAATAAGTTTTTCTCTGGACACAGTTCTTTGGCTACTGCAATTAAAGACAATTAATTCACAATTAGTAAATGGCTTTCCTTGCTTGGATAATGAATGAGGCACTCAGAAACTTACTTTGGTTGCAGCTTCATTTTCATTTTTTGTGAAGAAATTCTGCTACCACAATATATTCCATATTAAAATTTCTAATTTTTCTGACTGTTGCTTTCCTATGTTAAGAACATTATGTTGACTGCTTAGTCTGGTAGTACCAAAGCCTATTGTAGAGCTACTGTGACATTCCACAATAAACATAATGCTTTCCCCCCTAATTTGGTAGCAAAATAATCCACACTCCACTGTGCCCTAAAAGCTTGACTTTCAAAGTTCACTTTTCTCTTTTCGTTTTTCTTTGATGTGATGAATATGAACTGGTAATAAAAAACTAAATTAAAATTAATATTTAGGGAGTTCCCTGGCGGCCCAGTGGTTAGGACTTGGCACTTTCACTGTCATAGCCCTGGTTCAATCCCTGGTCGGGGAACTAATGAGATCCCTCAAGCCCTGTGGCACAGCCAAAAAAAAAAAAAAAATTTAAAGATTAAATAAAATGTTGCTAAATGGAGATATGCGTGGCACTAGAAATGCTGTCAAGTTATAACTGCATCACTGGTTTGTAGTGTGCCAAGCAGCGTGCCAGGTGATGAGAATGCCACATGGTCTCTGTTACAACTGCTCAACTGTACTCAACTGTGCCATCATAGCACAAAAACGGCTGTAAGCAATATATTTTAAACACGACGGGACTTCCCTGGTGGTCCAGTGGGTAAGACTCCGCGCTCCCAAGGCAGGGGGCCCAGGGTTCGATCCCTGGTCAGGGAACTAGATCCCACGTGCATGCCACACTAAGAGTTCGCATGCCACAACTAAACATGCTGCAATGAAGATCCCGAGTGCCTCAATTAAGACCTGGTGCAGCCAAAATAAATAAATTAATTCATTTTAAAAAGTAACAAACAAAAAATAGTGTTTCTGTATTTTGATACAATTTTATGAACACTAAATTTGAAATGCAGAAAATTTCCATTTGTCACAAAATATTCTTTTGATTTTTTTTAACCATTTAAAAATGCAAAAACCATTCTTAGCTTGTAGGCCATACAAAACAGATGGTGGGCCAAATTTCGCCTGTGAGGTATAAAATTGCTGACCCTTGATATAGTACTGATTTTTAAAAAAGGATACAACCTATTGGTTTTATTTTTCTATTGTCTAGCTCATTAATTCCTGCTTGTCAAAAATTTGTAATTTCTTCCTTCTACTTCCCTTTGGTTTGCTATTTTTCTAATTAAAAAAATAATAATAATAGGGACTTCCCTGGAGGTGCAGTGGTTAAGAATCTGCCTGCCAATGTAGGGGACACGGGTTTGAGCCCTGGTTCGGGAAGATCCCACATGCCGCGGAGCAACTAAGCCCGTGCACCACAACTACTGAGCCTGTGCTCTAGAGCCCATGAGCCACAACTACTGAAGCCTGCGCACCTAGAGCCTGTGCTCCGCAACGAGAAGCCACTGCAATGAGAAGCATGCCCACCACAAGGAAGAGTAGCCCCTGCTTGCCGCAACTAGAGAAAGCCTGCGCGCAGCAAAAAACACCCAACTCAGCCAAAAATAAATAAATAAATTTATTTTAAAAAATAGCATGTTTAATTCATTCGCAAGATTTAATTTTTTCATCAAAATAAGTACACAGGCCTATGAGTTTTCTTCTGAAGACAACTGTATCTGTATTCCAGATTCTGATGTTGAGTTTTTATCATTGTTTTCTAGAAATTCTGCAATCATCGTTTGTATTTTTCCTTTGCCTAAAGATTATTTAACAATTTTAATTTCAAGATACAAAGGCAATTTTGGTTTCTGGTTTTGTTATTTTGTTATTAATACCCATTCTATTGTATTATGTTGAGATAATGAAATCTGTAATATTTATACTTCCGGAATTTTTCAAAGTTCACTTTTGGTCCATTACATGGTCAATTTTCATGAACATTACATGGCACTTATAAAAATGGCATATTCTATTATCAAGTATAAAATCTGATGTATATTCGTCAGCTCTGCCTTACTGATTCTGTAGTATAGGTCTTTTTTTTTTCTTGGCCGTGCCACAGGGCATGCAGGATTTTAGGTCCCCAACCAGGGATTGAACCCATGCCCCCTGAAGTGGAAGCACAGAGTCCTAATCACTGAACCGCCAGGTAATTCCTAGTATAGGTCTTCTTTATCCTTTTTTTTTTTTTTTTTTGTCCATTTCATTTGTCTTAGGCTAAGAGAAGTGAATTAGTTTCTTAGTATTAATGTACTGCTACACATTTTTCCTTGTAGCTCTTGCCATTTTTGCCTCATGAAAGATGCTATTATTTGGTGCAATAGCTATTCATAATTATTATAACTCCTCAAGAATTAGAGTCTTTAGGATTATAGAGCGCATTTCTTTGTCTTGCTTATGCTTTCTGCCTTGAATTCTACCTTGTTTTATTAAGATCATGATTCATGCTTTCTTTTTACTTGTGTTTTCCTGGCATGCCTTGGCCCATCCTTATATCCTTAACTTTTAATCTGTTTTAGATGTCCCTCATATACAACATACTATATCATTGAGTTTTGTCTGTGATTCAATCTGAATACGTTTGTATATTAATAGGTAAAAAAGCCTATTTACATTCTTTATGTGACTGTATGTAGGGACTTAGTTCTCTCATATTATTTGCTCTTTAGGAAGGCTTGTATTTTTGATTTAGTGGTCATCTTTATGCTTATACCTTTACATAGTATGTTTGGGTGGTATCTGCTTCTAAGAATAATAAAATTAGCTGTACTTCTTCCTCCATATCCAGTACACGATTTTCTGCAATATTACTATCATTTACTTTTGTACTCTTAAATTTATTCAAACTTCTACTGCTTGATTTGTCAGCTTTAAATTATATCCTTTGGGGGCTTCCCTGGTGGCGCAGTGGTTGAGAATCTGCCTGCTAATGCAGGGGACACGGGTTCGAGCCCTGGTCTGGGATGATCCCACATGCCGCGGAGCAACTGGGCCCGTGAGCCACAACTACTGAGCCTGCGCATCTGGAGCCTGTTCTCTGCAACAAGAGAGGCCACGATAGTGAGAGGCCTGCGCACCGCGATGAAGAGTGGCCCCTGCTTGCCGCAACTGGAGAAAGCCCTAGCACAGAAACGAAGACCCAACATAGCAATCAATCAATCAATCAATCAATCAATCTTAAAAAAAAAGTACGTATTTAAAAAAAATAAAAATAAATAAATTATATCCTTTGACTCCTATTATATAAGAAGCAATGAGAGTTTATTCTACTTTCTACCTTTTCTTCTCTCATTTTTTTATTAGATGCATTATTTCTACAGTGTAAACTATTTATATATTATTGTTACACTTATTCCAACCTTTGTTTTAGCCTTAGTTCTACAATTATATTCAATTCTTTTTTTTTTTTAGAAAGATATTCCCCATGTATTTCTTCTTTAGGTCTTTGTTTTTTAAATTTATTTTTATATTTTTGGCTGTGTTGGGTCTTCGCTTCTGTGCGAGGGCTTTCTCTAGTTGCGGCAAGTGGGGGCCACTCTTCATCGCGGTGCGCAGGCCTCTCATTATCGTGGCCTCTCCCGCTGCGGAGCACAGGCTCCAGACACGCAGGCTCAGTAGTTGTGGCTCACGGGCCCAGTTGCTCCGTGGCACGTGGGATCTTCCCAGACCAGGGCTCGAACCCGTGTCCCTTGCATTGGCAGGCAGACTCTCAACCACTGTGCCACCAGGGAAGCCCTATATTCAATTCTTGACACTAGCCCTTTTGCTGATGTTTCCCCAGTCATCACTTGGTTGACTGAAACTTGCCCTCACTGATACAGAACTTTAGGTTCAAAATCAGACCAAATTAGGGGACTGCCAATCGAGGGCAGCAATCTCTATGTAGGAGTCCCACTACCTTCCAGACATAATACTCAGTTTATTTAGACTTTTACTTCAGCACTGGGAGCACATTCTATAGCTGCACAAACAGGAAGAGAAAGTAGGGTGGGGACAGTGGCATCAGCATGATTTCTTTCCACTCTTGCTTTCCTTACCTACTCCTCTCCTTATCTACTTGTTTTCTCCATAGCCAACCTGTGAAGAATGAGCTCCCATCTCTACCTCAGGCTTTGTCTATGCATGGTCTTATCTGTGCTTCCTTTGATATTATCCCATTTACCTTCCATCTTTTAGAACTTGAAATTATCTGATTCACTGATAGGGCCCTCCAACCCCATTCTCAATGTCTTTATCCCTTTTTCTATCCTTACAGTTATTTCAATGGCATTTGTAGAGAAGAAATAAGTGTGCTCAGTTGCCATCTTGAATCAGAAGTGAAATTTCCAACATTTTAAGTTAGCAGCTCACCACTGACTGATCAGAGAGAAGGTATTCCCATTGCAGTAGATCTATAGTCTGTTACTACGTAGTTCCAAAAAATAAATATTTTCCATTATGGATTACTTACTAAATTCATGTTAATTTATATTTTTCTAAAAATGCAGTATTTTATTTTACCAGTTAATTGGCTCCAAACTGTCAAGAGTTGACAGTATGGAAACAACCTTATAAATTGTAAAGCATAGTATAAATTATTGGGTGTGAGTAAAAAGACTAAGAGATGGCCTTTCCAGTGGTGATGACCTCCCCACAAGAACATGCATTCGCAAAGGAGCTCCTTCATCCCTCTTCAGAAGAGAAGAAGAAACACAAGCAGAAGCGCCTGATGCAGAGCCCCAGTTCTTACTTCATGAATGTGAAATGCCCAAGATGTTGTAAAATCACCATCTTTAGCCATGCACAAATGTTAGTTTTGTGTGTTGGCTGCTCTACTGTCTCTGCCAGCCCATAGGAGGAAAAGCAAGGCTTACAAAAGGATGCTCCTTCAAATGGAAGCACTAAAAGCACTGTGAATCAAGATGAACGGGGAACCATCCCAATAAACACAGTTTGGATAAAAAATATACATATATGAGGTGAAAGAGGGCCATGCCTCTACTATGAACTAGAGGAATCATTTCCCTGTCTGAACCCCTACTTCCTTGGCTATAAAATGAGCACATCAAGTGACAGTAAACCTCTTCTACCATTAACCAGTTATGAATCTACATACTTAAATGACTTATCAGGTTGGCATTAACTTGATTAGGGAAAAATATAACATTTCCTTAGATGCAAGGTAAAGAAAGTAAATAGCATGTTTTCCATTCTGTGTAGGTTGATGGAGTTCTTAATCATCCTAGAAGAAATAGTGGTAGTATACCAGAGCAAAATAAGGCTTCCTCAATTTTGATTATAACTACTCTAGGTCACTTACATGGCTTTGCTCAGTAAGACCACCAAAGCCCACAGAACCCTCAGTCTGTAGATTTCAACATATGCGATATGACAGTAAGTAGGAGGCCCAGGGATAGGACATTTCCTGTGTCAAAGGAAGAGCAAAGACCAAGGAACAACTTGAGTGAGTATAATTAACAAGAGTCAGGGGGGTAGGTTAGAAAGTTGCTTGGCTTAGTAAGTGGTCAGAGGGCAGTGAGATAGACACTGTAATTAGTCTTCTAGTCAAGAGTTCCTCTTCTTTTCATAACTCTCCTTATTTTTGTTTAGGTAACTATACTAACACTATGTAACACATGTACTTTGAGCGAAGCCAGCTCCATCACTGGCTCTAATAGTCAGGCATAAGGGAACGATAATCCCACTCACATTTTTTTTTTTTAATTGAAGTATAGTTGATTTACAATATTATATTAGTTTTAGGTGTATAGCATAGTGATTCAGTACTTTTGCATTATATAACTCCATTTTAAGTTACTATATGATAATGGCTATAATTCCCTGTGCTATACAGTATGTCTTTGTTGCTTATTTACTTATTTATTTTATACACAGTAGTTTGTTAATCCCACACCCCTAATTTGTCTCTCCTCACTCCCCTCTCCCCTTTGGTAACCACAAATTTGTGTTCTCTATCTGTGCATCTGTTGTGCATATACATTCTTTTTTTTTCTTTTTTAGATTCCACATATAAGTGATATCATACAGTATTTATCTTTCTCTGACTTCTTTTACTAAGCATAATATTCTCTAGGTCCATCCATGTTGCTGCAAAAGGCAGAATTTCATTCTTTCTTATGACTAATATTCCATTGTGTATATATACCACATCTTCTTAATCCAATCATCTGTTAAGGGGCACTTGGGCTGCTTCCATGTTCACAAGACATAGTTTTAATGGATGGACACATAACTTGGTTAGGACCTATGGGACACAAAGAACAGTTTGGGGAGAACATCTGAAAAGCTCCCTTGCTCTCCCAAAAACAATCCAAGCTCAATGTCTTGAAAGGACGTGGGCAAAACACATGTACTTCCATGAGCCAGCCTTAAGATAAAGCTGATATCATCTGGAAAGCAAACTTGAGGGATGTGAAGAAACAGGATCTTGATTACAGCATGAAGCATCTAGGTCATACCTACCCTAAAACTGCCTTGCTACCTCTGAATTTCTCCTTTATTATTTTGTAAATTTGCACAGGACCTTTTCCCCCTTGCAACTAGAAACATCTTAATATATCAGAGATGCAAAGACTCCTGATTTATCACACATACACCTGAAAATATTCAACAGATAAAGTCAAACTAAGGTTAAATTCATATTCCTAACAGAAATCATTGTTATGTGCACTTACTCTGAGGCTGTGACTATTCATGAGCTACGTTACAAGAGCATGAACCCTTAATGTACAACTGTAGAAGAAATATTGCTTAAAAAAAGGTATAAATGGGTGACTATACATACCAGTTTGATCAGGACAGTCAGAGTTTACACTTATTTTACGGTATAATTATTAATAGAAGCCCATCATTCTCAAGTGTCCCAATTTATGCAGTTACCTTGCCTCTAAAGCATGTTTTTTGGATTTGAAGAGTATTCTTTTTAGAAAAGTAACAGTAATCCAAGGAAATGCCTAGAGACCTCGAAAAGGTAAAAGGATTCAATCTTTAAGCCCTGTGACTAGTTTTGGAAAAAAAATGGTACTAGGGAAAAAGTCTGTGCCTACAAAGAATAGGCATGTGTCAGGAATTCCCTGGTGGTTCAGTGGTTAGGACTCGGTGCTTTCACTGCAGAGGGCCTGGGTTCAATCCCTGGTCAGAGAACTAAGTTTCTACAAGCTGCACGGTGGCCCCCCAAAAAAAAGAAAAAGAAAAAGAAAGTTATGTGTCATTTTTAAATACCTTATTGTAATTTCCTATCTACTTAACTGCTGCTATGAGGGTCACAGGGACCCTCATTTGTAGGAAGAATGATGCCGCAACTCTTATGAAGCTATAGTAGGAAGCAAGATTTGAAAGCACTGGCAGGTTTTACATTAAATATACTGTATAGCTATCTATTCTATCATTTGCCACCATGTCTAAAATACCTCTGTAGTCCAAACTCATTTATTTGGGTTCTAATTTCTTCTTTAGTCCACTATTAAACTGGACTAGTACCACACAATCTATTAACGGCAATAGCTGATCAGAAATGAGCTGGCATTGACATTTGGAAGCAAAGAGCCCAGACAGGAGCAAATTGGAGTCAAGAAGGGATGAGGGGTACCTGGTGCTCAACAACAGGCTGAAAAGTCAGGGCATCGATGGCCCTTCTTAGTATCTTAAGCAACAACTGTCATTTGTACCTCTGTTTTCCTCAGATAATTCTACCTTATGTCATAAAAGGTTGGAAAAAATAATAGCTAATGCTATTATTACAGTTTTTAAAGACACATCTGTGTTCATTTGGTTTTTTTTTTTTTAATTTATTTATTTATTATTTATTTTTGGCTGTGTTGGGTCTTCGTTTCTGTGCGAGGGCTTTCCCTAGTTGCGGCAAGCGGGGGCCACTCTTCATCGCGATGCGCGGGCCTCTCACCATCGCGGCCTCTCTTGTTGCGGAGCACAGGCTCCAGACGCGCAGGCTCAGCAGTTGTGGCTCACGGGCCTAGTTGCTCCGCGGCATGTGGGATCCTCCCAGACCAGGGCCCGAACCCGTGTCCCCTGCACTGGCAGGCAGACTCCCAACCACTGCGCCACCAGGGAAGCCTCATTTGGTTTTTATGATGCTGTGATTCTTATACAAACACACACAGTGTCTAAACAAGGGTCAGGGGTGAGGCAAACACCTTGTTCCACGAAACATCCAGGCACATTCAGCGTCTTTCTGCACAGATGAGGTAGGGCTGGGGTTGCAACGTCATGCCTAACCTGGGCTTCAGATTTGGAACCAGTTCATTTGGAAAATGCAAGTGAAATCGCTGAAGCAATGTTGTAAAAAACAGGAACATTTCCATCCGAGCCAGCTGTTCTCCAAGACAATGTCTTCTCCCTCAACATAAAAAACAGGCATAATAATTTTTCTAAATCCACAATATTTACCAAAATTTACGTCTAATACGTACCATTCAGGAAATCTGGAATTTAAAGAAACTTAGAGGAAGTTATGTTTATTTTATTCATTTTTTTAAAATAAATTTGTTTATTTATTTATTTTTGGCTGCGTCAGGTCTTCGTTGCTGCGCGTGGGCATTCTCTAGTTGCGGAGAGCGGGGGCTCCTCTTCGTTGCGGTGCGCAGTCTTCTCATTGTGGTGGCTTCTCTTGTTGTGAAGCACGGGCTCTAGGCCCACAGGCTTCAGTAGTTGTGAATCGTGGACTCAGTAGTTGTGGCTCGCGGGCTCTCGAGCGCACGCTCAGTAGTTGTGGAGCATGGGCTTAGTTGCATGTGGGATCTTCCCGAACCAGGGCTCGAACCCGTGTCCCCTGCATTGGCAGGCAGATTCTTAACCACTGTGCCACCAGGGAAGCCTGGAATTTATGTTTATTAAAGGATTTTCTTAAGCCGCAAAGAATAGAAATTGGCACTTTGGTTCCCAGAGCCCATTTCTTTACCTTCTTTTGTAAGGTCATGCACTTTTGTAAGCTCATTAGTTCTATTCTCCACTTCCTTTGCAAAATGTGGCAACAGAGCCTGAGATATGCCATGAAAGATCTGAGGTGTGACACTTTGTTCTCTTGACCCAGGAGAAGTTCATTTCATTTCAAATGACTGCATGTGCACCCTTCCCCAGTGAAAGGATTTTTCCAGTCCATCTTCCATGGGTCTTGTGATCTGTGTACTTCTTCACAGGAGATGCAATATTTTTGGAGATGAGGTATAATAATTGAGAGCCAACAGAGCTAGATTCCAGTTTCACTTCAAGTTATGATGTCATTCCTGTCCCTGGGTCTGTTTCTCAAGCTGCCTGTTACTGATTTCTAGCTCTACAAGTTTTGATTACAAGCCAAAATCCACAAGCAAGAAAGTTTCAGAAAAAGCCAGAGCTTCTCATCAGTTTCTTTCTAGCTGCTCAATTATGGCTTGTTTATTTTGAGTAGAAAGAGGTGTTAATGAGCTCTAATTAAACCATTCTCTCCTGTAAGTGTCAATACTATTTTCAGAGTTGGGATATTAACTCTACAATAGAATGCTTCAGATTAAGATGTTATACATGATAAATCATCATTATACTTTGTCCTAAAGTTATGCCCCTGTGAAAGTTCTCTTACCTAGGGAAAAGGGAACAAAAGCTTCCTTCTTGGCAAAATATCCATTGCTGTCCAGAAATCGGTCTGGATAGAATATTTCTGGGTCTCTCCAATACTTTTCATCAAAGTGTACAGAATAAAGATTTGTAATTACTGTTGTGCCTTTAGGAATGGAATAACCACGTACAACTGCATCCTCAGAGGTTGCATGGAAAATCCCTAACGGCACTATATTACAGAATCTTAAAACTTCATGTAAAACTGCCTCGGTATAAGGCATTTTGCATTTGTCATCCCAAGAAGGTGTCCCACTGGGTCCTATAATTAAATCAATCTCTTTCTGAACTTGTCCTGTAAGAGAAAAAGTGTTCAAGTTATTATGCACTTCTTAGAATTATATCTAAAGTAATTTCCCTTTAGGATAAAACAAAAGATAACCTGTAGTAAGCCAACAAGGTATGGGTACACCCAGATTCAGATTTTTCATTATCTGGGAGTTCTATTTAAATACGTGCCACGTATCGTATACAACCAGTACCCAACGCTCTTAAGTAATTTTGTTGTGAAAAACACATTATAAGTAATAAAAATAAAAATTAAACAAATCTAGAATTAGAATAACAACACTCTCAGCAAGGAAAAGAGTGAAGCATAAAAACTTAAATTAAAAAAAAACAGGGTTGGGACTTCCCTGGCGGTCCAGTGGTTAAGACTCCATGCTTCCACTGCAGCAAGCATGGGTTCGATCCCTGGTTGGGGAACTAAGATCCTGCATGCTGCGTAGTGCAGCCGAAAAACAACCACCACCACCACCAGGGTTTAGGTCCCAGCTCAGCACTAGAAGGGATTGGGCAAATCAGTCACTCAGCCTTTTCCCTCATTTATACAATAGGTATTATAAGACAACTCTGAGGTTTTTATACGAATTTAGATAACAGTTTTGAAAACCTTACAGATATTCAATGCTTCTCTTTTTGGATAGCACGGCAGAAGTTCCTAAATAAAATGCCTGGTACATGGCCAAAGACTCTAAAACACGTGTGAGCCCTAAATGTAAGAACAGACCTTGAGATCACCAGAATCCTTACCTTGAATGTTAGGATAAAGGGCCATGAAAAGAATTGCCCACCGTAGCACATTGGTTGTAGTTTCAGTTCCAGCAATGATGAGTTCACCCACAGAGAAAATCAGGTTTTCTTTGGAGAAAGTAGATGATGGGTCATTTTTACCTTGATCCATCTCATCTAAATAAGCATCAACAAAATGCTGAGGTAACTGAGGTTTTCTGTTGATGGAAGCTTTTTCAATAAGCCTGGAGAGAAAGTCATAGACCACAGCTGCATTTCTAAACAGTTGTTGATGTTTTCCAAAAGGTAAGATGCCAATCCATGGAAAGGCATTATAGAGGAAGACTGCGGCGTTGGTGGCTAGTTCCACATTTTCACTAAATAACTCAATCATGTGCTGAAAATCAGTGTCTTCGTAAGTGAATCGTTCTCCAAAAATGATCAGATTGGTTATGTTTGAAACGGCATTTGTTATTAATTGTTTAAAGTCAAAAGGGCTACCATTGTATGTTTCAATAGCATCAATGAAAAATTTGGTTTCTTCTAAGATTTTAGATTCAAAAGACTTTTGACCATATCCAAAACAGCGAAAGCTGTTTACAGCTAATTTTCTGTGATCAACCCATCCTCGGCCATATCTGGAATTGAGTAAGCCTAAAAAAAAAAAAAAAAGGGATGGTTAGTCATTCTTCTCCAAATTATCTTTCTATGAAACTATTAAAAAATTTTATCATTCCTACATCCCTGTATCTAACAGCTAAAAATGCTATGCAGGGAAGAAAAAAAAGAAAGATGGCTATTCATTCTTCTCCAAATTTTCTATAAAACTAAAACTAGACCCAGTAGTTAAGCCCTATTCTTTACTCCTCATTAGCCATGGAATATTATAAACAGATAAAGCTTATCTATACTTCTCATCTGGGCAAAGGCAGAAAAGACCTATAATCTCCCACCACAAGAAACTGAACTGTCTTGTGTAATTCAACCTGGGTGAACTAGGTCTTGGGTGACTTTGTTATCCAACTTCTACTATAAGCCTAATTTACAAAAGACGAATGACTGCGTGTTCTACGGGCAAAATTTTATCCTGGACTAAACACATACCTGAGAAATCATCCTTCTAGAATTAGAAATTTCCTGCTTTAAGAAACTAGATTTTAGAATACAAATTTCCTCCCATTAAAGGCATATGTTACCTAATACTATAACTGGCAGTGGCAAGGATGGCCCGAATGAGGTGTCAACGTAGTGGAAATACTCAAGCCAAAAGCAGGTGCTAGGGACTGAATGTTTGTGCCACCACAACATTCAAATGTTGAAGCTTAATCCCCAATGTGATGGTATTAGGAGGTGGGGCCTTTGGGAAATAATTATGTAATGAGACCTCATGAATGAGCTTAGTGCCCTTATAAGAAGGGATGTGGGAAGAGATGAGTGCTCTTGGTTATGTGAGGATACAGGGAGAAGACAGCAGTCTGCAAGCCAGGAAGCAGGCTCTTTCCAGACACTGTTCTGCTAGCACCTTGATCTTGAATTTCCTAGCCTCCAGATCTGTGAGAATAACTGTCTGTTGTTTAAGCCACTCAGTCTACATATTTTTGTTATAGCAGCACAAACTAAGGGGACAAACATGAAACTCAAACTTCTAATGTTGATATTGCTTGCCTTAAAATCTCAGTCTCCACAGTATACTCTGCTGTACTGATATGTCTACTATGGAATATTTTCCCTTTAAATCGATTATCAAGAAAAAAACTTCTTCAGCATATATATTTCTGTAACGTGTAGTTTACTTGGAATTTCATTCATAATTGGTACATAGGTATACCTATGATGAAAAATGTCATGTTCTCTTGTCTACATGAGGTACCTATGTAATTTACATTCCAACAACTTTTGTGCAACAGTTTTTGAATTTGGAACCTATGATGAAATTAACCATACATAAGGGGGTCTTTAACGCTGTGCAGCAATTTTATATGCCATATTCCATTCTCTTTTCTATACTCCCAGATGACTATTCATTCAACATAATGTATTTCTGGACCTAAAGTGTCTTAGATATATCAGTGAACAAAAGAGGCAAAGATGGCTATTTCTCATGGAGCTTACATACTAGTGAGGAGAGACAAACAAATTATATAGCAAGGAAGGAGACATAGGGCAGTCAGGAAAAGCCTCAGTGAGAAGGTGACATAAGTAAAGACACAGGAGATGGGAGTGGGTCAAGCAGATATCCAGGGAAACATCACTGCAGGTAGAGAGAACCAGTGCAAAGGCACTGAGATGAAAGCAAGCCCAAGAGAAATGTGTGTATATGGGATACATGTGTGTAATATATGCATACAGTTACACACAAGAAGGTACACAGGAGCCTGATTATAACCGTATACTGGCCAGTCTGTGTGCCCAGGCATGGGCTGAACCCGCCTAAAGGGCCACTTTTTCCTATTCAAACAGTGGGTTAATGGTGGCTCTCATTTCCCACTTCCAAGTTCAGTGCATATGCATCTTAAAATAACACATCTAGGGAATTCCCTGGTGGTCCAATGGTTAGGACTCCATGCTTTCACTGCTGGGGGCCCAGGTTCAATCCCCGGTTGGGAACTAAGATCCCACAAACTGGGCAGTGCAGCCAAAAAAAAAACCACATCTAATTTTCTTTCTTGTTTAATAAATTTATTTATTTATTTATTTATTTATTTTTGGCTGTGTTGGGTCTTTGCTGCTGCGCATGGGCTTTCTCTAGCTGCGGCGAGCAGGGTCTACTCTTCGTTGTGGTGCACAGGTTTCTCATTGCGGTGGCTTCTCCTGTTGCGGAGCACAGGCTCTAGGCGCACAGGCTTCAGTAGTTGTGGCACGCGGGCTTCAGTAGTTGTGGCTCGTGGGCTCTAGAGCGCATGCTCAGTAGTTGTGGCGCATGGGCTTAGTTGCTCCACGGCATGTGGGATCTTCTCGGACCAGGGCTCGAACCCGTGTCCCCTGCACTGGCAGGCAGATTCTTAACCACTGCACCACCAGGGAAGCCCAACACATCTAATTTTCTACTTATTTTTTCTCTTACTATTTCTTTGAAAATCTTAAGTTGAATGTATGTTTTTTCTTTCTTTATGATAAAAACAGTCTAAACTATAAGTTTATAGCTTCAAAAAACATATAGTTTATCCTAAATATTACTCTGATCACATCATACATTTTCATAATTTCTTTAAAGGTCTTCTATTATAATTGTGGTATAATTTCTTCTTTGACCTAATTATTACTTGGAAGAGTATTTAAGAAGCTGGAGATTTGTTTTTTATTTATATTATCGTTTTCAAGTGTCATCATGCCCTGGCCTAAGAATTTGGCCTTTAAAACTGGTGTTTTCTTTGCATTAATTGATTTGCTTTGCAATTTAATATATGGTTAATTTTTATTTTTTTCCTTTTCAATCAATGTCTTCTTTAGTCTATGTAGCCAAGATATTGTTGAATTTTTCTTTCAAATGAAGAGTGAAGCTCCCATTGAACTGGAGAATTTTGGAGATAAAAACTCTTATACTATTAAGTATGAAAACGGATGTATCTGACGTCAGCATTCTATTTTAGGCTTTCTGTTGCTGCTTTCGTCTCATCCGTTCTGTTAACTTTCAGCCTTTCTCCCTTGTTGAATATGCAATCATCCGACACTGATCAACACTAAACCATAGAGAATACTAGTCCTTTACACAAACCCACAATTCTTCATTTACATATCATATTAATTAGTAGTTAAGAAAGGCTGTTTCAGGGTCTATAAGCTTATAAGTAAAATAATAATAAAATGTCACCAAGCACTCAAGACTACCTTCAAAGATACTTTTGATTGAAGTATGTGTGCATGTGTATGTATTCTTAACCTGTTTCACAAAACCTGCACATATTATTAAGTGCTAATTATTTAAAACATTATTTACAATATTTATTAGAACTGGATTACAACAGTAGAATTAGCATGTACTGACCTAAAATATGAATGTAATGCAGCCTGAAAGGTCCTCAAATATTAGGGTCTGTAACCTAAATTAACTAATTAATACTTTTCTGTTAATCAGTACAACAGAATCCAATCTCTATGTACTAAATTTACATAAAATAAGAAATGTGGGGACTTCCCTGGTGGCACAGTGGTTAAGAATCCACCTGCCAATGCAGGGGACACGGGTTCAAGCCCTGGTCAAAGAAGATCCCACATGCTGAGGAGCAACTAAGCCCGTGCGCCACAACTACTGAGCCTGCACTCTGTGAGCCACAACTACTGAGCCCATGTACCACAACTACTGAAGCCCACGTGCCTAGAGCCCATGCTCTGCAACAAGAGAAGCCACTGCAATGAGAAGCCCGCGCACCACAATGAAGAGTAACCCCTGCTCACCGCAACTAGAGAAAGCCCGTGCACGGCAATGGAGACCCAACGCAGCCAAAAATAAATAAATTAATTAATTAAAAAAAAAAAAGGAAATGTGATTTAAAATAGTTTAGTAAATCATTAGGTAGGTGAAAATAAACATACCTCCCATTTTTGTCATCTTCATGAATAAAGGAAGGCATGGTCTGTCTGCAAAAATTTCACTTTGATGAACAAGGCATTCCTTTACTACATCATAGCCATTTAGAACCACAGCTGATATACCTCCAAGATCCAAACTGAAGATCTTTGAGAAGAAAAGAAAAACATTTAAATGGCAAAATATATGGAGAAATATAACCATAGAAATCCACAGATACTAAGTCCAGCTCTCCCAGTATTTGTTCCTCCCTGAAAATGCTGGCATTTATTACTCAACTGACAATGTTTAGAGTGCCTTCTCTCTGCAAGGCACGTCAAAGACCATGATTTCATTACGCATTCAGTGGCTCAAGACATAATCTTATACATGGTGTAATGAAAAGAGTACCAGACTCAGGAGGCCTGGGTTCTAGTTTAAGCTTTGCCATTAAAACAGATACAGGACACCTGGCAGAACCCTTAAACTTTTTGGGCTTCAGGGCTGCCACAGAAAATCAAGAAATACTTGATATTTATGCTCTTTTAAAATTCATTCCAACTCAAAATAGTCAATGAAATCTCAGCATCTGTTTGTTTCCAGGATGAATGAGGAAGCGGCTCCATCTACACATCCTTTATTATTCCCGGTTTAGGTAGAGGAGGGGATTGTCAAAGGCCTGAGAGACAACTTTCGAAGTATAACATGTTGGGGCCCAGGATATGCAACCCCAAAATATGCCTCAATGGCATATTAATTATTTTGAATTAAAGTTACTGAAGAAATGGCCAACGCAAGAGGGACACTCTAGGGAGTTCCCCGGTGGCCTAGTGGTTAGGATTTGGTGCTGTCACTGCTGTGCCCCGGGTTCGATCCCTAGTAGGGAACTGAGATCCTGCAAGCTGCTCGGCACAGCCAAAATTTAAAAAAAAAGGAAAAAAAAAAAAAAAAAAAAAGAGGGACACTCTCTCTTTTTTGTCTCCCTGAAAGCAGGAAATAAATCTCTCCTGTGAAAGGTATACTCCATGCATCTGGAGGTAGGACACCCTTATTGCCAAAGATAGGGAATTTGGGGGTGAGAATCCTTTTTAAACAAATCTTGTTACTTCTTTAATTTACTGCCCAAGCACAAACTCTGTTTAGATTCTTCACCAATTGGGCACCCAAAACCAAAGTTTCTTTGTCCTGTCAATTCTTTGCAAATTTATTGGTTCTTTGTCTAAGAAGTAGAACATCTGCCTGCTTTGGCCACTTCCTCCATCCCATGTCTGTGAGACCTCCATGCGCATGGATTCAAATGTGTTTATTTTTCTCCTGTTAATCTGTCTTGTGCCAATTTTATTATTAGTCCAGCCAAAAGTACTCAAGAGGGGCAGAGGGGAAAATTGCCCTCTCCTCAACAAGACATACTGAAACTCACAGGCTTATTTATTTGGGCCCCTGAATTCCACCAAGTTAACAAAGAGGGCCCTAAGGGAATTCAACCTTGGAGGACTGGCATCCGCCACGTTGGCACAGGTGGCTGCCCCTCAGCTAAAAGATGGAATACCCATCCTATTCCTTGCTGAAGCTTCTCATGTGCTTCACTGCAGGTTCACTTACAATGTCACACCTCCTGTAGTCTATTCTAGCTAGCCCTATATAGAGGCCTAGTCCAGTGAAGGAACAATGCTACCTTATCAGTGGGATGCAAAGATTGCTTAGCCCCATCCTCTCAGGGGGTGGCCGAGAGCTTTTGAGAGCCAAAATACTGAGTCAAGCCTCATCTCTGGGCAAACAGGTAGAACAGATTTAGCCATGATTCACACTACTTTGGGGGGTGGGGTGGGAGGTACCAGGAGACTTAGCAGAGAATTGAAGTTCAGCAGAAGTAGTTACAGTAGCAAAAGTGATAAAACCTCCAAGTAGTAACAGAATCAACCAGCTGAGCAAGACTCTTTGCCACAAGGATGGGCCCTGCCAACTAAGCAGTAGGTACATCCAGAACTTTGGGAAGGAGCATGGACTGCCTGCCACAAGTAAAGGTATTAGTCAAAAGTGGCAGTGTAGGAGTTTCAGCACAAAGGAAGTGGATACCAGCTGAGCAAAGATGGGGCTCTTTCAGTTCCCAAAGCAGTAATGGGATGGTCTTAAAGTCTTTTCATAGAAGCGTAATTTTAAGCTGATATAAAGGAAAAATTCCTCCTCCTGTGTGTCTCCTCTACTCTCAGTACTCCACTACAACACCTATGACACCAGATGTGTGCATTTTCCACACATCAAGCAATTCTGGGACATCAGCTAGGTGTCCTACAATTTAACTCAATTCTGACATTATCTACCAGGAGAAAGTGTCAGATTCCACAGGTTAAGGGCTCAATATCACAAGAGTGCTCCCCCACTTCAGACTCCAATCACAAGTCGAGGTTGTTACCTGTGCTTCTGATCAAAGGGCTATAAATCAGAGGTTCCCATGACCTCCTCCTCAGGTTTGATTAATTTGATAGAGTGGCTCACAGAACTCAAGAAAATATTTTACTTACTAGATTACCGGTTTCTTATAAAAGGATGTTAACTCAGGAGCAGGCATATGGAAGAGATGCATAGGGCAAGTGTATGGTCAGGCCACTCAAGATGGCTGTTCTCTTGCTCTCTGTATATCCCCTGCTCAACCAATGCCTGCTTCACCTATACCCTACTCACATGACTGACCTTCCTACATACTTGCCCCAGGCTCCAGCTACTGATTGTTCTTATCAAAGGGGCAGCGAGGGGCGTGCCCCTCTGCTAGTGTACTTGATAACCAATGAGTCAACCTGAATCAACTCCCCTGTAACTGGTCATCCCCCGCCCCCTTCCCCTGCTGCCAGGTCCTGCCTGCCACCTGCCACACACGGTGGGGTATCGCTCCAGGACCTTGCTTCAGATATGTAAGATCCCTATCCACTGATGTCTCCGTTGCTGACTCCGGGCTCTTTCTTCGGTCTTGAAGCTGGGCAAATATAGGCCTTGCAGGCCTGCGGGTTGCAGCCCAACAACAAGGTATGAGGAAAGGGGTGCAGAGCTTCCGTGCTCTCTCCAGGCATGTTAGCCTCTGCTCACCTCCACGTGTTCACCAATTCACCATGGCAGCTCTCAGAGCCCTGTAATTCAGGGATTTTTATGGAGGCTTTATTACCTAGGCATGATTGATCAAATCATTGGTCACTGGTGACTGACTCAACCTCCAGCCCCTCTCCCTTCCCCAGAGGTAAGATGAGTAGAACTGAAAGTTTCAACCCTCTAATCCTGGTTGGTTCTCCAGGCAACAAGCTCCCATCCTTAAGGGCTTTCCATTAACATTAACATAAACTCTAAGGTGGGTGAAAGGGGCTTATTATGAATAACAAAAGATGCATCTACCACTCTCAACACTTAGGAAGTTCCAAGGGTTTTAGGAGTTTGTGCCAGGAAAGGTACAAAGACCAAATACACATTTATTAAAAATCACAGTATCACAAGTGGAGACAATAAAAAAGGGTATTAGTGAATAGGCAGTGGTCCTGATGCAGGAAAAAAATCCCCACCTTTGTGATTAAATCAACTTTGTGATCGATTTCACAAAGATGGGATTAAAAATTCTGTTAATAGGAAGGCAGAACAAACAGGGGAGTTAATTTCAGGGTAATGCTGTCAGGTTGTGGACACTAGAGATTACAAAAACCAACTAGGAGCCATAACTTGAGAAAACTGTTATACAATCCACCTTTACTCAAAAATGAGATGGTCCTCTATTTGATGGTGAAAACTGGGGAAACTGTTACTTGAACTAGCATCTATTCAGGTACACGCTCTTTTCAAGGACTTTTGGTAGAAGTTTGTAAATCAAATTGTGAAAATTCATCCTTACGCTGCTTTAATCTATGGAAGGGTCCAAGATTAGTTATATATATTTTTAAATTTATTCAATAATTTTTATTATTATGGGGTAGTTATGATGCTGGCAAGGATGGAAACAGGAACACATGAAACACCTTCTAGAAGTCAGTCTATGATCTTCAAGTCTCTTCCCCTATTCCCAAACTAGCTCTACCCACGATTTTTCACTATCTCAGTTAATGACCATTCCAGCCATCCTTCAAGCTATATTCTGGTCCCAAACTGTCCATAAGCTGCCCATGGTTTTTGTTTTTTGGGGGTTTTTTTTGGCCACACCGCGGCACGCGGGATTTTAGTTCCCTGATCAGGGATCGAACCTGCGCCCCCTGCAGTGGAAGCTTGGATTCTTAACCACCGGACTGCCAGGGGAGTCCTGAGCTGCCCATGTTGACTCCATTTTTCACCCAAGCCCCACATCACTGCTTAGCAGTCACGATGTTTCAACTTTAACAATACAGACAGAATATGACAATTTCTTACCACTTCTGTCACTAACACTCTAATCCTTCATTTCTCCCCTATGTTATCTCAACAGCCTCTTAACTTGTCTCTTTATAGGTGATTCTCAACATGGCATACTCCTGCTTCATGGCCTTTGTACTTGTTCCCTTGGCCTGGAATGTTCTTCCCCTAGATATTCCCATACCTTGCTCCTTCAGTTCATTCAAATATTTGCTCAGATGCTTTTTTTTTACAGTGAGGTCTGCTCTAACCCATTTAAATTTCACCCCCTAGCATTCTCCATTTTCCTTACACTAATTTAGTGTACTTCTTACTCTGTACTCTAACATATTATATATTTATTGTGTTTATATTGTCCCTATCCTGCTCCCAGCCTCCCCTCCACTGGTAGAGTGTAAGCTACACGAGGGCAGGGATTTTCACCTGTTTTGTTCATTGCTAAATCTTCACATCTAGAATAGTATTAATACATAGCATATGATAACAACTGATAAATATATGCTGAATTAAAGAATAGTGGGGGAGACACACATTTAAGCATATTATTACAACACTACAGGCTAAGTGCTAATAACAGAGGAATGTAAAAAGTGCTGTTGATGAAAACTGATAAATAACTGCCACACACTTTTCAACATTTGCTTGGGCTGTATTCTCATTTGGAATGCCTCCCTTGACTGCCATACCATCCAAACCCCACCAAGTCTTTAAGGACCAACCTCCACGAAGCCTTTCTCGGTGCACTCTCTTTCTCTTTCTCCCTTGAACCACCACAGCACATGCTTAGAAGTTCCCATGGCACTTAGTTAATACTACCTAAAGCCAAAAGCATTCATATTCCTGTCTTCTGCTTGCCTGCTAAATTATAAACTCTTTAGATTCAGTGATTTCATCTCTTTCATCTTTGAACGCTCCACGGAATCTCATTCAATGCCTTGCATAAATCTCAATAAACGCTTAATGTATAAATAAATTATAGGTTGTCAACGCCACTTGCCTCAAAGTAATTATTTTATTATCCTTACGTGCATTACCTGAAAATAATCTGTAAAAACCCCTTGTGCTAGCTTTGCTAGCTAGGGAATGCTTCTCGAAATCTGGGTTAAGATTAGTCACTGCAGAAGCTTACGCGTTCAGAGTGAATCTCCAAGGAAATGTTAAGTCTCAGTGTGATACATTTATATATAAGATTGTCTTTAAAATGACTGTATAAGACTTGAGCACCGGTTGTCTTCCTTTCAAGAATTATGAAGAAGAATTGAATTCACGGACTTCATAAAAGTAGGTGTCACTTGAAGTGCCTGTCATTTCTTATAAGCAATTTTAAAGTCCAGGGCTTGCTTTCTCTGAGCACACATCTCCAGGTCATCAAGTAAGACAGTGGAAAAATAAGATTCTATTTATAAGTACGACATATAAACAACTTTCCACAACCTTCTTGAAGTACAGGAGATAATAGTTTCCTTCCACTTCCAAAAAAGGCATAGTATTTTAACAACTCATACTGTTAGCGGAAACACTGACTGAAACTGCCCGCCCTGGCCAGGCAAAGACAGTAACAATTTGCATGAGTTATTTTATGACAGGAGATCCTGGTAAGGAACATAGAACTAACAAGCCACCAACCGGAAGAATACAGGAAAGGTCAAAAGGAGAGAGGAGATGCCAGTCCACGTGTCCTACCAACCTCCCAGAATCCTCCTCGCTGGAATCCATCTTTGCTGAGCAGTTGCGCGCCCACCAGAAAGGAACCTGAGTCAGAATGATTGGCCAGAGACAACCCGGAAACTAATCCCATCACCATAAAACCCGAGAATGAGAGCCACATGGCAGAGCGGTTCTCCTGCGTTCCCTTACCCTCCTGCTCTCCACCCGGGCACCCCTTTCCAAAAAGTCTCTTGCTTTGTCAGCACGTATGTCTCCTCAGACAATTCATTTCTTAGTGTTAGACAAGAGCCCACTCTGGGGCCCTGGAAGGGGTCCCCCTTCCTGCAACAATACCAACTTTGAGACTTTGTCAGAATTGGAAAATACCTCTGAGACAGTGGGAGACCTATAGGGGTGTTTCACAACTAAGATAAAGAGCAAGTAGCTTAAAGGGTTAATACATTAGGTGGTTTTCAACTTAAGTCTAAAACAGAGTTACTCAAACCATGTCTACTCTTCTCTTTTTCCTCTGCCCCTCTTGCACTTAATAGCAACCCTATTCGATTTATAGTAAAGAGCCCTCTTTGCAAAGTGCTATGGTTACTTCACATAGTTGTACCAGCAATAAAACTGGTTACTCATGCCAAATTTTTATCCATTGTACCAGATCTACCTATGCCAAGATGACAGTCTTCCAGCACATTTATAATTTGCAATCTATTATGAGACTAAATTACCCCTCTCCCAAAAGAATGTTCATAGTAAATACAGAGTTCCTTTCAGTTCAAATATCTACGTATGAAAAACTATTTCCTATTCTGCATGACACCATTTCACATAATTGGTCTAAAAACACTTTATACTTTGTAGGCCTAATAAGCTGTTCTGTAATTAATAACTAACATTTACTCAAAGAACATTTGAGTAGCACTTAACTGTGTTCAGTTATTATTATTACCATTACGCATATCGCGAAAACTTAAGATTCAGACAAGTAAAGGTCAAGTTTTACCTGACGAAAGAGGACTCAACTTCTCGTCTTGTGCTTTCACATCTTATGATTTCTCTAAATATTAATGACGCTTTGTACACCAGAGATCAAATATATTCCATGGAAATCATGGAAATACACTCAGTTCCTGAAGAACTGGAGGGTGGAAAATAATATCTAAGAATTACACAATTTGCTTTATCTAAACCCAGCCTCCCTTTAGCGACATATACCATCAAGGAACTGCAGAAACCTAGAATAATTCTTGTAAAAGCTGGTTTAAATACGGATGTAAGCCCAAACCTGAAACACCGCAATTGCCAAACAGCCCTGCGGTACTTCTCCTTCAAAACACAATTTGTGGTCGATCGTTAGATTAATTTTTTTCTCTGGCTAGACTGTAACTACCTAAAATTGGGCTGTGACTGCCTTCTTCACCTCTCTATTCCCAGCACCTGGCAGAGAGAGCCTGGCTGGTCGTTTCCTATAAAAGAATGGATTCAAAAGGAAACGAGTGAGCCGGGTTAGTGTCAGTGTTCTGGAAACTTCTGCCTCCTCGAGGTCAGGACAGCCTTCCAAACACAAGCTACCGTTTTGGCCTTTCCCCTGCTAGTTCGCAGCGGCGTGGCTGCCTGCAAGTCACTCAGCAGGTCTCTGCCGCAGTTTCCTCCTCTGTAAAATGGGGAGGACCAGAGGACCTGCCCCTGGGCGCCCTCACTGCAAGGGAGGCTGGCCCACGGCCGGCGCAGTCTCCGTGTTTGCTGCGGGGACGTTCCTGGCTCTGGGCAGACAGCACGGCACTGCGACCCCGCACTGATTTTCACTCATTAGTTCATTCTCTCTTTCACGGTCATTTCCCAGAGGCCTTCACCTGCGCTCTCTCAGCCTCTCGGCAGACGCCTAGACCAGTCGTTCTCAAACGCAAACATCCAACGACCTCCTTTTAACCATTAACTCGGTCCTAGAATTCGGACACCTGGTTTTCTCGAGAAGCCGTGGGTGGAAGCTAACCTACCCACTACGTGCGGCTCCGTGGGCGCTAGAAGCTGGGCGGGCTGAGGATATCGCCCGTCACTCCCGACCGGGCATGCGGCACGGGACCCAGGCCCCACTGCGCAGGCGCGGGAGCGGCACCTAGTCGCCCTCGGGGGCGGGAGAATCCGGCCAGTATCCCGCGGGCATCAGGTGGGAGGGGCTCGCGGCTGGGCGGGGCTCTCCCTCCCACAGCGGCGCCTCTTGAGTACCTCGCTCCCGGGCCTGGGAAGCCGGCTTCCCTCCACGCTGCCGACACACGGAGAGGGGTCAGACAGCTCGCACCCACAAGCGTGGGACATCCCCTCACCCCGGGAGGAAGGCCCGGGCCTTCCCTGCCCGAGGCCCGTCGGCTGTACCTCGCCGTACACCTGGCTCTGCTTTTTCATGTAGACGTGGGGGAGCTCGGCCGAGGCGCCCAGCGAGTAGATGTTGCCGATAAATGGCAGCCCCGACGGTCCCGGGGGGAAGCCCGACGGCCGTCTCTGCTTCAGCAGCTGGCGGACCCCCAGCGCGAAGAGCAGCAGGAAGAGGGCGCCTCCGAGGGCCGCCGCGAACGCCTCAGCACCCTGAGGCTCCCACATGGTCCGGGCTGGGGCTGCGAAACCACATCGCCCCGGGACGCGGCGAGCGCTCCAACCCCGCCGCATCGTATTGGCCCGGTACCCCGAGGTCCCGCCCCACTTCCATGACCATTGGCTGGCTGAGCGTAGGGCCCTCGGGCCAGTTACTCTTGGCTTTGTTCTGGTCAGAGTCCGCTCTGCGGAGGGCGGGTGGCCCTGTGAATCTGGGCGCGGCTCTAGGCAAGCCCCAGCTGGTTGGGCACAGAGCCTGGAGGCCTCTTCCGGGGTGTTAACGCTTGGGCCTGGAAGACATGACAGCACCGCCTACCTCACTGGGTCGGGCGGATCCTGCGTCCCCGGCAGCCAGCCTTTTCTGTGGTTATCTTTTTAGGAACCAGGTCTGCTTATTTCAGACTAGAAAACTGGGGAGATTATCAGTACTGCAGTCTTTAGCAAAACCTGGTAATCTTAAGAATCTCCGTTAAAGAATTGACCCATCAATATAAAAAGAAAATAATCTCACTATTTATCCTTTTTTTACTCATCTATTCTTTTGTCCTATGTTATGAGGTATTTTTACATGTGATCCCTTATGAATTGTAATTACACAATATTTAGGCAACCTGAGTTAATTACATATCTCTTCACAGCTTTCTAGTCGTTCCCAACTGGTTACTTCTTGGCACTCACAGAAGACTCTCTGGTCTACAGTTGCCCAGGGATAGTGCTTACTCTTCAAACTTTTTGCCTCCGCTACCTAAAATTAAGCAACTGATTGCCTACTTGGAAATTGCTATTTGCTGTTTCTGTTTCTATTCCTGTTTTGTATTGGGTAGTTCCTTGCAACACAGGACCTACTGGGCATGGGACTCTTTTTAACAGCTGCCTTTTGTGATTGAGCAGTGGCAAGAGTGTTATGGTCCTCATTAGCTTAAGGCTTATTCACACTACAGGTATTTTTAAAATATCCACCATGTAGTGGTATCCAAAGCAATGGAGATAATATGTGAAAAGAGCAACAAAGTCCCTACCCTCCTAGAACTTACATTCTTGTGAGGGAGGAGGAATAAACACATAAAATAATTTTAGACAGTCATTAGCAGACGAAAATACAAGTGTGTTATAGAGAATGCTTGGGCATGGGGAAATCCTTCAGCAGGTTAGAGATGTCAAGAAAAGTTTCTTTAAGAAGATGATATTTGAGCTTAGATCAAATGATAAGGAGTTATATTAGTTTTCTACTGCTGCTGTAACAAATTACTACAGTGCCTTAAAACCATAAATTTATTATCTTATAGATTTTGTGCTCAGAAGTCCAAAGTAGGACTTACTGGGTTAAAAGCTAGGGGTTGGTATGGCTGCATTCCTTCTAGAGGCTCTAGAGGAGAATCAGTTTCCTGGCCTTTTCTGAATTTTAGGGGCTACCCACGTTCCTTAACTCGTATTCCCTTATCTTCATCTTCAAAGGTAGCAACATCTCACATTGCATCTCACTGACTCTTCTGCCCCCTTCTCTGCCTGCCTTCTGCCTGTCCCTTCTACTTAGAAGGACACTTGTGATTCCATTGGGCCTACCTGGATGATCCAGGATAATCTCCCCACCTCAAAGTCAGCTGTTTAGCAACCTTAGTTCCATTTTATTGCTCCATGCTGTGAAACCTAAAGTACTCTGGTTCTGGGAATTAGGATGTGAGCATATTGGAGGTGAGAGGTGGGGGCTGGGGGGACCAAGGGGAGATATGGGGGAAAATATTCCAAAGAGGCAATAGGGAGAGCAAAGGCCTCCATGTACTAAGCAAGCCTTGTCCTCTGGGAGTGTTTCCAGTCTCTCACTTTCTATATTTCTGATGCACATACACTGGAGCTGAAGCCAGGCAGTTAGTAACCTTAAATTTTGCTGTTTAACTGTTTTGAGCTCACTATCTGGTATATGGACATCTCCAGTGTCCTGTACGTTTCACAGGATCTCCAGCCACGGAATATCTACCTACTGCCTATTACAAATGCCTAATATATTACCCTTAGGGATTCCTTTAAATTCTTATTAATCAAGAATCTTCTAGTAAAATGGAAAAATAATACGATAGATGATCTTTGCTAAACTTAGTCCTCAATGTCTAACCAAAGGTCAATGGAGACGGCCTAGGGTGGATATTGGCATTGCAGCTGGAGCACAGTGATGCCGAGGCACTAGGAGTGGAGTGATGTCACCTACTGGATGTCTGAGGTCACGCCTGCCTGCCTTCCCCAACATCATTCAGCTTGCGTTGTCTGGCTGGCCACAACTGTTACGCAGTATGGTACTTGGTTCAAGAGTGGCCCCTTTCCATCATCTATTTTCAAAAACGATTAATTTCCATTCCAAAAATATCCTCCCGTTCACTTAAGGTAAGGAGCATTTCTCCTTTGGCATTCTCCCCCTGCCTACGTTAGCAGAGGAGAGCTGTAGCCTTGACAGCAGCCTGACTCACTAATGGCACTGATGAGATGCCTCATCCCCACCTCCACTGCCCCTTGGGGACAGTGTGTGTGGGAGGTCTTCACGACTCACTAAAAGTCTCTCAGAACACAGATCCTTACCTGTCATCATTTTCATCATTTATCATCTTCTCTCAGCGCTCAGCAAAGGGAAGTAGCTCTCTTTGTTCCCCCTCCCTGCATTTGCTCCTAGCGTGATAGAAAACAACCAATATTATGTTTGTCTGTGGACTTTATCAGGACAGGGATGTTTGGTAGAACAGGAAATGAAGCATTTCACTGCTTCATGGTAGAGAGCCCATCTTCAGTATGCAGGGCTGAATGGGTGCCTGGAGAAATGTGAAAACCCTGTACATGGCTCTGATATTTCTGTGTGCAGACAGGTAATGGTTTCAACAGAGTGTCTGTGCTCCAGTGAGAGCCTCTTTCTTGAGCTTTGGGAACCTCCCTCCAGGACGCATTCTGAGGGCTCCCTGCCGTTTCTGGATGGCTACTCCCCTGGCCTGAGCCCTGGGTGCTCTCCCAACCCCCCACCCCAGCACACAGTGATGCAATCAGCAATCAGCACAAGGTGCCTCCTTGGCACATTTCATTATGTGCACTCACAGTTGCATTTCATCAGAATGGAAGGGAGTGAGAGTCAAGGAAGTGCCTAGCCGAGCCACATTGGAGCCTGAGGCAAAAGAAAAAAAATCAACAGTACTGATGTTGGCCATTAAAAATTTGATATCTTGTTCATCATGGATTTTTTCGCATTAATTTTGAATTTAAAGTGTTACATTAGAATATTATCTTGATTACTAAGCATTTTGGTGTCCCCTTATTTTGCTCCCAAGGTTAGTGCCTCACATGCCTCACCTGAGTCCCAGCCCTGGGATGTAGGGAACCTAAATGATGATTTTAATGGCAAAGTGGTATGTAGGAACTGGGTTTGTGCCTTGCATTTTCCTGACGCTCCTAGGAGCTAGGTACTGAGGTGAAGCTGGTGGAGTGTGGCACCTCTGCATGGGATTTGAGGAGCTTTATGAAAGTCTCCCTTTGACCACTAAAAGAAGTCCTCACCTTGCCTGAAGTTCAGTCTTTATCACTTAATTTATATGAGTTAAACATTCCCCCAAACAGGCTAAGTTGGAAAATGCAAACCCTGATGGCAGCAAAGTGTTAGAAAGTTCCTAAAACTGCACTTACACGTGAATGTGTTTATTCCAGCATTTTCTTAGAGGCAGGACAGAATGGGAGGTGTGATGACACTGATTTGCTGGAGTTATTGGCATGGTCATGTTGATGGTGGTAGGTGTGGGGACTTAAGAAAGGGATACAGAAAGAAAAAAAGAGGTTTTCAGTGAGAAACTTCTTTCCCTTCACAATTTTTCCAAAGGCTGCAGACAGATCACACTTCTCCCAGGAGTCATTCCTGCCATTTCCTGGGGATGCTCAGCCAACCACCCTCTGCCACTGCTTCTCTTCCAGCACCCTACTGGTCCATCTTCTAATCTTGACATCTTTTGTTTCTTTTCTTTTATTTAAAGAGATTAGAAGTCTAAAGTGGATGAACACTTAGTGACCATCTTGTTGAAGACCCTCTTCCAAACGTGGTATCTGAGACTCAGTGGAAATGTAATTCTCTGTCCAAGGTCACACAAGGCAGCACCAGTGGAACCAGAAGTCTGGGCTCTGGACTTGCCACATGTTTCTTCAGTCATTCATCACAGAATTATTGAACACCTACTAGACTAGATGCTGGAGATGTAATAGTGAGAAAAACCAGTCATGGTCCCCACTTTCCTGGGATTTACAGTCTACTGGGGGATGTGTACATAAATAATCACAAATAGATATATCATTACAAATAGTTAAGTTTTCTATCGGTATCAGTGTTATACCATTTTGATGGAAATGTAGAAACCATGCTACATTTGGCTATCTTTGCCCTTCCCTCTCTTTAAATATTGGGTTGGCTAAAAAGTTCATTCGGGTTTTTCTGTAACGTGAAAAGCCCGAACGAACTTTCTGGCCAATCCTAAATATAGTTTTAGGTGTTTCCTCTATATGCGTTGCACACCATGTCAGATGGTGTAATAATTTTTGCTTCAACCATCAATTTTGCCCATTCTGATGTTCTTTTTTTCCCTGAAGTTCCAGACTTTCTTCTCTGAGAACTTCCTTAAGCCATTTTTTAAAAATTATTTTTTTATTGGAGTATAGTTGCTTTACAATGTTGTGTTGGTTTCTGCTGTACAACCAAGTGAAGCAGCTATACGTATACATATACCTTAAGCCATTTTTAAGAGTAGATTTACTGGCACAGATTTCTTAGTTTTCCTTCATTTGAGAATATTTTTATTTCCCCTTTCATTTCTGAGGGATATTATCACCAGATATGGAATTCACAGTTGACAGTTTTTTCTCCCAATTAAAAAAAAAAATTAAGTTTTCTGATGTAAAGAAACAGTTTTATAAGCCTGTATAACACAGGAAATGTGATCAGTGTTGGAGGTCAGAAGTTGCTGCCTGGGGCAGAGAACTAGCTTATACCCAGGGACTTGTCTTCTCCACAGTCATGTTGACTGCAAGGTTTACTGTTCTTCTCAAGCAACTGGACTTCTATGGGACTTTGAGCACCAAGTAGGAAGAGAAGGGAAAGTGGATGTGACAAATCCATTCTTTAAGTTGTGAATATCGCTCAGAGAGCCACTTCAGTCCTAATTTGAAGCCTTTTTACTCTTGCTTTGCAAAAGATTTTGATAAACATTCTTATACTGTGCTTCTAAAAAGGGTAACTTTGAAGAAGCAAAGTAAACAGCAGGTTAAATTGAACATGCTCATTAAAGAAGATTAAAGTTATTTTAAGAACATTCTAACTTAAGTGTGCAGGGGA
The DNA here is from genome assembly GCF_949987535.1 of Balaenoptera acutorostrata. Classification (NCBI taxonomy): domain Eukaryota; kingdom Metazoa; phylum Chordata; class Mammalia; order Artiodactyla; family Balaenopteridae; genus Balaenoptera; species Balaenoptera acutorostrata. Next base: position 42,597,734 of record NC_080072.1, on the reverse strand, counting down.
AATATGTGGTGTATTTTTGGAAGATTTGGCTAAGTTTTTCTTTTTTTTTTAAATCAAGAGTTTGGTTGCCATTTAGTAAACATTGTCAGGACTTCTCTGGTGGTCCAATGGTTAAGACTCTGTGCTTCCACTGCAGGGGGCACGGGTTCGATCCCTGGTTGGGGAACAAAGATCCCACAGGCCGCGAGGTGCGGCCAAAATAAATAAACAAACAAACAAACAAATAAAAGTTTATTTAAAAAGCATTGTCAGATATGTTATCACTAAAAGATCTCACAATCAAAAAACTTATAAGGACAAAACATGTCTGTGAAAACTAAGTTAGTTTGAATCCATGATGGATGTAATACCCCTTGGCAAGGTTGGCTGACAGGGTCCTGATTTGCTACCATATAAGCCAATGAGACATGAGTTATATTTATTGAACATGGAATCAAATATTAAAAAGATGCACACTAGATAACTACAATGATTTTATTCTGCATTGAGCTTTAGTTTATTTCAAGGAGAAGAGTGTTTTCAATATCAAGAAGCATGCATATATGTGTCTTCCATGCTATTTTTTCTGCAAGTTGCTTTCACTGCAAATTAAAGAAGTAGAGTTCAGCTGCTAACAGGTATCTACTATTGTTGCCTTCAAGTTATATGGGGAAACCGAGGCTCAGAGAGGGTCTGGCCCATGGTGACATAGTTAGCAGAGGACAAACACAATATTTGAACCCAAGTCTATGCTCTGAATCCAGATGTTCATGACATTGTAGGGAATACTCCCAAAGGGTAGAGTCTTTGCCTTTCAAACTCAAAACCTAGAATAATCACAATGATAACTTCAGGGAACAGTGTTTTAAGTGAAGAGGTTCTATATTTCCTGGCAGATGATCTTAGTGTCACCAGGAGACACTGGAAAAATAAAAATAAACCCAAGTTAGAGGGGTTTCAGATATTGAGACTCTCTGTTCTATATCCAGCCGCTATAGATTTTTTTATGATACATGCCCAGGGAGGGTTAGAGTGTGACCCGCACCCCTGCAATAATACCCAGCCACCAGCCATGCCATTCAAAGTACTAGGGCGGTCACCTTCTTCCTGGAGTCATCTCACTCTTCAGGCCTGCAGGTCCCTGTGGTGGCGGCCAAAGGCTTTGGAGCCCACGTTGGTGGGCATGAAGTTCCTCTTAATCACGCTCCCAGATCTGCTCAGCCAGCCCACCATCTTATGGGTCACGCAAGTGGCAGTGTTGCACGATTTCTTCTGGGCAGTGATGCTGATTTGTAGGATGGAGAAAATGAGAAGGCCTGTCAGTGAGAGGTTGAGGGCAGATGCTGCCCCATGGGACCATCAGTGGAAAATTACTACTCTGAGAGGCACCAGTGAACCTTAAATGTTTCTGCTAAATACAATTTTCTACACAGCAGAAAATCATAGGGTTTTAGGGAAAATGCCACAATCACTTCCTGTAGACATTTCCAGGGGTGTCAGAAGACCAAAGATGTCTCTGGGTTAATGGTCTTGGAACACAGAACTGTTAACAGCCAATCTTTCCTGTGTAAATTAAATACCAACCAAGGCTTATGAGATGAGAGAGAGATTTGTGGCACTATACCCAATCTCATTCTTAAGTATACACCTTCCTGGTAAGCTGGGGGAACGGTAAGTCATGTTCTGGGAGGGGTGCAGAGATTTACCTGAAGCCCTCTGTCTCATGCTCCAGCTCACTGGCCTTCATCTGCACATAATACTTCACCGTTGCAGCCAGTAGGAGGCGTGATTCCTCCTCAGTGAGTGTAGCAGGTACAAAGCCACTTTCCAAGGCCGACCTAGGGAAGGGAAGCAAGCCAAACTCATGTTCTGAGCCCCTGCCTACCCCCACCCCAGGATAAGCAGCCAGCTTTCTTGGTTTCTGGGACTTCCACTGAGGATGTGGCCAACCAAATTCTCTCTCTCTTTTTAATTTCTTTTTTTAAGGTTTTTAAAATAACATTTATTTCTTAAAAGTTAACATGTGCATAATAGGAAACCAAAAAACACAAGAAACAAAAAACAAAGTCATCCATCATCACAAGCAGTTTACTGTTTGATGTGTCCTTCTAGATCTCATTTGTGTATTTATACAACTAAGCATCCATTTTTATGTAATTAAGATCATACAGTTATGTATCATGCTTTTTCACACATCATGAATATTTATCATTTCAAAGTCCCAAAGCTATGAGTATTTTGATAACCAAGAATACACTACACCAACTCAATCTGGAAGGAGAAAAATGTAATCCTGCCTTTCTTGGTGACAAAAATTTCAGAAAAGACAAAAATGGCAACAGGCCTCTAGACAAAGATATTGGCAGAGTTATGATTAAAATACTACATTCCCTTAATGTTCAATTAAAAATGAGACATAAAGCAACAGAGTACACGAAGTATAATGCTTCTAAGAGGATTCATTATCCAATCTAAACTATTAAAGTGTTAGCGAGGAGGTATGTTTCCATTGAATTACTTAACAATGTATTCCTATAGTACAGCCAAGAGATGCACACACATCAATGGTTATCATCAAAATATAAATAGGAACACATCCACATACATCCCTCCCTTTATACTTCCTTCTGCCCCTCTTCTGCCAACCTAATGAACACGTCCTGACACGCATTTCTCAGAGACGGTTTAACAATTCCATGTCCAAGGTGCTGCTTTTACATCAATTATAACAAAGATATTTACAAATAGGTTAATTCACTAGCTCTACTTTTTACCATACATTGTCACTTCAGGACATCTAAAAAAGCCTAGATGTTGCAAAATAATGAATGAACCTTGTCTATAATAAACATTGGTACTTTACAAAAATGCACATATAGACCTATGGTTATAACCTAAAATTGTTTTCTATATGGAGATATTAGCCAAGAGCCCTTTCCCTTCACCCTTCCTCTTACCCCTCCTCCAGCATTTCAACGACTAAGTACAAGACTACATCTAGCTCCAAGAGGTGGATTAACATAGACACTCCCAGAAGATACAGCCCTTCCTAAAAACCAACAAAAGGGCATTTATTAAGGGATTATTTTACTACTCTATTTTTAATATACTTTGGGCATTAGGACTTGCTTATTCTTTAATACACAGCAATATTAACTAAAACACACAAATAGAACAAGGGTTAGACGATCTGAACTTGTCTAAAGACTCATGGGCACAGAACCCTTCTCTCTGCACTTCCTTCCCTGTCCCCTCTTCCCTCCCCGACCACCCAGTGAACAGTCAGCTTACTCTCCAAGACTCCTTTAACAATTCCACTCCCCAAATATAACCATTCCTATGAATTAACAGAAAAAAATACTTAAAAGGTATTACTTTAACTCTCTATTTTCAACATATGTTGTGCACTTTTACACATCTAGAAAAACTAGATGATTCAAATAAGGATTTAAGTTTGTCCACTATCTATACACATAGTAGCAATGAATAAACTGCACACAAAGGCTTTAATCTCAAAGTGTCTTCTAAACAGGAAAACTCTGGCCTAGAACCCTTCCCCTTTTCATCTCTATCAACCCAGCCCAGTTCTCAATGGACAGGGCATGAGGCATGTATCCATCCAAAAATGCCACTCACCAGGATTTAGGCTCTGGTGTGACCTAAAAGAAGTGGTTTGCTCCAAGTGGATTATATAGACTTGTGAAAGGTGATGGTTAGATTTTCAGGAATTTTATGAGCTTAGTGTAAATACAGCCATTATTAAAAACTAAATGATAATGATTTGAATCTGAAAATGGTTTTAATTTAATGTAATTTGAATAAAGGTGAGAAGTTAGATGAAAACATCACATAGATATAATAACAAATTTATTGGCAAAGTAATTAGCAGATTAGGATGCAATTCATTGATCAAATTATGGTTAAATTAGTAAACAGGTTTGCTAAAGACAGAAATGTTTGGTAACAATCAACAAAAGCATGCTGTGAGGTTCAATGAGTTACAGTATATGAAATTTACAAGGAGTATCCTGTATCTTATGTGTGTTTGTAAACTGTGTGATACACATCTTTGTATCATAAAAAATTTATGGTAAACTTATATACATGTTTACATTCATACATTACCCCCCCCCCACCCCATAAGAGCCAGATTCAGCACAGCACAACTGAGAACATAGAATTTTATGATCCAGGGACAGAGGCAGGTGGGAGCGCTCCTGGCAGGGCTGTCTCACCTGAATGGTGCTGAGTGGAGCATGCCTGCCTGGTACAAGACCAGGATGCTGAGGACCAGGAAGCGGGGGAACTTCCAGAAGCCCATGATGACTCTCTGCAAGGGAAGAATAACAGCACCTGGAGCAATAAATAACACATTCAATGAGCCCACAGACCCAGGCTCTGCTCCTGCCTCTGCCCCTAACTCCCTGGCGTCCTGGTTTCATGCTAGTCATGTCACTCCGATTCACCATCGTTTCCTGCTCAGCCAAGTGGACTGCTGGAAGATCCAGTAAGGCTGCAGCATGCTTGGCTTAGCAAATAAACCTAGTGGGACAACTGGGTGAGGAGGTCTTGGTCCATAGCCCCCGCCCCATCACTCCACTCACTCTCACATACAACCTGTTGGCCAGGACTCCTGGAGGACACAGTCCGAGTACCTGTCACCACAGCTTTTCCCACTGTGCAACCCAGAGCTGTCCTTCTGGTGCCGGGCTTTTGCACATACATGGAGGGGGGAGGGCATTACCGAGGACAAATTTCTGCGGTTGGAATCCCTGAGAAACTGAAGAAACACATTCTACTGCTCAGCTGCTCCACACTTTGGTAAAGAGTACCCTGTAAGAATCAAGCTGGAAGGGTCTCAGATTGGAACCCAGGACTTAAACTGGGAAAATGTTCCCAGAACCCGCAACGGGGGCTTGCGTTTAATGGCTGCCTGCCCCTCAGTCACTGCACCTATTTGCCACCCGCTTTTGCTGGCCCAGGTTCCGAAGCATTTCCCGCGGTCCGCTAGGCACAAGACGTGATCTGTGAGAGCACCATCTGCACAAAACTCCTTCTGCGTCCAGATCTGCTTGCAGTGCCAGGGGAACTCCAGCATCCCAAACTGACCTAAGCACGTGTGCTGCTGGAAAGGAAACTGGAGCCCACCTCAGCGCTGGGAGAGTGAAGCAGGGAGTCCGTGAACTGAGACCATCAGTTCAGGAACTCAATCAGTGGAAGGAGTCTGGGATGCATTGCAGAGTAATACAGGTTGTGAAATGACCTAGACAGAAGTGGACAGAGCCTTTGAGACTGGAAGAGATCAGCTAAGAAAAAGTAATGGAGAGAGAGAAGGAAGAGAGGGGAGAGAGAGAAAAACAGAATCCCACTAAGCAGGAATCTCCAGGCTTACCTGGCAGCAGGAACCAGGTGGCTTGGAGCAGAGGAGGGAGCAGTGGCAGTAGCTTTGGCTTCAGGCGATGGCACTGTGGCAGAAGTGGCAGTGACACTCGAGCTGGGCAGTACGTCTGATGCCTCCCAACACCAGCAGCTGCTCTTATTCCTGCTGCTCTGGGTCTGGGGTGGTCCAGGAGCTCTGGGCAACCAATGAGGGGAAGGATCTGAGCCCCAGAAGGATTGTGTCATCACTTGCGTCCAGAACCTGGAGCATCCAGAAGGACCACCCCACTTGTATCTGCATTGAGGTCATTGATCGCGGGGGCAGGAGTGGGACGTGGGGGGTGGGGGGGGGGTTGGTGAAGACCAACGAAAAACATGAAAAGTGAGTAGGAATTTGAGGACAGGTTGACGTCATGGTTAACTTCAGCTGTTCGGTTTCTCGGGTTTTGAACGCGCACGTGTCCCACTCCATCCCCACCTGTGCGATCTTGTCGGGCAGAGTCCAGCATTACAAGGAACCCTGTCTCCCCTAGGTCTGACCGCAGACCTCCGTGCAAGTGCAGCTTCGAGGGTTAATGCACAGTAGAGTTGATGATTCTGTGCCCAAGGAGGGGGTCTGATTCAGGCAGCTGGAATCACGCACAGGAGGGCAGGGCTTGTGGGTATCAGACACAGGGGATCAAGAACTTTGTCACACTGGAACTCTGTTGCAGCTGTGCCTTTTCCAGGTGGAAACATCGTGGGCTAGTAACTTCTAGCGCCTCAGTATACTTATCTTTGAAATGGGGATCATATTCTCATCTTGAAGGAATGTTATCAGTAGTAAGTATGTACCTGTTCTCTGCCCAGGTGGGGATCTAGAAGCGCTTACCAGGGAAGTTCATAGGGGATTCCGTGGGATCGCAATCCATCTTCCCAATCAGCACCCTGTGCAGCTGCCTGGAGTCATGCTGGTTGGTCCATCACGTGGGTTAAGGAGGGACTGGATGCCCTACTGGGCCTGAGCAGGGAAGTGCAAGGCTAAAAGCTTCCAAGCGGACCTCTAGCCCCACGCCTCCTCTCCCGCCATTCATCACCTAAAGTTCAGCCTCCTTCTCCAACCATTTGCCCAGCTGCCCCTTGCTTCCGGCTGCTGTTTGCCAAGATGTTCCAGTGACCTGTGATTCCAGCCCTGCACCCACGTCTACTGCAATTCAGTCCTCTGCTAGAAAGCCCGCCAAGCTTGATGGTGCTAAAGAGTCCAGCGGAGTGCAATCCTCGCGATCACTTCAGTCATACTCTTACACACACACAAACTCAGTACGTTCTCCAGACATGTGCGCACTCCCAAAGCACAGGCACTCACAAAATGACACTGGCGCTCGGGGGCCTCCAGGTGATGCTCACAGTACCGCCCTAAGTATGCTCAGAGCGGCATGATTAGGACCTGCGTCCACGAAACCTGCACCGACTCTCAGTAAGTGTGCTCTGTAAAGCCCGATTACCCAGCACCTCGACCCTCCTACACCCTGCCCAGCACGTTTCTGGATCTCTCTGTTGGAGCTCCTGCTCTAAGCCTTCCAGGAAGGTCTGAGGTGCTGACTTGCTGTCCTCAGCAGATACAGTGCAGAAAACGAAGCGTCTCACTGTCCGCAGTATCGCTGGGTCTGAGCACATAGCGCAAGATCCAAGCAGCCTGTACAGACCCTCCAGCGCGGCAAGCACTGCGGCGGCATCGCGGGGCGGTGGAATAAAACACGAATCCCAGGTAGCTGGTTTTCTCAGGCGGAACCGAAACGAGCCGAAACGAGCCACGAGTGACCCGAGCCACAGGTCCACGCCCCAGACCTCAGTGTCAAGAAGCTTCAGTGTTTTGTTCGACACGGCGGCTGCCTCGCGGCACATCTCTTCCCCTTGCAGGTTGGTGGTCTTCGGGCTCAGGACACCTGACTTCCAAGAGGCCCTTATTCCAATTTTCTGCTTCTTAACCGCAGCGGTGGCACTGATGCAAGCGAATAAAACCTTGGGGCAGGGGAACTGGATATCTGAAACTGGCTCTCCTCAGGCAGGGCGGTGGGGGATCCGGGGAATGGAATAACCGGTTGGAAGCGCGCAAGTGCGCTTGGGCGCAGAGCCGGGAAAGGCAAGATGTGCAAGGGAAGGATTCAGGATGGCGGATCGCGGGTTCAGTGCACCTTGGAGTCTGGAGGCAGAAGTCGGGGGCTGAGACCCAGACCGGGGTTAGGAACTCAGCAGCAAGACTAAATTGGCGAACGCGGCAAGGCAGATACTGTGCGGCATGTAAATTGGGCTCTGCCACTTAAGACTGTTGTAGGCGAGGCTTTAAAACTCAGGTGCAAAACACTTTTGCCGACATGACTTCCAAGACCTGAGGTTTCTGACGTATCAATCTTCTGAAATCATTTGTAAGTACGTGTGTACATGGATTGCCTTTTCATTTTTTTAAGAAAAATACTTATTCATTTGGCGGCGCCGGGTCTTAGCTGTGGCAGGGGAGATCTTCGTTGTAGTGAGCGGGACCATCGCTGCCGTCTGCGGAATCTTTAGTTGTGGCATGCGGTAGGCATGCGGGATCTAGTTCCCTGACCAGGGATCGAACCCTTGTCCCCTACATTGGTAGCTCGGAGACAAGCACTGGACCACCAGGGAAGTCCCGCCTTTTCCTGCGGAAGTCCCGCCTTTTCCTATTGAGAGAACCATGGCTCTCACCAGTGCAATGGTGATGGCAAAATGGTTAAGAAACGACTATTTTAGAAGCCGAATTTGTTACCATATCATTTTGTGAGCTCAGAACTCTACCCCTGGCTGTCACGTGTGCCATCAACCTTCAAACCCTACATTCATTCCCCCCTCTGAAATCTTTGGTGGCTACGAAGGGCTAGCGGTGTGAAGCAGGACACAGGGTCTGTACCCGGAGGGTGCTAACGTATCCTCCTGCAACTTCAGCTTTTCTTGAAAAGTCAGTCTCTCAAGATAGGGAGGGACAGACATTAACTCATCCATCAAGTCCTCTGAATTTCTAATGAGTCCTGGTGCTGAGCTGGGGGCAAGGTCAAAAAAAAAATCTTTGGCACTTAGCAGCATGTGTTGCACACCAGGTGGCACTCACCCAATGTTTATTAAATAAAGGAAATTAATTTACTGTGGCAGATTTACCAGCCAGTCTCACCGCTATTATAGGACTCTAATCCCAGCCAGCAGAGAATCCGGACCTAGCTAGGTAGCGCAGTTTTTCAATTGGATTTCGAAATTGTGAGCTCAAACATTTGAGACACTCCTCTCATTTTATTTGACATGCAGAGTTGGTTTCCCCATGGAAGTTTCCAGGAACAAGACAGGGAAAGGAAGGTTAACCCTAGGGTTCTTTCGAAAGTCTAGAGTCTCCTAGTATGAGATACAAAACCATTCTCCTCTGAGCCCGTCCCTGATTTACCAAGTGAACTCAAAGTTTAGACCTTACCATGTGCACATTGCTTATGTTGCATCCAGCCCTACGTAAGACTTCTTTTAACTGAAGCACTAAACAGAAATTGATCTTGAGAAAGTCAAGGAAATTACTGATTTAAAAATAGTTACCTGATTATTTTGCACTTGATTGTACAGTCTTATTTCATAACTTTTATACCTGAAAACGAGGTTTAAAAGTTTAAAAGGTTTAAAAGGGGGAAATAATCTAGTTTGGAAAAAACATGTTTTACAACATTCTGATAAACTGTAACTGCAGTATTTATTTCCATACTTTTAGCTTAGATTCCTGTGCTTTATTTCAAAACTTTTTTCAATTGAAGTATAGTTGATTTACAATGTTGTGTTCATTTCTTCTGTGCAGCAGTGATTCAGTTTTATACATATATATATTCTTTAAAATTTTCTTTTCCATTATGGTTTATCTCAGGATATTGAATAATCTATAGGACCATCCATACTGCTGCAAATGGCATTATTTCATTCTTTTCTATAGGTTTTAAGTATAGTTGATTTACAATGTTGTGTTAATTTCCACTGTACAGCAGTTATTCAGTTATACGTATATATACATTCTTTGTCATATTCTTTTCCATTATTGGTTTACACAGGATATTGAATATAGTTCCATGTGCTATGCAGTTGGACCTTGTTGTTTATCCATTCTATATATAATAGTTTGTATCTACTAATCCCAAACTCCCAATCTATCCCTCCCCCACCCCGCCTCTCCCTTGGCAACCATGAATCTGTTCTCTATGTCTGTGAATCTCTTTCTGTTTCGTAGATAAGTTCATTTGTCTCATATTTTAGATTGCACATGCAAGTGATACCACATGGTATTTGTCTTTCTCTTTCTGACTTACTTAGTGTGATAATCTCTAGGGCCATCTGTGTCGCTTCAAATGGCATTATTTCATTCTTTTCAATGGCTGAATAATATTCCATGTTATGTATGTACCACATCTTCTTTATCCATTCATCTGTTGAGGGACATTTAGGTTTCTTCCATGTTGGCTATTGTAAATTGTGCTGCTATGAACACTGGGGTGCATGTAACGTTTTGAATTACAGTTTTCTCTGGATATATATCGAGGAGTATGATCACTGGATCATATGGTAACTCTATTTTAGTTTTTTAAGGAACCTCCATACTGTTCTCCATGGTGGCTCCACCAATTTATATTCTCACCAACATTGTAGGAGGGTTCCCTTTTCTCCACACTCTTTCCAGCAATGATTATTTGTAGACTTTTTGATGAAGCCATTCTGGCCAGTGTGAGGTGATTCCTCATTGTGGTTTTGATTTGCCTTTCTCTAATAATTAGTGATGTTGAGCATCTTTTTATATGCCTGCTGGCCATCTGTATGTCTTCTTTGGAAAAATGTCTATTTAGATCTTCTGCCCATTTTTTGATTGGGTCGTTTGTTTTTTTGATATTGAGCTGTATGTGCTGTTTGTATATCTTGGATATTAAGACCTTGTCAGTGGCATTGTTGTAAATATTTTCCCCCTTTCCATAGGCTGCCTTTTCGTTTTGTTGATGGTCTCCTTTGCTGTGCAAAAGCTTTTAAGTTTGATTAGGTCCCAATTCTTTATTTTTGCTTTTATTTCTTTTGCCTTGGGAGACTGATCTAAGAAAATATTGCTACGATTTATGCCAAAGAACGTTTTGCCAAAGTTCTCCTCTAGGTTACTCCTTTAATTCTATATAATTTGTGTATGATACAGAGTCAACAACAACAACAAAACCACAGTGGTAACAACCTCAGCAGCAGTAGCAACAACAACACAAATTCATTCTCTTCAGTCTGGGCGAAATTTGGAGCTGTTAAATTAACTGGAGAATTTTAACTGAAAATTGACTGTACAGGGTTCCACTTACAAGGAATTTAGAAATCACAATAACAAATAAAAAGCTGAACATACTGAAAAAATCAACAACTCTTCTAGGAGCCTTATGAGAGATAAGGACTGAATGGGCAAATTTCTGCCCCTAAGACTGGGGAGACAGAAAGGTGAATACAGAGAGTAATGGCTTCCCAGAGCAGGCACTCACAAGGGCAAACTCACCTGGAACCAGCACCGGACAGAGTTAGAAAGCCTGAACTATAACCGACGAATTGCTAGAGTCTCAGTGTGGACAACTTCTGAAACTTAAAAACCCACCTTCCTGCCCTGCACCTGTCTGAGATTTACCTCCAGTAGCTCAACCAGGCTCTCACAGTAAATAGGGAGAAAAATCCCCTTGTGCTTTCAGCTGGGTAATGAGAAAAGGAATCATTTTGAAATACACCAGAGGGCTTCCCTTCCCTTCTCTTCCCTTCCCTTCCCTTCCCTTCCCTGGTGGCGCAGTGGTTGAGAATCTGCCTGCCAATGCAGGGGACACGGGTTCGAGCCCCCGTCTGGGAAGATCCCACATGCTGTGGAGCAACTAGGCCCGTGAGCCACAACTACTGAGCCTACGCGTCTGGAGCCTGTGCTCTGCAACGAGAGAGGCCACGACAGTGAGAGGCCCGCGCACCGCGATGAAGAGTGGCCCCCGCTTGCCGCAACTAGAGAAAGCCCTCGCACAGAAACGAAGACCCAACACAGCCAAAAATAAACAAACAAATAAATTTATATAAAAAAAAATACACCAGAGCAATCTGTATTTCTTAATAAGGCCTGCCCTTATTAACTCTAGTTAACCAGACCCTAGCTTTACTGTGATATTATCAGAGACTAAGTGACTTGGGGGAAGGGAAATTCCCAATTAACTTCATTCCTAGGCTTTCAGGTGGGAGTAGGGAAACACCCAACTCTAGGACCCACTAGTCCCCTCTGTCACCTAAGTGGTGAGTAAAAAAAACTGAGAAACACCTGTGAAGTTCACAGTCCAGTAGGATACTCTCACTAAAAGACTGAGACCTAATTATAGGGCTATGGAAATCTTTCCCTGTCTCCAGACCTCACCACCACATTACTAAAGGTCTATTTCTAGCATTTCCTTTCACCTGGTATACTAAATGTGTACTAAAAGGCGACAAAACAATATGAATAGGCATCAAGTATCAGATCAATTTACTTTTCTTATACTTAGTTGATCTAACAGATAACAATTTGTTCAAAATAATAATAGCAATGGTGTATTCAATAACATACAGTTATATATATCATATATCTATATCCACATAATTAGGAATGATATATGTCTGGAGAATGTTGCTAAACATGAGGAGCGGAGAATTTTCAAAATAGATAGGAGGAAGAGGGGGACAGATACCTTTCCCTTGTATCCCTGACACTAAAATACGTAATAGTGCTCTCTGAGAGGGGAGAGAGAAATTGCCACCTGGATGGCAGCACCATATTCTTCTGTCATAAAAATGGATCTACAACTGACTCCAAGTCCTTGCCTGGATGCCATGCTTTCTGCAAGTTGTCAGCAGAAGCTTTGTAATATGGCTGCTTAGTGAGTTCACCTAGAGCCTAAAGCACATATATAATTGAGCCTGAAAAAGAAAGAGGAATAAGACCAGTCTCCTAAGAATGATTATGGTCTCTTAGGGAGGTGAGACTCAACAAATGAAACAATTAAAGAACAATAAAAGATAGGGAGTTAGTACTTGTTCCCTATTGCTGCTGTAGCAAATTATCAGTACTTTAGTGACATAACGCAAGTTTATAAACTTACACTTCTGTGACTAGAAGTCTGACATCCATCACAGGTCTCACTGTGCAAAAATCTTGGCAGGCTTTCTGGAAGTTCTAGAGGAGAATCCATTTCCTGTTTCTAGTGGCCACCCGTGTTCCTTGGCTCATGGCCCCTTCCTCCATTTTCAGAACCAGTAATGGCGACTTGAGTCCTTCTCACATCGCCTCACTCCAACCTCCTCTTCTGCTTCGCTCTTCTACTTGGAAGGAGCCTTGTGATTTTATTGGGCTCACCTGGATAATCCAGGCTAGTCTCCCCATCTGCAAGTCCTCAATTTAATCGCATCTTTAAAGTCTCTTTTGCCGTGTAAAGTAGCAAATTTGCGTTTCCAAGGATTAGGATGTGGATGTCTGGGGGCGGGGGTCCTTACTGTACCTACCATAATAAGTAAATGTTGGGGTGACTGGCAAGGACAGTGAATGCTGGGGCTTGGAGGAAGAGGCTGCCGTGGGCTGGAGCACTGAGGAAGTCACCCAGAGCAGGTGGGCCAGAGCCAGAAAGTGGCTAAATAGAGGGGAAGTAACAGAGTGCCTGAAAAGAGAGTGCATCTAGTGGGGTGTGGGGCAGGCGGTGAGGAGACCACTCTTTATATCAGGTGCCATCCTCTGTCCCTCTTCTTGAGAATGGTGCCTCCCTGAATCTACGACCTGTATGGCTGGCTGCATTGAAATCTCAAGTATCAGATGTTCCTCCTCTAGCAACTTCCATTTTGTGTTCTTCAATATTCCTGTTCATATGTGTTACAGAGCAAGGGGGGCTATTGAGCGAACTGTTGTCACATTTGGTGAAACTCCAGTAGAGGTGGGAAACGGACTGCTCTGCATCACATAACTCCAGGCCTTGACAGGTTATTGGTTAGGATGCAGTTAAATCCTGAAGTTGGTGCTTGGACTTTGAGCCCCATCCCTTAGATACTTCTACTAGATCCCTTTGACAATAACCAAACAACAAGGCTTTTAATTAAGTGAGGATTGTATTAAAGCCCACCTGAAAAAGCCCACTTTATTTTTTTAACCTGTATCCAGTATTTAATGATGCATGCAGGTTGGGCAGGCAATAGGGAATTCTTAACACATGGAAGATGCACGTGAGCCCCAGGACTTTTCACTGCTCGAACTTGGAGAAACTTTCTAATGTGTCTGTGCTCCCAAGAGACATTGTGATCATTATTTAGGCGTCAGGTTTCTGGAGCTTTGATGTATGATTCCCTGATCCCTCAATGGGACATACCAACTGCCATTAGAGCCTATAACCAAGAATACAACATCAGTGGATTTTTAGGTTAGGCAAGGAATGAGAAAGGCATTTATGGCAGAAAGAAGGAATGGGATATCGTGTCCGTGGGGTTTTCCTGGCCTCTCATTCTTGGAAAACGAGAGGTCCTAGCTTATTTTCCTGTAGCATGGAAGTGACTTGCCCTGGCAGGCTACTTTTAATCTTTTTTCATCTCTTAGTCATTTATGCGAAAGGATCATATAATAAACCTCGTAGAAAAATCTCAATTTCCCAGGTCAAAAATTAGTAGATACTACTTTCTCAAACCTCAGTGCAAAACCTGGAACTGAATAAGTGAAGCATAGTTTTAAAAGCTATTCTAAATTTTAAAATACTCTTCTATATAACTTTTGAGTCAGTGAAAATCAAAACAAAAACTATAGATTATTTTAAATATGCAATCTTTATATCTTGTAAACATGTCAGTGGTTACAGATGAACTCAGAGAACAAAATCCGAGCATTACATAGTTTCATAATTTACTTATTAACTCAACAAATGTTTATTGAGGGCCTATCATGTTCTATGGAATTTTCTAAGTTCCAGGGATACAGCCAAGGATACATGTAACTTCCCTCATAGAGTTACATGCTGGTGGAAGGACATAGACAAAAAAAGAAAAAATGATAAGTATATAATATTTTAGATAGTGGTAAGTTCTATGAATAAAAAATTAAGCTGAATAATCAGGTGATAGAGAGTAATCTGAGAAGGAATGTAATTTTGTATATGGTGGTCAGGAAAGTCTTCCCTGAGGTGGTTCATCAGAAAGAAGGAATGGGATATTGTGTCTGTGGGGCTTTCCTGGCCTCTTATTCTTGGAAAATTAGAGGGCCAACTTATTTTCCTGTAGTGTGGAGGTGACTTGCCCTGGGGGCTGCTTTCCCAACCCCACAGCCTCCCTCCTTCCAACCCCGAAGGCTCCTTCTTTCTGTAGGCACCAGGAGAGGTTCCTTCCAAGATCAAAATGTTATTTTTAGAGTGACTTCAACTTCCAGGGAAAGAACTGTGTGTGGTTGAGGAGGGCCAGGCTGGTCACTCAGAGTGGTGGAAAGACTCAACTCGTCATGTTAAGGAGTTACTCTGGATGGGCTCCTCTTAGATGATTAAAATTCTGCCTTAGCTTAGACTTACCAGATACACAATGTCTCTCTTCTCCCAGGCTGAGAACAGTGTTCCGTGGAGAAGAGGGATAGAAATAGGAACCTTCCCACTGTACTACAAAGGTCCTAACAGGGATGACTCCTTTATGGACACTGTCAGGGAGACATAAGGTGCATATAAGGGGATTTACTCTGTAACCAGAGTCACCTGGGATTGGGAAGAGTAAGACTTTGGTGTCAGGTAACTGGATTTGAGTTGTTTCTACCAATCACTTTTTGTCCTCCACACAGTAATCTCCCTCAGCCAGTTCCTCAACATGTAAAATGGGGATAATAATAACTACCTGGAAGTAGTAAAGATATTTATGTAAAAGACCAGACACATTACTTGGCAAGAAGCAGATACGTAACAGTGATGGCTAGGCTTATGCCTTCAAGTGCCAAATTACATCAGGTTAATATTGTGCATTAATTGAAATTATTACACACTTCTCTGCTTTCTTAAGAAAAAGACAATTGTGTTTTTAGTTCTCAAAATGAAACTAATCACCAAGGCCACAACAGAATAAATCTGCCTTCCCTAAACCTCTCAGATACCTGCCTGGTCATGTTGTAGCATCACTACCCAGCAGGTTAATGACAATTTATATTAAACACCTGGCACATTGTCTGGCATGGAGCAGGCACTCAAGAGTGGTGACTATTATTGTCATCAAAACAAAAGCTTACCCCTACCCCATCAAGTTCCAAATTATATCAACTTCTGTGGGAAATTAGATAAAATGCATTGTATACTCCTCTTCATTCTTAAAAGGATATGATGAATATAATTTTAATCCTTTCTTGATTTCATCGACACCATGATAAGAACATCGCTTAAGGTGCTGGACACTTATACTATCCACTCTCAGGGGCTATAAGACATGTAGGGCCAATAGCCTTGAACTAGTTGATCTCACATTATCTTTCTTTTTGAGGTTTAAAATTAATATAATATTATAGTTATTTTATTTCATTTCTTGTCATCAGGTTGTCAACTATCACTTCTTGCTGGTGTCACTGTAACTGTCTTTTGCAACTGTCTACCCACTCCCATTTTCATTTGGTGTGCAGTGAAATAAACAACAAAACAAAAACAAAACAACAAAAACCATGCTTAATGGTTTTGTAGAATGGTATGGGACCGACAAGCCTATCTATAGACATTGAGTGCAAAATGTTTATTGAGTGTAAATATACATTTGTAAATTA
The DNA here is from genome assembly GCF_949987535.1 of Balaenoptera acutorostrata. NCBI lineage: Eukaryota > Metazoa > Chordata > Mammalia > Artiodactyla > Balaenopteridae > Balaenoptera > Balaenoptera acutorostrata. The sequence continues at coordinate 42,581,584 of NC_080072.1, read as the reverse complement.
ATTATATATATTTATTTTATATAATGTATATTTTATAAATTTATTGTTATATATTTCGTATATATTTATCAAGAACTATAAAAAGCCTCTTTTTGGACATTTACTGCATTAATCTGTACTAGTGAACAGAAACAATCCTTGTCCAATTTATGGGCAAGCACAGAGTAAATAGATACCAAGTGAGTATTTATGAGTAATGATCAGGAATTTCATGGTCTTTTGTAACAACAGCTTCAACTAACTTGTGCTCAGGGGAAAAACAGAAAACAGCCAAACAAGTGAGAGCTGTGTGTGAATGAAGAGCCTACATTCACTGAGTGAGAACTTAGTAATGGTCAGGATGGCGGTAATGAACTGCTGTGACGCCTATTTCAGTTATCCAGAGGCTATTTTCTTGGTTTCTTCTTCTCAGCTTTGTCTGGTTTAAGGGAAGTCTGCAGTAAAGGGACACCTGATGAGTGGGTGTTTTTTAGTTTCTTCCAAGGGGCACAGTCATCGTGAAGACAAGACAAAGTCTGTGATGTGGGAAGGGCTCGGCCATCCAGGCTGCACTCCTGGGAGGGGTGTGTCCCTGGATAACAGGATTCTGAGGACATCAGTAGAAACTGTGTTTTGTTTTTGGCAAATATGTAATTGGCTCTTGGAGCTGATGTGAGATCAGTCAGCTTTCAAATGTCCAGATCAAAGTCACCCTTTGGCATAAAAAACCCAGAGGATCTTAAAGGCCCTTTGAAAGCTCCTCAGCCCTGGGCCAGTTGTCCTTAGCACACCTTCACCAGTAGTCAAACAGGCTTAAGCACTCAATGCCTAACTTCCCTTTAGCACCAGTAAGTGCCATCACAGCAAACTTCCAGTTAAAATGAGAATGTGAAGAATAAGTTCCCTGAGGAGCCCAAAGGCTGAAGAGAGAACATGGGTTAGAGAAGGGTTGGTTTCTCCTTTTCCTACTTTGCCTTGTGGTCAATCTGTGATGACTCGTACCTTTTACCTTTGTCTCAGGAGCTCAGGAATTTTCACTGGCCAAAATACTACTAAGAAATCCGTTTTGTTCTCTCTCTACCGAGATAGAGAACCAGTTCCTACAGGTGATGAGGTAGAATAAGTGGGATGTTGTTGAGAAAGCATATTCCTACTTCTGCTTGATATAATTACAACCCATATCATATAATTATCTGTTTCACATCAGACTGTAAGCCCCATTAAAACCGGAATATCTGATTTGTTCACCCTTTTTAAAAAATAATTAATTAATTTATTTAGTTTTGGCTGCATTGGGTCCTCGTTGCTGCGCGCGGGCTTTCTCTAGTTGCAGTGAGTGGGGGCTACTCTTCATTGCAGTGCGTGGGCTTCTCATTGCGGTGGCTTCTCTTGTTGCAGAGCATGGGCTCTAGGAGTGAGGACTTCAGTAGTTGTGGCACGTGGACTCAGTAGTTGTGGCTCACAGGCCCTAGAGCGCAGGCTCAGTAGTTGTGGCGCCTGGGCTTAGTTGCTCCGCGGCATGTCTGGGATCTTCCCGGACTAGGGCTCGAACCCGTGTCTCCTGCATTGATCGTCAGGAGGATTCTTAACCACTGCGCCACCAGGGAAGCCCCCTGTTCACCCTTGTATCTACTGCTTAGAGCATAGTATATGTTCAGAAACCTTTTGAATTAATTTTTTTATTTCCCGGTGCATTTCACAGAGTGTGGGATCTTAATTTCCCAACCAGAGAACAAACCCACAGCCCCTGCATTGGAAGAGCAGAGTCTTAACCACTGGACCTTCAGGGAAGTCCCAATGAATGAATTTCTATTAAGTTTAAAGAATATAAGAAGGCCAATATGAAAATTCTCATTCATAGGATTTTTCGCTTAGCACACTATAGGTTTGGGGAAGACATGAGCTAAAAGCTTTCTAGGTATTTCTAGGAGGCTCTGAAAAATGCCAAATAGTAACAAATCAGTCTTTGGAGAAATCATCTTTTCGGTAAGTCATTGTAGTATCCATCCAGTTTTCAAAGTTGTAGCAAACATTGAAAGAAAGAAAGCTGATTTAGGAGGCAGTCATTTCTGCACTAAAAAGAAAAGATCAACCAAATACTGCTGGTCCTGTTCAGTGGCAATTCATGTTGACATTTAAAGGAAATACAAATATTAAAATATCAAGTACCTCATAAGCATATACTCTAGGAGTCTTATTCCCCCCCTTTTTCTTTTTTTTGGCTGCACCCCACGGCTTGTGGGACCTTAGTTCCCTGAACCCAGGCCCTTGGCAGTGAGAGCGCAGAGTCCTAACCCCTGGACCACCAGGGAATTCCCATTCGTTTTTTAATTTGAATGAAAACATGAAAATGGAACTTCATCTGATTCAGCTCAAAGGACATTACAATAACCTAATACGATAATTGCAAAAGAATGTATCAGAATCTTGGCTTCCACTAAAGAACAGACATTACCTAGTAGGTATTCCACCCCCCAAAAAAGAAAGCCAGGGAAAAAAATCTGATGAGGAAAGTGACATGAAAACATTTTTCAGGACTTCCCTGGTGGCGCAGTGGTTGGGAATCCGCCGGCCAATGCAGGGGACACGGGTTCGATCCCTGGTCCCAGAAGATCCCGCATGTCTCAGAGCAACTAAGCCCGTGCGCCACAACTACTGAGACTGTGCTCTAGAGCCTGTCAGCCACAACTACTGAAGCCTGTGCACCTAGAGCCCATGCTCTGCAACAAGAGAAGCCACAGCAATGAGAAGCCCACGCATCACAATGAAGAGTAGCCCCCGCTCACGGCAACTAGAGAAAGCCCGCAGGCAGCAACGAAGACCCAACGCAGCCAAAAATAAATAAATAAATAAATAAATTAAAAAAAACATAAATAAACATTGGTGATCATGCAATTGCCACAGTTTCTAGCCATAATGGGGAGTAGATTGAGTATTACATCTCCAGAAAGGATACAAACTGCTGGTTATAGTAAAATATTTTTAAGAATATGATCAAAGGAAAAACAACAAAACAGATATCCTTGTTTTAAAAGTCAGCAATACCATTTTATTATGAACTATCTATCTGTCGTTGAAGAAGGTGTCTTTTGACTGTGGCAGACTGTATTTTCCAGTATTGGCTAAGATAATATTTCCCATCCCACATTTTTTTTTTTTTTAAACCTTGTCATATTCCCATTAAGTGTTAGGTGGCCAGGTTGAAGGTAGGTGGTGCAAAAAGTCAGCATAAGGATGGAAATTAGCCTCATATTTTCTGTGAGTCAGATGGAAATACCACAAATAATTAGGCATTTAATATTGTCAAACCATGCGTCTCAGTATAGATTTGACGTTTTCCTGTTATTGTACCGTGTTTCACGATAGAAAAGTTCTAATTTGAAAACTTGACTAAACAATCACTCTGAAGAAATTATCATGAAAAATAAAAACAAAAAAGAAATCTCATTAGTAATAATCCCAAATATTAATCAACAAAATATAAAGAAAGCCACAACCTCAATGAGCTTGTATGAAATCCTCAGAGATTAAGCTTTCAGTTCATACAGTCTTCCTACTCTGTCCTCTGAAGTCCCAGAACATGCATTCATTTGGTTAGGACATCTGTGTTGATGTCCACTGTGCCACTTATTTTGCCTGATGCTAAGGACAGAGAGGTAAAGGATGCTGTCCTTGCCCTCTGACCTTTGGCTCATGTCATCACTATAGTTCATATCAGGTTGCAGCTCACTGTACATGTATTAAGGAAAGGCCCAGGTCTTATTCACATTTGTTTACTGTGCCAAGCACAGTAGTCAATTTTAATTGTAGTAGAAAGTTTAAATGGTAATTTTTTTTTTTTGGTTATCTATTTTATTTTATTTTATTTTTCACACACACACACTGTATTTTATTTTTACAAGAGATAAATAGACTGACACCAAGCATTGTACATGGATGACCACAACAAAGGCAACAATGATTGCAATTACCAAACATGAAACACACTCATACTATGTCATAATATTGACATTCAGTCCAGTAATCCTCCACTGTAACAGCTCCTTTACTTTGCAGTGAAAATTGATTTGTATATTCTTTGCCTCTGAGTCCTTGTGGGATTTTTTTTTTAATTCAAACAGAAAGTCACAAAAATTATACTCATTCTCATCAGTTCACTCAGTCCCATGTAATTAATTTTTTTTCATCTTGATCTTTTGTTAGCACTTTTATGAGTTCATCAGTTTTTCATTAGAGTTCTGAAAATGCTTATTCATTCAGTTCAGCAGTACAGTCAGTTACCAGAAACCTGTACTTGTCAGAGTCTTTTCCATGAATTTCTTGAAGATGAAACCCTTTTATAGGAACATATTTGCAAAAGCATCAGAGTACACCCAGAACTGTCTGTAAATGACAAAAGACTTAAAAATGACCACAGTTAAAGATTTGATGAAAGTTCATAATAATGCAGTTGACAAGAAAATTAGTTATTTCTGAGATATACATTTTAAAGTAATAACTAGGATTATGACTTATAACATTATACCAGAACATATAAGATTTTTAGGAATTTCATGTAATGTCTGAAACATTTATATTAACATATTTCCATACAAATAACCCAATGAAAGTTTAGTATTAGTTGTTTTGTTTGTTTGGTTTTTTATACTGCAGGTTCTTATTCGTCATCAATTTTATACACATCAGTGTATACATGTCAATCCCTTCCCCAACCCCCTCTAAGTCTGTTTCTGTTTTGTAGATAGGTTCATTTGTGTCATATTTTAGAGTCCACATATAAGTGATATTATATGGTATTTGTCTTTCTCTTTCTGACTTACTTCACTTAGTATGATAATCTCTAGTTGCATCCATGTTGCTGCAAATGGCATTATTTCATTCTTTTTTATGGCTGAGTAGTATTTCATTTTATATATGTACCACATCTTGTTTATCTCTTCATCTATTGATGGAAATTTAGGTGTTTCCATGTCTTGTGAATAGTGCTGCTATGAACATAGGGGTGCATGTATCTTTTTAAATTATAGTTTTGTCCAGGTATATGCCCAGGAGTCAGATTGCTGGATCATATGGTAATTCTATTTTTAGTTTTCTGAGGAACCTCCATAGTGTTTTCCACAGTGGCTGTACCAACTTATATTCCCACCAACAGTGTAGAAGTGTTCCCTTTTCTCCACATCCTCTCTAGCATTTGTTGTTTGTAGAATTTTTATTTAAAAAAAATTTTTTTTTTGGCTGTGCCACATGGCTTGCAGGATCTTAGTTCCCTGACTGGGGATCAAACCTGGGCCCCTGACAGTGAGAGTGTGGAGTCTTGACCACTGGACTGCCAGGGAATTCCCTGTAGAGTTTTTAATGATGGCCATTCTGACTGCTGTGAGGTGGCACTTCATTGTAGTTTTGATTTGTGTTTCTCTAATAATTAGCGATGTTGAGCATCTTTTCATGTGCCTATTGTCCATTTGTATTTCTTCTTTGGAGAAATGTCTACTTAGGTCTTCTACCCATTTTTTCGATTGGTTTTTGTTGTTGTTGTTGTTGAGTTGTATGAGCTGTTTGTATATTTTGGAAATTAAGCTCTTGTGGGTCACATAGGTGGCAAATATTTTCTCCCATTCCATAGGTTGTCTTTTCGTTTTGTTTATGGTTTCCTTTGCTGTGCAAAAGCTTGTAAGTTTGATTAGGTCCCATTTGTTTATTTTTGTTTTTATTTTTTATTTTTTTCTCTATTGCCTTGGGAGACTGACCTAAGAAAACACTGGTACAATTTATGTCACAGAATGTTTTGCTATTGATCTCTTCTAGGAGTTTTATGGTGTCATGTCTTATGTTTAAGTCTTTAAGCCATTTTGAGTTTATTTTTGTGTATGGTGAGAGAGTGTGTTCTAACTACATTGATTGACATGCAGGTGTCCAGCTTTCCCAGCACCACTTGCTGAAGAGACTGTCTTTTTCCCATTGTATATTCCTGCTTCCTTTGTCAAAGATTAATTGACCATGGGTGTGTGGGTTTGTTTCTGGGCTCTCTACTCTGTTCCATTGATCCGTATGTCTGTTTTTGTGCCAGTACCATGCTGTCTTGATTACTTCAGCTTTGTAGTATTGTCCGAAGTCTGGGAGGGTTATGCCTCCTGTTTTGTTCTTTTTCTTCAGGATTGCTTTGGTAATTCTGGGTCTTTTATGGTTCCATATAAATTTTGGATTATTTGTTCTAGTTCTGTGAAAAACATCATGGGTAATTTGATAGGGATTGCATTAAATCTATAGATTGCTTTGGGTAGTATGTTCATGTTAACCATATTACTTCTCCCAATCCAAGAGCATGGGATATCTTTCCGTTTATTTGAATCATCTTCAACTTCCTTTATTAATGTTTTATAGTTCTCAGCATATAAGTCTTTCACCTCCTTGAACAGGTTTACTCCTAGGTATTTTATTTTTGGGGGTGCAATTTTAAAAGGTATTTTTTTTTACATTCCCTTTTTGATATTTCATTGTTAGTGTAAAGAAATGCAACCAATTTCTGTATGTTAGTCTTGTATCCTGCTACCTTGCTGAATTCTTTATCAATTCTACTAGTTTTTGTGTGGAGTCTTTAGGGTTTTCTATATATAGTATCATGTCATCTGCATATAATGACAATTTTACCTCTTCCTTTCCAATCTGGATACCTTTTATTTATTTTTTTCCTGTCTGATTGCTATGGCTAGGACTTCCAATACTATGTTGAATAGAAAAGGTGAGAGTGGTCATCATTGTCTTGTTCCAGATTTTAGTAGGAAGGCTTTCAGCTTTTCACCATTGAGTATTATATTGGCTGTGGGATTGTCAAAAACAGCTTTTATTATGTTGAGGTATGTTCCCTCTATATCCACTTTGGTAAGAGTTTTTATCATGAATGGATATTGGATTTTCAGACAAAATAGACTTTAAATCAAAAAAAGTTACAAGAGAAAAAAAAGACATTCTATAGTAATAAAAGGCTCTATACAGCAAGAAGATATAATAATTATAAACATTTTCACATGTACTAACAGAGCAGCAAACTATATGAAGCAAAAGCTGACAGAATTGATGGTAGAAATAGACAGTTCTACAATAATAGCTGAAGACTTCAGTACCCCACTTCCAGTAATGGATAGAACAACCAGACAGACGATAAGTAAGGAAACAGAGTACTTAAGACAATAAACCAACTAGATATAACAGACACCTACAGAACACTCTACCCAAGAACAATAGCATACACGTTCTTCCCAAGTGCACATGTACATTTTCTAGGATAAACCATATGTTAGGCCACCAATTAAGTCTCAATCGATTAAAAAGATAGATATCATAAAAAGTATCTTCCCCAATCACAATAGGATAAAGTTAGAAATCAGTAACAGAAAAAAAAAATCACAAACTTGTAGAAATGAAACCACACTTTGAAACAAGCAATGGATCAAAGAAATAAGGGAAATTAGAAAATGCTTGCAGATGAATGAAAATGAAAATTCAACATACCAGAACTTATGAGATGCTGTGAAAGCAGTGCTGAGGGGAAATTTACAGTCTCAAACGCTTATGTTAAAAATCAAAATAAATCTCAAATCAACAACCTACCTTTACAACTTAAGAAACTAGAAAATGAAGAACAAACTGAATCCAAAACTATCAAAAGAAATGAAATAATAAAGATTAGAGCAGAGATAAAGAAAAGGGAGCTTAGAGAAACAGTAGAGAAAATCAATAAATCCAAAACAGGTTCTTCAAAAACATTAAAAAAATTAACAATGTTTTAGCTAGATGGACTAAGAAAAAAAGAGAAAACTAAATTACTAAATCAGAAATGATAGTGGGGACACTACTACCAATTCTACAGAAATAAAAGGAATAATAAGCGGGTACTGTGAAAAATTGTACACCAACAAATTGGATAACCTAGATGAAATGGACAAATTCCTAGAGACATGAAACCTACCAAGACTAAATCATGAAGGAACAGAAAATCCAAATAGACCTATAACTAGCAAGGAGATTGAATCAGTAAACAAAAATCTTCTAATAAAGAAAAACTCGGAATCTGTTGGCTTCAACTGGTGAATATTACAAAACATTTAAAGAAAACTTATACCAATCCTACTCAAAATTTTCCTACTAGAGAATGGACTTGAGGATATGGGGAGGGGGAAGGGTAAGCTGTGACAAAGTGAGAGAGTGGCATGGACATATATACACTACCAAACATAAAATAGATAGCTAGTGGGAAGCAGCCGCATAGCACAGGGAGATCAGCTCGGTGGCTTGTGACCACCTAGAGGGGTGGGATAGGGAGGGTGTGAGGGAGGGAGACGCAAGAGGGAAGAGATATGGGAACATATGTATAACTGATTCACTTTGTTATAAAGCAGAAACTAACACATCATTGTAAAGCAATTATACTCCAATAAAGACGTTAAAAAAATTTTTTTTTCCAAAAACTTGAAGAGAAAGCACCACATCCTAACCTATCCTACAAGTTCTGATACCAAAGTCAGAGAAAGATTTTGAAAGGAAAACAAAACAAAGTAAAACAAAACGCTCCCATCCAATATCCCTTATGAACATGGATATAGAAAGCCTCAACAAAATACCATGAAATTGAATTCAGCAACATTTTAAAACGATTCTATAACATAACCAAATGAGATTAATTCCTGGAATGAATGATTCAAAATATGAAAATATATCAATGTGTTACTCCACAATAACAGAATAAAGGGGAAAAAAAACCACGCATGATTATCTCCAACGATACAGAAAATGTATCTGGGAAATTTGAACACCCTTTCATGATAAAAACTCTCATAGGAATAGAAGGAAACTGACTCAATATAATAAAAGCTATATATGAAAAACCAACAGTAACACCATACTCAAGGACAAAAAACTGAAAGCTTTTCCTCCAAGATGTGGAATAAGATGAGACTTCCCACCTGAAACTATGAAACTCCTAGAAGGAAACATACTAGGTAAACTCTTTGATATTGGTCTTAGCAGTATCTTTCTAGATATTCCCAGGTTAGGGAAACAAAAGCAAAAATAAACAAGTTGGACTACATTAAACTAAAAAGCTTCTGCACAGCAAGGTAAATCATGAATAAAATGAAGGGACAACCTACTGAAAGAAAGAAAATATTTGCAAATCATATATCTGATAGGGGTTAATATCCAAAATCTATAAAGGCTCATGCACCTCAATAGCAAAAAACAACAACAAAAACAAACAAAAAAACAATTCGATTAAAAAATGGACAGAAGATCTGAATATATTTTTCCAAAGAAGACATATAGATGGCTAATAAGTACATGAAAAGGTGCTCAATATCTCTAACCAGGGAGATGCAAATCAAAACCACAATGGGATATCACCTCACACTTGTTAGAATGCCTATTACAAGAAGACAAGAGGTAACAAGTGTTGGGCAGGATGTGGAGAAAAGGGAACCCTTGTGCACTGTTGGTGGGGATGTAAATTGTTGCAGCCGCTATGGAATACAGTATGAAGATTCCTCAAAAAATCGATAATAGAACTACCAGCAATACCACTTCTGGGTATTTATCCAAAGAAAACAAAAACACTAACTTGAAAACATATATGCATCCCTTTGTTCATTGCAGCATTATTTACAATAGCCAAGATGTGGAAAAAACCTAAGTGTCTATTGATAGATGAATGGATAAAGAAAATGTGATATATATATAAGATGTATATTTTTATATTTATAAACATATAAATAAATATATACATATTTACCATATATAAAAATATTTATATATTTATCACACACACACATATATATAATGAAATATTATTCAGCCATAAAAAGGAATGAAATCTTGCCATTTGTGACTATATGGATGAACCTCGAGGGTATTATGTTAAGGAAAATATTAAGTGCAATAAATCAGACAGCTCACAGATACAGAGAACATATTGGTGGTTGCCAGAGGTGGGAGGTGAAGGGTGGGCAAAGTGGATAAAGGAGGTCAAAGGTCCAAACTTTCATTTATGAAATAAACAAGTTATGGGAATGTAATATACAGCATGGTGACTATAGTTAATAATATTGTATTGTATATTTGATAGTAGCTAAGGGAGTGGATTTTAAAAGTTGTCATCCCCCACCCCCCAGTTTTTTGTAATGTTGTATTGTGATGAAAGTTAATTAGATTTATTGTTGTGATCATTTTGCAATATATACAAATATCAAAATCATTATCTTGTACACCAGAAACTAAGCTAAAGTTGGGACTTCCCTGGAGGTCTAGTGGTTAAGACTCTGCGCTTCCAATGCAGGGGGCACACGTTCAATCCCTGGTTGGGGAACTAAGATCCCGCATGCCACGTGGCATGGCGCAAAAAAAAAAGAAAGAAACTAAGCTAATGTTGTATGTCAACTATACCTGAATGAAAAAAAAAATCCTTAAAACATCACTTAAAAAAAAAACCTCCTACAAATTTACAGTTATCAAAACAGTGTGGTAGTGGCATAAGGCCAGTCATATAGAGCAATCATTTAGAATAGTAGAGCCTTTGGCTAGACTATTTAGAATAGTCTAGCCTTTGGCAAGAATATGGAGAAATTGTAACCCTTGTACACTTTTGGTGCACAATGTAAATGTAAATGAATGTACAGCCACTGTATATGTATAGCTTGAATGTAAAAAGGTACAGTCATTGTGGAAAACAGTAGGGCAGTTCATTAAAAAAATTAAAAATAGAATTATCATTTGGTCCAGCATTTCTACTTCTGGGTATATACCCAAAAGGATTGAAAACAAGGTCTCAAAGAGATATTTGTACACTCATATATATAGCAGTACAATTCACAATAGCTAAAACATGGAAGCTACCCATGTCCATCAATTGATGAATGGATAAGCAAAATGTATATACATACAGTGGAATATTATTCAGCCTTAAAAAGGAAAGAAATTCTGACATATGCTACAAGAGGGATGAACCTTGAGGACCTCATGTTAGGTGAAAGAGGTCAATAAAACAAGGCAAATACTGTATGATTCTACTTATATGAGGTACTTAAAGTACTCATAGTCATAGGGACAGAAAATAGAATGGTGGTTGCCAGGAATGGAGAGTTATAGTTTAATGGGTATAGAGTTACAGTTATACAAAGTGAAAAGACCTATACAGGATGAAAAGCACTCCTAAATGCTTACTCAGCACTTGTTTGCTCTGTGTTTACATATAATTCTGACAAGCTTTATTTCTGTTCTCTTGAGTACAGATTAACTGAGCAGATGACCACAGAGACTCTTATTATGTTGCTTGACCAGTATTTACCAGGTCTCACTTAATCCCTATAGGCTCTTTGCCCTATACCAGTATACTTAGTTCGGTTTTTGGGTTTTTTTTTGCTGAGTTGTTAGTTTTACTGCACACCAAATGAAAATGCACGTGGGTAGATTGTTGCTAAATACAGTCACAATGACACCAGCAAGAAGGGATAGTTGACAACCTGATGGGAAGAAATGAAAGAGAATAACCATAAAATTATATAGATATTAGACATCAAAAAGAACTGACACCTTGATTATATCTAGTCTGGGGCTATTGGCCCTACACATCTTATAACCCCGAGAGCAGCACTGTCTTTATGCTAGTACATTAAGTAATAATTTTATGATAGTGTCAATAGATCCTCAAAAAAAGGACTTAAATTATATTCAGTTTATTCTTTCTAAGAAGGTACAGGAGTATACAAAGCATTTTACTAGCTTTTCAAACAAGCTGATGTGATTTGGCACTTGAGGGGTAGGGGTAAGTTTTTGTTATAATGATGATTCCTAAGTGCCTGCCAGGCAACGTGCCAGATGTTTAATATAAATTGTCATTAGTCCTGCTGGGCAATGAGCCTGCAACATGACCAGGCAGGTATCTTCCAGGTTTGGGGAAGGCAGATTCATTCTGCTGTGGCTTAGGCAATTGGTTTTATTTTGAGGATGAAACACTTACAGATTGCTTTCCTCTTAAGAAGGTAGAGGAGTGTGTATTGATTTTACTTAATTTATCTAATTGAGCTGATACAGTCGGATAAGCTTTTGTTATATAATAATAGACGCCACTCTTAAGTACCTCCTTCATGCCAAGCAATGTGTCTGGTGTTTAACATAAAATATTTTAACATAAAATATTGTTACTCCCCATTTTACATGTTGAGAAACTGTGGCTCAGGGAGATTGTTATCTGCTCAAGGACGTAAGTGAGTCACAAAGGCAGGACTCAAATTCAGTTGTTTAATACCCCAAAGCCTTACTCTTCCCAATCCCAGGAGACTCCAGTTATAGAGGAAGTCCCCTCATGTGCACGGTATGGTTTGCCAACAGAGCCCATAAAGGAGCTGTCTGTGTAAGGAACTTCTCGTACAGTGGGAAGGTTCCTGTTTCTAGCCCTCTTCTCCATGGAACACTATTCTTACTCAGGGAGAGGAGAGCCATTCTGGATGGCTCTGAACCAAGGGAGAATTTTAGTCATCTCAGAGGAACCCACCCAGAGTAATTCCTTGGTGTTACCTGCTGAGCCTGTCCACCCCTCAGAGTGACCAGCCTGGCCCTGGTTTACCACACTCAGCATTTTCTCTGGCAGCTGAAGTCACCCTAGAAATGGCCTCTGGATTTGGGAAGGAAACTCTCCTGGTACCTGCCGCAAAGAAGGTCCCTGTGTGGTTGGGAGGAGCACCCCAAGGGCAAGTCAACTCAGCTCTGTAGGAAAGTTAGGCCCTCTCATTTTCCAAGAATGACAAGCCAGGAAAACTCCACAGACACGATATCCCTTCCTTCATTCTGCCATGAATGTCTTTCTGCTTCCTTGTCTAACTTAAAATCTACTGAAGTTGTCTCCCTGGTTCTAGGCTCTTAATGGCAGTTGCAAGGCTAGAGCTGCCTGTAGTTGGGGATTTCCCTTCCCCTGGCTGGTTGGCCATGATAATATGCCTTCAGGTTAGGCTCTGGTTAAGTGGTGTCTCCTGAGGGCAGGCCTTCTTAGGAACATGGTGATTTGGTGTATTTCAAAACAGTTCTTTTCCCCTCCTTCTCTGGATGCACAGGGGATTTTTCTGTTACCTATTGTGAGAACCAAGTGCAGCTTGTAGAGGCAAATCCCACCAGGGTATATTTCTCTCCTATGTACTGTGAGAACCTGTTGAGCACCAGGACTTAAAATTCACACAGTTGTAGGGGACCCCTTATGACTGGGTGCCCCCGGAGTTTTTAACTCTCAGAGTTGTCCACGCTGTGACTCCAGCAGTTCTTCAGTTACAGTTCAGGTTTTCCTACCATAGCATTGGCTCCAGCACTTGTTCCCACTGAGGTTTCCCCTTGTGATCTCTGCTCCAGTAAGCCATCACCCACTGCCTGTCTCCCCAGTCTTGGGGGCAAAGGTTTGCTTTCTGTTCCCTCTCTTAAGGATCCTAGACGAGTTGTTTCTTTTCCAGTCTCTTCAGCTTTTTACTTGTTATGACAAAGTGGTGACTTCCAAGTTCTTTACACGCAGAACTCAGTCCAATGAATTTTCATTTGAAATTCTCCTGTTAATTGGATGGCTCTGAACTTCCCGTAGTCTGAGAAGAATGAATTATTGTAGCTGCTGTTGCTACTGCTGCTGAAGTTGTTACTGTTGTGATTTTGCTGTTGTTGAGTCTATTTCATACACAAATTGTACAGAATTAAAGGAGTAAGCCTTTAGGTGTAACACTTTTAAATGCATGGAAACTCACAAAATTCTCAACCAATGTATATGAGGTGACAGATGTTCACTAAAATTATTGTGATAATCATTTCATGACATGTAAGTCAAATCATTATGCTGGACACCATACACTTCAACAGAGCTGTACGTTAATTATATTTCAATAAAACTGGAAAAAATTTGAAAAAAACCCCAGAATTTCAACCAGATACGGTTCTCTGGCACACTCTGATAAATCATCTTCTAAAAACTTTTCAATAAAAAAGCACAAGATACTCAGCTGAAAAAACAACGAAATAATGCTACTCATAGCAACATGGATGGACCTAGAGGTTATCATACTAAGTGAAGTAAGTCAAAAAGAGAAAGACAAATACCATATGATATCACTTATACGTGGAATCTAAAATATGACACAAGTGAACCTATCTATGAAACAGAAACAGACTCACAGACAAAGAGAACAGACTTGTGGTTGCCAAGGGGGAGGTGGAGTGGGGATGGGATGGATTGGGAGTTTGGGATTAGTAGATACAAACTATTATATACAGAATGGATAAACAACAAGGTCCTACTGTATAGCACATGGAACTATATTCAATATCCTGTGATAAACCAATAACAGAAAAGAATATGACAAAGAATGTATTAATATGTATAACTGAATAACTGTGCTGTACAGTAGAAATTAACACAACATTGTAAATCAACTATACTTCAATTAAAATAAATTTTTTAAAAAGATGTATATATAGTGGAAAATTACTCACCTATAAAAAAGAATGAAATAATGCCATTTTCAGTCACATGGATGGACCTATAGATTATTCAATTACCTGAGATAAACCGTAATGGAAAAGAAAATTTAAAAGAATATGTACATATATATATATACACACACATATATATATAAAACTGAATCACTGCTGCACAGAATAAATGAACACAGCATTGTAAATCAACTATACCTCAACTGAAAAAAGTTTTGAAACAAAGCACAGGAATCTAAGCTAAAAGTATGGAAATAAACACTGCAGTTAGAGTTTATCAGAATGTTGTAAAAAATGTTTTTTCCAAACTAGATTGTTTCCACCTTTTAAACATTTTAAACTTTAAAACCTGATTTCCAGGTTGAAAAGTTATGAGGGACTTCCCTGGTGGCGCAGTGGTTAAGAATACGCCTGCCAATGCAGGGGACACAGGTTCGAGCCCTGGTCCGGGAAGATCCCACACGCCGTGGAGCAACTAAGACCATGCGCCACACTACTGAGCCTGCACTCTAGAGCCCACGAGCCACAACTACTGAGCCCGCGTACAACAACTACTGAAGTCTGTGTGCCTAGAGCCTGTGCTCTGCAACAACAGAAGCCACTGCAATTAGAAGCCCGCGCACGGCAAGGAAGAGTAGCCCCACTCGCCACAACCAGAGAAAGCCCACGCGCAGCAACGAAGACCCAATGCAACCAAAAATAAATAAATAAATTTATTTTAAAAAAAAGGTAATGAAATAAGACTGTACAATGAAGTGCCAAATAATCAGGTAACTATTTTTAAATCAGTATTTTCCTTGGCGAATTTCTCAAGTTCAATTTCTGTTAAGTGCTTCAGTTAAAAAAAGTCTCAGGTAGGGCTGGATGCAACATAAGCAAGGTGCACATGGTAAGGTCTAAACGTTGAGTTCACTTGGTAAATCAGGGACGGGCTCAGAGGAGAATGGTTTTGTATCTCACACTAGGAGACTCTAGACTTCTGAAAGAACCCTAGGGTTAACCTTCCTTTTCCTGTCTTGTTCCTGGAAACTTCCATGGGGTAACCAACTCTGCGTGTCAAATAACATGAGAGGAGTGTCTCAAATGTTTGAGCTCACAATTTCGAAATCCTATTGAAAAACTGCGCTACCTAGCTAGGTCCGGATTCTCTGCTGGCTGGGATTAGATTAGAGTCCTATAATAGCGGTGAGACTGGCTGGTAAATCTGCCACAGTAAATTATTTTCCATTATTTAACAAACATTGGGTGAGTGCCACCTGGTGTGCAACACATGCTGCTAAGTGCCAAAGATTTTTTTTTTTACCTTGCCCCCAGCTCAGCACCAGGACTCATTAGAAATTCAGAGGACTTGATGGATGAGTTCATGTCAGTCCCTCCCTATCTTGAGAGACTGACTTTTCAAGAAAAGCGGAAATTGCTGGAGGCTACGTTAGCACCCTCTGGGTACAGACCCTGTATCCTGCCTCACACCGCTAGCCCTTTGTAGCCACCAAAGATTTCAGAAGGGGGAATGAATGTAGGCTTTGAAGGTTGAAGGCACACGTGGCAGCCAGGGGTAGAGTTCTGAGCCCACAAAGTGACATGGTTACAAATTCGGCTTCTAAAGTAGTCCTTTCTTAACCATTTTGTCATCACCGTTGCACTGGTGAGAGCAATGGTTCTCTCAATAGGAAAAGGCAATTCCCCGGCACACGTACTTACAAATGATTTCAGAAGATTGATACGTCAGAAACCTCAGGTCTTGGAAGTCATGTCGGCAAAAGTGTTTTGCACCTGAGTTTTAAAGCCTCGCCTACAACAGTCTTAAGTGGCAGAGCCCAATTTACATGCCGCACAGTATCTGCCTTGCCGCGTTCGCCAATTTAGTCTTGCTGCTGAGTTCCTAACCCCGGTCTGGGTCTCAGCCCCCGACTTCTGCCTCCAGACTCCAAGGTGCACTGAACCCGCGATCCGCCATCCTGAATCCTTCCCTTGCACATCTTGCCTTTCCCGGCTCTGCGCCCAAGCGCACTTGCGCGCTTCCAACCGGTTATTCCATTCCCCGGATCCCCCACCGCCCTGCCTGAGGAGAGCCAGTTTCAGATATCCAGTTCCCCTGCCCCAAGGTTTTATTCGCTTGCATCAGTGCCACCGCTGCGGTTAAGAAGCAGAAAATTGGAATAAGGGCCTCTTGGAAGTTAGGTGTCCTGAGCCCGAAGACCACCAACCTGCAAGGGGAAGAGATGTGCCGCGAGGCAGCCGCCGTGTCGAACAAAACACTGAAGCTTCTTGACACTGAGGTCTGGGGCGTGGACCTGTGGCTCGGGTCACTCGTGGCTCGTTTCGGCTCGTTTCGGTTCCGCCTGAGAAAACCAGCTACCTGGGATTCGTGTTTTATTCCACCGCCCCGCGATGCCGCCGCAGTGCTTGCCGCGCTGGAGGGTCTGTACAGGCTGCTTGGATCTTGCGCTATGTGCTCAGACCCAGCGATACTGCGGACAGTGAGACGCTTCGTTTTCTGCACTGTATCTGCTGAGGACAGCAAGTCAGCACCTCAGACCTTCCTGGAAGGCTTAGAGCAGGAGCTCCAACAGAGAGATCCAGAAACGTGCTGGGCAGGGTGTAGGAGGGTCGAGGTGCTGGGTAATCGGGCTTTACAGAGCACACTTACTGAGAGTCGGTGCAGGTTTCGTGGACGCAGGTCCTAATCATGCCGCTCTGAGCATACTTAGGGCGGTACTGTGAGCATCACCTGGAGGCCCCCGAGCGCCAGTGTCATTTTGTGAGTGCCTGTGCTTTGGGAGTGCGCACATGTCTGGAGAACGTACTGAGTTTGTGTGTGTGTAAGAGTATGACTGAAGTGAGCGCGAGGATTGCACTCCGCTGGACTCTTTAGCACCATCAAGCTTGGCGGGCTTTCTAGCAGAGGACTGAATTGCAGTAGACGTGGGTGCAGGGCTGGAATCACAGGTCACTGGAACATCTTGGCAAACAGCAGCCGGAAGCAAGGGGCAGCTGGGCAAATGGTTGGAGAAGGAGGCTGAACTTTAGGTGATGAATGGCGGGGGAGGAGGCGTGGGGCTAGAGGTCCGCTTGGAAGCTTTTAGCCTTGCACTTCCCTGCTCAGGCCCAGTAGGGCATCCAGTCCCTCCTTAACCCACGTGATGGACCAACCAGCATGACTCCAGGCAGCTGCACAGGGTGCTGATTGGGAAGATGGATTGCGATCCCACGGAATCCCCTATGAACTTCCCTGGTAAGCACTTCTGGATCCCCACCAGGGCAGAGAACAGGTACATACTTACTACTGATAACATTCCTTCAAGATGAGAATATGATCCCCATTTCAAAGATAAGTATACTGAGGCGCTAGAAGTTACTAGCCCACGATGTTTCCACCTGGAAAAGGCACAGCTGCAACAGAGTTCCAGTGTGACAAAGTTCTTGATCCCCTGTGTCTGATACCCACAAGCCCTGCCCTCCTGTGCGTGATTCCAGCTGCCTGAATCAGACCCCCTCCTTGGGCACAGAATCATCAACTCTACTGTGCATTAACCCTCGAAGCTGCACTTGCACGGAGGTCTGCGGTCAGACCTAGGGGAGACAGGGTTCCTTGTAATGCTGGACTCTGCCCGACAAGATCGCACAGGTGGGGATGGAGTGGGACACGTGCGTGTTCAAAACCCGCGAAACCGAACAGCTGAAGTTAACCATGACGTCAACCTGTCCTCAAATTCCTACTCACTTTTTGTGTGTTTTTCGTTGGTCCTCACCAACCCCCCCCACGTCCCCCTACCGCCCCCGCCATCAATGACCTCAATGCAAATACAAGTGGGGTGGTCCTTCTGGATGCTCCAGGTTCTGGACGCAAGTGATGACACAATCCTTCTGGGGCTCAGATCCTTCCCCTCATTGGTTGCTCAGAGCTCCTGGACCACCCCAGACCCAGAGCAGCAGGAATAAGAGCAGCTGCTGGTGTTGGAAGGCATCAGACGCACTGCCCAGCTCGAGTGTCACTGCCACTTCTGCCACAGTGCCATCGCCTGAAGCCAAAGCTACTACCACTGCTCCCTCCTCTGCTCCAAGCCACCTGGTTCCTGCTGCCAGGTAAGCCTGGAGATTCCTGCTTAGTGGGATTCTGTTTTTCTCTCTCTCCCCTCTCTTCCTTCTCTCTCTCCATTACTTTTTCTTAGCTGGTCTCTTCCAGTCTCAAAATGCTCTTTCCACTTCTGTCTAGGTCATTTCACACAACCTGTATTACTCTGCAATGCATCCCAGACTCCTTCCACAGGTAACACTGGATGGTCTCAGTTCACGCACTCCCTGCTTCACTCTCCCAGCGCTGAGGCGGGCTCCAGTTTCCTTTCCCGCAGCACACGTGCTTAGGTCAGTTTGGGATGCTGGAGCTCCCCTGGCACTGCAAGCAGATCTGGACGCAGAAGGAGTTTTGTGCAGATGGTGCTCTCACGGATCACGTCTTGTGCCCAGCGGAGCGCAGGAAATGCTTCGGAACCTGGGCCAGCGCAAGCGGGTGGCAAATAGGTGCAGTGACTGAGGGGCAGGCAGCCATTAAACTCAAGCCTCCGTTGCGGGTTCTGGGAACTTTTTTCCCAGTTTAATTCCTGGGTCCCAATTTGAGACCCTTCCAGCTTGATTCTTACAGGGTACTCTTTACCAAAGTGTGGAGCAGCTGAGCAGTAGAATGTGGTTCTCCAGTTTCTCAGGGATTCCAACCGCAGAAATTTGTCCTCGGTAATCCCCTCCCCCCTTCATGTATGTGCAAAAGCCCGGCACCAGAAGGACAGCTCTGGGTTGCACAGTGGGAAAAGCTGTGGTGACAGGTACTCAGACTCTGTCCTCCAGGAGTCCTGGCCAACAGGTTGTATGTGAGAGTGAGTGGAGTGATGGGGCGGGGGCTATGGACCAAGACCTCCTCACCCAGTTATCCCACTAGGTTTCTTTGCTAAACCAAGCATGCTGCAGCCTTACTGGATCTTCCAGCAGTCCACTTGGCTGAGCAGGAAACGATGGTGAATCGGAGTGACATGACTAGCATGAAACCAGGATGCCAGGGCATTAGGGGCAGAGGCAGGCGCAGAGCCTGGGTCTGTGGGCTCATGGAATTTGTTATTGCTCCAAGTGCTGATGTTATTCTTCCCTTGCAGAGAGTCGTCATGGGCTTCTGGAAGTTCCCCCCCTTCCTGGTCCTCAGCATCCTGGTCTTGTACCAGGCAGGCATGCTCCACTCAGCACCATTCAGGTGAGACAGCCCTGCCAGGAGCGCTCCCACCTGCCTCTGTCCCTGGATCATAAAATTCTATGTTCTCAGTTGTGCTGTGCTGAATCTGGCTCTTGGTGGGGTTGTGGGAGGGTGGTGGTAATGTATGAATGTAAACGTGTATATAAGCTTATCATAAACTGTTTATGAGACAAAGATGTGTAGCACACAGTGTACAAACATACATAAGATATACAGTACTCATTATTGTAAATTTCATATAACATTGCTTTTTACCAAATATTTGTATCTTTAGCAAACCTATTTACTAATTTAACCACAATTTGAGAAATAGATTGCATCCTATCTGCTAACTACTTTGCCAACAAATTTGTTATTAAATCTGATATGTTACCTATACATCTGATTTCTCACCCTCCTTCAAATTACATTAAAGTGAAATGATTTTCAGATTCAAACTATCATTATCACTTAGTTTTTAATAATGGCTATATTTAACACTAAGCTCATAAAATTCCTGAAAATCTAACCATCAGCTTTCACAAGCCTATATGATCCACTTGGAGCCAACCACTTCTTTTAGGTCACACCAGAGCCTAAATCCTGGTGAAGCAGCATGTTTGGATGGACACTGGCCTCATGCCCTGTCCATTGAGAGCTGGGGCAGCCACATCCTCAGGGGAAGTTGCAGAAACCAGGAAACCTGGCTGCTTATCCTGGGGAAGGGGTAGTCAGGGGCTCAAAGCCGGTATTGGGCTTGCTTCCCCTCCCCAGGTCGGCTTTTGATAGTCGTTTTGATCCTGCTACACTCAATGAGGAGGAATTGCGCCTCCTACTGGCTGCAATGGTGAACGACTATGAGCAGATGAGGGCCCGTGAGCTGGAGAAGGAGCAGAAGACAGAGGGCTCCAGGTGAGGCTCCCTGCCCCACCCAGCACAGGGCATCCGCTCCCTCCTGCATGCCCAGGAAGGCATATCCCAGAGCCACCTTTGGGTTTTCTGACACCCTTGGAAATGTGTATGGGGAGTGATTGTGGCATTTTCCCTAATGGCCTATGATTTTCTGCTGTGATGACCGTTTCTAGCAGAAATACTTAAGGTTTATTGGTGCCTCTGAGAGCAGTAATTTTCCATGATGATCCTGTGGGGCAGCACCTGCACTCAAGCTCTCACTAACAGGCCTTCTCTTTTTCTCCATCCTGCAAATCAGCATCACTGCCCAGAAGAGAGCCTGCAACACTGCAACCTGCATGACCCATCGGCTGGCAGGCTTGCTGAGCAGATCTGGGAGCATGGTGAAGAGCAACTTGTTGCCCACCAAGATGGGCTTCAAAATCTTTGGTGGGCGTCGCAGGAACTTTTGGATCTGAGCAGCGAAATGATTCTAGGAAGAAGGTGACTGCCCTTTGTACTGTCAGGTGGGAGGATAAATGACTGGGTATTGCAGGGGTGCAGTCCACACTCTAACCCTCCGTGGGTTAATATGGGTGAAAAATCCACAGGGGAAGGCACCCACACCAGTGTCTGGAGAAAGAACATAGAGTCCCAACAGCTGAAACCCCTAGAACTTGGATTCATTTCTCTCTGTTTTTCCAGTTTCTCCCTGTGCCACTGAGATCCTCCAGGAAATATAGATCCTGTTTATTTAAAACACAGTTCCCTGGGTTATAACTGTGATTATCCTAGCATTTGAGTTTGAAAGGTAATTACCCTATCCTTTTGGAGCATACCCTACAGTGTCATATACATCTGAATTCAGAGTATAGACTTGGGTTCAAATCCTGTGCCTGTCCTCTACTAATTATACGACATGGGCTAGACCCTCTCTGAGCCTCAGCTTCCACATCTAACTTGAAGGCAACAATAGTATCATCAATATAAAAAGTAATTGGGATAATACATGACAAGAGCCTCTTAACTAGTAAGTAATAGCTGTTACTTTTTTTTCTCCTAGGTCCCTATGAAGCTGAACTCTACTTCTTTTAATTTGCAATGAAAGCAACTTACAAAAAAAATAGCCTGGAAGACACCCATGTATGCATGCTTCTTGACATTGAAACCACTCTTTTTTTTTTTGTTTGAAATAAACTAAATGCAGAATAAAATCAATGCAGCTACCTACTGTGCATCTTTTTTATCAATATATTTGATTCTGTATTCAATAAATATGACACATATCTCACTGGCTTATCTGGTAGCAAATCTGGACCCTGTCAGCCAACCTGTTGGCTGCTCTGCTAAACCTCAGGGGTACATGAAATCGCTGCCTTGTGGGTGTCTGGAGATGCCTAGTAATGCTGAGCCTCAATGGAACTCTCTCTTTAAAGAAATGTTCTCATTTGTGCACTTCACCAAGATAAAAAATGTATTTTCAATACACTTAAAAGGAGTGTTGCTGCTATTTATGCTGTTTTTCCCATGAGAACGTCAGGGATCTGTGACACTTTGTTGATCAGGCTGGCTCAAATGAGGCAATGATACCATGTTTGGGGTGGGTCCTCAGTATCTTGTATCCTCAGTGTCTAGTGAAACACCTTTACTGGAATTAGAACCCTGTGCATCTCAAAGAGACATTCACATTTATTTTCAGAGAGTGCCCTGGTCCCCAGCCCCAGAAGTTATCTGTTCTCTTCTCCTTGACTCAGGTTTGCCCTTACCCATCCCTGCCTTTCCTCCCAACAGCACCCCTTCATACACCCCATAGCCTGCAAAGCCCGTTAGAACAACAGCTCACAGTTTGAAAGGGGATCACACACTGGCAGACCTGGAAAGATAATCAGATGCCATCTAATCCAACTTTTTACTCTCTGTTGTGCAGAAAAGAAAAGTGCGTTGCTCAGGTCCTGCAATAAGTTTAACAGAGACATTCCTATATTTAACAAATAATCATTGAGTGTCTGCTATATGCTTGACCCTATTTGAGCTCCAGGACCAGAGCAATGAACAGGACAGACAAAACCCCCTGCATTCATGGAGCTTATACTCTAACTGGGGGAGACTGAGGTGATACATGCTGTAGAATCGGAGATGCTTAGTATTAGAAGGAATCTGGGATATCATAGGATGTAAAGGCTTATTCGATACAGGAATTTCACAGCATCAACATCCTTGGCATCTGTTGGAAATGCTGGTGACCAACTGCTGACTATAACTTCCAAGGTTACTGGGCAGCCAGTTTTACTGGTGGACAGTCAGTTAAGTGGGATTCTTTAATTGGAAAAGTCATCCCCTTCTACTCACTGACTTTATTTCCCCAGAAGCACACAGAATTATGACCCTTGCTTCCATTCAGTCTGTACTCAACACAGTAGCCCAACCTTAGTTGCAAAGGTAGATCAGACCATATCTCCCTTAGGTACAGAATACTCCACTGAGTCCCCATCTCACAGAGTAAACACCTGGGGCATTGCAATAGCTTACAAGGTCCAAGTTCATCTTCCCTTCCTCTCCTCTCACCACCTCACACTGGCCTTCTTACTACCCCTCATTCTGTATCCACCAGCACCCACCCCCTCAAGTGTTTGCACCTGCTGGTACCTCTCTGCAGAATGCTCTTATCCCATGGCCCCATCTCCTCCAGATATTTATTCAAACATCACCTACCCTGGCTGACCTTTCTGATACTGTCCCTCACCTGCCAACCCACCCTAACCCTTCTTTGCTTTTTTCTTTTTACCTCTTTGCTACTTACTACCTACTATCATAGCACATATTTTAGTTAATTTATCATGTGTATCCCATCCTATGTAAACAATGTTAAGTTCCACATAGATAGGAATATGGCTATTTAGTTCATTGCTGAATCCCCTACACACTGAACAGTATGCCTGGCACAAGGCAGCATTCAGTAAATATTTACTAAATGAGGAGTTAAGTCTTCTTCTCTTTTGTGTTTGTAGTCAACTCTCTGGTTCCCTCTGGGTCTGAGATACTACATGTTCTGAGCCATATCATGTCTCTGCTCTCTTGCAAAATAACCCATCGCTTGTTTCACTCCCAGCTTCCTCAGGGTCTTTGCACTTATTTATTTTTAATTATTTTTTTGCTTAAAATGCTATTCCCCAAAAGTCTGCATGCCTGATTCTCTCCCTTCCTTTAGAACTCTGATGAACCACCTCAGAGAAGACTTTCCTGACCACCATATACAAAAGTACATTCCTTCTCAGATTACTCTCTATCACCTGATTATTCAGCTTAATTTTTTATTCATAGAGCTTACCACTATCTAAAATATTATATATTTATTATTTTTTCTTTTTTTGTCTATGTCCTTCCACCAGCATGTAACTCTATGAGGGAAGTTACATGTATCCTTGGCTGTATCCCTGGAACTTAGAAAATTCCATAGAACATGATAGGTGCTCAATAAATATTTGTTGAGTTAATAAGTAAATAATGAAACTATGTAATGCTCGGATTTCGTTCTCTGAGTTCATCTGTAACCACTGACATGTTTACAAGATATAAAGATTGCATATTTAAAATAGTCTATAGTTTTTGTTTTGATTTTCACTGTGACTCAAAAGTTATATAAAAGAGTATTTTAAAATTTAGAATAACTTTTAAAACTATGCTTCACTTATTCAGTTCCAGGTTTTGCACTGAGGTTTGAGAAAGTAGTATCTATTAACTTTTGACTTGGGAAATTAATTGAGATTTTTCTATGAGGTTTATTATATGATACTTTCCCATAAATGATTAAGAGATTTAAAAAAGATTAAAAGCAGCCTTCCAGGTCAAGTCACCTCCGTGCTACAGGAAAATAAGCTAGGCCCTTTATTTTCCAAGAATGAGAGGCCAGGAAAACCCCTCGGACACGATATCCCATTCCTTCTTTCTGCCATAAATGCCTTTCTCATTCCTTGCCTAACCTAAAAATCCACTGATGTTGTGTCCTTGGTTCTAGGCTCTAATGGCAGTTGGCAGTCCCACCAAGGGATCAGGGAATCATACATCAAAGCTCCAGAAGCCTGACGCCTAAATAATGATCACATGTCTCTTGGGAGCACGGGCACATTCGAAAGTTTCTCCAAGTTCGAGCAGTGAAAAGTCCTGGGGCTCACGTGCATCTTCCATGTGTTAAGAATTCCCTATTGCCTGCCCAACCTGCATGCATCATTAAATACTGGATACAGGTTAAAAAAATAAAGTGGGTTTTTTCAGGTGGGCTTTAATACAATCCTCACTTAATTAAAAGCCTTGTTGTTTGGTTATTGTCAAAGGGATCTAGTAGAAGTATCTAAGGGATGGGGCTCAAAGTCCAAGCACCAACTTCAGGATTTAACTGCATCCTAACCAATAACCTGTCAAGGCCTGGAGTTATGTGATGCAAAGCAGTCCGTTTCCCACCTCTACTGGAGTTTCACCAAATGTGACAACAGTTCACTCAATAGCCCCCCTTGCTCTGTAACACATATGAACAGGAAAATTGAAGAACACAAAATGGAAGTTGCTAGAGGAGGAACATCTGATACTTGAGATTTCAATGCAGCCAGCCATACAGGTCGTAGATTCAGGGAGGCACCATTCTCAAGAAGAGGGACAGAGGATGGCACCTGATATAAAGAGTGGTCTCCTCACCGCCTGCCCCACACCCCACTAGATGCACTCTCTTTTCAGGCACTCTGTTACTTCCCCTCTATTTAGCCACTTTCTGGCTCTGGCCCACCTGCTCTGGGTGACTTCCTCAGTGCTCCAGCCCACGGCAGCCTCTTCCTCCAAGCCCCAGCATTCACTGTCCTTGCCAGTCAGCCCAACATTTATTTATTATGGTAGGTACAATAAGGACCCCCGCCCCCAGACATCCACGTCCTAATCCTTGGAAACGCAAATTTGCTACTTTACACAGCAAAAGAGACTTTAAAGATGCGATTAAATTGAGGACTTTCAGATAGGGAGACTAGCCTGGATTATCCAGGTGAGCCCAATAAAATCACAAGGCTCCTTCCAAGTAGAAGAGGGAAGCAGAGGTTGGAGTGAGGTGATGTGAGAAGGACTCAAGTCGTTATTACTGGTTCTGAAAATGGAGGAAGGGGCCATGAGCCAAGGAACACGGGTGGCCACTAGAAACAGGAAACGGGAAGGAAATGGATTCTCATCTAGAACTTCCAGAACGGACACAAGCCTGCCAAGATTTTAGAACAGTGAGAGCCATGTTGGACGTGGGACTTCTAGCCACAGAAGTGTAAGTTAATAAATTTGTATTGTTTTATGCCACTAAAGTAGTGATAATTTGCTATGGCAGCAATAGGAAAACAATGCTTATTCTCTTTTATTGTTCTTTATTTTTATTTATTTATTTTTAAATTGAAGTAGAGTTGATTTACAATGTTGTGTTAGTTTCAGGTGTACAGCAAAGTGATTCAATTATACATATATATATATATATATGTTTTTTTTTCAGATTTTTCCCTTATAGGTTATTATAAAATATTGAGGATAGTTCCCTGTGCTATACAGTGGGTCCTTGTTGGTTAATTATTTCATTTGTGTGAGTCTTACCTCCCTAAGAGACCATAATCATTCTTAGGAAATTGGTCTTATTCATTTCTTCTTTCTTTTTCAGGCTCGATTAGATACATGCTTTAGGCTACAGGTGAACTCACCAAGCAGACCTATTACAAAGCATCTGCTGACAACTTGGAGAAAGCATGGCATCCATGCAAGGACTAGGAGTCAGTTGTAGATCCATTTTCATGACAAAGAGAAAAATATCGTGCTGCCAGTCCAGGCAGCAAGCTTTCTCTCCCCTCTCAGAGGGCACTATTACATCCTTTAGTGTCAGGGATACAAGGGCAAGGTATCTGTCCCCCTCTTCCTCCTATCTGTTTTTAAAATCCTCCCCTCCTCATATTGAGCAGCTGGTGGTGGGAGGAGCCTTTTCTAACTGCATCACTTAAATAGAATGACTTTCCTTACTCCTTCATGTTGACCCCTTCAGCTGTTCTTTCAGTAGACATGGTACCTTCCAGGGCAAATGGAGGAAGCCAAACAGTGAGTATCTTGGTGTTAAATAAAGATACTGTTAAAGATAGCATGAAGTTTACAGCAAATTTGTAGAATGTCAGAATTAGAAAGAAACTTCAAAACCTCTCAATCCAAGAGATTTGTTTGACAAATGTGGAAATCGAGGTCCAAACGATTTTCTCAAAGTCACATCATTTAGGGTTACAGGTAGGAATTAGAACCTTATCTCCTGAATCCCAGCACTCTTCCTCTTCCCCTTTCCTCCACTGCATCCACTGGCAAAACAAAACACTCTACTGAAACAACCACAATTTCAGACAAGGTGAAACAATGCATAATACCAACTTAAGAAGTTATTATAATTAATTCTAAGAAGTTATTAGAATCTTGTTTCTTTGAACTTTGAGGCATTTAAAATTGTTATTTTATGAATTTTGTTATGGGTCTGATTTGGTTTTATTTTTTAGCAATTTACTTAAGTGGCAGCACTGACATTTTCCTGCTGCAAAGTTGTCAATCTCCCAAATGTTGGTACAGGAACTGTAAATAATTCATGCCTAGTACTACAAATCACATTAGCCCTGAAGCAGGAAGACATGCCTATGTCCTCCTCTGACTCAACATCATGGCCAGAGGACCAGACCTCTTACCTGATGTTGCAGCAGATTAACCATGTTCCAGCATCTCAGAGCCTCAATGGCACCTTGAAAATACAATCAAGTCAAGCCAAATTCTCTTGTTATTTCCTCACCTATAAAACAAAGATAATGATATCCATCTTATTAAAGTGTTGAGAGTATAAGAGAGAACATTTACATAGTGCTTGACACACAGCTGGACCTCAATTGTTCATAGTTTTAATATTAATAACTTTTTGCTTTGTTCTATTTCAATATGATTTTTATATAATTTTCATACTCACAGTACATGCAACATTTTTCAGACAATTTTATCTCTAGCATAATTAAACATTGATGTTCCCCTCCTCCAATCTTGCATAGGTCCACCTGCATAAATCACTGATGGAAAGCTTGGGCTTCTCCCCTTCTTTACACAGTACAAACAATTAAAAAAAATCACTTTATGTTTTTAGTGCAGTCTTAGATTCACAGCAAAATTGCAAGGAAGGTACAGAGATTTCCCACATACCTCCTGTGCCTACACATGCACAGCCTCCCCCATTATTAACATCCCCCACCTGAGTGGTACATTTGTTACCAGTAGCTTTCTGTGAATGATTTTTAGTTTAAATCCATTGTGGTCTGAGAGCAAAGATTGTATGATTTCTTTTCTCTTAAATTTGTTAAGGTTTGTTGTGTGGCCCAGAGTGTGATCTATCTTGGTGAACATTCCATGTGAGCTGGAGAAAACTGTGTGTTCTGCTATTGTGAAAGTAGTCTATAGAGGTTGATTATATACAGTTGATGATGTTGTTGCCTAGTTCAACTATGTCCTTACTGATTTTTCTTGTTTTTTTAATTAGATTATTTTTTAACATCTTTAAAAAAATTAATTAATTAAAATTTTTTAACACCTTTATTGGAGTATAATTGCTTTACAATGGTGTGTTAGTTTCTGCTTTATAACAAAGTGAATCAGTTATACATATACATATATCCCCATGTCTCTTCCCTCTTGTGTCTCCCTCCCTCCCACCCTCCCTATCCCACCCCTCTAGGTGGTCACAAAGCACCGAGCTGATCTCCCTGTGCTATGCGGCTGCTTCCCACTAGCTATCTATTTTACATTTGGTAGTGTATATATGTCCATGCCACTCTCTCACTTTGTCCCAGCTTACCCTTCCCCCTCCCTGTGTCCTCAAGTCCTTTCTCTAGTAGGTCTGCGTCTTTATTCCCGTCTTGCCCCTAGGTTCTTCATGACCTTTTTTTTTTTTTTAGATTCCATATATATGTGTTAGTATACGGTATTTGTTTTTCTCTTTCTGACTTACTTCATGCTGTATGACAGACTCTAGGTCCATCCACCTCACTACAAATAACTCAATTTCGTTTCTTTTTATGGCTGAGTAATATTCCATTGTATATATGTGCCACATCTTCTTTATCCGTTCATCTGTCGATGGACACTTAGGTTGCTTCCATATCCTGGCTATTGTAAATAGAGCTGCAATGAACATTGTGGTACATGACTCTTTTTGAATTATGGTTTTCTCAGGGTATATGCCCAGTAGTGGGATTGCTGGGTCGTATGGTAGTTCTATTTTTAGATTTTTAAGGAACCTCCATACTGTTCTCCATAGTGGCTGTATCAATTTACATTCCCACCAACAGTGCAAGAGGGTTCCCTTTTCTCCACACCCTCTCCAGCATTTATTGTTTGTAGATTTTTTGATGATGGCCATTCTGATCAGTGTGAGATGATATCTCACTGTAGTTTTGATTGAATTTCTCTAATGATTAATGATGTTGAGTATTCTTTCATGTATTTGTTGGCAATCTGTATATCTTCCTTGGAGAACTGTCTATTCAGGTCTTCGGCCCATTTTTGGATTAGGTTGTTTGCTTTTTTGATCTTGAGCTGCGTGAGCTGTTTGTAAATTTTGGAGATTAATCCTTTGTCAGTTGCTTCATTTGCAAATATTTTCTCCCATTTTGAGGGTTGTCTTTTCGTCTTGTTTATGGTTTCCTTTGCTGTGCAAAAGCTTTTACGTTTCATTAGGTTCCATTTTTTAATTTTTGTTGTTATTTCCATTTGTCTAGGAGGTGGGTCAAAAAGGATCTTGCTGTGTTCTGCAAGAGTTCTGCTTATGTTTTCCTCTAAGAGTTTTATAGTGTCTGGCCTTACATTTAGGACTTTAATCCATTTTGAGTTTATTTTTGTGTATGGTGTTAGAGAGTGTTCTAATTTCATTCTTTCACATGTAGCTGTCCAGTTTTCCCAGCACCACTTGTTGAAGAGGCTGTCTTTTCTCCATTGTATATTCTTGCCTCCTTTATCAAAGATAAGGTGACCATATGTGTGTGGGCTTACCTCTGGGCTTTCTATCCTGTTCCATTGACCTATATTTCTGTTTTTGTGCCAGTACCATACTGTCTTGATTACTGTAGCATTGTAGTATAGTCTGAAGTCTGGGAGCCTGATTCCTCCAGCTCCGTTTTTCTTTCTCAAGATTGCTTTGGCTATTTGGGGGTCTTTTGTGTTTCCATACAAATTGTGAAATTTTTTGTTCTAGTTCTGTGAAAAATGCCATTGGTAATTTGATAGGGATTGCATTGAATCTGTAGATTGCTTTGGGTAGTACAGTCATTTTCACAATGGTGATTCTTCCAATCCAAGAACATGGTATATCTCTCCATCTGTTTGTATCATCTTTAATTTCTTTCATCAGTCTCTTATAATTTTCTGCATACAGGTCTTTTGTCTCCTTAGGTAGGTTTATTCCTAGGTATTTTATTCTTTTTGTTGCAGTGGTAAATGGGAGTGTTTTCTTAATTTCACTTTCAGGTTTTTCATCATTAGTGTATAGGAATGCAAGGGATTTCTGTGCATTAATTTTGTACACTACTACTTTACCAAGTTCATTGATTAGCTCTATTAGTTTTCTGGTAGCATCTTTAGGATTCTCTATGTATAGTATCATGTCATCTGCAAACAGTGACAGCTTTACTTCTTCTTTTCCAATTTGGATTCCTTTTGTTTCTTTTTCTTCTGATTGCTGTGGCTAAGACTTCCAAAACTGTGTTGAATAATAGTGGTGAGAGTGGGCAACCTTGTCTTCTTCCTGATCTTAGTGGAAATGGTTTCAGTTTTTCACCACTGAGGACGATGTTGGCTGTGGGTTTGTCATATATGGCCTTTATTATGTTGAGGTAAGTTCCCTCTATGCCTACTTTCTAGAGGGTTTTTATCATAAATGGTCTTACTGATTTTTCTGCCTGCTGTATCTGTCCATTTCTGATAGAAGGGTGTTGAAGTCTCCAGCTGTGTAGTGGGTTCATCAATTTCTCCTTGCAGTTCTATCAGTTTTTCCCTCGCATATTTTGTTGCTTTTTTTTTAGGCACAAACATGTTAAGGAGTATTATGTCTTCTTGGAGAGTGACCCCCTTATTATTATGTAATCCCCTTCTTTATCCCTTATACCTTTCCTTGAAGTCTGCTCTGTCTGAAATTAACAGCTACTCCTGTTTCTTATGTTAGCATGGTATATTTTCTCTACCCACTTACTTTCAATCTGTGTCTGTATTTATATTTAAAGTCAGTTTCTTGCAGACAACATATAGCTGGGTCCCGATTTTTGATACACTCTGACAGTTTCTGTCTGCTAATTGGTGCATTCAGACCACTGACATTCAAAGTGTCTATTGATATAGCTGGATAAATATTTACTACATTTGTGACTGTTTCTTATTTGTTGCATTGTTCTTGGTTGCTATTTTTATCTTCCACTCCTTTTCTGCCTTTTGAGACAGAAAGTAGGATGGTGGTTGCTAGGAATGGGGAATTATAGATTAATGGGTATACACTTACAGTTATACAAAGTGAAAAGACTTAATACAGGATGAAAAGCACTCCTAAATGCTTACTCAGGATCTGTTTGCTCTGTGTTTACACATGATTCTGACAAGCTTTATTTCTGTTCTCTTGAGTACAGATTAACTGAGCAGATGACCACAGAGACCCTTTTTATATTGCTTGACCAGTATTTACCAGGTCTCACTTAATCCCTATAGGCTCTTTGTTTCCATACTAGTATATTAAGTTTTTCTTTTGTTGCTTTTACTTTGTTGTTAGTTTTACCACACAGCAAATGAAAATGCAAGTGGGCAGGTTGTTGCTAAATGCAGTCACAATGACACCAGCAAGAAGGGATAGTTGACAACCTGATGGGAAGTAATGAAAGAGAATAACCATAAAATTATATAGATATTAGACATCAAAAAGAACTGACAGTTTGATTATGTCTAGTTTGGGGATATTGGCCCTACATATCTTATAGCCCTGTCAGTGGCACTGTCTTCATGCTAGCGCACTAAATAATAATTTTATGATAGTGTCAATAGATCCTCAAGAAAGGATTTATTTATTTATTTAACATCTTTATTGGAGTATAATTGCTTTACAATGGTGTGTTAGTTTCTGCTATATAACAAAGTGAATCAGCTATACATATACATACATCTCCATATCTCCTCCCTCTTGCGTCTCCCTCCACCCTCCCTATCCCACCCCTCTAGGTGGTCACAAAAAGGATTTAAATTGTATTCAGTTTATTCGTTCTAAGAAAGTAGAGGAGTATGCACTGCATTTTACTAGTTTTCCATAAAGTTGATATGATTTTGCACTTGCAGGAGCAGGGATAAAGTTTTGTTATAATGATGATAGTAGCCACCACTCTTGAGTGCCTGCTCCATGCCAGGCAGTGTGGCAAATATTCATTATAAATTGTCATTAGCCCTGCTAGGCAATGAGCCTGCATCATGGCCAGGCAGGTATGTAAGAGGTTTGGGGAAGGCAGATTCATTCTGCTGTGGCTTTGGCAATTTGGACTTATTTTGAGAATGAAACACTTACAGATTGCCTTCCTCTTAAGAAGGCAGAGGAATGTGTATTGATTTTACTTAATTTATCTAATTGAGCTGATACAGTCAGATAAGCTTTTGTTATATAATAATAGACACCACTCTTAAGTACCTCCTTCATGCCAAGCAACGTGTCTGGTGTTTAACATAAAATATTTTAACATAAAATATTGTTATTCCCCATTTTACATGTTGAGAAACTGTGGCTCAGAGAGATTGTTATCTGCTCAAGGACGTAAGTGAGTCACAAAGGCAGGACTCAAATTCAGTTGTTTAATACCCCAAAGCCTTACTCTTCTCAATCCCAGGAGACTCCAGTTATAGAGGAAGTCCCCTCATGTGCACGGTATGTTTCGCCAACAGAGCCCATAAAGGAGCTGTCTGTGTAAGGAACTTCTCGTACAGTGAGAAGATTCCTGTTTCTATCCCTCTTCTCCATGGAACACTGTTCTTACTCAGGAAGAGGAGAGCCATTCTGGATGGCTCTAAACCAAGGGAGAATTTTAGTCATCTCAGAGGAACCCACCCAGAGTAATTCCTTGGTGTTACCTGCTGAGCCTGTCCACCCCTCAGAGTGACCAGCCTGGCCCTGGTTTACCACACTCAGCATTTTCTCTGGCAGCTGAAGTCACCCTAGAAATGGCCTCTGGATTTGGGAAGGAAACTCTCCTGGTACCTGCCGCAAAGAAGGTCCCTGTGTGGTTGGGAGGAGCACCCCAAGGGCAAGTCAACTCAGCTCTGTAGGAAAGTTAGGCCCTCTCATTTTCCAAGAATGACAAGCCAGGAAAACTCCACAGACACGATATCCCTTCCTTCATTCTGCCATGAATGTCTTTCTGCTTCCTTGTCTAACTTAAAATCTGCTGAAGTTGTCTCCCTGGTTCTAGGCTCTTAATGGCAGTTGCAAGGCTAGAGCTGCCTGTAGTTGGGGATTTCCCTTCCCCTGGTCGGTTGGCCATGATAATATGCCTTCAGGTTAGGCTCTGGTTAAGTGGTGTCTCCTGAGGGCAGGCCTTTGTAGGAACAAACTGTTTTGGTGTATTTCAAAGCAGTTCTTTTCCCCTCCTTCTCTGGATGCACAAGGGGATTTTTCTGTTACCTATTGTGAGAACCAAGTGCAGCTTGTAGAGGCAAATCCCACCAGGGTATATTTCTCTCCTATGTACTGTGAGAACCTGTTGAGCACCAGGACTTAAAATTCACACAGTTGTAGGGGACCCCTTATGACTGGGTGCCCCCGGAGTTTTTAACTCTCAGAGTTGTCCACGCTGTGACTCCAGCAGTTCTTCAGTTACAGTTCAGGTTTTCCTACCATAGCATTGGCTCCAGCACTTGTTCCCACTGAGGTTTCCCCTTGTGATCTCTGCTCCAGTAAGCCATCACCCACTGCCTGTCTCCCCAGTCTTGGGGGCAAAGGTTTGCTTTCTGTTCCCTCTCTTAAGGATCCTAGACGAGTTGTTTCTTTTCCAGTCTCTTCAGCTTTTTACTTGTTATGACAAAGTGGTGACTTCCAAGTTCCTTACACGCAGAACCCAGTCCAATGAATTTTCATTTGAAATTCTCCTGTTAATTGGACGGCTCTGAACTTCCCGTAGTCTGAGGAGAATGAATTATTGTAGCTGTTTTTGCTACTGCTGCTGAAGTTGTTACTGTTGTGATTTTGTTGTTGTTCAGTGTATTTCATACACAAATTGTATAGAATTAAAGGTATAAGTCTTTTAAATGCATGGAAACTCACAGAATTCTCAACCATCTATACGAGGTGATAGATGTTCACTAGACTTATTGTGATAATCATTTCATGATATGTAAGTCCAATCATTATGCTGGACACATACACTTATACAGTGCTGTATGTGTTAATTATATTTCAATAAAACTGGAAAAAGTTTGGGAAAAAAACCAGAATTTCAACCAGATATGGGTCTCTGGCACACTCTGCTAAATCATCTATCTAAAAATTTTTCATAAAAAAGCACAGGATACTCAGCCAAAAAAAAAAAAAAAAAAACTGAAATAATGCCATTTGTAGCAACATGAATGGACCTAGAGTTTATCATACTAAGTGAAGTCAAGAAGAGAAAGACAAATACCGTATTATATCATTTATACATGGAATCTAAAATATGACACAAGTGAACCTATCTATGAAACAGAAACAGACTCACAGACACAGGGAACAGACTTGTGGTTGCCAAGGCGGTGGGGAGGGATGGACTAGGAATTTGGGGTTAGCAGATGCAAGGATTATATATAGAATGGATAAACAACAAGGTCTTACTGTATAGCAGAGAGAACTATATTCAATATCCTGAGATAAACTATAATGAAAAGAAAATAAAAAAGAATGTATACATATACATATGTATTTATATAGATAACTGAATCACACTGCTGCCTGCAGAAACGAACACAACATTGTAAATCAAGTATAATTCAATTGAAAAAAGTTTTGAACAATAGCACAGGAATCTAATTTATTTATTTAGTTCTTTTCTTTTTTTAAATTTTATTTTTTTATACAGCAGGTTCTTATTAGTTATCTATTTTATACTTATTAGTGTATATATGTCAATCCCAATCTCCCAAGGAATCTAATTTAAAAGTATGGAGATAACCACTGCAATTAGTTTATCAGAATGTTGTAAAAAATGTTTTTTCCAAACTAGATTATTTCCACCCTTTAAACCTTTTAAACTTTTAAATCTGATTTCCAGGTTTAAAAGTTATGAAATAAGACTGAAAAATGAAATGCCAAATCATTAGGTAACTATTTTTTTTTTAACATCTTTATTGAAGTTTAATTGCCTTACAATAGTGTGTTAGCTTCTGCTTTATAACAAAGTGAATCAGTTATACATATACAATATGTTCCCACTTCTCTCCCCTCTTGCATCTCCCTCCCTCCCACCCTCCCCAAGGTAACTATTTTTAAATCAGTATTTTCCTTGCCAACTTTCTCAAGATTGATTTCTATTTAGTGCTTCAGCTAAAAGAAGCCTCAGGTAGGGCTGGATGCAACATAAGCAATGTGCACATGGTAAGGTCAAAACATCTTTTTAAAAAATTTATTTATTTATTTATTTATTTTTGGCTGTGTTGGGTCTTCGTTTCTGTGCAAGGGCTTGCTCTAGTTGTGGCGAGCGGGGGCCACTCTTCATCGCGGTGCGCGGGCCTCTCACCGTCCCAGCCTCTCTCTTTGTGGAGCACAGGCTCCAGACATGCAGGCTCAGTAGTTGTGGCTCACGGGCCCAGTTGCTCCGCGGCATGTGGCATCTTCCCAGACCAGGGCTCGAACCCGTGTCCCCTGCATTGGCAGGCAGATTCTCAACCACTGCACCACCAGGGAAGCTTGGTAACTCAGGGATGGGTTCAGAGGAGAATGATTTTGTGTCTCACACTAGGAGACTTTAGACTTTTGAAAGAACCCTAGGGTTAACCTTCCTTTCTCTGTCTTGTTCCTGGAAACTGCCATGGGGAAACCAACTCTGCATGTCAAATAAATTGAGAGGAGTGTCTCAAATGTTTGAGCTCACAATTTTGAAATCCTACTGAAAAGCTGCACTACCTTGCTAGGTCCGGATTCTCTGCTGGCTGGGATTAGATTAGAGTCTTGTAACAGCGGTGAGACTGGCTGGTAAATCTGCCACAGTAAATTATTTTCCATTATTTAACAAACATCGGGTGAGTGCCACCTGGTATGCAACACATGCTGCTAAGTGCCAAAGATTTTTTTTTTACCTTGCCCCCAGCTCAGCACCAGGACTCATTAGAAATTCAGAGGACTTGATGGATGAGTTCATGTCAGTCCCTCCCTATCTTGAGAGACTGACTTTTCAAGAAAAGCGGAAATTGCTGGAGGCTACGTTAGCACCCTCTGGGTACAGACCCTGTATCCTGCCTCACACCGCTAGCCCTTTGTAGCCACCAAAGATTTCAGAAGGGGGAATGAATGTAGGCTTTGAAGGTTGAAGGCACACGTGGCAGCCAGGGGTAGAGTTCTGAGCCCACAAAGTGACATGGTTACAAATTCGGCTTCTAAAGTAGTCCTTTCTTAACCATTTTGTCATCACCGTTGCACTGGTGAGAGCAATGGTTCTCTCAATAGGAAAAGGCAATTCCCCGGCACACGTACTTACAAATGATTTCAGAAGATTGATACGTCAGAAACCTCAGGTCTTGGAAGTCATGTCGGCAAAAGTGTTTTGCACCTGAGTTTTAAAGCCTCGCCTACAACAGTCTTAAGTGGCAGAGCCCAATTTACATGCCGCACAGTATCTGCCTTGCCGCGTTCGCCAATTTAGTCTTGCTGCTGAGTTCCTAACCCCGGTCTGGGTCTCAGCCCCCGACTTCTGCCTCCAGACTCCAAGGTGCACTGAACCCGCGATCCGCCATCCTGAATCCTTCCCTTGCACATCTTGCCTTTCCCGGCTCTGCGCCCAAGCGCACTTGCGCGCTTCCAACCGGTTATTCCATTCCCCGGATCCCCCACCGCCCTGCCTGAGGAGAGCCAGTTTCAGATATCCAGTTCCCCTGCCCCAAGGTTTTATTCGCTTGCATCAGTGCCACCGCTGCGGTTAAGAAGCAGAAAATTGGAATAAGGGCCTCTTGGAAGTTAGGTGTCCTGAGCCCGAAGACCACCAACCTGCAAGGGGAAGAGATGTGCCGCG
Source organism: Balaenoptera acutorostrata (assembly GCF_949987535.1). Lineage (NCBI taxonomy): Eukaryota > Metazoa > Chordata > Mammalia > Artiodactyla > Balaenopteridae > Balaenoptera > Balaenoptera acutorostrata. The sequence continues at coordinate 42,544,705 of NC_080072.1, read as the reverse complement.
AGGCAGCCGCCGTGTCGAACAAAACACTGAAGCTTCTTGACACTGAGGTCTGGGGCGTGGACCTGTGGCTCGGGTCACTCGTGGCTCGTTTCGGCTCGTTTCGGTTCCGCCTGAGAAAACCAGCTACCTGGGATTCGTGTTTTATTCCACCGCCCCGCGATGCCGCCGCAGTGCTTGCCGCGCTGGAGGGTCTGTACAGGCTGCTTGGATCTTGCGCTATGTGCTCAGACCCAGCGATACTGCGGACAGTGAGACGCTTCGTTTTCTGCACTGTATCTGCTGAGGACAGCAAGTCAGCACCTCAGACCTTCCTGGAAGGCTTAGAGCAGGAGCTCCAACAGAGAGATCCAGAAACGTGCTGGGCAGGGTGTAGGAGGGTCGAGGTGCTGGGTAATCGGGCTTTACAGAGCACACTTACTGAGAGTCGGTGCAGGTTTCGTGGACGCAGGTCCTAATCATGCCGCTCTGAGCATACTTAGGGCGGTACTGTGAGCATCACCTGGAGGCCCCCGAGCGCCAGTGTCATTTTGTGAGTGCCTGTGCTTTGGGAGTGCGCACATGTCTGGAGAACGTACTGAGTTTGTGTGTGTGTAAGAGTATGACTGAAGTGAGCGCGAGGATTGCACTCCGCTGGACTCTTTAGCACCATCAAGCTTGGCGGGCTTTCTAGCAGAGGACTGAATTGCAGTAGACGTGGGTGCAGGGCTGGAATCACAGGTCACTGGAACATCTTGGCAAACAGCAGCCGGAAGCAAGGGGCAGCTGGGCAAATGGTTGGAGAAGGAGGCTGAACTTTAGGTGATGAATGGCGGGGGAGGAGGCGTGGGGCTAGAGGTCCGCTTGGAAGCTTTTAGCCTTGCACTTCCCTGCTCAGGCCCAGTAGGGCATCCAGCCCCTCCTTAACCCACGTGATGGACCAACCAGCATGACTCCAGGCAGCTGCAAAGGGTGCTGATTGGGAAGATGGATTGCGATCCCACGGAATCCCCTATGAACTTCCCTGGTAAGCACTTCTGGATCCCCACCAGGGCAGAGAACAGGTACATACTTACTACTGATAACATTCCTTCAAGATGAGAATATGATCCCCATTTCAAAGATAAGTATACTGAGGCACTAGAAGTTACTAGCCCACGATGTTTCCACCTGGAAAAGGCACAGCTGCAACAGAGTTCCAGTGTGACAAAGTTCTTGATTCCCCTGTGTCTGATACCCACAAGCCCTGCCCTCCTGTGCGTGATTCCAGCTGCCTGAATCAGACCCCCTCCTTGGGCACAGAATCATCAACTCTACTGTGCATTAACCCTCGAAGCTGCACTTGCACGGAGGTCTGCGGTCAGACCTAGGGGAGACAGGGTTCCTTGTAATGCTGGACTCTGCCCGACAAGATCGCACAGGTGGGGATGGAGTGGGACACGTGCGTGTTCAAAACCCGAGAAACCGAACAGCTGAAGTTAACCATGACGTTAAACTGTCCTCAAATTCCTACTCACTTTTTGTGTGTTTTTCGTTGGTCCTCACCAACACCCCCACCACGCCCCCCTCCCGCCCCCGCCATCAATGACCTCAATGCAAATACAAGTGGGGTGGTCCTTCTGGATGCTCCAGGTTCTGGACGCAAGTGATGACACAATCCTTCTGGGGCTCAGATCCTTCCCCTCATTGGTTGCTCAGAGCTCCTGGACCACCCCAGACCCAGAGCAGCAGGAATAAGAGCAGCTGCTGGTGTTGGGAGGCATCAGAAGCACTGCCCAGCTCGAGTGTCACTGCCACTTCTGCCACAGTGCCATCGCCTGAAGCCAAAGCTACTACCACTGCTCCCTCCTCTGCTCCAAGCCACCTGGTTCCTGCTGCCAGGTAAGCCTGGAGATTCCTGCTTAGTGGGATTCTGTTTTTCTCTCTCTCCCCTCTCTTCCTTCTCTCTCTCCATTACTTTTTCTTAGCTGATCTCTTCCAGTCTCAAAATGCTCTTTCCACTTCTGTCTAGGTCATTTCACACAACCTGCATTACTCTGCAATGCATCCCAGGCTCCTTCCACAGGTAACACTGGATGGTCTCAGTTCACGCACTCCCTGCTTTACTCTCCGAGCGCTGAGGCGGGCTCCAGTTTCCTTTCCCGCAGCACACGTGCTTAGGTCAGTTTGGGATGCTGGAGCTCCCCTGGCACTGCAAGCAGATCTGGACGCAGGAATAGTTTTGTGCAGATGGTGCTCTCACGGATCACGTCTTGTGCCCAGCGGAGCGCAGGAAATGCTTCGGAACCTGGGCCAGCGCAAGCGGGTGGCAAATAGGTGCAGTGACTGAGGGGCAGGCAGCCATTAAATGCAAGCCCTCGTTGTTGGTTCTGGGAACTTTTTTCCCAGTTTAATTCCTGGGTCCCAATTTGAGACCCTTCCAGCTTGATTCTTACAGGGTACTCTTTACCAAAGTGTGGAGCAGCTGAGCAGTAGAATGTGGTTCTCCAGTTTCTCAGGGATTCCAACCGCAGAAATTTGTCCTCGGTAATCCCCTCCCCCCTCCATGTATGTGCAAAAGCCTGGCACCAGAAGGACAGCTCTGGGTTGCACAGTGGGAAAAGCTGTGGTGACAGGTACTCAGACTCTGTCCTCCAGGAGTCCTGGCCAACAGGTTGTATGTGAGAGTGAGTGGAGTGATGGGGCGGGGGCTATGGACCAAGACCTCCTCACCCAGTTGTCCCACTAGGTTTCTTTGCTAAACCAAGCATGCTGCAGCCTTACTGGATCTTCCAGCAGTCCACTTGGCTGAGAAGGAACCGATGGTGAAGCAGAGTGACATGTCCAGCCTGAAGCCAGGACGCCAGGGCATTAGGGGCAGAGGCAGGAGCAGAGCCTGGGTCTGTGGGCTCATTGAATTTGTTATTTATTGCTCCAGGTGCTGTTATTCTTCCCTTGCAGAGAGTCGTCATGGGCTTCTGGAAGTTCCCCCCCTTCGTGGTCCTCAGCATCCTGGTCTTGTACCAGGCAGGCATGCTCCACTCAGCACCATTCAGGTGAGACAGCCCTGCCAGGAGCACTCCCACCTCCATCTGTCCCTGGATCATAAAATTCTATGTTTTCAGTTGTGCTGTGCTGAATCTGGCTCTTGGTGGGGTTGTGGGTGGGGGTGGTGGTAATGTATGAATGTAAACGTGTATATAAGCTTATCATAAACTGTTTATGAGACAAAGATGTGTAGCACACAGTGTACAAACACACATAAGATATACAGTACTCGTTATTGTAAATTTCATATAACATTGCTTTTTACCAAATATTTGTATCTTCAGCAAACCTATTTACTAATTTAACCACAATTTGAGAAATAGATTGCATCCTATCTGCTAACTACTTTGCCAATAAATTTGTTATTAAATCTGATATGTTACCTATACATCTAATTTCTCACCCTCATTCAAATTACATTAAAGTGAAATGATTTTCAGATTCAAACTATCATTATCACTTAGTTTTTAATAATGGCTATATTTAACACTAAGCTCATAAAATTCCTGAAAATCTAACCATCAGCTTTCACAAGCCTATATGATCCACTTGGAGCCAACCACTTCTTTTAGGTCACACCAGAGCCTAAATCCTGGTGAAGCAGCATGTTTGGATGGACACTGGCCTCATGCCCTGTCCATTGAGAGCTGGGGCAGCCACATTCTCAGGGGAAGTTGCAGAAACCAGGAAACCTGGCTGCTTATCCTGGGAAGGGGTTGGGTAGGGGCTCAGAACTGGTGTTGGGCTTGCTTCCCCTCCCTAGGTCAGCCTTTGATAGTTGTTTTGATCCTGCTACATTTACTGGGGAGGAGTTCCGCCTCCTACTGGCTGCAATGCTGTATGACTGTGAGGACAGGAAGGCCCTTGAGCTGGAGAAGAAGCAGAAGACAGAGGGCTCCAGGTGAGGCTCCCTGCCTCATCCAGCTCAGGGGTATTGGTACCTCTCTGAAGAATTGTTATCCTATGGCCCCGTGTTCTCCAGATCTTTTTTTTTTTTTTTTTTTGGCCCTGCCAAGCGGCATGTACCACGTGGCATGTGGGATCTTAGTTTCCAGACCAGGGATTGAACCCGTGCCCCCTGCAATGGAGGCGTGGAGCCCTAACTGCTGGACCACCAGGGAATTCCCCCTCCAGATCTTTATTCAAATGTCACCTACCCTGGCTATCCTTTCTAAAATTGTACCTCACCCTGCCAACCCAATCTAACCTTTTCTTTCCTTTTTTTTTTTTTCTTTTGGCCACACCCCATGGCAAGCAGGATCTTAGTTCCCTGACCAGGGATTGAGTCACCCACGCCCCCTGCAGTGGAAACACGGAGTGTTAACCACTGGACCACCAGGGAAGTCCCTCTTTGTTTTTTTCTTTTCACCTCTTTATCACTTATTAGCTACTATCATAATATATATTTTATTTAATTTGTTATGTGTATCCCATCCTGTAAACAGTGTTAAGTTCCATATGGGCAGGAATATGGCTCTTTTGTTAATTGCTGAATCCCCTACACACTGAAGAGTATGCCTGGCACAAGGCAGTACTCAATAAATATTTTTTGAATGAATGGAGTTAAGTCTTCTTCTCTTTTGTGTTTGTAGTCAACTCTCTGGTTCCCTCTGGGTCTGAGATACTACATGTTCTGAGCCATATCATGTCTCTGCTCTCTTGCAAAATAACCCATTGCTTGTTTCACTCCCAGCTTCCTCAGGGTCTTTGCATTTACTTATTTTTATTTATTTTTTTGCTTAAAATGCTGTTCCCCAAAAGTCTGCATGCCTGATTCCCTCCCTTCCTTTAGAACTCTGATGAATCATCTCAGAGAAGACTTTCCCGACCACCATGTATAAAATTACATTCCTTCTCAGATTACTCTCTATCACCTGATTATTCAGCTTAACTTTTTATTCATAGAACTTACCACTATCTAAAATATTATATATTTATTATTTTTTCTTTTTTTGTCTGTGTCCTTCCACCAGCATGTAACTCTATGAGGGAAGTTACATGTATCCTTGGCTATATCCCTGGAACTTAGAAAATTCCATAGAACATGATAGGCCCTCAATAAATATTTGTTGAGTTAATAAGTAAATTATGAAACTATGTAATGCTCTAATTTAGTTCTCTGAGTTCACCTTTAACCACTGACATGTTATGATATGTAAAGATCTCGTATTTAAAATAGTCTATAGTTTTTGTTTTGATTTTCACTTTGACTCAAAAGTTATATGGAAGAGTATTTTAAAATTTAAAATAACTTTTAAAACTATACTTCATGGGGGGTTTCCCTGGTGGCGCAGTGGTTGAGAATCCGCCTGCTAATGCAGGGGACACGGGTTCGAGCCCTGGTCTGGGAAGATCCCACATGCCACGGAGCAGCTGGGCCCGTGAGCCACAACTACTGAGCCTGCGCGTCTGGAGCCTGTGCCCCGCAACGGGAGGGGCCGTGATAGTGAAAGGCCCGCGCACCGCGATGAAGAGTGGCCACCACTTGCCGCAACTAGAGAAAGCCCTCGCACGAACCGAAGACCCAACACAGCCAAAAATAAATAAATAAATAAATAAAGTAGCTATAAAATTAAAAAAAAACAAAACAAAAAACTATACTTCACTTATTCAGTTCCAGGTTTTGCACTGAGGTTTGAGAAAGTAATATCTATTAATTTTTGACTTGGGAAATTAATTGAGATTTTCTATGAGGTTTATTATATGATCCTTTCCCATAAATGATTAAAAGATATCAGAAAATGAAGTATTTTCCCTCACGTATAAAATTTGGTAGCTGTAACTATCTACACATATATCTTTGTTTATATGTAATTAAAGTGATTATGTTTTTCATATATATTTTTTTTGTCTGGGTAGAGGGCAATAAAGTTTCCAAGTATTATTCTATCTCTGTGACCTATCCCTTGCAATTCTAAAAATTGGTAGTTTACATATTTTGAACTTTTTTCTTATTTTTAAAATCAACTTACATAAGGTATAAGTTACTTGATCATAATGTATGATCATTCAGCTTGCTCTGCACATCCTTGACAATGCTTGGTATTTTTCATCTTTTAATTTTAGCCATTCTTATGACTCTGGAATAGTATCTCATTGTAGGTTTTACTTTTTATTTCCTTAATGACTAGTGAAAATTAAATATCTTCTCATTTGTTTATTGGTCATTTGTTTATCTTCTTTTGTCTAATTTTCGTTCAAATACTTTGCCCATATTTTACTGGGCAGCTCTTGTTCGTTTTACTCAGTTGTAGGAAATCTTTTAATATTCTAGGTAATAGTCCTGCTTCCTTTACGGGTACCGTTTCACTCACCTGCTCACGTTTCCCTCTCTTGGATTACTTCCTCTGTGGGCTGCCAGATGCCATGTCATGAGGCCATTCAAGCAGGCTATGGAGGGGTCTATGTGTCTAGGAATGAAGGGCCCTGGCCAATAGCCAGCGAGGAATGGAGTCCTGTCAACAATCAAATGAGTGAATTTAGAAGTGGACTCTCTAAAACCATAATTTGAAAAGATACATGCTACAATGTTCACTGTAGCACTATTTACAATAGCCAAGACATGGAAGCAACCTAAATGTCCATCAACAGATGAATGGGTAAAGAAGATGTGGTACATATATATTGGAATATTACTCAGCCATAAAAAATAATAAAATGATGCCATTTGCAGCAACATGGATGGACCTAGAGATTATCATACTAAGTGAAGTCAGACAGAGAAAGACAAATACCATATGACATTGCTTATATATGGACTCTAAAAAAAAAAGTTACAAAGGACCTTACTTACAAACAGAAATGGACCCACAGACAGAAAATAAACTTATGGTTACCAAAGGAAAATGGTGAGGGAGAGGGATAAATTAGGAGTTTGGGATTAACATATACACACTACTATATATAAAATAGATAACCAACAAGGACCTACTGTTTAGCACAGGGAACTCTACTCAAGATTCTATAATAGCCTATATGGGAAAAGAATCTGAAAAAGAATAGATATATGTATAGGTATAACTGAATCACTTTGCTATAACCCTGAAACTAATACAACACTGTAAATAAACTATACTCCAGTATAAAATAAAAATTGAAAAAATAAAATAAGTGGATTCTTCAGCCCCATTTGAGGCTGGAGATGACTGCAGACCTAGCTGACAGCTGGACAGCAACCTCAAGAGAGACCCTGAGCTAGAACCACCCAGCTGAGCCTCTCCCAGATAACCTGCCCTCAGAAACTATGTGAGATAACAGATATTTGTTCTCCTGAGCTGCTAAGTTTTTAGGTGATTTGCCCCACAGCAATAGATAACTAATATTCATCCAAACCCTGATAACTTTGGTTCAGTCGCAAAATCTGGAAAGCACTTTCAAGATGAGCAGACCTGAGTCAAGTTGGAAGTCACAGTTCCCAGAAAGGATGCATTGTCAGACTTCTTTCCCCTGGTTCCCAAGCCCAAATCATATTAGGTGCAACGGCATAAGCTGCTTCCACTCCGAACAAAATTAAGTCCTTCTGTTTCTCCTCATTATTGAATGCTTTTTACCAGCAGCCTATTTCTCTCTCTGAGTTCTCAATGCTCTCCATCCTATAGCTACTCTTTCACATCATTCTTTCTGCCTCTAAGATTCTTATGGTGGGAAGAAACCATTAAGATCATGTAGACCAACCCTCATGCTTGAATTATTCTATAACACCCTGAGTGGTCTACTAGCTTATTTTCGAAAATTGGATATCACTATCTCCTGACGTAGCTCAGTCTATCTTTGGATCACTTTGACTCTTAGAAAATTTTTCCACGTGTGAGTAGAATTCACATTCTCTTCTCTCTTGATTCATCTGGTGAAGAGAAGAGATCAAGAGATTCATACTTGGGCTGACTCTCCAGGGAGAACTGGCTATGAGTGAGACCACATTTCTGCAGCCAAGACTAGGTATTGATTGTTGGGGTTTTAAAGAAATCATATTTTCTTTACTATTAAGTCCCTAGCTGGACTTCTTCCTTCTTCATCACAATCAGATTCCCAGTAGTCAAGCCCCACAGATTCCCCCATAATCCCTGTGGGCAAGACCAGAGTGGGGGCTCCCAGGAAGGGACCCCTAATGCCGGGAGATCTGGATGGCCACCGTGGGCTCTCTTTTCCACTGGAGGAACTGCAGGCTCAGGGGAGACCTCTCAGCATGGTACTGCCCCAGCCTGGGGGAGGGGTAATGCAGTTGGCACGTAGCCATTCCTCTTACCCTTCTGATGCCATGTGTCCTGGTCTCAGTGGCACAGTGTGGGTGCATCAGCCTCACCCCCGTGTTCTAGGATTCTCTCAGTGGTGTCTTTGTTCACAAATAGTTGTTAGTTGTTCTTCTTGTGGGGGTAACGAAGTCAGGAATGACCTATGTCGCCATCCTGGTGATGTTACTCTCATCAGCGCTGAAGTCTGGAGGAAGACTTTCTTCTTCCTCAGGGAAATATCAGTGTTTACTTTTAAGGCCTTCAAGTGACTGGGTAAGGCTCACCCACATTATTGAGAATAATCTTTGCTTAAAGTCATCCTATTATAGAACTACAAAATATACCTTCCCAGCTAAAACCTAAATTAATGTTTGATTGAATAACTGTGCATTATATCCTTTCCCAGATGACACATAAAACTAAACATCACAAGGGGCTATTATCCCAGGGCATGAGTTGCAAGCCCCAAAGTCTGGACATTAGGCATGAGTGATGTGACTTGCCAAATAGTAAAATTATAGACATACACAGTAGATAAATGATTTCTATCTGCTGTTGTGGTTGAGGGTAAAAATGTTGTGAGCCCACAGTTCAGTGCTCCTTTCTCTTATTGGACATTTCACTCTACCAAGCTAGCCTTGTGCAAAAACAAGAGAGGTAATAGGCTGCTAAGTCCCCCAACTTACATCCTTATCTCTTGTATACCTCTGGCATTTCTTATTCACAGCCTCAGGAGTAACACAAAGTTAGAGGAAGCTGGAACCAAGGACTTGGGCCCAAGTTATCATTCTCATGAATTCTCAAACCTGGAGCAGGCTGGGGCCAGAGATTCTGCAATTCTGGAAACTCTAATGATGCCAATGCTGCTAGACTGAAGACCACACTTAGAGCAGCAAGGTTTAACCACATTATGATTATAGCTCTGATTTAATGATAGTATAGTTGGTGGACATTTATGTCTCCTCTCATATATTCTAAGAATCTTAAGGGCAGGGGTTGTTTATTTTTTCTTTATAGCCTTCAGAGTGCCTCACATAGCACTCAGTACTTAGAGGATGCTAATTAACTTAATACCTGTATTTTACAAAAAAAGAGAATGATGCACAGATTCCTTATACAAGCTGTTAGAGGTAAGTGTGCCTGTTTGAGACTGCACAGTGAGAAGAAGTTTGGAAATTGTACACTGAGATTGAGCAGAGAGAAGGTTTGGAATCAAAAAGGGGTAAGGAACAGGAAAAGAAGCCTTAAACCAGTCTCTTAAGATGAAGATCTAGAAAAGAGCCCAGATCAAGAATTACTTTTTTGTATTTGTTTGTTCTGCATTCTAAAGGTTTTGATCCTTCTTTTTATACGAAAGAAAGTCTCAGGTCAGTGTTAAACTTATCTTTAATACCTAACACTGGTGATTCCTTCCATTTAAAAAACTTAAAAAAAATTGTGGTCAAATACACATAAAATTTACTATCAACTATTTTTAGTTGTACCATTCAGTGGTATTATATACATTCATAATTTTGTGCTACCCTAACCTCCATCCATCTCCATAACTATTTTCATCTTGCAAAGCTCAAATTCTATACCCATTAAACACTAAATTCCCCTTCCCCCTTATGCCTAGCTCCTGACAATACATCATTCTGCTTTTTGTCTCTATGAATTTGACTATTCTAATTACCTCATATATGTGGAATCATACAGTATTCATCTTTTTGTGACTGGCTTATTCACTTAGCATAATGTCCTCAAGGTTCATCCCTTGTTGCGTATGTCAGAATTGCCTTCCTTTTTAAGGCTGAATAATATTTCTTTGCATGTGAAGAAATTCTTACCATATTTTGTTTATCCATTCATCTGTCAATGGACACGAGTTATTTTAGCTATTGGGGGTAATACTGCTGTGAACATGGGTGTACAAATATCTCTTAGAGATTTAAAAAAAGATTCAGTCACCTTAGTAGTTATAGGAATGTGAAGATTTCCTATTTCTTTGTGATTTAGTCTTTGTAGGTTTTGTGTTTCTAGGAATTTGTCCATTTCATCTATGTTATCCAATCTGTTGGCATACAACTGTTCATAGTACCCTCTTACAATCTTTTTCATTTCTGTAAAATTGGTAGTAGTGTCTCCACTTTCATTTCTGATTTTAATAATTTGAGTCTCCTCTTGTTTTTCTTAGCCTATCTGGCTAGTGGTTTGTCAATTATGTTGCTCTTTTCAAAGAATCACCTTTTGGTTTTATTAGTTTTCTCTATTGTTTTGTGTTCTTAATTCCATTTCCTCTTCTCTAATCTTTATTATTTCTTTCTTTCTGCTAGCTTTGCATTTGGTTTGTTCTTTTTTTTTTTTTTTTTTTTTTTTTTTTTTGCTGTGCTGTGTGGCTTGTGGGATCTCAGTTCTCTGACCAAGGATTGAACCCAGGCCACAGCACTGAAAGCCTGGAATCCTAAGCACTAGGCAACCAGGGAATTCCCTAGTTTGTTTTTATTTTTAGTTCTTGGAGTTGTAGAATTAGTTTGTTGATTTGAGAACTTTCTTGTTTTATTATTTAGATATAACTGACATGCAACATGTGTAAGTTTAAGGTGTACACATGTTGATTTGATACATTTATATATTGCAACATGATTGCCATTGTAGTGTTAGCTAACATCTCTACCACATCACATAATTATCATTTCTTTTTTGTGGTGGGAATAATTAAGATCTACTCTCTTAGTTAAGTTGATGTCTATAATACAGTATTGTTGTCTATAATCACTACACTGTGCATTAGCTCTCAAGGTTTTATTTATCTACTAGTTGCAAGTTTGTACCCTTAAACAACATCTATTCCTCCATAACCCAGCCCCTGGTAATCACCATTTTACTCTCTGTTTTTAAGAGTATGGCTTTTTTAGATTCCAACATATAAGTTATATCAACAGTATTTGTTCTTCTTTGACTGACTTACCTCACTTTGCATAATGTCCTCAAGGTCCAGCTTTATCATCAAAGATCGCAGGATTTCCTTCTTTTTCAAGACAATAATATTTACATTTTAGTAATGTGAGATCTATTTATCTATCTACCTATCTATCTATCTATCTATCTATCTCATATTATCTTTATCCATTCATTTATCGATGGACACTCAGGTTGTTTCTATGTCTTGGCTATTGCAAATAATGCTGCAGTGAACATAGGGATGACATACCTTTCCAAGACAGTGAGTTCTTTTCCTTTGAATTAATATCCAGAAGTGGGATCATATGATAGTTATATATTTAATTTTTTGAGGAATCTTTGTACTGTTTCCCATAGTGGTTTCACTAATTTGCATTCCCATCAACTACTGCACAAGGGTTCCCTTTTCTCCACATCCTTGCCAATACTTGTTATCTCTTGTCTTCTGAATGGTGTGAGGTGATATCTCATGATTTTGATTTGCATTTCGCTGATGATTAGTGATGCTGAGCATCATTTCATGTACCTGATGGCCATCTGTATGCCTTCTTTGGAAAAATGTCTATTTAGTTACTCTGCCCATTTTTTAAGTCGGATTGTTTGAGTTTTGTGATTGAATTTTATGAGTTCTTTATACATCATTAATATTAACTCTTCCAATTGATGGTTTGCAAGTATTCTCTCCTACTCTGTAGGTTGTCTCTTGATTTTGCTGATTGTTTCTTTTGCTGTGCAGAAGCTTTTAAGATTGGTGTAGTTCCACTTGTTAATTTTTGCTTTGTTGTTTGTGCTTTAGGCATCATATCCAAAAAATCATTGCTAAGACCAATGTTGAGGAGCTTCTTCTCTAGGTTTTCATCTAGTTGTTTTACAATATCAGGTCTTATGTTTAAGTCTTCTATCCATTTCAAGTTAGTTTTTGTGATTGGTATAAGATAGGGGTGCAATTTCATTCTTCTGCATGTGGTTATCCAGTTTTCCCAACACCATTTGTTAAAGAGACTTTCCACATTGGGTGTTCTTAGCACTCTTGTCAAATATTAGTTTTCTGTTTATGTGAGGGTTGCATTCTGGTCTCTGTATTCCATTCCATTCTATTTTTATGCCAGTATTACTAGAGCTTTGTAGTGTAGTTTGATATCAGGAAGCATGATGCCTCTGGCTTTGTTCTTTCTCATGATTGCTTTGGCTATTTGGAGTCTTTTGTGGTTCCATACAAATTTTAAGTTTTTAAAAAACATTTCTGTGAAAAATGCCATTGGGACTTTGAAAAGGATTGCACTGAATATATAGATGGCTTTGGGTAGTATGGACATTTTAATAATATTAATTCTTTTGATCCATGAGCACAGGATTCTTTCTATTTGTTTGTCATCTTTGGTTTCATTCAACAAAATCTTGTAGTTTTTGTTATATAGATCTTTCCCCTCCTTAGTTAAATTTTATTCCTAGGTATTTTATTTTTTTTAATGTTATTGTGAATGGGATAGGTTTTGTAAAATTTCAGATGTTTCACTGTTAGTGTATAGAAATGCAACTGATTTCTGTATATTGATTTTATATCCTGCAACTTTACTGAATTCGTTGATTAGTGACAAGGTTTTTTTGGTTGAGTCTTTGGGATTTTCTACATATGAGCTCATATCATTTGTGGATAATGACAATTCTTCTTTCTGAATTGGATGCTTTTTGCTTCTTTGTATTGCCTAATTGCTCTGGCTAGGAACTCTAGTACTACATTGAATCTGAGTGGTGAGAGTAGCCACCCTTGTCTTATTCTTGATTTAGAAGAAAACCTTTCAATTTTTTACCACTGAGTATAATGTTAGCTGTGGGTCTGTCATATATGGCCTTTATTATGTTGAAGCATGTTCCTTCTACACCCAATCTGTTGTAGATTTTTATCGTGAAAGGATGCTGTATTTTGTTACATGCTTTTTCTGCATCTATTGAGATAACTGTGTAATTTTTATCTTTCATTCTATTACTGTGTTGTATCACATTTATTGATTTGTGTACATTGAAACATCCTTGCATCCCAGGGATAAATCCCACTTGGTCATGGTGTATAATCCTTTTAATGTGGTCTTCAATTTGGGTTGCTAATATGGGGTTGGCCAAAAAGTTCATTTGTTTTTTTCCATAAGATGGCTCCAGTAGCAGTTAGTTGTCTTTAACTCCATTTGAAACAATTTTGTTAGATTGTATTGTGACAGCTGTCATATCAGTGTGCATTTAAAAAAAAACTTATCAAAACTGGTGAATTTTTGTGTAGTCATTTTAATATTGAAGATGGAAGAAAAAAGCAACATTTTCAGCATATTATGCTTTATTATTTCAAGAAAGGTAAAAATGCAACTGAAACGCAAAAAAAGATTTGTGCAGTGTATGGAGAAGGTGCTGTGACTGATCAAACGTGTCAAAAGTGGTTTGTGAAGTTTTGTGCTAGAGATTTCTCGCTGGACGATGATCCACAGTCAGGTAGACCAGTCGAAGTTGACAGTGATCAAATCGAGATATTAATTGAGAACAATCAAAGTTATACCATGCGGGAGATAGCCAACATACTCAAAATATCCAAAGCAAGCGTAGAAAATCATTTGCACCAGCTTGGTTATGTTAATCGCTTTGGTGCTTGGGTTCCACATAAGTTAAGCGAAAAAAACCTTGACAGTATTTCTGCATGCATTCTCTACTTAAACGTAACAAAAATGTTCCATTTAAAAAACAAATTGTGACGTGAGATGAACAGTGGATACTGTACAATAATGTGGAATGGAAGAGATTGTGGGGCAAGCAAAATGAACCACCACCAACCACACCAAAGGCCAGTCTTCATCCAAGGAAGGTGATGTTGTGTACATGGTGGGATTGGAAGGGAATCCTCTATTATGAGCTTTTTCCAGAAAACCAAATGATTAATTCCAACAAGTACTGCTTCCAATTAGACCAACTGAAAGCAGCACTCGATGAAAAGCATCCAGAATTTGTCAACAGAAAATGCACAATTTTCCATCAGGATAACGCAAGACCGCATGTTTGTTTGATGACCAGTTAAAAACCGTTACAGCTTGGCTGGAAAGTTCTGATTCATCCGCCGTATTCACCAGACATTTTATCAAAAAGATAAAAAGTTTTGGAAAGATGGACTTATGAAGCTGCCTGAAAAATGGCAGAAGGTAGGGGGACAACACGGTGAATATGTTGTTCAATAAAGTTCTTGGTGAAAATGAAAAATGTGTCTTTTATTTTTACTTTAAAAACCGAAGGAAACTTTTGGCCAACCCAATATTTTTTGAGAATTTTTGCATCTATATTCATCAGGAATATTGGTCTATAGTTTTCTTTCTTGTAGTGTCCTGATCTGGCTGTGGTATCAGGGTAATGCTGGTTTTGTACAATAATTTTGGGAATGTTCCTTCCTCTTCAATTTATTGGAAAAGTTTGCAAAGGACTGGCATTAATTCTTCTTCAAATGTTTGGTAGAATTTGCCAGTGATGACATCTAGTCCTGGTGTTTTCTGTGTTGGGGAGGTTTCTGATTACTGATTCAATCTTTTTACTCATCTGTTCAGATTTTCTATTTCTTCATGATTCATTCTTGGTAGGCCATATGTTTCTAGGAATTTATTCATTTCTTCTAGGTTATATAACTTTTTGCCATATAATTATTCATAGTAGTCTCTTGTGATCCTATACATTTCTGTCGTATTAGTTGTAACATCTCCTTTTTCATTTCTGATTTTATTTGAGTCTTCTCTCTTTTTTCATAGACTCACTAAAAGTATGTCAATTTTGTTTATCTTTCTGAAAAATTAGCTCTTAGTTTCTTTCATCTTTTTAAATAGTTTTTCTGCTCTCTATTTCATTTATTTCCACTCTGATCTGTGCTATTTTCTTCTTTCTGCTAAATTTGGGCTTAATATAGTCTTTTTCTAGTTCCTTGAGATGTAAAGTTAGGTTGTTATTAGAGATCTTTCTCATTTTTTAATATATGTATTTATTGCTATAAACCTTTTCAGAACTTCTTTTGCTGCATCTCATAGGTTTTGGTACATTGTGTTTCCATTTTCATTTGTTTCGAGATATTTTTTATTTCCCTTTTGATGTCTTCTTTGACCCACTGGTTGTTCAGGAGAGTGTTGTTTAGTATCCACGCATTTGCAGATTCTCCAGCTACCTCTTGTATTGATTTCTAGTTTCTTACCATTGTGGTCAGAAAAGATACTTAGTATGATTTTCATCTTCTTGAATTTACTGAGACTTGTTTTCTGTCCTATAATATGATGCATCCTGGAGAAAGTTCTGTGTGCATTTGAGAAGAATGTGTATTCTGCTGCTGTTGGATGGAATGTTCTAAAGATATCTGTTAGGTGCATTTGGTCTAACATATGGTTCGAATCCATTGTCACCTTGTTAATTTTGTCTAGATAATCTATCTATTGCTGAAAGTGAGTTATTGAAGTCCCCTACTATTATTGTATTATTTATTTCTGCCTTCAGATCTGTTAGTATTTGCTTAATATATTTAGGTGCTCTGATATTGGGTGAGTATATATTTACAATTGTTATATCTTCTTGATGAATTGACCCCTTTATCATTATATAATGACCTTCTTTGTCTCTTGTTACATAGTCACTTAAAGTCTATCTTGTCTGATACTCTTTTGGTTTCCACTTGCATGAAATATCTTTTTCCATCTCTTCACATTGAGCCTATGTATGTCCTTAATGCCTAAGTGAGTCTCTTGTAGACAGCATATTGTTGGGTCTTCTTTTTTATCCATTTAGCCACTCTTTGCCTTTTGATTGGTGAATTCAGTCATTTTATATTTAGGCAATTATTGCTATGAAAGGACTTAGTAATGCCATCTTATTGATTGCTTTCTGGTTGTTTTATATTTGCACTGTTCTTTTTTCCCTCTGTTTCTACTTACCTTTGTAAATTGTTGATTTTCCATAGTGGGATGCTCTGTTTCCCCTTTTGTGAATCCACTCTAGATTTTTGCTTTGTCATTACCGTGAGGCTTACGTGAAATATCTCATAGATAAAACAGTCCATTTTATGCTGATAGCAACTTATCTTCGACCTCCTTCAAAGTCTCTACCCTTTTACTTCTCCCTTTTATATTTTTGATGTCACAATTTACCTCCTTTACATTGTACGTTCATTAACAAATTATAGTAACTACAGTTATTTTAATACTCTTTATCCTTTATGCTATATTAAGTGGTTAACCCACCATCCTATTATAGAATTAGTGTTTTCTAAGTCTGACTGCATATTTTTTTCACCTATACCAGTGTGCTGTATACTTTCATGTTTTCATGTCACTGATTTTTGTCTTTTCATTTCAGCTTTGAGAACTCCTTTTAGCATTTCTTGCAAGGCAGGTCTAGTGATGATGAACTTCCCCAGCTTTTGTTTGTCTGGGAAAGTATTTCTTCTTTATACCTGAAGGATAACTTTGGGGATAGAGTATTCTGGTTGGCAATTTTTATCTTTAAGCTCTTTGAATATATCATTCCACTCTCTCCTGGCCTATAGAGTTTCTGCCGAGAAATCTGCGGATAGCCTATTGGGGGTTCCTTTGTAGGTTACACTCTTTTTTTACCCCTGGCTACATTTAGGATTCTTTCTTTATCTTTGATTTTTCACAGTTTTATTTTAATATGTCTTGGAAAAGGTCTTCTGGCACTGAGAATACAGGGTGATCTATTAGCTTCGTGAACTTGGATGTACAAGTCTTTCCCCAGGTTTGGGAAGTTCTCAGCTATTATTTCTTTAAATAAACCTTCTTCCCCTTATCTCTCTTTTCTTCTGGGACCCTGGTTATTTTGACAATTATCCTTTGGATGGATTCCCACTGATGGTGCAATCTTTCTTCACCCTTAAAATTCTTTTTTTCTCTGTTTTCCTCTGTGTTATTTCAAACTCTAAGCTACTTTTTTCTGTCTTCCATCTGCTCTACTTTACTACAGATGCTCTCAATTGCATTCTTCATCTCATTTCTTGAATTATTCAGCCCGAGAATTTCCATTTGTTTCTTTTTTATGGGTTTCTATCTCTTTGAAAAAAACCTCTGTTTGATCATATTTTTTTTTTAAGATTTCATTGAATTGTCTTACTGAGTTTTCTTTTAGCTCACTGAGTTTCTTCAAAATAGCTATTTTGAATTCTTTATCAGCTAGATCATGCTGTTTCACACCTTTGAGCTCAGTTGTTGGAGAATTATTGATATCTTTTGAGGATAACATACTTCCTTGATTTTTCATGTTCCTTGTGTTTTTGCATTGTTGCTTTCACACTTGAAGTAGAAGACAGTTCTCTATGTTTTTTAAATTTTTTATTTACTTATTTTTTAACATCTTTATTGGAGTATAATTGCTTTACAATGTTGTGTTAGTTTCTGCTGTACAACAAAGTGAATCAACTATATGTATACATATATCCCCATATGCCCTCTCTCTTGCGTCTCCCTCCCACCCTCTCTATCCCACTCCTCTAGGTGGTCAAAAAGCACTGAGGTGATCTCCCCATGCGATGCAGCTGCTTCCCACTAGCTATCTATTTTACATTTGGTAGTGTATATATCTCAATGCTATTCTCACTTCGTCCCAGTTTACCATTCTCCTTCCCCGTGTCTTCAAGTCCATTCTCTATGTCTGCGTCTTTATTCCTGTCCTGCCCCTAGGTTCTTCAGAACTTTTTTTTTTTTGATTCCATATATATGTGTTAGCATATGGTATTTGTTTTTCTATTTCTGACTTACTTCACTTTGTTTGACAGACTCTAGGTCCATCCACCTCACTACAAATAACTCACATTCATTTCTTTTTATGGCTGAGTAATATTCCATTGTATATATGTGCCACATCTTCTTTATCCATTCATCTGTTGATGGATACTTAGGTTGCTTCTGTATCCTGGCAATTGTAAATAGTGCTGCAATGAACACTGTGGTACATGACTCTTATAGAATTATGGTTTACTCAGGGTATATGCCCAGTAGTGGCAGTGCTGAGTCATATGGTAGTGCTATTTTTTGTTTTTTAAGGAACCTCCATACTGTTCTCCATAGTGCCTGTATCAATTTACATTCCCACCAACAGTGCAAGAGGGTTCCCTTTTCTCCACACCCTCTCCAGCATTTATTGTTTGTAGATTTTTTGATGATGGCCATTCTGACTGGTGTGAGGTGACACCTCATTGTAGTTTTGATTTACATTTCTCTAATGATTAGATGATGTTGAGCATCCTTTCATGTGTTTGTTAGCAATCTGTATATCTTCTTTGGAGAACTGTCTATTTAGGTCTTCTGCCCATTTTTGGATTGGGTTGTTTGTTTTTTTGATATTGAGCTGCATGAGCTGCTTGTATATTTTGGAGATTAATCCTTTGTCAGTTGCTTCGTTTGCAAATATTTTCTCCCATTCTGAGGGTTGTCTTTTTGTCTTCTTTACGGTTTCCTTTGCTGTGCAAAAGCTTTTAAGTTTCATTAGGTCCCATTTGTTTATTTTTGTTTTTATTTCCATTTCTCTAGGAGGTGGGTCAAAAAAGGATCTTGCTGTGATTTATGTCATAGAGTGTTCTGCCTATGTTTTCCTCTAAGAGTTTTATAGTGTTGATCTTACATTTAGGTCTTTAAACCATTTTGAGTTTATTTTTGTGTATGGTGTTAGGGAGTGTTCTAATTTCATTCTTTCACATGTAGCTGTCCAGTTTTCCCAGCACCACTTATTGAAGAGGCTGTCTTTTCTCCATTATATATTCTTGCCTCCTTTTTCAAAGATAAGGTGACACTCTGCATGGGTTTTTCTCTGGGCTTTCTATCCTGTTCCATTGATCTGTATTTCTGTTTTTGTGCCAGTACCATACTGTCTTGATTACTGTAGCTTTGTAGTATAGTCTGAAGTCCAGGAGCCTGATTCCTCCAGCTCCATTTTTCTTTCTCAAGATTGATTTGGCTATTCAGGGTCTTTTGTGTTTCCATATAAATTGTGAAATTTTTTGTTCTAGTTCTGTGAAAAATGCCATTGGTAGTTTGATAGGGATTGCACTGAATCTGTAGATTGCTTTGGATGGTACAGTCATCTTCACAATGTTGATTCTTCCAATCCAAGAACATGGTATATCTCTCCATCTGTTTGTATCATCTTTAATTTCTTTCATCAGTGTCTTATAGTTTTCTGAGTACAGGTCTTTTGTCTCCTTAGATAGGTTTATCCCTAGGTATTTTATTCTTTTTGTTTCAGTGGTGAATGGGAGTGTTTCCTTAATTTCTCTTTCAGATTTTTCATCATTTGTGTATAGGAATGCAAGAGAGTTCTGTGCATTAATTTTGTATCCTGCTACTTTACCAAATTCATCGATTAGCTTTATCAGTTTTCTGGTAGCATCTTTAGGATTCTCTATGTATAGTTTAATGTCATCTGCAAACAGTGAATTTTACTTCTTTTCCAATTTGGATTCATTTTATTTCTTCTTCTTCTTCTCTGATTGCTGTTGCTAAAACTTCCAAAATTATGTTGAATAATCGTGCTGAGAGTGGGCAACCTTGTGTTGTTCCTGATCTTAGAGGAAATGGTTTCAGTTTTTCACCATTGAGGATGATGTTGGCTGTGGATTTGTCATATATGGCCTTTATTATGTTGAGGTAAGTTCCCTCTATGCTTACTTTCTGGAGGGTTTTATCATAAATGGGTGTTGAATTTTGTCAAAAGTTTCTCTGCATCTATTGAGATGATCATATGGTTTTTAATCCTTCAGTTTGTTAATATGGTGTATCACATTGATTGATTTGTGTATATTGAAGAATCCTTGCATTCCTGGGATAAACCCCACTTGATCATTGTGTATGATCTTTTTTATGTGCTGTTGGATTCTGTTTGCTAGTATTTTGTTGAGGATTTTTGCATCTATGTTCATCAGTGATATTGGTCTGTAGTTTTCTTTTTTTGTGACATCTTTGTCTGGTTTTGGTATCAGGGTGATGGTGGCCTCGTAGAATGAATTTGGGAGTGTTCATCCCTCTGCTATATTTTGGAAGAGTTTGAGAAGGATAGGTGTTAGTTCTTCTCTAAGTGTTTGAAAGAATTCACCTGTGAAGCCATCTGGTCCTGGGCTTTTGTTTGTTGGAGGACTTTTAATCACAGTTTCAATTTCAGTGCTTGTGATTGGCCTGTTGATACTTTCTATTTCTTCCCGGTTCAGTCTCAGAAGGTTCTGCTTTTCTAAGAATTTGTCCATTTCTTCCAGGTTGTCCACTTTATTGGAATATAGTTGCTTGTAGTAATCTCTCATGATCCTTTGTATTTCTTCACTGTCAGTTGTTACTTCTCCTTTTTCATTTCTAATTCTGTTGATTTGAGTGTCTTCCCTTTTTTGCTTGATGAATCTGGCTAATGGTCTATCAACTTTGTTTATCTTCTCAAAGAACCAGCTTTTAGTTTTACTGACCTTTGCTATCATTTCCTTCATTTCTTTTTCATTTATTTCTGATCTGATGTTTATGATTTCTTTCCTTCTGCTAACTTTGGGGTTTTTTTTTTTGTTGTTGTTGTTCTTCTCACTCTAATTGCTTTAGGTGTAAGGTTAGGTTGTTTATTTGAGATTTTTGTTGTTTCTTGAAGTAGGATTGTATTGCTATAAACTTCCCTCTTAGAACTGCTTTAGCTGCATCCCATAGGTTTTGGGTCGTTGTGTTTTCATTGTCATTTGTTTCTCGGTATTTTTTGATTTCCTCAGTGATCTCTTGATTATTTACTAGTGTATTGTTTAGCCTCCAAGTGTTTGTAATTTTTACAGTTATTTTTCCTGTAATTGATATCTAGTCTCACAGCATTGTTGCTGGAAAAGATACTTGATATGATTTCAGTTTTCCTAAATTTACCGAGGCTTGATTTTTGACACACAATGTGATCTATCCTGGAGAATGTTCCATGAGCACTTGAGAAGAAAGTGTATTCTGTTGTTTTTGGGTGGAATGTCCTATAGATATCAAGTCCATCTTGTTTAATGTGTCATTTAAAGCTTGTGTTTCCTTATTTATTTTCATTTTGGATGACCTGTTCATTGGTGAAAATGGGGTGTTAAAGTCCCCTATTATGATTGTGTTACTGTCGATTTCCCCTTTTATAGCTGTTAGCATTTGCCTTATGTATTGAGGTGCTATGTTGGGTGCAAAAGTATTTACAATTGTTATATCTTCTTCTTGGATTGATCCCTTGATCAATATATAGTGTCCTTCTGTGTCTCTTATAATAGTCTTTATTTTAAAGTCTATTTTGTCTGATACGAGAATTGCTACTCAGTTTTCTTTTGATTTCCATTTGCATGGAATACCTTTTTCCATCCCTTCACTTTCAGTGTGTATGTGTCCCTAGGTCTGAAGTGGGTCTCTTATAGACAGCATATATACGGGTCTTGTTTTTGTATCCATTCAGCCAGTCTATGTCTTTTGCTTGGAGCATTTAATCCATTTACATTTAAGGTCATTATCGATATGTATGTTCCTATTACCATTTTCTTAATTGTTTTGGGTTTGTTTTTGTAGGTCTTTTCTTTCTTTTGTGTTCCTGCCTAGAGAAGTTCCTTTAGCATTTGTTGTAAAGCTGGTTTGGTGGTGCTGAATTCTCTTTTTAACTTTTCCTTGTCTGTAAAGGTTTTAATTTCTCCATCAAATCTGAATGAGATCCTTGCTGGGTAGGGTAATCTTGGTTGTAGGTTTTTCCCTTTCATCACTTTAAATATGTTCTGCCACTCCTTTCTGGCTTGCAGAGTTTCTTCTGAAAGATCAGCTGTTAATCTTATGGGGATTCCCTTGTATGTTATTTGTTGCTTTTCCCTTGCTGCTTTTAATATTTTTTCTTTGTATTTAATTTTTGATAGTTTGATTAATATGTGTCTTGGCATGTTTCTCCTTGGATTTATCCTGTATGGGACACTCTGAGCTTCCTGAATTTGATTGACTATTTCCTTTCCCATATTAGGGAAGTTTTCAACTGTAATCTCTTCAAATATTTTCTCAGTCCCTTTCTTTTTCTCTTCTTCTTCTGGGACCCCTATCATTCGAATGTTGGTGTGTTTAATATTGTTCCAGAGGTCTCTGAGACTGTCCTCAAGTCTTTTCATTCTTTTTTCTTTATTCTGTGGTAGTTTTTTCCACTATTTTATCTTCCAGGTCACTTATCCTTTCTTCTGCCTCAGTTATTCTGCTATTGATTCCTTCTAGAGAATTTTTAATTTCATTTATTGTGTTGTTCATTATTGTTTGTTTGCTCTTTAGTTCTTCTAGGTCCTTGTTAAATGTTTCTTGTATTTTCTACATCCTATTTCCAAGATTTTGGATCATATTTACTATGTTTACTCTGAATTCTTTTTCAGGTAGACTACCTATTTCCTCTTCATTTATTTGGTCTGGTGGGTTTTTACTTTGCTCCTTCATCTGCTGCATATTTCTCTTTCTTCTCATTTTGCTTAACTTACTGTGTTTGGGGTCTCCTTTTCGCAGGCTGCAGGTTCATAGTTCCCGTTGTTTTTGGTGTCTGCCCCCAGTGGGTAAGGTTGTTTCAGTGGGTTGTGTAGGCTTCCTGGTGGAGGCGACTGGTGCCTGTGTTCTGGTAGATGAGGCTGAATCTTGTCTTTCTGGTGGGCAGGACCACGTCTGGTGGCGTGTTTTATGGTGACTGTGAACTTATTATGATTTTAGGCAGCCTCTTTGCTAATGGGTGGGGTTGTGTTCCTGTCTTGCTAGTTGTTTGGTATGGGGTGTCCAGCACTGGAGCTTGCTGGTTGTTGAGTGGAGCTGGGTCTTAGTGTTGAGATGGAGATCTCTGGGAGTGCTCTTGCCGACTGATATTATGTGGGGCCAAGAGGTCTCTGGTGGTCCAATGTCCTGAACTCAGCTCTCCCACCTCAGAGGCTCAGGCCTGACACCCGGCCGGAGCACCGAGACCCTGTCAGCCATATGGCTTTTGGGAAGTCTGAGGTCTTCTGCCAGCATTCAGTAGGAGTTCTGTAGGAGTTGTTCCACATGTAGATGTATTTTTGATGTATTTGTGGGGAGGAAGGTGATGTCCACGTCTTACTCCTCTGCCGTCTTGAAGGTCTTCCTCAAGATATTTTAGACATGCCCATCTTTTGGGGCCGCCAATGTAGGTGAAAGTAAAGGTGGAGTCTGAGTATCTGAAATCCGGCATGGCGTGGTCATGGAGGGGCCAGAGGTGCTCAAGGCGTGGGGCAGTACCATTGTTTACAGTGAAATTGATGAGTATCTTTGACAGTGGATATAAAGCAGGAATGTGGCAGTATGTATTGAGAATCATAAAAATATTCATACCCTTTGACCCAGTAATTTGATTCACTGTAATTTAAACTGAGGAGATAATTTTTTTAAAAAGGGCAAATTCCTATGTATGAGGCTCTTCATTCTAGCATTCTCTAAAATAGCAGAAATTGAAAACACATAAATGTCCAACAATAGACAGTAAAAACAGTGAAGGAAATTGCAGTACCTTAACTGGACAGAATATTCTGCATCTCTCAAAATAATAATTATGAAGAATATGAGATACAGCAAGGAGATGTTCTAAACACTCTTTCATAAAACAAAATATCCAATTATGTAGATATTTTGATTATAACTCTGTAAAATATACCAGACAAGGACTTATAAGGGAGGAGAAAAAATAGACTGTGTTTGCTCCTGCTTCTTGCTTCAAAATACGAAGTTGGTAAAGTTTCTTTCTGGCATTTACACATCACTCTAACTTCATTGCCACCTCTTTTTCCTAGCTCCTTCTTACTCATTTATTGAGGATTCATGCTGCTTCAGGGTACCCATGTCACTTAGACAAAAAGGCAACAGATAAATGTATTCATTAATTATGGAGGCTGTATTCTGTGTTCAGCACTGGGATACAATCATAATTAAGACCTCTCCCCTCTGCCCAGTGACCTCACAGTTTACGCACAGATAGATAAGGAGATATTTGCACTACACTACAGAAGGCACAAAGTGGTAGGGGTAAAAAAAGGAAACTAAGTGGAAACCCGAATCCTAAGGAGTCAAATATCTTATCTCTTTAAAGGGATATTACATTTAAAAGGGGCTTAGGGAATTTGCTGTAGTTATCCCACTTTCCTCCACATCACGTATGTTCCTTTTTTGTCTCCTACCTGAGAGACACACATGTGCTCAAGTCTCTATTCTATGGCAAAAATTAAGTTTTGACTCCACACTCCCCTCTTATCATCTGTTCTATAACTCTCCTCCCTCTTTACTCACAACTCCATACTTCTTGTTTCTAATTCCATACTGACCAGTCACTGCTTTGCCCACAGCCATTAACATTAGTTGTGACAAAACCCCAAGAAAAGATAGATTACACAGGAAAATGTAGTGCTCATGTAATCCAGGTGGAAGAGATAGAAACTGCAGAGGGAAGGATGGACTCAGTGTGTCCCAGGCTAGAGAGCAAGCCAGTGTGTCTACAGCATGGTGAACACAGTGCAGAATGGCAGCAGTTGAACCTGGAGATGTAGGCAGGAACCCCGCCATGGGAATGGAGTCTGTAGATCTGAGTAGAGTTTGCCCTTTAAGTGCAAATGAAATGGCATGGGAAGCCATGGAGTGGAGAAACATCTCTGCTGTTTCTTCTCTTGCCTTAATACTGTATGCACAGCATCTTCATGAACTCTGATCTTCATGGCAATAATAGGAAATGAGTCGATTAGGTGATAACACCCATTTGATAGGTAAGGAAACTGATACTTCATCAAGACCACATGACTAGTAAGTGGGGAAAAAGAGAGTAAGTGGAAAAATTAACTAGCCTGGGAACTCAAGAGATAAAAGAGATTAAAAAAAAAAGACCCTTTCTTTGTCAGTAATCTGAATAGGTGACCTTTCCCTCATGGCCTGTTGCTTCACCTGAGAACCTTGCTCTGGAGGTGTCCTTCCAGCTGTCCACTATGAAATGATAAGATCTCTCCATTTCCTTTCATAGCCTCCTCACCTGCGGAGCTTCCTAAACCTGATGTGCAGGCCACAAACCAGACTAATTTAATCAAAATGTGGAGAAGGTGGAACTTGGGTATCAGCATTTTGCAGAAGTCCCGTGAGATTCCAATGAGCATCCAAAGTTGAGAACCAATGTATTAGAAGTCCCTGAAAGGCAGGCATGAATGAGGGCCACCAGATCTGCCTTACTCTGCTCCACCCCCACCATATCCTCCATCACCTACTCCTCAGGTGCCTCCTCCCTGTCCTAGGGCTGCTGCTGAAGCTTCAATCAGGCCACACCCCTTAACTGCTTTCCACAATATTTACTGTCCATAGTCTTTTGACAGCCCTAATGCATCCTGCAGATTAAACAATCCCAGCCATTTTGAGCTGTCCTGGGATTAGTCTGTCACACAATGGCAGAAACTGCCCTTGCCCCTCCTGGTTCTAACTGAATAATTTTCTCTAAATACCTCCCTTTCCAGCAGACACCCAGGCTCCTTAGACAAATAGAGGTGAGCAAGGGCTGCCTCTAATGGGATGAAGGACCAGAAATGAGCTGCCCAAATGCAGTGGGTGTCGAAGCAGCTGCTCTATTAAGTGAGAGACACTGAAGGCTTCAAGTCCTTCATGTAAACTAAACACCCTTGGTCAGGAGGTGCAGCCAAGAGCCCTACAGAACCCAGGCTGCAGGCTCCAGGGTGGGATTTCCTATTAGGACAGGCTCCAGGGGAGGTGATGGGGGTTGCTCTTCCCTGTTCACTTCCTACATCCTTCTCCTCTTCCCCCTGTTCCCACTCCTCCTCCACAAACTCACCCTTGCTCTTCTCTAGTGTCTGAAAAGATTCCTTGGAGCCTTATTCCTACTCAGTTTAAGAGGGAATTTCTGTTCCAAACCCTTGCTCTGGGCTCAGGTGTCCTCCACTAGTGTATGGGGGGAGCCGAGATTAAGATGCCTGATACCACCTGGCACTAGTGCCTTCCTGGAAACCACGACTCTGAGGAGTCATTGATCAGGGAACATTTTCCATGTCCATAAACTTTTCCATCAAGAGGGATGCTGCTCAGGGTTATCCTTTTTATTCATCCATTATTAATTCACTCATTCAGTAAATATTTTCAACACAAACAAGGTGAATCCCATGTTTCTTCTACAAGTTGTGTACAGCCCAGCAGCAGAGACAAACACGTGCACATGGCAAGACACTCACTGGAACTGTAGCTCAGATGCCACAGAGATGGCACTGACAAGATCTCCTTGTCAATATGGTCAAGCTCATGTTGCTTGGTCACTGGAGACCACATCAGTTGCAAGAAGGAGATTTCTGGGAGGAAAGAGAATTGGATGGTGGCCATTCTCCTGGTTGATATCCAAACACATTGTATGCAGTGGGGCTGTCCTAGTCGAGGCCAGAAAGCAGGAAAAAGCAGACTGGGCCCCAAGGACTTGGCCAGCAGGAAGAAATATTGCTTCTGGGAATCATGTGCTGCTGGAAAGAGGAAAATCCCAAACTAGTGGCATATGTGCACACTGGGGGAAATGAAAGGTGTGTGAGTATAACTCAGAGCTTTTACAGGAGCAGCTTAAGACTGAGTCTCAGAGCAGAAATCTCCCTTGCACTTAGGAACAAGACATCAGTGGCTCCCCAGCACCTGGAACAGTGAGTTACAACCAAAGCAGCCCCACTCTCCAAGAGGAAGGAGCATGCAGCCCCCCTAGGAAACATTATTCATGCCCAGTCTTCAGGTTGAGAAAAACAGCCATGGTAACTCAATTTTTAAAAAATTATTATTATTTTTAAAAATTTATTTATTTTATTTATTTATTTTTGGCTGCGTTGGGTCTTCGTTGCTGCGCGTGGGCTTTCTCTAGTTGCGGTGAGCGGGGGCTACTCTTCCTTGCAGTGCACGGGCTTCTCATTGCAGTGGCTTCTCTTATTGCAAAGCATGGGCTCTAGGCACATGGGCTTCAGTAGTTGTGGCACGTGGGCTCAGTAGTTGTGGCTCATGGGCTCTAGAGCGCAGGCTCAGTAGTTGTGGCGCACGGGCTTGGTTGCTCCGTGGCATGTGGGATCTTCATGGACCAGGGCTCGAACCTGTGTCCCCTGCATTGGCAGGCAGATTCTTAACCACTGTGCCACCAGGGAAGCCCGTGATTCACTTTTAAATCATGTTTTCTAATGAGAATGCATTAGAATCATTAATTATGTTGTCACAGAAAAAGGGTGAGAACCGCAAGTTAGAAGATAAAGTCCACTTAGCAAGGCATACAGAGCCCCTCACAATTAATTTCAATCTACCTTTTAGCCTCTTCTCCAGCCTCTGGCCAGTTTTCTCCCTAATGTCCATTCTGTTCAGCTTTGTGGTTTGGGTGACAATGATTCTCTTTCCCCCAGCTGTAAGGATGGGTGTGATGATTTTAAACCATCACTAATTCTTACAGATCTTCCCATCAAGAGGTGGGGACTTGCTTTGACCAATATAATGTGACAGAAATTATGTCACACAGGTCTCAAGTTTGGATGTCAAGGGTCCTTGAGCCTCTGTTCTCACCTTCACGAGGTACTATGTTCATGAGAACATGCCCCAGCTGGATGGGCAGAGAGGACACACAGAAGAGAACCGAGGCAACCCAGATGACTGGCAGACGTAGGACCGACAACATCCAGGACTGGATGGCCCCGAGCTGACTTACCAAGTGACCCTAAATGTATGAGTGAGCCCAGCCAACACCACATGGAAGAGAGTGAGCCATCCCAGCTGAGCCCTGCCCAAATTCCTGACCCACAGACTCACGAACTAATAAATTGTTGTGGTTTTGAGACACTAAATTTTGGAGTATTTTTTTATGTAGCAAAAGCTAATGGAAAGAGTGGGCTAAGCCAATCAGGGTGAACCCTTCCCTCCTGTCACAGCTGATCCAGACAGGTCGGATGATCAATGCAGGCTCAGGTGTGGTCCAATCAGTGAGAACCTCAAGGCCTTGGCTGGGGATACCCGGTCAACGTTGTTCCTCCCTACTCTGCGTAGTGTGCTGTGAGGTGAAGATGGAACTATGCAGCCATTTTGCCACCATTACAGGAGCAGCCCGAGGACGAAACCATTACATGACAACTCTCCAGAAAACTGCAGAGAAATGGAGTCAGAGCCTTGGTCAATGTCTCTGTCAAACTGCACCGGAAACTTACATCTTCTCTAGACTTTTATAATTATAGGACCCATAAATTCTTTGGTTATTTAGGACATTTGACTTCTGCTTTGGTTATCTGCAACTGAAAGTGTCCAACTTATACACTCTCAAAGCTCTAAACCTGTGGTTTCATGTTCATTTTGCCAGTGAAACCCTGCTTTTCAAACAAAACCTTAGGCAGAAGCATAAAATGAAAGAAAAATGTGTTTAAAGTAGGAGTGGGCAGCCCTGAATCCTGAGACCAACATCTTAACTCCTGTATTTGATCCCTAGGGCTGCTGTATGCAAGTACCACCAACTACGGGGTGGCTTACAACAACAGAAATTTATTGTCTCTTAGATCTGGAGGGTCGAAATCAGACATCAGTGTGTCAGCAGCACCCTGCTCCCTCTGAAACCTGTAGGGGAATCCTTCCTTGCCTCTTCCTACCTTCTGACTTCCAAGGCAGCAAGGGAGCTCAGAACATTACAGATTATGGAGAAACTATCTAGATTCACAGAATGTTATATTTTATTTTATTGAAAAAAGACCCCTGATATCCATAGAGCAGAGTGCTCATCC
Source organism: Balaenoptera acutorostrata (assembly GCF_949987535.1). NCBI lineage: Eukaryota > Metazoa > Chordata > Mammalia > Artiodactyla > Balaenopteridae > Balaenoptera > Balaenoptera acutorostrata. The sequence goes on along the minus strand of NC_080072.1, from coordinate 42,515,770 downwards.
AAAGGTTCACCGCTTATTCACTGACAGAACTGCAAGTAGCATATGCCTCAGTGGTAGAGGGACCACACACCCCGTTTGTCCAGGATGGTCCCAGTTGCCATCCTGGACAAAGGATGGATTCACCTGTTGCCAGCATGTGATGATTAATAGCTCTCCCTTACTCTATCAAAGTGGTCCTGATATGAACGATAAATTATATGGACTGACTTTCAAAAAAGTTACTTTGGAAGTTTTCGGTGAAGATGATTTCAGCTGCAAGTAAGTGAAAATCCAACTCAAATTGGATTAAATAATAAAAGGGATTTATTAGCTCATGAGGAATGTGGGAACACCAAAAGCTTGGTTTATTTTGACCTGTCTGATGCACATGGCACTTTCTCCAAAAGCTGACTTCACTTCACTGGGACTAAATAGCAACAACCTGCTTCCTCATCCATACCCCTGTGCTACATGATTCCTCATTCCATTCCCAGAAAAAAAAAAAAAATCTCTGAACCCTGCCCTCCACCAAGAAAAAGCAAAGAGCCATATTTCTCAGAGGCTCCTAGCAAAGAAATCCTATGGTTCTTCACCTAATTTTGCTTGCATGCACACCCTGTCACTGAAATGTGTGACCAGAAAGTAGTCTCACTGGTCTGAATCAGATGTCCTTCGCCAAGGACCAGGAGTGGAGTCAGCTTCAGCCAAAGTGCTTGCGCTGGGCAGGGTTGGCAAGAATACCCAACAAAAATCAGGGTTAGTACCAAGAGAAAGGGAAATGGATATTGGGGAGTAACCTTCTTGTCCATTCACTATAGAGATTGTTGTCTTCAAAAGGCAACTGGGGGGACTTCCCTGGTGGTGCAGTGGTTAAGAATACGCCTGCCAATGCAGGGGGCATGGGTTCGAGCCCTGGTCCGGGAAGATCCCACATGCTGCACAGCAACTAAGTCTGTGTGCCACTACTGAGCCTGCACTCTAGAGCCTGTGAGCCACAACTACTGAGGCTGCGTGCCACAACTACTGAAGCCTGCGCACCTAGAGCCCATGCTCTGCAACAAGAGAAGCCACCGCAATAAGAAGCCCACGCACCGCAATGAAGAGTAGCCCCCGCTCGCTGCAATAGAGAAAGCCCGCGCGCAGCAACGAAGACCTAACGCAGCCAAAAATAAATAAATAAATAAATTTACGAGAGACAACTGGGGTTTTGGCCTTTAAACAATGAGTGCACAAAAACACAACCCCAGAGAGGAGGAATTCCCATCAGGTAGGATGATTAAAGAGCACAGGGGGGCTGTAGGGCATTTCCTCTGTACTCACCCAATGGGTCTGGTTAGAGATTGGGTCAGGGCATCAGATACATTTGGGTTTGAATCCCAGCTCTGTTACTTACGTTGTAACCAAGTGTGTAGCTTAATCTCTCTATGGGTCTCTCATTCCCACTTGTAAGACTGGGACAATAATGTCTACTTCATAGTGTTTTGAGAGAATTAAAAAACATTAAGCATTTAAATTATCTAGCAGAGTACATAGGTAATCAATTTTCTTTCTTCATGCTTTAGTAACTTGTTTAGAGAGAACAGAATCAGGGCACAGGAGCTATAACAGCCTGAGTCACTGATCTTTACAGAAGAGAAGATCCTATTATCTTGGTTTATGAGACACAGCTTGCACCTACATCCCCCTGGTCCTTGCTGCAAACATGGTGACTAATTCAGTTTGGCTGTCCTTTTTCTGGACTTGGTTGCCTACCATCTCTGTGTGATTCTTTCATTAGTGTGTTAATTAATGATGTCACAGTCTTCTTTCAGATCAGTTCCTTTTAGAGTCTACACTTTGGTCTCTACACATGCCTGATCTCAGACATTATATGTGAGATTACACATTTTAACACAAGGTCCTGGGAAAAGCTCACCCTAGTCCCCATGAACCTAAACACCTTCCTACCCCATCCTTCCTCTTGGTGGAGAGGGTCAAATGTGCTTAGTGTGAAATCTTTCCATAAAACTGAAAACACTATGCACTAAGGGTAGTGGTGTATGCACTGCTAGAGAGCCAAGAATTCATGGACCCCAAGTCAGGCAAACTTCCCTGCTCCCCTCACTACACTCCCCTTAAATGGACACTGCAGTCAAACCGTGTACAACCTCTTTTTTTTCAAATTTGATTTTGAAATAATTTAGATTTTTCAGATGAGATGCAAAGATAGTACAGAATTCCCATATACCCTTCAAGCACCTTCACATGGTATTAAGATCTTATATAACCACAGCCCATTTATCAAACGAAGACATTAACAGTGGTAGAATGAAATTAACTAAAGTTTAGATTTTATTCAGATTTCACCAGTTTTTCCACTATTATCCTTCTTCTGTTCCAGGAAACCATGCTGCATTTAGTTGTCATATCTCCTTAGTCCCCTTTGATTCTTTTACAGTTTCTCAGTCACTCCTTGTTTTTCACGACCTTGACATTTTGAATACACTAGTCAGCTATTGCTTAGGTTATCTGATGCCTTCTTGTGATTAGACTGAGGTTACGGTTCTTTGGAAGAATACCTCAGAAGAGAGGTATATTTCTCATCGTATCACATCAGGGAGTCCGTGATGTCAACATGTATTACTGGTGATGTTAACCTTGACCACTTGGTTAAGGTAGCGTCTGCCAGGTTTCCCCTGTTATTAAAGTTACTCTGGTTCCTTTTCCATATTCTGTCTGTTAGATGAGAATCACTAAGTTCAGCCCACACTTATGGCCACTGGAGCACTTCTTTATTTTCTAGCCCTACATGATGCTCCAGGTTCATATTTTACCTGCCCCAGCCTTAGAATCAGCCACTTCTTTAAGGCTTTCTGCTCCATTTTACTAGAGAATGATATTGAGAGACTAAGATCTGGGTGCTAGGTGTGCTTCATCTTTTGAAAAGTTTAAATGTCAAAGAACATAACATCAGTTTGTGATTGATTTCCTCATCTCTTTACTCCTGATCTTTCCCCTGAACAATATCCTACCCTGAATCTCCCCAACACACCTTCATTTACTCACTCACTCACTCTTTTATTCAGCAGCATTTATTGAGCTCCTACCATTTGTCAAGTACCCTTTTACTTGACACTGGGAATATGATTGTCATTTAGATAGCCTAGGTGCACATTGTCTGAAGTGATAGCCCTGCTGACATGTAGAAGATGGATAGGTATTAGCCATAAAAGAGTGAAGAGATGAGAAGGTAAAAGAAAGGAAAATAAAGACATGTGCTCCAACAGAGCATGTGCCCAGAGGGACATTTAGAGAATCAGAATCATTGTTATTTTAATTCTCTTATTTAATTAGATAATATCATTTTATACTTGAGGGTAGCTCCAATCCCTGACCAGCTGTAATCACCCTGGAAGAGAAGGTAGAGGATTTATAAAATCTCCAACCACTCCATAATGCTATGTGAAAGATACAAATGGCCAAACAAAACACCAAACCAATGAGAATCAACTGTATATTCTGGTGTCATTGCGTGTAATTTAAATAAATCAATACATAGAGCGAATAACCACCAGTAGTGTTTACAATGCTATGTGCTGGGGGTAGAGAAGCAAACAAGAAAGACATAAAAATGTGTGTCATCAAAGTATAATGAGCATTATAGAAGGTAAGTGTATATAGTTAGCTCTATGGCACACAGCAGGGGTTTTAACTACCTTGGGAATCGAAAAGCTTCCTAGAGAAAGTGGCACGAATGTTGAGGCTTGAAGGAAGAGCAGGCTCTAGTAAAGAGAAGAAACCAAGATCTGGGTTCTAGATGTGCTACATCTTGCGATCGACAAGAACTCATCTATTATCAGAATTTTGTGATTAATTCTCTAATCCCCTTACTACTCCTAATCTTTCTCCTGAACAGGATCCTATCCTGATACCTCCAATACCCCTTATTCATTCACTCATTCATTCAACAGTTAATGAACAGCATTCCAAACTTGAAAAGAGCCTGTGGAAAGGCAGGATATGAAAAAGGACATGGTGAGTGCCAAGGAACTGAAGGAAAAGCATTATACCAAGAGAGAAGAGAGTAGGAGAAAGAGAGGCAAGAAATGAGGCTGGAGACTTTGAGAAACACCAGATCCAATAGTAGTCAGTTGAGGGTTTTAGACATTATTCCAAGGTCAGTGGAGAGTCATGGAAGGCTGCTAAGCCAATGAGTGACCAGACCAGGTCACCTGGCTGCAGTGGGGAGGATGAGTCAGAAGGGTGTAAGGAATCAACTTCTGTAAACCTTAGTGAGATTAGTTTCCTTCCTGCCTTACAGGATTGGGGTGAGGATTGAACAATGGAACATATACAAAGTTCTTGGAATGACGTTTGGCACATGGTGGTCAATCAGGAAACATTGGTACCTTGTTAAGTGCAACAATTTGGATTCTTTTTTATCTAATCTCATTTCCCTTTATTCCCCTGACCATATTTTCAAGAAAAAATTACCATTTAAAATTTTTGCTACAATTAAAATTGATTACTGTGCATGAATGTGAAGAAGACCTGGGACCTTCCTTAACACATATACAGTGAGCCACAACCTGATATGATATGAACTATACTGATGACATGAACTCAGAGGGCAAGGACAGCATCCGTCACCGCTCTGTCCTTAGCATCAGGCAAAATGTGTGACACTGTGGACATGAACACAGACTTCCTGACCAAATGATTGCATGCTCTGGGAGTTCAGAGGACAGAGTAGGAAGATCGCATACACTGAAAGTTTAATCTCTGAGGATTTCATATGAGCTCACTGAGAACGTACGTGGCTTTCTTTCTTTATATTTTGTTGATTAATATTTGGGATTACTATTAGTATCATTTCTTTTTTGTTTCTATTGTTCATGAAAATTTTTTCAGAGTGATTGTTTAGTCATGTTTTCAAATTAAAACTTTCCTATCATGAAACATGGTACAAGAACATGAAAACATCAAATCTATAGTAAGATGCATGGTTTGATCATATTAAATTCCTAATTGTCTATCATATTTCCATCTGAGTCACAGAAAATATGAGGCTAATTTCATTCTCTATTGCTGACTTTCCCCACCACCTACCTGCACCCTGGCCACCTACCCTAACCCCTAGCTGACGTGTGTTTACATAATCAGAGTAATTTTACCCTTAGTCTGAGCAATACACCAGGGAACTGATATGAGAATTCTGTAATGTCAGTAAAGTACATAACTGTGGGGTCATAACTAACACATATTCCCTTAATGGGAATATGGCAAGATTTTAAAAAACATATGGGATGGGAAATATTATTTCAGCCAATACTGGAAAATACAATCTGCCACAGTCAAAAGATATCTTCTTCAGCTAAGGTAGACAGTTCATAATAAAATGGTATTGCTGACTTTTTAAACAAGGATATCTAAATTTTGTTGTTTTTCCTTTGATCTGATTCTGAAAAAATATTTTACTAGAACCATCAGTTTGTCTTCTTCCTGGAGATGTAATACTCAATCTACTCCCTATTATGGCTAGAAGCTATGGCAGTTGCATGATCACCAATATTTCTTTAATGGATAAGAAAAAGTTGTTTTCCTATTCACCTTTCATTTAACACAGCACTAATGATTATCAGCTGTTAGTATTATTATTCTATAGGAGATAGTGTACAAAGATAGAGATTTTCACTTAATAAAATCTAGATGTGGAAAGATGAAACAAATTTTTTCTAAATCACAATTAAATTTGAACAAAAATGTAGCAGTTTTTTCTAAACTTACATTAGTGTTGCAGCTGGGATTTGAACCTAGATCTCTGTTCTAAGCTTAGATTCTTACTCTTAATTAAAATCTATCTAAAGCTTTGGGCCAAGAACTTCATGTCAAGCTTATCAGTAGGAAAATCCTCAGTCAAGGCTCAATCCAAGGAGCTGTGATACCCTTCCAAAAAACTGTATCCTAGGATCTTTCATGCCAGGGATGTGTGTTACATACAGATTTGCATTTGAATATTTCTATGTCTGTTGTTCTGTCTGAGAGAATACCTGAACTAATATAACAAAGCAAGATCTAAAGAACCAACGTGGAGAGGACCAAAATATTATGTTGTTTCTTCTCCATGCTTCTCCCACCTCAATTTCATGGTTCTATAAGATAACACACTCTGATTAAATGTCATTTTAAGGTAAGCAATCAGTAGATAAAAGGAAACACAGAAATTTTGCTAGTAGGTAAAAGAAATCACAGGAAGCCACAGGAAGCTGACTTCAACTACTGAGATGAAGGAAAAGAAAGATATATTGTGAAGACTCTGACAATTTAGAGTTAGTTCTCCAAACTGGCTTGCGTCAGAATCACCTGGGGAGTGTAGAAACTATTCAATTCTCAGACCTGACTCCTGGAGATTCAGATTCATTTGGCATAGAGTGGGACCTCTGAATAGGAATATGTGTCTTTATCAATACCCAGATGATGCTGATATAATAATTCTTTAGACCTCTTGGAAATTGTAGCATTAGGGCAAAATTTAGGAGATTTTTTTAAACTTCAACTTTTAGCACTTGAAAAACATTTTGATGTCACTTTTCTCATCAGATTTTTTTCCCTCACTTTCTTTTTTTGTGAGGAATACCTACTAGGTGATGTCTGTTCTTTAGTAGAAGCCAAGATTCTGGTACATTATTTTGCCATTATCATATTAGGTTATTGTAATATCCTTTGAGCTGAATCAGATGAAGTTCCATTTCCATGTTTTCATTAGAATTAAAAAATGGAATACTCCTCCTAGGGCATATGCTTATGAGGTTCTTGATATTTTAATATTTGTATTTCCTTTAAATGTTAACATGAATTGCCACTGAACATGACCAGTAGTATTTGGTTGATCTTTTCTTTTTAGTACAGAAATGACTGCCTCCTAGATCAGCTTGCTTTCTTTCAATGTTTGCTACAACTTTGAAAACTAGAAGGATACTACAGTGACTTACTGAAAGGATGATTTCTCCTAAGACTGATTTGTTACTACTTGGCATTTTCCAGAACCTCCTAGAAATATCTAGAAGGCTTTTAACTCATGTCTTCCCCACTCCTATAGTGCACTAAGCAGGGTTCCCCGAAATTGTGTTGAGAATTTTCACACTGGCCTTCTTATATTCTTTAATCCTAGTAGAAATTTATTCATTCATTCAAAAGTTTTCTTTGAGCATATACTACACTCTAAGCACTAGATACAGGGGTGAAATAGGCAGATACCATTCCTGCTTTAATAGTACTTATAGTCTGATATAAAAGAAACATAATCTGGGTTGTAATTATATCAAGCAGAAGTAGGAATAAACTTTCTCGACAACCTCGCCCTTATCCTACTTCATCACCTGCAGGAACCTGGCATCTCTATCTTCCTAGAGAGAGAGCAGAAAGGATTTCTTAGTAGTATTTTGGCCAATGAAAATTCTTGAACACCTGAGACAAAGGTGAAAGGGAAAAGTTGTCCCAGACTGACTACAAGACAAAGTAGGAAAAGAAGAAAACAACAATTCTCGAACCTGTGGTCTCTGCTCAGCCCCTGGGATCTTCCATGAGCCCATTCTTCACATTCTTATTTTAACTGGAGGTTTGCTGTGGATGGCATTTATTGGTGCTGAAGAGAAGTTAGGCACTGATTGCTTAAATGTGAGGGACTACTGCTTACTGCTTAAGGTGTGCTGAGAACAACTGGCCCAGGGCTAAGGGGTTTCCAAAGGACCTAGAAGATCCTTTTGGTCTTTGATGCCAAAAAGTGACTTTGAATTATAGAAATCAATACAAGATCTGACATCTGAAAGTTAGTTGTTATCACACCAGCTACAAGGATATTTGTCTAGTAATAGGAACACAATTTCTACTCATGTCCTCAGAGCCCTATTATCCAGGGACATACTCCTCATACGACTGCGGTCTGGATCACAGAGCCCTTCTCACACTACAGACTTTGTCTTTACCATGATTGTGCCTCCTGAAAGAAACTACAAAACACCCACTCATCAGGTGTCCCCTGCCTGATGACCTCCCTTAAACCAAACAAGGCTGAGAAGAAGAGACCAAGAAAATAGCCTCTGGATAACTGAAACAGGTACCACAACAATTCATTATTGCCATCCCGACCATTACTAAGTTCTCAATGTCTGTAGGCTCTTCATTCACACCCAGCTCTAACTTGTTTGGCTGTCGTTACTAAAGATCATGAAGAAGGATTCTGGGAAGATGGCAGAGTAGGAAATACCAGGTATCTGTGTCCCCACATAGCCAACAACTATGCTGGTAAACCTGCCTAATGTAATTACTCTGGAACTCTGGAGTCTGTTGAAGGCTTGCAACTCTAAAGGGAAGACTTGGACTGAAAACTGCAGTTTATGTTAGCCAATTCCAGCTCTTAGCACCGTCGCAGCTACCAATCTCCCATCCCCAGGTATATGGCAGTTAGCTGTGCATGTGTTCCTGGAGTAGGTTGCAAACAGCTTGTGGGAGCCAGAGTGGACCAAAAGGACCCTGTTCCGCAAGTATCAGGGATCTGTCCTCTGATTGCTGATTGCTGGTTTTATCACAGAGGTTCAGGCAAGTAGGTGGGTCTGACGGTCATTGTTGCAAGCTCTTTTTCTCTGCCAGAATGACTGCCAAAAGATTTAAAGGGCCAGCACTCTTTTTCTGCCCCCTTCATTTTTCTATTTTTCCCATTGGAAAACAGATTAAAGACGAGGATATTCAAAAAAACTGCATATACAGGGGAAATAAGTGACCACGCATGCCCAGGGAAAAATTCAGAAGACAGACCTGAGGAAGACCTTAAGTTTATGCCTCAGGTTGATCCTCAGCACAGATTCAGCCTACACTAACAACAATGAAACAAAAACAATTACAAACCCCAGCAAACCTTGAGGAAGGAGGAGAATTTGATTTCCAGAGTTATAATATTATTAGATTCAAATGTCTGGTGTTCCAAAAAATCAGAAAGCATACAAAGAAACAGGAACATATAGCCCATTCAAAAGAAAAAATAAATCAACCAACGTTCCTGGAAAAGACCTGATGGCAGATATACTAAAAAAGATTTAAAACAACTATCTTAGAAATGCTCGGGTCTTCCCTGGCAGTCCAGTGGTTAAGACTCCATGCTTCCAATACAGGGGGCATAGGTTAGATCCCTGGTCAGGGAACTAAGATCCCCCATGCCGTGTGGCACAGCTCCTACCCCACCGCCCCCCCCCCCAAAAGAAAAAGAAAGAAAGAAATGCTGAAGGAATTAAAGGAAGATGTGATGTGCAGAAAGTTAAGAAAATGATGTGTGGGGAATTCACTGGCGGTCCAGTGGTTAGGACTATGCGCTTTCACTGCCGAGGGCCTGGGTTCATTCCCTGGTCAGGAAACTAAGATGCCACAAGCCGTGAGGCACCGCCAAAAAAAACAAAACAAGACAAAACAAAACAAAACATGGTGTGTGAACACAATGGGAAAAGCAATAAAGATATTAGAAAATCTAAAAAGAATCTATAAAAGCAATTCTGGAACTGAAAAGTACAGTAACTGAAATGAAAAATTTACAAGAGATTTGAAGGTAATTTGAGCAATCAGAAGAAAAGAGTCAGCAAACTTGAAGATCCGAAAATGGAAATTATTGAGACTAAGGAGCAGAAAGAAAAAAGCGTAAAGGAGACTAAACAGAGTCTAAAAAACATGCTGGAAACCACTAAAGGGACCAACATACATACTGTGGATGTCCCAGAAGAAGAAAGGGAGAAAAGAGCAGAAAGAATATTTGAAAAAATAAAGCTGAAAACCATCACATTTGATGGAAGACATAAATATAAACAGCCAAGAAACTCAACAAATTCCAAGTAAGATGAACTCAAAGAGACCTACACCAAGACACATTATAATCAGACTTTAAAATGCCAAAAGCCAGGAGAGAATCTAGAAAGTAACAAGAGAGAAGCAAATCATTGCATACAGGGACTTTTCAATAACACAGTCAGAAGATTTCTCATTAGAAACTGTGGGCCAGAAGGCAGTGGGCCAATACATAAAAAGTGCTAGAAGATAAACACTGTCAACCAAAAATCCTATATCTAGCAAACTTTTGTTTGAAAATGAGGGATAAACAAAACTGAGGGAGTTTGTTACCACCAGTCCTGCCTTACAAGAAAGGCTAAAGGGTGTCCAGCAAGGTGAAATGAAAGGACACTAGACAGTAACTAGAAAGTGTGTGGAGAAATAAGATTTCAATAAAGCAATTATAAAAGTGAGTATTATTGTAACAATGGTTTGTGACTGCACTTTTAGCTTCCTATATATTTTGAGATAGTAATACATTAAAAAACTATAAAGGCTAGTATTATTGTAACTTTGGTTTATACCTCCACATTTTGCTTTCTACATAATTTAATACTAATGCATTTAAAATTATTATTAGGTCATGTTTTGGGGCACAAAATGTAAAGAATGCAATTTTGTGACATCAACAACTGAAAGGGGTAGGGATAGAGAAGTAAAGGAGCTGAGTTTTTATATGTTATTGAAGTTTAGCTGGTGTAGATTCAAATTAGAGTATGTAAGTATAGGATATTAAATGTATCCCCATGGCAATCACAAAGAAAATAGTTATAGAATTACAAAAAGGAAATGAGGGGGGCTTCCCTCGTGGTGCAGTGGTTAAGAATCCTCCTGCCAATGCAGGGGACACCGGTTTGAGCCCTGATCTGGGAAGATCCCACATGCCACAGAGCAACTAAGCCCGTGTACCACAACTACTTAGCCTGTGCTCTAGAGCCCACAAGCCACAACTACTGAAGCCCGTGTGCCACAACTACTGAAGCCCATGTACCTAGAGCCCATGCTCCACAACAAGAGAAGCTACTGCAATGAGAAGCCCGCTCACCGCAACAAAAAGTAGCCCCCACTCGCCACAACTAGAGAAAGCCCGCGCACAGCAAAGAAGACCCAATGCAGCCAAAAATAAACAAATAAAAATAAATAAATAAATAAATAAAAATTTTAAAGAAAGGAAATGAGAAAGGTATTTAAGCATATATTTCAAAAAATCAAGTAAACACAAAAGAAGAAGGTAATGCAGGATATGAGGGACAGAGAAGCTATAGGCATCTAGAAAGCAAATAGCAAAATGACAGAAGTAAGTCTCTCCTTATCAGTAATTACTTTAAATATAAATGGATTAAATACTCCAATCAGAAGACAAAGATTAGCAGAATGGATAAAAACACATGGTTAACTTACAGGCTATCTACAAAAGACGCCCTTTAGATCCAAAGACACAAATACGTTAAAAGTAAAAGGATAAAAAAAGATATTCCATGCAAATAGTAACCAAAAGAGAGCAAGGGTGGCTATACTAATAGCAGACAAAATAGACTTTAAATCAAAAAAAGTTACAAGAGAAAAAGAAAGACATCCTATATTAATAAAAGGCTCAATACAGCAAGAAGATATAATAATTATAAACATTTTCACATGTAATAACAGATCAGTGTAATATATGAAGTAAAGCTGACAGAACTGATGGTAGAAATAGACAGTCCTTTAGACAGTAGTAGTTGAAGACTTCAAATTCCCATCCAATAATTGATAGAACAACCAGACAGAAGATAAATAAGGAAATAGAGTACTTAACACAATAAACCAACTAGATCTAATAGACATCTATAGAACATTCTACCCAGAACAATAGCACACACATTCTTCTCAAGTGTACATGAACATTTTCCAGGGCAGACCATAAGTTAGGCCACCAATTAAGTCTCAATCGCTTAAAAAGATAGATATTATAAAAGGTATCTTCCCCAATCACAATAGGATAAAGTTAGAAATCAGTAACAGAAAAAAAAAATCACAAACTTGTGTAAATGAAACCACACTTTGCAACAAGCAACGGATCAAAGAAATACTATAAAAGAAATTAGAAAATGCTTACAGATGAATGAAAATGAAAATTCAAAATACCAAAACTTATGGGATGCTGTGAAAGCAGTGCTAAGGGGGAAATGTATAGCCTTAAATGCTTACATTAAAAATCAAGAAAGATCTCAAATCAACAACCTAATTTAATAACTTAAGAAATAGAAAAAGAACACACTAAACCCAAAGCTATCAGAAGGAAGGAAAGAATAAAGATTAGAACAGAGATAAATAAAATGGAGGTTAGAAAAACAGTAGAGAATATCAATGAATCCAAAACTAGTTCTTCAAAATCATCAGCAAAAGTGACAATTTTTTAGCTAAATGGACTAAGAAAAAAAGAGAAGACTCAAATTATTGAATCAGAAATGATAGCAGGGCCACCCAGAGCTGTCCCAGCTCTGGCGCCCAGGCTGCTGGCTTTTGGGTGCAGAGTCTTCACTGGGGAATACTGCTTCTGCTCTCTGGGTGTGGCTGCCAGTAGGCACAGCATTCTGAAACTTTTTGGTCATTGCAATGATCTTGATCAGGAGATGAGAAAATGCTTGAAGAATGAGTACATGGAAAAGAGGAACAAGAGCAAGGAGCATGGCAACACAATGTGAAAGAGACTTTTTAATCCTCCAGAGGACTCTGAAAAATAGATCATATTTTCACTGGATGCCTTGGCTGAGAGAAGACCCAAAGACTCTTGGTTGGTAGCTGAAGGAATCCCGTTGCATTTGGTCTCCAGAATCCTTTGAATGGAAAGTGACACATGAGAAATAGAGCCTTAGAGAAGTACAGAAGCCCTGGATCCAGAATGTTGGTTGGGCAGAGCTGTTAGTACTCTCTCTCCTCTACCAGCACACCTGAGACTTTTAATGTGTTTCTTCCCTTTGCCTACGGCCCGTTAACATTTGAGTAACTTATCTCCCTCAGTAAAATCATTGATTCTAAAAAAAAAAAAAAAAAGAAGAAATGATAGCAGGGACATTACTACCAATTCTTTAGAAATAAAAAGGATAATAAGAGAGTTATGAAAAATTGTACACTGACAAATTGGATAACCTAGAAGAAATGGACAAATTCCTAGAAACACAAAACCTATCACATCTAAATCATGAAGGAATAGAAAATCCAAATATACCTATCATTAGTAAGGAAGTTGAAACAGCAATCAAACATTTTCCAAAAAAGAAAACCCCTGGATCTGATGGCTTCACTGGTGAATACTACCAAACATTTAAAGAAAACTAGTACCAATATTTCTCAAAATTTTCCAAAAAAATGAAGAGAAAGGACCATATCCTAACCTATTCTATGAGGCCAATATTACCCTGATACCAAAGCCAGAGAAAGATTCTGCAAGGAAAAAAATCCCTACAGACCAATATCCCTTATGAACATGGATGTAGAAACCCTCAACAAAATACTAGTAAGTTGAATTCAGCAGCATATTAAAAAGATTATACAACATGACCAAATGGGATTAATTCCTGTAATGCAAGGATGATTCAAAATATGAAAACTGATCAACCGGCTAAACCACAATAACAGAATGAAGGGAAAAAAACACACATAATTCCCTCCACTGATACAGAAAATGTATATGGCCAAATTCAACACACTTTCTTGATAAAAACTCTCAACAAACTAGGGGTAGAAGGAAACTATTTAAATATAATAAATGATATCTATAAAAACCAACAGCAACACCATAGTCAATGACAAAAAACTGAAAGCTTTTCCTCTAATATCTGGAATAAGATGAGAATGCCTACCTGAAACCATAAATCTCCTAGAGGAAAACATACGCAGTAAACTCTTTGACATCAGTCTTAGCAATATCTTTCTAGATATGTCTCATCAGGTAAGGGAAACAAAAGCAAAAACAAACAAATATAACTACATTAAACTGAAAAGCTTCTGCACAGCAAAGGAAACCAAAAACAAAATGAAAAGGCAACCTACTGAATGGAAGAATATATTTTCAAATCATATATTTTATAAGGGGTTATATCCAAAATACATAAAGACTCATATAACCTAATAGCAAAAAAATAAATAAATAAAAAGAACAATTCGATTAAAAAATGGGTATAAGAACTGAATAGACATTTTTCCAAAGAGACATATAGATGGCCAACAAATACATGAAAAGGTGCTCAATATCTCTAACCAGGGAAATACAAATGAGAACCACAATGAGATATCACTAACATCTGTTAGAAAAGGGAACCCTTCAGCACTATTGGTGGGAATTTAAATTGGTGTGACCACTATGGAAAACAGTATGGAGGCTCCTCAAAAAATTGAAAATAGAACTACCATTTGATCCAGCAATTCCACTTCTGGGTATTTATCCAAAGAAAACAAAAACACTAACTTGAAAAAATATGTGCAACCCTTTGTTCATTGCAGCATTATTTACAATAGGCAAGATATGGAAGAAAACTGTTTCTACTGATAGATGAATGGATAAAGAAAATGTGTAATGTGTTTTATGTATACACACACACACACATTATATATATATATATATATATATATATATATATATATATATACATACACACACACATTTATATATATATATATACACACACATTATATATATATATATATATATATATACACACACACATTTATATATATATATATACACACACATTTATATTTATATATATATATATATATATATATATATAAAATGAAATATTACTCAGCCATAAAAAGAAATGAAATCTTGCCATTTGTGACCACATGGATGAACCCCTTGAGGGCATTGTATTAAGTGAAAGAATTCAGATAGCTCACCGATACAGAGAACATATGGGTGGTTGCCAGAGGTGGGGGTTGGAGAATGGGCAAAGTGGGTAAAGGGGTTCAATGGTACAAACTTTCATATATGAAATTAAAAAGTCATGGGGATGTAATATACATCATGGTGACTATAGTTAATAATATAATAAATACTATATATCTGAAAGACCTAAGAGAGCAGATCTTAATAGTTCTCATCACAAGAAAAAAAAATTTGTAACTATATATTGTGGTGAATTTTAACTAGACTTGTAGCTATCATTTTGCAATATATACAAATATCAAAATCATTATCTTATATACCAGAAACTAATGTTACATGTCAATTAAACCTCAATAAAAATAAACTTTAACATATCACTTAAAAAACCCTCCTACAAAGCTACAACAATCAAAACAGTGTGGTACTGGCATAAGGCCATTCATAAAGAGCAATGTTTTAGGATAGTAGAGGCCAGAAATAAACCCTTGTATATGTATAATTAAATGATTGTTGACAAGAAGGTGAAGACCATTTAATGGGGAAAGGACAGTCTTTCCAACAACCAGTGCTGGGAAAACTGGATGTCCACATGCAAAAGAATGAAGTTAGACCTTTAATTAACACCTTGTACAAAAATTAACTCAAAATGGATCAAAGGCCTAAATGTTAAGACCTAAAGCAATGTACCTCTTAGAAGCAAACATAAGAAGAAAGCTTTGCGACAATGGATTTGGCAATTATTTCTTGGATATGACACAAAAAGGCACAGATAATATAAGAAAAAATGGACAACTCTGACTTCATGAAAATTTAGAAAAATTTTTCATCAATAGAATCTATCAATAGAGTGAAATGGCAATCAATGGAATGGGAGAAAATATTTGTAAATCATATATATGCTAAGGGAAATAATATCCAGAGTATATGGAGAATTTCTAAAACTAAACCACAAAAAACCAAGCATCAATAAATGGCCAAAGGACTTGAATAGACATTTCTGAAAAGAAAATACGGAAATGGCAAATAAGCACATGAAAAGATGTACAACATCACTATAATCATTAGGGAAATGCTAATCAAAAGTTCAAGGAGATACCACCTAACACCTATTAGGATGGCTACTATTCAAAAACCCAGAATATAACAAATGTTGGTAAGAATGGAGAAATTGGAGTTCTTGTACACTTTTAGTGCACAATATAAATGTAAATGAATGTACAGCTGCTGTACATGTATAGCCTTTATGTAAAAAGGTATAGCTACTGTGGAAAGCAGTAGGACAGCTCCTCAGAAAAATTAAAAATAGAATTACTATATGATCCAGCATTTCTACTTCTGGGTATATACTGAAAGGACTGAAAACAAGGTCTCAAAGAGATATTTGTACACTCATGTATATAGCAGTATTATTCACAATAGCTAAAACATGGAAGCTACACAAGTATCCATCAGTTGATGAATGGATAAGCAAAATGCATATACATATAGTGGAATATTATTCAGCCTTAAAAAGCAAAGAAATTCTGACATATGCTATAAGAGGGATGAACCTTGAGGACCTCATGTTAGGCAAAAGAAGTCAATAAAACAAGGCAAATGATTCTACTTATATGAGGTACTTAAAGTACTCAAAGTCATAGGGACAGAAAGTAGAATGGTGGTTGCCAGGAATGGAGAGTTATAGTGTAATGGGTATAGAGTTACAGTTATACAAAGTGAAAAGACCTATACAGGATGAAAAGCACTCTTAAATGCTTACTCAGGATTTGTTTGCTCTGTGTTTACATATAATTCTGACAAGCTTTATTTCTGCTCTCTTGAGTACAGATTAACTGAGCAGATGACCACAGAGACCTTTTTTATATTGCTTGACCAGTTTTACAGGGTCTGACTTAATATCTATAGGTTCTTTGTTCCTATACCAGTATACTAAGTTTGGTTTTTGTTGGTTTTGCTTTCTTGTTAGCTTTACTGCACACCAAATGGAAATGCAAGTGGGTAGACTGTTGTTAAATACAGTCACAATGACATCAGCAAGAAGGGATAGTTGACAACCTGATGGGAAGAAATGAAAGAGAATAACCAAAAATTATATAGATATTAGACATCAAAAAGAACTGACAGGGCTTCCCTGGTGGTGCAGTGGTTGAGAATCCGCCTGCCAATGCAGGGGACACGGGTTCGAGCCCTGGTCCGGGAAGATCCCACATGCCGCGGAGCGGCTGGGCCCGTGAGCCACAATTGCTGAGCCTGCGCGTCTGGAGCCTGTGCTCCGCAACAAGAGAGGCCGCGATAGCGAGAGGCCCGCGCACCGCGATGAAGAGTGGCCCCCGCTTGCCACAACTGGAGAGAGCCCTCGCACAGAAACGAAGACCCAACACAGCCATAAATAAAATAAATTAAAAAAAAAAAAAAAAAAAAAAAAGAACTGACAGCATGATATTGTCTAGTTTGGGGCTATTGGCCCTACACATCTCATAATCCTGAGAGCAGCACTGTCTCACGCCAGCGTATTAAGTAATAATTTTATGATAGTGTCAGTGACCTTCAAGAAAGGATTTAAATTGTATTCAGTTTAATCTAAGAAAGTAGAGTAGTATGCACTGCATTTTACTAGTTTTCCACACAAATTGATATGATTTGGCACTTGAGGGGTAGGGGTAAACTTTTGTTATATGATAATATCCACCACTCTTGAGTGCCTTTTCCATGCCAGGCAATGTGCCAGGTATTTAATATAAATTGTCATTAATCCTGCTGAGCAATGAGCCTGCACCATGGACAGGTATGTATCTGAGAGGTTTGGGAAAGGCAAATTCATTCTGTTGTGGCTCTGGTAATCGGTTTTATTCTGAGAATTAAACACTTACAGATTGCCTTCCTCTTAAGAAGGCAGAGGAGTGTGCATTGATTTCACTTATCATATTGAGCTGATATAGTTAGATAAGCTTTCGTTATAAAATAATAGCCACCACTCTTAAGTACCTCCTTCGTGCCAAGCAATGTGTCTGGTGTTTAACATAATATATGTTATACATGTTGAGGAACTGTGGCTCAGAGAGATTATTATCTGCTTAAGGACATAAGTGAGTGGCAAAGGCAGGACTCAAATCCAGTTGTAAAAGACCCCAAAGTCACACTCTTCCCAATCCCAGGAGACTTCAGCTACAGAGGAAGTCCCCTCATGTGCACGGTATGGTTCGCCAACAGAGCCCATAAAGGAGCTGTCTGTGTAAGGAACTTCCTCATACAGTGAGAAGATTCCTGTTTCTATCCCTCTTCTCCATGGAACACTGTTCTTACTCAGGGAGAGGAGAGCCATTCTGGATGGCTCTGAACCAAGGGAGAATTTTAATCATCTCAGAGGAACCAACCCAGAGTAGTTCCTTGGTGTTAACTGCTGAGCCTGTCCACCTCTCAGAGTGACCAGCCTGGCCCTGGTTTACCACACTCAGCATTTTCCCTGGCAGCTGAAGTCACCCTAGAAATGGCCTCTGGACTTTGGAAGGAAACTCTCCTGGTACCTGCTACAAGGAAGTTTCCTGTGTGGTTGGGAAGAGCACCCCAAGGGCAAGTCAACTCAGCTCTGTAGGAAAGTCAGCTAGGCCCTCTCATATTCAAGAACGAGAAGCCAGGAAGCCCCCACGGATGTGGTATCCTCTTCGGTCCTGCTGCCATGAATGCCTTTCTGATTCTTTGTCTAAGCTAAAAATCCACTGGTCCCTGGTCCTAGGCTCCTTAATGGCAGTTGGAAGGCTAGAGCTGCCTGTAGTTGGGGATTTCCCTTCCCCTGGTTGGTTGGCCATGATAATATGCCTTCAGGTTAGGCTCTGGTTAAGTGGTGTCTCCTGAGGGCAGGGCTTCTTAGGAACATAGTGATTTGGTGTATTTCCAAATGGTTCTTTTCCCCTCCCTCTCTGGTTGCACAAGGGGATTTTTCTCTGTTATCTATTGTGAGAACCAAGTGCAGCTTGTAGAGGCAAATCCCACCAGGGTATATTTCTCCCCTATGTACTGTGAGAACCTGGTTGAGCACCTGGACTTAAAATTCACACAATTGTAGGGGACCCCTTATGACTGGGTGCCCCTGGAGTTTTTAACTCTCAGAGTTGTCCACGCTGTGTTTCCAGCAGTTCTTCAGTTACAGTTCAGGTTTTCCTACCATAGCACTGGCTCCAGCACTTGTTCCCACTGAGGTTTCCCCTTGTGATCTCTGCTCCAGTAAGCCATCACCCACTGCCTGTCTCCTCAGTCTTGGGGGCAAAGGCTTGCTCTGTATTCACGTTTCTTAAGGATTCCAGAAGAGTTGTTTTTCCAGTCTCTTCAGCTTTTTACTTGTTGTTAGGACAAAGTAGTGACTTCCAAGTTCCTTACATGCAGAACCCAGTCCAATGAATTTTCATTTGAAATTCTCCAGTGAATTGGACAGCTCTGAACTTCCCCCAGGCTGAGGAGAATGAATTTGTGTTGCTACTGCTCCTGAGGTTGTCACTATTGTGGTTTTATGGTTGTTGTTGAGTCTATTTCATACACAAAATGTATATAATTAAAGGAGTAAACATTTAGGTATAACCTTTTTAACTACATGTAAATTCACAGAAGATTTCTCAGCCATCTGTATGAGATGATAGATGTTCACTAAATTTATTGTGATAAACATTTCAAGATATATGTGTGTCAAATCATTATGCTGTATACCTTACGCTTATACAATCTCATATGTTAATTATATCTCAATAAAACTGGAAAAAACTTGAAAAAAGAATTTTCAACCAGACATGGGTCTCTGGCACAGCCTGAGAAATCATCTTTCTAAAAAATTTTAAATAAAAAGCACAGGAATCTAATTTAAAAGAATGGAAATATCATAGCAGTTAGAGTTTATCAGAATGTTGTAAAAAAATTTTTTTTCCAAACTAGATTATTTTTACCTCATGCTGATCCCCAGGTTTAATAGTTATGAAATAAGATTGTCCAACCAAGTGCCAAATAATCAAGTAACTATTTTAAAATCAGTACTTTCCTTGGTGACTTTCTCTAGATCATGCTGTTTAGTGCTTCAGTTCTAAGAAGTTTCAATGAGGGCTGGATGCAATATAAGCAAACTACACATGCTAAGGTCTAAACTTTTTTAGTTCACTTGGTAAATCAGGGATGGGCTCAGAGGAGAATGGTTTTGCATCTCACACTAGGAGGCCCTAGACTTTAGAAAGTGTTTATTTGCACTCACAATTTCAGTATCCAAGCAAATGTTGCTCTGCCTAACTAGGTCCGAATTCTCCACAGGTTGGGATTAGAGCCGTACAATAGCGGTGAGGTTGGCTGGTAAATCTGCCAGAGGAAATTAATTTCCATTCATTCAACAAACACTGGGTGAGTGCCACCTGACGTGCAACACATGGTGCTAAGTGCCAAAGAAAAGGGTTTTTTTTTGTTTTTTTTTTTAACATCTTTATTGGAGTATAATTGCTTTACAATGGTGTGTTAGTTTCTGCTTTATAACAAAGTGAATCAGTTATACATATACATATGTTCCCATATCTCTTCCCTCTTGCATATCTCTCCCTCCCACCCTCTCTATCCCACCCCTCTAGGTGGTCACAAAGCACAGAGCTGATCTCCCTGTGCTATGTGGTTGCTTCCCACTAGCTATCTATTTTACTCTTGGTAGTGTATATATGTCCATGCCACTCTCTCACTTTGTCACATCTTACCCTTCCCCCTCCCCATATCCTCAAGTCCATTCTCTAGTAGGTCTGTGTCTTTATTCCCATCTTGCCACTAGGTTCTTCATGACCTTTTTTTTTTCCCCTTAGATTCCATATATATGTGTTAGCATACTGTATTTGTTTTTCTCTTTCTGACTTACTTCACTCTGTATGACAGACTCTAACTCCATCCACCTCACTACAAATAACTCCATTTCGTTTCTTTTTATGGCTGAGTAATATTCCATTGTATATATGTGCCACATCTTCTTTATCCATTCATCCGATGATGGACACTTAGGTTGCTTCCATGTCCTGGCTATTGTAAATAGAGCTGCAATGAATATTTTGGTACATGACTCTTTTTGAATTATGGTTTTCTCAGGGTATATGCCCAGTAGTGGGATTGCTGGGTCGTATGGTAGTTCTAGTTTTAGTTTTTTAAGGAACCTCCATACTGTTCTCCATAGCGGCTGTATCATTTTACATTCCCACCAACAGTGTAAGAGTGTTCCCTTTTCTCCACACCCTCTCCAGCATTTATTGTTTCTAGATTTTTTGATGATGGCCATTCTGACCGGTGTGAGATGATATCTCATTGTAGTTTTGATTTGCATTTTGTTTTTTTGTTTTCTAAACTTGTCCCAGTCCCAGGGACTTAGAAATTCAGAGTAATTGAGGGATAAGTTAATCTCGGTCCCTCCCTATCTGGAGGGACTGACTTTTAAAGTAAAGTTTGAAAGTGCTGGAGGCTAAGTTAGCACCCTCTGGGTACAGACCCTGATGATATCTGTCTCACACCACCAGCCCTTTGTTTGTAGCCTGCAAAGATTTCAAAGTGAGGAACCAATGTAGGCTTTGAAGGCTGAAGGCCCACATGGCACTCAGAGGTAGAGTTCTGAGCCCACAAAGTGACATGGTTACAAATTTGGCTTCTAAAGTTGTCCTTTCTTAAACATTCTGCAGTCACCACTGCACTGGTGAAAGCTGTGGTTCTCTCAATAGGAAAAGGCAATCCACAGACATACATACTTATAAATGATTTCAAAAGATTAATATGTCAGAAACCTCAGGTCTTGGAAGAAATTTAGGTAAAAGTTACTTGTCACCTGAGTTTTAAAGACTCACCTGCAAGTCTAAAGTGGCAAAGCCCAATTTACATGCCACACAGTATCTGCTTTGCCGTGTTCGCCAACTTGGTCTTGCAACTCTTCAGGGAAAGCCTAGGCCAGAGCTCAGGACCCTAACTGCTGAGCCCCCAAACCCCGGTCTGGTTCTCAGCCCTCAGATTTCTCCTTCTAGACTCCAGGATGCACTGGGCCTGCAATCCACCATTCTGAGCCCTTCCCTTGCACATCTTGCCTTTCCCGGCTCTGTGCCCAAGCGCACCTGAGCGCTACCAACCAGTTCTTTCATTCCTGGGGTCTCCCGCTGGCCTGTCAGTACGCCCCGAGGAGAGGGAGTTTCAGGCACCCAGTTCCCCAGCTCTGAGATTTTATTCCCTTGCAGCACTGCCGCACCTGGGATTAAGAAGGAGAAAAACTGAACAAGGACATCTTGGAAATTAGGTGTCCTGAGCCCGGAGACCACACTCCTACAAAGGTAAGAAATGTGGCACAAGACAAGCGTGTCGAAGGAAATATTGAGGCTTCCGGACACTGAGGCCTGGGTCACTCATGGCACACCCGAGGCTAATTTCGGTTCCACCTGGGAGAAGCACCTACCTGCTCTGTTTTCTTCCACCGGCCGCTGATGCCGCTGCAGTGCTTGCCGCGCTGGAAGTTCTCAGGCTGCTGTGGATCATGTGCTGTGCGTTCAGACGCGGTGATTCTGGGGACAGTGAGAAGCTTCTTTTTTTGCACTCTACCCGCTGTGTACAGTAAGCCAGGACCTCGGATCTTCCAGGAGGGCCTCGAGCAGTAGCTCTGACAGAGAGATCCAGAAACCTGTTGGACAGGGTGTAGGACGGTGGAGGCGCTGGGTAATTGGCTGTTACCGTGCAGGCTTATTCTTGAGTCAGTGCACGTTTCATGAATGCAGTTTATTTTCATCCTGATGGGCGTGCGGGCGCACACACGCATGTGTGCGTGCTTCTGGCACGATTGAGGGTGAATGACACGCCAATGCCCCTGTGCCCGTGTCCTTTTGTGAGTGCCTGTGGTTTGGGAGTGGGCACACGTTTGGAGGCATTACTCAATTTTTGTGTGTGAGAGAATGACTGGAAGTGAATGTGAGGATTACACTCAGCCGTAAACGTAGATCTGACCATGTCTCTGGGAGGCACAAAATATTCCATTGACAAGCCACCTCAAGGAGTAAACAAACACCTGGATCATTGCAACGGCTTACAGGGCCCAAATTTCCCTTCCCTTTCTCTCATCACCAGTCCCACTACCATCTGGTCTCACATTCTACTTCTCCCTCCCACTGACCTTCTTTCTACCCCTCATTCTGTATCCACCAACACCAACATCCTCAAGTGTTTGCACCTGCTGGTACCTCTCTGCAGAATGCTCTTACTCAGCGGCCTCACCACCTCCAGATCTTTATTCAAATGTGGCCTACCCGGGAAATCCTTTCTGAAATTGTACCTCAGTCTGCCAACACACCCCAACCCTCTTCTCCTTTGCTTTATTTTTTTTTCCTCTTTATCCCTCATTATATACTATATCGTATATATTTGCTTACTTTTTTGGTTTATTGTTCATACTCTATGCTGTGAACAGTGTAAGTTCCACATGGATAGGAATATAGCTATTTTGTTAATCTGCTGAATCCCCTACACACAGAACAGCATGCCTGGCACAAGCCAGTACTCAATAAATATTTATTGAATGAATGGAGTCAAGTCTCTTTTGTGTTTGTGCTCAACTCTCTGGTAAAACAACTGATAGAACTATAGGAGAAATACATATAAATCAAGAACTGTTTTTAGAGAATTAATGCACCCTTCCCAATAAGCCATGGCTTCTGGTATCACTTCCCCAATGTTAGGTCCCACACTGACTCTGCAAACATCCCCTGACAATATGATGTATTTCAGAAACAATACAGTGGTTACACCCCCAAAGGGGTGATATATTTTATTACTGATCAGATTATGTCTACTTGTTCCAATACCATTTACTAAAAAAACCAAGTTGTCCCACATTGATCTGAAACACGATTCTTATCTTTGCTGATCATCTTCTGGCCTTTTTTTCTCCTCTATTGATATGTTTATACACCAGTAAGACAGTTTAACAACTAGTAGGTCAAAGGTGCCCTTATATTTCTCTTTTTCAACATGCTCTTGGCAATACTCACATATTTATTTTTGCAAAGGGAAGTTAGGATAATTACCAGTTTTTAAAAAATCCTATTGGATTTTGATTTGCTTGGGCTTTCCAAGTAGACAGTTTTATTATCCATAAATAATAGTAAATCTTATTTCTTATTTGTGTTCTTATTATATGAAGTAGTACTTCTTCCATACTCAAGAATATACTGAATATATATATATATATGAATAAACTCTCTTCTTACTGGATATTCAAATATTTTTTTAAATCATAAATCGATATTAAGTTTTATCAAATATCTTTTGTTATCTAAAAAAATTATGTTTTCTTTGACTTATTAATATGACTAACGCACTTCTAAAAATAAAAACTAATGTTAACAGATAATATTTTTTGAGTGGTTACTACAAGTTTAGTAAGTGCATTGCAGATATTAACTCTTTTAATCTTTACAACAACTAGGCCTATTTTATACATAAGGGAACTGATGTACGGAGAGATTAAATAAGTTGATTAAAGCCATACAGCTATCAGATCCATCTCAAGATGCAAACCATTTCCTAGGCTATCTGACTCCAGAGTCTGCACTCTTAAATCACTATACTGCTACTTCATAAACTCTGCTTTGTCAGAGGATATGTACTAAAATATAGTTCTAAATTCAATTTGCTTGTGATTTATTTAGGATTTTGTACTCCCTTTGTTTTGTTTAGAATTGGGGCTATGCCAATGTTATTAAATGAGTTGGTAAACTTTTGAACTTTTTCTATGTTTTAGATCATGAAAACTTTCTGTGCCTTAAGCTTGATGTAATTCACCTGTGAAACTTTCTCACCGAGTTCTTTTTATAACAGTTCTTAGCAAGGTTTTCAATTTCTGTCCTGGTTATTCAACATTACTATTGTTTTATTTTATTCTACCTATTTTTGATTTACATATATTTTTGAAAACAGTTTAATTTTAAATGTTTTGCATGCATTAGCAAATTGTACTTTTTCATTATAATTTAAAATCTTCATATTTGAGGTTATATCTTTTTTTTTCATTCTGGATGTAGTATATCTGTATTTTCCCTTTTCCTTTTCCTCATTCAAATTAACAACAATTTCTATTTTATTGAACTTTTCAAAGCACTGGCTTTAATATTTATTTTTCATTTCCACTGTCCTTCTGGTTTCTAATTCATTAATATCTTCCTGGCCCACTTAATTCCCTTAACCTATATGATTGTTAAAAACTTTGTTTAGCTGGTCTCTTTCTAGATTTCTGTGTTGAATTATTGAATTAAATTGCTTACCTCTTCTTTTTCTTGGTTAGTTGTTAACTAATTAGTTAACTATTAGTTAGTTAACTAATAGTTAACTAAGATTAGTTAACTATTTCCCTCTACCTAACTGATTAGATCCTGATCATGTTTATGATCATAGAATATCTGCAATGCACTTACTAAAATGCCTAGCAGGTAGTGACCAAGTCTCCATCATGTTTTACCTGAACTATTACAACAACCTCCCAATTGATCTCCCCGTTTCTACTCTTTTTGCTATGTAGATAATTCTAGAGTGATCTTTTAAAAATATAACTCATACCGTCTCTATCCTCTGTTCAAATCCTTCCACAGGCTCCCCACCTCCTCAGAGTAAGCCAAAGTCCTAATGGTAGCCTAGAAGGTACTACAATGATCTGACCCCATATAATTTCTCTAACCTCCCTTCCTGTCAACGAATCCATTGCTTGCTCCACTCCCAGCTTCCTCAGGGTTTTTGCACTTACTATTTTCTCTGCCTAGCGTGCTATTCCCTCAATGTCTGCATGATTGATTCCTTCCCTTCCTTCAGAACTCTGCTGAAACATCACCTTCTCAGAGACGGCTTTCCTTACCACAATATGCAAAAAGGCATCCCTTCTCTGATCACTCTCTATCCACCTGACTCAGCTTTATTTTTTCCAAAGAACTTATCACTATCTTAAATATTATATATTTATAGTGGTTTTTTGGTCTATGCACTTCCACCAGCATGTAACACTATGAATGAAGTTACATGTTTTTTTATCTATGTCCCTGAAGCATAGAAAAATTTCTAGAACACAGTAGCCCTTCAATAAATATTTGTTGTTAATAAATAAATTATGAAACTATATAAGGCTCTGATTTTGATCTCTAAGTTCATCTTAACCATATGACATGTGATGTAAAGATCTCATTTTTTAAATAGTCTATAATTTTTGTCTTGATTTCCACTTTGTCTCAAAAGTTAGGAAGAGCATTTCTATTTTTTTTTTTATTTTTATTTTATTTTATTTTTTTATTTTTTAAAATTTATTTATTTATTTATTTATGGCTGTGTTGGGTCTTCGTTTCTGTGCGAGGGCTTTCTCTAGTTGTGGCAAGCGGGGGGCCACTCTTCATCGCGGTGTGCGGGCCTCTCACTATCGCGGCCTCTCTTGCTGCAGAGCACAGGCTCCAGACGCGCAGGCTCAGTAATTGTGGCTCACTGGCCCAGTTGCTCTGCGGCATGTGGGATCTTCCTAGACCAGGGCTCGAACCCGTGTCCCTTGCATTGGCAGGCAGATTCTCAACCACTGCGCCACCAGGGAAGCCCTATCTTTAAAATAGCTTTAAAAATTATATGTCAGTTATCCAGTTCCAGGTTTTTTGCACTGAGGTTACATAAAGTGATCTCCATAATTTTTTTACTTGGGAAAATTACTGAGATTTTTCTATGAGACTTATTATGTGATTCTTTCCAAAAAATATCTGTTAAATAATAGAAGAAGAATTTCCCTGAGGTAAAAATATTTATATCTCTATCTAGCTATAAATCTATGGATATGAAATTAACATGATTCATGATATTATTCATATATATTATCTTTGCCTTGTGGTTGATCTTGCAAAGACTAAGAGAGGGCAATAAAGTTTCCAAATACTATTGTTTTTTCTGTGAACTACCCCTTGCATTCTAAAACTTTTCCATTTACACAGTTTTAACTTTTTCTTACCTTTATAAACAACTTTAATAAGGTATAAATATAAAATTATATACTTTAAACTATGTTATTTCAATGAATTTTACCAAGAATATGCCATATAAACCACATAACAATACCACAAAAATGTATAGGATATTTCCATCATCCCAATATGTTCTTTATGCCACTTTGAAATCAATATCAACCAAATCACACAATCACTGATGTGATTTCTATCACTGTGGATTCATTTTTCAATAGATATATAATATGTACTCTCTTTTATCTAGCTTCTTTCCCTCAGCATCATGTTTGGGAGATTGTTTTTTATTGTTGCATATATCAGTATATAACTATTTGGGGGATTAATCAGATATTAATTCCAAAGGATTGGGGAGAAAGAATTAGGTAGCATTCCAATGTATACCAAATGTTGGACAGACACATGTATTGTTTCTAGCTTTAGTTATTATGCATGACACACTTATGAACACTCACGTACAAGTGTTTCTATGAAGAGCTGAAATCAGTTCTCTTGGATAAATAGCTAGAACTTGTATGGTAAATGTCTGTACAACTAACCTGACTATGCCAGTTTACAAATGGCTTTGTCATTTTACACTCTCAGCATAAACTCCAGTTCATTTAACTTGCTCGACACAACCTTGACAATGATTGCTATTTTCAGCCTTTATAATTTTAGCCATTCTTATGATACTGTAACAGTGCCTCATTATAGATTTTGATTTTTATTTCCCTAATTAATAGTGATAATTGAGTATCTTGGCCATTTGTTTATATTCTTTTGTAAAGTTCCTGTTCCACTATTTTGTCCGTTTTTAATTAGATACCTTATCTTCTTACTATTTAGCTGTAAAGATCTTAATATATTCTAGATACAAGTCCTGCTTCCTTTGGGGGCACTATTTCACTTACCTGCTCACATTTCTCTCCCTCCTGAATCACTTCTTCTGTGGGAAACCAGATGCCATGAAACGAGGCTGTTCAAGCAGGCTATGGAGGAGTCTGTGTGTCAAGCAAGGTAGGTCTCTGACCAACGGCCAGTGAAGAATGGAGGCCTGTCAACAACCAAATGATTGAGTTTAGAAGTGGATTCTCTAGTTCCCTTTGAGCCTGGATATGACTGTAGGCATAGCTGAGAGCTGGACAGCAACCTCAAGAGAGACCCCGAGCCAGAACCACCCAGCTGAGCCTCTCCCAGAGAGACTACTCTCAGAAACTGTGTGATATATTGTTCTTCAGAGCTAAGTTTTGAGATAATTTGCTACACAGCAATAGATAACTAATATTCATCCAAACTATGATAACTTAACCCAGTTTTGGGATTGGATCCAGTTTTGGAAAAGCGTCTGAAAATTCCTGTAACAGTTGCTGCACATAAGTGGTTGATAAAGCTAACAAATGTCTTGCCTTTGTCTATTGTAGGGCCCTGAGCCAAGTACTATAAATCTGGGCCTCATCTTTCCTACTCAGGCTTGCCAGGACAATGATGAGATTAATTGTTTCCATAAAGAGGGAAACTCTAGGAACTTCCTGGAGAGCTTGGCACATGCGTAGATCTAGGAAAATTGTAAAAGTAGTTTCTTGCATACTTAAATGTAGCCAACAGTGGCCAAGTCCTATACAAAACCTTTAATATAGTCCACAAAGCTATGTATGAAGTGGCACCTGACTATTGTTCCAGTCTCATTTCTCACCATGCTCTCTCTCCCATTCTGAACTCCAGTTACACTGGCATTCTTTCAGTTTGTCAGAATCTGCATGTTCTTTCTACCACAGGGCCTTTCCACATGCTATTTCCTTGTTCCAAAGTTCCTGTATCTTCTCTGTTCGCAGTTAATTCTTACTCACTTCTTAGATCTCAGTTAAGTGCTGCTTCCTTAGAGAAGCCTTTCCAGACAACCGCCCTGAGTCTAGGCTGTGTTTCTTTCTTATTTGATTTCAAAGAGTGTACAAACCTTTCCATTTCAGTTTTAGTTTACGAATTTATTAGTGTGAATATCTGATTACTATCTAATGCCTTAGCTAAAAGTTCCATTCACACAGGAACTGCATCCATTTTGCTCTCCCCTGTAACATTTAACATAGAATAGAGTATAGTAGGTGCTCAATAAGTGTTTGTGATATGAAGAAAAATGGCAATTAGAACCCATTTTGGCCAAAGCAGTCTTAAGAAAGAAAAACAAAGATGGAGGTATTATGTGCCCTGATTTCAAACTATACTACAAAGCTATAGTAATCAAAACTGTATGGTACTGGCACAAAAACATACACATAAATCAATGGAACAGAATAGAGAGCCCAGAAATAATCCCATGCTTGTGTGATCAGTTAATTTACAACAAAGGAACCAATATACAGTGGAGGAAAAGACAATCTCTTCAATAAATGGTGTTGGAACAACTGGACAACCACATGCAAAAGAATGAAACTGGACTATTTTCTTACACCATATACAAAATAAAATGTATTAAAGACTTAAATGTAAGATCTGAAACCATAAGACTCCTAAAAGAAATCATAGGCAGTAAGCTCCATGACATCACTCTTAGTGATGTTTTTTTGGATCCGTTTCCTCAGGCAAGGGAAACAGAAGCAAAAATAAACACACGGTACTCCATTAAACTAAAAACCTTTGCACAGCAAAGGAAACCATCAACAAAACAAAAAGGCAAACTACTGAATGGGAGAAGATAGTTGCAAATTATATATATCTGATGATGGGTTAATATCTAAAATACATAAAAAACTCAGCTCAGTATTTTAAAAAAATCTGATTAATAAATGGGCAGAGGACCTGAACAAACATTTTTCCATGGAAGACATACAGATGGACAATAGACACATGAAAAGATGTTCAACATCACTAATAAACAGGGAAATGCAAATCAAAACCACAATGATTTACCATCTCACAATTGTCAGAATGGCTATCATTAAAAAGACAACAAATAACAAGGATGTGGAGAAAAGAGAACCCTTGTGTACTGTGGAAGCTATGTAAACTGATGCATTCACTAAGGAAAACAGTATGGTGGTTCCTCAAAAAATTAAAAATAGAACCACCATACAATCCAACAGTTCCACTTATGGATATTTATCTGAAGTAAACAAAACACTAATTTGAAAAGATATATGCACCCCTATGTTCATTATTTACCACAGCCAAGATACGGAAAGAACCAAGTGGCCATCGACAGATGAATGAATAAAGATGTGGTAATATATAGACAATAGAATATAACTCAGCCGTAAAAAGAATGGAATCGTGCCACTTGTGAAAACATGGATGTACCTACAGGGCATTATGCTAAGTGAAATAAGTCAGATGGAGAAAGCCAAATACTGTATGATTTCACTTACACATAGAATCTAAAAAACAAATGAACAAACAAAACAAAACAGAAACACTCATAGATACAGAAAACAAATGGGTGGTTGTCAGAGGGGAAGGGATGGGGAGGGTTGGGCAAATAGGTGAAGGGGACTAAGAGGTATAACTTCCAGTTATAAAATAAATAAGTCACAGGGATATAATGTACAACATAGGGAATATAGTCAATAATATTGTAATAACTTTGTATGGCGACAGATGGTTACTAGACTTATCATGGTACTCAAATAGTAATCCCTCCTATATAAATGTCAAATTGCTGTGTTGTATACCTAAAACTAATATGATATTGTATGTCAACTACACTTCAATTTTTAAAAAGGTGATAATATGATTGCAAAAAAAAGGAATCCATTTTAATAAATGGTACCCTCTGAGTAGCACAGGGGCTATGTTCTAATCTAATCCAGATAGAGAAAGCTTTCCTGGAATGTGATATCACATCACATCTCTAAAAATGAACAGCATTCTGTCAGAAGAACATAGCAATCACAAAAGTAAGAAATAACAAGAGCCTGAATAAGCTCACAAGTCACTGGATCCAGGTCTAGTCAATTATTTCTTCTCTGAAAATGAGAATTATCAGTCCTTCTATCTGGATATAGGAAGTTACTGAAGGTCCCGTAAAGAATGGTAGGAGCTTCAAAACTGAATGGGAAATGAGTTTGTAAGGTGGCAGGTGAATGCCACACAGCTCTTATGACATAGCCAGATCCCTTCCCAAGCATAGCTAATGAAGACCACCTTTGTTGAAGAGCTGCCTATTCAAGCACTCGTGACTGGAATTCTGGAAATGCCAGAACACCCAACAGCCAGACCTGAGGATTTGAAAAGGAGAAAAGGTGATGCCAAGGTAGGACAGGATCACTAAGCTATTTGTCCTTTGGTCTCTTGAAAGTTGGGCCCAGGACAAGACCCAGGAATGCAAAGGCAACTCCACAGAACCCTAGAGAAATCAGAAGGTACTGTCACATACACTAGACCTGGGGAGCTATCAAGGAATGCTGGGCCTTTCTGTAAGGCAGGTATGTAATCTTGTGAGCTGGTGCTGAGCTCAGTTGATTTCCAAGGGTAATCAAATAATTCAGCCTCATTCAGACTTAAATGTTGAAGCCCTAACCCCTAAGTGATGGTGTCTGTAGATGGGTTCTTTGGGAAATAATTAGGTTTAGATGAGGTCATGAGTGTAGGCCCTCATACTGGGATTAGTACCCTTTTATAGAGACACCAGAGTTGTCTGCATTACCCTTACCCCTCTCTGTGCCATGTGAGCACACAATGAGAAGGTGGCTGTCTGCAAGCCAGGATGAGAGACCTCACAGAACCTGATCATGCTACCACCCTGATCTCCAATTTCCAGTCTGCAGAACTATAAGAAAATACATGTCTGTTGTTTAAGTTACCCAGTCTATGGTATTGTGTCATGGCAGGCCACAACTAATACAGTGGCAGCCATACAGTGATGAATAAAAGGCACACAGTCCCTACTCTCATTGGAGGATGAATAGGGAAGTTCGAAACCAACCATTAGCATAAGATATGAGTAATAATCAGAGTGTACAGTGCAGCACAGGTATATGTAAAAAGATGTAGCCTTGCCAGGAACTACGGAAAGAGCTATTATAAGAAATAAATTTTAACTTGAGATCTGAAGATTGAAAGGCACTGGGGGGACATTAAAGAGCTTTCAGGCATAGAGACCAGGGGCACAGTCATAGTATCAGTGGCATGATGGAGCCTGCTCATGACAGCTCATGCAAGCCATTGTTTGCATCTCTTCCCAAATACTTTGTGTTCAGTGATATCTCATTGGTAGATTGAAAGTAGACATGTTGGGAAGATTTACAGTGGAATTTTGTAAATGCTACAAATCAGGACTTTCTTCCCCCCCCCCCCGAGAACTACCAGTTGTTAAATATTTACCACAACAGCTGTAAAGCATGTTTAAGAAACAGGGAATAAGGTCGGAGACAGAGTAAAAGATAAAGTGGAAAGATATGAGGATAATATTAAACTTTTAGGAATGGTGTGTGATCATCAGTATCTCAGAAAAAAAAAAACTTACTCAGTTTTTATAAACAAGGGTGAGAACCACTGGGTAAGATTTAGAGGGCCTTGTAAGCTATGGTAAGAGGTTAGTTTTTAGGTTAAGATCAAAGGGGGGTGGGGGAGAGGATTCTGGGAAGATGGCAGAGTAGGAAGATCCAGAATTAAAAGATTAAAGCCACTGCACATTCAGAGTGAATCTCCAAGGAAGTGGTAATCCTCAATGTGGTACATTTTTATTCAAGATTGCCTTTAAAATGAATGTATAAGACTTGAGGACTGGTTGCCATCCTTTCAAGAAGTATAAAGGAAAACTGGATTCACAGACTTCATAAATGTAAGTGTCACCTGAAATGACTGTCATTTCTCAAAAGCATTTTTAAAGTTCCGGTTTTCTTTTTTTTTTTTTTTTGTGAGCACACATCTCCAAATCATAACATAAGATAGTGGAAAAATAAGATTCTATTTATAAATAAGCCATTCAAACAACTTTCTACAACCTTCCAGAAGTACAGGAGATAATAGTCTCCTCCCACTTCCTAAAAAGGTATAGTATTTTGACAACTCATACCAACTTTGAGACTTTGTCAAAATTGGAAAATACCTAAGACAACGGAAGACCTGTAGGGGTGTTTCACAACTAAGATAAAGAGCAAGTAGCTTAAAGGATT
Source organism: Balaenoptera acutorostrata (assembly GCF_949987535.1). Lineage (NCBI taxonomy): Eukaryota > Metazoa > Chordata > Mammalia > Artiodactyla > Balaenopteridae > Balaenoptera > Balaenoptera acutorostrata. The sequence continues at coordinate 42,482,981 of NC_080072.1, read as the reverse complement.
AACACGTTAGACTTAACTTGAAAACAACCTAAGGCAGAGTTAGGCAACAATGTCTTCAATGCATACATCTTTTCTCATTTTTGCTCCTTTCTCTTTTTCCTCTGTCCCTCTTGCACCTAATAGCAACCCTATTCGATTTATAGTAAAGAGCCCTCTTTGCAAAGCGCTATGGTTACCTCACATAGTTGTACCAGCAATAAAACTGGTTACTCATGCCAAATTTTTATCCATTGTACCAGGTCTACCTATGCCAAGATGACAGTCTTCCAGCACATTTATAATTTGCAATCTATTATGAGACTAAATTACCCCTCTCCCAAAAGAATGTTCATAGTAAATACAGAGTTCCTTTCAGTTCAAATAGCTATGTATGAAAAACAATTTCCTATTCTGCATGACACCTTTTCACATAACTGGTCTAAAAACACTTTCTACTTTGTAGGCCTAATAAGTTGTTCTGTAATTAATAACTAACATTTACTCAAAGAACATTTGAGTAGCACTTAACTGTGTTCAGTTATTATTATTACCATTACACACATCGTGAAAACTTAAGATTCAGACAAGTAAAGGTCAAGTTTTACCTGAAGAAAGAGGACTCAACCTCTCGTCTTGCGCTTTCACACCTTATGATTTCTCTAAATATTAATGACGCTTTGTACACCAGAGATCAAATATATTCCATGGAAATCATGGAAATACACTCAGTTCCTGAAGAACTGGAGGGTGGAAAATAATATCTAAGAATTACACAATTTGCTTTATCTAAACCCAGCCTCCCTTTAGCGACATATACCATCAGGGAACTGCAGAAACCTAGAATAATTCTTGTAAAAGCTGGTTTAAATACGGATGTAAGCCCAAACCTGAAACACCGCAATTGCCAAACAGCCCTGCGGTACTTTTCCTTCAAAACATAATTTGTGGTCGATCGTTAGATTAATTTTTTTCTCTGGCTAGACTGTAACTACCTAAAATTGGGCTGTAACTGCCTTCTTCACCACTTTATCCCCAGCACCTGGCAGAGCCTGGCTGGTCGTTTCCTATAAAAGAATGGATTCAAAAGGAAACGAGTGAGGGTTTCCCTGGTGGTGCAGTGGTTGAGAATCTGCCTGCTAATGCAGGGGACACGGGTTCGAGCGCTGGTCTGGGAAGATCCCACATGCCGCGGAGCAACTGGGCCCGTGAGCCACAACTACTGAGCCTGCGCGTCTGGAGCTTGTGCTCCGCAACAAGAGGTCGCGACAGTGAGAGGCCCGCGCACTGCGATGAAGAGTGGCCCCCGCTCGCCGCAACTAGAGAAAGCCCTCGCACGGAAACGAAGACCCAACACAGACAAAAAAAAAAAAAAAAAAAGGAAACGAGTGAGCCAGGTTAGTGCCAGTGTTCTGGAAACTTCTGCCTCCTCGAGGTCAGGACACCCTTCCAAACACAAGCTACCGTTTTGGCCTTTCCCCTGCTAGTTCGCAGCGGCGTGGCTGCCTGCAAGTCACTCAGCAGGTCTGTGCCGCACTTTCCGCCTCTGTAAAAAGGGGAGGACCAGAGGACCTGCCCCCAGGCACCTGCACTGCAAGGGAAGCTGGCCCACGGCCGGCGCAGTCTCCGTGTTTGCTGCGGGGACGTTCCTGGCTCCGGGCAGACAGGACGGCACTGCGACTCCACACTGATTTTCACTCACTAGTTCATTATCTCTTTCACAGTCATTTCCCAGAGGCCTTCACCTGTGCTCTCTCAGCCTCTCGTCAGACGCCTAGACCAGCCATTCTCAAACGCAAACATACAACGACCTCCTATTAACCATTAACTCGGTCCTAGAAATCGGACTCCTGGCTTTCTAGAGAAGCGGAGGATGGAAGCTAACCTACGCACATCGCGCGGCTCCGTAGGCGCCAAAGGCTAGGCGCGCTGAAGGTAGCGCCTACCACTCCCAACGGGGCGGCCTGCGCGAGCCTCAGGGCCCACTGCGCAGGCGCGGGAGCGGCTCCTCGTAGTCATCGGGGACGCGAGATTCCTTCCGGGATCCAGCTGGTGTCAGGTGGTAAGGGCTCGCGGCTGGGCGGGGCTCTCCCCCAACCCCGCGGCGGCGCCGCCCGAGTACCTCGACCCCGGGCCTGGGAAGCGGGTCTCCCTCCAAGCCTTGCGCACACGGAGAGGGGTCTCGACAGCTCGCACCCACAGGCGTCAGCCCACCCAGGAGGAAGGCCCGAGCCGTCCCTGCCCGAGGTAGGTCAGGCTGTACCTCATGGTACAGCTGGCTCTACTTTTTCATGTAGACATAGGGGAGCTCGGCCAAGACGGCCAGCGAGTAGATGTCGCAGGTAAATGGCAGACCCGAATGCCATACTGGCGAACCCCCAGCACAAAGAGTAGCAGGAATAGAGTGCTGCTGAGGGCTGCCGCGAAGGCCTCAGTTCCGCGAGTTTCCAACCATGGCCGGGGGCTGGAGCTGCGAAGTCTTGCCATATCCCACTGCCCCCGGAGACCCCGAGGTCCCGTCCCACTTCTATGGCCATTGGCTGGCTGAGCATCGGGCCCGTGGGCCCAGTTACTCCTGGATTTTTCCAGCTCACAGTCCGCCGTCCGGAGGGTATGCCGCCCTCTGGATCTGGGCCCGGCTCTAGGCAAACCCCAGCCTGGCTGGGTACCGAGCCTGGAGGCCTTTTCCAGGGTGTTGAGACCTGGGCCTGGAAGACATGACAGCACGGCCTCCCTCACTGGGCCAGGGGCATCCTGCGTCCCTGGCAGCCAGCCCTTTCTGTGGGTATCTTTTTAGGAATGAGGTCTGCTTATTTCAGAGTAGAAAAGTGGGGCGATTATCAGCACTGTGGTCTTTAGCTCAGAGGGATAATCTTTAGAATCTCCATTAGAGAATTGACCCATCAATGTAAAAAGAAAGTAATCATATTACTTTGCCTCTTTTACTAGTCAGATTTTTCCTTCTTATGGTATGAGGCATTTTTGTTTGTGATGCCTTAACAATTGTGATGATCGTGCAGTATTTATGTGATTAACTGACGTTACCTATCTTTTCACTCTCTGTTCTTCTAGGAAAATGGAAAAAATAGTATGAGAGGTCATTGATAAACTTAGCCCTCAATGTCTAACCAAAGGTCAGTGGAGATGGCCCAGGTAGGATATTGCCATTGCAGCTGGAGCACAGTGATGCCGAGGCACTAGGAGTGGAGTGATATTACCTACTGGATGTCTGAGGTCACCCCTGCCTGCCTTCCTCAACATCATCCCACTTGTGTTGTCTGGCTGGCCACAACTGTTTCGCAGTATGGTACTTGGTTCAAGTGGCCCCCTTCCATTATTTATTTTCAAAAACGATTAATTTCCGTTCCAAAAATATCCTCCCATTCACTTAGAGTAAGGAGCATTTCTCCTTTGGCATTCTCCCCCTGCCTACGTTAGCAGAGGAGAGCTGAAGCCTTGACAACCGCCTGACTCACTAATGGCACTGATGAGATGCCTCATCCCCACCTCCACTGCCCCTTGGGGACAGTGTGTGTGGGAGGTCTTCATGACTCACTAAAAGTCTCTCAGAACACAGATCCTTCCCTGTCATCGTTTTCATCATTTATCGTGTTCTCTCAGCGCTCAGCAAAGAGAAATAGCTTTCTTTGTCCCCCTTCCCTGCATTTGCTGCTAGAGTGATAGAAAAAAACCAATATTATGTTTGTGGATTTTTTCAGGACAGGGAAGTTTTTGTAGAACAGGAAATGGAGGATTTCACTGTTTCATGGCAGACATCCCGTCTTTAGTATGCCGGGCGGAATGTGAAAACCCTGTTCATGGCTCTGACATTTCTGTGCAGACACGTAATGGTTTCAACAGGGTTGCTGGCTCCAGTGAGAGCCCCTTTCTTGGGCTTTGGGAACCTCCCTCCAGGACGCATTCTGAGGGCTCCCTGCCGTTTCTGGATGGCTGCTCCCCTGGCCTGAGCCCTGGGTGCTCTCCCAACCCCCCACCCCAGTGCACAGTGATGCAATCAGCAATCAGCACAAGGTGCCTCCTTGGCACATTTCATTATGTGCACTCACAGTTGCACTTCATCAGAATGGAAGGGAGTGAGAGTCAAGGAAGTGCCTAGCCGAGCCACATTGGAGCCTGAGGCAAAAGAAAAAAAATCAACAGTACTGATGTTGGCTCATTAAAAATTTGATATCTTGGTCATCATGGATTTTTTCACATTAATTTTGATTTTAAAGTGTTACATTAGAATATTATCTTGATTACTAAGTATTTCAGTGCCCCCTTATTTTGCTCCCAAGGTTAGTGCCTCACATGCCTCACCAGAGTCCCAGCCCTGGGATGTAGGGAACCTAAATGATGATTTTAATGGCAAAGTGGTATGTAGGAACTGGGTTTGTGCACTTGGATTTTCCTGATGCTCCTAGGAGCCAGGTACTGAGGTGAAGCTGGTGGAGCTTGGCACCTCTGCATGGGATTTGAGGAGCCTTATGAAAGTCTCCCTTTGACCACTACAAAAAAGTCCCCACCTTGCCTGAAGTTCAATCTTTATCATTTAATTTATTCCCCCAAACAGGTTAAGTTGGAAAATGCAAACCCTGATGGCAGGAGAGTAAAGTGTTAGAAGGTTCCTAAAACTGCACTTACACATGAATGTGTTTATTCCAGCATTTTCTTAGAGGCAGGACAGAATGGGAGACGTGATGACACTGATTTGCTGGAATTGTTGGCATGGTCATGTTGAAGGTGGTAGGTGTGGGGACTTAAGAAAGGGATACAGAAAGAAAAAAAGAGGTTTTCAATGAGAAACTTCTTTCCCTTCACAATTTTCCAAAGGTTGCGGACAGATCATACTTCTTCCAGGAGTCATTCCTGCCATTTCCTGGGGATGCTCAGCCAACTGCCCTCTGCCACTGCCTCTCTTCCAGCACCCTACTGGTCCATCTTCTAATCTTGACATCTTTTGTTTCTTTTCTTGTATTTAAAGGGATTAGAAGTCTAAAGTGGATGAACACTTAGTGACCATCTTGTTGAAGACCCTCTTCCAAACATGGTATCTGAGACTCAGTGGAAATGTAATTCTCTGTCCAAGGTCACACAAGGCAGCACCAGTGGAACCAGAAGTCTGGGCTCTGGACTTGCCACTTGTTTCTTCACTCATTCATCACAGAATTATTGAACACCTACTAGACTACATGCTGGAGATGTAATGGTGAGCAAAACCAGTCATGGTCCCCACTTTCCTGGGACTTATAGTCTACTGGGGGGATGACTATTTCAATCAAATAATCACAAATAGCATTACAAACGGTTAAGTTTTCTGATGTAAAGAAACAGTTCTATAAGCCTGTAGAACAGGAAATGTGATAAGTGTTGGGATCAGAAATTGCTGTCTGGGTCATAGAACCAGTTTATACCCAAGGACTTATTATCCCTCTGATGTGCATGGCAAGTTTTACTGAAATATTTCTCAAGTTTCTGGTCTTATATGGGACATTGTGTTCCAAGTAGAAAGGGAAAGGAAAGTGGATGTAACAAAATCCATTTTTAATGTCTTTAAGGACACACCCAGAAATGGGCATCCCTTGGCCCAGTCAAGTTGACACATGAGATTAACCATCATGTTACATTACTGCCAGATCATTAAGTAAAATTCCCATTTGGGTACCCTGCTACCTGGATTTGTCAGCTTCTCCAAAGACAAGTGCCATCGTTCTCTCTGATAATACCCTAATATACACCAGGCTAGCAACCACTTCATTTTCTTTCTACTTTCTCTCACAATAGGTCCTTTGATAGAAAGCTTTCAGCTCTCTACTTCAAAAACTATAATCTCTGTACAATTTGGAACAGTTTAGTTAATTAGAGATCTTCAAATCCTGCCATGATAGAGGAAGAGCCAGACTTAAAAAAACAGTGTCTTGCTTGCACACGGATTGATCCAAAAGCAGTATTTTAACCTAATTTCCTAAATACAGTTTTTCAGTAAATATTTTCCCAGGGGAAATGAAAACTTTGAAAAAAAGGCATTTTAGCAGCATGATGCTGTGATTTATAATGAGAAATATATAGTTGGCCTTTGTCCTATTTCCAGCACAGAACTAGTAAAACCCTAGAAATTTCCTAAGCCAGGAGAGTGACAAAGGTGTCTTTTGTTATGTTAATGCGGTGACTTTGGACTGCTCCCAAAGATGCAAGCTGGTTGCCAGTAGAGCCAGCCAAGTGATTAGAGGTTGGAACTTTCAGTCTCACTTCCTGACCTCCTGGCAGGGGAGAGGGGCTAAATTTGAATTTAATCACCAGTGGCCAGTGATTTAATCAATCATGTCTCTGTAACAAGCGCTTCATAAAACCCCCCAAAAAGATGGGGTTCAGAGAGCTTCCGTGTTGGTGAACATGTGGGGATGCAGGGAGAGTGGCATGACTGGAGAGAGCATGGAAGCTCCATGCCCCTTTGCCACATACCTTGCCCCATGCATCTCTTTCTTCTGGCTGTTTCTGAGTTTGTAGTTTTATAATAAACTGGTAACTGTAGTAAGTAAAATGTTTCCCTGAGTTCCTGTGAGCCGCTCTAGCAATAAATCAAACTCCAGGAGATCATGGGAACCTCTGATCTATAAGAAGCACAGGTGACAACCTGGACTTGTGGTTGGCGTCTGAACTGTGTGTGGAGGGGTGCTGTCCTGTGAGACTGAACACTTAAACTGTAGGCTCTGTTGCTATCTCCAGGTAGACAATATCAGAATTTAGTTGAATTGTGGAACACCCAGCTGGTGTTGAAGAATTGCTTGGTGGTGTAACCCCCCCATCTCCCATTGGAACTGGTGATCAGAATTAGAGGCTTCTTTTTTTAAAATTAATCTTTATTGGAGTATAGTTGATTTACAATATTGTGTTAGTTTCTGCTCCACAGCAAAGTGAATCAGTTATACATATACATATATGCACTCTTTTTTATATTCTATTCCCATATAGGTCATTACAGAGTATTGAGTAGAGTTCCCTGTGCTATACAGTAGGTTCTTGTTAGTTATCTATTTTATATATAATAGTGTGTATATGTCAATCCCAATCTCCCAATTTATCCCTCTCCCTCCCTTTACCCCTTGGTAACCATAAGTTTGTTTTCTACATCTGTGACTCTATTTCTGTTTTGCAAATAGGTTCATTTGTACCATTTTTTAAGATTCCACATATAAGCGATATCATATGATATTTGTCTTTGTCTGACTTACTTCGCTCAGTATGACAATCTATAGGTCCATCCATGTCACTGCAAATGGCATAATTTCATTCTTTTTTTATGGCTGAGTAATATTCTGTTGTATATATGTACCACATCTTCTTTATCCATTCCTCTGTCGATGGACATTTAGTTTGCTTCCATGTCCTGGCTATTGTAAATAGTGCTGCAATGAACATTGGGGTACATGTATCTTTTTGAATTATGGTTTTCTCCAGATATATGCCAGAATCAGAGGCTTCTTATTACTCAATTTCAGAACTTCATAATAAGCTCTCAGCTATGAATCTAGTGATAGTGTAGAACTTACACGTGAATTTAAAGTAAAATTTAAACCACTCATTTTGTCTCTGTAAAGTTTTGTAAATGTGTGTATGTGTATTTCTGTATAGTGCTATTAAATTTCCACAGAGAACAAAAAAATTCTTCAAATATATGTAGTTAATCCTCTTAGATAATTTCAGAATATGTTATAAAATAGAACTTCTATTTTATAAGTAAATTTTGAGATTTGACCATTACTGCCCCCCACAAAGTAGTAAAAATTGTTAAATACAAACTACAAGTAAGGTAGTTATGGAAGGGATACCTTTACTATTAAAAAAGCTCTTAAATTTGTATAGAAAATGCTTGAAACTCCAAGAAAGTGTTAAGCAAATGTCATGAGTAAATATATAATTCATTAAAGAGAGATTACAACTGGTAAATAAATACAATGAAAATGCACAACTTCACTCAAAATAATAAATGTGAGATTAAAATCTCTGAAATTTTTAACAGCTTTATTCATAAATGACAAAAAATGGACAAAGCCCAGGTGTCCATTAACAGGAGAATCAATAAATACCTGTAGTATATTCATGCTATGGAATACTACTCAGCAATAAAAAGGGAGAAGAAAACCTGCTAGTACATGAAACAACAGGGATGAATCTCAAAGACATTATGCTGGGCTTCCCCGGTGGCGCAGTGGTTGAGAATCTGCCTGCCAATGCAGGGGACACGGGTTCGAGCCCTGGTCCGGGAAGATCCCACATGCCGCGGAGCAAATGGGCCCGTGAGCCACGATTACTGAGCCTGCGCGTCTGGAGCCTATGCTCCGCAACAAGAGAGGCCACGACAGTGAGAGACCCGCGCACCGCGATGAGGAGTGGCCCCCGCTTGCCACAACTAGAGAAAGCCCTCGCACAGAAACGAAGATCCAACACAGCCATAAATAAATAAATAAATAAATAAATAAATAAATAAATAAAATTAACAACAAAAAAAAACAAACTACTGCAAAAAAAAAAAAAAAAAAAAGACATTATGCTGAGTGAAAGAATCCTCATCCCAAAGACTTACATACTGTATAATTCCATTGATATGAAGTTCTGGAATTGGCTCGTGTAAACTATGATTTAAAAAACTAAAAATAGTGGTTGCCTCTGGGAGGGGGGCATGTATTGGGGGCAGGGTTTAATGGAAAGAGGCATGAAGCAACTTTATGGCATCATGATAGATGTTTGTGTTTCATAGGTGTATGTGTTTGCCAAAACTCAGCAAATGGTACACTTAAGATTTATGCATTTTATTGTATTTAAATTTTACATTTTAAAAAACCAGTAAAAAAATATTGAACTCTGTTTAGTGGTACACATGCTAAAGTGAGGGATGAAGAATAATGTTGAATACAACTCACTTTGAGGTAAATTAAAAAAATATGCATTGATGGATAGAGGGATGGCTAGATACCAACATATGTGTTAAAGCAAATATTGCAAAATGTTTAAGTCCAGGTATTGGGTATATGGGTATTCACTATACAGTTCTTTCCATTTTTGTGTGTTTTAATTTTTTTTTCGTAAATTGTTGACTTAAAACAACTCTGAGGTACTGTTTTGCTAATTAAATGAGAAAAAATAATTTAAAACATTTAAAAAATATGAACCACAAAATATTTTAAAAAATAATACACAATAATGGCCATGATGCTGTGAAACTGGTATTCTCTTGTCTCTGGGTGTGTAATTGATATAATTTTTTGGGAAAACAACTTGACAGTTTGTATCAAAAGCCATAAAATTGGCCTACCTCAACTAATAATTCTACATATAGAAATCTACACCGAGGGAATTGACATCAATCTTAGAAAATCCTGTATAAAGGAAGATGTTCATTATAACATTATTTAAATAGCAATAAGTCAGAAACCTAACTGTTTAACAGTAAATCAGTAGAGAAGTTTGTATTTCATTGTTTCCGCAGAAAATTTGAGAAGCTGGTGAGAAAATTATAGATGATGAAATAGTAAAATAGTTATAGAAATAACGACTGATGAGGGAAATGAAATCATTATGTAAAATACATCTGCCCTTGAAATAGTGCATATAGTTAAAAAAGGATAGCTATGAAGACAATACAGTTTCACTGAAAATGTCTATGATATGACATCAGGTGTAAAGTAGACAACAAATCTATATATATGCAGCATAATTCCAACTATGTAAAAGTATTACGTGTCTGAAGCTCCTTGTAGTGGTTGCTGTCATTTACCATCTAAATGCCTTCAGACTGAGGCTTACACTGTTCCAGCTCTCTGGAGTATGGGTGGCTGATAGCTCCCAGATGAGTCACTTTCTGAAAATGGCTTTCAGACAAAAGAGGTTGTTCAAGGTCAAAAGACCTTGTTCAAGGTCTGGCTCCCTCCCTGGGAATAACTCTCATTGAATGTACGGTGGAGGACAGGACTAGCTATGTAATTTGCAGGGCCCAGTGAAAATGAAAATGTGGGGCCCCTCGTTCAAAAATTAAGAAAGTAACAAAAAATAAAAAATTTTAAAAAATTAAAAAATTAAGAAAGTGACAAGTGTCTGTTACAGCTGATAATTAAACCAAGACATGGAGCTCTTCTGAGTGTGGGGGGCCCTGTGTGATTGCATAGGTCATATGCCATCAAAGCTGCACTAGTCCAGGGAGGTGTAAAGGCTCAGTTTTCTTGTCTGAAGGAGGTACAAGTCTGAAGTCCTGGCCCAGCTTTGGAGCTCCCTGGGGACCAGCCTTCCTTGTGCAGTTCAACTTTCCTCTCTGCCAAATACCCTTTTTACACTCCCTGACAGGTGTTGATCTAGGAGTACACCCTAGTACACTTTCTGCATGCAGATCTCTGTCTCAGCTTCCCAGGGAACCTGACACAGTACATTATTGTTAAAGAAAACAAAAATAAATGGGAATAAAATCCGGGAAAAAATACAGTAATTGTTTAAAAGTAATATTTTTCTCCTTTCTGAATTTTAGTAATATGTTTACATGACATTTAAAATCAAAACAATTTTAAATTTTAAAAATGATACTTCTAGTTATATACCCCAAATAATTGAAAGCAGGAATTCAAGCAGATATTTTGTACACCAGTGTTCATAGTGGCATTATTCACAATAGCCAAAAAGTGGAAACAATGCAAGTATCCATCAACAGATGAACAGATAAATGAAATGTGTATGTACACACAGTGGAATAGGATTCAGTCTTTAAAAGAAATTCTGTCACAAGCTACAATATTGATAAATTTTGAGGACACTATGCTAAGTGAAGTGTCATACACAAAATGACAAATAGTGTATGATTCTACTGATAAGATGTATGTATCTAGAATAGGCAAACTCATAGAGACAGAAAATATAATAGAGGTTACCAGGGGCTACAGAGAGGAAGGAATGGGGAGTTATTATTTAATGGATATGGAGTTTCTATTTGGGATGATGAACAAATTTTGAAAATGGATAGTGGTGATGGTTACTTAACATTGTGAATAAACTACGTACCACTGAATTGTACAATTAAAAATGGTTAAAATGGTAATAAAAAAAAGTTCCACTCCTGCTTAGGATTTAGAAAGCAGCAAGAGTGTCACTCCAACCCTAACAATGAGAAAAAGCTGGATAATCTTCAAAATCATAATTTTTTGAACCCACTGGAGAGCTGGAGTCACGAGGCAAACCAGGTGTACTGAATCAACACTGACAAACACCTCCTAGAAGAAATGGATCACATGAGCTGTTTCAACTTGGAAGAAGACGTTGTACTTGTAAAAGCTGGTAAGCAGGACTGGATTAGGTTGAGCAAGTAAGGCATTCTCCTCTAGTGCCAAATTTAAGGCAGTGACAAAAACTGAGAAAGCAAGATATATATTGGTTAATAAAATATTTCTAAAAACAAAAATTAATGTAAAAATCTGTGATGAACAAAATATCAGCATTTTAAATGAAGGCAGGATGGTATGTGGCATTTACATGAGCCTGTCTTGCTCACCTCACCCTATTCCTTGTCCTGTCAGATCTCATCTTTATTCAAAATTTAGATGTTTTAGACAACTAGCTGCTGGACAATCATCGACAGGAAGACACTGGAACTCACCAAAAAAGATATCCCACATCCAAAGACAAAGGAGAAGCCACAATGAGATGGTAGGAGGGGCGCAATCACAGCAAAATCAAATCCCATAACTGCTGGGTGGGTGACTCACAGACTGGAGAACACTTATATCACAGAAGTCCACCCACTGGAGTGAGGGTTCTGAGCCCCACATCAGGCTTCTCAACCAGGGGCTCTGGCAATAGGAGGAGGAATTCCTAGAGAATCAGACTTTGAAGGCTAGTGGAATTTGATTGCAGGACTTTGACAGGACTGGGGGAAACAGAGACTCCACTCTTGGAGGGAACACACAAAGTAGTGTGCACATTGGGACCCAGGGGAAGGAGCAGTGAACGCAGGGGAGACTGAACCAGACCTACCTGCTAGTGTTGGAGGGTCTCCTGTAGAGATGGGGGGTGGCTGTGGCTCACCGTGGGGACAAGAACACTGGCAGCAGAAGTTCTGGGAAGTACTCCTTGGTGTGAGCCCTCCCAGAGTCTAACATTAGCCCCACCAAAGAGCCCAGGTAGGCTCCACTGTTGGGTTGCCTCAGGCCAAACAACCAACAGGGAGGGAACCCAGCCCCACCCATCAGCAGTCAGGGGGATTAAAGTTTTGCTGAGCTCTGCCCACCAGAGGAACACCCAGCTCTACCCACGGCCAGTCCCTACCATCAGGAAGCTTGCACAAGCCTCTTAGATAGCCTCGTCCACCAGAGGGAAGAGAGCAGAAGCAAGAAGAACTACAATCCTGCAGCCTGTGGAACAAAAACCACATTCATAGAAAGATGGACAAGATGAAAAGGCAGAGGGCTATGTACCAGATGAAGGAACAAGATAAAACCCCAGAAAAACAACTAAATGAAGTAGAGATAGGCAACCTTCCAGAAAAAGAATTCAGAATAATGATAGTGAAGATGATCCAGGACCTCGGAAAAACAATGGAGACAAAGATCAAGAAGATGCAAGAAATGTTTAACAAAGACCTAGAAGAATTAAAGAACAAACAAACAGAGATGAACAATACAATAACTGAAATGAAAACTACACTAGAAGGAATCAATAGCAGAATAACGGATAAGTGACCTGGAAGACAGAATGGTGGAATTCACTGCTGCAGAACAGAATAAAGAAAAAAGAATGAAAAGAAAGGAAGACAGCCTAAGAGACCTCTCGGACAACATTAAACGCAACAACATTCACATTATAGGGGTCCCAGAAGGAGAAGAGAGAGAGAGAAGGACCCGAGAAAATATTTGAAGAGATTATAGTCGAAAACTTCCCTAACATGGGAAAGGAAATAGCCACCCAAGTCCAGGAAGCACAGCGAGACCCATAAAGGAAAAACCCAAGGAGAAACACACTGAGACACATAGTAATCAAATTGGCAAAAATTAAAGACAAAGAAAAATTATTGAAAGCAGCAAGGGAAAAATGACAAATAACATACAAGGGAACTCCCATAAGGTTAGCAGCTGATTTCTCAGCAGAAACTCTACAAGCCAGAAGGGAGTGGCATGATATACTTAAAGTGATGAAAGGGAAGAAACTACAACCAAGATTACTCTACGCAGCAAGGATCTCATTCAGATTTGATGGAGAAATCAAAAGCTTTACAGACAAGCAAAAGCTAAGAGAAGTCAGCACCACCAAACCAGCTCTACAACAAATGCTAAAGGAACTTCTCTAAGTGGGAAACACAAGAGAAGAAAAGGGTTTCTTTGTTTACAAAAACAAACCCGAAACAATTAAGAAAATGGTCATAGGAACATACACATCGATAATTACCTTAAACGTGAATGGATTAAATGCTCCAACCAAAAGACACAGGCTTGCTGAATGGATACAAAAACAAGACCCATCTGTATGCTGTCTACAAGAGACCCATTTCAGACCTAGGGACACATACAGACTGAAAGTGAGGGAATGGAAAAAGATATTCCATGCAAATGGAAATCACAAGAAACCTGGAGTAGCAATACTCATATCAGATAAAATAGACTTTAAAATAAAGAATGTTACAAGAGGCAAGGAAGGACACTACGTAATGATCAAGAGATCAATCCAGGAAGAAGATATAACAATTATAAATATATATGCACCCAACATAGGAGCACCTCAATACATAACGCAACTGCTAACAGCTGTAAAAGAGGAAATCGACAGTAACACAATAATAGTGGGGGACTTTAACACCTCACTTACACCAATGGACAGATCATCCAAAATGAAAATAAATAAGGAAACAGAAGCTTTAAATGACACAATCGACCACGTAGATTTAATTGATACTTATAGGACATTCCATCCAAAAACAGCAGATTACACTTTCTTCTCAAGTGCACACAGAACATTCTCCAGGATATATCACATCTTAGGTCACAAATCAAGCCTCAGTAAATTTAAGAAAATGGAAATCATATCAAGCATCTTTTCTGACCAAAATGCTATGAGATTAGAAATGAATTACAGGGGAAAAAACTAAAAAACACAAACACATGGTGGCTAAAAACTATGTTACTAAATAACCAAGAGATGACTGAAGAAATAAAAAAATACCTAGAGACAAATGACAATGAAAACACGATGACCCAAAACCTATGGGATGCAGCAAAAACAGTTCTAAGAGGGAAGTTTATAGCTATACAAGCCTACCTCAAGAAACAAGAAACATCTCAAATAAACAATCTAACCTTACACCTAAAGGAACTAGAGAAAGAAGAACAAACAAAACCCAAAGTTAGCAGAAGGAAAGAAATCATAAAGATCAGAGCAGAAAGTAATGAAATAGAAACAAAGAAAACAATAGCAAAGATCAATAAAACTAAAAGCTCGTTCTTTGAGAAGATAAACAAAATTGATAAAACATTAGCCAGACTCATCAAGAAAAAGAGGGAGAGGACTCAAATCAATAAAATTAGAAATGAAAAAAGAGAAGTTACAACAGACACCACAGAAATATAAAGCATCCTAAGAGACTACTACAAGCAACTCTATGCCAATAAAATGGACAACCTGGAAGAAATGGACAAATTCTTAGAAAGGTATAACCTCCCAAGACTGAACCAGGAAGAAACAGAAAATATGAACAGACCAATCATAAGTAATGAAATTGAAACTGTGATTAAAAATCTTCCAACAAACAGAAGTCCAGGACCAGATGGCTTCACAGGTGAATTCTATCAAACATTTAGAGAAGAGCTAACACCCATCCTTCTCAAACTCTTCCAAAAAATTGCAGAGGAAGGAACACTCCCACACTCATTCTACGAGGCCACCATCACCCTGATACCAACACCAGACAAAGATACTACAAAAAAAGAAAATTACAGACCAATATCACTGATGAATATAGATGCAAAAATTCTCAACAAAATACTAGCAAACAGAATCCAACAACACATTAAAAGGATCATACACCATGATCAAGTTGTATTTATCCCAGGGATGCAAGGATTATTCAATATATGCAAATCAGTCAATGTGATACACCATATTAACAAATTGAAGAATAAAAACCACATGATCATCTCAATAGATGCAGAAAAAGCTTTTGACAAAATTCAACACCCATTTATGATAAAAACTCTCCAGAAAGTGGGCATAGAGGGAATCTACCTCAACATAATAAAGGCCATATAAGACAAACCCACAGCAAACGTCATTCTCAATGGTGAAAAACTGAAAGCATTTCCTCTAAGATCAGGAAGAAGACAAGGTTGCCCACTCTCACCACTATTATTCAACATAGTTTTGCAAGTCTTAGCCACGGCAATCAGAGAAGAAAAAGAAAGAAAAGGAACACAAATTGGAAAAGAAGACTTAAAACTGTCACTGTTTGCAGATGACATGATACTATACATAGAGAATCCTAAAGGTGCCACCAGAAAACTACTAGAGCTAATCAATGAATTTGGTAAAGTTGCAGGATACAAAATTAATGCACAGAAATCTCTTGCATTCCTATACACTAACACTGAAAGATCTGAAAGAGAAATTAAGGAAACACTCCCATTTACCATTGCAACAAAAAGAATAAAATACCTAGGAATAAACCTACCTAGGGAGACAAAAGACCTGTATGCAGAAAAATATAAGACACTGATGAAAGAAATTAAAGGTGATACAAACAGATGGAGAGATATACCATGTTCTTGGATTGGAAGAATCAATATTGTAAAAATGGCTATACTACCCAAAGCAATCCACAGATTCAATGCAATCCCTATCAAATTACCAATGGCATTTTTTACAGAACTAGAACAAAAAATCTTAAAATTTGTATGGAGACACAAAAGACCCTGAATAGCCAAAGCAGCCTTGAGGGAAAAAAGCAGAGCTGGAGGAATCAGACTCCTTGACTTCAGACTATACTACAAAGCTACAGTAATCAAGACAATATGGTACTGGCACAGAGACAGACATATAGATCAATGGAACACGATAGAAAGCCCAGGGATAAACCCACACACCTATGGTCAACTAATCTATGACAAAGGAGGCAAGGATATACAATGGAGAAAAAACAGTCTCTTCAATAAGTGGTGCTGGGAAAACTGGACAGCAACATGTAAAAGAATGAAACTAGAACACTCCCTAACACCATACCCAAAAATAAACTCAAAATGGATTAGAGACCTAAATGTAAGGCTGGACACTATAAAACTCTTAGAGGAAAACATAGGAAGAACACTCTTTGACATAAATCACAGCAAGATCTTTTTTGATCCACCTTCTATAGTAATGGAAATAAAACCAAAAATAAACAAATGGGACCTAATGAAACTTAAAACTTTTGCACAGCAAAGCAAACTACAAACCAGACGAAAGGACAACCCACAGAATGGGAGAAAATATTTGCAAATGAAGCAACGGACAAAGGATTACTCTCCAAAATATATAAACAGCTCATGCAACTCAATATTAAAGAAACAACCCAATCCAAAAATGGGCAGAAGACCTAAATAGACATTTCTCCAAAGAAGACATACAGATGGCCAAGAAGCACATGAAAAGCTGCTCAACATCACTAATTATTAGAGAAATGCAAATCAAAACTACAATGAGGTATCACCTCACACCAGTTAGAATGGGCTTCATTAGAACATCTACAAACAACAGATGCTGGAGAGGGTGTGGAGAAAAGGGAACCCTCTTGCACTGTTGGTGGGAATGTAAACTGATACAGCCACTATGGAGAACAGTACGGAGGTTCCTTAAAAAACTAAAAATAGAATTACCATATGATGGAGCAATCCCACTACTGGGCATATACCCAGAGAAAACCATAATTCAAAAAGACACATGCACCCCAATGTTCTTTGCAGCACTGTTTACAATAGGCAGGTCATGGAAACAACCTAAATGCCCATCGACAGATGAATGGATAAAGAAGTTGTGGTACATATATACAATGGAATATTACTCAGCCATAAAAAGGAACGAAATTGGGTCATTTGTTGAGACGTGGATGGATCTAGAAACTGTCATACAGAGTGAAGTAAGTCAAAAAGAGAAAAACAAATATCGTGTATTAACGCATGTATGTGGAACCTAGAAAAATGGTACAGATGAACCAGTTTGCAGGGCCGAAATTGAGACACAGATGTAGAGAACAAACGTATGGACACCAAGGGGGGGAAGCCGTGGGGGGTGGGTGTGGGGGATGTGATGAATTGGGCAGTTGGGATTGACATGTATACACTGATGTGTATAAAATTGATCACTAATAGGAACCTGCTGGATTAAAAAAAAAAAAGATGAGAGTGTGTTAGGGGTTGTATACGCTGTACAATGGCTCTCACAGTGTGGTCCATAAACCTCTGGGTTCCGTGAGTCCCCTGCAAGGGGTCTGCAGGTCAAAACTATTTTCATTATAATAATAATGCATGGATACAACATTCATTCAAAGTGTACAATAGGCCTACACATTTTAATATAACAGAGTACAGAAAGTTCATTGATATTTAGATTCAACATTGCAACTGACCTTTAAGCACCCACCACTTGTTGAGTTTTGGTGTAGTATCAAAGGAGAATATTCATAATTACCTGCAATGGTTATTAAAATACTTCTCCACTTTTAGCAGGTTCTGTTAATTAGTTCTTCTGGTATTTACTATTATAAGTTTAAGTAATAAAATTGTAGTACCTGAAAAAATTTTTCAGATGTTTTGTCATGGATTTTTTCACATTAATTTTTTAAAATTAATTAATTAATTTATTTATTTATGGCTGTGTTGGGTCTTCGTTTCTGTGCGAGGGCTTTCTCTAGTTGTGGCAAGTGGGGGGCACTCTTCATCGCGGTGCGCGGGCCTCTTACTACCGCGGCCTCTCTTGTTGCAGAGCACAGGCTCCAGACGCGCAGGCTCAGTAGTTGTGGCTCACGGGCCCAGTTGCCCCGCGGCACGTGGAATCTTCCCAGACCAGGGCTTGAACCCGTGTCCCCTGCATTGGCAGGCAGACTCTCAACCACTGCGCCACCAGGGAAGCCCCTCACATTAATTTTTATCTTTATAAATATTACATTAAAATATTTACCTTGGTTACTGAGATTCTTGGCACCCTTTAAGTTTTTCACCCTATTCCTGGCTTCCCGGGACATCTCTGTCTGGAAGTTGATATTGTTCACCAAATAAAACTAGGCAAGTCAATGTTCCAGTAGTTTGCTTTCTCAACTAAACAGAGGTCAAATAGAAAATGCAGATGTGCTCAGGATTTACTCTTGGTTGGGGATTGTACGAGGTAGTGACAACAAAGCATTTCTCTTTTTTTGTTGTTTCAGACGTTTTTTAATGTGGTAAAATACACGTAACAATATTTACCGTAAATATTGTTTTTAAGTGTATAGTTTTTTTAAGTGTATAGTTTTTAAGTGTATTTTTAAGTGTATAGTTCAGTGGTATTAAATATATTCATAATTTTGTGCAAACATCACCACCTTCCACCTTCATTAGTCTTTTCATCTTGTAAAATTGAAACTCTCTACCCATTAAACACTAACTCCCCATTCCCCACTCTTCCCAGACTCTGGCAACCACTATTCTTCTTTCTGGCTCTATATTTTTGACTACTCTAAGAATCTCATATAAATGGAATCAAATAGTATTTGATTTTGGGGGACTGGCTTATTTCACTTGACATAATGTCCTCAAGGTTCATCTTCATCCATGCTGTAGCATATATCAGAATTTCCTTCCTTTTTAAGGCTGATTAATATTCCATTGTATGTATATACCACATTTTGCTTATTCATTCATCATTGGACACTTGGCTTGCTTCCATGTTTTAGCTAATGTGAATAATGAACATGGGTGTACAAAAATCTACCAGATCTTTTTTTCAATTCTTTGTATATACAGAGTAGTAGAGTTGCTGGATCATATAGCAATTCTATTTTAATTTTTGAGGAACCACCTTATTGTTTTCCACAGTGGCTTTGCCATGTTACTTTCCTACCAATAGTGCATAAGATTTCCAATTTCTCCAAATCCTCAACAACACTGTTATTTTCTGTTTTTTTTTTATAGTTGCCATCCTAATGGATGTGAGGTGATATCTTACTGTACTTTTGATTTGCCTTTCCCTAACAATTAGTGATGTTGTACATCTTTTCATGTGCTTATTGACCACTTGTGTATCTTCTTTGAAGAAATGTCTATTCAAGGCCCTTGCCCATTTTAAATCCATTTATTTTTGTGTTGTTCAGTTTTCAGTGATCTCTACATATTCTGGATGTCAATCACTAATCAGATATACGATTTGCAGATACTCTTTCCCATTTGGTGGGTTGCCTTTTTACTCTTTGAAGTAAATGTCTTCAAGGCCCTTGAAGAAATGTCTATTCAAGGCCCTTGCCCATTTTAAATCCATTTCTTTGAAGAAATGTCTATTCAAGGCCCTTGCCCATTTTAAATCCATTTATTTTTGTGTTGTTCAGTTTTCAGTGATCTCTACATATTCTGGATGTCAATCACTTATCAGATATACGATTTGCAGATACTCTTTCCCATTTGGTGGGTTGCCTTTTTACTCTGTTAATATTGTCTTTTGATGTACAAAATTTAAAAACTTTCATCCAGTCCAATTTGTCTATTTTTTCTTTTGTTGTTTGGGCTTTTGGTGTCATATCCAAGAAATCATTGCCAAATCCAATGCCATGAAGACTTTGCCCTATGTCTTCTTCTAAGAGTTTTATATTTTTAGGTCTTACATTTAGGTCTTTGATTGTTTTGAGTTAATTTTTGTATATGGTGTCAGGTAAGAGTCCAACTTCATTCTTTTGCATGTGGATATTCAATTTCCCCAGTACCATTGATAAAAAGACAGTCCTTTCCCATTGAATGGTCTTTGCACCCTTGTCAAAAATCATCTGATCATAGGTGTGAGGGATTATTTCTGAGCTTTCTATTCTATTCACTTCATCCATATGTCTATCTTTATAACGGTACCACTTTTTTTTTTTTTTGATTACTGTAGCTTTGTGGTGAGTTTTAAAATCAGGAAATGTAGTCCTCCAGTTTTGTTCTTCTTTTTCAAGATTGTTTTGGCTATTCAGGGTCCCTCAAGATACCATATGAAGTTTAGGATGGGTTTTTCATTTCTGCAAAGAACATATTGGAATTTTGATAGGGATTGCATTGAATCTGTAGGTTGGTTGTGTTACTGAATAGGTTGCCTGGACTTGCCCCACAATCCTAGCCTGGGCTGAGACCCCTTGTCTCAGGCAGGGAGGTTCTTTTTCTGCTCAGATTCCCACAGTTAATAACAAAACCAGTGTTGAGACTAGAATGGCACAAGCTTTATTCAATGGCCAAAGAATGGAGAAGTAGGAACTTAGTTTGCAAATCAATTTCTCAACCCAATTCAGGTGGAGACACCATATATATAGGAGGGTCAAAGTAAAAGGGAGGGATTTGGAAAGAATGAGAGGAATATTCATGACTTATCCGAGAACAGGGGTGTGGTTTGAACCCAGAATGTAACACTACTTTTTGTCCTTGTACTGGCTTTTCAGGTTGTTGTCATGGCAGTTGTCAACTGTCATGGCACTGGCGGGTGTGTCATTCAGCATGCTAATATATTACAATAAGTGTATAATGAGGCTCAAAGTCTACTGGACGTCAAAATCTTCCACCATCTTGGGCCTAGTTTGTTCTAACCAGTTCTTGTTTTTCACTTTGCAGCTTCCTCCTGAAACTTAGATAAGAGCAATTGGTTTCCACTCGAGGGAGGGGCAGGGGTATGATTCTGGGGCAACAGCCTTGGTAACAGTTGGGTGGTATTGACATCGTAACAATATTAAGTCTTCTAATACATGAACACGGGATGTGTTTCCATTTCTTTATATCATTTTCAGTTTCTTTCAGCAATGTTTTGTATTTCCTTTGTACAAGTCTTTCACCTCCTTAGTTAATTCATATTTTATTCTTACTGATTCTCTTATAGATAGAATTGTTTATTGTAATTACCTTTTCAGATTGTTAGTGTGTAGAAATGCAACTAGTTTTTGTGTACAGACTTTATATACTGCTACTTTGCTGAACTCATTTATTAGTTCTAACGGTTTTTTTTTTTCATCTTAAGGGTGTTCTACATATACGATCATATTGAAACATGAGAGGAGGGGGCAGGGCACAACCTTGAAAAGAATGACATAGCCATAGGACATGACAAAGACTAGTTAGAACCAACTGGGTCCAAGATGGCAGAAGATTTGACGTCCAGTAGACCTTGAGCCTCATTATATGCTCATTGTAATACATTAGCATGATAAATGACACACCCACCAGCACCATGACAGTTCTGAGGCTAACCATAAAAAGCCAAAAAGTGGGCAGCGGCCCAATTCCTGGAAATCTCTGCCCCTTCCCTGAAATAATGGGAATGATCCTCCCACTCATTAGCCTATGAAATTACCCAGCCCATGAAAACTAACCACACCATATTTCAGGGCCACTCTCACTTTCTGAGATGGCCCACACTCTGTGGAGTGTGTTGCTCTCTAAATAAATCAACTTCTTACCTATCACTTTGTCTCTCAGGGAATTCTTTCTGCAATGAGACATCAAGAACCTGAGCTTCATTAAGTCCTGAGACCAGGTGTGTGATCTCAGTTAAAAGACTGTGGGTTCAAGTCCCAATCTGAGTTGCACAGTTTCAATATCATCTGTGAACAGACATAATTTTACTCCCTCCTTTCCAATTTGAATGTCTTTTCTTCTTCTTGCCTAATTGCTCTGATTAGAGTTTCTAGTACAATGTTGAATAAATGTGGTGAAAGCAGACATCCTTGCCTTGTTCTTGACTTAGAAGAAAAGCTTTCAGTCTTTCATCATTGAGTATTATTGGGCTGCACCTGACAGGCCTGCAAGCCCTGTACTTGCCCAGCCTCAAGACAGAAGAAAGAGCCCGGAGTCAGCGACAGAGACATCAATGGTTTAATGGATAGGGGGAATCTTACATGTCTGAAGCAAGGTCCTGGAGTGACACCCCACTGTGTGTGCCCAGATGGCAGGCAGGACATGGTAGTAGTCTTTGCTACCTAGGAAAGAGGGAGGTTTCCAGTTATAGGGGGAATTCACGTCAAGGTTACCAGGGAAACCAGCAGAGGGGCACACCCCTTTGATAAACTATCATAGTGGAGATAGTTCTGATCTAAAGATTAGAACAATTACTTAGCTGGGCTGGGGGCAAGTATGTAGGCATTTACTGATTAGGCACTATAATTAAGAGGGAAAGTCAGTCAGGTGACTAGGTGAGGCAAGGACTGGTCAAGCAGGAGATGTACAGAGAGCAAGAGAACAGCCATCGTGAGTGCCCTGATCATACAAGTTTGATGTTTGCTGTGGGTTTTTCATATATGGCTTTTATTATGCTGAGGTAGTTTCCTTCTATTCCTAGTTTGTTGAGTGTTTTCATCATGAAAGTACATTGAATTTTGTCTAATGCTTTTTCTACATTAATTGAGATGATCATGAGGGTTTTTCACCTTTTTTTCTGTTAATGTGGTGTATTACACTGACCAATTTTTGTATGTTGAACTATTATTGCTTTCTATTAATAAATCCCTTTTGTTATGGTGTGCAATCCCTTTAATATGCTGAATTCAGTTTGCTGAAATTTTGTTAAGGATTTTTGCATGAATGTTCATAAAGAATATTGGTTGGTAGGTCTTTGTTGTTGTTGTTGTTGTTGTTTTAGTGTCTTTTCCTGACTTTGCTATCAGGGTAATGCTGGACTCATAAAGTAAATGAGTAGGAAGTGTTCAATTTGGTGGAAAAGTTTTTTTTTTTTTATATTTATTTATTTGGCTGCATTGGGTCTTCGTTGCAGCATGCGGGATCTTCATTGTGGCATGAGGGATCTTTCAGTGTGGCACGCAGGCTTCTCTAGTTGTGGCGTGCAGGCTCCAGAGTGCGTGGGCTCAGTAGTTGGCGGCATGCGGGCTTAGTTGCCCTGTGGCATGTAGGATCTTAGTTCCCCGACCAGGCATTGAACCTGCATCCCCTGCAGTGAAAGGCGATTCTTAACCACTGGACCATGAGGGAAGTCCCTGTGGAAAAGTTTGAGAAGAAATGGTATTAGTTCTGTAAATATTTGGTAGAATTCACCATGAAGTCATCAGGATCAGGGCTTTTCTTAGTTGAGAGACATTTGCTTATTGATCAGTCTCCTTGGTTACAGGTCTATTCAAATTTTCTATTTCTTTATGATTTAGTTTTGGTAGCTTTTATGTTTCTAGGAATTTTTCCATTTCATCTTGGTTCTCCAATTTGTAGGCATACAATTGTTCATAGTACTCTTATAATCCATTTTATTTCTGTAGAATCAGTAGTAATATCCCCATTTTCATTTCATTTTAGTAACTTGAGCCTTCTTTTTTTTTAATATTTATTTATTTATTTGGCTGTGCCAGGTCTTAGTTGTGGCACACAGGATCTTTGATCTTCATTGCGGCATGTGGGATCTTTTTAGTTGCAGCATGTGGGATCTTTAGTTGTGGCATGTGAACTCTTAGTTGTGACATGTGAGATCTAGTTCCCTGACCAGGGATCGAACCCAGGCCTCCTGCAGTGGGAGCACAGAGTCTTAACTGCTGGACCACCAGGGAAGTCCCAACATCTTTGTTTCTTAATATAAGCGTTTACAGCTGTACATTTTCCCCTTAGCACTGTTTTTGCTGCATCCCGTAAGTTTTCGTATGTTGTATTTTCATTTGTCTCTAAATCTTTTCTAATTTCCCTTGTGATTTCTTCTTTCATCCAATAGTTGTTTCAGAAAGTGTCGTTTAATTTTCACAAATTTTGTGAATTTTCCAGCTTTTCTTCTGTTATTGATTTCTAACTTCATCTCAATGTGGTCAGAGAAGATACTTTATGTGATGTCTATCTTTTAAAGTCTGTTAAGGAGAATGATGTCATCATCACGGCAGAATAAGAGTTTTCTACCATCTTTCCTCCAAAGAACACTGATTTAGACAATCACCCATGGGTGAGAAGGCTTTTGTGGACATCCAAGAGGCCGGTGGATAGGTTTGTGCACACCAATGGAGAGGGGAAAAAAAAATCTGAGATTGGATGCACTGAAGAAGATAGTGGAACAGTTTCACTTTACTCACATCACTCTTCTCCGGAGGCAGCACAGTTCAGCACAAAGAGAACTTCTTGGCCTATGATTTCTCCCTCAGGGGAAAGTGACAGTGTTTGATTGTGTGCTTGGCTTCCCCAGCTTTGTGGGATGCTGCCAAAGAGATCCACTTCTTTCTCACCTCATCCAGAATACTGAGGCATGCCATGCAACTGGGGGGTGGGGGGCGGCTGGGAGAGCAGCTGATAGGGCTAATTAGTAACATGAATGCATATGAAAATATATATCACACTGATAAAGGTATTTAGTTAAATTCAGAATACTCTAATGCCATAAAATGGTGATGTATTAACCACTTAACTCTCGTATAAAAATTAAAGGACAAAAGTATTAAAAATAACAATAGCTACAATAATTTATTAATGAATACACAATATAAAAAGAGGTAAACTGTGACATCAAGAACAAAAAATACGAGGACAGGGGAGTAAAAAGTAATAAAGTTAATGTATATATCAGCACCCACAAACTGGAGGCTGCCCAGTGGCCCAGCCATATCACAAATCTAAACCTAAATCAGCCTGCACTTAACAGGAAACACCTGTCAAGCATACCTAACCCCAATCACAATCCTCCAACTCAGCTTTAGCTGGCTTACCTTACCCTAGAAAATAGGACCTCCTAGCCAACTGTGCATTTCTGAGTTGCCTCTTTTAATACTCTATAAAACTCATTCTTACCCAAAATCCCTTAGGAAGAGTGTTCCACTGCTTGTGAAGATTGTACACTTTCAATCCATGAATTGCTTTCCCTTGAATAAAAGGCATTAAACTCATTGTTAAATTGTTTTAGTTTTGTCATTTGACAATGGGTAGAGTCTTTGTGTGCTACAATTCAGATCACAATTCCAACTAGGGGTTCACTCCACCAAGCAATTCTCCAACACCAGCTGGGTTCAGAATTCTACTCAGTTCTGACACTGTTACCAAACTCAAGTTTGTGTGTCAGACACACAGTAAGGCCAAACAAACTGAAATATTGGAGGTTGGAGCAGAGAAAGGATTTTTTGCAGGGCCAAGCAAGGAGAATGAGTGGCTCATGCTCAAAAACCCCAAACTCCCTGGTGGTTTTGAGGGAGAAGTTTTTATTAAATTTGGCAAAACTTGGGGTGACGGCTGCAAGGTGCGTGGCTTTCTTCTGATTGGTTGGTGGTGAGGTAACAGGGCGGTGCTCCAGGAATCTTGTGCTCAGCCTGAAGTTACCATCCTCCACCTGGGTGGGGGCCTTAGTTCCTGCAGAAGAACTCAGAAGATGTTATGTACATTCCTTGAGGAGTAGCCAGAACCCTGCCCCAAGGCTGCATTATTGTTTCTTGACTGCTTCTCCTTTGTTTCTGCATCCCCCTCCTTTCCCTGATTAGCAACTGTTTGAATCTGCCTTTTGGAACTCAGGGAAGGTCAAGGAGGCTGAATGAAGTCTATCTCTCACAAACAAGAAATGGGGGGGACACAGAAAGAGGATTTGTACCAGGGAGGGCCCCACAGGGTTCTGCTGTTTCATATCTCCCAGGTGATAGCATTAGATCTCACAGATTAAGGGCTCAGTCCTGCAAGACTCCCCCCATGCCTTCAGACGTCAGTTCCAAGACCAGGTTGTCACCTGTGCTTCTGACTGACTGGCTATAGACTGGAGGTTCCAACAGCCTCCTCCTTGGCTTTGATTAATTTGCTAGAGCAGCTCACAGAACTCAGAGAAATTTTTCTTAGCAGATTACTGGTTTATTGTAAAAGGATATAACTCAGGAACATCCAGATAAAAGAGATGCACAGGAGGGAATTCCTGGTGGTCCAGTGGTTAGGACTCCATGCTTTCACTGCTGAGGGCCTGGGTTCAATTCCTGGTCAGGGAACTAAGATCCTGCAAGCCGTGCAGTGCAGACAAAAAAAAAAAGAGAGAGAGAGACACACATGCAAAGGACAAAAGGATATGGGGAAAGGGCATGGAGCTTCCATGCCCCCTCTGAGCACCACTGTCCCCAAATCTCCATGTGTTCACCAACCCAGAACCTCTCTGAAGCTACCCTTTTGGATTTTATGGTAGCTTTATTGTATAGGCATAGTTGATTAAATCATTGGCAATTGGTGGTTGAGTCAACCTCCAGCTCCTCCCTCTCCCTTGAGGTCAGGGGGATGGGACTGGAAAGTACCAACCCTCTAATCACCTGTTTGTTTCTCCAGGCAACAAGCCCCCATCCTTAGGTGTATTTCACAAGTCAGCTCATTAACATAACAAGAGACACCTTTCATCACAGGCAAGTCCCAGGGTTTTAGGAGCTCTGACAGAAAAGGGGACGAAGACAGTTTTTATTACAAATCACATCACGTACGAATTCGAAGTTATCAGCTTAACATAGACTGTAATATCTATAAGATGTTTTGTGTAAGCCTCACGGTAACCACAAAGGAAAAACCTACAGTAGATACACAAAGGATGAAGAGAAGGGAAACATACCACTACAGAAAATCATCAATTCACAAAGACAGCAAGAGAGGAAGAAAGGAACAAGGGAACAACAAACAGCCAGAAAACAGTAAGATGGCATTTGTAAATCCTTACCTATCAATATTTACTTTAAGTGCACTGGATTAAATTCTCCCATTAAAAGACATAGAGTGGCTTAATGGATAAGAAAATAAGAGCGAACTATATGTTGCCTACAAGACTCCTCAGTCCAGCTATAAGGACACACAGAGGCTCAACGTGAAGGAATAGAAAAAGATATTCCATGAAAATGTAAACCAAGAGAGCAAGTGTAGCTACATTTATGTCAGACAAAATAGACTTTAAGTTAAAAGCTGTAACAAAAATAAGATCATTATATAACGTTCATGGAGTCAACGAAATTCCAGAATGGTTACCTCAGTCAGATTCTGCCAGGGCAACTGTCTCTCTCTAGCTGGGGAGATGAATTCCCAGCACTTCCTACTCCTCCATCTAACAAAAGTCCACTAGCAAAATGGTTTTAACTTGCTAGACCCAAACCTAATGTATCCACACAGGTTGCTCTAGCACTCACTACTCCTAGGTGTCTGGCAGCCCACGGGTCTGATAGGGTGGCTTTTATTTTGGGGATCTGAGGAAGCACTGGACCATCAGCGCAGGCAGATTTCAGACTGAGGGGTCTTCTAAGAATTAAATCAGTTTTCATAGAGCTTTTTCTGGGAACATTCGCTGAGCACCAGCCTCTGGAAAGGATCTGCCTTTCTGGGTCATATCCTGGGAGGGGCAAAAAAGGCATGAAAACAGCACCACTCTGCAGTCGTCAAAGGAACAATGGCCAGCACACTGGCAGACCCCAGTGACAACCCAATGCCTAGGTGCACTATCCCCAGGAGCTGGGGGTGTCAGAACCCCGTGCTTGCCCAGAGCCCACTGAGTCCTCAGTCTTGACCCCACCATGGATTCTTACTTTTGCTTCCAGGCCAAGAGCCAGTATGAGGAAACCCACACCAGGAGACTGCAGGGTGTGCTATATCATCGTACATTTGCTCAGAGCCAGGTCAAGTCATGCAAAGTGTCCACTCGAGAAAGAAGTTTTATTTGCAGTGTCTACTGAAAAAGAACGCACAACCTAAAAGTTGAGAATTAACTTTTGTTTGGTGGACTTACTGAGGACCTAAGCCTGGGAGATAGGCTCTCAGATAGCTCCGAGGAACTATTCTGAAGAGGTAAGGGAGGAGTTAGGATATACAGGAGTTTTGCAAAACAAACAAACACAAACCCTCCGCCCCCGACCCAGGTAGCCAAACATCAAAAGATTACTGCTAATTAGAGAAAAAACAGACATCTCAAGTTAATGAATTTAATGCTTTTCTCTGTATGGGAAGATGCAAGAGTCTGGGCTTAATGAAATCATTCCTTTGGTATGCACCTTGACTATCTAGAGCCAGTATCCTGTTTTTCTCCATCTTGAATCCTCTGCAGGGTGCACCACTGGGGGTGGCTGCAGAGGCTGATGGCTTGATGGCCGCAACATCCTTTGTTTACTGACATGGCAGGTGACATTCTTTGTTCACAGCTGAGAATAGGTGAAGGCAAGTGTACAGTTTGATGGTCTGTGTGTAAGGACTGCATATGTTGGCATCTGTGCTCGGGTCCTCTGCCAGAATGATTCTGGGAATCATAATGAATGAGTTATGGGGAGGTGGCTGGGAGGTAGCCAGCCCCTTCTGGGGCGTGAATTTAGAATACCATGACCCAGGTGAGGCTGGGAGCAATCAGTGAGAGTGGTTGTCCTCAGCTGAATACAGATGCTTGGTAAACTTCAGGCCTGCAGTGCATCATGCCTTCTGCTGGAGGGTGCTGGAAGATGGGCTGAAGTGCATCAGGCTCTTTAGTCCAGGTAGGGGGCAGTAGGTGAACTAGCGTGGACTGGCCTACCCACGCAGAGGTCTGGCGCATGGTCGCTGTGCAAATGGCCTGTGGAGGGGCAGCCTCTACCCTGATGGATGTATGGGAAGAACTCTGTGTGTGTGTGTGGTGGTGGGGTGAGGGGGCGCACATACATCAGTGGTTGTAGGCTACAGTGTATTGAAGTAAACGAACAACTTAGCACTAGGAAAGATAAGTCCCAGATTTCTCAGTACTTGAGGATGCAGATGATGAGCCTTCCTGCTTCAGCCGTATCCAGCAGAAAGCCCTCTGGGTGGACTAGACCCATGGGATGGGGCTCAGGCTCTCCAAACCTGAGCAAACCCTGAAATCCCCAGACCTGGGTACCTCTTCCTGCACTTTTGCTTTTGAGCTTCCATACCATCCATGTTCACGGGCAGCTTTGAACTTCAAAGTGCAGAGGAAAGAGGCCTGGAGAAGGGGGTCCATTTGCTGAGTGGGGACAGGTCTAAAAGGCCTGAGCTGTGGTGGTCATTGCTCTGGCCCAGGTTCCAGGCCTTGAGGGAATGCTGAGAAGTAGGGGTAACCCAGGATGACGTGACCCAGGATTTGGCAGATGGTTCCTATGACCAAGAACAGCACCAAGAACAGCTGTGCTGAGGTTCCGGTAAACATTTCGAAAGAGGATGTTGCAAAGCCTGTTTTCTGGGCCTTTTCCAAGTAAGACGGGGATTTTTTATTTTCCTGTGGAGGTGTATTTGATGCTTGTCCTTGGGGTGTGACCTCTAGAGACTCCTTGTGTGCCTCAGAGTGGGACTGGGAGTAACCCCGACATTCACTGAGGTTCTTCTGGCCTTTGTCAGTCACCCCTTGCTGGCACCGAAGGGACTGACTGTAAGGGATGGAAGAGCAGGGAAGAGTGTGTGGAGTGTGTGCCCCACAGTCAGGAACCAGGAATCTCACTGGGTTCTGGGTTTTCTGTGACATTCTTTGGGGAGGGCTCCTAGCAAAGATTGGTATGATAATTTCCTCTAATGGCTCTTACGATCTTCTGTCTTGATGATTATGTTTAGGAGAGAAACTTAATTGGTTAAGTGATGCAACCCAGAACATTAATTCTTTTTATGAAAGTCCCTTGGGATAGGGTCTTCTCCCCTGGACTCTCTTAACATCAGAAACTCACAGTCCTTTCTCTTTCATATCACTGCCCAGAAGAGAGCCTGCAACATTGCCACTTGCATGACCCTGGCCACCTGTTGGCCAGTCGCTGAGCAGTTGGGGTGGGGAGGGTGAAGAGCAACGTTGTGCCCACCAATATGGGCTCCAAGGTCTTCAGCTGGCACTGCAGGGGCCTTCAGACTTGAGTGGTTAGACACCTCAGGAAGAAGTGACTTGTCTAATGGTCATGGAGAAGAGACAAGTTAAATCAGGGTAGAGGCCCATATTCTGAGCCCACTAGATGTGTGTTGTAGGGAGAGGAGATGGGCAAGTCTGACTTTCCTCTATGATTCTGAGTTCATCCATCTAAGACATTTCAATGAAGCTAATTTAAAACACAGATCATTTAAAAAATAATTGCAGTCATTCAAGCTGTGCGACATGATCCTTGATTACACGTTCATCCTTTTCTTCTAGGTCATGGTGAAACTGAACTTGCCACTTCTTTTGATTTATAAGGAAAGTATTGTAAATTAGAAAACTTTTGTGGAAAACATGCACATTACACTCTTTTTGATATTGAAGAGTATCTTTTTGCTGTAAAGCAGTATGCAAAATAAGCTCATTCCAGTTCTTTCCATGCATCCACCCATTTTTAAAATAAACTTTTTATTTTGGAATAATTTTAGATTTACAGCAAAGTTACAAAGATAGTACAGAGAGTTCCTGTGTACTTTTCACCCCCTTTTGCCTAGTTTTGCATCTTACATAACCAGGTTACATTAGTCAAAACTAAGATATTAAGGTTGGTATGTTACTATTAACTAAACTCTAGACATTTTTCAAATTTCACCAGTTTTTTCACTAATGTCCTTTTTCTGTCCCAAGATGCAATCCAGGATACCACATTACATTTTGTCATCATGTTTCCTTAGTCTCCTCTGGTCTGTGAGTTTCTTTCTTCCTCCCTCCCTCCCTCTTTCTTTCCTCCCTCCCTGCCTCCCTCATTTCTTTCTTTCCTTCTTTCTTTCTTTCTCTCTTTCTTTCTTTCTCTTTCTTTCTTTCTTTCTTTTCTTTTCTTTTCTTTTCTTTTCTTTCTTTCTTTCTTTCTTTCTTTCTTTCTTTCTTTCTTTCCTTTCTTCCTTCCTTCCTTTCTTTTCTTTCTTTCTTTTTATTAAATTGCCAATCATTTGCTTCAGTTTTGATTGGCTTTTAAGTCCATGTGTTATTTTTTTTAAATTACTTTTTATTGGAGTATAGTTGGTTTACAGTGTTGTGGACAGTTTTTTCTTTCTTTTTTTTTTAGGCATTTGTTTTCGTTTTGTCTTTTTTAAGTGACCTTGAGAATTTTGAAGAGTTCTAGTCGATATTTTGTAGAATGCCTCTCAATTTGGATTTGTCTAATGCTTTCCTCATGTTTATATTGGAGCTTTAGGATTTGGGGAAGAATATCACAGAAGTGAAGTGCTGTTCTCATCAAATCAGGGCATGTACTATCAACATGAGCTATCACTAGTACGTTAACCTTGATTACTTCGTCCCAGTAGTGTCTGCCAGGTCTCTCCACTGTAAAGTTACTGTTTTTCGCTTTCCATATTGTGTTCTTCGGAAGTCCAGCTCACACAAAAGGAGGGATATTAAGCTCCATCTCCTAGAGGGGGTAGTTGTTGAGCAGAATACTGTGTACCGGTGACCAATCCCAGGGCAGGACTCCAACTACAAAGAATAGCAAAGATCATCACAATGCCAGCCACCAGGAATAAAAGTCCAGACACTTCTGCCCACTGCAGCTGCGTATCAGAGTCACCAAGGAAATCACAACACAGTCAAGCACTGGACGGAACAACACTTTACTCACAGAGAGAAGAGACCAAACAAGATCAGCTCCAATACTGTGCCTTGGTCCCTCATGGCTGGTTGGTGCCCCCATCTGACTCAGGGCAACTGGCCTACATGTACCCATCTCCTGCCACAGAAGAAGGATTCCTCCCCACCTCCCCTATGGAGTCTGAAATACTGAAAACTGGAGGTGTTGGCTATTGATATACATGCTTAAGCAGAACAAAGAAACACTCACTGAGTCTGAGATCGGGAGAAATATTCTCACACAGGCAATAAGCCTGGCACGGCTGTGAGGGCTCTTTATCTCTTGCTAAGGAGGTGTTCCAGGCCCAAGGCCCACTCTTAGTGGCCCAGTGGGGGTGGATGGATTGCGTGCATGAGACTTCCTTTCCCAACAGTAGTATTTAGATATATTGTTTGGAATTCTTCTGTAAGAAATATTTGTCTCTTCTCTCTCTTTATTTATTAAATCATTTATTATTTATGTCAGTATGAACTCATTTACTTTATAATTTACATTATAATACAATATTATATCACTTACATTGTTGCTCAGATTGTTCCAGCTTTGGCCATTGTGAGCTCTTTCAGTTGGGCTTCTGTGTCCTTTTGACAAGCCTTTATTTCTCGAGTATTTCCTTACTGTCTGGCATTACAATATAATCCAGGTTTATGTTAACTTATATTCCCTGTCCCAGCCCTAGATTCAGTCCTTTCTGGAAGGAGCCTTGGTTTCTATTATTGAATAATGGTATATACTCATCATATGGTGTTTTTCATTTATTTTGCTAATGTAGGGAATTACATTGAATTTTAATTAATTAATTAATTAATTAATTAATATATTTATTAATTTATTTATTTCTGGCTGCTCTGACTCTTCCTTGCTGCATGCGGGCTTTCTCTAGTTGTGACGAGCGGGGGCTACTCTTTATTGCGGTGCTTGGGCTTCTCATTGCGGTGGCTTCTCTTGTTGCTGAACACGGGCTCTCGGCACACGGGCTTCAGTAGTTGTGGTGCGCGGGCTCAGTAGCTGTGTCCTGCGGGCTCTAAAGCGCAGGCTCAGTGGTGGCGCACAGGCTTAGTTGCTCCGTGACATGTGGGATCTTCCCGGACCAGGGATCGAACCTGTGTCCCCTGCACTGGCAGGCGGATTCTTAACCACTGCACCACCAGAGAAGTCCCTACATTGAATTTTGAATGTAAAACCAACCTTGTATTCCTGGAATAAATACCATCTGGTCATGATTATTATTATTTTTTCCATATTGATTGTTTTTATTTTGATTTTTTGTTTGTTTGTTTAGGATTACTGAGTCCACATTCATGAGATATATTTGCCTGTATTTTGCTTTCCTTGTAATGTCCTTACGTGTTTTGGTGGAATTATACCAGGTTCATTAAATGAGTTGGGAAATGTTCATTTTTTTCCTCTGGTATAATTTTTCTTTGATTGGTGATATTTCTTCCTTCTTGGAGTAGGAGGGGTTTAAATTATATATTCAAGTTTTTTATCAGATATAGCACTATTCAGATTTTTCATTTTCTCATGTAAATTTTGGTAACTTGTCTTTTTCAAGGAATTTATTTTATCTAAATTATCAAAATCACTGGCATAAAATTATTCATAATATCCTCTTATTATCTTTTAATATATGTAGGATCTCTAGTGATGTTCCCCTTTTTATTCCTGATATTAGATATCTTTTTTTTTTTTTTTTGATATTAGATATCTTGCTCAGTGTTGCTGGGGGCTTGTAATTATATTAATCTCAAAGAATCAACTTTCGGCTTTTTGATTTTCTCTATTTTCTATCTGCTTTCTATTTCATTACTTTCTATTCTTATCTTTATTATTTTATTCTTTCTTCTTTCTTTTTTTTTTTTTAAATTTATTTTATTATTTATGGCTGTGTTGGGTCTTCGTTTCTGTGTGAGGGCTTTCTCTCGTTGCAGCAAGTGGGGGCCACTCTTCATCGCGGTGCGTGGGCCTCTCATTTTCGCGGCCTCTCTTGTTGCGGAGCACAGGCTCCAGACGCACAGGCTCAGTAATTGTGGCTCACGGGCCTAGTTGCTCCCCGGCATGTGGGATCTTCCCAGCCCAGGGCTCGAACCCGTGTCCCCTGCATTGGCAGGCAGATTCTCAACCACTGCGCCACCAGGGAAGCCCTCTTTCTTCTTTCTTTGCGTTTAATTTATGTTCTTTTTTTTCTAGCTTCTTGAGATGAAAGCTAAGGAAACAGTCTCAATCTTTCGTTTTTTAAAATACATATATCTACGACTTACCTGGTGGTCCAGTGGTTCAGACTCCACGCTTCCACTGCAAGGGGCGCAGGTTTGATCCCTGGTCAAGGAACTAAGATCCCACATGCTGCATGGCATGGCCAAAAAAAAAAAAAAAAAGGTATATATATATATAAAGAGAGAGAGAGAGAGAAACAGAGAGACAGAGAGACAGAGACAGAGAGACAGAGACAGAGAAAGACAGAAACAGAGACAGAGACAGAGTGTTGTAATTTTTTTCCATAATCGTTTTCAGCTCTAGTCCACAAATTTTGCTATGCCATATTTTTATTTTCCATTCAAAATATTTTCAATTTTTCATTATGATTTCTTTTTTGATGCATGGGTTATTTACAAGTGCATTGCTTAATTTCCAAATATTTAGGTATTTTGTAATTATTTTTCTTTTTTAATATTTGGAAGACTTTTAATTTATTTTTTATTTATTTATTTTTTATTTATTTTATTTCTTAAAAATCCAAGTATAGTTGATTTACAATGTTGTGTTAATTTCTGCTGTATAGAAAAGTGATTCAGTTATACATATATATATATATATATATATATATATACATTCTTTTTTATATTCTTTTCCATTATGGTTTATCATGGGATATTGAATATAGTTCCCTGTACTATACAGTAGGACCTGTTGTTTATCCATTCTATATGTAATAGTTTGCATCTGCTAACCGCAGCCTCCAACTCCATCCTTCTCCCAACCCCCTCCCCCTTGGCAACCACATGTCTGTTCTGTATGTCTGTGAGTCTGTTTCTGTTTCGTAGGTAGGTTCATTTGTGCCATATTTTAGATTTCACATGTAAGTGTTATCATATGGTATCTGTCTTTCTCTTTCTGACTTACTTAGTATGATAATCTCTAGGTCCATCCATCTTGCTGTAAATGGCATTATTTCATTCTTCGAAATGAGTAGTATTCCATGTGTATATGTACCACATCTTCTTTATCCATTCATCTGTTAATGGACATTTAGGTTGTTTCCATGTCTTGGCTATTGTGATTAGTGCTGCTATGAACATAGGGGTGCATGTACCTTTTTGAATTATGCTATTAGTAGATTTAAAATTTAGGATTTTTTTTCTTAGTGTTGAATTTACCTATTTTAAGATCTTGAAATGTCCTTTATCACTAATAGGACTCCTTACCTTAAAGTTTGCTTATATTAATATTGCCACATAAATGCATTGTAGTTAGTGTTTTCATGGCATATCTTTTCCCATTCTTTTACTTTCACATTTATAAATAGCATATAGTTAGGTCTTGTTTTTTTAGACAGTCCTACAATCTTTGTCTTTAATTGGAATATTTAGTCCATTTACATAGTATAATTTCTGATGTAGTTTGTCTTCTGTCTTCTCTTTATTTTGCTTTTGTCTTATCTGATCTTTGTTTCTTTTCCTTTTTTTCTTGTTTTGTTTGGTATGAACCAAGTTTGTTTCTTCCTCCCTCCCTCCCTTCCCTCCCTTCCCTCCCTTCCCTCCCTTCCCTCCCTTCCCTCCCTTCCCTCCCTTCCCTTCCCCTTTCCTTCCTTTCTTTATTCTATTTAACTCTTCTAATAGTTTTTTCTAAAAAATCAACTTTATTGATGTGTAATTTATATAAAAGTAAATGCATTCATTTTATAATTTGACAAGTTTTGACAAATATAACCACCACTACAATCAAGATATAGATTACTTTCTTAGCCTTAAATGTATTCTCTTGCAGTTAATCCCCAGAACTGTCAATCATTGATCTACTTTCCTTCTGTATAGTTTTGTTTTTGCCAGTTTTAGTATTTTACATAAATGGAATCATACAAGATGTACTCTTTTGTGTCTTGTTTCTTTTACTCAGCATAATTTTTTTAGACTCATCAGGTTTGTTTTGTGTATTACAGTTCATTCTTTGAAGGCTAGGAATCTTTCCTAGCAATGAATGAGAGTGCCTGTTCTGCTCAGCCTAGACAACAGAGCATGCTGTCAAACTCTGAAATTTTGCTCATCTGATAGGTGAATAATGTTCTCTCAATAGATTTTAATTTGTACCTTTTTCCCTTGTTATGAGTCACGCTAGGAACCTTTCATCTGTTAAGGTCTGTTTGCATTTCTTTCTCTGAGAATTGTCTATGTCAGCCCATTCTTCTCCAACATTGTTGGTTTTCTTCTTTATTTTTATTTATTTTTGAAAAAAATTTTTATTGGAGTATAGTTGATTTACAACGTTGTGTTAGTTTCAGGTGTACAGCAAAGTGAATCAGTTATACATATACATATAACCATTCTTTTTTTTTTTTAGATTCTTTTTCCATATAGGTCATTACAGAGTATTGAGTAGAGTTCCCTGTGCTATACAGTAGGTTCTTATTAGTTATCTATTTTATATATAGTAGTGTGTATGTGTCAATCCCAATCTCCCAATTTATCCCTCTCCCTCCCCTGATAACCATAAGTTTGTTTTCTACATCCGTGACTCTACTTCTGTTTTGTAAATAAGTTCATTTGTACCCTTTTTTTAGATTCCACATATAAGTGATATGATATTTGTCTTTCTGTGTCTGACTTACTTCACTCAGTATGAAAATCTCTAGGTCCATCCATGTTGCTGCAAGTGGCATTATTTTGTTTTTTATGGCTGAGTAATATTCCATTGTATATGTGCCACATCTTCTTTATCCATTCCTCCGTTGATGGATGTTTAGGTTGCTTCCATGTCTTGGCTATTGTAAATAGTGCTGCAGTGAACATTGGGGTGCATGTGTCTTTTCAAATTATGTTTTTTTCCAGATATATGCCCAGGAGTGGGATTGCTGGGTCATATAGTAGTTCTATTTTTAGTTTCTTAAGGAACCTCCATACTGTTCTCCATAGTGGGTGTACCAATTTACATTCCCACCAACAGTGTAGGAGGGTTCCCTTTTCTCCACACCCTCTCCAGCATTTATGGTTTGTAGATTTTTTTGATGATGGCCATTCTGACTGGTGTGAGGTGATACCTCATTGTACTTTTGATTTGCATTTCTCTAATAATTAGTGATGTTGAGCATCTTTTCATGTGCTTTTTGGCCATCTGTATGTCTTCTTTGGAGAAATGTCTATTTAGATCTTCTGGCCATTTTTTGATTGGGTTATTTGTTTTTTTGATATTGAGCTGCATGAACTGTGTGTATATTTTGGAGATTAATCCCTTGTCATGTTGCTTTGTTTGCAAATATTTTCTCCCATTCTGAGGGTTGTCTTTTTGTTTTGTGTATGGTTTCCTTTGCTGTGCAAAAGCTTTTAAGTTTCATTAGGTCCCATTTGTTTACTTTTGTTTTTATTTTCATTACTCTAGGAGGTGGATCAAAATTCTTTATTTTTAGACACTCTTTTTTTTTTTTTATTTATATATTTTTGGCTGTGCTGGGTCTTCGGTTCGTGCGAGGGCTTTCTCTAGTTGCGGCAAGTGGGGGCCACTCTTCATCGTGGTGCGGGGACCGCTCTTCATCGCGGTGCGCGGGCCTCTCACCACCGCGGCCCCTCCCGCCGCGGGGCACAGGCTCCAGACGCACAGGCTCAGCAGCTGTGGCTCACGGGCCCAGCCGCTCCGCGGCATGTGGGATCTTCCCAGACCAGGGCTCGAACCCGTGTCCCCTGCATTAGCAGGCAGATTCTCAACCACTGCGCCACCAGGGAAGCCCTAGACACTCTTTATTTATTTATTTATTTAAAATAAATTTCCATGGTTTTTTGATGTTGAGAATAAGCAGAAGACAAGTATTTCCCCCCCCCCATCTTTATTTATTTATTTATTTATGGCTGTGTTGGGTCTTCGTTTCTGTGCGAGGGCTTTCTCTAGTTGTGGCAAGCGGGGGTCACTCTTCATCGCAGTGTGCGGGCCTCTCACTATCGTGGCCTCTCTTGTTGCAGAGCACAGGCTCCAGACGCGCAGGCTCAGTAATTGTGGCTCACGGGCCTAGCTGCTCTGCGGCATGTGGGATCTTCCCAGACCAGGGCTCGAACCCGTGTCCCCTGCATTAGCAAGCAGATTCTCAACCACTGTGCCACCAGGGAAGCCCCTAGACACTCTTTATTAAGGATATCAACCCTTTATCTGTGATGTAAGTTATAAACATTTCCCTAGTTTTCCGTTTTTTTTAAACCTTGCTTTCATGTTTTTTTTTCTTCATGCAAAAGTTTTATTTATATGAGATTAGATAGCTCAGTCTTTTCTCATTGTTTCTGAGTTTTTAGTCATAGTAAGGAAAGTTTTTTCTACTTGCAGTTGTAGAGGAATTCTCCTCAGCTTTCCTGTAGTAGTTCTATGGTGTTGTCACTTCTATTTAGACATTTGATTCATTTGGAGTTTATGGTGTGAGAAGTGGATCGAACTTTATCTTTTTCTATTAAGCTATCCACTTATCTCAATACCACATTTTAAAAACCTATCTTTTCTCTACTTATTTGAATTATTGCTTTTGTCACACAAATTACCATATGCTATTGGGTTTATTTTTGTATTTTCTATTTTATATCATTAGACTGTCTGACTATCTGTGCATCAATAGTATACTTACTGTTTTAGAGGCTTTTAAATATGTTTTTATATTTGATAGGGCCAGCCTCCACTTTGTTCTTTTTTAGGGTTTTTCTTATTTCTTGGTTCTACTAAATTAGCTTTATGATGAACTTGTCTAGCTTGTAAAAAATGTATGCTGATATTTTAATTGGAAATTTATAAATTAATTTAGGGAAAACTAACAGATTTAATGTTAAGTCTTTCAACTCAGGAAAGAAGGAAAATTTCCATTTGTTCAAACCTATGTTGTGACTTATTAGGCTGTGGCTATTTCTTGTTCTAAGTATTTTCTTTTTCTTCTTTCTCTCTTTGTTTCTCTTTTCTCTTTTTTTTCTCTATATTTCTTTTGTTTTTCTTCCTATTTTAGATGGATTTTTCTCATCCATTATATCTCTTAACTACCTTTTGTTTAAACTTGGGATTATTGATTGTGTACACTGACTTTACAATTAATTT
Organism: Balaenoptera acutorostrata; assembly: GCF_949987535.1. Taxonomy (NCBI): domain Eukaryota; kingdom Metazoa; phylum Chordata; class Mammalia; order Artiodactyla; family Balaenopteridae; genus Balaenoptera; species Balaenoptera acutorostrata. The sequence goes on along the minus strand of NC_080072.1, from coordinate 42,444,097 downwards.
GTTATTTTATTAAAGCATAGTCCTTTTGTTCTTTTGGATTTCCAGACACTTAATTTTATTATCTGCAAATAGAGATAGGTTTATCTCTTTCTTTACAATTCTTAATCCTCTGATTGCTTCATTTTGTATAGTTGAATTGGTCATAACTTCTTTTTTTTTTTTTAATGTCTGAAACATTTATATTAACATATTTCCATACATATTTCCATACAAATACAAATATAAGATTTTTAGAAATTTCATGTAATGTCTGAAACATTTATATTAACACATTTCCATACAAATAACCCAATGAAAGTTTAGTATTAGTTGTTTTGTTTGTTTTTTTATACTGCAGGTTCTTATTAGGCATCAGTTTTATACACATCAGTGTATACATGTCAATCCCAATCGCCCAATTCAGCACACCACCATCCCCACCTCACCGCAGTTTTCCCCCCTTGGTGTCCATATGTCCATTCTCTACATCTGTGTCTCAACTTCTGCCCTGCAAACTGGCTCATCTGTACCATTTTTCTAGGTTCCACATACATGCATTAATATACGATATTTGTTTTTCTCTTTCTGACTTACTTCACTCTGTATGACAGTCTCTAGATCCATCCACGTCTCAACAAATGACTCATGAATTGGTCATAACTTCTAATATGTTGTGTTAAATTTACACTTTTATTTGAATTGATATAGATACTTCGTGCTATAATTTGACTCTGGTAACTTCAATAGCTATATCCCATGGATTTTGAAATGTTGTTTTCACTAATGTTCTTTTAAAAAAAATTCTCTAATTGTATCTGTATTTGTGCTTTAATCCAAGGGTTGTTTGATAGCATAATCTAAAACTTTCTAGCTGAAAGAGGCTTTAAAACTTTTTGTTATTGAATATCTATTTTTTAATGCATTTCTCTTTTTCTTTGAATTCTAATTATTTTACTACAGTATGCCTTGATGGCAATCATTCTGGGTTGATTTTCCAGAGTATACAGTGTATCTTTTCAGTATGTAATTTTGAGTTATCTTTTATTTTGGAATGGTTTTCTTCAGTGATTGTTTTTTAGTATTCTGGTGTGTTCAGTTGCTTTGGTTTTCTTCTTTGGAGATTTACACACACACGCATACACACTAACAGTTTGCTAATGTTCTGTGTCACTTTCTGTTAAATCCGTTTTGGTTTTTTTTTGGCTGTGTCATGCGGCTTAGTTCCCTAGCAGGGAATTGAACCCAGCCCCTTGGCAGTGAAAGCACAGAGTCCTAACCACTGGAGCACCAGAGCATTCCCTTAAATCCTTTGTAATTAAAAATATCCCTCCTTTCCATTTATTCACCAATGTATTACTTCTAGTTTAGTCTTCATTTCTAAAGATATATATTTTTTAATTTCTAACACATTCCTTGTTTTTGTAAGTTCCATTTTCAAATCTTTTCTTTTCTCCGATAATATTATTTCTGGGTTATTTTGATTCTAATTTAAGTTGTTCTTTTAAACTTCTATTATTTTCTTAATTTCTTTTAGCTTGTTTGTTTAAAATAGTAGCATACAGTTTTTCTTTATTTTGTGGGCATGTTGTTCTGGCTTGTTTTCACTGCTTGAAAGAATGTTATTCTGATCCTAATTTTCCTTTTTTTCTGATAATAATTTTGAGTGGGTTTGACTACTTTTCTTTTCTATTGCTTATATTATATTTCAACGAGGTGAGTTTGCCTGTGCTAGAAGGGAGGATGGTCAGTGTAGATTTCCTAGCTTAAGGATTTTAGAGCTCCCTCTTCTGTCATTTATTTGAATTGTTAAAAAATACAGTGCTCTGTGAGAGGGGCTGTCTCCGTTCCCTTTTCCTTTCCTGTGCCCCCATTGTTCCTGCTCAGTATGGGGGCTCTGTCCTAGAAGTGAGACTTGAGCCTGGCATCCAGGTCACCCCAGCACTTTCTGATTTAACGAGGTCCCCTTGCACTCACCTGCAACTGTAGCCTACAAAGTACCTCCTAGGTTGGAATGATGTTCTCTGGGAGATATATCTGCAATGCATATAAAGACAAAGGATTTCTGGTAATATCCAAATCATATGTAATCAATAAGGAAAAGAAAACTACCCCTAATGTGCAGAGGTTAAAAACAGGCAATCTACAGAGGAGGAAATCTGAATGTCAAATAAATATATGAAAAGGTGCTTCATCTCACTGATAATTGGAAATGCTAATTAAAATATGAAAATAGAGTTTTATCTGATTCAGCACTAAAGACATTACAATAAATTAATATAATGGTTACCAAAAAAAAGAGTAACATATTGGTTCCTGTTGAACAGCCATCACCTTGTAATTGTTGTGAAAAAGGAAGCCAGAAAAAAAATCTGATTAGAAGAGATTTTAGTGCTCTCTTTCTGGCCTTTGCTTACACTGTTTCCACATTTCAGAATATATTCTCTATCCACCTCTTTATCTTGCTCATTCTCATGTTAATTGTCATCTCTTTCGGGAAATACCTGACTCCCCTTAGACTAAGATAGATGCCCTACTTTGTGGGTCCTTGGCATTTTATTCTTTCTCCACGATAGCATTTTCTAAACATTACTGTGATGATCAGTTTTATGTATCACCTTGGCTAGGCTATAGTATCCCATTAATCAATCAGACACTAATCTAGGTGTTGCTATGAAGGTGTTTTATAGATGTGAACAACATCTATAATCAGTTGACTTTATGTAAAGGAAATTATTCTCCATAATCTGAATGGGTTTGATTCAAGTAGTTTAAAAGCTTTGAGGGCAGTACTGAAGTTCCCCTGAAAAATAAGAAATTCTACCTGTGAGCTGCAGCATCACCTCCTGCTGAGAATTTCCAGACTTCCCTTCCTTATGGCCTGTCCAGTGGATTTTGGTCTTTCCTAGCCAGCCCCTGCAACTGTGTAAGTCAATTCCTTGCAATAAATCTCTCTCTCCCTTTCTCTCTCTCTCTCCCTCTCTCTCTCTCTCTCTCTCTCTCTCTCTCTCTCTCTCTATATATATATATATATATATATATATATATATATGATATTTTTGCTCTTTCTCTGGTAGAACTCTGCCTGATAAAATTACTCTACCAGGGACTTCTCTGGTGGTGCAGTGGTTAAGACTCCACACTCCCAATGCAGGGGGCCCAGGTTCAATCCCTGGTCCAGGAACTAGATCCCACATGCATGCTGCAACTAAGAGTTCACATGCCACAACTAAGGAGCCGGTGAGCCACAACTATGGAGCCTGCCTGCCGCAACTAGGGCACCCACGTACTGCAACTAAGGCGCCCATGTGCTGCAACTAAGAAGCCGGCAAGCCGCAACTAAGGAGCCCGCCTGCTGCAACTAAGACCTGACACAACCAAATAAATAAATAAATAAATATTAAAAAAAAAAAGAAAGAAAGGAGGTGAGCATTTGCTTCCTAAAAAAAAAAAATTACTATACCAGATTATATAATTATGTTTTCTTTTACATCAGACCATAAACACCATTAAAGCAGGTATGGTGTCTGTCATGTTAACCTTTGTATTTCTGGTGCCTAGGATATAGTATATGTTCAAAAAGGCTGTTAAATGAACAAATGAATTTCCTATTGAGATTGAAGCATATAAGAGGCCCAATGTGCAAATCCTTAATACAGCTGTGGGAAACCCTGCTTAGTGCACTGTAGGATTGGAGAAATGGAGAAAGAAGGATCTAAAAGCTTTCTAGATGCTTGTAGGAAGTTCTGATAAATGCCAAATAGTAACAGTTCACTCCTTGGAGAAATCATTCTTTTGGTAAGTCACTGGAGTATCCATCCAGTTTTCAAAGCTGTACCAAACATTGATTCCATGAGGCAGTCATTTCTGTACTAAAAAGGAGGATTCAACCAAATACTACTGGTGTAGTTTAGTGGCAAAGAACTTCAATATTTAAAGAAAATGTAAATATTAATATATCAAGTAACCCTAAATCGTATACTCTAGGAGGCTTATCCATTTTCATTTCCAACAAAAACATCAAAAATAGAGTTTCATCTTATTTGGCATAAAAGATATTACAATAACCTAATATGATAATTGCTAAAGAATGAATCAGAGTCTTGGCTTCTATTAAAGAAGAGACATTACCTTGTATGTATTTAAAAAAAAAAAAAACCAGAAGAAAACCCTGATGACAAGAGAGAACGACATCAAAACTTTTAAAAAAATGCCAAAGATTAAAGGTTAAAACAAAAAGAACCAAAACGTGAATAGTGCCCTAAGCCTGTTTTCCAAAAGAGGTCTGAAGGCTTATTACATCAGCTACATCTGATGTGATACATCGTATTCCCAGGCCCCACTTTCTGCCAACTGAATCTGAGTCTCCTTGGGTCAGGTCTGAGTATTGAGTAGTTACTAAGCTCCCCAGGTGATTCTGATGCACAACCAGTTTTGTGAACTAATTCTAAACTATCAGAGTCTTCACAAAAGATCTTTCCTTTCCTTCATCTCACAGGTCAAGTTCAGCTTCCTGCAAGAAGCTTTCTGTGGTCTCTTTTACCCACTAGCAAGATTTCTGTGGTTCCTTCTATCTACTAACTTCTTATCTTAATATGGCATTTAATCATATTACGTTATAGAACCATGAAATTGAGCTGGAAAAGAATGGAGAAGCAACAATATTTTAGTTCTCCTCACATTGTCTCTTTATATCCTGTTTTGTTCTATTAGTTTAGTCTCTCAGACGGAACAACAGACAACCATGACCAAAGATTTTCCTACCGATAAGCCCGATGTAACAAAACTTTTGACCCAATGCTTTAGAATTAATTAATTAACCGTAAGAACCTAGGCTTATTACAATGACCTAGGTTCATTCCCAGCTGCACCACTAATATGATTTTAGAAAAGGTGCTTCACCTTTTCACATATAGATTTCCTTATCAGTCAAGTAAAGATACAATATCTTGATAATAATGATTATTATCATTATCATTATGCTAAATAGAGGGAAATGGAAAAACAAAATAGTTTCTCATCAATTAAAAAAAATTGGTGATCATGCAACTACCAGAGTTTTTAGTCATAGTTGGGACTAGTATGAATATTACATATCCAGAAGGGAAACAAACTGATGGTTCCGGTAAAACAGTTTTTCAGAATCACAGGTAAAGGGAAAACAATAAAACTTAGGTGTCCTTGTTCCAAAAATAAACATAATATTTTGAACTATTTCTCACCTCCTGCTGTACGGCCTGGTTCCTAACAGGCTGCGGACTGGTACCGGTCCACTGCCCGGGGGTTGGGGACCCCTGCTATACAGGCACTAAAAGGAAGATAAAGATCTAAATATATTGACCTAATTTTAAGTGAAAAATGAAAATTACAAAATTGTGTATAGGATGATCCTATTTGTGTTAAAATATATACTAGATGCTTCACATATGTAGTTGTATGAGGAGAAACATTTCTGGAAGGAGAAATTAACAAGAAACTGTTAACAATGATAACTGGGTCATGGGATTGTGAAACTGAATTGGGAAATAGGAACTTTTGTTTCCTCTTCCACATTCTCTGTACTTTTAAATCTCTTAGTTTGAGTTTGGGTTTTATAATAAAAGTACTTTCAAGTGCATAAAAACAATAGAATTTTGCTAACAGTATCAGAATTAGTTTTCAAGTTTTCTTTGAAATGATTTCTTCCCTGAGGGGCATGTGTAGGTGTTCAAAGCGCATTTGTCCTCCCTCAGTGATCATACCGGTGCACGACAGCTGTCACTCGTGGAGCCACTGACTCAGACTTTAACACATCGAGAACAGCCTGTCATGGCTTTCATCTGAAATAGTTAAAACTCTTTAAGAAAAAGTAAGCCATTTGACCAAGGTAAATTCCACCAGAAGACTCTGAAGAACTGTAAACACAGGAATGAAACAGGTTTAGCCTTTAATTTTCCCACAATCATGTTAAGTGTTCCCAAAACCATTATGATTACTCACCTCATTTTTCAGCTTGCTTCAAAAATAAAATGCATTAGCATAGAAACTGGGAGAACTACATATATTAATTAGAGGGAGCCATGTTAGTTATAACCCCATAGTCATTTACTTTACTGACATTACACAGTTCTCATACAAGTTCACTGGTGTATTGCTCAGACTAAGAATAAAAATAATTTGATTATCTAAACACACATCAGCTAGGGGTTAGGTTAGGTGGCCAGCATGCAGGTAGGTGGTAAGAAAAGTCAACAATAGAGAATGAAATTTGCCTCATATTTTCTGTGACTCAGATGAAAATAACAAAGATAACTAGGAATTTAATGTTATCAAACCAGCCTCTCAGTATAGATTTGATGTTTTCATGTTATTACACAGTGTTTCTTGATAGGAAAGTTTTGATTTGAAAATGTGACTAATCACTAAGAAAAACTTTCATAAAAAATAAAGCATATTAACAGTAATTCTAAACATTAATCAATAAAATATATAGAAAGAAAGCCATAGTCCTCAATGAGCTTGTATTAAATCCTAAGAGACTGAATTTACAGTGCACCCAGGCCTCCTGCTTCATCCTCTAAGCTCCCAGAGAGTGCATTCATTTGGTCGAGAAATCTGTGTTGAAGTCCTCTGTGCCACACATATTGCCTAACATTAAGGACAGAGTGGTGAAGGATGTCATTCTTCCCTATGAGCTTTGGCTCATGTCATCAGTGTAGGTCATATCACAGTATATTATGGCTCGTTGTGATTATGTCTTAAGGAAGAACTCATGTCCTATTCATGTTTGTTCACTGTGTTTAGCTCAGTAATGAAGTTTAATTGCTGCAAAAAGTTTAAATGGTTAATTCCCCCCCACCACCAAAATATAGTTATGGGAATAAAGAGAAAAATGAGAATAGATGAAAAACAATTAATATTGTTGGACTAAAGAAGGTATTAAAAATTTCTGATTGCCTATCATGTGGCAAACATCATTCCAGGGAATTTGTATGTGTACGCTTGTTTATTCCTCACCCCAGTTTTGTGAGACAGGAAGAAAACTAACCTTACTAAGCCTTACAGAGGTTAATGCTTCACTCCCTTCCTACCTATACTCCCCACTGCAGCCAGGTGACCCAGTCTGGTCACTCATTGGCTTAGCAGCCTTCCATGGCTCTCCACTGTACTTGGAAAAATGCCCCAAACCCTCAACTGACTTGGAAGGAGCTATGGGACCTGGTGTTTTCCCAAGTCTCCAGCCTCATTTCTTGCCTTTCTTTCTCCTGCTCTTTTCTCTCTTGGTAAAATGCATTTCCTTCTGTTCCTTAAGCACACACCATGCCCTTTTTCATCCTGGCCTTCCCACAGGCTGTTCTCAAATGCAGAATGCTTTTCCTTCCTCTTTCCTCAATAAATATCGAATGAGTGAATGAATTAATGAATGAAGGGATATTGACGAGAACGTAGAATCCTGTTCAGTGGAAAGATAAAGAGTAGGTAAAGGGATTATGGAATTAATCACAAAACTATGATAATAGATGAGTTCTTTGAGGTTTAAGCTGATCACAAGATGTAGTACATCTAGCACCCAGATCTTGGTTTCTTCTCTTCACTAGTTCCTGCTCTTCCTTCAAGCCTCCATGTTAGTGCCACACTCTCTAGGATGCTTTTGTGACCACCAAGGTGGTTAAATCCCTCACTATATGCCCTATAGCTCCATACACTTCCCTTCTATGGTGCTTATCACACCAGACTGAAGCTGCTTAAAAGGGCTGTGACTTCCTTGTTTGCTTCTCTATTCTCAGCACACAGCTGGTGTGCACACAGCTGTGGTGTGTTGTAAACACGACATAGTGGTTACTCTATATTAATTGATTTGAATTAACACAGAATTACTCTAGGACACATAGTTGGTTAGCGTTTCTCATTGGTTTTGGTGTTTTATTCTTTTGGTCATTAGTTTATTTTATATAGAATTATCGTGTAGTTGGAGATTTTATATTTTCCCTACCCACTCTCAGATTGAGTACAGGGACTTCCCTGGTGGTCTAGTGGTTAAGACTCCACGCTCCCAATGCAGGGGACCCGGGTTCGATCCTTGGTCAGGGAACTAGATCCGCATGCCGCAGCAAAGATCCCGTGTGCTGCAACTAAGACCCGGCACAGCCAAATAAATAAATAAATATTTTTTAAAAATTGAGTACAACTGGTGAGAGATAGGGGCTACTCTCAAATATAAAATATTATCTACTCAATAATAGAATTAAAAAATAACTATCCCAGTTATTTAAGTGTCCTTCTGGGTGCATGCTCTGGGGAGCACATGCATTTCTTTTTTTTTTTTTAACCTCACCCTCCACCCTTTTCCATTTTCCTGGCTAATTCCTGTCTATCTTTTTCATCTCATCAAGTATTACTTCAGAGAATGTGTACATACACTATCAAGAGGACAACTGCATTCCCAGTGTCAAATACAAGAGTACCTGACACATGGTAGGAGCTCAATATTGAATAATGAATGAGTGAGTGAATAAATGAGGATGTGTTGGAAAGATTCAAGGTAGGATCTTGTTCAATGGAAAGATACAGGAATAAAGAGATGAGGAAATAAATCACAAAGCTATGATAATAGTTGTGTTCTTTAACATTTAAGCTGATCATAACATGAAGCACACTTAGCACCCAGATCTTGGTTTCTACATAACATTCTCCAGTAAAATGAAGCAGGAATTCTTGGAGAAATAGCTGATTCTAGGGCAGGGGCAGGGAAAATACAAGATGAGTTTGGAATATCACATGCTGCCAGACAATAATGAAGTGCTTAAGTGGCCAAAAGTGTGGACTGAACTTAGTGACTCTCATCTAACAGAATATGGAAAGGAAAAAATAGTAACTGTAGTAACAGGAGAAACCTGGCAGACACTCCCTTAACCAACTGATCAAGATTTATATCACCAGTAATACAGGCTGACATCATGGACTCCCTGACATGATGCAATGAGAAACGCACCTCTCTTCAGGGATATTGTTTTACAAGATCCATAAACTCCATCTAATCATGAGAAAATACCAGATAACCTAAATTGGGGGACAGTGAAGGAAATATCTGACCAGTGCATTTAAAAGTGTCAAGGTCATGAAAAAGCTAGGGAAGACTGCGAAACTGTTAAAGAATCAAAGGAGAATGAGACATGACAACTAAATGCAACATGGTATCCTGGAACACAAGAAGGATATTAGTGGAAAAATTGGTGAAGTCTGAATAAATTCTATAGTTTAGTTAATTTCACTGTTCCAGTGTTAATTTCTTGATGCTGATACATGGGTCATGGTTATGTAAGATGTTAACACCATGAGAAGCTGGATGAAGGGTATATGGGGACTCCGTACTATCTTTGCATCTCATCTGAAAAATCTAAATTATTTCAAAATAAAAAGTTGAAAAAGAAAAAGATTCCACACAAGGCTGCAGTGTCCGTTACAGGGAGTGTAGTGAGGAGGGCAGGGAAAATTGCCTGATTTGGGGTCCATAAAATCTTGGCCCTCTAGCAGTACATATAATGCTACCCTTAATCTGCATAGTGATTTTGATTTTGTGGAAGGATTTCACATCCTAAGCTCATTTAACCCTTTCCACTAAGAGGAAGGATAGGTAAGGAAGGTGCTTATGTTCATAGGGGACTAGAGTGAGAAACTTCCAGAACTTTAGGACAAAATGAGTAATCTCACATATAACGTTTGAGATTAGGCATCTGTAGAGAGCAAAGTATGGACTCTAAAAGGAACTGAACTGAAAGAAGACTGTGACATCAGTAATTAACACACTGGTGAAAAAAAGCACGCAGAGATGGCAGGCAACCAAGTCCAGAAATAGGATAACCAAACTCTGAATTTGTCAATATGTTTGCAGCAGGGACCAGGGAGATGTAGGTGCAAGCTGTGTCTCAGAAACTCAGATAATAGGATCTTCTCTTTGGGAAAAAGATCAACTCAGGCTATTGTATCTCCTTTTTCTGATTCTTTTCTCTCTTAACAAGTAATTAAAGCACAAAGAAAGAAAATTGGTTACCTGTGTAGTTAGCACTGTGCTAGATAATTTTGATGTTTTAAAATTTTCTCAAAACACTATGAAGTAGGCATTACTGCCCCCAGGTTACACGTGGGAATCAAACACCTATAGAGAGATTAAGCTACTCACTTGGTTACAACGTAAGTAGCAGAGCTGGAATTCAAACCCATATGTATCTGATGCCCTGACCCAATCTCTTACCAGACCCATTGGGTGAGTACAGAGGAAATGCCCCACAGCCCTCCTGTGCTCTTTAACCATCCTACCTGATGGGGACTTCTGGCAAAAACTGGATCACTGCTCTCTGGGGTTGTCTTTTGCAGCAGTTGTTTAAAGGCCAAAACCCCACTTGCCTTTTGAAGACAACAAGCTCTATAGTGAATGGACAAGAGGGTGACTCCCCAACATCCATGTCCCTTTCTCTTGGTACTCACCCTGATTTTTGTTGGGTATTCGTGCCAGCCCTGCTCAGCCCAAGCAATTTGGCTGAAGCTGACTCCACCCCTGGTCCTTGGGGAAGGACGTCTGATTCAGACTAGTGTGACACTATTCTCTGGCCACAGATTTTGGTGACAGGATGGGCATGCAGGCAGAATTAGGTCAAGGAGCATGAGGATTCATACACTGGGAGCCTCTGAGAAATATGCCTCTTTGTTTTTTTTGGGTGGTGGGGGGTTTCAGAGTTTTTTCTGGGAATGGAATGAGGACTCATGTAGCACAAGGGTATGGATGAAGAAGCAGGTTGTCATTATTTACTTTGTCCCAGTGAAGTGGAGTCAGCCTTTGGAGAAAGTGCCTTGTGCATCAGACAGGTCAAAATAAACTAAGCCTTTGGTGTTTCCACTTTTCTTATGAGCTAATAAGTCCCTCCAATGATTTAATACAATTTCAGTTGGTTTTTCTCTTACTTACAACTGAAATTATCTTCACTGAAAAAGTCCAAACTAACTTTTATGGACATTAGCCAGTAAGCAGGATAATCATGTAATTTATCAATCAAATCAGGACTTTTTTTCAGAGAATGAGAGGGAGTTATTAATAATTAAATGGGGCAACAGGTGTGAGCTGGGACCATCCTGGACAGGCTGGAATGTGTAGTCCCTCTACCACTGAGGCAGATGCTAGTTGCAAATCTGTCAGTGAATATGCTGTGAGACTTTGGGAAATTAATTTCTGATCTCTGAATATCAGTTTTATATAAAATAAAAATAAAATATGACATTCTTTGAGTCTAGGTGGTTTCTCTTGAGTCTGTAATACTCTTTACTCCTTGCTGCAATGGGGTTCCAAAGGCTGAAATGTTCCTCGCAGCAGAGATAATAATAATAACAATAACAATAATAATAATAAGCACAGTGGCAGCTTCACAAACTAAATGTTTACTAGTTGGGATTTCGTTATTCTGCCATTTTCATACCAACCTTTACATGGATATTTGAGAAGCATCAATGAATAAAAATTACAAAACCACAAAAGACTAATAAACAAAAGTCATTAGGTGGTACACTTGATGTCTAGGCATTCTTATGTTGGGATTCGTAGCATCAAGGAAAAGTTGAGTGGGGAGAAAACCTGGGCCAAGGATGATGTCCAGTCAATGTTCAAATTGCTTCTCCTCCCACTCGTTCTCAAGACCATTTTGATGTCGTAGTCTGGAGTCAAATCCTGAGTCTTTGCCAAGTCATTATCCTTTAAATTTATATTATTTAATAAATAACACCCTCTAACAATTAATAAAAAATATCAGGCCACATACTTTTATTTCATCCAGAACTTACTGAATATCTTCTATTTGCTAGCCACTAAGCCAGGTGCAAGTGACAATCTTGCCATCAAGGTCACACATAATCCAGTGTGAAAATAGCAAATATATATAGATTTAACCATAATGAGGTGACGCCCATGCTTTATTTGACATATCAACCAGTCTATGAGACACAGAAGAGAGAGGAATTGTTTCTTTTGGAGGGAGGAGCAGAAAGAGTAGGTCCCATCCAATCTGAGTCTTAAAATCTGAGAGGAGGAAGAAGGACCTTTGGGGAAGAATTTCAGAATATGAAACAGGACAAAGAAATAAAACCACTTTCCATCTCCCTCAGAGCTCTAATGCCTGCAAGGTTGCCTCAGGTACTATTGTGGGATGGAGACTTATAGGTTGAATTGTGTCACTCCAAAAAAAAATATTGGAGTCTTAACCTCCACCATATCAGAATGTGACTTTTTTGGAAATAGGGTCTTTACTATGTTGAGGTCATTAGGGTGGACACTAGTCCAATATGACTGGTGTCCTTATAAAAAGCAGAAATTTGGACACAGAGAGGCACAGAGGGCACACAGTGGAAAGAGACACAGAGAGAACTGTAAAGCCATGTGAAATGGAGGATTGGAGTGATGCATCTATAAACCAAGGAACACCAAAGATGCCAGCAAACCAGCAGAAGCTGGAAAGAGGCAAGGAAGGATTCCCCTACAGGTTTCAGAGGGAGCAGGGTGCTGTTGACACATTGATGTCTGAGTTCGAGCCTCCAGAGCTGGGAGATAATAAATTTCTGTTGTTGTAAGTCACCCAGTTAGTGGTACTTGCATATGGCAGACCTAGGGATCAAATATAGGAACAAAGAAGTTGCTCTCAGGATTCTGGGCTGCCCATTCCTACTTTAAACACATTCTCTTTTGTTTTATGCTTCTCCTTAAGGTTTTGTTTGAAAAGCAGGGTTTCATTGATGAAATGAACTTGAAAACCACAGGTACAGAGCTTTGAGAGTATATCAGTTGGACACTTTCAGTTGCAAATAACCAAAGCAGAGGTCAAATGTCTTAATTAACCAAGGGATTTATGGCTCCTATAATTATAAAAGCCTAGAGAAGATGTGAGGTTCCAGTGCAGTTTGACAGAGACATTGACCAAGGCTCTGACTCCATTTCTCTGCAGTTTTCTGGAGAGTTGTCATGTAAGGGTTTCATCCTCGGCTGCTCCTGTAATGGTGGCAAAATGGCTGCATAGTTCCAGCTTCACCTGACAGCACACTACGCAGAGTAGGGAGGAACAATGTTGACCAGCTATCCCCAGCCAAGGCCTTGAGGTTCTCACTGATTGAACCACCCCTGAGCCTGCACTGATCACTTGGCCTATATTCTGGATCAACTGTGACAGGAGGGAAGGATTCACTCTAATTGGCTTAGCTCACTGTTTCCATTAGCCTTTGCTACATAAAAAAATACTCCAAAATTTAGTGTCTCAAAACCACAACAGTTTATTAGTTCATGAGTCTGTGGGTCAGGAATTTGGGCAGGGCTCACCTGGGATGGCTCATTCTCTTCCATGTCGTGTTGGCTGGGCTCACTCATGCATTTAATGTCACTTGACAAGTCAGCTTGGGGCCAGCTGGTCCTGGATGGTGTTGGTTCTATGTCTGCTGATTGTCCGGGCTGCCTTGGTTCTCTTCTGTGTGTCCTCTCCACCCAGCCAGCTGGGGCATGTTCTTATGCACATAGCACCTCATGAGGTGAGAACAGAGGCTCAAGGACCCTTGACATCCAAACTTGAGACCTGTGCGATATAGTTTCTGTCACATTATATTGGTCAAAGCAAGTCCCCACCTCTTGGTGGGAAGATCTGTAAGAATTTGTGATGGTTTAAAAACATCACACCCACCCTTAGAGCTGGGGGAGGGGGAACCAATTTCACCAAACCACAGAGCTCCTGAACAGAATGGACATTAGGGGGAAAACTGGCCAGAGGCTGGAGAAGATTGAAATCAATTGTGAGGGGTTCTGTATGCCTTGCTAAGTGGAATTTATCTTCTAGGCTTATGGTTCTCACCCTGTTTCTGTGACAACGTAATGATTCTGATGCATTTTCATTAGGAAACATGATTTAAAAGTGAGTCACCATGGCTGTTTTTCTCAACCTGAAGATTGGGCATGAATAATGTTTTTTTAGGGGGGCTGCCTGCTCCTTCCTCTTGGGGAGTGGGGCTGCCTTGGTTGTAACTCACTGTTCCAGGCACTGGGGAGCCATTGATACCTTGTTCCTAAGTGCAAGGGAGATTTCTGCTCTGAGACTCAGTCTTAAGCTGCTCCTGTAACAGCTCTGAGTTATACTCACACACCTTTCTTCATTTCCCCCAGTGTGCACATATGCTGCTAGTTTGGGATTTTCCTCTTTCCAGCAGCACATGATTCCCAGAAGCAACCTTTCCTTCCTGCTGGTCAAGTGCTTAGGGCCCAGTCTACTCCTGGGTGCTCACACACCATTCTCATTGCCATAACTTTTTTTTTCTGCTTTCTGGCCTCAACCAGGACAGCCCTAGTCCATCCAATGTGTTTGGACATCAGTCAGGGAAATGGCTACTGCCCAATTCTCTTCCCTCCCAGAAATTGCCTTCTTGCAACTGATTTGGTCTCCAATGGCCAAATGAACATGAACGTGAGCATATTGACAAGGGGATCTTGTCACTGCCATCCCTGTGGCATATGAGCTGCAGCTCCAGTGAGTGTCCTGCCATGTGCACATATTTATCTCTGCTGCTGGGCTGTACACAACTTGTAGAAGAAACATGGGATTCAAATTGTTTGTGTTGAAAATAAATACTTTTTGAATGAGGGAATTAATAATGTATAAATAAACAAGATAACCCTGTGTAGCATCCCTCTTGATGGAAAAGTTAGGGACAAGGAAAATGTCCCCTGGTGGATGACTTTTCTTGTATTCTCAGAGTCCTGGTTCCCAGTCAGGCACTAGTGCCAGGTGGTATCAGGCATCCTGATCTCAGGTTCTCCCTTACACTGGAGGTAATGGTTTTATCATTTCATAGTGGGGAACTAGAAGGATCCCTACAGAGCAGAACTTGTCAGGTGAAGCAACAGGTAAAGAAGGAAAGGTCGCCTATCTGATTTAGTGACAAATAGAGGGGCATAACTTTGATCTCTTGAGTTCCCAGGCCAAATAATTTCCCATTTACTACTCTTCTTTCATTTACTAGTCACGTGGTCTTGGTCAAGTCTCAGTTTCCTCACCTGTAAAATAGATATCATCACCTAATCTACTTTTTTCCTATTATTGCCATGAGGGCTGGAGTTCATGAAGATGCTGGGCAAACCATGTAGGGGGGAGAGAAGAAACAGCAGAGATATGTCTTTAGGTATGGGACTTTAGAGGATATTGTCTAAATGATGGTGGTGGGATAGAATTACATGAAAAATAGATTTTCAATGCCTTCTACATTCTACCCTTTTCTCCAAGAGGCTATAATAAAATCTGGTCAGAATGTTGTGAGATCCCTGGTCAGGCTCCATCTCTCCCTAGATGGGGTTAAATCTAGTCTCATTGTTCTCTAGGGAGTTAATGGCCAATGAATCTTCTGCTACTCTTGCCTCTGTTCCTAGTGGCCACCTAGACCAGAGCTGGTACATCTCTATTTCATTGTCAGTAATGTTGTTGGATGAATGAGTGCATGGAGTCTTGGCTTCTTATAGTCTTAGTCATATTAGACAGAACTTCCCAGCTCTCTTCTTCTCTTTTCCAGAAAGAACCTTCCTCAAACTCCTAAAATGATAACCAGACCCCTGAAAAGCTACAATGCCAACCATCAGGCACTCTTGTACAAACATGTTCCACTGTCACACTTTCAGCCTTAATAATTCCAAAGGGAAATCCAGCTCAACCCAAGTGACTAAGGCATTCCCTTGTAGAACCTGTATTAGTTTCTTCCTTCCCCCTCCCTCCCTCCCTCTCTCCCTCTCTTCCTTCCTTCCTTCCTTCCATCTGTATTGGAACAGCCTTTAGAAATGAGTTTGTTACAGTCTGGAGCCCTGCCCTGAGAAGGGCTTATCTGTAAATGATATGCTCTGTGATGAATTAAAAGACAGGAATCTTTGCAACATCGCTTGGAAGTCACTCTGTGAAGTCCTACGTTGCTTTGCCTCCTTAGCTTCCATGCCCAGAGCACCTTGAAGACAGTCTCAGAGAAGATACTAATGGGTCCATGTGTGAGCTCACTTACCAGGACAGGAACATGTGGGTTGCCTTGAGCCCAACTGCGTCTTCTGATCTCTTTGTCCCTGTAAGAAGGAGACTCAGACGTGAGGAGAAAAAGCAAGCTGGAGATTGTTAGAGGTAGGAGCCAGGCAGCCCACTGGAGAATATCCAGTCAGCAGCCACAGAGGCCTGGTCAATATACAGTTGGCAGCAGACAGGTTTGGGATCAGGAGTAATCATGGGCATGGACTCCTCAGGCCATATAGGACTAATGAGAAATGGAAGGGAAAATAAGAGAAGGAAAAAAGACATTGCAAAAGCAAGCTGCTTCTAGGCCAAGACTAGCAATTAGGCCAGGACTGGTTCCCAAGGCAGCCATGAGGTTAAGTCTGCACAGGAACCCAGTGGCCCCAGCTATGAAGGTCAGAAGTCACAGCTCATGGAGGCTCATGGTACATCCCTTGCACACCAGCCCAGGCTACAGATTCTGTTCCACCCTGCAGGGCAGCACTTGTCTCAGCAGAAGAATACAGCTGAATACAGCCAAGACAAGCTTTGGGTGTCTGTCCACCTACCCAAGTACAGGCTGATCTCAGGAAGATGTCCTTCTGTGGCTTGTTTTTTGCCACTAATAGACTACGTGACCCCGTGCAGGTCACTCTTGCTCTCTGGAACTCTGTCTTCTCACCTGTTAAAGGGGTCATTGGAAGTAGACCAGCCCAACAGTTCTTGTGGCCCTAATACTCTGAGAGCACCTCTCTCTGCTCCCTGCCCAGTCTGTGCCCTGCTTCTGGCCCCCCTGTGTCCCCAAGTATTCCTGTTCCTTCCTTTTATAATTAAAATGTATACTTCACATTCTTGAGCCTGGCTTCCCTTTGTTTCTTTTCTTACTGCCACACAGATGTAGCTCATCTTTCCTGGATCTCAGTCTCTTGCCCTCTCTCTGTCCATTAACTATCTGTACTTAGTTATTAGCCAAAGTGTTCATTTTGATGTGTGCAGCTCTTTATAATTTGTAGACCTCCTTCACAGAGCTTCTCTCATTAATCCTCACCAAAAAACTTGGCCTGCAGGAACCCCAAAGAGCTTCAGTCCCGTCGGTCACTGAACTTTGGGCTATCTTTTCTAGAGCAAGTCTTCCTCCTTCTTATCCTGACGTTTATTTGAGCTGAACTAGTTTCAAATGAAAACTTGCTTTCATAGAGATATTTAGAAATTACAACCCTTTTTCCCTCCATGGGAATTTATTAAATCTATTCCTTCAATATTAAAGCTATAAACCAATTTATGTCTTGCTGGCTTGGGGGCTGTACCAACACAGAAATCAGACTGCCTTGATGTGACCCTCCCTCAGTCACTCACAGGGGAAATGTCCGGACTGACCCAGCTCGAGGCCTGTGATGCCTTGAATCATTCTTTTCTAGGAGTCTCTGAAGGGGTTACTGGCCACAGTCCATCTCTACAGCCAAGAGCTTTCAGGGAGACCAGAATGAATGAGGAACAAAGTTCCTACAATTTATTAATCAAAGATGGGGAAGGCCTATTGGGGAAAAGTCCCTAGAGGGTCGGCAGCTGGTCCAAGGCACTGCTTTTTGGAGTTGGAGAGGAGCAGTTGGCTTTGAGGCAAGGCCCTGAACATGATCTCAATAAGGAAAAAGGGGTGGGGTGGGGTGGAATTCTCCTGGGAGCAGGAGTAACCTGAGGACATGTTTTCCTCAGGTCACCGAGAGAAAGCATGGTGGACTGTTCCCCAGTATCTCTCATCTTGCCCTGATGCTACCTACTATTAGAGGCTTGTTCCTTTGTATTTCTGGTTAGAGATCTCATCTATGCCAGGCGCTATCCTAGTGATGAAAGTACAAAGTGAAATGAAACATAGCTCCTAACCTCATGGAACTTCTGGCTTGTTTTGGAATTCCATAGGACTGATTGGCTGTGGGGTTAAATAATTAAAATGTATAAATGTCACCAGGATTCTGACTCAGGAACTGGGTGGATCCTCTGAAATACACTAGCTGCTTTCACATTTGTTACAAGGATGTGCTCCAACTTCTTTCCAAAGCCAACTGCTCTAGGCTCTGGGTCCATCCTCTCTCACCCTCTCGTTTTTCATTCTTGCATTATTTTCCCCGTTACATGGGATCATTCCAGTCAGCACGCAGACATGTCTGGTACCCACTATTGGTAAGCCCTCCTTGACATCTCACTTACTTCTGCTGCTTCATAGAAAACTTGTCCACAGTCACTTTTTCCACTTCCTCTCTTTCCATTCTCAATCCACTCCAATCAGGTCAGGCAAACAACCCCTGAAAATGTCACTAATGGTCTCCTTGTTGCCAAATCTGGAGGTTACATTTCTGGTCTCTTCTTACTTGGTATCTCCAGCATTTTTTTTTGACCTAGCTGACCATTCCCCTTTTATTTAAACCTCTTATCTTGTCTATTATTTTTTCCATAAATTTATTTATTTATTTATTTATGGCTGTGTTGGGTCTTCATTGCTGTGCGTGGGCTTTTCTCTAGTTGCGGTGAGCGGGGGCTACTCTTCGTTGCAGTGTGCCGGCTTCTCACTGTGGTGGCTTCTCTTGTTGCAGAGCACGGGCTCCAGGTGCGCAGGCTTCAGTAGTTGTGGCCTGAGGGCTTCAGTAGTTGTGGCTCACGGGCTCTAGAGCACAGGCTCAGTAGTTGTGGCACATGGGCTTAGTTGCTCCACGGCATGTGGGATCTTCCCGGACCAGGGCTCGAACCCGTGTCCCCTGCATTGGCAGGCGGACTCTTAACCACTGCGCCACCAGGGAAGCCCTTATCTTGTCTTTTAATGACTCCATTTTCATCGCATTTTCCTCCCATCTCACTGGCCACTTTTTCTTAATTTCCTCTCCTGGCTCCTCTTTCTTTTCTAGACCTCTAAACTGTAAAGAGTCCCAGGGCTCTACCCCAGGCCCCGCCTGTTCCTCGCTGTCCTCTTTCTCTAGGTGAGCCTCTCTGCTGTCAAGGCTTTAAATATGCTGATTATTGGTAAATGTAGTTACCCAGTTGAGCTCCAGACATATATTAAATTGCTCATTTCACACCTCCACTTAATACTTCACATGACAAAAACAGAATTTTTGATTTCTAGTTCTGTGGGTAAATAGCATAACTTTTTTCCATTCTGCATAAGAACCTGACCTTCAAAGTGTAGCTCTGTTCTCCTAATGACCTGAAGAGGGTAAGAATGTCAACTATGTTACTAAGCAACATCTCTTATAGTAAAAATGACGCCTGTTTGGTAATCTAAACATGGAGTGGGAGGAAGCATAAATGAACTGTAAATACCTGGTGGGAAAGCATGCTCTAGGGCTTCCTCCACATGTGGTGATTCTTGTAATTGCCATGAGCCTTCCTGGGAAACTGGAAGGTATGTCCTTAGAGTAATTACATAGATACTAGCTCCTTTAGGCAAAGAAGCTATTAAGCTAAGTAAGCCCCGGCACCTGACTGATATAGATCTGGAATCCTTGCATCTGGGCTATCACCTGGCAAGAAGGTAGTTTCTGGACAATTGAATGGGCTGCTGTTGGACTGCTTTAAGGAACCTAACAAAAGAGGAACCTTGTGATGTGCCCTGCTGAACAACTGGGATTTCTCTCCTGTATCCTTCTAAGAAGACCTGTGGCAAGCGTGGCTGATGGTAGTCTTGTGAGTTTCCATTTTTAGGAGAGTCTAAGAAGACCTCATATCATACCTATTTCTAACCCAGTATTGCACATTTCAGTAAATGGCGCAAGTATTCATTCAGATGCTCAAGCCAAACACCTAGGAGTTTGATTCCATCTTTTTTGATTATTTTCTTAGTCCCAAGCTTTGCAAGTCATCAGCAAATTGCTAGCTCTACTTCTAAAATATATCCCATATCCATTTATTTCTTGCCATCTCTACCATTACCTTAAATCAAACAATCAACATCTCTCATAAGGTTTATAGCAATAGCCTGCTTCCATTCTTGGACCCATCAACCCATTCTCCACACTGCATCCAGAGTGATCTTTTAAAAACATCAATTACATTATGTTCCTTTCTTGCTGAAGCCCCACTCCCCGGGCCCACACCCCATGACTTTCCATTGCACATAGATAAACTGTAAACTCTACTGAGATCTACAGACCCCACATGGGGGGGCCCCTACCTATGTTTCCAATTTCAACTCCTGCCATTCCCCACTGTTGTTCACCATGTTCTAGACACACTGCTTGCTCTCTGGCTTGTAATTTCTATGTCCTCCAACTGGATTGAACAAGCCCTACATCTTCCTGTGTAATCTTTCTTTTCTTGTGGTTTTAATTGTCACAACCAACTTGAATAGTGGGCTAAGCAGTGACTGGAATTGAATTAGAAACAAGAATTATGGAATTATGAGTAAAAAGGAAGGAGAGTTATAGAACAGATGATAAGAGGGGAGTGTGGAGTCAAAACTTAATTTTTGCCATGGAAGAGAGACTTGAGCATTTTTATGTCTCTGAGAGAGGAGCCAGAAAGAGAGAAATACGTGACATGGAAGGAAGTGGAATAACAAAAGAAGCAAATTCCCTGAGCCCCTTTTAAAGATAAAATCCCTTTAAAGAGATAAGATATGTGACTCCAAAGGATTCTGGTTCCCACCTTACTTCCTTTTTTCCCTATCACTTTGTGAACTTCTCTACTATATTACAATTACCTCCTTATCCATCTATGTGTAAACAGTGAGTTCAGTGAACAGAGGGGAGAGGTCTTAATCACAGTTATATCCCAGTGCTGAACACAAAATAAAGGCTCTATAATTAATGAATAAATTTACCTGTTGCCTTTCTTTCTAAATGACATGTGTACCCCGAAGCAGCATGAATCCACTCAATAAATGAGTAAGAAGGAGCTATTAAAAAGAGAGGGGGCTGTGCAGGTAAAGGGGTGTGTTGATGACCTTGACAGACAATTGGTAAAGGTTCTTTTTTAAAAAGAACCTTTACCAACTTTATGTTTTGAAGAGAAGGAGCAGGAGCAAACACAATCTATTTTTCTCTCCTCCCTTATGGTTGTGGTCTACATTCTGGTACATTTTACAAAGCTATAATCAAAACATCTACATAATTGAATATTTTGTTTTATGAAACAGTGTTTGGAACAACTCCTTGCCATATCTCATATTCTCCATAATTATTATTATGAGAGCTGCAGAATATTCCATCTAGTTAGTGTACTGAAATTTACTTCACTGTTTTCACTGTTCCTATTGTTGGACATTTAGGTGTTTTCATTTTCTGCTATTTTGGAGAAGGCTACAATGAAGAGCCTCATACATAGGGATTTGCCCTCCTTTTGAATTATCTCCTCAGTTTAAATTACAGTGAATCAAATTACTGGGTCAAAGGGTATGAACACTTTAATGATTCTCAATACATACTGCCATGTTCCTGCTTTGTATCCGCTGTCAAAGGTATTCATCAATTTCACTGTAAACAATGGTACTAATATTATTACATCTTCTTTGCCAAGTTAATTGATATAAAAACATACTTTGTTGTTCAATTTGAAGTTTGCTGTAGCCTGAACATTTTCCCCTGTTTGCTAACTATCTACATTTTGTTGTTTATTTCATTTGCCATAAAGGGGGCATTTATAATATTTTTATATATTAGGGTAAACTTTTTATATATTATACATAATAATCCATTGCTCTAACATTTGAGACAAATACTTTTCCTGCTGTTTTCATTTTCACTGTGATTTGTTGGTTCTTATACTGAAGTTATATATTGATCTTTTCCTTTATGAATTCTTTCAAAGATCAGTTGCTATCATCTAAATGAACACATAAAAACTCTCAATTCTGTTTTGTGCAATTTATGAAAATTAAGATATTTAATAAATTTGTAATATTTAAATATAAGATTTGGATATAACTTGATGTTTCCCCAAACTGGTAATCCAGTGGCAGCTTGGAGTCTATAAGAGAGAGCAATAGGGAACAATCTTTTTAAAAGGGAGGGTGGGTTCCTTGTCTTGAAGCTGCATTTGTACAACAAGCACATTGTTTTCACTGTTGCTGCATGTTGTGAGGTAGCTTTATGATGGTGGTGACCATGATGGAGATTATGGACGAGAAAGGCTAAAGCTCTCCAGATCAGGACTGCTTTTTGATTTTGGGGGGATCTAGGCATTTTTGCCTTCATAGGCTCCATAGGAAAAATATTAAAAACCATATTTTATAACTGTTTTGTTGTAAAGATGAATATAACAGGCTGGATTCATTATTATACAATTATTATTATTAATTTTCCTTTTTTCTTATTTTAAATGTTAAAATTAAAACATTTTTGTGGGCCCCTAAACTGTGCCTATTGTGTCTAATAAATGAGTCAACCCTGTCCCAAAGCCACCCCTTAGCACTGATTAACTCTATCAATCGTCTATCTATCTAACCTATCTATCTATCTATCCATCATCTATCTAGATCTATCATCTATCATATCTATCTATCCATCTATCTGTCTATCTACCTATCTATCCATCCATCTGTCATCTATCTAGATCTATCATCTATCTATCTCTCTACCCATCTGTCTAAATAATTGGGTCTACTTCTTGCCTTTTCATTCAGTTTCTCAGATACACATTTCTATCTATATCAGAATCACAGTATTTCAACAATAATTGTTTTTTTATTTTTAAAAATTTATTTTATTGAAGTATAGTTGATTTACAATGTGTTAATGTCTACTGTACAGCAAAGTGATTCAGTTATATATGTGTATATATATATGTATGTATACACATTCTTTTTCATATTTCTTTTCCATTATGATTTATCACAGGATATTGAATGTCATTCCCTGTGCTATACAGTAGATCAGTTGTCATTTTTTAAAATATGAAATAACATTCTAATATTGTTAGAGGTGATCTATACCACAGAGTTCTTTTCAAATTTCTTGACCACTTATTTTCAAAGTGAATCTTAGAACCCTTCTGTTTACTATAATAAAAAAAAAACCCATTGAAGTTGCATTGTGTTGGTAAGTTGTCTCAAAGAGACGTAACATCTTTATAAAGATACACAGTTTGATATTCCATTCCAGCACCAGGGTACCATGACCATGCTGCAAAGAGAGTTCAAGGGGAGTGGAGACAGAGGCAGGAAACAGGGTACAGAAGGACCTGCACTCTGGTAGGGTGATCTCGCAACTAGGGGTGCTCAGCGAAGCTAGAACACAAGCTGCCATGAGTCAACATAGTGCCAGAAGTGGGTCATAAGCCAACACTGTAGGATACCTGCTAGTTTATTCCTCAGTTTAGGGAAAGGGAGTGCCTTTGGGAAGAAAGCTGGAGACCATGTTTTAGCCAAACCCACCTTCTTCTAATCTGTTGTTCTAAAGTGGCTATAGCTTGGTAGCCCTGAGTATCATATTACTTATGAGTGAGTTTAAAGCAGAAATTTTGTTTTTCATGCAGGTATCCTTGACACAATAAATAGTGATAGAAATAGGGAAAAGAGATCACAGGGTGGAGGCTGACCAGTATGGAGCCATTTTGGATCATCACTCATGATCAGCTCACTCCTTTGCAATTTTTATTATAACAGAAATATTTTATGTATCCTTATAATTTTCTAATATGAGGAACAGTCATTTTAGGATAGAGTTGCAAAATCCAAAGGCCTTCCTCCCCAAGTCCAAAGTCTTTAGTGATGAAAATTAAGAAGCACTGTACATCAAGCTAGTGACTTACAAGCTAAACTTACAGGTGTTGTCTGCTGTGAATAGATGTAACTTTAATATAAGGGCCATTAGAGTAAATTGAGTAACTTTAATGTAGAGAGAATTTGGATGTATATCATGTTTTATAAATCACATGCAGAGGATACACTTGGCAAGCTATTCCCCTAAAGGACCTAGATTAGGAAGATTTCTGTGACTCCAAGAAAAAGGTGAAAGATAAATGATCTGAAACTTCCAACTTTCAAAATTTCAAGGACAATATTTTACTTCAATTTTAATGTTATGAGGGATATTGGAGCACCTTGTTGGAAAATCTACTTGTGGGTCCATTCCTGCCCACTCTTCACACTCGATAGTATACAGTTACCTTTGTACTCAGAGATGCCTTCCCCCTCCAGGTAAATCAAATAATCATCTACATACTTACTGGGGGATGACACATTAGTTTCTAACACTGATTAATGTTAGTCATTTCATGTATATATATCAACAACAAAAAAACCCATCCAATATATGAGGGACCTCAGCAAATTCAAAAAGAGTGGCCAAGCTGAATAAACAGAGAAAATTTTCCTTAATGAAATAGGACATTCAGTTTAAACCTATCATGAACTGGTCACAGTCCCAGACAGCAAATAGAAACAAATGTTAATTATCTCTTGGAGATTTAAACCCAGACCAATAAAAATTCCAATTGATTAAGTACCAATGAACACAAACTAAAAATTGAAAAATCACAAAAATACCCATGGAAGAAGTCATCATAAATAAGAGTCATCAGAAATAAGAAACTGAAAAATCAGACCCACAAATAATGCAGATACAGGAATTTTTGGTTTCAAAACAAATTTGTCCAATATTGTTAAATAAATTAAAAAATGATGTTAAAATTTTTATTGGTCAGCTTGGGATACCACACGCTAGGTGGCTTAAAGGACAGGAATTTATTTTCTCCCAGTTCTAGTTGCTGGGAAGTTCAAGATCAAAGTGCCAGCTGACTCGGGTTGGGGGGTGGGGAATGTGATGCCCAGATCCCAACTAAAGTGATCCTCAGGAATTTGCTCTGGCAAGCATGCAGCATCTCTCCCAAAAGAAGCTTCTAATTCTGGCTCCAAAGGTGACTTTGGGGACTATGGAATCTCTTGTTCCCTCTCTAGAGACATATACCTGCCTCCTGGTTTCACCCTCTAAAATGCTTCTTGATCTTGGCTCTTAACTGACACTTAATGTAGGTGTTGGACTTAGACCCCTTTTCCTGTCCCTGACCCTTTTCAATCTCTGACCTCCTCTTCTTCCAAGTTCAGTGCACAATTCCTTAAGTTCTCCTCACTATGCAGTCTCAAACAGGTACACTTAACTATAACAGCTTGTATAAGGGATCTGTTCATCATTCTTTTATGTAAAACACAGGTATTAAGTTATTAGCATCCTCCAAGTACTGAGTGCTATATGAGGCACTCTGGAGACTGCAAAGGAAAAATAGATGAATAGTCCCTGCATATAAGATACTCCGAGTTTAAGAGAGGACACAGAGATGTTAACCAACTATACTATCATGTATTCAGAGCTATAATCAAAGTGTTGTAAACCTTGCTATTTGAAGTGTGGCCTTCAGTTGAACAGCATTAGCGTCACTGGGGAGTTTGTAAGAATTACAGAATCTCTTGCCCCAGCCCAGACCTACTGAATTAGAATCTATATTTTAATATAATGTGCACATGAGTCACCTGGGGATGCCAATGCTGCTGGTGCATGGATCACGCTTTGAGGCATGAGGTTGTAGAGTACAATGAAAAGGATAATTCTGCCTAGCTGAGTGAAGGGATAAGGGTGTCACTGAAAGCATCACAGAAGGGATATCATATGCATTGGGCAAGGAAGGACAGAGAAAACTTTGCTTAGCAGATTGGGAGAGAGGACAGGTGGATGGGCAGTCAGGCAGAGGAGATAACACAAATAAAGACATAGGGACATGAAGAGTATATTTGGAGAATGGTAAGTAGTAATTGTATTGGAAAAATGGATGAAGACGAAGTTGAAAATATAGGCTGGGACCGTATTTTGAGAAATCTTTTATGCTATGAAAAAGACAGTAGAAAACAGGGATTCTAGAAGTTCTTTGAGTGGAGAAGCAACAAGATTATATCTGCCTCATTGAAGTGAAGAGGGTAGATTGAATGGGAGAAAGCCAGACCACAGCAAGAAGCCAGGAGGAGGTTACTGCAATAATTCAGGCATGAAATAAATAAGAGCTGGAACTAAGACAATGGTTGTGGGAATTGCAGATACTTTGAACTAATAAGTTTGTATTAATTTGTTATGCAGCCATACATAATTAGCTCACATTTTACTACCTGGAACTGGGATCCAGAAATATATAAGAATGTGAGAGCAGTAATGAAATCAGAGAATAGGCAGTGACTGGAAGAGTTTTGAAAAGCATGTATGAGAAAGTGCAAATTTCCTTGAACAGACTTTAGTAGAAATCTGGACTTTCAGGATGCTGATGGTGGGGATTCAAAAGGAAGTGAGGAACATGTTATTGGAACCTGGGGAAGGAAAATCCTTGTTACATAATGACAGAAACTTAGCAAAATTATCTCCAGCAGTTATGTGCAAAGAAGAAATTGTAAGTGATGAACTTTAGATTTTACAGCTAAGGAGATTTCCAGGGAAAGTGTAGAAGGTGCCACCTGACTTCTTCCTGTCATTTATAAAACATGGGAGAGGAGAGCGATAACTTGAGGGAAGAACAAAACAGGACCTAATGATTTTGAAAAATCAGCCTCTCCAGATGGCAAAAGATGTTAAGGGATTCACTGTTGGGAAATCATGCTCTGGAGAAAAGGCTGAAGCTATTACTATACCTTTTGCTAAAATGTCATAAAGATCAAAAGTCAGAGTATTCAGCCACACTCAGGATTCTTTCAAGAGATTCAGAGTGCACCTCACAGATCTTTTCAATTGTGGATGAAGAATGTCACCCATCATATCAGTAAGCAAAGGATGTTGGGACCAACAAGCCATCAGCCACTGCAGTCGCCCCTGTGCACCCTGAGGAGACTCAGGATGGAGAAAAGCAGGATGCTGGCCCTAGGTAACTAAGGTGCATATCAAATGAATAATTTCAATGAGCCCGGACTCTTGCATCTTCCCATACATAGAAAAGAGCTAAATTCATTAACTTGAGATGACTGTTTGTCTTTAATTAACAGTAATCTTTTGATGTTCTGACTACCTGGTTTTGTTGCAAAAACTCCTATTTAAAAAAAAAATTTATTTATTTTATTTATTTTATTTTTAGCTGTGTTGGGTCTTCATTGCTGCTCATGGGCTTTCTCTAGTTGCGACGAGCGGGGGCTGCTCTTTGTTGTGGTGAGCGGGCTTCTCATTGCAGTGGCTTCTCTTGTTGCAGAGCACCAGCTTTAGGCGTGCGGGCTTCAGTAGTTGTGGCACGCGGGCTTAACTGCTCCATGGCATGTGGGATCTTCCCGGACCAGGGCTCGAACCCGCGTCCCCTGCATTGGCAGGTGGATTCTTAACCACTGCGCCATCAGGGAAGCCCCCAAAACTCCTATTTTTTAAAATTAATTTTTATTGGAGTATAGTTGATTTACAGTTTTGTGTTAGTTTCTGCTGTACGGCAAAGTGAATCAGTTATACATAATACATATACCCACTCTTTTTTAGATTCTGTTTCCGTATAGGTCATTACAGAGTATTGAGTAGAGTTCCCTGTGCTATACAGTAGCTTCTTATTAGTTATATATTTTATGTATAGTAGTGTGTATATGTCAACCCCAATCTCCCAGTTTATCCCTTCCCCCCTTTCCCCTTTGGTAACCATAAGTTTGTTTTCTACATTTGTGACTCTATTTCTGTTTTGCAAATAGGTTCATTTGTACCATTTTTTAGATTCCACATACAAGCGCTATTGTATGATATTGTCTTTCTCTGTCTGGCTTACTTCACTCAGTATGCAGTCTCTAGGTCCATGCATGTTGCTGCAAATGGCATTATTTTGTTCTTTTTAATGGCTGAATAATATTCCACTGTATATATGTACTACATCTTCTTTATCCATTCCTCCATCGATGAACACTTAGGTTGCTTCCATCTCCTGGCTATTGTAAATAGTGCTGCAGTGAACACTGGGGTACATGTATCTTTTTGAATTATGGTTTTCTCTAGATATATGCCCAGGAGTGGGATTGCTGGGTCAAATGGTAGCTCTATTTTTAGTTTTTAAAGGAACCTCCATACTGTTCTCCATAGTGGCCGTACCAATTTACATTCCCACTAACATTGTAGGAGGGCTCCCTTTTCTCCACACCCTCTCCAGCATTTATTGTTTGTAGATTTTTTGATGATGGCCATTCTGACTGGTGTGAGGTGATACCTCATTGTAGTGTTGATTTGCATTTCTCTAATAATTAATGATGTTGAGCATCTTTCCATGTGCTTCTTGGCCATCTGTATGTCTTCTTTGGAGAAATGTCTATTTAGGTCTTCTGCCCATTTTTGGATTAGGTTATTTGTTTTTTTGATATTGAGCTGCATGAGCTGTTTGTTTATTTTGGAGATTAATCCTTTGTCGGTCGCTTTGTTTGCAAATATTTTTTCCCTTTCTGTGGGTTGTCTTTTCATCTTGTTTATAGTTTACTTTGCTGTTCAGAAGTTTTTAAGTTTAATTAGGTCCCATTTGTTTTGTTTTGTTTTGTTTTTCATTACTCTAGGAGGTGGATCCAAAAAGATCTTGCTGCGATTTATATCAGAGGGTGTTCTGCCTATGTTTTCTGCTAAGAAAAAACTATTATATGTCAGCTCCTCCCTCACCTCTTTGGAGCAATCCCTCAGAGTTATCTGAAAGGCTGCCTTCTAGACGTAAGTCTTTAGCAAGTCCGCCAAATAAAACATAATTCTCAACTTTTAGGTTGTGCTTTTTTTTTTTTTCAGTTGACACACTCAAGTCAGAAAGCCTCTAGGAGACTTAAGAGCATTGTCCCTCAGCTATTTTGGCAGGAGCTAAGGATAGAGAAGTGGATAGAGAAGTTTGCTGTTAGTGTATAGAAATGCAACCACTTCAGTTGATTCCACATGACCTATAGACAGGCCCAGCATTCCTTGGGAGCTTCCCAAGCCAGGTGTATGTGTTACTGCTTTCTGGTTTTGCTAGGGTTTTGTGGAATTGCCTTTGCATTCCCAGGTCATGCCCTAGGCCCAATCTTCACAAGACTAAAGGAAGAATAACCTTAGTGATCCTGCCTGATCTGGCGTCACCTATTCTCAGCTCTGGAATCCTCAGCTGTGGCTCCTGGACGTTCTGCCATCTCCAGAAACCCAGTCATCAGTGATCAAGGGTACAGCTCTCTAGCAAAGCTGGTCTTCCTTGATGAGGCTCTGTGATGGTACGTGCCATACAACTGCCACCTTACAAGCTCATTTTTCTTCCAGTTTTAAATCTGCCATGCTTCGTGAGACTTTCAATAACTTTCTGTACCTGGATAGAAGACTGATGGTTCTCATTGGCAGAGGGGAAATAATTGACTTGACTTGGATCCAATGATTGACCAACTTATTCAGGCTCTTCTTACCTCTTACTTCTCTAGTTGCTTTGTTCACTTGACAGAATCCTGTTCATTTTTAGAGATGTGATATGATATCACATCCCCAGGGAAGTTTTTAAAAATCTAGATCAGGTTAGACTATAGTCCCCCTGTGCCTACTCCAAAGATAGCATTTAACACAATGGGTTCTAATTGCTTCTTTCCTAAATGCTGCAAAGACTTACTATACCTGACACCACGTTAAGTGCTACAACAAAGAGCAAAACGGATGTGGTTCCTGTGTGAATGGAACTCTCAGTCTAAGAGGAAATAGATATTAATAAAATAATAAATCTGAATGTATAAACTAAACCTGAAATAGTGAGCTGAAAGAAAGGTATATCCAATCTTTGAAATCAGATAAGAAAAGAATGTAACGTAGACTCTGGGAGTGGTCATCTGGGAAGGCTTCCATGAGGAAACAATGCTTAGCTGAAATCTGAAAGATAGAGTTACCTGGGAATAGAGAAGATATAAGGACTCTAGAACAAAGAAACAGAATGTGGAAAGGCCCCATGTAGGAAGAACATGCAGGTTCTGACAAACTGAAAGAATACCAGTGTAATTGGAACTCAGAGTGGGAGGGAGAGCATGGTAAGAAATGAGCCTGGAACAATAGTCAGGTTTCACATCATCCGTAGCTTTGTGGACTATCTTAAGGGTTTTATACAGGACCTGGCAGACTGTTGACTCTCTTTACAAAGGCAAGAAACCACTCCTACAACCTTCCTAGATCCACAGTTTAGCCAAGCTCTCTAGGAAGCCTCTAGAGTACCCCTCTTTATGGAAACAATTAATCTCATCATGGTCCTGGCAAGCCTGAGTAGGAGAGATGAGGGCTAGATTTATAGTTCGTGGGTTGGGGCCCTACAAGAGACAAGGGCAAGACGTTTGTTAGCTCTACCAATCATTTATGTGCAGCAGCTGCTACAGGAATATCCAGAAAAGTTTCACCAAGAGTAGAAACATCTGAGGACCCAAATAATTGCAGAGCCTTCTCCCCTACCCCAGATACATTCTTGAGAATGAATAGGTAATTGTCTAGAATGAATCTAGCTAATGAGATGGCTAAATCCAACTAAGGACTTCATAGTGAAGAAAATATGATTTACTTTAAATCCCCAACGATTAATACCTTCAGAAGTGTGGTCTCACTCATAGCTAATTCTTCCTGGATATTTTGCCCAAGAACAAATTTGTTGAGAACCCAGTGAAGCAGGAGAGGAAAGAAAGTGAATTCTGCTCACTATTGGAGGAATTTTCTAAGAGTCAGAATGATCCAAAGATAGAATGAGCTATATCAGGATATGGTGACATCAAAATTTCAAAAGTAAGCTAGTAGACCACTTCGGGGTGTTATAGAGTAATTCAAGCATGAGGGTTGTGCTACACGATCTTAGTGGTTTCTTCCCACCATGAGAATCTTAGAGGCAGAAAGAATGATGTGAAAGAGTAGCTACAGGATGGAGAGCATTGAGAACTCAGAGAGAGAAAGAGGCTCTGGTAAAAAGCACTCAATAATGAGGAGGAACAGGACTTAATTTTGTTTGGAGTGGAAGCCGCTTATGCCATTGCACCTAATATGATCTGGGCTTGGGAACAAGGGGAAAGAAATCTGACAATGCATCCTTTCTGGGAACTGTGACTTCCAACTTGAACTCAGGTCTGCTCATCTAGCCAACTTCCCTTGAATGTGTTTTCCAGGGAAAGCACTAAAATTATCATGGTTTGGATGGATATTAGTTATCTATTGCTGTGTAGCAAATTATCTCAAAACTTAGCAGCTCTGAAGAACAAAAACTTAATATCGCATACAGTTTCTGAGAGTAGGCTCTCTGGGAGAGGCTCAGCTGGGTGGTTCTGGCTCGGGGTCTCTCTTGAGGTTGCTGTCCAGCTCTCAGCTAGGTCTGCAGTCATATCCAGGCTCAAAGGGAGCTGGAGAATCCACTTCTAAACTCACTCATTTGGTTGTTGACAGGCCTCCATTCTTCATGGCTATTGGTCAGAGACCTGCATTCCTTGACACACAGACTCCTCCACAGCCTGCTTGAACAGCCTTGTTTCATGGCATCTGGTTTCCCACAGAAGAAGTGATTGAGGAGGGAGAGAAACGTGAGAAGGTAAGTGAAATAGTGCCCCCAAAGGAAGCAGGACTTGTATCTAGAATATATTAAGATCTTTACAGCTAAATAGTAAGAAGATAAGGTGTCCAATTAAAAATGGGAAAAATAGTGGAATGGGAACTTCATGAAAGAATATAAACAAATGGCCAATAAGCATATGAGAGGATATTCAATTATCAGTAGTTATTAGGGAGATAAAAATTAAAACTCACAATTAGAATCTGCTACAGTATCATAAGAATGGCCAAAATTATAAAGGCTGAAAGTACCCATCATTGTCAAGGTTGTGTGCAGCAAGTTAAATGATCTGACATTTATGCTGGGAGTGTAAAATGGCAGAGCTATTTGTAAACTGGCAGAGTCAGTTTAGTCATAACAGACGTTTACCATACAACTTTTAGCTATTTATCCAAGAGAAATGGCTTCAACTGTTCCCAGAAATATTTATACATGAATGTTCATAAGAGTGTCATGCATAATAATCAAAACTGAAAGTAATGCATCTGTCTGTCCAACAGATTTTAGTATGCAATGGAATGCTACTTAACCCCTCCTCTACAATCCTTGAGAATTAATACTCAATTAATATCCAATTAGTTTCCCAAATAACTATATAATGATATATGCAACAATATAAATAAATCTCCCAAACAAGATGCTGAGTGAAAGGAGCTAGATAAAAAAGAGTACATAGCATATATCTATCGAAAAATGAATTCACAGTGATAGAAATTACATCAGTGATTATGAGAGGCAGGGGTTTGGAGGATATTGACTTCAAAGTGGCATGAGGAACCTTCTGAGATGATGGAAATATTCCATACCTTCTATTGTGGTGATGGTTACATAGATTTTATGGTATAATTTTGGTAAAACTCATGGAAATATAATTCATCTATATAATTTTATATTATATAATTTATACCTTATGAAAGTAGATTTTAAAAGTAAAAAACACCCTTTATAATATGTAAAATCAAATGTTTTTAGAAATACAAGGGGCTAATTCACAGAGACAAAAATAACACTTGGAAACTTTACTGCCCTCTCCTAGTCTTTGCAAGATCAACTACCCAGGCAAAAATAATATATAAGAATAATGTAATTAATCTTTTAATTATATATGCATAGATATATACACAGATAAACACTGATATAAAAGTTTTTAGCTCAGGGAAAGTACTTTATTTTCTGTTATTTTTATAACATTTGTGAGAAAGGACCATATAATATGCCTCAAAGAAAATTTAACTAAATTTCCCAAGCAAAAAATTATAGAGATCACTTTATCAAACCTCAATGCAAAAAACCTGGAACTAAATAACTGAAATGTAATTTTAAAAGCTATTTTAAATTTGAAATTTCTCTACTAAATAACTTTTGAGTTAAGAGTAGATAGCAAAAGAAAAATTAAAGGTGATGTTAAAAATGACAACTTTACTTCTCAAAACATGATGCTTATTTTCCTCTGAGTTCATCTTAAAGATGAACTCAGAGGAAAATAAGTCAGAAGTTCATAGTTTTATAATTTATTTATTAACTCAACAGATGTTTTTTGAAGGGCTACCATGTTCTAGAAATTTTTCTGTGCTCCAGGGATATAGGTAAATATCCATATAACTTCCTTCATAGAGTTACATGCTAGTGGAAGTACATAGACCAAAAAACCCCACTAAATATGTAACATTTTAGATGGTGATAGGTTCTATGTGGATAAAATAATGGTAAGTTCTATATGGATAAAATAAAGCTGAATAAGGTGGGTAGACAGTGATCAGAGCCATTTCATGTATAAGCATACAGGAAAGCCTTTTCTGAGAAGGTGATGTTTCAGCAGAGTTCTGAAAGAAAGGAAACGAGTCAGTCACGCAAACATTGAGGGAATAGCATGCTAGGCAGAGAAAATAGTAACTGCAAAGACCCAGAGGAAGATGGGAGTGGAGCAAGCAATGGGTCAGTTGGCAGGAGATCTGAGAAATATATAGGGTCAGGTCATGTGGTACCTGTTAGACTACCATAAGGAAAATACAGGTACACTACCTCCAGAATGAAAAAGAAGATATAACCTCAAATATGAAAATTTTAAATTATAATGAAAAAGTACGATTTGTTAATGCATGTAAAAATTTTTAAATTAAAATTTCACGGAAATATATATAAATCAAGAATATATAAAATAAAATAAAATAGTAGAGTTGAATAATCTTGAAAAAATCGAAAACCTTGCAAGGAACTATGTTATAAAAAGAACTCTGTGAGAAACTTTTACAGGTGATTTACATCCAGCTTAAGGCAGAGATAGTTTCCACGCTATTTGCACTGATTTAAAACAGAAAAATTTCAAGTTTGCCAACTCATTTGATACCATTGGCATAGCCCCAATTCTAGACTTAACAAAGGTAGTACAAAATCCTAAATAAATCACAAGCAAATTGAATTTGGAAATAAATTTTAATACATATCCTCTGACCAAGTGGAGTTTATTAAGAAGCCACTGCAATGCCCCAAGTGATTACTCTGTGAGATGGGGACTCAATGGAGTATTCTGTACTTACAGGAGACATGGTCTGATCTGCTTTATGTACTACTGTGATGAGTAAAGAATGAATGGGAGCGAGGGTCATAGTTCTGTGTGTTTCTGAGGAAATAACTAGAATCAGTAGGTAGTAGGAGATGACTTTTCTAATTAAAAAACCCCTCTTAACTGACTGCCCACCAGTGAAACTTGCTGCAGAGTCACCTTGGAAGTTACAGTTAGCAGTTTGTCACCGGCATTTCCAGCAAATGCCAGGGATGTTGACGCTGGGAAATTTCTGTATTTAATAAGCCTTTAGACCATATGACATCCCAGATTCCTTCCAATACCGAACATCTCCGATTCTACAGCATGTATCACCTCAGTCTCCCCCAGTTAGAATATAAGCTCCATGAATGCAGGGGGTTTTGTCTGTTCTGTTCATTGCTCTAGTCCTGGAGCTCAAATAGGGTCAAGCATATAGCAGACACTCAATGATTATTTGTTAAATATAAGAATGTCTCTGTTAAACTTATTGCAGGACCTGAGCAACGCACTTTTCTTCTCTGCACATCAAAGAGTAAAAAGTTGGATTAGATGGCATCTGATGATCTTTCTAGGTCTGCCAGTGTGTGATCCCCTTTCAAACTGTGAGCTGTTGTTCTAACGGGCTTTGCAGGCTATGGGGTGTATGAAGGGGTGCTGTTGGGAGGAAAGGCAGGGATGGGTAAGGGCAAACCTGAGTCAAGGAGAAGAGAACAGATAACTTCTGGGGCTGGGGACCAGGGCACTCTCTGAAAATAAATGTGAATGTCTCTTTGAGATGCACAGGGTTCTAATTCCAGTAAAGGTGTTTCACTAGACACTGAGGATACAGGATACTGAGGACCCACCCCAAACATGGCATCATTGCCTCATTTGAGCCAGCCTGGCCAACAAAGTGTCACAGGTCCCTGAGGTTCTCATGGGAAAAACAGCATAAATAGCAGCAGGGACTCCTTTTAACTATATCGAAAATATATTT
Organism: Balaenoptera acutorostrata; assembly: GCF_949987535.1. Taxonomy (NCBI): domain Eukaryota; kingdom Metazoa; phylum Chordata; class Mammalia; order Artiodactyla; family Balaenopteridae; genus Balaenoptera; species Balaenoptera acutorostrata. The sequence continues at coordinate 42,409,110 of NC_080072.1, read as the reverse complement.
TGTATCTTGACGAAGTGCACAAATGAGAACATTTCTTTAAAGAGAGAGTTCCATTGAGGCTCAGCATTACTAGGCATCTCCAGACACCCACAAGGCAGCGATTTCATGTACCCCTGAGGTTTAGCAGAGCAGCCAACAGGTTGGCTGACAGGGTCCAGATTTGCTACCAGATAAGCCAGTGAGATATGTGTCATATTTATTGAATACAGAATCAAATATATTGATAAAAAAGATGCACAGTAGGTAGCTGCATTGATTTTATTCTGCATTTAGTTTATTTCAAACAAAAAAAAAAAGAGTGGTTTCAATGTCAAGAAGCATGCATACATGGGTGTCTTCCAGGCTATTTTTTTTGTAAGTTGCTTTCATTGCAAATTAAAAGAAATGGAGTTCAGCTCTTTGGTGACCTAGGAGAAAAAAAAAAGTAAGAACTAGAATATTATTACTTATTAACAGTGAGGCTCTTGTCATGTATTATCTCAATTACTTTTTATATTAATGATACAGGTAGGTACTTATTGTTGCTTTCAAGTTATATGGGGAAACAGGCTCAGAGAGGGTCTGGTCCATGGTCACATAGTTAGTAGAGGACAAACACAGTATTTGAACCCAAGTCTATGCTCTGAATCCAGATGTACATGACATTGTAGAGAATACTCCCGAAGGGTAGGGTCTTTGCCTTTCTAACTAAAAAACTAGAATAATCACAATTATAACTGTAGGGAACAGTGTTTTAAATGAATAGGATCTATATTTCCTGGCAGATGATCTCAGAGTCACTTGGAGACACTGAAAAAAACCAGAAACGAACCCAAATTCTAGGTGTTTTAGCTATTGGGACTCTGTTCTTTCTCCGGACACTGTGGTTGGCGCCTTCACTGTGGATTTTTTTTGCAATACAGGACCAGGGAGGGTCAGACTGTGGCCTGCACTCCTGCAATACCCAGCCATCTGCCCTGCCATCTGAGGTACTAGGGCAGTTGTCTTCTTCCTGGAGTCATTTCACTGCTCAGGCCTAAAGGTCACTGCGGCGCCAGCCAAAGGCTTTGGAGCCCACGCTGGCGGGCATGAAGTTGTTCTTAACCACGCTCCCAGATCTGCTCAGCCAGCCTGCATCTTATGGGTCACATAGGTGGCAGTGTTACAGGATCTCTTCTGGGCAGTGATGCTGATTTGCAGGATAGAGAAAAAGAAAAGGCCTGTCAGTGAGAGGCTGAGGGCAGGTGCTACCCCATGGGACCCACATGGTAAAATTACTGCTCTGAGAGGCACCAATGAACTTTAAATATTTTTCCTAAACACAAAATCACCACAGACAATCATAGGGCATTAGGGAAAATGCCACAGTCACTTCCCATAGACGTTTCCAAGGGTGTCAGAAAACCCAAACGTGCTCTGGGCAACAAGCCATGGAACACAGAACTGTAGCAGCCAATCTTTTCTGTACAAGTAAACGCAAGCTTAACCAAGGCTTAGGTGACTAGAGAGGTTATGGTGCCACACCCAACCTCATTCTTAAAGATTGTCTAGAAGATGCATCCCATTCACAAGGTACTGAGTGCTCCTTAGGAAAAGGAAAATTCCCCTGTCCTCCTAGAAGAGGAAGCGAGTTTGCAGCATCAAGTCTCAGAGGTGCTTAGTGCTCCTGTTTTTGCTACCTGAGGTTATTCACAGGGACCACCCACTATGCCCTGACTCCAGCTACCCGGGGCTAAAGCTACTTGCCAGACAGTTCCCTGTATCCATGAAGTGTGGGATGTGGCCAGACCAATAACCACCACAGCTCAGGTGATTTTAGAAATATACTATTATTCCCCCAATGAAAGGCATGTTCAGAAGCAGGACTGAGAAGCTCTGCTATGAAATCTACAGGTACTCACAGGGCTGCCCTCTCTCTCCTGATCTCTTCCTGAATGATTCTCTCTGGCCTGCTCTCCCTCCTCCCATCTGATGTTCCAGACATCCACTGCCACAAAGAATGCCACTGATACTAGCCCAAAGAGCAACCAGAGAAGACCACATGCATCAAGTTATAGGAACAAAGGAATTAGAAAGGAGAGGAAGGGGTTGAGTAGGCACCTTGAGGCATGCCAACATGAGGGGTCATGGTCTTTCTCCAATACTCTGGCCATGACCCATTTCTTGCCAGGCATTCTGACCCCAGTTTTAGTTAAGGGGAATGTGTAAAACTTGTTGAGGTCCTATGTGTGTGTGCCCAGGACACAGGTACTCAGATTATTGCACTGCTTAGTTCTGGAGCTGTCTAGGCTACAGGGAAAAGTCAGGCTAGACAATACCATGCACCAGGGCTGCCCCTGCAGGCAGTCATGCAGAAGGTTAGAATAGGGAGAGGGCACCTGGAGCAAAAGCAGAGGGGCAGGAATGGGGGCGGCTCACGCATCCTCCATTAGGAGAACACAGAGGTTCACTGAGCCAGGGCAGTGTGGGGAAGGGCTGCGGGGGGAAGGGGTGACCTTTTCTGGCATTCCACATGCTGCTCAGTCCTTCTTGCTCTGCAGAGAGGTTCTTAGGGCAGATACAGGTGCAGCACATGCCTCTGAACAGGTACGGCCAGGTCAGGAGCTGGTGTGAGCTCCAAGCTCAGGGTGCACAGGGGGGTGGGGCTGGGGAAGGGTGTCTGGTCCAGTGAGAACATGCACATCTCCACAGATTCTACACATCTAAAGGCCCTGGACCTACCTCAGACACTGTGCTACCTGACAACATCCTTTGTAAGGGCTCTGGCTTCACCTTGCAAATGTGCAATGAAGATGCCTTGCAGGTGTGAAAGAATATCATGTGCAGGTTAACAAGGAGGGGCTAGATTTCTAAAATCCCCTGAGATACATGGGATTCATTTCCTGGCTTTACTTTACGAGGCTAAACTCCGCCAGTGCTGGGAGGTATCCTCAGTACTGCCAGACAATTTCCGGAATGAGGGAGTCCACAGCTTCCCCCACTGCTTTTAGAAAGGGATCTTTGTACATGTGGTGCAACCATAGTTCCTTCACATGACCTCTGTCTTCAGTGGAGCCTGTAGAAGAGCTGGGCCCCAGGCCAAGGTGAACAGTGACTGCTTGCTGGCTGCCTGTCCAGCTATGTTCTCTTCCTACCTGTCAGGATACATCTTCCTGGTGAGCCAGGGGAGAGGGTAAGTGCTGAGCAGAGGGCAGAGCCTTACTTGAAGCCCTCCTGTCTCTTGCTTCAGCTCACGGGCCTTCATCTGCACATAATCGTTCATCATTGCAGCCAGTAGGAGGCGCATTTCCTTACTGGTGAGTGTAGCAGGATCAAAGCCATTCTCCAAGGCCCACCTAGGGAAGGGAAGCAAGCCCAATCCTGGCTCTGAGTCCCTGCCTACCCCCACGCCCAGGATAAGCAGCCAGGTTTCCTGGTTTCTGCATCTTCCCCTGAGGATGTGGCTGCCCCAACTGCCAACGGAAGAAATGAGGCCAGTGTCCGTCCAAAAATGCTGCTCCACTTGGAGGTAGGCTCTGGTGTGACCTCCAAGAAATGGTTTGCTGGCAACTGACGGTTAGATTTTCAGGAATTTTTTGAGCTTAGTGTGAAATGCAGCCATTATTAAAAATTAAATGATAATGATAATTTGAATCTGAAAATGGTTTCAGTTTAATAAATATAATTTGAATGAGGATGAGAAATTAGATGAATAGATCACATATCAGATTTAATAACAAATTTATTGGCCAAGTCGTTAGCAGACTAGGATGAAATCCATTTCTCAAATTATGGTTAAGTTAGTAAATAGCTTTGCTAAAGATAAAAGTGTTTGATAAAAAGCAACAAAAGTATGTTGTGAGGTTCAATGAGTTATATGAAATTTCTAATAACTAGTACTGTATATCTTATGTCTATTTGTAAACTGTGTGCTACACATCTTTCTATGATAAACTTATATATAAGTGTACATTTGTACATTACCACCACCCATCCCCCCACCTCCACCCACCAGGAGCCAGTTGCTAAAGATTCAGCACAAGCACAACTGAGAACACAGAACTGTATGATTCCAGGGGCCATGGGAGGTGAGAGTGCTCCTGGCAGGGCTGTCTCACCTGAATGGCGCTGCCTGGAGCATGCCTGCCTGGTTCAGGACCGGAATGCTGAGGACCAGGAACGGGAGGGAACTTCCAGAAGCCCATGGCACCTCTCTGCAAGGGAAAAATGACATCACCACCTGCAGCAGTTCAAGTTCTGTGAGCCCACAGACCCAGGCTCTGCTCCTGTCTCTGACTCTAACTCTCTGGTGTCCTGACTTCAGGTTGGACATGTCACTTCCCTTCACCATCGTTTCCTTCTCACCAAAGTGGACTGCTGGAAGATCCAGTAAGCCTGTAGCATGCTTGACTTAGCAAAGAAACCTAGTGGGACAACTGGGTGAGGAGGTCTCAGTCTGTAGCCCCCTCCCCATCACTCCACACATTCTCACATACAACCTGTTGGCCAGGACTCCTGGAGGGCAGACTCCGAGTACCTGTCACCACAGCGTTTCCCATTGTGCAACCCAGAGCTGTCCTCCTGGTGTGGGGCTTTTGCTCATACCTGGTTGGGGGAGGTGGGTAGGGAGGACATATCTCTGCGGTTGGAATCCCTGAGAAACTGAAGAACCAAATTCTACTGCTCAGCTGCTTCACACTTTGGCAAAGAGTACCCTGTGAGAAGCAAGCTGGCAGAGTCTTAATTTGGAACCCAGGACTTAAATGGGGGAAAAAAGCTCCCGGAACCTGCCACTGGGGCTTGCATTTAACGGTTACCTGCCCCTCAGTCACTGCACCTATTTGCCATCCGGTTGCGCTGGCCCAGGTTCCGAACCCATTTCCCACGGACCATTAGGCGAGGGATGTGATCCATGAGCGCACTGTCCGCACAAAGCCATTGCTGCGTCCTGTTCTGTGGGTGGTGCCTGGGGAGCTCCAGCATCCCGAAATTGACCTAAGCAAGTGTGCCGCAGGAGACAGCGAGACTGGAACCCACCCCAGTGCGGGGAGAGTGGAGCAGAGAGTCCCCGGACTGAGACCATGTATTCACATTCCTCCAGACACCCATTCCACCCTGCATACTGAAGATGGGATCCTTGCCATGAAACAGTGAAATCTTTCACTTCATCTTTCACAAAACATCCTCGTTGTGATCAAATCCATAGACAAACATTATCGATTGTTTTCTATCACTCTAAAAGCAAATGTAGGGAGCTGTTTCTCTTTTCTGAGCACTGAGAGAACATAATAAATGATTACAAGGAAAGCTTTATGTTCTGAGAGACTTTTAGTGATCCTTGAGGCCACCTCCTTACTGTCCCCCAAGGGGAGGTGAGGATGGGGGAGGAGGCATCTCATCAGTGCTGTTAGACTGCTTGAGTCATGGATCAAGTTCCCCTTTGCTAATGTAGCCAGGGGAAGAATGCCAAAGAAGGAATGCTCCTTAATTTAAGTGAACTGGAGGTATTTACAGAATGGAAATCAATCTTTTTTGAAATTAAAAAAATGATCTGACCAAGGATCCTCTCCTGATCGATATTATGGTTAGATTAGAGTTTACTGATGTGGATTTCAGGCAAGGATGACCTCAGGATCATCCTTTTTGGATCTTCTCCCTCCTTCTGCTGCCTCCTTCTTCACGTAAGGTCCAATCTGAATGGTGTTCTCATAGGAACTTTCTAATGGCCTGACCCTAGGCTGTTACTTGTCATTTTGACAACATCCTGACCAAAGGCCTTATCTTGGAACGTCAGGCAGCTTGAGGGGCAGTGAAGAAATCCTTATTTGGGACTATTATATAGACCTTTGATATATAAACCTTTGTAATTCTTGCCAAAACAATTGTAAAACATGGATTATGTTAATCAATGAGCATAAATAATGTGAGCTCAATGAGCACGATGAATGTTCACAAATCTGGGTGTATGTGTAGGAATGTGTTGCTGAGGATGTCTGAATCTTATTGAAACCGTGGTCTAGAATTCCAGGAAAAGTTGACATCTAGTGGTAAAAAAATTAAAGACAAAGATACACTTATGTCTTTGTCTGTTCAGGCTGCTGTAACAGAGTACCATGGACTGGGTGGCTTTTAAACAACAAAAATTTATTTCTTACCATTTTGGAGGCTGGGAAATCCAAGATCAAGGTACTGGCAGATTTGGTGTCTGATGAGAGCCCACTTGCTGATTCATACATAGATGTCTGTCTTCTCGCATGGCAGAGGGGCAAAGGAGCTCTCTAAGGTCTCTTTTATAAGGGCACTAATCCCATTCATGAGAGCTCCACCCTCACGAGCTAATCACCTTCCAAAGGCTCTACCTCCAAATACTAACACATTGGGGAATGGGTTTCAACATATGAATGTTGGGGGAACACAAGCATTCAGTTTACAGCATCATAGAACTACTGGAAGATAAGAGCAAAACCAGTTGGGTGACCTTGGCTCATGCTTAGTGTCCCAGTGGAGCTATTAATACCACCCCCTTTCACTCTCAGAAGGATACCAGTATGGACAGTGTCTTAGTCCATTTGGGCTTCTGTAACAAAATACCACAGACTGGTTAGCTAATAATCAACAGAAATTTATTTCTCACATTCCTGGATTCTGGAATTCCAAGATCGCTTCCTGGTTAAATATATGGTTGTCTTGTTGCTGTATCCTCACATGGTGGAAGAGGATAGGGATCTCTCTGGAGCCTCTTTATAAAGCACTAATTCCATTTATGAGGGCTCCAATCTCATGGCTTAAGTATCTCCCAAAGGCCCCACCTACTAACATCATCACATTGGGTATTGTGTATGGACACAAACATTTCAGACCATAGGCAACAATAAATCTTATTGTTGCCTAATATATATGTCATTAGTCTAGGGTATGTGGTCAGTCAGTGTAAACTCTGTGATGGTATCATTAGATGAGACCTAGTACTATAGAAGACAGGAGAAATAGACTGCACTGGAGGTGAAAAGAAGGAAGACAGATCCCATAAAAAGATAAAGCTGCTGATAGGCAAGCCCTTTATCCTCCAGGCAACAGAATCTACTACACCTCTGATATCTGAAATAAATGTGTCAAATATGAGAGGTATGTGAAGTGTTTGAATGAGAATGTGTAGTTTATTAGGATACATACATATTTATCATTATTCATCCTTTACTAAGTGCAATTTCTTAGCTGCTGGGAATAGAAAAATGAACAAGAAAAGGATTCTGCCCTCAGGGAATACTAGATCTACTTCAGTGTGTATTAACAAGCTCTCTTCAATCTTGGAGTCATTTTCATAAGCCCAAGTAACAGAAAATCTTTACTTCCCAAATCACTTCCCTTAAGGAACTCTACCACATACTTAGAAAAGGTCTTGAACTCCTAATATATTTATAAAAGCATGGAACATAAAAATGAAATCAAAAAATTTTAGGCAATCATCTAGAATTTTCTGTCCAACAAAACTCTGAATTTTTTGTAATGATGTAAATATTCTGTACTTGTGCTGTCTGATGCCATAGCCACTAGCCACATGTAGTTATTGAACACTTGATATTGGTTAGGGCAACTGGGCAACTGATTTTTAAATGTTATTGAATTTAAATGTAAATTGCCACATAGCTAGTGGGTACTGTTTTGGACAGTACAGATTCTAGACCTTTTTTGATTCTCAATTAAAATAGTCAAGTTTTTTGCTCTTTTTACTTAGATGTTTTAGCACTGTAGGGATACAACATATGTCCTAAATGAAAATGGGTAAATCACAGGAATGACAATTCTACAATCTCCATATTTAATGAGAGAAATGTGTTTATTCACTCAATCAAATTAGATTTAGCAAGCACAACTGTGTGCTGGGCACAATGATGAGATATGATGTACATGGACTTGCCCCCAGGGGATTATAGGGCTTCAGGATAAATAATTCATCAGTGCTGGTAATGGGTATCATTTAATGCCCATATTAGAATATTTTTTTTCTACTCTTTTTCCTTTCCCAGACACCAAATCAGATGTATCAGAAGTTTCTGGCTGCTTAAGCCTTAAAATAAACAGAGGTCAGGCAATATCTCTGTACTGTGAAAAGGGGACTTCCATGTTCTGATGACTGAGGACATGGAAGTGACTGAGAATAAGGTATTTAATTTCCTGTCCATTAAAGAAAAATATTGAGAAGCCCAGGCAGGAGAGATTTAGAGGCATTTCTTATGAAGATTAACTTACTGGTGAGGTATTATTTATAAAAATAAGTAAAAAAAGAAATCAAGAGAATGATAGAGACTTCATCTGTTTTCTTTTCTAATATCTGTGCGTTGGAGGAAGATGTAATGATATTCCTGGCATGTCATTTTGCCCTCCGGAACCATCAAGCATTGTAGATGTGATTAGGTAGAATCATTTAAATATGGTCGTATATCTTTAACTTTCTGGTCAATCACAAGTTCTGGTTATTATTTTTTTTTTTAATAAAGAGTTTTTGTTTTTTGTTTTTTAAAATGTAACCCAAATGTCTCAAAGTCCTCAGGCCTCTTGGGGTCATTCTTTTATTTAATATTCAAAGAAAAATGGCTTAAGCTCCCATTCTACATAACAGCAAGTTCTAGTTTTAACATACCTTTCCTTTAACTTTCTTTCTTTTTTTTTTTTTTAATCCATGCTTATGTTCCTTAAAAGGATTGGGAAAGGGAGGGAGGGGTGTTTGGAAGTATTGTTAAGAGGCCCCGAGCAACTGAGCCCATCATTACATTAAGCCCTAATTTTCGTCTTCCCCAGAGGATACTGTGTCTTCGTAGGGCAGCTGGCTAGAATTCAGGATTGTCACTTAACTGAGAACAGGGTGAATCCAGTATTGATGAACTGTTTTCATGAAGCCTGGGTAGTTCTGTAAGATCCAGGCCCCTGCGGAATCTTTGTTGAAAGAGAGCCTAAAGACCCACCTGTAGTTTTTCCACACTAAGCCGCTAATCCCTTGGATTTGTGGGGGGAGGAGCGGCAGATAAGATCATCCTCATCCATTTTAGGAGCCAGGACCTGAGGTGGCTAACCTCTATTGTTTTTTTTTCTAGGTTATTCTTTTTTTTAATTGATGTATAGTTGATTTACAATGTTGTCTGAGTTTCGGGTGTACAGCAAAGTGATTCAGATATATATAATATATATATTCTTACGTATATGTATATATAATATATTCACATACATATATATTCTTTTTATAATATATTCATATACATATATATTCTTTTTCAGATTCTTTCCATTATAGGTTATTACAATATATTGAATATATATTCAATATATATTCCCTGTGCTATGCAATAGGTTCTTGTTATTTATCTATTTTATATATAGTAGCATGTATATGTTAATCCCAAATTCCTAATTTATAACCTCCTCCCCACCTTTCCTCTTTGGTAACCATAAGTTTGTTTTCTATGTCTGTGAGTCTCTTTCTGTTTTGGAAATAAGTTCATTTGTATCATTTTTTTAGAACCCACGTATATGTGATATTCTATGATGTTTGTCTTTCTCTGCCTGACTTCACTTAGTATGATAATCTCTAGGTCCATCCATGTTGCTGCAAATGGCATTAGTTCACTATTTTTTATGGCTGAGTAATATTCCATTGTGTATATATATATATATATATATATATATATGTATATATATATATATGCCACATCTTCCTTATCCATTCATTTGTTGATGGACGCTTAGGTTGCTTCCATGTCTTGGCTATTGTAAATAGTGCTTCTGTGAACACTGGGGTGCATGTATCTTTTCAAGTTAGAGTTTTTGTCTTTTCCGGATATATGCCCAGGAGTGAGATTGCTGGCTCATATGGTAACTCTATTTTTAATTTTTTAAGGAACCTCCATACTGTTTTCCATAGTGGTTGTGCCAATTTACATTCCCATCAACAGTATTGGAGGGTTTCCTTTTCTCCACACCGTCTCCAGCATTTATTATTCGTAGAATTTTTGATGATGGCCATTCCGACCGGTGTGAAGTGATACTTCATTGTAGTTTTGATTTGCATTTCTCTAATAATTAGTGATGTTGCGCATCTTTTCATGTGCCTCTTGGCCATCTGTATGTCTTCTTTGGAGAAATGTCTAGTTAGGTCTTCTGCCCATTTTTTGATTGGGTTGTTAGTTTTTTTGATGTTGAGCTGTATGAGCTGTTTGTATATTAAGAAAAAAATTTAAGTAACATAGAATACAAAGCAAGCACCAATTTACTCAAAATGGCCAGAAATAACAAGGTTTAGCATTTGGTGAAAATAATTCCAAACACAACTTTATACCCATAATCAGACAAAACTATGGATATGTAGGTGGTAGGCAAGTAGATACATTAAAACAGTTTTATAAACTAGAATTATACCGTACATGCCTTTTAAATGTATTATATTTATCATACTTGAATTGAATAGAAAAAATAAGCTGAAAAAATTGCTGAATTGCAGATAAATATTTATTTAACAAAGTGATCATAAATTATTATGAATTGAAGCTATACTTTTTTCCCCACTAATTTCTTTTACTGAGTTATAATTTACATAGAGTAAAATGTAAAACGTACCTTTTCTTAGGTAAAGAGTTCTATTAATTTTTTTAGAACATTTAATTTTTAGAGCAGTTTTAGGTTTACAAAAAAGCTGAGAGGAAGGTACAAAGATTTCTCATAAGCCTTCTGCCCCCACACACACTAGCCTCCCCCATTGTTAACATCACTCACCAGAAAGGTACCTTTTTTTCTTTTTAACCAAGGATGAACCTACATTGATATATCATAATCACCCAAAGTCCATAGTTTACCTTAGGGTTCACTCTTGGTGTTATTACATTCTATGGGTTTGGACAAAAATACAATGACACATATTTGCCACTATATCATACAGAGTAATTTCACTGTCCTAAAAGTTTGAAACTATATTTTCCATTTTTTGTTTTTACTGTGTGTTCCTTTCCAGTAGGAAAACAAAATTCAATTAACAGAAAGTTTGAAATATGCATATTTAAAGCAAAGCCTTGCATAAAATGTGCCACATTATTTTAGGAGAAATTTTATTGAGAATAAGATGTTATATATCCCTTTGCCATTTTCCCCTCAATTTTATTAAGGTCTAACTCACATATAATCAAATGCACTCATTTTAAAAATATAGTTTGATGAGTTTTGACAAATGTATACCCCCGTATCATCACCACCATATTCAAGATATAAAACATTTCCATCACCCCCAAAGTTCTTTCTTCCCTTTCCCAGCCAGTCCCTCTTTCCTACACCCTACAACCAGTGATTTGCTGTCTGTCATAGATTAGATTAGTTTTCTAGAGTCTCCAATAAATGGAACCATACAGTATCTACTCCTTTATCTGGCTTCTTTTGGGAACTTATCCATGTTATGTGTATCAGTAGTTTGTTTCTTTTTATTGCTGAGTGTAGTTCATTGTATGAATATGCCATATTGTGTTTATCCATTCACTTACTGATAGTCATTTAACTGTTTGCATTTTTTGTCTGTCATTAAAAAAAAAACTCCTGTAAACATTCTTGTATATATTTTTTTGGATGTAAAAATATGTTTTAATTTTTCTTGGATAAATACTTAGAGTGTAGTTGCTAGGTCATATGGGAAGCATATGTTTAGTTTTATAAGAAGGTGCTAAACCATTTTCCATTATTTCATTATTATAACATTTTACATTCCCACCAACTATGTACAAGGATTTTACTTTCTCCACATGCTCACAAACACTTGGCATTGTTCACTTTTTAAAATTTTAGCCATTCTCCTGATTTTGTATTTGTATCTGATTGTAGTTTTAATTTGCATTTTCCTTATGACTAATGACATTAGCTACATCTGATGTGCTTATTGGCCATTTGCATAGCTTCTTTTGTAAAGTGTTTTTTCAAATCTTTTGCCCAGTTTTTTAATTGAGATTTTGTCTTCTAATGTTGAATTGTAAGAGTTCTTTATATGTCTATATATGTTGGATACTAGTCCTTTGTCAGATATACGTATCATGAATATTTTCTGCCAGCCTATGGCTATTTTTTAACGCTGCCTTTCAAAAAGTAGATTTTAGTTTTTATAAAGTCCAATGTTTCATGCTTTTTGTACCTTATCTAAAGAAATCTTCAACTACTCCAAGCTTGAAAGATTTTCTCCTATGTTTTCTTTAAATTTTATTGTTTTAGTTTTTATGTTTAGGTCTATGGCTTACTTCAGGTTAATATTTGGGTATCTTTGAGATCAAGATTTCTGTTTTTACCATATGGTTGACCAGTTGTTCCAGCACCATTTGTTGAAAAGATTATCACTTTCCCATTGAATTGCCCGGAACTTTTGTCAAAAATCAGTTGACCACATATGTGTGTCTATTTCTGGATTATCTATTTGGTTGTTTTGTTCTATATGATTATCTTCACTACATCACCACACTGTTATAATTACTGTAGCTTTATATTAAGTCTTGAAATCAGGTAGTGTAAGTCTTCCCAACTGAATCTTCTTCAAAATGGTTTTGGCTATTCTAGCTCCTTTACAGTTCCATTTAAATTGTCAATTTTGAAAAACATTCTATTGGTAGTTTGATTGGCATAGCACTGAATTTATAGATCAACTTGGGGAGAATTGAAATCTTAGTGATATTGACTATTCCAATCCATGAACTCGATACATCTCTCCATTTATTTGGGGCTTCTTTAGACCTTCTCAGGAGTGTTTTGTAGTTTTCACTAAAAGTTTGTCTGTAAGTGTTTTACATTTGTTGATGTTATTGTAAATTTCAATTCCCAGTTGTTAATTATTTGAATATGGAAACAAATTGTTTACCTCTCGAAGTGCTTTACATGAATCCTCTAACTTTTATGTGCTGCATTTTAATTATGATTTAGTTCAGAATATTTTCTTGTTTTCCCTATGATTTATTCTTTGAGCTATGGGTTCATATGAATTATAAAATTTAATCCCCCAATATTTGGGTAGTTTGAGATTTTTTTAGTTAGTAATTTCTAATTTAATTCCCTTTTGATTTCATTCTTTTAAAATGTATTGAGACTTAGCTAATGGCCTAACATCTGTTCTATATTGATAAGTGCTCCATGAGTACTTAAAAAGGACATACAGTCTGCTACTGATGGGTAGTTTTCTAGAAATGTCCAGTAGTTCAAGTTCTTTGATCGTGTCATTCAGTTCTTCTATATTCCTATTGATTTCTGTACTTTTTATATTAATTACTGAGGGAAGAGTTTTGGAATCTACAACTATAATTTTAGATTTATTTTTCTTTCAATATTATCATGTTTTAGTTTTGTGTATTTTAAAACTCTACTATTATCCCTTCAAGAATTTTTTTCTCTTCTCCTTTTCATCTCTTTCTAAGACCCCAATTACATGTGTGTTAGACCGCTTGATACTGTTTCACAGATTACTTAGACTCTCCTATTTATTTTTATTTTTTTCCCCTGAGTGCTTCATTTTGGATATTTTCTATTGCTTTGTCTCCTAGTTCACTAACCTTCTTTATCTTTTGTGTCTAATTTATGGTTTATTTCATTCAGTGTAATTTTCACTTCATGTATTTTATTTTTCTTCCCTAGTGGTTGCATTTGGTTTTATTTTTTAATTCTTCCATTTCTCCCCTCATTGTGTTCACATTTTTATTTAAGTTCTCAAGCATATTGAACATATTTATAAAAGTTATCTTATCATTACTGTTACTAATTCCATCAATTTTATCATTTATGCATATGTCTCTATAAAATTAATTTTTTCCTTGGTCACATTTTTCTCTGTCTTTGCATGTTTAGCCATTTTAGTTGGATGCTGGACATTGTAAATATTTCATTGTTAAGTGCTGGATTTGCTGTGTTTCTTTAAAGGTGTGGATTTTATTCTAGTAAGCAATTAAATTACTCATGATTTAGTTTGATATTTTCTAGGCTTATTTTAAAGCTTTTTAAGGATGTGACTAGAGTAGATATTCCTACAGTACCAGTTTAGCCCCAAATGTGACTCTTCTAGGATCACAAGTAAATGCCATGTGTATTTAACAAAGTCTTTCTGCTCTGGTGGGAAGGAACTTGAATAGTCCTGGCCCTGTATAAACTATGGGCTTTTTGGCTTTCACTCTGTGGTAATTGTTTTTTCTCCACACATCGTCCTTCATGCAGTCTTGTTGAATTTTATGCTGTGCATGGACAGATTAGTATTAAGTCAAAGGCTGACAGATATCCATAGTCAGATATCTGAGACTTCTTCTGAATATTCTACTACCCCCTTCTCTGTAATATTCTACTCTGCAAGTTCTAATTGCCTTAACCACCCTAAACTCTAATATCTGTCTCCTCAACTCAGAGAAGACTATTCAGACTTTGAGTTCCCCCTTCCTGCACTCATGGGCCAGAAATTGTCTACTTTCTGAAAGCTGGAGCTATTGCATGGCACATATCATTTTTTTCTTTTCTTTCAGGGATCATAACCCTTCACTGGTTGTTGTCCAATGTCCAAAATCATTTATTTTATATATATTTGGCCAGGTTTTTAATTGTTTATGATTGAAGAGTAAGTCCCAAACCATTTACTCCCTCATGGTTGTAAGCACAAACCATGGTATTTTTGTTGTCTTCTGAAATAATTTTTTCCTAGTGGCTTAGTTTTAGTTCTATGTTCATATGGTGGTTATCACTTGTGATTTTACCTCTTTGGGTTCTTAATTTTGAATCAGCTTTTGCTTAGCTCATTTTATCAGTCTGAAGTGCTTTTTGTTGAGGGGCTCATGGGTGCTCTGTGTCCAGAGAGTTTCATGTTTGAAAATATCTCTTAACCTTTTTACTTGAAAGACAACTTATGTGGGTTTAATTTTGTGAGTCACATCCATTTTCCACTTTTAATTTATAGACATTTCTCCATTGTCTTCTGCCACTGAATGTTACTGTGAGAAGTCAGTCTGATATCCAGCTCACTTTTTAAAAAAAATTAATTTATTTGGTTGCACCAGGTCTTAGTTGCAGCAAGTGGGCTCCTTAGTTGCGGCTCATGGGTTCCTTAATTGTGGCATTGTGAACTCTTAGTTGCAACATGCATGTGAGAGCTAGTTCCCTGACCAGGGATCGAACCCAGGCCCCCTGAATTGGGAGTGCAGAATCTTATCATCTGTGCCACTAAGGAAGTCCCTCCAGCTCACTTTTAAATTATTTGATTTTTATTTTTTGCTCACGTATCTGAAGACTTCTGTTTTTGTCCTTAAAGTTCAATAATAATCAGGATCTGTCATTGATGCCCTGTATAATTTTGGGGGGGGGGGTATGTGGTATACTGTTTTAATCTGCAGATTTAGATTTGCAGATTTTTTTTTACTGCAAGGAATATACATATATATATATATATATTTTTTCTCTTTGTTGGGTTCACCATTTAAGGGACATGTAAATATCTTAATATGAGATAGTCTTTCTTTGACTTCTATTTTTTTTTAACATCATTTGTTTTATTCTCTGTTTTTCTTTCTATTCATTCATCATTATTATATTTAGTTTTTCTTCTGCCTTCATCTGAGTTTTAGCTGTATCTGTCCTGTCCATGCAATTTCTAGTTTATAGATAATGTTGTTTGGATCTCCTTTTATTTCTTTAGCTTTAAAATTTCTGTTTTTCTTCCCGTTCTGGTACTTCATTTTCCATTTAGTCTTTAAGCTCTCATTTTACTGAATTCATGTTTACTAAGCAGTTCTATAAAGCTCAGCGTTTGTAGGTAATTTGTTTCTGTATCTCATGCTATGTTATTTTTCAGACTGCGTTCTTTGACAGTTCTTGCTTATTTTCTGGATTGTTTGTTTTCTTTGAGTGAATTCTCCTTGGTATTTCTCTCATTTTATCTGAGAATTTTTTTTCCCCCTGTTTGAGGTTTAGATATTTCTTTCCATCATTTTCTGAAGCCTATTTATCCCTGGGTTCTTAGAGAGGCCTTCTCTTATTCCTCAATCTGAATTAGGACTCCACTGTTATTTTTCTCCCAGAACTCTGGTCTTTCCCCTTATAGCATTTATTAAAATGTGTGATTTTGACCACAATTTGAAAAAGAAAGCTCCTTACAGCTTTGAAGTAATTTCTCCCCTCCCCTTAAAGGTCTATTAGTGCCATCAAGGTTTTTTGTTTGTTTGTTTGTTTAAAGCATTAGGTTTTAACCTTGTAAATATTTCATTACCTAGTGAATAAAAAATAATTACAGTAAAACTTTCAAATAATCTTAAAGAAAAAGCAACTGCTTTACAAACCACACAGCTGATATAGCTTGCTTGGGGCATCATTAAATGTCTAAATGTCATTAGAAAGATATTGATTTTCATGACTACTTTGACCCTTTTTATTAAAGCTCTTACCAAGCGCTAAATGATCACCTCAATGCCACTTAACTTAAGAGTGTAAAAGCAAACTCCACACAAATTCTGCAAATTGCTGACTTCATTTTTTTCACACACACACAAACATATGCACATTTATATGTAGCTATAGAACTACTTTTTATTTTGTACTCACTATCATTACCACAACTTAAAAGTTGTGGTGAGATAAAGAATGAGAGGAATTTACATGCTTGAGGAAAAGACATTAAAGTATCTTTAGAGATATATCTAGAGCCAACTGAAAAGAATTTGAAAAATAAATACAAGATTCAATCAGACAGAAAAGTGATTAGTTGACTCCAAATCTGGATAAAGAGTTTCAAAATACCATCTACTCAAATTGACTCATATAAAAGAGCCCAGCATATCTGAGGAAAAATAGGATCATTTTGGAAGCAAAGAATTATCTTTTATTTACTATGGTTCATTTTCTTGGAGTGTAAAAACTTGTGGTATGATGAAAGGATTCTTTGGAATTTTTGGTGCTGGGATTGAGGAAGTAAATTTCTGAAGACTGGATTAAAAAATCTTTGGCAAGTCAAGTGGTTTCCAATTATTTGTTTTCAATAAAATTGACAAAGGATCTAATCAAGATTTTTCTTATAGATCACTAAAAATTATTTTTGAAGCTTATATCATTAGGTGCTTTCTGGCATTTTACTCAGAAGTAGTTCAAAGATATTACTATGACAAAATTTCTTCCACTCCCATTCTCACTTTTTGTATGAATGAGGTATCATAGTTCTTACATCTATTAAATAACTATAAAAATAGGAATCGAATTGCATCTGAGCATTTTTTTCATTTTAGTAATAAGTAGATTTGTCCATAGATACTGGAACTGATTAAAAAAATATCCTAACCATCTTGTTAAGATTTCTAGTAAAAATTTACTTTATATATTTCATAATTATTTAGCAAAATACATAACAAATTTTTAGTGTTTAATCGATTCTATTAATATATTTATAATGATAATTTACTTCAGAAGAAAATTTTATACTTGGAGTATTATAGATACAGGAAATAAAAAATATATTCATCTCTTTTTTCAGAGAAGAATATAATGGGACAAATAAGAGACTCCAGGGCATAAAATATAATGCATTGTGATAAAATTCAAGGGAAGAAGAACAATGTAAATTTTCTGAAAGTTAAAGAAGAGCCTGTTCTTTTATTTTTTAAATTGATGATGTCATTATACATTGCTATGGCATTTAGATTCCAATGGATATATTTAAAAGAACAATATAGTAGCTTAAAATGTCGATATTTGCAATATACTGGGTAGTACGTATTTTACAACTCTTCAAACTTATGAGAAACATTTTAGATATCGCCTAAAAGAGGGTAGTGAGCAAAATTGTTTAAAATTACTGTACTAAGCTACAGTGGACTTGTAATAATCTCACTTAGTTTAAATTTTCTAGTCTGAAAAACAGACGTAATTATACCAAATTCACAGGGTACTTCTGTTAAATAAAATAATAAATGCAAAGGTCTTAGCATGAAATAAGCTCTCAGAATGTTAATTCTGGTCCTTCTCATTTTTCAAGTGAAGAAACCAAGTTGAAACCTGCCTACAAAAGATGGTGTGAAGCCAGCTAAAGCTCCAGTGAGAGGGGTGTGGAGGCAACTCCTTGTATCCCTGGGTAGGGGAAATAGGGTACAGGTAAGGAATCACAGACAAAGGGACTTATCTAGGTGCTAAAGTTAGGGACAGGAACAGAACAGGAAACCAAGCAATTTTCCCTCTCCTCTGTATACTGAGCACTTTCTATATGTCTGGCACTGTGTGTTAAACCCATTTCAATCATTATGTAATTTAACCCTATGAACAAATCTATGTGGACATTATTTTTAAAAATTTATCTCCATATAGCAGAAAAGGAAATAGAGTCTATGGGATGTTAAGTAATTTGTCTGAGGTGAGGCAGCTAGTACATTTCTGAGGTGGGAATCAAATCCCACCTTAGGTATGTTTGTCCCCAAACACAATCCTGCCTGCATTGAAAACTGTGTGCTTAGTTTCTATTCTACAAGCTCCTTCCTAAGAAGGCCACACCCAGGGAAGACCATGAGTTTGGTGTCTAAATTCTAGGAGTGGGCCTTCAGGGATAGAGGCTTCAAAAGCCCTATGCCCAGGGCATGGCACAACTCACCAAGACCCATGCTTCAGATTGAAGTTTAAGTCAGACTCACAGCTGGATTCTAGAGCTGGACTCCAGGCTTAGAGAACTGCCTCTGAGCCCACCTCCACCTCTTGTCATTTCCAGGCAGGAATGGCAGTCCCTATCTTGCGTCAGGATGACATAGCTACTGGCTGGTTTCCATATACACTAGGAAATCCAGCCTGGGCTCTGTGGGCAGCCTGCTGTGAGAAGAAACATTTCTCTTAAGACAGGATCTTTGACTCAAAGTGCCATTCTTGTGGAAAGACTTGATGAACTAGGAAACCATCATAGTACACTGTAGTAGATTCTCTGAAAAAGGTAAGTACAGGAGGAGTGAGATGATGGAGGGGAGGGGCTCTTAACTCAGCCCAGAAAGGCCACCCTTGAAGGATAAGCAGCACAATACAGGCTAAGGTAGCAGTGAGAAGTGGGGAAAAGGTGATAAAAGAAGTGGGAGGGGGCAGTGAAAAGGTCTTTGGATGAAAGAAAACAGGGGTTAGGTGGCAGAGGGCCTTAATGCCATGGTTAAGAGTTTGGACTTTATCCAGTGTGATGGGGAGCAATGGAGTGTTTTAGGCTACACAGTGAACACCTCACACTATGTGTGATCAGGGACTGGAAATAGATTAGAAAGGGGTGAAACATCTAAATTTAGAGACTTGGTTATAAGTCAGGCAAAAAATTATAAGGACTCCATTTTAAGTAGTGGTAATGGGATTGGAAAGGAGAAAAAGTTTTTCCAAGTATTGTCCTGCTTCAGAATAACCTGAAGGTATAATAACCTGAAGGAGGTGCATCTGAAAAATAATGCAGATTTCTAGACCAACCAGAGGATGAATCTTTGATGGATAGGGCCCAGGAACCTACAAGTTCATCAAATACCTGGCACAGCACTTTACAATTGGGAGGGAACCGCCAAATCCCTGTTTCTGTCTAAAGAGTGAAGGTTTTGGACCACACATCTACTGCCCCGACTTTTATATCTGAGAGCCAGTGAGGCTCAGCATTTGCCAGTTTCTCAGGACTACATTTAACAAAGAGGTGGTTTTTACATGGGTGTGTGAGCACTTCCCAAGGCTATCCAAACTAGGTTCATCAGAGGGAGCAGGCAAAAACACAGAGCTCTCAGTTTTTCCCTGGAAGGGATTAGGCTGCATACTTTCCCAAGTGCTGCCTGAAAGTTGGGCTTCTAATCAACCTGCATGTGGGAGCTGACTGGGATCCTCACTGGAGCCTGAAAGAGCTTCTGGGCGCTTCCCCAGCCACCCTGAGACACATTATAATCAAATTGCCAAAAGTTAAGAAAGTAGCAAGAGAAGAGTGATGTGTTACATATAAGGGAACACCCAAAAGACTATCAGTAGATTTCTGGGCAGAAACGTTATAGGCCAGAAGGGAGTGGGATGATATATTTAAAGTGCTGAAAGAAGAAACCTGTCAACTAAGAATACTTTACCTGGCAAAGTTGTCATTTAGAATTGAAGGAGAAATAAAGATATTCCCAGACAAACAAAACCGTAGAAATTCATCACCACTAGATTGGCCTTACAAGAAATGCTAAATGGAGTTCTTCCAGCTAAAATGAAAGGACACTAATTTGTAACGTGAAAACATATGAAGTATAAAACCCACCAGTAAAGGTAAATATATGATTAAATTCAGAATACTTTAATACTCTAATGGTGGTATGTAAATTGCTTGTAACTCTAGGATAAAGGTTAAAAGACAAAAGTATTAAAAATAAATATAGCTACAGTAATTTGTTAATTGATATGCAATAGAAAAAGATATAAATTGTGACATCAAAAATAAAAAATGTGGAAGGGGAATAAAAGTGTATAGCTTTTGTATGAGATCAAATTAAGTTGTTATCAGCTTAAAATACACTATTATAAGATATTTATTTATATCTTGGAAACTATTATGTAATTCAAAAACTTTTGGAGATACACAGAAGATAAAGAGAAAGGAATCAAAGCAGAAAATTATATCATAAAGGAAGACAGAGAGGAAAACAAGAACAAAGGATCAACAAAACAGCCATAAGATAATTAACAAAATGGGAATAGTAAGCCCTTACCTATCAATAATCACTTTAAATGTAAATCTACTAAATTCTTAAAGTTTTTAAGTAAAAAACTATTATAAGAGACTACTATGAACAGTAATATGCCAACAAATTGATCACCTGGAAGAAGTGGATAAATTCGTAGAAACATACAACTTAGAATGAATCATGAAGAAGTGAAAAACAAACCAGTAATGAGTAAGAAGAGTGAATCAGTAATCAAAAACCTTCATGCAAAGAAAAGTCCAGGACCAGATGGCTTCACTGATAATTTCTAAAAATATCTAAAGAAGAATTAATATCGGTCTCAAATTCTTCCAAAAAACATTAAAGAAGAGCGAACACTTCCAAACATATTTTATGAGGCTAGCGTTACCCTAAAACCAAGGCCAGAGAAGTACACTACAAGAAAAGAAAATTGCAGGCCAATATCCCTGTTAAACATAAATGCAAAATCTTCAACAAAATACTAGCAAACCATACTCAACAGCACATTAAAAGGATCATACACCACGATCAAGTAGGATTTATTCCTGGATGCAAGGATGGCTCAAAATTTGCAAATCAGTAAAAGTAATGCACAACATAAACAAAGTGAGAGATAAAAATCATGTGATCATCTTAATAGATACAGAAAAAATATTTGACAAAATGCAACATCCTTTCATGATTAGAACTTTCAACAAACTAAGTATAGCAGGTATGTACCTCAACATAATAAAGGCTAACATGACAAGCCCACAGTTAACATCATATTCATTGGTGAAAGCTGAACACTTTTAAAATGTACCTTTGTCACTCCTATTCAATAGAGTACTGGAAGTCCTAGCCAGAGCAAACAGGGAAGAAAAAGGAAAAAGAAGCTATCAAAATTGCAAAGGCAGAAGTAAAATTGTCTTCTTTTTCAGATGACATGATGTTATATATAAAAACCCTAAAGAATTTACCAAAAAACTGTTAGAGCTTATAAACAAATTTCATAAAGTTGCAGGATACAAAATCAACATATAAAAATCAATTGTGGAGAGGGCAGACAGCAGAAGCAAGAAGAACTACAATCCTGCAGCCTGTGAAACAAAAACCACATTCACAGAAAGATAGACAAGGTGAAAAGGCAGAGGGCTATGTACGAGATGAAGGAACGAGATAAAACCCCAGGAAAACAACTCAATGAAGTGGAGATAGGCAATCTTCCAGAAAAAGAATTCAGAATAATGATAGTGAAGATGATCCAGGACCTCGTAAAAAGAGTGGAGGCAAAGATCACGAAGATGCAAGAAATGTTTAACAAAGACCTAGAAGAATTAAAGAACAAACAAACAGAGATGACCAATACAATAACTGAAATGAAAACTACACTAGAAGGAATCAATAGCAGAATAACTGAGGCAGAACAACGGATAAGTGACCTGGAAGACAGAATGGTGGAATTTACTGCTGTGGAACAGAATAAAGAAAAAAGAATGAAAAGAAATGAAGACAGCCTAAGAGACCTCTGGGACAGCATTAAATGCAACAACATTCGCATTTTAGGGGTCCCAGAAGGAGAAGAGAGAGAGAAAGGACCCGAGAAAATATTTGAAGAGATTATAGTTGAAAACTTCCCTAACATGGGAAAGGAAATAGCCACCCAAGTCCAGGAAGCGCAGTGAATCCCATACAGGATAAACCCAAGGAGAAACACGCCAACACACATATTAATCAAATTGGCAAAAATTAAAGACAAAGAAAAATTATTGAAAGCAGCAAGGGAAAAATGACAGATAACATACAAGGGAACTCCCATAAGGTTAGCAGCTGATTTCTCAGCAGAAACTCTACAAGCCAGAAGGGAGTGGCATGATATACTTAAAGTGATGAAAGGGAAAAACCTACAACCAAGATTACTCTACCCGGCAAGGATCTCTTTCAGATTCGATGGAGAAATCAAAAGCTTTACAGACAAGCAAAAGCTAAGAGAATTCAGCACCACCAAACCAGCTCTACAACAAATGCTGAAGGAACTTCTCTAAGTGGGAAACACAAGAGAAGAAAAGGACCTACAAAAAACAAACTCAAAATGATTAAGAAAATGGTCATAGGAACATACATATCGATAATTACCTTAAACGTGAATGGATTAAATGCTCCAACCAAAAGACACAGGCTTGCTGAATGGATACAAAAACAAGACCCATCCATATGCTGTCTACAAGAGACCCATTTCAGACCTAGGGACACATACAGACTGAAAGTGAGGGGATGGAAAAAGATATTCCATGCAAATGGAAATCACAATAAAGCTGGAGTAGCAATACTCATATCAGATAAAATAGACTTTAAAATAAAGAATGTTACAAGAGGCAAGGAAGGACACTACATAATGATCAAGGGATCAATCCGAGAAGAAGATATAACAATTATAAATATATATGCACCCAACATAGGAGCACCTCAATACATAAGGCAACTGCTAACAGCTGTAAAAGAGGAAATCAACAGTAACACAATAATAGTGGGGGACTTTAACACCTCACTTACACCAATGGACAGATCATCCAAAATGAAAATAAATAAGGAAACAGAAGCTTTAAATGACACAATAGACCAGATAGATTTAATTGATATTTATAGGACATTCCATCGAAAAACAGCAGATTACACATTCTTCTCAAGTGCGCATGGAACATTCTCCAGGGTAGATCACATCTTGGGTCACAAATCAAGCCTCAGTAAATTTAAGAAAATTCAAATCATATCAAGCGTCTTTTCTGACCACAACGCTATGAGATTAGAAATGAATTACAGGGGGAAAAACTTAAAAAACACAAACACATGGAGGCTAAACAATACGTTAGTATATAACCAAGAGATGACTGAAGAAATCAAAGAAGAAATCAAAAAATACCTAGAGACAAATGACAATGAAACCACGATGATCCAAAACCCATGGGATGCAGCAAAAGCAGTTCTAAGAGGGAAGTTTATAGCTATACAAGCCTACCTCAAGAAACAAGAAAAATCTCAAATAAACAATCTAACCTTACACCTAAAGAAACTAGAGAAAGAAGAACAAACAAAACCCAAAGTTAGCAGAAGGAAAGAAATCATAAAGATCAGAGCAGAAATAAATGAAATAGAAACAAAGAAAACAATAGCAAAGATCAATAAAACTAAAAGCTGGTTCTTTGAGAAGATAAACAAAATTGATAAACCATTAGCCAGACTCATCAAGAAAAGGAGGGAGAGGACTCAAATCAATAAAATTAGAAATGAAAAAGGAGAAGTTACAACAGACACCACAGAAATACAAAGCATTCTAAGAGACTACTACAAGCAACTCTATGCCAATAAAATGGACAACCTGGAAGAAATGGACAAATTCTTAGAAAGGTATAATCTCCCAAGACTTAACCAGGAAGAAACAGAAAATATGAACAGACCAATCACAAGGAATGAAATTGAAACTGTGATTAGAACTCTTCCAACAAACAAAAGTCCAGGACCAGATGGCTTCACAGGTGAACTCTATCAAACATTTAGAGAAGAGCTAAAACCCATCCTTCTCAAACTCTTCCAAAAAATTGCAGAGGAAGGAATACTCCCAAACTCATTCTATGAGGCCACCATCACTCTGATACAAAAACCAGACAAAGATACTACAAAAAGAAAATTACAGACCAATATCACTGATGAATATAGATACAAAAATCCTCAACAAAATACTAGCAAACAGAATCCAACAACACATTAAAAGGATCATACACCATGATCAAGTGGGATTTATCCCAGGGATGCAAGGATTCTTAAATATACGGCAAATCAATCAATGTGATACACCATATTAACAAACTGAAGAATAAAAACCATATGATCATCTCAATAGATGCAGAAAAATCTTTTGACAATATTCACACATTTATGATAAAAACTCTCCAGAAAGTGGGCATAGAGGGAACCTACCTCAACATAGTAAAGGCCATATACGACAAACCCACAGCAAACATCATTCTCAATGGTGAAAAACTGAAAGCATTTCCTCTAAGATCAGGAACAAGACAAGGTTGTCCACTCTCACTGCTATTATTCAACATAGTTTTGGAAGTCCTAGCCATGGCAATCAGAGAAGAAAAAGAAATAAAAGGAATACAAATTGGAAAAGAAGAAGTAAAACTGTCACTGTTTGCAGATGACATGATACTATACATAGAAAATCCTAATAATGCCACCAGAAAACTAGTAGAGCTAATCAATGAATTTGGTTAAGTTGCAGGATACAAAAGTAATGCAAAGAAATCTTTTGCATTCCTATACAGTAATGATGACAAATCTGAAAGAGAAATTAAGGAAACACTCCCATTTACCATTGCAACAAAAAGAATAAAATACCTAGGAATAAACCTACCTAGGGAGACAAAAGACCTGTATGCAGAAAGCTATAAGACACTGATGAAAGAAATTAAAGATGTTACCAACAGATGGCAAGATATACCATGTTCTTGGATTGGAAGAATCAATATTGTGAAAATGACTATACTACCCAAAGCAATCTATGGATTCAATGCAATCCCTATCAAATTACCAATGGCATATTTTATGGAACTAGAACAAAAAATCTTAAAATTTGTATGGAGACACAAAAGACCCCGAATACCCAAAGCAGCCTTGAGGGAAAAAAACGGAGCTGGAGGAATCAGACTCCCTGACTTCAGACTATACTGCAAAGCTACAGTAATCAAGACAATATGGCACTGGCACAAAAACAGAAACATAGATCAATGGAACAAGAAAGAAAGCCCAGAGATAAACCCACGCACCTATGGTCAACTAATCTATGACAAAGGAGGCAGGGATATACAATGGAGAAAAAACAGTCTCTTCAATAAGTGGTGCTGGGAAAACTGGACAGCAACATGTAAAAGAATGAAAGTAGAACACTCCCTAACACCACACACAAAAATAAACTCAAAATGGATTAGAGACCTAAATGTAAGGCTGGACACTATAAAACTCTTAGAGGAAAATATAGGCAGAACACTCTTTGACATAAATCACAGCAAGATCCTTTTTGATCCACCTTCTATAGTAATGGAAATAAAAACAAAAATAAACAAATGGGACCTAATGAAACTTCAAAGCTTCTGCACAGCAAAGGAAACCATAAAGAAGACTAAAAGACAACCCTCAGAATGGGAGAAAATATTTGCAAATGAATCAATGGACAAAGGATTAATCTCCAAAATATATAAACAGCTCATGCAGCTCAATATTAAAGAAACAAACAACCCAATCCAAAAATGGGCAGAAGACCTAAATAGACATTTCTCCAAAGAAGACATACAGATGGCCAAGAAGCACATGGAAAGATGCTCAACATCACTAATTATTAGAGAAATGTAAATCAAAACTACAATGAGGTATCACCTCACACCTGTTAGAATGGGCATCATCGGAAAATCTACAAACAACAAATGCTGGAGAGTGTGTGGAGAAAAGGGAACCCTCTTGCACTGTTGGTGGGAATGTAAACTGATACCGCCACTATGGAGAACAGTATGGAGGTTCCTTAAAAAGCTAAAAATAGAACTACCATATGACCCAGCAATCCCACTACTGGGCATATACCCAGAGAAAACCATAATTCAAAAAGACACATGCACCCGAATGTTCATTGCAGCACTATTTACAATAGCCAGGTCATGGAAGCAACCTAAATGCCCATCAGCAGACGAATGGATAAAGAAGTTGTGGTACATATATACAACTGAATATTACTCTGCCATAAAAAGGAACGAAATTGTCATTTGTTGAGATGTAGATGGATCTAGAGACTGTCATACAGAGTGAAGTAAGTTAGAAAGAGAAAAACAAATATCGTATATTAACGCATGTATGTGGCACCTAGAAAAATGGTACAGATGAACCGGTTTGCAGGGCAGAAGTTGAGAGATGTAGAGAACAAACATGCGGACACCAAGGGGGGAAAGTCGCTCGGGGGTGGGGATGGTGGTGTGCTGCATTGGGCGATTGGGATTGACGTGTATACACTGATGTGTATAAAATTGATGAGTAATAAGAACCTGCTGTATAAAAAAATAAATTAATTAAAATTCAAAAATTAAAAAAAAAAACTAAAAAAAATCTATTGTGTTTCTATACACTAACAATGAACTATTGGAAATCAAAAAAAAAATCCTATTTTAAGTGGCATCAAAAAGAATAGAATACTTAGGAATACATTTAACAAAGTAGGTGAAAGATCTGTACATTGAAAACTAAAATATTGATGAAAGAATTTGAAAAATTCACAAATAAAATGAAAGATATCCTTTGTTCATGGATCAGAAAATTAATATTGCTAAAATGTCCATGATGCTCTAAAGATTCAATGCAATATTTATCAAAATTCCAATGACATTTTTCACAGAAATAGAAAAAATATATATAAAATTCACATGGAACCAAAAAAGACTCTGATTAACTAATGCAATCTTGAGCAAGAAGATCAAAGCTGGAAGCATTATACTTGCTGGTTTCAAACTATATTGCAAAGCTTTAGTAATCAAAACAGTATGGTACTGGCATAAACGTAGATATATAGATCAATGAAACAGAATAGAAAGTCCATAAATAAACCCACACATACATTGCCAACTAATTTTTGACAAAGGTGCCAAGAATAGAGAATGAGGAAAAGATAATCTTTTCAATAAATGATGTTGGGAAAACAGGATATCCACATGCAAAAGAATGAATCTAGACCTTATCTTACACCACACACAAAAATTACCTCAAAATGGATTAAATGTCAGACCCCAAATCATAAAACTCCTACAAGGATACATAGGGGAAAACTCCCTGACATTGATCTTGGCAATAATTTTTTGGATCTGACACTGAAAGCACAAGCAACAAAAACAAAAATAAACAAGTGAGACTACATCAAACCAAAAAGTTTCTGTATAGCAAAGGAAGCAGACAACAAAATGAAAAGGCAATTATGGATAGGAGAAAACATTTGCAAAGCATACATTCAAGAAGAAGTTAATACCCAAACTATATAAGGAACTCTTACAACTCAATAGCAAAAAAACCCAAATATTCTGATTAAAAAATGGGCAAAGAACCTGAATAGACATATTTCCAAAAAGACATACAAATGCTTAACAGGTATGTGAAAAAATACTCAACATTACTAATCATCAGGGAAATTCAAATCAAAACCAGAATGAGATATCAACTCATGCTTTTTAGGACATCTATTATCAAAAAGATGAGATAAATGCTGGTGAGGATGTGGAGAAAAGGGAACCCTTGTACACTGTTGGAGGGAATGTAAATTGGTACAGTCATTATAGAAAACAGTATGGAAGTTCCTCCAAAATTTAAAAATAGAAATACCATATGATCTAGCAATCCCACTCTTTGGTATCCAAAGGAAGTGAAATCACTATCTTAAAGAGATATTTGCACTCCCATGTTCACTGCAGCATTATTCATAGTAGCCAAGACATGGAAACAACCTAAGTGTCTATCCATGGATGAATGGATAAAGAAGATGTGAATAAATATATATACAATGGGATATTAAGAAGGAAATCCTGCAATTTGTGACAACACCAGTAAACCTGAAAGTCATTATGCTAGGTGAAATTAGCCAGACAAATACTGGCTAATGGTATCACTTTTATGTGGAACCTTAAAAAAAAAAAAAAGCCAAACTCATGGAAACATATTTAGAATAGAATTGTGGTTTCCAGGGGCTGGAGGGGTGGGTGAAATGTGTTGATGTTGGTCAAATGGTACAAAATTTCAGTTCTAAGATGAATAAATTCTAAGGCTCTAATGTACAGCATGGTGACTATAGTTAATAATACTGTATTGTATGCTTGAAATTTGCTAAAAGAGTAGATCTTAACCATTCTCATAAAAAAGTAACTATGTGAAGTGATAAATGTGTTAATAACTTGATTGTGATAATCATTTTACAACGATTTATACATATATCAAATCATCTTGTACACTTTAATTCATTATAATTTTATTCATCAATTTTACCTTAATAAAGCTGGAAAAAAGGAAAAGCACTCCTAATCACATTAGTAGTATATGAAATGAGGCTGGAGAGAATCATAAGTGAAGGGGTAGACCAGCTGGCTGGTTGCTGCAAGCACCAATCTATAAGGAGGCTAAAACATCTCTAGACAAGGGGAAATACGTATCTGTTCATCTTCTTTTCCATCACCTGATGGAAAATGGTGAAATGTACATTGTTCCCTCTTCTGCTGAAGTGGGTAGTGCCCTCTAGTGGAAATTTAAGCAAAAATACCCTCCTTGCTGGTGTCAACCTACTATAACTGCCTTCTCCACTTGTGGCTTTTAAGTTTAATTTCCTATAAATTAAATAAAATTAAAAATTCTATGTCTCCGTTTCACCAGCCACCTTTGAAGTGCTCAATAGCCACATGTGGCTAATAGCTATTGTACTGGATAGCACAGGTATAGATCATTTCCATCACTGGACAGCCGACATACCTTAAATCTGTTATCACAGTCAACTAAAATTCCTAACCACTAAAATACATGGCATTGTGCTTTTTACCAGGAATAAGTGATTTCTTTGTTGTCTAATTTTTTGTCTCTTTAAAATACCTCTCAAGAAGTAGTCAGTTACAGAAAATCACAAACATTTTAACTTTAAGTAAGCAAAAGTGTCATGTTAAATATTGTTTTTAGTGTAAACAGATGTACTATTTTTATTCCTAGAATAAAAATTCTACCCACAGCAAAGTAATATTGAACAATTTTAAAAAGAATTTCAGCTTGAAGTAGTGTTATATTTTTAGCTTCGGTGTTTTCTCCATTCTACCCCTTTCCAGTTAGGCTCTGTCTTACTCAATGACAGCAAGGAGTGGGATGAGTTACTGAGACTTCAGGCTTTTATTATTTCTGAGAATCCAAGTTATTCACTAAAGCTATTTGGAAAGCATGTTTTGTCATATACAATCCATGGCATTTCCCCTGCACAAAAGCTGAGTAATGGCACAAGAAAACCAATGAGGATTCACAAATATTTGTCTTATTCATGCTGGTGATGACCATGCCAGTAGAAGAAACAACAGGTAGACATAATGCCCCAGAAATTCTCATCAAATAAAATCCTCATTTATCTACCACTGTAACCATTCTTTTAAAAATCCCAGTCACTGTCCTTTGCACACACTTCTTTCGAAACACATCAAATCTGTACTCTCTCATAATAGAAAAATATTAAAAGTGTGGTCTCTTTTTCTTATGGTTTGCTTTCAAGTGTCTTGCTGACTGAGATATATTTTTCATGCTTATTAAGTTAAATCACCTCTATCTACTGCATCAGTTTATTCTATTTGTACCATACAACACAGCATGTAAAATATACCCAATACTGTACAATCATAAAATTATATATATATATTTCTTTTACATCTTTATTGGAGTATAATTGCTTTACAATGTTGTGTTAGTTTCTGCTGTATAACAAAGTGAATCAGCTATATGTATACATATATAGCCCGATATCCCCTCCCTCTTGCACCTCCCTCCCACCCTCCCTGTCCCACCCCTCTAGGTGGTCACAAAGCACCGAGCTGATCTCCCTGTGCTATGCAGCTGCTTCCCACTAGCTATCTATTTTACATTTGGTAGAGTATATATGTCCATGCCACTCTCTCACTTCGTCCCAGCTTCCCCTCCCCTACCCCGTGTCCTCCAGTCCGTTCTCTACATCTGCGTCTTTATTCCTGTCCTGCCTCTAGGTTCAACAGAAACATTTTTTTTCAGAGTCCATATATATGTGTTAGCATACAGTATTTGTTTTTCTCTTTCTGACTTACTTCACTCTGTATGACAGACTCTAGGTCTATCCACCTCAAAACAAATAACTCAATTTCTTTTCTTTTTATGGCTGAGTAATATTCCATTGTACATACATACCACATCTTCTTTATCCATTTATCTGTCGATGGACACTTAGGTTGCTTCCATGTCCTGGCTATTGTAAATAGTGCTGCAATGGACATTGTGGTACATGTCTCTTTTTGAATTATGCTCTTCTCAGGGTATATGTCCAGTAGTGGGATTGCTGAGTCATATGTCAGTTCTATTTTTAGTTTTTATTTTTTGGGGGTGGGAGGGGTTGTATTTTTTCATAACAACACTTTTTATTGTTTTATTTTTTTAATGTTTTTTTAAACAGCTTTATTGGAGTATAATTGCTTTACAATGTTGTGTTAGTTTCTGCTGTATAACAAAGTGAATCAGCTATATGTATACATATATCCCCATATCCCCTCCCTCTTGTGTCTCCCTCCCACCCGCCCTATCCCACTCCTCTAGGTGGTCACAAAGCACCGAGCTGATCTCCCTGTGCTATGAAGCTGCTTCCCACTAGCTATCTTTTTACATTTGGTAGTGTATATATGTCAAAGCTTCTCTCTCACTTTGTCCCAGCTTACCCTTCCCCCTCCCCGTGTCCTCAAGTCCATTCTCTACATCTGCATCTTTATTCCTGTCCTGCCCCAGGTTCATCAGAACCTTTTTTTTTTTTTTTTTTACATTCCATGTATATGTGTTAGCATACGTTATTTGTTTTTCTCTTTCTGACTTACTTCACTCTGCATGACAGGCTCTAGGTCCATCCACCTCACTACAAATAACTCAATTTTGTTTCTTTTTATGGCCGAGTATTATTCCATTGTATATATGTGTCACATATTCTTTATCCATTCATCTGTCGATGAACACCTAGGTTGCTTCCATGTCCTGGCTATTGTAAATAGTGCTGCAATGAATATTGTGGTACATGACTGTTTTTGAATTATGGTTTTCTCAGGGTATATGCCCAGTAGTGGAATTGCTGGGTCATATGGTAGTTCTATTTTTAGTTTTTTAAGGAACCTCCATACTGTTCTCCATAGTGGCTGTATCAATGTACATTCCCACCAACAGTGCAAGAGGGTTCCCTTTTCTCCACACCCTCTCCAGTTATTGTTTGTAGATTTTTTGATGATGGCCATTTTGACCGGTGTGAGGTGATACCTCATTTTGCTTTTGATTTGCATTTCCCTAATGATTAGTGATGTTGAGCATCCTTTCATGTGTTTGTTGGCAATCTGTATATCTTCTTTGGAGAAATGTCTATTTAGGTCTTCTACCCATTTTTGGATTGGGTTGTTTGTTTTTTTGATATTGAGCTGCATGAGCTGCTTGTATATTTTGGAGATTAATCCTTTGTCAGTTGCTTCGTTTGCAAATATTTTCTCCCATTCTGAGGGTTGTCTTTTCATCTTTTTTATGGTTTCCTTTGCTGTGTAAAAGCTTTTAAGTTTCATTAGGTCCCATTTGTTTATTTTTGTTTTTATTTCCATTACTCTAGGAGGTGAGTCAAAAAGGATTTTGCTGTGACTTATGTCATAGAGTGTTCTGCCTGTGTTTTCCTCTAAGACTTTTATAGTGTCTGGGCTTACATTTAGGTCTTTAATCCATTTTGAGTTTATTTTTGTGTATGGTGTTATGGAGTGTTCTAATTTCATTCTTTTTTTTTTTTTTAAGATTTTTAGAAATTTCATGTAATGTCTGAAACATTTATATTAACATATTTCCATACAAATAACCCAATGAAAGTTTAGTATTAGTTGTTTTGTTTGTTTGTTTGTTTATACTGCAGGTTCTTATTAGTCATCAATTTTATACACATCAGTGTATACATGTCAATCCCAATCGCCCAATTCAGCACACCACCATCCCCACCCCACCGCAGTTTTCCACCCTTGATGTCCATATGTCTGTTCTCTACATCTGTGTCTCAACTTCTGCCCTGCAAACTGGCTCATCTGTACCATTTTTCTAGGTTCCACATACATGTGCTAATATACGGTATTTGTTTTTCTCTTTCTGACTTACTTCACTCTGTATGACAGTCTCTAGATCCATCCACGTCTCAGCAAATGACTCAATTTCGTTCCTTTTTATGGCTGAGTAATATTCCATTGTATATATGTACCACATCTTCTTTATCCATTTGTCTGTTGATGGGCATTTAGGTTGCTTCCATGACCTGGCTATTGTAAATAGTGCTGCAATGAACATTCGGGTGCATGTGTCTTTTTGAATTATGGTTTTCTCTGGGTATATGCCCAGTAGTGGGATTGCTGGGTCATATGGTAATTCTATTTTTAGTTTTTTAAGGAACCTCCATATTGTTCTCCATAGTGGCTGTATCAATTTACATTCCCACCAACAGTGCAAGAGGGTTCCCTTTTCTCCACACCCTCTCCAGCATTTGTTGTTTGTAGATTTTCTGATGATGCCCATTCTAACAGGTGTAAGGTGATACCTCATTGTAGTTTTGATTTGCATTTCTCTAATAATTAGTGATGTTGAGCCTCTTTTCATGTGCTTCATGGCCGTCTGTATGTCTTCTTTGGAGAAATGTCTGTTTAGGTCTTCTGCCCATTTTTGGATTGGGGTGTTTGTTTCTTTAATATTGAGCTGCATGAGCTGTTTATATATTTTGGAGATTAATCCTTTGTCCGTTGCTTCATTTGCAAATATTTTCTCCCATTCTGAAGGTTGTCTTTTCGTCTTGTCTATGGTTTCCTTTGCTGT
This sequence comes from Balaenoptera acutorostrata, assembly GCF_949987535.1. Taxonomy (NCBI): domain Eukaryota; kingdom Metazoa; phylum Chordata; class Mammalia; order Artiodactyla; family Balaenopteridae; genus Balaenoptera; species Balaenoptera acutorostrata. The sequence continues at coordinate 42,375,844 of NC_080072.1, read as the reverse complement.
GCAAAAGCTTTTAAGTTTCATTAGGTCCCATTTGTTTATTTTTGTTTTTATTTCCATTACTCTAGGAGGTGGATCAAAAAAGATCTTGCTGTGATTTATGTCAAAGAGTGTTCTTCCTATGTTTTCCTCTAAGAGTTTTATAGTGTCCGGTCTTACATTTAGGTCTCTCATCCATTTTGAGTTTATTTTTGTGTATGGTGTTAGGGAGTATTCTAATTTCATTCTTTTACATGTAGCTGTCCAGTTTTCCCAGCACCACTTATTTTTTTTTTTTAATTTATTAATTAATTTTATTATTATTATTTTTATCTTTGGCTGTGTTGGGTCTTCGTTTCTGTGTGAGGGCTTTCTCTAGTTGTGGCAAGTGGGGACCACTCTTCATTGCGGTGCGCGGGCCTCTCACTATCACGGCCTCTCTTGTTGCGGAGCACAGGCTCCAGACGCGCAGGCTCAGCAGTTGTGGCTCACGGGCCCAGTTGCTCCGCGGCATGTGGGATCTTCCCAGACCAGGGCTCGAACCCGTGTCCCCTGCATTGGCAGGCAGATTCTCAACCACTGCGCCACCAGGGAAGCCCCCAGCACCACTTATTGAAGAGGCTGTATTTTCTCCATTGTCTGTTCTTGCCTCCTCGGTCAAAGATAAGGCAACCATATGTGCATAGGTTTATCTCTGAGCTTTCTATCCTGTTCCATTGATCTATATTTCTGTTTTTGTGCCAGTACCATACTGTCTTGATTACAATAGCTTTATAGTATAGTCTGCAGTCAGGGAGCCTGATTCCTCCAGCTCCATTTTTCTTTCTCAAGATTGCTTTGGCTATTTGGGGTCTTTTTTGTTTCCATACAAATTGTAAAATTTTTTGTTCTAGTTCTGTGAAAAATGCCCTTGGTAGTTTGATAGGGATTGCATTGAATCTGTAGATTGCTTTGGGTAGTAGAGTCATCTTCATAATATTGATTCTTCCAATTCAAGAACATGGTATATCTCTCCATCTCTTTGTATCGTCTTTGATTTCTTTCATCAGTCTCTTATAGTTTTCTGCATACAGGTCTTTTGTCTCCTTAGGTAGGTTTATTCCTAGGTATTTTATTCTTTCTGTTGCAGTGGTAAATGGGAGTATTTCCTTAATTTCTCTTTCAGATCTTTCATCGTTAGTGTATAGGAATGCAAGAGATTTCTGTGCATTAATTTTGTATCCTGCTACTTTACAAAATTCATTGATTAACTCTAGTAGTTTTCTGGTAACATCTTTAGGATTCTCTATGTATAGTATCATGTCATCTGCAAACAGTGACAATTTTACTTCTTCTTTTCCAATTTGGGTTCCTTTTATTTCTTTTTCTTCTCTGATTGCTATGGCTAAAACTCCCAAAACTATGTTGAATAATAACAGTGAGAGTGGGCAACCTTGTGTTGTTCCTGATCTTAGAGGAAATTGTTGCAGTTTTTCACCATTGAGAATGATGTTGGCTGTGGGTTTGTCATATATGGCCTTAATTATGTTGAGGTAGGTTCCCTCTATGCCCATTTTCTGGAGAGATTTTATCATAAATGGGTGTTGAATTTTGTCAAAAGATTTTTCTGCATCTATTGAGATGATCATATGGTTTTTATTCTTCAATTTGTTAATATGGTGTATCACATTGATTGATTTGTGTATATTGAAGAATCCTTGCATTACTGGGATAAACCCTACTTGGTCATGGTGTATGATCCTTTTAATGTGCTCTTGGATTCTGTTTGCTTGTACTTTGTTGAGGGTTTTTGCATCTATGTTCATCAGTGATATTGGTCTGTAGTTTTCTTTTTTGGTGACATCTTTGTCTGGTTTTGGTATCAGGGTGATGGTGGCCTCATAGAATGAGTTTTGGAGTGTTCCTCCCTCTGCTATATTTTGGAAGAGTTTGAGAAGGATAGGTGTTAGTTCTTTTCTAAATGTTTGCTAGAATTCACCTGTGAAGCCATCTGGTCCTGGGCTTTTGTTTGTTGGAAGGTTTTTTTTTTTTTTATCATATAACATCATTTATAAGTGGAATCTTAAAAACTGATACACATGAACTTATTTACAAAACAAAAATAGACTCACAGACATAGATAAGAAACTTACGGTTACCAGAGGGGATAGCTTGAAGATTTTTAATCACAGTTTCAATTTCAGTGTTTGTGATTGGTCTGTTCATATTTTCTATTTCTTCCTGGTTCAGTCTTGGAAGGTTGTACTTTTCTAAGAATGTGTCCATTTCTTCCTGGTTGTCCATTTTATTGTCATATAGTTGCTTGTACTAGTCTCTCATGATCCTTTGTATTTCTACAGTGTCAGTTACTTCTCCTTCTTCATTTCTAATTCTGTTGATTTGAGTCTTTTCCCTTTTTTTCTTGATGAGTGTGGCTAATGGTTTACGAATTTTGTTTATCTTCTCAAAGAGCCAGCTTTTAGTTTTATTGTTCTTTGATATTGTTTCCTTCTTTTTTTTTATTTATTTCTGATCTGATCTTTATGGTTTCTTTACTTCTGCTAACTTTGGGTTTTTTGTTGTTGTTGTTGTTCTTTCTCTAATTGCTTTAGGTGTAAGGTTAGGCTGCTATTTGACATTTTTCATGTTTCTTGAGGTAGGATTGTATTGCTATAAACTTCCCTCTTAGAACTGCTTTTGCTGCATCCCATAGGTTGTGGGTCATCATGTTTTAATTGTCATTTGTTTCTAGGTGTTTTTTGACTTCCTCTTTGATCTCTTCAGTGATCTCTTGGTTATTTAGTAGCGTATTGTTTAACGTTCATGTGTTTGTATTGTTTACAGTTTTTTTCCTCTTATTGATATCTAGTCTCATAGTGTTGTGGTCAGAAAAGACACTTGATACGATTTCAATTTTCTTAAACTTACCAAGGCTTGATTTGTGACCCAGGATATGATCTATCCTGGAGAATGTTCCATGTGCACTTGAGAAGAAAGTGTATTCTGTTGTTTTTGGATGGAATGTCCTATAAATATCAATTAAGTCCATCTGGTTTAATGTGTCATTTAAAGCTTGTGTTTCCTTATTTATTTTCCTTTTGGATGATCTATCCATTGGTGAAAGTGGGTGTTAAAGTCCCCTACTATTATAGTGTTATTGTTGAGTTCCCCTTTTATGGCTGTTAGCATTTGTCTTATGTATTGAGGTGCTCCTATGTTGGGTGCATAAATATTTACAATTTTATATCTTCTTCTTGGATTGATCCCTTGATCATTATGTAGTGTTCTTCTTTGTCTCTTGTCATAATCTTTATTTTAAAGTCTATTTTGTCTGATATAAGTATTGCTACTCCAGCTTTCTTTCAATTTCCATTTGCATGGAATATCTTTTTCCATCCCCTCACTTTCAGTCTGTATGTGTCCCTAGGTCTGAAGTGGGTCTCTTTTGGACAGCATATATATGGGTCTTGTTTTTGTATCCATTCATCAGTCTATGTCTTTTGTTTGGAGCATTTAATCCATTTACATTTAAGGTAATTATCAATATGTATGATCCTATTACCATTTTCTTAATTGTTTTGGGTTTGTTTCTGTAGATCTTTTCCTTCTCTTGTGTTTTGTCCTTAGAGAAGTTCCTTTAGCATTTGTTGTAAAGCTGGTTTGGTGGTGCTGAATTCTCTTAACTTTTCCTTGTCTGTAAAGGTTTTAATTTCTCCTCTGAATCTGAGTGAGATCCTTGCTGGGTAGAGTAAACTTGGTTGCGGGTTTTTCCCTTTCATCACTTTAAATATCTCCTGCCACTCCCTTCTGGCTTGCAGTGTTTCTGCTGAAAGATCAGCTGTTAACCTTATGGGGATTCCCTTGTATGTTATTTGTTGCTTTTCCCTTGCTGCTTTTAGTATTTTTTCTTTGAATTTAGTTTTTCATAGTTTGATTAATATGTGTGTTGGCGTGTTTCTCCTTGGATTTATCCTGTATGGGACTCTCTGCGCTTCCTGGACTTGATTTATTATTTCCTTTCCCATGTTAGGGAAGTTTTCGACTATAATCTCTTCAAATATTTTCTGAAACCCTTTCTTTTTCTCTTCTTCTGGGATCCCTATAATTCAAATGTTGGTGATTTTAATGTTGTCCCAAAGGTCTCTGAGACTGTCCTCAATTCTTTTCATTCTTTTTTCTTTATTCTGCTCTGCAGCAGTTATTTCCACTATTCTATCTTCCAGGACAGTTATCTGTTCTTCTGCCTCTGTTATTCTGCTATTGATTCCTTCTAGAGTGTTTTAAATTTCATTTATTGTTCATCATTGTTTGTTTGCTCTTTAGTTCTTCTAGGTCCTTGTTAAATGTTTCTTGGATTTTCTTCATTCTATTTCCCCGATTTTGGATCATCTTTACTATCATTACTCTGGATTCTTTTCAAGTAGACTGCCTATTTCCTCTTAATTTGTTTGGTCTGATGGGTTTTTACCTTACTCCTTCATCTGCTGCATATTTCTCTGTCTTCTCATTTTGTTTAACTTACTGTGTTTGGGGTCTCCTTTTCTCAGGCTGCAGGCTCCTAATTCCTCTTATTTTTGGTGTCTGCCCACAGTGGTTGAGGTTGGTTCAGTGGCTTGTTCAGGCTTCCTGGTGGGGGGGACTGGTGCCTGTGTTCTGGTGAGTGTGGCTGTATCTTGTCCCTCTGGTGGGCAGGGCCGCATCAGGTGGTGTGTTTTGGGGTGTCTGTGAGCTTAGTATGACTTTAGGCAGTCTCTCTGCTAATGGGTGGGGTTGTGTTCCTGTCTTGCTAGTTGTTTGGTATGGGGTGTCCAGCACTGGAGCTTGCTGGCCGTTGGGTGGAGCTGGGTCTTAGTATTGAGATGGAGATGTCTGGGAGAGCTGTAGACAATTACTATTATGTGGGGCCGGGAGGTCTCTGGTAGTGCAATGTCCTGGACTTGGCTCTCCCACCTCTGAGGCTCAGGCCCAACACTCAGACAGAGCACTAAGACCCTGCCAGCCACACGGCATGGAAGAGAAGGAAGAAAAAAAAAGAAAAAACAAACAAACAAATAAACAAAAACTGAACAGACAGAAACCAAAAACAAATGGTAAAAGCAAAACTAAACAGGCAAAATCACACAAAGAAACATACACACACACACTCATAAAAAGAAACAAAAAAACAAAAACAAAAAACAAACAGACAGAACCCCAAGATAAATGGTAAAAACAAAACTGAACAGACAAAATCACACAAAGAAACATGCACACACGCACTCACAAAAAGAGACGAAAATAAAAAGGAAGAGAGCAACCAAACCAATAAATAAACCCACCAATGAAAACAAGCACTAAAAACTAAACTAAGGTAAACATAAAATCTAAAACAAATCAAACGCAGAAAGCAAACCCCAAGTCTACATTTGCTCCCAAAGTCCACCGCCTCAGTTTTGGGAATATTCGTTGTCTATTCAGTTATTCCACTGATGCAGGGTTTATCAAGCCGATTGTGGGTGTTTAATCTACTGCTCCTGAGGCTGCAAGGAGAAATTTCCCTTTCTCTTCTTTATTTGCACAGCTCCTGGGGTTCAGCTTTGGTTTTGGCCCTCCCTCTGTGTGTAGGCTGCCCTCAGGCATCTGTTCCCTGCCCAGGCAGGAGGGGTTAAAGCAGTGGCTGATTAGGGCTCTCTTGCTCACTCAGGCCGGGGAGAGGGAGGGGTACAGTAGTCATAATTGAAATGCGGGGCGAACCTGCAGTGACAGAGGCTGGCGTGACATTGCAACAGCCTCAGGTGCGCCGTGTGTTCTTCCAAGGAAGTTGTCCCTGGTTCATGGGACCCTGGCAGTGGCGTGCTGCACAGGCTCCTGGGGGCGGGGTGTGAGTAGTGACCTGTGCTTGCACACAGGATTCTTGGTGGCAGCAGAGGCAGTGGTAGCAGCCCATGCCCGTCTCTGGGGTCCAAGATGATAGTTGCGGCTTGTGCCCATCTCTGGAGATTGCTTAGGTGGTGCTCTGCCATCTGTGGGCACACAGAACAGGAAGCCCCTCTCCTCATGCACCCCAAAACGATGGTCTCTTGCCTCTAAGGCAGTTCCAGACATTTCCCCAGACTCCCTCCCAGTTAGCTGTGGTGCACTAGCCCCCTTCAGGCTGTCTTCATGCAGCCAACCCCAGTTCTCTCCCTGGGGTCTGACCTCTGAAGCCCAAGCCTCAGCTCCCAGCCCACACATGCCCCGGCGGGTGAGCAGACGAGTGTCTCAGGCTGGTGAGTGCTGGTCAGCACTGATCCTCTGTGCAGGAATCTCTCTGCTCTGCCCTTTGCACCCCTGTTGCTGCGCTCTCCTCTGTGGCTCTGAAGCTTCCCAACCCCCGTCTCTGCCAGTGAAGGGCCTTCCTAGTGTGTGGAAACCTTTCCTCCTTCCCAGCTCCCTCCCACTGGTGCAGGTCCCATCCCTATTCTTTTGTGTCTGTTTTTTCTTTTTTCTTTTGCCCTACCCAGACGTGGGGAGTTTCTTGCCTTTTGGGAAGACTGAGGTCTTCTGCCAGCATTCAGTAGGTGTTCTGTAGGAGTTGTTCCACATGTAGATGTATTTCTGATGTATTTGTGGGGAGGAAGGTGATCTCCACTTCTTACTCCTCCACCATCTTGAAGGTCTTCAATCATGTAATTATATATTTTACATATTGAATCTTTTACAAAATGCCTTTTCTCTCCATATTCGTGTATTGATAATATATTCCCTCTCAAGCAACACTTTGAGAACTGGCATTTCTTGATCAGGCCTCAGGCAAAATGAACGTGAATAGAGCCTTGAGAGACAAATTATCTCTAATAAATCAAACATAAGACACATAAATGTAACACTTTGTAGTTTGGTCTCCAAAAGCTACGCAAGCCTATGTAGAAAGGTTGAGAGCGACTTGGCTCCATAGATGCATTTGTGGAAAATGTTTAGTAGTTTTAATTACTCTTGATTGTAAGATATGCTGGCAATGTGACTGTGTAGTAGATTTCAGCTAGGGTGACTGTCTGAATGTTCCCTCTATTCTCTGAGAGCAGCAATAATACATAGGGTTAAGCCTAGGTTGGTCGTGTTGAAATGAATTACCCACAATCGATTGGCCCTGGTGGCACCTGACAAAGACTGACCAGCCAAAGTCTGTTTCCAGGATTTGTCACCTGGTACTATGAGAAGAGACAGTGGTTTCTGTTATTGAAATATGAGATATAGCACCTGACAGTCCCTGTATTTCCTGGCACAAGAGTTTTGGAAGGATTCAGTCCTATAAGGAGCTAGTCTTTGTTTTAGTTGTCCCTTGGGACTTTGTGACCTCTCAGTGTGGTTAAATAAGATATTTAATCCCAGTTATTGTCCTCTATACAAACTTCCTTCAAAATTCCTTATCTTTGCAATACATTTCTTTTTGCTCAAGCTCACTTCACTTGGCTTTCCATCACTTGCAACCAAAGTTGAGACTAAATGCTGTTTTCAAAGGAACTAATGCAATCTTAGTCTACAATATTTAGGACTATAAGTATTTAGGGCAAGATAAATGATATTCACATTTTATTCTGAACTGTAGCATTATATTGATTCTGGAGGGTGAAGAGATTCCAAGTCACATCATATAAAAGAAGGTTGAAGGAACTGGAAATTTAATTTAGAGAAGAGGAGGCTCCACTGGGTCAGTGATAGCCTGATATATGTCTGTTAGGTTTGTTTTATACTATTTCAAAGGCCCTTAAAAATTATCCGAAGTTTAACATGCTTTTAATGCCTAAATATCTCTAGGATACCTGCCTAGTAGATATCTGGCATATTCTTGACACATCCAGGAGTTCAACAGTTATTCAACAGATAGTCATTGTGTACCTACTATGTGCTGACCACTATACTAGGAACCAGTGTTTTAGCAATGAAGAGAGATGTCTCTGCCCTCAGAGCAACTAGAGTCCCATTGAGAATTTAACTACCACTTGAAACATTCCATCCTCAGAAAATTCTTTCTGGGCCCAGTGGAAAGAAATTGTGGAAATACATGATTTATTTGAGTTGTTTGAAAATGGCCAGATCTGAGTGAGAATAGATATTTAGATACATTTAGATAACTTTCCAGTCTTGATATTATATGAGAATAAGGACACCCTTGATACCAGTGGTTTCCACTCTTTGGGCTGCAGACCACAAGGGATCCAAGGAATTATTTCAGAGGGTTCAGGAATCCATATGTGCTTCATTAATTGTTTAAGATGAAATCAGTAATATTGCCACTGCTATCATGTAAGTATCCATTGAAATGTTCATTCATTTATGCATTCATCCATTCAGTATATACTGATGACCTATCAGGTCCCAGGGACTGTTTTAAAAGCTGCGGGAAAAAAACAGAACAAAAAATATTTGGAAAGACTGGGAATCACTGCTTAGAGCTATTTACAATATTCAGCTTTATTTACTGTGTGCTTTCATCAGAAGAACAGATGGCAAATCCAAGATTCTGTTGGCTTTTTTTTTTTTTGCAAGGGTGGGTGTGGTATCTGGGCTTCACATACTATTGATATATACTAGTTATTAGGATATAAATGATACTCTGCAAGCTGTGTGATCCAGGACAATTTGAAAATTTTAAGAATTTTATCATGACCTTTGGTTGTGAATAAAATTTAATTTGACTGAAAGTCACATTATTTTGCTATGTTCACACAAAAAAGAATTTCTTCTTTTTTATGGCAGTTAATTTAAAGTGAAACTGACGAGTTCAAAAATAATGAGATGTCTGTTTCCATCGTAGTAGTACAAGAACAGCCCACAAAGAGGAAGATTTCAAAAGCTCCTATAACCGGTCCTCAGAAATCTGTGATTGCTTAATAATCTCAGGAGACCCTGGAATCCTAGGACATATAGAATCAGCAGTGGGAAAAGAAAAGATCAAGCTCCATTTTTTGCCACTTCCTTTACACAGTGCTAATATGTGAGGGCAAGACCCACAGTGACCCATTAGCCAAGTTGTGTCCTAAAAAGAGGTAGTTAAAACTAGTGAATGGTGCTGGCTATCTTGGTGCTATATAGTGGTCATAAGATTATTGAGGTAACACTGGTTTAAAACATTATACATGGTCATGAGTACAACATTAAATTTCTACTTCTGTATACCTTACAGTGTGCTTACCACCAAAAATTTCATTTCCATCCATCACCATACCAGTTGATCCTCTTTACCCACTTTGCCCACCCCCCACCCCCTTGCCCTCTTGTAACCACTACTCTGTTCTCTGTATCTACATGTTTGTTTTGTTCATTTATTTTGGTTTTTGTTTGTTTTTTATATCCCACATATGAGTTAAATCATATGAAGTTTGTCTTTCTCCATTTGACTTATTTCGTTTAGCATAATACCCTCAAGGTCCATCCATGCTGTCACAAATGGCAAGATTTCATCTTTTTTATGGCTGAGTAGTATTCCATTGTGTATATATATATATATATATATATATATATAAATATATATATATCACATCTTCTTTATCCATTCATCTGTTGATGGGCACTTAGGTTGTTTTCATATCTTGGCTATTGTAAATAATGTCATGATGAACATGGGGGCACATGTATCTTTTTGAATTAGTGTTTTTGTATTCTTTGGATAAATATCCAGAAGTGGGATAGCTGAATCATATGGTAGTTCTAGTCTTAATTTTTTGAGGAATCTCCATACTGTTTTCTATAGTGGCTGCACCAATTTACATGCCTATCAACAGTGTATGAGGACTATCTTTTCTCCACACACTCACCAACACTTGTTATTTCTTACCTTTTTGATAATAACCATTCTAACAGGTGTGAGGTGATATCTAATTGTGGTTTTGATTTACATTTCCCTAATAACTGAACATCTTTTCATGTGCCTGTTGATCATCTGTATGTCTTCTTTGGAAAAATATCTATTCAGCTCCTCTGCCCATTTTTGAATCAATTGTTGTTTTTTTGTTGCTGAGTTGTATTAATTCTTTATATAGTTTAGATATAAACCCCTTATCAAATATATCATTTGCAAATATCTTCTCCCATTGGGGAGGTTGTCTTTTTGTTTTGTTGGTTTCCTTTGCTGTGCAGAAGCTTTTTAATATGACGTAGTCCCATTTGTTTATTTTTGCTTTTGTTTCTCTTGCCTGAGGAGACATATCTAGAAGCATATTGCTAAGACCCATGCCAAAGAGTGTACTGTGTATGTTTTCTTCTAGGAGTTTATGGCTTCAGGTCTTACATTCAAGTCTTTAATCCATTTGGAGTTAATTTTTGTGTGATAGTGATCTAGTTTCATTTTTTTAATTAAGTTTTACCATGACTTGAATGAAATCTCTCTCCTGTTTATACAGTTTCTGTGCTTGCCACATAATTTTTAATTTCTAAATTTGCCTCTTGATTAACCAGCTGCTAAGAAGCAGACACAAGTAAACTATTCATGGTGGAGGTATACCATCTATTGTAAATTAATATATTTTCATGGAGTTAGAAGATCTGATTGTGCTTCATAGCCATGGTTTTCTACTCTAAATTAGTAAATTTGACCTTCTGGTTTATGTATCATTTATTAAGAATTTGAGGGACTTCCCTGGCGGTCCAGTGGTTAAGACTTCGCCTTCCAATGCAGGGGGTTTGGGTTCGCTCCCTGGTTGGGGAGCTAAGATGCCACATGCCTCAGGGCCAAAAAACCAAAACAAAAAAACAGAAAAACAGAAGGAATATTGTAACAAATTCAATAAAAGACTTTAAAAATGGTCCACATCAAAAAAAAAAAAATAGAATTTGAGGTCCACCAGCTTGGATTCATGGATAAAATTAAACCAGGAAAGGAGACCACAACCTTGGACAATGATGCTATTTCATGAGACTCTGCCTAAGCAACTAGTTCTTAACCCCAGGTGAATTCACTTACACCCACCTCCAAAGTGGTCCTTTGACCTACAGATAAACCAGATTCTTGGAAGAGTGAAGAGTAGTCTTTATTGTTAGCTCCTTGCTAAAAACAAAACAAAACCTAGAAAAAGATCCCTATGTCTAGATGTACGGTTTTATCTCCACCCCATCCATGAAAATCTAATTCCTAAACTGATATTTATATATGCATAGATGATTCAATATGGTATGCATTTCATGGAGGAGAATTGTATTTGTGCTTTATAAATTCCAGTTTAAAATTCTCAGATTTCAAACATTTATCTTGAATGAACTTTAGAAACTTTATTGCTGTTGTTAATACTCTAAGTGGTTTGATTAGGGGAATTAGGATCAATGAGTAAAAATGTTTTGAAGATTGTTCTCAGGCTTAACTCAATTGCAAATCTGGCTTAAGCTGTATTGATCATAACAGATTATCCATAAACTGAACTCTGGCTATGAAAAATTATGTTGGAGCTAATGATACACCTGTAAATAGCTTTTAATTTTAAACAGTTAATAAACAGGATGAGAATCCAGTACAGAGTGGGTTGCAACAATCAGGAAGCTTTGGGGTGCTCTTTTTATTGAATGCTTGGCATATGATGTAAGGGAAGGTTAATGGCAGAAAAAGCTTCATATCAGCAAGAAGCTTTGGGTATCTCATTATATCTAGATGTGATAAAAATGATAATAGCCCATTAATTACACATTCAGAAGAAAACCATATTGTTCAGTGGAAAAACCCATTTCTTGGAATTGGAATTATATTTTTTAATGGATTTTATTTTCAAAAATGAAAAAAGCTTTTTGTTTGTTTCTGATTATAAAAGTAATGGGATTAATGGGAAAGATGGTGGTCTAAGTGCACATTTATCCATGCCTAATGTTTACTGAAAGGAAGCAAAAGAACCAGCTAAGAAAAAGAAAACTTCATTAATGCTGAAACTAGAGCAGACTTCATATTCATAATACAATGTCTAGGTAAAGGATGCCAAGGAAGGAATATGATTTTCCTGCTCATGAGCATGGTGGGCTGGGCTCTGGGAAGTGGGTGGAGATGATGCAGAAGAACCCCAGTGGTACTTCTCACTAGAAGAGCAGATACCTGTGGTATGAGTGGGCTGCAGGAAGGGCAGCAAACATTTTTTTGAAGTGGAGGGGATGCTGGAAGAGAAACTGTATGGCTAAATAGTACCATTCTGTTTCTCTGGCCTAACTTCCTAAGCACTAGAGATCTACAGATGAACTATCATTGAAGCTGTGGACCAGAAGAATAGTATTGACCCACAAATTTAAGTGTGCAGTAATCCTTTAAAGAGAAGTCTCAATGTTGAAAATAGATTCTATATCAGAAGCAGTAAAGTAAACCCACGTTTTAGTGGTGTCCTCCATAGAATGGGGGTTAGCGCAAAATGGATGATAATGAAAGATTTTTAATAAATTCAGAAAGAAAATACAGAGTCAAATTTCCCAGACTATAATTTTACATGGACACAGCTCCCTATCCACCCCCACCGCCACCTGCCATAGGTAGCTGGGTAGTAGAAGAGGGAATATTTACTGTAAAATCCATCCCTTTAGCTCTAATGCTAATGGAAAGATTAGTATAACGATTGAGTAAACAGGAAGGAGAGTCAAGTAGATTCTGTTCACACTAATCTGGAACAAATATTAGACTTACATTATGAGATAAATTGTGCAGGAAAACACCAGCGTGCAAATAAACATTTTATAGCAAAAAGGATTAAGGGGACATTTTATTGCAAAAGGATGAAAATAACAATTTGGGACATTTACTCTAGGAAACAGAAAATTTCAGCTATAACCATTTTGTGCTTATGGATTCAAGCAGGAAATTGTACAGTAGAGTGAAATGAAAGAGCTACTAGAAAAACTAAGATAAGAAGAAAAGGAAGATAAAGATCACCTTCTAGACAAATAATATTATACCATTGTTAATTGGTATAATAATTGATAACTGTACTATGTTTATGTAAATTGTTAACACGTGTATTACTGATAATGTGTCTAGAACACTGGGACTAGTAGGTACTCAATAAATATTTGTTGAATGACTAATCCATTTCATCCATGATGGTGTGCCATAGTAGTAAAGAGTGATCATTAGAATTATACAGGAAGCTATTTAAAAATACATAAATCTAGGTTCCACCTCCTATCTATTTAATTAGAATCTCTGAGAAAGTGACAGAAGCTGATAACACAATAGTAATAAGAGACTTCAACACATCTTAGTCCTTGACAGATTTTGTAATTAAGAAAAATCCATAGACGATCTTAACCATATAATTAACAAGCTTAATCTAATATACTGATTTTCAACATTTTTAAGGCTGTGGAATTTTTTACTTCAAAATATATCTTATATAGACTCTCAAGGATGAAGAGATACAGTTCCTTTTTTAAAAAATTAATTAACTTAAAAAATTTTTACTGGAGTATAGTTGATTTACAACACTGTGTTAGTTTCAGGTGCATAGCAAAGAGAATCAGTTATAGATATACACATATCCACTCTTTTTTACATTCTTTTCCCATATAGATCATTAAAGAGTATTGAGTAGAGCTCCCTGTGCTATACAGTACGTCCTTATTAGTTATCTATTTTGTATATAGTAGTGTGTATATTTCAATCCCAAGCTTCCAATTTATCCTTCCCCCTTCGCCCCTGGTAACCAGAAGTTTGTTTTCTACATCTGTAACTCTATTTTTGTTTTGTAGATGGGTTCAGTTGTACCCTTTTTTTAGATTCCACATATAAGTGATATCATATAATATATGTCTTTCTCTGTCTGACTTACTTCACTCAGTATGACAATCTCTAGGTCCATCCATGTTGCTGCAAATGGCATTATTTCATTCCTTTTTATGGTTGAGTAATATCCATTGTATATATGTACCACATCATCTTCATCCATTCCTCTGTTAATGGACATTTAGGTTGCTTCCATGTCCTGGCTATTGTAATTAGTGCTGCAATGAACATTGGGGTGCATGTATCTTTTCAAATTAAGGTTTTTTCTGGATATATGCCCAGCAGTGGGATTGCTGGATCATATGGTAACTCTATTTTTAGCTTTTTAAGGAAACTCCATACTGTTCTCCATAGTGGCTATACCAATTTACATTCCCACCAACAGTGTAGGAGGGTTGCCTTTTCTCCACACCCTCTCCAGCATTTATTGTTTGTAGATTTTTTTGATGGGCAGAAGATCTAAATAGACATTTCTCCAAAGAAGACATACAGATGGCCAAAAAGCACATGAAAAGATGCTCAACATCACTAATTATTAGAGTAATGCAAATCAAAACTACAAGGAAATGCAGTTCTGATACTTGTTAGGTAGTTATTGATTTAGCAAATGCAGTGTTTTCAATGCCCATAAGTAAGGAGTATCAGAAGCAGTTTTCATTCATTTGGGATGAGCAAACAGTTCACATTTATGAATTTACTCTATGGTCTGTGACCGCCCTCTGTCACAGTACAGGAGTCTGAAGAGAGTTTGATCATCTGGACATTCTGCAGAAGATCACATTGGTTTGATATATTGGTGACATCATGTTATTTGGCCCTGATGGGCAGGAAATAGTAAATACTCCAATGCCTATGTTAAGACATATGTGCTCCAGATGTGGGAGATAAAACTTTATAAACATTAAGGCGCCTGCCACATTGGGAAAGTTTTTAAGGTCTCATGATCTGATATAGACTTTGGCAGGAGGTAGAATTGGCTTCAGTTCATGTTGCATTACTTACTAGCTGTGCAGCTTTGAATAAGTTCCTTAACCTTCTAAGTCCAAGTAAGGTTTAAATGATTCAATTTATGATGATCTTAGAATGGTTCCAGGCATATAGTAAATGTTTAATTAATGTACATGATATTCTTCTTATTATTATTACTCATTTTAAGGACCAGAATCTTGACTGCAATTGTTGTTTGGGTCCAGCCAGTCCATAAATCTATTTATAATAATGTCTGGAAGCATACTTTAACTCAGGATTATAGAATAATAAAACAGGCTAAACTGAGAGTATCTGAGCCCACATTATGGAATGGGAAACTGGAGTGATTTTAATTATATGAATGACTTCAGGATGATTTATTTTTATTATTATTATTTTAAATTTAATTTATTATTACCCATGTGTCTTCTCAGGAAGGATGGAGCCTTGCCCTCTCTCTCCTCCTTTTTACTTACTCCTTCCCACAACAGGGGGAGTGAATTGTCTGATGGATGTAATCTAGGGGAATATAATAGTAGTCAGACTACGTTAATAGGGGCAGGATCATTGCAATAAAAAGCAGGTTTGTCTCTCTCCCTCTCTTGGGCTCCTTACTGATACAGAGTCAGCATGTGGAAAGGGTGCTGAGCCCTGTCTGGGGAAGGACTTCTGCTCTCAGGGTTTTGGTTTCTTCATCTGTGCCTGGACAGTTGAGTCAGGTTAATCCTTCATCTCCAATTCCGGAAGAAAGTCCAATTTGCCCTCCGGTCTAAACCACTTTCTTCAGTCTTTTAAAAAAGCTAATTGATATCTTGATTTAGCTCTAACATTAATCTATAACAACGGCTACTCTAAGAAGAGATTCCAATATTAATTTTCATTTCTTTAGCCTTTGATTGATCACTAAGTAATTCTCCCATTCATTCATTCTGGACATTTATTACTCCATATTTATTATGTGCTGGGAACTCTCTTAGGCGCTGTAGCTACAGAGTGCACAAAAAAGACTAAAATCCTGGCCTCCATAAAGACTTATATCCTAGTAGGGAAGTCAGACCATAAACAATATAAACAAATAAAACATCGAAGTGTGTAAAATATAAAATATAGGTGGTGATAAATGCTCCTGAGAAAAAAATGGAGAAAAAAGCTAAGAAGTATTGTGAGTGGGATGGGGTTGAATTTTGCATTGTCTGGTCAGACAAGATGTCACTGAAATGGTAAAGGACTGAAGGAAAAGAAAGAGCAAGGCCTGAGGCTGCCTGGGGGAAGAGTGCCAGGTGGAATGGCCACGATGTGCACAGGGTGGAGGTGGGAGCTTGTGGAGATGGCCAGTGTGTCTGGTAAGAACTTTGACACTTTGAGTGCAAAGGGAACCTCTGGAGGGTTTTGAGCAGAGGAGTGATGTGATATCCTCTACATTTTGACAATGCACAGAACGGACAAAATTCCTACCCTCATGAAACTTTTATTCTAGTAGAGAGGCAGACAATAACAAAATAAATAAGTAAAATCTAGAGAATGGAAGGTGATAAGTGCTACTAAGAGAGGATGAGGCAGGGAAAGAGGACATTCCAGCTGCAGCGTTGAAAATAGGCTGTTGGGGGGCCCTGCAGAGGGTGTGAGGGCAGATGCAGGGAGGGATGGTAGAGGTTATTGCAGTAATCACGGCAGGAGGTGGTGAGAGCAAGTGGTAACAATGGAAGGGGAGGGACATGGCAGATTCAGGACATATCTAGGAGGCAGAGTCAACCAGAACACTTGTTGATGGATTGGATATATGGTATGTGAGAGAGAGAATTCCAGGCTGACTCCAAGGTTTTCTGGCTGAGCAACTGGAAGGGTGGAGTTGTCATTAACTAAGATGGAAAGACCATGGGAGGAGCAGGTTTTGGGGAAACTATGGGCGCTTGCCTTGAACCTGTTAAGTCTGCAAGGCCTATTAGATGTCTGTAGAGATGCCGAGGAGGAAGTCTGGTGTTAAGATAGAAAGCTTGACATGAATTTTTCCTTTTCAGGTCATGCTTATCTTGAATGATATTTTCTCACTGGGAGGCAGTGAGAAGGGTTGGGTCTATAGTTTGATTACCTGACCTCAAATCTGGCTCTAAGACTCACTAGCTCTGTGCTCTTGGGCAATTATTTAACCTCTCTGTGGCTTAATTTTGTCATCAGTAAATGGGAGATACTTGTGTAACTCATAGGATTGTTGTGAGAATGAAATGAGTTCATATCTCTCACTATCTTGGCAGTGAGCCTGGCATGAAATAAGTATTCAAAAGAAAAAATTTTAAGTAATAATAGCAGTAGCTACCACTTATATAACCTTCACTTTATGCCAGGTACTATATACTATTTTATTCTATTTATATACATATAAATTCATTTTATCACTCACAAAAGGCAGATACTATTACCTTATGATGGCATGAAAGTTTAAGTTACACAGTTAGCAGGTAGCAGAGTTGAGGTTCAATTCCAGGCAATCTGGCTCCAGAGTCCATGCATTTTGGACTCTCAGAACATGTTAACTATGGTTATTATTTCCCTGGGTTTTTCCTTCCTTGTATCAGGGCATCCATTCTTAATCTGCTTATGAACCTGCTCAAAGTTCACTTAGAGTCTGGTATTTATCAACTATACTTCTAACGAGTATTGTTACCTTCAGTATACTTTGCAAGGTATAATTTCTAGTTGCCCTAGGGATGACCTATCTCTCCAGTTGCCAGGTCCTGCTGCTTCCTGCCCTTCTCTAATTTGAGCACTCTGTCTTTTGTATCTGGATGATCAGCATTCTGCCCTTGTGGCAGCACAGGGATTCAGTTCTGCATGCTTTCGTGGGAAGAGTCGATTCTTGGTTGCTATTCGATCTCCCATGGCTGCTGCCACGTGGGGGCATTCTTGTTTTACCATTTCACGTTCATTCATATGTGGACAATAGTTGCATAGCTAAATGGCTAGCTGAACATTTGGATTCACTTATGTCACATCAAACACATCATATATAGCAAATATTATTTCTTTTTTTTATTTTTTATTTTTACAAGACATAAATAAACTGACACCAAGCATTGTAAATGGATGACCACAACAAAAGCAATGATAGCAATTACCAAACATGAAACACACCCATACTATGTCATAATATTGACATTCAGTCCAGTAATCCTCCACTGTAACAGCTCCTTTACTTTGCAGTGAAAATTGATTTGTAGCAAATATTATTTCTAATAGATATTTATAAGCTCTCTATACAGGACCTTATTAGGTAAAATATGATATTTTAATAATTAAGAAAATCTTTTTTGGCAATCAGTAACTTTTACTTTATCTTCACTTGTTCATTCCTTGATGCTTTTTCCCTTTACGTAGATCTGAGTTGCTTCTCTCTAAAGAACTTCTTTTAACATTTCTTATAAAGCAGGTGTATTGGCAACAAATTTCCTCAATTTTAATTTGTCTGAGAAAGATTTTATATCTCCTTCACTTTTGGAGAATAATTTCAAAGGGTACAGAATTCTAGGTTGATGGGATTTTTTTTTTTTTTCTTAACACTAAATATTTTGTTTCCCTCTCTTCTTGCTTGCATGGGTTCTGAGGAAAAGTCAGATGTAATTTTTATCTTTGTTCCTCTATAGGTAAGGTGCTTTTTAAACTCTGGCTTCTTTCTTTATCTTTGATTTTCTGTAGTTTGAAAATTATATGTCTATGTATAGGGGTTTTTTTTTGTTTCTTTGGTTGGTTTTTGTTTTTTGCATTTATCCTGCTTGATGTTCTATTAGTTTCATGGATCTGTGGTTTGGTGTCTGACATTAATTTGGAGAAATTCTCAGTCAATATTGTTTCAAATATATCTTTTGTTCCTTTCTCTTTCTCTTCTTCTAGTATTTTTATTACACATATGTTACACCTTTTGTAGCTGTCCCATTGTCCTTGGATATTCACTTTTGTTTTTTCAAGTCTTTATTTTCTTCGCCTTTCTGTTTTGGAGGTTTCTGTTGACATATCCTCAAGTTCTAAGATTCTTTTCTCAGCCATATCCAGTTTACTAAGTTCATTAAAGGCATTCTTCATTTTATTACAGTGTTTTTGATCTCTAGCATTTCTTTTTGGTTCTTTCTTAGGATTTTCATCTCTCTACTTAAATTTCTCCTCTATGCTTGCATGTTATCTAATTTATCCATTAGGGCCCTTAGCATATTATCCATAGTTGTTTAAATTCCAACATCCCTGCCATGTCTGCTTCTGATGCTTGCTCTGTATATTCATATTGTGGTTTTTGTCTTTTAGAATGCCTTTTAATTTTTTCTTGATACCTGAACATGTTGTAGCAGGGAAAAGGAACTGCTATAAATAGGCCTTTAGTAATGTGGTGGTGAGGTGTGGGGCTAGGGGAAGCATTCCACAGTCCTATAATTAGGTCTCAGTCTTTTAGTGAGCCTATGCCTCTGGGTTGTGAACTTCACAAGTGCTTCTCAGTTTTTTTCTCCCCTCTCAGATGGTAGGGAATGGCTAGAGTTGAAGGCTAGAGTTGACTGTAGTTGGATATTCCCCTTCTCCCAGGACACTTAGGTCTTGATAATACCTCAGCAGACTAGGCTCTGGTTAACCAGTTTCTCCTGAGGGTGGCCTTGTTAAGAAAAACAGAATGAGCTATTGTATTTAAAAATGATTCCATTACAGTAACCAGGACATGGAAGCAACCTAAGTGTCCATCGACAGATGAATGGATAAAGAAGATGTGGCACATGTATGCAATGGAATATTACTCAGCCATAAAAAGAAATGAAATTGAGTTATTTGTAGTGAGGTGGATGGACCTAGAGTCTGTCATACAGAGTGAAGTAAGTCAGAAAGAGAAAAACAAATACCGTAGGCTAACACATACACATGGAATCTAAAAAAAAAAAAAAAAAATGGTTCTGAAGAACCTAGTGGCAGGACAGGAATAAAGACGCAGATGTAGAGAATGGACTTGAGGACACGGGGAGGGGGAAGGGTAAGCTGGGATGAAGTGAGAGAGTGGCATGGACATATATACACTACCAAATGTAAAATAGATAACTAATGGGAAGCAGCCACATAGCACAGGGAGATCAGCTCAGTGCTTTGTGACCACCTAGAGGGGTGGTATAGGGAGGGTGGGAGGGAGACACAAGAGGGAGGGGATATGGGGATATAAGTATATGTATAGCTGATTCACTTTGTTATAAAGCAGAAACTAACATGCCATTGTAAAGCAATTATACCCCAATAAAATGTTAAAAATAAATTATTAGCAAAAAAAAAAGAAAAAATTTCCTTTTCTCCTTCCCCTGCTGAAAGCACAAGGGAATATTTTTCTCCGATATTTACTGTGAGAGCCTGGTCAAACTCCTGGAGGTAAATCTCACAAAACTGAGTTCCATGACTCCTCCTCCATGCCTGAGTCCCCCTGGATATTTTAGAGTTGTCTACGTGGAGCCTCCGGTAACTGGTCAATTGTAGTTTAGGTTTTCCTGCCCCAGCACTGGTTCCCAAAGAGATTTCCACTTCTTAGTCTCTGTTTCGGTAAGCCATGACTCCCTGCCTGCCTGTCTGCCTCTCCAATTTGGAGGCAGCAGTTTGCCCTTGTCCTCAACTACCTTATGGATCTTAGAAAAGTTGTTGATTTTTCAGTCTGTTCAGATTTTTACTTGTTAGGATGGAGTGGCAACTTCCAAGCTCCTTTTATGCTGAACCAGAACTTGGAAGTGGCAATCAGTGACTTTCAATCATGTCAAGATTTTAAATATTTGGGCATAATCATAGTATTGATATATGTACAATAACAACCTAAGCACTGGCTTTCATATGTGTTTCTAAAAACAATGGAGCTGTATTTTTTATAAGGAAAACTCCATGTTTCATAGTTAATTGAGAATAAAAATCTACTCTTTGAACTCTGTAAAATGACATAAACTAGAGACTGGCAAAAGATGAATGATATTTTGTGACACATGAAAATTAGGTGTAATGCAAATTGCTCTGTCTATAAATAAAATTTTATTGGAACACAGCCACACTGTTACATGTTGGGAATGGCTACCTTCACACTATAATGACAGAGTTGAGTAGCTATGACAGAGATTGTACAGCCTGCAAAGCCTAAAATATTTACTATCTTCCCTTTGCAGAAAAATGTCTGCTGACTCCTTAAATAAACTAATACAAAAATAATGCTGCAGGCATCCTTGGTAAGGCCAGGGTCCCGCATCACTTGGTCAGTACCTGTCTGCCCATCTCACAACAGTGCAGAGCCGTCATGTGACAGTGGGTGCTGACTGCAATCAGAGGAGACAAACATTTAGCCTAATCCCATATAACACTCCATTCTTATCTTAATATGCATTTCCTTTGGAAAGAAGATGGTTCTTGTAAATTGTTGACTTGTTTTCCAGAAACAAGACTGTCATTGAATGTGGAATTGTATTTTGAAAGCTTAGGTAAGAGAGGATTTTTTTCCCATAATTGAAATTATGTTACCTGTTTTCCTCATTACGAAATTATGCATTTAGTGTAAAAAATTATAAAAATACAGAGAAGCATAATGTGAAAGTAAAAATCCCACCTAAAATCCCACCTCTCAGAGATAACCACAATTTGAGCTCAGTTTATCCTATGTCTTAAAAGAAAGAGCTGATATTTATTTTTCAGCCTGCCAAAGACTACCTGATGATGGTCTGGATGCAGCTAAAGAGCTCTTTCCAAGGTGGAAGTGGCAGGTGGCCCAATTTCCTACCCCAAAGTGGGAGCCCATTGGCTCTTTGCAGGTGTTGAAGGGTCAGTTGAACTCTATCAGACTTCAGCCACTGAGGCTCAGGCAGGAAGCCAATAGGTAGCTCAGTTTATATCAGTGATAAAAGCAGGAAAATTGTCTATAGAAAGCATTGGATATGCATTCATTCATTCAACCATTCAATCAACCAGCCAGTGAATAGTAAGCATACTAGTTCCCTATTGCTGCTATAACAGATGACCACAGAAGTGATGGTTTAGAACAACACAAATCTATTCTTTCACAATTTTGGTGGTAAGAAGTCTAAAATCAAGGTGTTGGAAGGGCTGCGTTTCTTCCGGAGGCTTTAGGGAAGTATCTGTTTTCTTGCCTTTTCTGACTTCTTTCTAGAGGTAAACTGCATTCCTTGGCTTGTGTCTCTCCCTCTGTCTTCAGAGCACATCACGCCAACATCTGGTTCTGTGGTCACATCTCTTTTTCTCTCAATATCTTGCCTCCTTCTTATAAAGACCCTTGTGATTACATTGGGCTCACCCAGATAACCCAGGATAATATCCCCACCTCAAGATCCTTAATTTAATCACGTCTGCAAAGTCCCTTTTGCCATGTAAGGTAACATATTCACAGGTTCTGGGGATGTCTTTGGGAAGCCATTATTCAGTTTACCACAGCATGTGGGCACCTGCTTTGTTTCTGACACTACCCTAGGCTCTAGGAAATCAGAGATGAATGAACATGGCCCCTCCCCCTTGAAAAGCTGACTTCCAGGCCCAAAGAAAGAGCTTGGGCAAAAGGTGCAGAAGAGGGGCTTCCCTGGTGGCGCAGTGGTTGAGAATCTGCCTGCTAATGCAGGGGACACGGGTTCGAGCCCTGGTCTGGGAAGATCCCACATGCCACGGAGCAGCTGGGCCCGTGAGCCACAACTACTGAGCCTGCGCGTCTGGAGCCTGTGCCCCGCAACGGGAGGGGCCGCGATAGTGAAAGGCCCGCGCACCGCGATGAAGAGCGGTCCCCGCACCGCGATGAAGAGTGGCCCCCACTTGCCGCAACTAGAGAAAGCCCTCGCACGAACCGAAGACCCAACACAGCCAAAAATAAATAAATAAATAAATAAAGTAGCTATACAATTAAAAAAAAAAAATTTTAAAAAAAAAAAAGGTGCAGAAGAGTGAAGTGAACAGTGTTGTTGAGAAATGGTGATTAATTCGGCATTTGGGAAATCCTGTATATTAGTCAGTATTCTTTGGCTCAAGCATTAGAAACTAAGTTGATCAGGCTTAAACAAAAATGGTTTTCTTAAAAGGATATAGACTGACAAAAGGAAACCAAGGGCAAAAGTGCAGCTGGGCCCCAGGAAGGCCTGGACCAGGAACTGGAAAACGGATTGAAACCCAGGCAACTTCTCTCCATGTGCTTGCTCCTGGTGTCCAGTCCATATGGCTAAAATGACTACACCATATCTCCTAAGCTTTCCTTTTTTTTTTTTTAAATAGTCACCTTTTTGCACTACTTCAGATCCTCAGAAGAAAATCCAGTTTACTGTTGACTTCTGGTCCAATTCATTCTGACCTTGGCAATATAATCACATAATGATGTCACATGGGAATCTCTGAGCAATCTTCACCTTGGGGGTTTGAATATCATATTGTACTGCCACATAATGACTTTTTTCTTCTCAAGGGGAGGTAGATTGTTAATATATTATCATTATTCTTAGATTATGGAGGGCCTAAAATCATAGGACAAATGTCATGGTAAAATATCTGTCTGATTGCTCTGAGAGAAAATAAATAACATATCCTAATTCCATTCTTTTGTTTAGGAATTTTGCTAGCTTACCTTATTGAATGTGTATCTCTGTCTAACACAGTGGTTCCCAACCCTGGCTGCAGAGTCACCTGGGAAAAGTTTTATAAAATATTCATGCCCAAGCTCCACCTCAGACCAATTGAATCAAAATATAAGGTGGTAGCAGATGTCTGTGTTTTTTAGAAAATACCCTGGGTGAAATGAGTACATGTTACAACTGGTGAAATTGAATAAGGTCTGTAGTTTAGTTAATAGTATTGCACCTATATTAATGTCCTGGTTTGATCATTGGGGGAAGCTGGTGAAGAGTACAAGGGAATTCTCTGTACTGTTTTTGCAACTTCTTGTAAGTCTAAAATTATTTAAAAAGAACAAGAAAAAATCCAAATGAACAAAGAACCAAAAGAATCCACCCCCTCCCCAAAAAAGAGGTATCAATTGGACAAATTCATTTTTGAAAGTATTGAAAACAACAACAACATGCCCTAGGTAATTCTGAGGAGGATTGGGAATGGTTGCCTTAATATATTTAGGGGAAGTGAGTCCCTTTGTGTAAGGTCAAATTGGATTCCCCTAATGAGAATTTCAACCAAACAAGGTTTCGATGGGATTAAATTTAGGCGAGTTTATGGGTAGAATTTATCTTCTGTTTTCAATCTCAGGGAATGTAATAAAAGGTCAGAGCACCACTTTTACAGTGCTGTAGAAATGACTCAGAAATTTCCTGTAGAGGCTCAGCTGTAGGCTTCAGACACTCCACCCAATGTTATCTGTCCCCAGCATAAATGAGCAAACCAGCCTGGGGGTTAGACTTCCTGAATAATTGATATTTTCTGCCTCCAGGCAGTGTGCTGAATGCTAAGAAGGTGATACGAAGGATTATTGAGCATTATATTTAATATGGAATAAAAAGGCACGTGAAACCCTCTGCCTTGTATTTTTTTTTTTTTTTTGTAGTGGCCTGAGATTTCCACCTCAAAGAAATTTAACAAATCAAAGTGTAGTCAGGTCCAGAAAGGAGGAATCATTTTTGATCTAGGGCAGATTCTCAAATAGAGGGAAGTTTGAGGATGAGAGAGATATTTCAGGAGGTTATTTTGGTCTCAAAAAATAATAAATTTCATTTCTAATAGAGTTGTAGGTATTAATTAGGAAGGTTCATGTTTTGTATTAGATTTCAGACTTTAAAAGCCAAAAGTGGTACAACCATTTAAGTGCATTAGTGAGGAGTCTTTTTTTAAATAAGTGACAGGGTAGTTTAAAGGAAAAGATTTATTGACTCACTGGGAATTGAAGGCATTCCTGCCTTCAGGTATGGCTGGATTGAGGATTGAAGCAATGTCATTGGATTGACTCCATTTCTCTACTTGATTCTGCTTCTCTCTATTTTAGCTTACTTCTCAGTAGATTTTTTCCCAGTGTGGTGGCAAAAATGTATGCCAGCAGCCCTAGGTATACATTTTCCTTTTAGCTAACAATCCCAAAGAAAAAGAGCACTACTTTCCCAGTGGCTCCAGGCAAACTCCCAGGCATGGCTCTCATTGTCCTGGCTTAAGTCACATGTCCATCTCTGAAGCAATCACTGTTTGAAGAGGGATGGGGACTCCTATTAGTTAGGCCTGAGTTGTATGCCTCCTCCACAAACAAGATGTGAGGTCAGTTCTCCAAACTACATGTGGACTGAAAATGGAGCAGAGGTGGTTCCCCAAAGAGCTAGATAGAAGGTGATGGTTCCCGTTGGATGAGGCTCGTCTGTGGGCATTGGCAGCAGTATTATACATCACCAGGTGGGTGACATAGGGGATTGATGGTGAATGCCCTGTTGTTACCAATGCCTTATTTGTGAGCATTCATGAGAAACACTCCACCCCAGAGTCCCAGCAGTACCATGCTCAGGGCAGACATTGTTGAGGCAGAAGAGGTTGTCCATTAGCAGGTAAAGAGTCTGTGCAGCATGAGTTACATGTGTGAAATCCTAAATGGAAATCAAAGTGGGAATTCAAGTTCAGACATTGTATAGCAGGGCTTGCAAGGGAATTGATTTGTGTTGAAAAGCTTTATTTTTAATGTTTGCTGATCTTATGAAGTTTCTTTTATACTCTATACACACTGCTGTTTGGGAAGGTGGAAGCTGATTTCTCATGATGCAGAGGGGCAAGTTGGGGAGGAAGGGAAGGAAGGAGGGAGTATGGAGGCTGAAGAGAAGAGGAGCAAAGAAATGGTGTGTATTCAGATCTAGCTTAACGTCAGATTCATGAATTTTTAGAAATGAACGTTACACAGCAATAAAAAGTTTTGAAATATTAGTCTTTTAAACTGACCTCACATCTCAGTTATGGAGGAGGCGTGAACTTAGGCCTGACCAATAGGAGTGCCTGTCCCTCTTAAAACAGTGATTGTTCCAAGATAGACATGTGACTTAAGCCAGTACAATGAGAGCTGTGCCTGGGAGTTTGCCTGGAGCCACTGGGAAAGTAGTACTCTTTTTCTTTGAGGATAGCAGTTTCCCCACAAACTGTCCATAGGCCAAGAAATTTCCAGACATTTGAAAAAGGGCCCCAAACAAACATCATGTGCTCCTGCTGTTGACATAAGCGTGAAATGAAGGGAACATTGGAGATCTGAACCATTGAGGTGCACCCAGAAAGCCAGCAACCACAATTTGATCTCCGAAAAGAACATTAACAGCATGCACTGTACCAGATGCTATTCCATGCTGTAGACTTGGAATAACTGAGCAAACATTAGGGATTTCTAAAAATGGAAAGAGTGGTCTTCTGAGAGAGATATAGAGAGCTATTGCAGTCTCTTTCTAGGATCAATTACAAATTCAAGGTTTTAGAAAAAGATCAAGCAGCTCTTTCTAGCACTATGTGTTGGGTTTTCTTGGGCACTGAAATAGACCCATTTCCCTACCAAAATGTCCTCCACCCTTTTTTATAGGGGTCTTTTCAAGCAGATCCAGGTAAGTAGGTGAGGAAGAAGCTTATCTTTTGGGAACCTTTTCTGTTAATTAGTAGTGCTGGGGTAACTCTTAGATTTAGTGGATACTTTTTAATACATAATCAGTTGGCTACTTCTATGTTTTAAACCTTTGGTTGATTTACGAAGCAGCTGGATTTGGTGAAAAGGGAATGAAAATGAAATGTAAAGTTTAAGAGTTCCTATCTTGCCTTTAGTCTGTACTAGATATATACCTTTGGAAAGTTAATTACTGTCTTTCAGCTTGGATATTTCAAGCTATAAAATAGATATGATACTACCTACTGCAAAGTCTTGCTTTGGACATTAAAGGAGGTGAAGAGTCCTGCAAAACGCCTGGCATGTTTTAGGAAACAAACATCTGTCATGGGATCATAGAAACAATATCTCATATTTCAACTATAACACAGGTGCCCACAGATCTATCTGTGACCTGATCTTTTTGATGAAATTTCCATAGAGCCAATGATTTACTCTGTGAAGCCCCTAAGAGTAGTGAGCTTGAAGAGGCTTTCAGGAAATATGTCCACCACAGGAATTTTAGTAGCCTATACATTGTCCCAAACCTATTTAGTCAGGGTTAAAGATGCTGAACCATCAATCTGCATATAAATACATACTTCTTTTTAAAAACCCTGGAGACAAATTACAAATTATGACCTATAAATGAACCCAGGGCATTTATGCTTCTTCTTGGAAGATTTCCAAGATGCGATTAAAGAGATTTCCAGTTACTTATTGGTGGATTTAAGCATTACCCTCCCCCAACTCACCATGCCAAGGAATAGTGGTTAAGAATTGATCTGCTTGTTCCAGAGGGGCCAGCAAAAAATTCTGCAAAAACTGCTCAGGAAAGGTGGATATAACAATGTGTGTGATCTTATTGCAGATGGCATTTGTCTTAGTCTGTTTGGGCTGCCATAACAAAATAACATAGACTGGGTGGCTTAAACAATAAAAATTTACTTCTCACATCCTGGGGGATGGGAAGTCCAAGATCAAGGTGCTGGCAACATAGATTTCATTCTGATGCCTTTTCTCTTGGCTTTTAGGAAGCCACCATCTTGCTGTGTGCTCACACGGCCTCTTAGTGTGTGGAGAGAGAAAGCACTGTTCTCTCTTCTTATAAGGACACTAATCCTATCATGGGAGCCCCATCCTCATGACCTCACCTAAACCTAATTCCTTCCCAAAGGCCCCAACTCCAATACCAACACACTGGGGGTTAGAGCTTCAACATGTGAATTTTGGGAGGATACAAACATTCAGTATTAACAGCATTTTGAGTGTCAAAACGTGTGGGAAAATATGGCCACAAGTCCAAAAGACACATGACCTCTTGAATTTGACGCTTCACAGCAAAAGTAATTGACTATCTCATTAAGTCATCTTTGCCCTCTCCCCAACCCACATAAGTAATTTAAAAACCTGTTCTACCTTGTACCTGGGGGATTATTTACCCTATTAGACAACCAGCACTTACTTATCACCAAGTATTGTGATTTTGACTAACAGTACTACCCAGTACTACTACCCTGACTAACAGTACTACCCAGGTTTTTGGGAGGAGAAAACATAATATTTGCAATAAATAAATATTTGCATAAATAAGCATAAATTTTGCAGTCTGTTTGAAGTTGTGTTTTGTAGGATTATTCCACATGAAGTCTGTAAAAGGGAAAACGGGAAGATATGAATTTGTCAGCATCAGTTCGGCATTACCCAAGGGGCACAAAGACTGTATCTGGCAGAGGATCCTGACCAACGGAGTAACCTTTTTTGTAGAGCAGGATCTTACCAGGCTTTGCCAGTGATGAGATGAAATATCCCTGTTGGGTATCAAATTTTTGCACCTCAGTTTTTTCTGCTGACTAAGAAAGATTCTGATAACTAATTTAGTTCCTCAGGTGTCTTAATGAGGAAGAGTGAGCTCCAGAGAGTGACATAAAATTCTGGTCCTTGGAAAGAGGAAGGCATTATCTTTCATTGTAAATTACATGCATCAGCCTTTGATGAATTTAATTCATGGGGGTTCAGGGTCAGTTCCCCAAGCCTGGTCAATTCTGAGTAAACTGAAAAAAATTTGAGTTTCTAAACTTCAAAGCTTAGAATTAGAGCATGTATATAGAGACTACACCTGTACATCTGTACACTATACAGTATACAGGTATACTGACCACAGTGAAACCTTGCTTGAATTTCCAGCCAGTGTATCCATGTCTCCTATACCTTCTCACTTGGCAAGTCTGAATGGGCATGTCAGTTGCCACCAGCCAGCTATTGTGTCATCTTCATATACACAGAGCTATCTCCCCCTGCCAAGCTCACAGAACAGCTCTGCCCCATGAATAGAATATTTGGCAGCAGACACAGTAACTCTGTCAGAATGCTACAGGGCACAAAATAGAATTGTATTCTCAGGATCTCCAGTTAATTTCTTCATCTGCTGCATCTCACCTCTCCAAAGAGACTGCACAAAAGTCCAGTTTTAATGGGACACATTTTATACCAAGAACCAGTGAAGGTTTTTAGAAGCTTTAAGGAAGCTTCTAAAAAACTTTGAATAGTTATATATTCCTCCTCTGAGTGGAAGGTTATACACAATACAGTTACAACACTGAGCCTAACAGGACCTGTCTCTCCAAGCCCAGTTATTATTTGAACTTAAAAACTGTGTTCTGAGAGAAGATTCTGGCTGAAAACTTTGAGGCAGCTTAAGTAGAAAGTATTTCATTCATTCATTCATATTGCAGATTAGACATCCTGGTAGTTTTTTGGCTACTAACTCATTTAATACAGACATTCTTGATTCATTTTTTTGCTGGGTCTTTTAAAAATTTTCCTTTCTTTTAACAGAATCTTATTGTAGGTTTATTTTCTGTAATTCTTCAGGGTACAAGTTCCATTGAATGTCAAGAATTAATATAATCCTCTAACTTTAAACAGAACTTTGTCCTTAGAACAGCTGACTTTATGAATATTTCATTAGTGAATGTTTGCTAGTAACACTTTTCAAACTCTCCTTTTATTTTAAACAACTTCCCTGTTCTTTGTTGTTACTAGATATATGTTTTTTTCCCTTATAACTCTTGCCAGAGACCATCTTTCAGATATCCTAGGAATTTATAGGTATAACGTCCATAAATTTTCTCTAAGTAGAGATGTCAATGGTGTCCCCTCTATGTATTATTGACATAAAATAACTCTACAAAAATAATAATTCCTCAAATAATAAAATAGTGAAGTGTTTAAAGCACAAAAAGACAGAATTTAAGAATGAATATTCCAAACAACCAAAAATTGGGGTGCCCAAAATATCCTTAAATATAAACATGTTGACTGAAGCGCTGGATCTCAGGTTGTTCACCATACTGTCTCCAAAATGTCAAGCTAAAGTTCATTCTGGTTCCAGTGTCATCTGTTATCTGGTGATAAATGTCCATCCCTTTGAGAACTTGAGTCCTCTGAATACTTAAGTATTTCTGTTGAATAAGTTGTTCAATAGATATACCAAAGTCATAGATTCAAATGCTCATGACACCTTTATGGCATGTCACCACAAATTTCTCTCCAGCTTGATGTCAATCAATCAGTAATCTTCAGATTTTGCCATTTAACCAGTTGTCCTTCTGACAGTTCAAATATCTAGTTTTTATTCTTCAGCATTTCATGCGATCCACAACAGAAACATGAAGCAAAATTTTACAAGTAGGTCACTGGGAATAATGGCAAGAGGTCCAATCTTATTTCTACTGCTTAGCTGCATTTTCTAGCTAATGAGGACACAGCACAATGTTTAAATTGTTGGTTTAATACATATGTTGCATTCTGGAGGACAGCACCCAAAGTGGCAGAATGTCCCTTTGATGGTGCCTTATCTGAGTCTTCATCAGGTCATTCCACCATTTTGTAAATGATACTTCTGGGGATGGGCCTGTGGAAAGCCAATCGCTGCACTTTCTTTGAGGTAACATGGCTGTCTTTGTCCCAGCCAATATTGTGTGGGACACAATATCAATAGATCAGGCATTCTTAAGTCCATGAGAAGTGGTGCTGAGCAGGGAGGGCAAACGCGTATCCATAATACGTATCAATTGTGATAAGGACAAATAACTACCCCCTGTAGGGTGTATGGAGTGTTCTCTGGACCCTAAAACAGGTTAAACCTGTAAGATTAAACCAGTAAACTGAAGTAGACACTTGATCATCTCAATATCCAATTTCCTGCTGTTCTGCATCTTAGTTAATCACAGGTGGAAGACAGCCTCAGTAATTTGGATGGCCTACCTATCAAGGGTCATCACCACTCTGTTTACCACCACAGTAGAGTTCCTGTTGCCTTTGGATCAGTGAATAATCCAACTCCAAATCCCACTATGAGGTTTGCTTTCCCAGGGTCACTGCTGGGACTATCTTAGCAAGGGTTTCCTAGAAAACAAGATCTGTGGCAGAAACTTAACATCCAAACATTTTAGAGGAGAGTTTAATCCCAGGATAGTAGAAGTGAAGGAAAACAAGAAATGAGGCAAGGGAAGGAGGGAAGACAGACACACAGGGATGTGCAACTGAGTTGGCCACTACCTCATGGATAACAAATCCGATGGATTGCTTGGCCTCACAGAGGGGCCAAATAAGCTCTTGCTGCACCTTTGAAACAGTCCATGTGGGGACTTGAAGGGGGTGGAGGAGGAAAGGGGAGATGGGGATCAATTCGTTTGCTTCCTCCCATCTTCTCCCATGGGTTTAAGCCCATCCCAGGTGGCATTACTACCTCCTGCAACAGGTAGCTGTTGGGAGAAGCAGAGCTTCTGCAGATCCCTCCTTCTCTATCAGCCCTATGTCTAGGGCTACTTGATCGGTGTGTGTGGTGGTAGAAAGGGGCAGCTTCATTGACCTGCTCTGTGACCATGGGAATTGTGTTAAGGCTGCTTGGTTGGGGCACAAGTAATGAAAAGTAGATGTGGCCATAAGAATCGGAGATATTGCATGAACTGGGTCTGGTATAGGTGTGTTCAGAAAATAGTGATTTTCCCCAGACGGATACCTTAATGGACCCTTCTCTGCCTGGAAAATTCCACAGGAGTAATCAAGAATACATTTCCGGCATGAATTTCTATAAAAAATTTATACTCCTTGCTTTCCCTAGGGCACCTAGCAAAGTACCTGCCACAGAAAAGGCTCTGGGTGATTTGGCTTTAGAAGCCCTACAGTTCTTACAAAGCCATCTCCAGTGTCTGATGGACCCAAAAGACAAATTACCGCACTCGTCTATGTAATTAGCTTCTCACAAAGTGTACATATTAGCAAGAATATGAAAAAAAAACCCTATTTCTGACATTTAATTTAAGTACCTGGGTCATTTCTATAACTTAAATCTCAACCTACTAGAAATGATTTTTATCCTTTCTTGAACAACTTTACTATTTTTTTTTTCTCTTTGAACACACAGGCATTTAAACTATTTTTCTTAGTAGGATGAGACATTTGAATTCTTATGCCTTTTTATAATTCAAAGCTATTTAATTCTGAACTTAAAACAAGAAGGAATACCCATTAGCTTAGATTATATGTTTAGTGGTACATTTTATGTTTAGTTTGTGGGGAAGAAAGGGGATGGGTGGGTGGTAGAAGGTAAGAGGAAATCCAAGGAAGTCTAGAGATACATTGATTGGTATTTAGAAATGAGAGAAGGCTTTTTGCTTGTTCTTTCTTTTTTCCAATCAGGGAATCCTATATTACAACCAGTTAAGATACGAAGATTTCTTATCAGCATTGGTAAATTAGTTTTCTCAATCAATATTTCAGGTGCTTGAACTATCATTATGTGAAATTCACCCCATGCCAGTAAGTTATATCCTTCAAGAATTCATATATCAATATAATAAATAAAAACCATTAATCATTGAAATAGTTTAAACAGTGCCAATATATGCTTTATAATATATGCTATATGTAGTTTATATTATAGATAACATATACTGTGTATATTTCCAATATTGTCTTATTGTACAGACTATTTAGACACTCCTATAGTGTGTATCGAGGGTAACCACCAATACCTTCCCATCAGGGAATTGAAGAAGCCCTTAACCAGAATTGTAAGAATTGTAGATCCTTTCTAACCTTTTTTTTTTTTTTTTTTTACCAACTAAGAATCTCCATCCCATGCTCTATCACCCAGACTGATCTTCCTAAACTGTGTACTTCTTGGCACTATTGATAACCGACTTATTACTGAGGACTCTCAGCCTGTCTGCCTGCAGTTGCCTCAAGTTCCAGCCCTGATGCAGAGTTTATCAGCAACAAACTTCTGCAGTACAGGAGATGGGACTTTGGATATACTTCGCTTCAAATGCCTGAGAAATGCCCTTTGCTATGTGCTACCACTGAGGGAATTGTTTCCACAATTCATCTTTTTAACACTTATTTACTTATTTATATATTTTTCAGCTTTATTGAGTTATAACTGACAAAATTGTGAGATATTTAAAGGGTATATCATGGTGATTCGATATACATATACATTGTGAAAGGATTTCCTTCATCTGGTTAATTCACACACCCATTACCTCACATATTTATATATTTATTTATTTGGGGCAAGGCTTGAGAATTCAACACATATTCACTGAGTGCTCACTTTGTGCCAGGAGTCGTGACAGGTGCTGGGAATACAGAGGGGAGTTAAGACGGGTCTGGACCCTGGCCTCCCAGACCCCACACTTTAATAGGCATTAGGGACAATTTAATAAGCTGTTACAGTCCTGAATGCTGGGCTTAGGGAACTATAGGGTGCCTTGGGGTTAAATAACAGGTTGGGGGGGCATCATGGTACGCTTCTGTGCAGGAGGACCTGTGTGTGATATGTGAGGGAAGAATGTAAAGAGGTTAGCTAGATGTGGAACGTTTTAGTGTTCTCAGAGACTCAAGTGATTAAATTACGTTGGCTTAATTGTTGCCTGAAAGAATCCCCTTTATTTAAGATTGTCCCTGTCTCCCCCAGAAAACCCATGTTAAGTGCTGGGCTCCAAGTCAGACAGGCCGGGGTTTGAATCCTTGCTCTCACAGTGAGTTTTCAGGGGTTTTGGTTGTAGACAACAAAATTCACTGTAACTCTAAGCAGAAACGTGTTTGTTACGGGAGATTAGGTAAGTTGAAGACACTGGGGAGGCCAAGGAGCCGCACGCCTGGTTACTGCCCAGCTAAGAACACAACTTGGGGAAACACTCAAGCACACTGCAAGTCTGTTCCAGGGGGTGCCACTGCCTCTACTGCTGCTGCACCTGTGACGCTGGGGACCAGAGACTGAATTCCCACACAGCTGCTCCAGAAGAAACACATGAGGAAACCACAGACACTCTCCACACAGGGAGGCTCCTCCTAGTCACTTCTGCCTCCAGGTGTTGCTCGTGAGACCCTAGGCTGCACCTGGAGTCCAGTTCCGAGGGTGCCTGGGTAGTGCTGTTTCTAATTTTCCAGCCTCTGTGATGCATGTTATACCAGAGACGAATTGGAGTGAGTGTTGAATGAGCCAGTTTTCTTTAGATGTCACATCCCAATTACTAGCCATCGAAACTTGGGGAAATTGCTTAATCTTTCTGAGTCTCAATTTTTTCGATTGTAAAATGGAACTGGTAACGGACCATATCTCATAGAGTTGTTGTGAAGATTTATAAAATAGATAACACATGCTGTGAAGATTAAAACAATAGATAACAAATGCTAGCACTTAGCCTAGATGTATGAAATCATGAAATAATGTTATCTTCTATTGTTGCTATCAATATTATTAACATTATTACTATTGTTATTGGTATAATAAGTGCCCCTACCTCAAAAGGAACTGCCTGCCCAGGGAAATAGCTGAGTGAGGCTGTCTTCTGGCTTTGCTGTTGAACTACCTGTTCTGAAGTGAATACACACATATAACTGTGCCAAGCTCAAGGACTAAAGTGCATTATTGGTAGACAGAATGGGTGAGATTGGGGATGGAACAGGAAAGGGTGGACAAGACTTACAAAACTTAACAAAAACTCCTGACTGCCTGTTTAACTATCTAAAATTCAACCACGAACTCTATTCTTTTGGGTCTCTTGGGTTTTGTTCTAGAGTTCTTTAAGAATTGCAACAAAACCATTGCCAAACCCCTGTCTTGTATTTGCCGGCTGCCTATTTTTTTTGGCCCCACTGTGCAGCATGTGGGATCTTAGTTCCCTGACCAGGAATCGAACCCATGTCCCCTGCCTTGGGAGTGCAGATTCTTAAGCATTGGACCCCCAGGGAAGTCCCTGGCTGCCTATTTTAATTGCGAATCTTCCACAGTAGGATAGTCTCACCATGGCAGAATTTATCTTTTTTTTAAATTAGTTTTTATTGAAGTATGGTTGCTTTCCAATGTTGTGTTAGTTTCTACTGTCCATCAACAGAGGAATGGATAAAGAAGATGTGGTACATATATACAATGGAATATTACTCAGCCATAAAAAGGATTGAAATTGGGTCGTTTGTAGAGATGTGATGGACCTAGAGCCTGTCATACGGAGTGAAGTAAGTCAGAAACAGAATTTGTCTTAATAGTGGCTGTCCTACCGTCTTAGAGGGCCTGGAATTGTCATGCTCCTCAGACCACTTGCCAGCTGCTCAACTCCAATTAGGGTCCTTTTAGATCCTCTCCCTGCAGACCATAATTTTTTTTTTTGCTAATACTTATAACTAGGAACCCCTGTTCCATCTAGTACCAATTAGTGATCTCCCTACTTCTCTTACGACGCAACACTTAGTCCTGATATGTGTTGGTCCCCACAAATCAGCTACTAGCTCTCGACCTCATTTCAGTGCCTTCAGAGTGGGAGGGGGGGATTTTGGCTTCCAGTTCCCCCAATTTTCTGGTTGGGTGTTGGGGTGAGATCCAGACCCTATGACTTGAAGTATGACTCAGACTCTTGAGTGATCCCTCCCCTTGTGGAGTCCTGATCACTGTGTTTCACCAATGAGATCTGACACTCAGTGCTGATTGCTTCTGGAATTAAATATCTGCCCTCTCAGACACTACCAGGCTGGACAACCTAGTTTTCTTCTGCCAGTCTCTGAATACAAACTAAAGGTTGTATTACTCCAATCCCTATACAAAGGTCTTCTATCCCAAAGGTCCAACCCAGGTCCACCAGGATTATGACTAAAGTGAAATCTTTATGAGCCCCCTAAGGAAAATCCTATGAGAATGAGATGGAAACAGGATAGATACCTTTGGAGGAAAGGGCCAGCAAGCATATCTGAGAAGATCTTTGTGTCATTGGTCTGCACGGGCAGCCCTGATGACACCATTGTTCAGAATTTGATGTACAGGGCAATTTGTATGTACAGCATCCCTTCATTTTCAAAAAGGATTTATTTTTATCCCCCAAATATCCTTCAATTTCTTTATCCTAAGGAGCCCTGCTTCTTTGGCAGTTTTCCTCTGGCTGCATTAGTTGGAAATCTCCCTGAGCACCTCTCCTTGGCTGCTGATGCCTGTCTGCCTTACAGCATATAAGAGATGACGTCTCTCTGGGAATAAGCAGAGGGGTTTCTCAGGAATAACTAAAAGTCTTTTGGAGAACAAAGCCTTCTTCCAACCACTTATAATTTTCCTCTGAGTGCTCAGCAAAGAGAAATAGCTCATGGAAATCTCCCTCCTTGCGTTTACCCTTTGAGGGACAGCAAACCATTTTCTGTCCATTATATAGAGCTGTTTGGGCCAAACAGTAACTTAGATATGCCACCTTTTCATGGAAGGGTCCTGTCTTTAATATGCAGAGTAGATGGAAACTTGTAGAAATGTGAGCACGATGTAAAAAGGATTTTACATTGCAGTGTGAGTGATGACAACATTTTTAATCGAGAAGAGCGTTGCTGTGCGTGAGCCAAGAGACTCTTTCTCCTGCTGTTGGGAACTATTTCCTCCAAGACTCATCCCACCAGTCCGTCATCAGGTGAGAGTGTTTCTTGGGCCACGTGCCAGTTCTTGGATGGCTGAAACGCTTGCCTGGACTCTGGCTACTTGCCCCACAGTGCTCTCAGAGTCACCCATGGTGACTCACATAGAAAGCTGTTACCTCATTTTGTTGACTTCCATCGTGTGGGCTGACGGTTGAGTTTAGTTGGAAGAAAGGAAAATGAGAACCAGAGATGAGGTGACTAATTGACAATCTCAATTACCAAATGACACATGAGAACATAGAAGCTCTTAATAAGGAAGGGAAGGTGAGCGCTTTGCCCTCTACTGGATTTCTTTTGCTATGAGCTACTGGTGAGTCACAGCTGAGCTGGGGCCAGGCACAGTGAGTTCAAGGGGGTTGATGCAATGGCATGAAGATCTTTCAGTGAACAACTTCCAGTGGGATCTCATGAGGCAGAAGGGTAGAGGAAGACTCCCATTTCTACTGATGGAAGGCAATAATCTAGAGAAATCCATTCACTGAGTGGCTGTCCCAATGCTGGTGTAGCCCAGATCTGAGCTGAGGTCTACCAACCCCTTACAAGATAGTCAGCTCAAACCCTTATTTCATGCCTTATTATCTCTCAGTTCCAGCTTCTGTGTGTGCTGTCTTTGATTCTGCCTCATGTGGACTCTGAGATAAAAACTCAATACCTTCCTTGATTTCCTCAAAAAAATCCAGACCAACAAAACAGAAAAGATTATAATCAATTTTATTAAAGATATGGGGGTAAAAGAATAAGTCACATCACAGCTTGATAGGTAAATAAGCTAAATTTTCATATTAGGCATTTTTGTTGTCTTCAATTCTTTTGTCCCTCACCTCAGCCCTTAACTACCAAGAAGAGTTTCTCGCTTGCTCTTCACCCTTGTGAGTTCTGGGGCTTCAGCTGTTTCCTCATTCTCCTTTCACTCATTGCTTCCAGACTGCCCTAAGGGAACTTTAATTTATTTATCCCTCTATTATATAAAACAATGCAATTTTCCTTAACTCCAGATCACAAACTTGGATGTCCAAAAACATCGACGATCTAACAAGACAGTGGTGATAATGAAATAACAGAACAAACTAACAAAAAAGCAAAAAGAGTAGTTATACCACTATTATTCATTTAACAAATATGTGCTGAGTGGCTACTAGGTGCTGGGCACTGTTCTAAGCACTGTCCATTTCTAAACAGAAATTTGTACAGTATGTCATCTCTGCCTTCTCAGGATTGGTACCTGGTTTCAGAATATCACATTTGCTGCCCTTAGGTCAAGAGTTTTGGTCAACTCTGATTCATGCACCTGATAGTTCAGTCATTCATTCAATTCTGGAAGACAGACATCACCTCTGACCTATGCAGTTTACTCACTGTGGAGAAGTAGTCAACTAAGGAGAGACTGGGCTCTGGTCTTGGGACTGGAGGCACCCTCTCTGAAAAGTTGTAGGGTGCTGTTATGGTCTTCAGATATACTGAAGGGATGAAAAGAAATGATCAAAGGAATGTGATGGTCTATAAGGGAGTTAACACGGTCCCCCAAGAGCCTTCTATAACAATTATGGCTGGGTACCTGGAGGAGATGGTTGGGGCTGCCTACAGTTCACTCTGCTCTCCAGGCCTGTTTGACATGAGTGGTCTCAGGAGACCATTTATCAAGAGCTTCCTGCTTCTCCTTAAATATCTATAATTGCTATGAGAGAGGCAAATAAACATAAATATTTAAAATGTGGGCTCTGGAGTCAGACTGTCTATGCTTAAATCCTGCCCTTAAGCTTACTAGATGTGACATTGGGCTAGTACTTAATTTTTCCATCCTTGTTTTTTTCAAATGGGTAGCAAGGATAACAGTATCTACTTCATAGGGTTGTTATTAGGTGTGATGGTTAATTTTATGTATCAACTTGACTGGGCTACAGGGTTTCCAGATATTTGTTATAGATTATTTATGGGTATGTCTGTGAGGATGAGATCAACATTTGAATTCATAGACTGAGTAAAATATATTGCCCTCCCCAGTGTGAGTGGGCTTCACCTGATCCATTGAAGCCCGGAAAGAATAAAAGGCTGAATAAGAAAGAATTCTTTCTTTCTGTCTGGCTGTCTGTGAGCTGGGACATTAGTCTTCTGCCTTCAGACTCAGACTCAGACTGAAACTCTATTATCTGTTCTCCTGGGTCTCCAGCTTCCCGACTGTAGATCTTGGACTTCTCAGACTCCCTAATCATGTGAGTCAATTTCTTATAGTAAATATGTTATGTATGTAATTGCCTATTGATTTTATTTCTCTAGAGAAGCCAGATGAATACATAAGGATTATGTAAAATGATCTAAGTAGAGCTCTTAGCATACTGCTAAGTGTTGCAGAGTAAGCATTCACATACTTCCATGATTCTTCAGATGTTTATCACATCCAGCCTTTGTGCTGGGCACTGTTCCAGGTACTGGAGATACAGTGGTGAACAAGATATTCAAGGAGACTGCTCTCAAAAACCTTACTTTCTAGTGAAAGAAGACAGTAATATACCAATAAGTAGATTACAGAAATAATTTCAGAGAGTGGTAAGTTCTATAAAGGAAGTTATACAGGTTGATGTCATAAAGAGACTGGAGGGACTTCTTTAGACAGGTTGGTTGTGGAAGGTCTTTTTTAAGTAGGTGACATTTGATTTTAAGTTGAAAACTGAAGAGTGATAAGGAGCCAGCCATCAAAAGTGGTGGTGGTGGTGGTAGTAGTGATGGTGATGTGTGTGTGTGTGTGTGTGTGTGTGTGTGTGTGTGTGTGTGTGTATTGTGTGGTGTCATAGAAGGGGAGGATTGACAGATAAGGAAGACTTTTCTAGGCAGAGAAACCATCAAGTGCAAAAGCTCTGGAGTGGAAAAGGTCTTGGTGTGTTAGTTCTAAGACTTCCAAAAAGTCCAGTGTGGGTATACAGGTGAGGGGAGACTGGTACCAGAGGGTGCTGGCAAGATGGATAGGAGCTAGACCATGTCTGTCTTAAAGCTATGGAAAAGCATTTAAATTTTTTATCCTAACTATACTGGAGAGTTGTAGGAAGAGGAGTGACCCAGTATGATCTATGCTTTTAAAACATCACTCTGAGAGTTATGTGGAGAAGGAATTACAGAGGCAACAGTCAAATCCAGGAGACTAGTTAGGAGACTACTGGAATTGTTCAGGCAACAGATGATGGTGGCTTGGACTATGGTCCCTTGTTGCCATGGTCTGAATGTTTGTATCTCTCCCCACCCCTCAATTCATATGTTGAAATTCTAATGCTCAATGAGATAGTATTAGGAGTTGGGGACTTTGGAAGGTGATTAGCTCATGAGGGCAGAGCCTTCATGAATGAAATCAATGTGCCCATAAAAGAGACCTCAGAGAGTTCCCTTGCCCGCTTCTTCCATGTGAGGATACAATGAGAAGTCTGCAACCTGGAAGAGGGTCATCCCCTGACCATGTTGGCACTGTGATCTCAGATTTCAGCCTCCAGAACTGTGAGAAATAAATTTCTGTTGTTTATAAGCTACCTAGTCTGTGTTATTTTGTTACAACTGCCTGAATGGACTAAGATATTGGTGGAGACAGATAAATGGATGGATTTGGGATGTTTTTAGGGTGGGAGAGTAAATAGGAGTAGAGTAATAGTTAATATATCTAATCACTGGATTAGACATAGATGAAGGAAAAGGAGGAATTAAGAATGATACCTACATTTTGAGCTGAATCCACTGAGTTATTTGTGCTGCCGTTTACTATGATGGGTAAAAGTGAGGGAAGAACAGATTTGGACAGAAAAAAACCCCCAAAATTCTTTTTGGACATGGTTAGATAGAGAGGCTTATTAGACATCCAAGTGAAGGTATATGTGATTTACTCAATTCCCATCGAACCCCTTCTTGCAAGCCTTTTTACAGAGGTTAGAAAATTAAAAACATTTCTTCTCAGGTCCTCTTGGAGCTAGAATTCCACACAAAATTTAGGCACTGGCAATCAGAGGCA
Source organism: Balaenoptera acutorostrata (assembly GCF_949987535.1). Classification (NCBI taxonomy): domain Eukaryota; kingdom Metazoa; phylum Chordata; class Mammalia; order Artiodactyla; family Balaenopteridae; genus Balaenoptera; species Balaenoptera acutorostrata. The sequence goes on along the minus strand of NC_080072.1, from coordinate 42,335,707 downwards.
TTCATAAAGACTTGGAGGGCAAAAGTGAACATTTTAAGATGTTGGCTGTATGAGAGGAAACTGGATATTCTGGGGCAACCATGGAATTCCCTGGAGTCAAAACTGATATAGGTGAGCAGCAATGGACTTCCCACTACATTTCCGTGGGATGATTAGTTTCTCCTGGATGTATTATTCTTGGGTGTGTGGCATCTGGACCTGATTCTCTGGCCTTTTAAAAAATTCTGTAAGCTGCTCAATACCTTGTAACAAGTACTGTCCTGTTTAAATTAGCTTGGAGAATTCTGTTATATACAACTAAGCACCCTGATGAATAAAGTGTCAAATGTTAACACTTAGCATTATTGCTAAGAGACATTCTGCCATCTCCCATAGTCCTCCATCCTTTCAGGAGTGAGTATGAAAATTTAATTTTAACCCATCAAGATAGAGAGCTGAGAACACCCATACACGAAAAAAGCCTGATATAATTATCTTCAACGATAAACAGAAGATACGCCCCAGTAATTTCTTGGCCAAGGAAATTCTAAGATGCTAGGTATGAGAAAATAGGGTCTGTTCAACAAGAAATAACAAACCAAGTCATGAAGACTAATAAATCAGGATTGGAATCTCCCCTCCCCCCACTGCCCCAAGCTCATCCAGCATTAATGAGTCTTTGGCAGCGTGTCCTTTATGTTTTCTTTTGAGCGGAAGGGCTTCTGTGTGTGTTTGAGTTATTGCTGCAAGAGACTAGAGGGTACTGGTTTTTCTGGTGTTTGCTTACTGATGAAATAGGCACTGAAGTTAATGGACCCTAAGACTCAGGCACCATGAAAGGCTTTCTAAATACTCTGAGCAAAGACCTTATGAGTCAGATAGGTGGCAATAGTTGACGAAGTGACATCAGCATATCACAGCCTGTTTGCTAACCTATCACAACACAGTATGGATGGGAAACTTTTTCTTGCCTATTTCTAGGGAGGGTCATTAAGCAGTGGCAGACTCTTTATAATAATAAAATGGGCTATAGCAGACGGTCTTAGCACCTCATCAGTCTTTACTACTCCCATTTGTACCTATAGCTTTCTACTGCAAGCACCTATGACTCATCAGTTTGTTTTTTTTTTTTTGGGGTGATTATTTAAAATTTATTTTCCATTTTTTCATGTTTTGCAGGAAAAGATACAAAAACAATTAAGTAAAAAATGTAAAAGGGATTAAATATTTTAAAGATTGTCTTTTCTTCAGGTTTCTAGGAGCACATAATTAAGTCCAACATGTATACTCCATTTCCTGCATTATTTCCTTTTTGCTGTCCATTTTTAATGTCCATCATTATATTTTCATCTTAACTCCATTATTTTTTTTTAATCTTTATTGGAGTATAATTGCTTTACAATGGTGTGTTAGTTTCTGCTTTATAACAAAGTGAATCAGTTATACATATACATATGTTCCCATATCTCTTCCCTCTTGCATCTCCCTCCCTCCCACCGTCCCTATCCCACCTACTGCAAGCACCTATGACTCTATGTCTGGGAGTTTTCTCTGGCCACAGAAGCCTGGCCATGCAGGACTGGCCAGATGTGCCGGGGGGTTAGCACCTGTGGGAGCACCCCTAAACTGGTGATGGACTGGAGTTGGTGGATAAATAACTTATCATTTTTTGGGGTGCAATAATTCTGAGGCTCTCTCTCTAAAGTGTTCCAGAGGATCTCCAGCAGGATAAAGCCTCAGTTACCTGCAGCAGTAACCTGCTTATTATCATACTCTATAATGGTTATCTTCCCTTCCCTGTCTCATTTCCCTGTTCCCTTACTGGTACAACTCCCAAATAAATGGTTTGTACCCAAATTCTTGTCTTGGGTTCTGCCTCTGAAGAAACCCAATGTAAGACAATGGTTAACATGTGTGTAGCACTTACTAGTTGCCATACACGGTTCTAAGCACTTATGTTTATTACCTGTTTAATCCTCACAAAGCCCCAATAAATAAGCAATATGATTATACTCATTTTACAAAGGAGGATCCTGAGGTGCAGTAAGTTTGAACTATTTGTCTATGGTGAAACAGCTAATAAGTGGGAGAGCCAGAATTTGAACAACAGGCAGTCTGGCTCCAGAATCTATGCATTTATCCACTAGTCTGTACTATAGGTTGTCATCCAATTCTGTAGCCACTGGCTAAATGTGGCTATTTACATTTAAATTAATTAAAATAAATTAAATTAAAATTCAGCTCTTTGGTTGCACTGGTTATATTTCATGTGCTCAAGAGCCACATGTGGCTTGTGGCTATTGTCTTGGACAGCACAGATTTGGAATATTCCCAGTGTTGCCAGAAGTTCTGTTGGACAGCACTGTTATACAAAACCTTCTTTTAAACTTATGGTCTGTCTCAAACTTCCTTAACATTATAGAAACACTCACTTATCCAGAAACACCCTCTATAGAAGACATAGTTGAGGGCCAGAAAAAGGGCCAGTAAAATGCATTAGAGCTCTTTGCCATTACTCATAAGAGAGACACTCAGATCCTTCTCTTAACCCTCCTCCTTCTGACTTGCTCCAGCTGGTTCTACTGAACATGAGTCTATCGTTTTCCTGATGATGTTGAATTAGCAGGTGAAAATTCAGGTAGACTGGGCCTGGGGCTAGAGGCAGATATATTAACGAGGACCAGAAGAAACCATCACAACCCAAAAATGTGATCCTGAGATTCTGACTAAGAGGATCTCATAGTCAACTGAATATGAATAACTAATATGCTAACTGAAAACAATGGACCAAGAGCTCAAAAGCACAGAAGTTGGGGTCAGCAGGTGTGGAGGTAAACAGTCCAACTAATTCAGGCCCTTACATAGGATGCAACACTGTGACTGATGTTCTCTTGATGACGGCTGTGAGTCATCCAGAGAAGGTTAAGAGGAGAATGTTATGCATTTTAAAAGGGTTTCCATCCAAAATGGCTTTAAAAAATGTGTTTTCCATTTAGAGTATGTTTCAGTTACCTGGGAATTTACTTTAGCTAAAACTCTCATTATTCTGAGAGTGTTAAATGCAGGAGATTTTACTCTAATTAGTTTTATAAGAAAGTTTTAAGGACCTGTATTTCTACTTTCTTTGCAGTATGGAACAATGCTCTCAGACAGGGAGGAGAGAGTCAATTTGGGTCCTGTGAGTCTGAGCCAAGAAAGAATTTTAATCATCTGAGAGGAACCCAACCTGAGTAATTCCTTGACGTCATTCACTGTCCATCTCTCAGAGTGACCAGCTTGGATCTGGGCCACCACGCTTTGCTCATTCTCTGCAAGGCACAGACAACTCTAAAAATATTCTCTAAGAAGGGACTTCTGTGGGTTAGATGTTGGCATCTCTATTTCTCTGGGGTTTGGAGGAAGAAGTCTCCTGGCTGGTGGCCTGTGATGGGGAGTGGGACTCAGTTGAGTCAAGCGTCCGGTGGATTGAATCTAATTTGAGGGTTCTGCAATGACTGTCTGTATCTCCTACCCTTCAGCCGGTCTTCTTAACTGGTTTAGCAGAAGAGAAAGCTGTGTAGAGACATACATTTCTAGTGCAAACTCTAGTAGGGCAGGGAAAGCCATCAAGAAGCAAGGACCCCAGACAAGCACAGGGCTCTGAGGACTTGGTTGCTTCTGTCGGTGGTGTTATACGGTGGGCTGAAAATTGGAGTGATTGCAAGCCTTTAAAAAGAGTAGTTAGACCCAAGACTTCCTTCTATATCCTATGTAGTTAGATGACTAGGTGTCAGAAAAGACTGCAGGATTACCATAATGAATGGTAAAACTCCCAGCCTCCTTTATTACTTATTGGCTTATACTCCACCCCGCAACCCCCATCCCGCTGACCCTTGCAGGAGTCCTCTTAGGACAAATGAAAAGCCAAGGGAAAAGACTTACAGTTATTCATTTCATAGTTTAGCCCCCCCCCTCCCCCAATAAAATGACAAGGTTGCTTCTCATCTAATCACTCTGTATTCAGGTCCATCGATGGACAACTCTGCCATCCTCATCTTCTGATTAGCATGTTATTACTTCCCTCTTAAATATAAATCAGCAGCTAGGGAGAACTAGAAATGTGAAGGTAGTCTCTAAAGTGAGAAGAACAAAACAAACAACCTATGTTTAACAGCTTCAGAGAGCTAGAAGACAATGTTGCACCCATTAAATAAAAACAGGAGGATGTAAAAAGTAACACAGAATTTTTAAAAAGCTATTGGAAGTTAAAAATATGATCAAAAGAATTTAAAAACAATGTAAATTTGAAAAAAAAAAAACCTCCCAGAAAGTTGAACTGAGAGAGAGAGAGAGAAAATTATCAAGGAAATAAAGCAAGAAAATTTCCTTGAATTGAAGAACACAAATTTTCTTATTGCAAGTGTTCTCCCAGTACTTAGAACAATAAATAAAAATAGTCCACACCAAGGCAAAACATCATGGTATTTTAGAAGACTGCAACAGAGAGAAGGAGAGGGAGAGGGAGGGAAGGAAGGGGAGAGAGAGGGAAGGAGAGGGAGAGAGAGAAAGAGAGAGAGGAAGAGATCTTATAAAAAAATAGAAATGGATTTCTCAATAGTCACACTGGAAATAGAAGACAAATAGAGAATACTTTCACAATTCTGAACGCAAATGATTTCCAACTTCGAATTCTATTTCTGGAAAAATCTATCATATAATGATGAGTTTGCTCCACCAAAGTGAGGTAGTAAACCAAGAATTAGGGACAAGTAGGACCTAGGAAAAGGAATAAACAGGTGATGGGCAGAAAGAAAATTAAACAAATGAAAAGAGAGGGAATTACTAACTAAAAATAAAACATACAAAGAAATGTAATCAAAGTACAATATGTGGCTCAGCTAGTCTGTACATGGTCTTCATAATATAAACACTGAATATCTATGACAAACAAATAGATGATATTACTATATTGATATTACTATATGCGAGGATAGGTATGTGTTTTATTTGGGTGGAGGGTGATATACAAGGACTCTTGTTAAATACACCACTGTAATATAAGCATCAGGAGGGCAGGGGTTTTGTTTCATTCACTGTGAGTTGCTAGTGCCTAGAACAACATCTGGCACATAGTAGGTCCTCAATAAATATTTGTTGAGTGAATAAAGCTTTCCCCTAAGGAATATTTCTCCAAAGAAATTTGTAAAGAAAGCAGAGAGTAAGTTAAAGCACATAAAAATAAACGTCAGAAGCTACAGTACATGGAATCTGTTTCTCTCTACAATTTAATGACTATCATTTTCAAAATTTAAAGGTAATTACATAAAATAGTTAGACCAAACATCGAAACATTTGAGACAATTTGAAAGCAAAAGATATTCCTGGGAAACCATTCGCTGTAAATCCTCATGCTAGTTAGTTTGACTGGGGATGCCTTGAAGCTCAGAACAGTTCCAGGAAAATCAAAATGTAATTTTCTCGATTTAGAAAGCAAGGCATTTTATTGACTTTTTCTTCCATTATCTCACAAATATAATAAAGGATGGGTTGAGGAAAAATGCCTTATTTTGCTTTTCAAGCTGGTGTTCGGAAGAGAAGCCCTTCCTCTCACGTTAGATTCCAGAAAGTTTTCACCATGACTCTGATTCCTTTTATGAAATAAAAAGAGGTGCGTCTTTGGATCAACAATCTGCTTTTCCATCTAATGGATCTAAACTGGGTGCAGTTCACCTTGGCTTCGAATCTACTGCTGACTCTTAACGGGAATGAACCCTTGGAACTGTTCATTCATCATCCCCTCGCTCACTCCCCCGTCACCGAACATTTGCTGTGCACCTACTATGCTCCAAACACTGTGCAAAGACACTAGTGGAGGAAGATTTGGTCAAATAATTCTGGGTGCTCAGTGCTAAAATAGCCGGTCCCATCGGGGTATCCAAGAAGACATTGAAAGCGCAGTACCAGGACAATTTGTGTGAAGATGGGCTTCCTGGTCCGGGTGCGCACTCCTCTTTCTTGTCAGAGCGCAAGGATCCGAGTCTCTGCAGCTTTTATAGAAACTTTCACCGACTTTACCCCAGGCAGGAGCTCTGCTCGGATTGTGGGCTACGCATCGCGTGCCGTTGGAGTGGAAGGCGCCGCCGGGGATTGTGCCCCGCTAGAGGTGGCAGCAAGGCTGTCGGTCCTAACACTTCAGAAAAGTCCTAGTGACACAGACAGAGTCTCTGGAGAGGCTGTCAGCTTTTCAGTCCTTAGCCCCAAGAGTTCAAAGTTCCCCCTAAATTCATAGTTTGGGGCCTCTTGGGAGGCCAACCCCCTAACGCGATTCCTCCTCTGCTCTCTGCGGGCTTCCCCGCTCAGCTCGCCGCAGATAACTTGGAGGAGGCTAGGGAGCCTGGGGCCCAAGGTCTGGGGCCTTCCGGACCTTCTCTCCTACCCCGCCCCCTGCGCTGGCCCTCTCTGGGGAGCGGCGCTGCCCGGAGCTGCTGGGGCGGGCTCTACTCCCTGCCAGACCTCTGGGACGGTGGCAGTGGTCCGGGAAGAGGCGGCGAAGAGGGCGGAGGCGTTAGTCAGCTCCCAGCTGCGCCTTTCCACCCGGCAGCCCCTTTCCCCGACCAGAATCCGGGAAAGGGAGGCAGAAGTGTCCCCTCACATTTGCAGGGCTCTGGGAGAAGGACCCCCAAGTAAAGGCCGCTTCGGTGTCACCGGTCGCATCCGGAAGCGAGCCCTACCATTGGGGCGCAGAGAGACAGTCCCACTACTACAGCGGAACCGCTTCGAGAGCAGCGCTTCCTGGTGTGGGATTACAGGGGTCCTGGGAGTCCTGCTGCCCTGCTTCCTGCCGCCAGAGCCCGCAGCCACCTTCTCGGCGCGGCGCAGCTTTCCCGGGGGTAGAGGAGACTCCGGGTCAAGCAGCCTCTGTGCCTTCTGCCCGCCGGGGTAGCAGGCCCGGCAAGAGTCGCCCGGTCTGGCGGCCCGGATTCTTTGGGGCTGTTACCTGGAGTTTCGGTTGCCCAGGTGCTGGAGGGCGACCCGTCTTCGGCCCGCAAGAGGGGTTCTGCCACAGAAAATAAGACCCGGAGGGCCTAGACAGACGTCCGCTGAGCTCCCTTCTGACCTGCAGAAACGGTCGTCACCAGCTGCGGACATTCCTCCAGCCTCTGGCTTCGCTCCCTGCCCCGCACCCCTGGGCGAGGCTTCCGGAGAGGCTTCGCGAGCTCAGGAGGGCCCGGCGGGAGCCCTTGGGGTCGCAGCTACCACGTTCAGCAGGGCTAGCCTGAGGGCCTGAAGGTGGTTGCGCTCCTTCACTTATTCCGCACTGCCTCTGCCCCCCAGACACTCTACGCCCCTTCGGCCAGAGCTGGGATCTTCTCCCAGCGCCCTGGTGTCGCGGGCCCCCGCCGCGCGGACTCCAGACCCGGCTTTCCGTAAGGAAAAAGGGAAAGGCAGAGTCCGTGCGCGTGCCTGTGCTTGTGTCTATGTCCGTGCTTGGGGGACAGTGTGTACCCCTGTGCATATAAAACTTGGCTGTTTCCGAAAGCAGAAACTCGGGGGGCCGCTTTCGGATCTGGGCGAGGTCGGTATGGGTTGATAAGAGCTCCCTCCTTTGCGAACAGCTGGTGAGGGCGCGTCTGCTGCAGCGAGTGCTGGCGATCTGCGGAGTGTCTGTGTGTGAGTGCGAAAGGAGGGCGTGTGGCCGGGGTCCAGGTAGGTGAGCGCTGGACGTGCACCCTGCGGGAGGCGTGAGCGCGCTCACCCGCCGGCCTGTGGCTGCGAGTGGCGCGTGTGTGAAAGTCCAAAGGTTGCCCCGTTGGTAGGCGCTGACCCCGGACAGCTCTGCAATCAAGGGCTTCAGGGAAGTGGGGCTGGGGTGTAGGGCGAGACAGGTAGAAACCCGGACACAGGCGTCCTGGCCCAGCAGCTTGGAAAACAGAAGGCAGAGGCGCCAGACAGCTGTGTAAACCAACTCCAGCGCCGCAGCGCAGGATCCCCGGGTAGAGTGGGGGAGGCAGAACCCGCAGTCGAGAATTCGGGAGCACGAGAGGAATGCCTAGCCCTCTGCGCAGACAGTGCCACTCCTCTCTTTCACTCCTACCCGTCCCAGAGAAGCGAGAAGAAAGAGGCTAGGTTGCCAGACTGGCAGCAAACCAACTTTGCGGGGCCCTGGGCGCCAGGGCGCGGCTGAAGGAGAGGAGGGAGCGGAGGATATCCCAGATCACCCCAGGTGGTCCAGAGAGATCAGTTTTTCAAGGACCCTTTCCCCCCACCATCCCCTTCTTCCACCGTGGCCTATTTCATCTGAGATCCCTTCAGAATCTAAGGGACCGGGCCGGAGTCCCTACTGGCGTGGCTGGAGGGAGTGCAAGGCCGGAGTTCAGGCACAAAGAAAGGGAAACTCTGGCCCCTCACTGTCGGTGACACCAAACTCTACACAATTTGCTCCCACTTTCTGGACGTCGAAGGCTCTCCGCTCTCTCCGAGCCCTCCTGCTGCCCAAGCAATGACCTCATTGCGAGTGACAGTCAGAGCGGATGGTTCCCCTCCCTAGTGGACTGGTGTGCGGAGCGCGAGCAATGACGCAATCGGAGCTGGGTCGCTCCTGGCCACTTTGGATTGGCCGCGCGGGCTCGTGGGGACCTCCCCGCCCCCTATCGCTGGCATAAGAGCAGAGAGCTCCGCAGGGAAGACGCCCACAGCAGGCGTTTTGTCTATCCCGGTGGACCCGCAGCTCGCGCTCTCCTGAAACTCGAGTCGCCAGGTGAGAACTTCCCACTCTGCTCACTCTTAATTACCAGCCTCTGCATAGTTCATCTAATTTGCCCCATCTGCCTGCCTGCCTCTCTTTGCTTCTCACGGCCATCCCGGCCCACCTATAGCCAGGTGCTGCTAGCCGTCTGTCCCCTTGGAAGAAGGCAGGAGATTGGGGCTGTCAGCTCATTTTCTTCTAACCAGCTCCAGTGGAACCGCAAGCATCCCCAGGGCTTCGCCTGGGCGCTGGAAGCTCCGTGAGCCCAGCCCTAGTTTCTGAGCCTTCCTGGGTCTGCGGCCCCTGCATTTGTGCCGGTCCTTTGCGTGCAGGATTCTTCCCGAGTTTGGTCTGGGAGCGCCCTGAGCAGTCTGTGTCCCGAGGAGCGATCACGTTTGGTTCTCGGGACGGTTGAGCCCTGAAACTTCCTCTGAGGCGCCTCCAGCCTGCGAGCGTCCCTGGGGCACTGGCACGGACTTGGGGCAGTGCAGTTAGCCGGCCAGAACATTGAGCTGGCGCCCAGCACCTGCTGCTAAACTGCACTTCAGCAGAGGCTGGCTGTTCGGGCAGAGCCGAGAGACGCCAGTAACCGGCATGTTAAATTATCCCCAACCCAAACCCACAGACTGAGAGATTAGCGCTCCTTTCCAGTTTGCCCTTACTGCCTTCCTCTCCCAACTGTTGGTGGCGAAGTCCAGAGGAGGTGAAGGTGGTCCTAGACTTCTCAGTCCCTATGAAGACAGGCACAGTCTACAGCAAGGGTGGGCTCTCGCTTGGTTTCTGCATAGGGCAGAAGGTGTGGATTTATGTGCATGTGTGTGGCTTCTTCCTGGCTTTCCACGGGACAAAACCGGAACCCCCCGCCCTCACCCCAGGACACCTGTTTCTGCTGTACCATGCGATTCAGTGTAATGTATATTTTGAGATTCAAAGCAGCCCATCTGGCAAATGAACCTAACCGAGCCGTGGGGAGGTGGGGTAACCTGCCCGAATTCTCAAGGCAGTCGTGGCAGAGGCCGGACTGGAACTTGGGTCTGTGGGCTCCAGGCGGTGCTTGGTCTTGGTGCAGCGGTAATGTCATTCTCCCTTTACAGAGAAGCATCATGGGCTTCGGGAAGTCCTCCCCCTTCCTGGCTTTCAGCATCTTGGTCCTGTGCCAGGCAGGCAGTCTCCAGGCGACACCACTCAGGTGAGACAGCCTGAAGCCACGAGAGCGTTCCCCTTCCACTGCCCCTGGGATCAGGCAGTTCTGTGCCTCTGAAGTCACAGCAGTGGGAGACTCCCAGTGAATCAACACCCTCAGGTGTACACTGGCCTTGAGCCCTGTGGGCTGGCAGTCAGGAGAGCCACATCCTCAGGGAAAGCCGCGGAGACCAGGAAGCCTGGCTGCTTATCCTGGGAAGGAGGCAGGCAGGGGCTTAGAGTCTGTGTTGGGTTTGCTTCCTCTCTCCAGGTCTGCTTTGGAGACCCTCCCAGATCCCGGGGCACTCAGTGAGAAGGAAGGGCGCCTCCTGCTGGCTGCACTGGTGAAGGCCTATGTGCAGAGCAAGACCCATGAGCTGGAGCAGGAGCAGGAGCAGGAGACAGAGGGCTCCAGGTAAGGCTCCCCACCCAGCCCTGGCATATTCAGGAGGACGTACCCCAGAGAGGTAGGAAAGACCACATCTGGCCAAGAGTTCAGCAGATTGTCCCTGTTCGCCAGGACCTGGGACTCAGCCATTCTCAGCCTACATGGAAGACAGAGGTCCACATGCAGCTGGAGGGACTGTGGTTAGACACATTAAAAAGATCCATTCCTGAAAGCTGTTAGGAAATGAAATGGGGAGGTGTGGGATCACTTACTCTGGGAATTGGTCTTGTCCGACTGAGGAGAACACCCAGCCCTGGATGAGTTAGGACCGGTGAGTGTGAAGCCAGGGGATGGGCTGTTATAGCTCAGGATGTCTTAGAAATTTAACCTGTGTATGTTGTTCTCTCACACCTGCAAGGCACCTTCATTGCACATTTGCAAGGTGAAGCCAAAGGCCTTGCAGAGGGTGGGGTCAGGTAGAGCAGTGTCTGAGGTAGGTCCAGAGACTTTAGATGTGTAGAATCTGTGGAGATGTGCATGTTCTCACGGGGCCAGACACTGCTCCCCAGCCCCACCTCCCTGTGCACCCTGAGCTTGGAGCTCACACCAGCAGAGTCACGTGTTGCACCTGCATTCACCCTGAGAACCTCTCTGCAGAGCATGAAGGACTGAGCAGCATGTGGAATGCCAGAAAAGGTCACCCCTTCCCCTCACAGCCCTTCCCCACACTGCCCTGGCTCAGCGAACCTCTGAGTTCTCCTAATGGAGGATGCGTGAGTCACCCCCCTGCCTGCCCCTCTCGTCTCTCTGCTCCAGGTGCCCCCTCCTGGGTCTAACCTTCTGCATGACTGCCCTCAGGGGCAGCCCTGGTGCATGGTATTGTCTAGCATGTCTTTTCCCTGCAGCCTGGATGGCTCCAGAGCTAAGCGGTGCAGTAATCTGAGTACCTGTGTGCTGAGCGCGTACTGGAAGGACCTGAACAACTTTCATAGATTCTCTGGCATGGGCTTCGGGCCTGAAACACCTGGCAAGAAAAGTGACATAGCCAGCAGCTTGGAGAGGGACCGCTCCTCCCATTTTGGGGTGCCCCAAGATGCCAAGTGAACTCCTTCCTCTCCTTCCTGATTTCCTTTCTTGCTCCCATGGATGAAGTTAATGCATGCAGATTTTACCTGGATTGCTCTTCAAGCTGGTATTGGTAGCTTTGCTTATGACAGAGAATGCTGGGGACCTCAGGATGGAAAGAAAGAGAGCAGGACTCACAGACAAGGTTAGAGATAAGAGAGTGAGGGAAGCTTCTGAGATCCCAGAGAATGTCATGGCAGAGCCGTCCAATTCCTGCTTCATCCCTCATGCCTCATCATTGATGAATAAACCTATTTTCTAAAAGGATTTGCACTTTGGTGGTCATTATTCTGGTCCCTGTCCCAGACCTGAGAGTGCCCAGGGCCTGTGCTTGAAAGTAGCCCTAGCCTTACGGTAGTAGGATGCAGGGCTTGGTGAGGGTCTCTGTGAACCAGCTCCAGCAATGAGAACAGGTGTGCTGAGGAGCAGGTAAGCACTTCTGGGGGAGGATGCTGCAAACCGTGTGCTCTGAGCCTCTTCCAGGTAAGACTTCAGGGAATTTTCATTTTTCTGTGGAAAGTGGTTTTGTTGGTGCTCGTGGCTAGGGTATGACCTCTATATGCTCCTTACATGTTGGGGTGGGTGTATCTAAGGGGTGATAAGTATAGGGTTTTAGCACTTGCCACATGGCTTAGAACTGGATTTTTCTGTGAGAATCTTTGGGCAGGGCTTCTAGCAAAGGCCTCCAGGCCATTTCCCCTAACAGCTTTGATAATTGCATTTAGGAGAAACACTTATTCTTAAGTGGTGTGTCAAAGAGCTACAATTCTCTTTATGAAGGCCTTATGGGGTAGGCTCCTGCCCCAGCCTCTCACTGACAGGCCTTCTCTTTTTCTCCATCCTGCAAATCAGCATCACTGCCCAGAAGAGGTCCTGCAACACTGCCACCTGTGTGACCCATCGGCTGGCAGGCTTGCTGAGCAGATCTGGGGGTGTGGTGAAGAGCAACTTCGTGCCCACCAATGTGGGGTCTGAAGCCTTTGGCCGGCGCCGGCGCCGCAGGGACATTCAGGCCTGAGCAGTGAAATGACTCCGGGAAGAAGGTGATTGCCTTGTACTGTCAGATGGGAGGGGAAGGGATTTGGAGGTTAGGACCCACATTTTGAAACCCACTGGACCTGGCTGCAGATCCCTTCTCTCCAATTACATTATTCTTCTTGAGTTAGTGAGTTCCTTCTACAACTCAGCTTGAAATCAGAGCGCTAGGACAGGCTGCAGAGATGCAGTGTCATCTTTCTGAGAAGAGAGAAAAAAAAAACCAACTTGCTGTATTTAGAAAGGTAGGGCCTTGCAAATCTTAGCCTGGGCCACTTGTCATTAATGAACCCAGTTTCAGAAAGCCCTCAACTCTTGATCAGTATTCACAGATTCAGACCAGAGGGCTATAATCATAATACTACTGCTAATATTAATAGTGACCATTGAATGGTTTGCTCATCATTTGCCTTCAAAGCTTGCTTACATCTCATATCCATAATTTATAAATAGTGTTCAGTTGAAGAAGCACTTCTATAAATTTGTGTTCTTTCAGTAATAATTGTGATTATTTTCTTCTTGTCCTTCTGATTCTCCTAGTTCTCTTTCTTCTTCTTTTCCCCTTCCTCCTCCTCTTCTTTTTTATTTTATTTCTTTTTCATCTCAGGTTACCATGAAGCTGAACTCACCACTTCTATTAACTTCCGTTGACAACAACTTGGTGAGGAGGCCCCAAGGAAGATATACATGTTTGCATCCTAATAGATATTGAGAAAAAGCACCTTTGTCACTTGAAAGGAATGAAACTGAATGCAAAATAAGCTAATTCCATATTTCTTGTGCATCTTTTTTATATTTGATTCTATGTGCAGTAAATGTGATGGCATCTCTCATTAGCTTATCTGGTAGCAAATTGGTTCTTTGAAAGCTGTCCTGTTGACCATGGCAGCTCTGCCAAATCTTAGGGGGACATTAAATCACTGCCTCTATGGCCTCTGGGGACACATGGTAATGGTGATGCTATGCTTTATTGTCTAAGAACATGATTGTATAATTTGTTTAAGGAAATGTCAATATTGTGCCATTTGTGAACTTCATTAAGATTAAAAACATATTTTGGATACACTTGTTTCAAGACCCTATTGGTTCATTTCAAATTGTCTTCCTATTTGATAACAATAATAATAATAATAGACATATCTTGAGGGATGACTATGGGCCAGATGATGTTCTAAGGTAGTGCTTTATACCTATTAATTCAGTTACTCTTCAGGACAACTCCACAGGGCTAGACCCCATTATCATTTCCACTTTACATGTGGGGAAACAGAGGCACGGAGAACTGAAGTCCAAGGTCATACAAATAGACAGTGGCAAACACAGGTGCTGATTTCCAGAGCTTACAGTTGAAACCACTACAGTGTATGCTTTTCAACAATGGCTCCTGATGTTTTCCATAGACCTGTGAGCCATTCTTTGACCTAGCTGCCTCACACGGTAGACCCTCAGATTTTTGAAGACAAATGGAAAATTTAAAACATACAAACAACCTAGTCTTTATATAATAAAATGAATCCCTTCTACCCATTACTTGGTGCTATAGGCTGCATGTTTGTGTCCCTCCCCAAATTTATATGTTGAAACCTAACTCCCAAAGTTAGGAAGTGGGGCCTTGGGGAGGTGATTATGTCACAAGGTTAGTCCCCTCATGAACAGGATTAGTGCCCTTATAAGGGAGGCCTGAGGGAACTCCCTTTCTCCTTCTACATATAAATTTACAATGAGAAATTTGCTGTGAATGAGGAAGTGGTACCCCACCAGATATTGAATCTGCAGGTACCCTGGTCTTGGACTTCCCAGCCTCCAGAACTGTAAGAACTAAATATTTGTTGTTTATAAGCCACCCAGTTTGCGGTATTTTGTTACGGTAGCCTGAATGGACTAAGACATTTGGCTTCAACAAGGATCAATTTGCGGCCAATGTTATTACATCTATGAGCCATCTACTTCCCCCAGACCTCCCCTACCACCCAATATATCCATAAATATTTCCCCTTGTATCTCCAAATGGGAAGGACTTTTAAATATAACCAAAATTCCATTTAACAATTAAATAGTTCAAATCCCTCAATTACCTTATATATTAGATATATGATATCACATATATAAATCTTATATAAATTATATATTATGTATATAAATATATAAATATAAATCAGGGCTTAAATTAGGTCTTCACTTTGCTGCTGGTTGATGTGTTTTAAGGCACTTCCCATCTAGAGGTTTCACCTCTACCTTTTTTTTCCCTCCTGCAATTTATCTGTTGGAGAGACTAAGTTATTTGTCTAATGGTGTTTCCCATATTCTGAATTTTGATGACTACACCCTTGTGGTGAGGTTTAACATGCTCCTTTATCAATTGTATTTCTTGTGAGTGAGAGTGGGAAAGGGGAAAGAAAAGTGGAAGATGAGGTCAGAGATGTAATCAGGAAGACAGATCATGTAGGACTTTGTAGGGCACAGGAAAGACCCAGGCTTTCTATCAGTCAATTTCTAGTCCATAGAACAGAAACCACATCAGTGATTTTAACAGAAAGTATGCTCTAAGACGTTGACTAAGTAGGCAATAGAGTACTGAAAAGGCAAAAGAAAACAAGAAATAGTACAGAGATTAAAACCAAAGGAAGCAGCTACCATCCACAGGGCTGGGAAAATGAGGGGAAGTGGTGGGGGAATTAGAATCTAGGAACTTAAAGAAGAATTCTCAGACCATTGAGAAGGGAGGTCATCTGATGCTGGTATTGAAGCACCAGCATCCATCGAAGCAACAGCAGCACGCATTGAAGGGGTGCAACAAGACTGTTCTATGAGTGTAGAAAAGCACACAAAATTGCAAACAGGAACCAACTTCCCTGGCAGAATAAAGAAACTGGGGGTGATGCTGACAGAGACAGAAATCAAAATAAGAAGGAGCAAGCTTCTTCTTCATGCCTTCTTGTCTCCTTTGAGAACCTCCAATTGGCAGGGATCCACCTGACAAAGAAAAATGTGGTTTGCAGAGTTCCAGCCTCAGAATCTCTTTATAAGCATATATTTTTACATTTTTATAGAGAAAAGCCATTTTTTTTGGCACACAGTTCAATGGGTTTTGACAGTACATTTGAGTCATGTAATCACCATCACAATAAAGGCACAAGACAGTTTCATCACTCCTCAGAAGTCTCCCATTTCTCCTTTGCAGTCAGTTGCCCCCTCAGTCTTTAAACCCTGATAACAACTGTATAGTTTTTAAAAATATTTATCTTTTAAAATTGATATATAATTAACATATGACATTGTATTAGTTTTAGGTGTCCAATGTAATGATTTGATATATGCATATATTGTGAAATGATCACCACAGTAAGTTCATCCATCACTACACACAGTTACAATGTTTTTTCTTGTGATGAGAACTTTAAGATTTACTCTCTTAGCAACTTTCAGATAGATAATAGAGTAGTGTTAACTATAGTCACCATGCTGTGCATTACATCCCCAGGACTTCTTTATCTTATAACTGGAAGTTTGTACTTCTTGACTGCCTTTACCCATTTGCAGCTCCCTACCCTCACCTCTGGCAACCACAAATCTGTTCTCTGTTTCTATGAGTTCGTTTTTTCTTTTTTCATACATAAGTGATATACAGTATTTGTCTTTCTCTGTCTGACTTATTTCACTTAGCATAATGCCCTCAAGGTCCATCCATGCTGTAAGAAATGGCAGGATTTCCATTTTTTAACGGTGAATAACATTCCATTATATATAAAACTCTCTATATACACCAATGTCTATATATCCATATCTATATCTACCCATATATCACATTTTATCTAGTCATCCGTCAATGCACACTTAGGTTGTTTCCATGTGCTGCTATGAACATGAGGGTGCAGATATCTTTCCAAGACAACGATTTCGTTTCCTTCAGATAAATACCCAGGAATGGAATTGCTAGATCATATAGTAGTTTTATTTTAATTTTTTGAGGAAACTCCACACTATTTTCCATAGTGGCTGCACCAATTTACATTCCCACCAACAATGCACAAGTGTTGCCTTTTTTCCACATCCTTGCCGACGTTTGTTATTTCTTGTCTTTTTCATAATAGCCATTCTAACAGGTGTGAGGTGATATGTCATCGTGGTTTTGATTTACATTTCCCTGATGATTAGTGATGTTGAACACCTTTTCATGTACCTGTTGGCCATTTGTATGTCTTCTTTGGAAAACATCTAATCAAATTCTTCTGCCTTTTCCAGAATGTCATATACATGGAATCAATATGTAACTTTGTCTGAATTTTCTTTTACTTAACCTAATGCATTTGAGATTTATCCATATTGTTGCATGTATATAGTTTGTTTCTTTTTATTGTTGAGCAGTATTACATTGCAGGGATGTACTACAGTTTGTTAATCCATTTATCCATTGAAGGACTCCTGGGTTGTTTCCAGTTTTTGGCATTTATGAATAGAGCTGCTATAAATTTTGTGTATAGATTTTTGTGTGAAGATAAGTGTAGTGGGCCAAACTGGGGCCCCCAAGAAGATATGCCCATGTCTTCAACCCTGGAAACTGTGACTGTTACCTTATCTGGAAAAAGGATCTTTGCTGATGTAATTAAATTAGGATCTTAAAATGAGCTCATCCTGGATTATCCAAGTCAGTCTTAAATCCAATGATGTGTTCTTATAAGAGATACACAAAGAAGAAGATACACAGAAGAGAAGATGATGTGAATACAGAGGTAGGGAGAGTCATAAACCGAGGAAGCCAAATCAGCCAGCAGCTCTCAGAAGCTAGAAGAGGCATGGAGTGGATTCTCCTGCAGGGTCTCTGGAGGGAGTGCATCTCTCTGTCACCTAGATTTTGGAATGAGAGAATAAATTTCTGTTGTTTGAAGCCACTGAGTTTGTGGTAATTTGTTATGGCATCCCTGGGAAACTAATACAATACATTCCATTTCTTTTGGGTAAATACCTTGGAGTGGGATTGGTGAGTCGTTTGGCAAGTGTCTATATTTTTTTCCTTAAGAAGTCTTTTATTTTTGCAATTACCTTCTAATCTTTGTCCATATACATTTACATTCTTGATAATTACTACCGAATAGTTTACACATGGTATTGTGTATTTTGCTTGTTACTGCATTCAGTATGATAAACATAATTGTATTGCTTAAGTAAAGTAAGAAAAACTAATTTCAGAAACTTTGAAAAACCAATATATGAAAAAAGATTTCAATAAGCTTAATTCAACCACTGTGATTTGTTTTTATTGTCTTCCTTTTATATGCATATTTTACATAGTTCTAAACTATATATTATGTTATATTTTTAAATAAAAACTTTTTTTAAGAGCAGTTTTAGGTTTGCAAAAAGTTGAGAGGAAGGGACAGAGATTTTCCTATACTCTCTGCCCTCACACACGCACAGCTTCCCTCATTATCAACATCATTCACCAGAACAATATATATATATATATATATATATATATATATATATATATATATATATAATATATATATATATATATATATATATTTTTTTTTAACCAAGGATGAACCTACACTGACACATGACAATCACCCAAAGTCCATAATATACCTTAGAGTTCACTCTTGGTATTGCACATTCTATGGATTTGGGCAAAAGTATAATGATATATATCCATCATTATAATAGCATGTGGAGTATTTCACTGCTCTAAAAATCTTTTGTGCTCTGCCTGTTCAATACTCCCCATGACTCCCCTGGCAAACACTGGTTTCGCCTTTACCAGAGTGTCACATAGTTGGAATCATACAATACGCGGCCTTTTGAGATTGGCTTCTTTCCCTTTGTAACATGCACTTACGTTTCCTCCATGTCTTTTCATGGCTTGGTAGCTCATTTCTTTTTAGCACTGAATGGTATTCCATTGTCTGAATGTACCACAGTTTATCCATTCATCTACTGAAGGACATGTTGTTTGCTTCCAAGTTTTGGCAATTATAAATCAAGCGTCTATAAATATCTGTGTGCAGGTTTTTATGTGGACATATGTTTTCAACTAGTTTGGGTAAATACCAAGGACCGCGACTGCTGGATCATATGCAAAGTGTATGTTTAGTTTTGTAAGAAACTACTAGACAGGCTTCCAAAGTGGCTGGTAGCATTTGCATTGCCACCAGCAATGATGAGTGTTCTGTTACTTCACATTCTCACCAGTATTTGGTGTTGTCAGTGTTCTGGATTTTGTCCATTCTAATAGGTGTGTAGTGGTGTCTCATTGCTGTTTTAATTTACATTTTCCTGATGACATATGACTTGGATCATCTTTTCATATGCTTATTTGTCATCTGTATATCTTCTTTGGTGAGGTTTCTGTTAGGGTCTTTGGCCCATTTTCAAAGTTTTAAGAGTTCTTTGTATATTTTGGAGAATAGGCCTTTATCAGATGTGCCTTTTCCAAATATCATCTCCCAGTCTGTGGCTTGTCTTCTAATTCTCTTGACACTGTTTTTTGCAGAGCAAAGGTTTCAATTTAATGAAGTCTAACTTAATCAATTACTTCTTTCATGGATCATGTCTTTGGTGTTGTATCTAAAACAACATCACCTTACCCAAGGTCATGTAGGTTTTCTCCGATATAATCTTCTAGGAGTTTTATAGTTTTGCATGTTACATTTTGGCCTACGATCCATTTTGAGCTAATTTTTGTGAAAGGTCTGTGTCTAGAATAATTTTTTAGCATGTGGATGTCCAGTTGTTCCGGCACCATTTGTTGAAGAAACTATCTTTACTCCATTGTATTGCCTTTTGTCAAAGATCAGTTGACTGTTTTTGTGGGGTTCTATTTCTGGGCTCTCTATTCTGTTCCATTGATCTATTCGTCTATTCTTTCAACAATACCTCACTATCTTGATTACTATAGATTTATAGTAAGTATAGTAAGTCTTGAAATTGAGTAGTCTCCAATTTTGTTCTTCTCCTTCAAGATTGTTGGCTGTTTTGAGTCTTTTGCCTCTCCATATGAACTTTAGAATCAGTTTGTCAACATTCATAAAATATCTTGCTAGGATTTTGATTGGGATTGCACTGAATCTATAGATAAATTTGGGAAGAACTGGCATATTAATAATATTGAGTCACGAATATGGAACATCTCTCCATTTATTTAGCTCTTCTTTATCTCTGATAATTTTCCTATCTTTGAAGTCTGCTCTGTCTGAAATTAATATATCTAGCCCTGCTTTCTTTTGATTAGTGTTAGCATTTACTTTTTAAATTGTAGTATAACTGATATACAAAATTATTAGTTTCAGGTGTACAACATAATGATTTGATATTTGTATATAATAGAAAATGATTACTTACTTCTAGTTAACCTGTCACCATACATAGTCACAGAATTTTTTTCTTGTAATGAGGGATTTAAAGATCTACTCTCTTAACAACTTTCAAATATGCAATACAGTACTATTAATTATAGTTGCCATGCTATACATTACAACCATTTGTTTCTTTTAATTTGTATGCATCTTTATATTTAAAGTGGGTTGCTTATAGACAACATATAGTTGGGTTTTGTTCTTCTTCCACTCTGACAATCCATGTTTTTTAACTGGTACTTTTAGACTTGACATCAAAGTGATTATTAATATAGCTGGATTAATATCTACCATATTCATTATGGCTAGTATATATTTAACTTTATAAGAAACTGCCAAAATATTTCCTGAAGTAGCTGTACCATTTTGCATTTCCACCAGGCAAGTATGAGTGTTCTAGTAACTCCACTAATGTGTATATAGTAGTATATAATTGTGGTTTTAATTTAAATTTCCCTAATGACTAGTGACATTGAGCATCTTTTCCTCTGCTTCTTTTCTATCGTTTTTCCCTTTTGTTGAAGTGTTTGTCCAAATCTTTTGCTCATTTTGCTGTGGATTGCTTGTTTTATTATTGTTGAATTTTGAGAGTTTTTTACATACTGTGGATGCAAAATTATTATCAGAGATGTAATATCTGATAATGTTTTCCCCAATCTGTGGATTGCATTTTCATTTTCTTAGCAAAAGTTTTAAATTTTGCTCAAGTCTAATTTATCATTTTTTAAATGGGTTGTGCTTTGGTGTCGTGTCTTATCTAAGAACTCTTTGCCCAACCCCAGATCACAAGGTCACAGTGGCTTTGTCCTATACTTTTTCCTAAAAGATTTTTAGTTTTATGTTTTACATTTAGGTCTAGGATCCATTTTGAGTTAATTTCTGTATAAGGTGAGAGGTGTAGGTCGAGACTAATTTCTTTGCCTATAGATGCCCAATTGTTCCAGTTGTTGAAAAGACTATTACTTAACCATTTAATTGCCTTTGCACCTTGGTTGAAAATCAATTGATAATATTTGTGCATGTGATTTCTGGACTCCCAATTCTGTCTCATTGATCAATGTAGTTATTCTTTTGCCAATACCACACTGTCTTTTTTTAAAATTAATTTTTATTGGAGTATAGTTGATTTACAATATTGTGTTAGCTTCTGCTGTACAGCAAAGTGAATCGGTTATACATATACATATATCCACTCTTTTTTAGATTCTATTCCCAGATAGGTCATTACAGAGTATGGAGTAGGGTTCCCTGTGCTCTACAGTAGGTTCTTATTAGTTATCTATTTTATACATATTTGTGCGTATGTGTTAATCCCAATCTCCCAATTTATCCCTCTCCCCCTTTCCCCCTTGAATACCACATTGTCTTGATATACTTAGACACACTGTGGTGTTAAAGTAAGCATGGTAATCAGGTAGTGTGGGTCTTACAAAATTGCTTATTTGTATGTTTATTTAAGTATCTACATGTCCTTTGGTCCACTCCAACTCAACTCTTATGTAGTTGTATAGAAATAGTGTTTAATGGAGATGCAGGTGCTTTTTAACATGATGTGGGGTGAGGATGTCAAAAATAAAAGTAGAGGGGGTGGCAGCATCTTAAAATACCCAGTCTCCCACCAGTCCCTCCCTCTGGGTGCAAAGCAGCCCCTTCTCCACCAGAGGGCGCACCAAGAAGGCGCTTAAGCTAGCTCTGCCAGGATCCCCTCTTCCCAGTCTGGTCCCAAGCTGGTCTCCCAGATTCACCTCTCCCTGCTCTCATAGCCTTGGCTTTCTGGCCCCTATATTTGGAATAATGACGCCTCCCTCGCAGGTGTGAGGCAACGTCCTACCAAAGGTACTCAGGATTCCAGGGGCAGATGGTAGTCCTTAGGGAGGAGGGAGGCTGGAAGCTTCCTCTTGTTTGAGGGACCTTGCGAAAAGAGCAGCCATAGTGAGACCCATTTTGTTACCTTCTTGACTCCCCTCAAAGGACAAAGACTGGGGCAGAGATGGAAGAGTGGCGGGAGTGGGAGGGGCATTAAGGGAATGAACAGAGATCTCTGCATTTTGACATAGGACTGCTTCTGTGGGGGATGAGTGAAGACAAAATAAGGGAGGTTTTTATGGAGGGCTGGGTCTTGGACTCAATGATGAAAGTCTAGTAGGGTTTGTTTTTTAATTAAAAATTAAATAACTTTTTCCTAATTATAAAATTAAAATACTCAATATGGAAAATTTAGCAACTACAGGAAAGACAACAACAACAACAAAAGGTGGGGGGAATAGTATGTTTCTTAGATATCTCATCATCCAGAGAAATCCACCGTTAGTAGGTTGGTGTGTGGTTTTTTTTTTTTTTTTTGTATCTTATGTGCATATTTATAAAATTGTATCACACCAAACTTCTCTGAAACCTGCCTTTTTCAGGGTCCATCTTTCCATGCCACTCCATGTTCTTCTACTGTATCATTTTTCATGTCCATTTCACATTCCATTGAATAAATGTGCCAGAGTTTATTTAATCAATCCCTTATATACATGTAAATTATTTCCAGATTTTTATTCTTGTAAAAATGCTGTAACAATCAACTTTGGAACTAAATTTCATAAACTATTCACATTTATTTCCTTAGGGGAAATGTGCATGAGCACAATCTAGGATCACGTTAATCTAATTTTAATCTAATGCGATACCATTTTTTATTCTTTCTAGCAGTGGGATTGTAGAGTCAGAGAGTAAATGCATATGTAATTTTGCTAAGTATAGGTAATCTACCATTTTTCATCCCCCCCCAGCCATGTGTAAGAGTTCTTGTTTCTCCCAGCCTTACCAACTGGCTATGTTATCAAATTTCTGGATGACCAGACACAGGGGGACACAGAGCAACATAAACAACAGAAAACAGAAACAGACCCAGAGGCTCACACGTAGGAGGAACAAATGGGAAGAGAAATGCCAGCTCAATATGGGGAGACACTTTCTGGCATTGGGAGCTGTCTAATGATAGGGGCTTCTCGGGAAGTGATGGGCTCCCTGTCACTGCAAGTGTTCAAGGAGAGACCAGATGGCCATTCAGCAGAATGTGGTACAGGAGCCTTCAGCAACTTGACGTCTGGATCAAGGACCTTTAACGGCTGGAGAAAATCACACAACCATATTGATTGATTGCCTCAATTTAAATCCATGAGCCTTAATTAAGCCTTTATTGCTGCCAGGAAATTGTATGTCCTTAGTCCATTCACTCTCCCATTTACTTCTAGATCATTATTCACACCTTCTCCTTGAAACCTCGACACTTCCTCCACCGTCCTTATTCTCAGCCCGTGACTGTGCTTCTTACTTTACTGATAAAATGACATCAATCAGAAGAGAGCCTCCCCAGACTCCACCAGAACACCTGTACACTACTGGTATCTGCTCCCAGGTCCTCGTCTCCCGCTAGTCTCCGTAGGTGAACTTTCCGTGCTCCAAGCTAGAGCCATTTCTTCCATTTATGCACTGGGCCCCATCCCCTTTTCACTACTCAGGGCATTGCTCCAGCTCTTCTCTACTATCCCCACCTTCATCTCCTCCTACTCCCCCTCCCTTCTTCGCACCGCTCCACTTCACTAGTCTCCTTCCTTTTGCTCCAAAACACCAGGCACACTCTTGCCTTAGAGCCTTTGCTTTGACTGTTTCCTTTCTTTGGAAAGCTCTTCTCACAGATAACCATCTGCATAACACATAACTCCTTTACCTCTATTTACATGGACTGAATTAAAAGACCAGTCTAACTATAGGCTCTTTACAAGAGGTATCTAAAACATTAGAATACAGAAAGGGCCAAAGTAAAAGAATGAACAATTTTCCATGCAAACAGTAGCCAAAATAATGGTAGTGTAGCTATATTAATTTTGAATAAAACTGACTTTAAGGCAAAAAGCATCATTGAGATAATGAAGGCCACCTTATAATAGCAAAATTAAAAAATTTCCAACAGTATGCAATAATTCTAAATGTATATGCATCTAATAACAGCCCCAAAGTAGTATAAAGCCTAAATCCACAATTCTGGTGGGACATTTTAACATACCTCTCTTATTAATTATCTCCTAGCATGAGATGGTCTATTTATATCTCTTTATGCATTATTAGACTGTGAGCATCCCAAGGTCAGAGATTGCCTTGATCATTTATATTCTGAGCAATGTGCACAGGACTGGCCTTTATTCATTTTTTACTGGACTAAACTTCCTTCAGCATTGGTGAGGTCACCGTCTTCTGAAGTAGCACATTCTTTCTTTGGGAATGCTCTCACTCTTAGAAGGGTCTTAGTCTTCTGGATTAAACCTGTCCTCCCCACTCTCCCAGCTTTCCTAATATGGCTTAGGCATGTATGGGTTTTGGAGGATTTCCCTCCAGGAATGGGTGTGTCTGAGACCAGATCTTTTAAACCATAGGTGGGTATTAATTGCAAGGAATTTAAAATAGATCATTTTTTTCTTTCCTACAGTCCTGGCTGGACATGGTTTCTATTAGAAGAATCCTTTCTGGGCAATTACCCATCCATCCTCAATAATGTATCTGGGAGTTGGCATTAAGGCTTTTCAGTTATTCAAATTGTCAGAATTTTTATCTCCTGGTGAAACTTTTCTGGAGGCTCTCATGGCAGCTGTTGCATGTGCTCAGGGGCAAAGCTAAAGCTCTTGCCTTTGTCTTTGGCAGGCCCTTAGGCCAGGGCTGTAAATCTGAGCCCATCAAGACCATTATAACAATTCACTGACCTTCTTGAGAGTTGTAGCGCTTTTACAGAGATTTAAATGCGTGGGAGGCTGTGGGGATTGAAAGAGTTTGTAGGTCTTGGCTTTTCTCTGGGTTCCAGTTACTATCCATTTGTACTGTACACCCTCCCCCATAGCTTCTCCATCCTTCTCTGCTCTGCTCTGTGTCCAGAGGAGCTGGTCCTCAGATCGCAGCCCCTGGGTTATCTGGTTGGGTTTTGTCAATGGAGGTACTGGCTGGAGGTCAAAGGGAGGAGCAGGAGAGGTTAGAGAATTTCTTTCTCACTTTGGTGCCATGGTTCTGAGACAACCTCTTCCATGGTTGCACCAGAGCACCTGTAAGCCATTTCCCCCCTCGCCCCTAGACTTAGAGGTGGTGGCATCTTCCCACAGTTGTCAGTACCTGGGTGCCTCAAAGCAGTTGTTATTCTCTTATCCCTGACCATAAATAGCCTTTCAGGTCTCCAAGTCCCACCTAAGTGGACTTCTTTTCCTGCTGGGACCTGACTGGGAAACAAAAATATACAGGCTATGCATTCTGCCTGGAAGATGGCTCCTTTCTTTACTTTATGGGCTCAGAGTCCTTGTCAGATACACCTGAGAGCACTCTTGCACTAGGTCTCAGGTGACTCTCTGTGACTCAGAAAAGGAAAGACACTTCCTTAGGGTCACAGAGGTAAGAGAGAAGCCTCTGATTCTTATCCCCTGTGCTGTGCCCTTCCCACTAACAGCTGGACTTCTCTCGGTGCTGCCTTCACCAAGGAGACGTGGGGAGGGGGGATACATTAGGACTTTTAGAATTGTAAGCAAAAGAAAAAAAACTCAAGCCAGTTTAAGAGAAATAAGAAAAATGTTGTTAGAGTGTAGGGGTGTCTTGTGAAACCTCCAGGACAGGGAAGCTGTTGGGCCTCACGAACCAGGGGTGCAAACACCCTTCGTAGGGAAGATTCTTGGAAACCCAAGTCCTTTTCCTTTCAGTGGCTGGGTTTTCTGTCTGGCTCCCTTTATCTTCTTGGCATCTGGTTCCTGGATGGTCTTGGCCACTTCTGTGCTCTGCCACATGGGACAGCTACTTCCACCACCGTGCTCACACCATTCCACAGAAGTTTGCTGAATATCTGCTATGTGCCTGGCACTGCACTGGAAGGTAGGGCCTCCGTTCTTGTGGAGTGGGGCACTGGGGAGACAGATAATAAACAAATAAACAAATAAATAAACAAGGAAATTTCAGAGAGTGATAAGTGGTATTAACAGGGGAGGGCTCTTTTAATTTGGGTGGTCAGGGAAGAGCCCTCTTAGGAAGATGATGTGACCTGAGACCCTGGTGGAGAGAAGAATCAGGTAGAATTTTGTGAGCCAGAGAAAGGGTCTAGAACTTTTATTCTAAGTGCAATAATAAGAAGCTGTTGGGCTTCCCTGGTGGCACAGTTGTTAAGAATCCTCCTGCCATGTACATATATGCACTACTAAATGTAAAACTGATAGCTAGTGGGAAGCAGCTGCATAGCACAGGGAAATCAGCTCAGTGCTTTGTGATCACCTAGAGGGGTGGGATAGGGAGGGTGGGAGGGAGGGAGACGCAAGAGGGAAGAGGTATGGGTATATATGTATATGTAGAGCTGATTCACTTTGTTATAAAGCAGAAACTAACACCAATGTAAAACAATTATACTCCAATAAAGATGTTAAAAAAAAAAAAAAGAATCCGCCTGCCAATTCAGGGGACACGGGTTCGAGCCCTGGTCCGGGAAGACCCCACATGCCGCGGAGCAACTAAGCCCGTGCGCCACAACTACTGAGCCTGCGCTCTAGAGCCCACGAGCCACGACTACTGAAGCCTGTGTGCCTAGAGCCTGCAACAAGAGAAGCCACCACAATGAGAAGCCTGCGCACAGCACGAAGAGTAGCCCCCGCTCACCGCAATTAGAAAAAGCCCGTGCACAGCAATGAAGACCCAGTGCAGCCAAAAAAAAAAAAAAAAAAAAAAAGCGGTTGAAGAGTTTTAGGTTGGAGGAGGATATGATCTCATTCACATTGCTAAAGGATGACTCTGGCAACTTTGTGGTTAAGGGGCTTTAGATGGTCAGGGTTTCAACATGGAGGTAGAGCAGACAGGACAGACTGACTGGTTGGATGTTGGGGGCAGGGGGCTGGTGAGGTAAGAGGAATAAAAATTGACTCAGGTCTTTGTTTTGATCAGCTGGGAAGAGGCGGTACCGTTTAATGACATGCCTTGATTTCAACCCACAGGCAGCTCCAGAGCCTCCCATTCTGCAGGTGGGGAAAGGTCCCTCTTTACCAGCTCACAGCTTCCGCAGTAACTCCCAGTGCTCACCCCGGCCACCTCTGTCCACGGGCCCCATTGTGTTCAGGAATCGGGGCCATGTTCTGCCGGGGCTGGGAGGGAAGTCCTTCAGGGCAGCCCCACGCGGTGTGAGGTGGCGTCCCAGCTGTTTCCCCTCTCACCATAGATGGTAAGCTCCCTGCAATCCCTGCCTTGGAACACCTCTCAGACGTGGGGTCAGCCCGTGTCCCCAGACTCAGATCTGGAGTCACTAAGTCTGGCTTGTGTGATTGCTCTCACTGGCTCCTTGTAAAATGTGTGTTTTTCAACTCTAGTCTGGCTACGATTGTCATTCCTAAGCTGCTCCTTCTCCTACTTCCCAGGGGAGCTGGGCTGTTCCTTCTTTGACTCCTCAAGCCCCTACCCCCATTTCTGCCCCTTTATTTGCCACAACTCACCTGGCCTCCCACTGTAGAAAAGGCCCCTGCCCTGCCCCTCCCCCAGCCTATCAGAGCTAGCACCTGGCCTTCCCTCTCAGCAGCAGGTGCACCTCTGCACTTGTGTTCTTGCACTGCACCCTGGGAAACTCGTGGACCTACGCTCAGACGGACCTGGGTCTGAATCTTTGATCTTCCACTCACTGGTTGTGTGACCTCAGGAGAGCTACTTAACCTCTCTTGCCCTCGGTTCCTCACCTCTAAAGAGGGGATAGTAATAACTACGTCACTGGATCGTGGTGAGACACAAGGTAAATCATGGAAAGTGCTTACTACAGCAGGTCTGTATACGGGAAGAAGTCAGTGACTGACTTCTTATGTAATAATAGTAGTTTTTTTTTTTAAGTTTATTTATGGCTGCGTTGGGTCTTCGTTGCTGCGTGTGGGCTTTCTCTAGTTGCCGTGAGCGGGGGCTACTCTTGGTTGTGGTGTGCGGATTTCTCATTACAGTGGCTTCTCTTGTTGCGGAGCACGGGCTCTAGGTGCGCGGGCTTCAGTAGTTGTGGTGCGTGGGCTTGGTTGCTCCGCGGCATGTGGGATCTTCCCGGACCAGGGCTCGAACCCATGTCCCCTACATTGGCAGGTGGATTCTTAACCACTGCGCCACCAGGGAAGCCCATAGTAGTTTTATTATTATTATTTTGCTCCTTTTCCCAAGACCTCACTTCTCCAGTTACCCTCGAAGCTCATCTTTCTCCCTGAACCCGCGGAGCACAGGAAGCAGAGGAAACAGTAGATTCATGCTGGAGAAGCCAAAGTGGTTTCTAGAGCCAGGCCCTCAGCAGGCTTCCTTCCAGAAGGACATCTGAAGCTGTCCCCCAGCTGTCCAGAGCAATCCTCTGAGATCCAAAGGGCCAAGGAATGTCCACTAAGTCACTCCCTTAATTAGGCACCAAAACAGTGACAGAAGTAGCATTTTTCTGCCGTGTCTCTGCTGAGGCTGTCCTGCTGTTGTTGGAAAGGGGTTACCCCTTAGACTTTGGAAAGAGGGCCTCTGTCTTAGCTTGGGATGCAGGGCCACAGCTCGGATGCCTGAGATTGCCCAGGAGTGTGGGGACAAGGATGCTAGCCAGGAGGGAGTGTGGCTGGCCACACAGTTGGCAGCCTGATCGCTTTTCCTCCCTGGGCTCAACAGCCTTCAATTCATTGTTAGGGAGGCAGAAGCTACAGCCCCTCCTGCTAAGATGGTGGTCCTCAGAGTGTAACGGGTATACTAATCACCTGGAAGACTTGTTAAAACACAGCTTGCTGGACCCTAGCCCCAGAGCTTCTGATTCAGTAGTTGTTGGAGGAGGTCTGAGACTTTACCTTTCCTACACGATGCCAGGAATTGCTGATGCTGTTGGTCTAGGACCACTCTTGGAAAACCACCACCCTGGAGAATTGCATATTTACACACTCTCCTTTTGCATCCTGTCTGAGGGTGGGAAATAGGGGAAAGACAAAGGGGCAGGAATCTCGGGCTCTTATTTTCACTAACTTACTCTGTGGCTATGTTTCTCAAGATGGTTTTGCTTGTAAGTAATGGGAAATATCTTGTTACTTTAAGTAAGGGAATTTGTTGGGAGGAAATTCAACTCTTCTCTGAATTTAATGAAGAGTTGAGCAGTGAAGGCTTGGGATGGGCAGGGTAGTCCTGGGGCCATCAGCAGCTGGAGTTCATGTGCTGAGGGCACTGCTGGCCAGGGCACTCCAGTCAGGTGATCTGGCCACTAATAACCTCTAGTCCAACTTATTAAAATTCTAAATGCTGATGAAAGTCAATCTGATTGGCTCACAAGGGGCGAGACCTTCCTGCCGTGCCTCTCTTAGCCAATGAGCCACAGCTGGTGTGTGGTGGAGAGGCTGCAGGAGAGGGCCAAGAAAAATGCAGGGCTGCCTGCCTGCCCCCGCTGTCCTGAACTGAGCAGCAGTGATCCCACAAGGGGCCTACTACGGTGACCTCGACCAAGATTCTTTCCCTCACTGGGCCTTAGTTTCCCTGTCAAATGAAGGGTTTGAGTTAGAACCTAATTGCTAGATCAATTTTTTCTCAAAAAGCCCTGCATCATAATTGCTTGGGATGCTTGAAAATAGAGACGCACATGCCCCACAGTGGGCTGGGAAGTTGTCCACAACAGGCTTTCCAAAGCAAACCAAAGTGAAACAAAACAAAATGCCCTGATTTGTAGTATTTGCCCAATTTCTGTGGTGTAAATAAATACTTCCATTATGGCCAATTTCAAGTTACCAGCATGAAGTCACTGAACATGGATTGGGAAGAGAGAGGTACCCAGGCTTCAGCTCACCACCAACCCACTGAATCAGAACCTCTGAGGGAGGCCTGGGAACCTGCATTTCACTCCCCTCCCCCGCCCAGTGATTCTGGTGGGTAATAAAATTTCAGAATCCCTGCTCCCAGAGATTGCTGAGGGCCTTTCTGGTCCTTACATCCTTCATCCTAGTTACATTACAGGTTCTCACACTGGTTCTGGGAGTTGAGGGAAATTTCCCCTTTTGAGAGCATTGTAGAGGAAGGCCTGGAGAGAGATAGATGGCCCGAGTGAGTCCATGGGGTGTCCACACCGGCCTATGGCCAGATTCCCCTCTCCCAGTCCTTCTTGAGTGGCCTATCCCACCATCACCCCTGGAGGCAGGACAGCATCTCCATGGGCGTGTCTCAAGGCTGCAGGAGGGGACTGCAGGAGTTAAGGTCACAGCCATGGGTGCTGGGATCCTTGCCCATCGCTCATATCTCTGGGTGGGCTGGCATTTCAGCTGCGATCATCATGACCTTCTGATCTGATATCTCAGTCCTCGGAAATGAGAGCCTGTCTGGTCATCAGCTATTTTTGTGCAGGTTCCTCATCTTGATAACCTTCTCTGAGTAGGTGGAGTACAGAGTGGAGGATGCTGTGTCTCACTTGAGATGGACTGAGGCACAGAGAGCCATCACAAAGTCCAAGGGAGACTGACCAACAGGGGGCAGGGCCGGCGCAGAAGCTGGGGAGATGGAGGCTGGGGAAAGGAAAGTACAGACTACTGACAGGAATGGAAATTCTTTCTTTAGGGGCCTTTCAGAAGAAACCATTTGCCCCTCTAAAGTTAGGCTGCACCTTAGTTTTGAGCTGGAATGACCTCTGACTGTCTCTTATTCTATAAAGCAGTGGTTCTCAGAGCGTGACGCCCCCAGACCAGTACCATCCACATCAGCTGGGAACCTTTTAGAAATGCAGATTCTTGGGCTCTGAATGTCTCCTCCTCTTAGAGCCATTGCCTGGCTACATGATTCCAGGTTAAATTGTGCACGCCTCTCTGGAAAAACCCCTTTCCAAAGTAGATGCCCCACAAGGCTGCCATGCTGGGCTGTTCTCAGACCACAGAGTGGATGGGCTTGCGAGCGGGAACAGTCGAGGAATTCTGGGAGGGGAACGGAGTAGGAAATGACGAGAGACAATAGAGATCACACTGGCCATGGCAGGCCTTCTGGAGCACTCCACTGGGGCTGCTGGCAACGAGCACCAGTGCCAGCACAGCCCCTGCTTGGAGATGTCTAACTTAGCCTGGAAATTTCCAGCAGTGGACAAGTTCCTGGACTGCTAAATTCTTCTGCTCTCTTCTTTTGCAGTCCTGTTCTCCCAACTCCCAGGGCTCTGGACTTTGTGACTTGTCCTATATCATAGCCCTGCCCCTCCTGCGCCCACCCTCCTCCCACCAAAGTCTTGCCACCTCTCTGCAAGACTGGAGCTGGTACCAGCTCCCTCGGGCAGCCCGTGCTCTGTTCTGCCCGAGGCCTGGGCTCTGGTGCCATGCCTTGTCCCGTGGGTCCTGTGCAGCCTCATCTGGGCCTGGGGGCCAGGAGCCCTCCTTGGCCAGCCCCTGACAGTGCCAGAGTCTTTGAGGTGCTACCTGCATGAGGTTCGTTCATGATCCCTTCAGAAGAGGGCACCTGAGACTTCTTCCAGTGACCATGCGGGGTGTGCTGGGCAAACTAGATTTGGAGCGGAGGCTGTGGGTTGACTGTAGTTCAGGCTGGCTGACTGAACTGTAAACCTGAAATCTGCCCTCCATTTAGGTCTAACTTGTCCTTCCTGAAGTGACTCCTGAAGTTGGTGGAGCTGGGATGGGCCTTTTGGGAGGGAAGAAGAACGTGGCATCAGACTAGAGGGGACCTTTGCCTGATGCAGCTCTGAACCATTTCTGTGGCTTCTCCTTTGGTAGAGGGACCTAGTTTTGGTTGTGCCCCTGAGAGTCTGCATGTATCTGTTTACCTGTATGTCTCCCTTTTCACCCATGAGGGCTCCCACACATATCTATATAGAGTCTCCCTTCATCTCACAAGCTGTGAGGCTACAGGCATATGATTTAAACCATCTGGCCTCCATTCTCCTTGTCTGTATAATGGGAATAAAAATAACTTCTACAAAATGTTACTATGGTGGCAAAATGAAACAATGCACATAAGGCCCTGAGCATGGTTCCTGGTGCTCACGTATTAGGCTATTATTAGTAATGCAAGTTATTACTCCCTGTGCCTCAGTTTCCCCATGTGTAAATTAGGGATAATAGCTAAGTCGTCCACGAACCCAGTGTAATCGTGAGGATTAGGAAAGCTGATACCTATAAAAAACTTAGCACCATGCAATAAATGCTAGTGATTATAATATTTATTATCCTTCTGGGTATGTGTCTGGGTGAGACTCTCCGAGTTTGTGAATGACTCTGGGCATGTCTGTCTGCTGAGTGTGTATGTATGTATGTGAATATGTGTGTATCTGTGTTTATATGGCCCAGCAGGCCTCCTGTCTCTGGGTGGAGTTTGCTGTTGGCCCAAGCCTGGACTCCCTGAGGCAGCCAGGGCCGGCGCCGGGGATGGAATTTCCATTAAGAATTAAGCAGGACAGCACTGGGAAGCCAGGCAGGCGGAGGGGAGGAGGCGGAGGGGCATGATGCTCCAATTCTGAGCCCCCCCCCGCAGCCTCAGTTCTGAGCTGCCCTGGAGAAGGCCTCTGCCACCTTTGCCTAGAGTCTCAGGCCTGCAGGGGCCATGGCCCAGAAGGATGGGCAAGGAGAGACGAGTTGCCCGCCGGGGCCCCTGTAAAGAGACTTGGAGTTGCTGCAACCAAGACTGGAGCCATGAGGAGGCCCCCTGGGAATGGAGAGACGGCCAGCGAGGGTATAAGAGGCTGGGGCCTATGGGGCCGACATGAGCCCAGGAAGCTGGGCTGTGCTGTATGTATCTGGGAACGTGGATGTGTGTGTATGTGTGTGTGTGTGTGTGTGTGTGTGTGTGTGTGTGTGTGTGTTTGGGAATGCAGGTGGGGGACATACATACCAAGTGTCCTAAGGGAACATCTAAAAAACCAAGTCTGTTCCTCTCTTTACCTGAAACTCAGACCCAGAGTTTGTATCTGGGAATGAAATGTTTCTGAGGCTTTTTGCTAATATTTATCCTGTTCATGATCTAAGCCTCATTCCATTTCTAACATACTAAAAAACATCTTAGCTATTCAAGTACTTTTACATTCCTGAGCTCATCTCATACTTTCAACAACGTACGAGCTAGGCAGAGATTATTATGATCCCCATTGTAAATATGGGAAAACTGAGCCTCAGAGAGTTTAAGTGACTTGTCCAAGGACGCATAGCTAGAATGTAGTAGAGGCAGTGGGCAAGGTTAGGTTTCTTTGAGGATAAAGTCCAGGCTATTTTTTCTTTTTTTTTTACACTACCTGATCTACCAGAAATGGACTCAAAGATTCAGGAAACTGCCCATTTGAGGAAGGCTGTGGCTTCAGTGTTAATGCATAGCCAGGTGAATGGCTGGGCCTTCAAGCTCTGTCCCCAGGCCCTGAGACAGCCTTTGCTGAGATAGGAACTGAAGCCCCTCTCAAGGGTCTGGGGAATAGAATCAGGGTGTCTCCAATGGATGGAGGCTGCAGTCAAAGCTGGCTTGTCTGAGGAGGATGACTTGGGCATCTACAGAGTCTGGGGTCCCCAGAGAGCTGAGGCAGTTGAGTTAATGTCAGGAGCT
Source organism: Balaenoptera acutorostrata (assembly GCF_949987535.1). Lineage (NCBI taxonomy): Eukaryota > Metazoa > Chordata > Mammalia > Artiodactyla > Balaenopteridae > Balaenoptera > Balaenoptera acutorostrata. The sequence goes on along the minus strand of NC_080072.1, from coordinate 42,302,385 downwards.
GCAATGTGTCCAGGGCAATTATCATTTTTAGCCAGGGCCCGAAAAGGGGAACACAGGTATTAGCGTCAAGGAAGAGAGGCTGAGATGGGAACTTGGAGTGGTCATTGTGTCTTGGAGACAGAGCTGGTTTTCCTGTCCCTGAACACAAAGTGTGAGCATATTGACATAGAGTAGTTGCACACGAGGGATTTAGGTTAGATGCCAAGGAGAACTTCCTGCCAATGAGCGGGTTCAAAATTGGAAACAGTGCCCAAGGGAGGCTAGGGTCTGCTCTTCCTTGGTGGCCCACCCCCCAGAGTGGGTAGAGGAACTCCAGGCCCCTGGTGGGGAATGACTCATGGCAGGGTGGAGGGGGTTGGATGGAATGCGACATTCCTGAGCTTTGGGGTAGGAATCAGCCTTCTTCTCTAGACTTAGCCATCTGACACTAAGTCCAGAGCGGAAGTTTGATGTGCCCCAAGTTAAAACGAGTCTCTGCAACCACCTTCTGTCCTTTCTGGCAGGTCAGCGATCTTACGTGAGCGACTTAGGTTCCAAAGGGAAGCACCTGAGGTCAATAAACCAAGTGGCATTCCGGGCGTTTGGGGGCTGCTCAAAGTTCAGCGCTCCCTCCGCAGAGCCTGTGAACCGCACCCAAACCCCTCCTTGTTTTGTTTCAGTTCCAACGCACTCCCTTTCCTCTCCAGATGTTGGCATGTGGGGCACATGTGGGCATCAGGGCCGGGACGGCTCCGAGGGTCCGGGATGCTTACCCGCCGTGACTCCCGCCCGGCCCCGTGTGAGCCAGGTCTCTAATTAGACTTGACCGCGTCCCCATTCCAGGGCTCCCCACAGCTGAGAGCACAAAGTTTGCACTGCCAGGGGCACCAAAAGAGCCTCGCAGCCCGGCTGGGACTGCAGGCAGCGGTGGCTGACGCGGGGCAGAGGTTTGGCAGCGAGCGGACTGCTGCCAGAGGTCCTGCGGCGGCGGGCGGGAGCGGCGGGCGGGGGCAGAGCGGGGTGGGGCGCGGGCAGCCGGCGGCCCTCGGGCTGGGCCACCGAGCAGGTCACTTGCTCGCAGCCTCTGCAGCCCCAGCTGTGCCTGCCGCCGCTGGCCTGGCCGCTGCATGCAGCCGCGCACACGCGCTCTCACTCGCTCGGAGTAAGTAGGCGGCGCTCCCCGGGCTGGATTCGGTGCCCAGCCCGGTCCGGGACAGAGCATGCTTGTGACTATTTGGATAGTAGGTGTAAGTGTATCAGTGTGAGTGCTTGTGAGTGGGAGCGAGCGCCAGTGGGAGGACGTGTGTCTGGGCTGGTATGTGAGCATAGGGAACTTTCCAGCATATGTCCCAGGGTGTGAGTGTGTCAATGTGTGTGGGAACTTCTGTGTAGGTGGGCCTGGAGTGCGCCCATAGGTGGCACGTGTGTCTGTGTGGCCCTTGCTGCCCCGTGTCTGTACGCTGGATGTGCATTGGTGAGCGTGGTAGGCAGGCTCCATGGGGCTGAGTGCGTGCAGGAGCCGATGGCTGGATGCGTGTGAGTGAGCAGATGAAGACAAGCTGGGGATAAGGAGTGTTATCTGAACTCAGGCTTTCTAGGCTGACCCGACTTGTCCGCAGCTGGGATGCCTTCTCTGTGGGTCACTCGGCTTTGGTTTCTCAGGACTCTGAGCGGGGCAGGAGTTCAGCGCCAACACTGGAGTGAATGGGGGTCTGAGCCAGCCTAGCTGACTGGCCAGGGTTGGGGAGGCAGCTTGGAGACAGCCCCACTGTCACTCCAGGGGGAGGTGGGAGGACCACTCAGCCATGCCCACACACAGACACTCACAGGGCACCCACACCCACACCCTCACAGCTGCTCATGTGTGCACAACTTCCCGCCACCCACACCAGTCTTGCACACGTTGTATCTCAGGAGGGCCATGTAAACACTCACCTTCTTTCAGTATGTACATCTGAGGACAGTGACACATATCTAACAGGTATCTCTGTGTGCAAAATGCATATGCACAAACATGCACCCCTGGCTTGACCCACTCTCAGCCTTTTAGGCCCCCTTTTCGGTCCCCTTTAGCCTACATGTGGCACCTTGGACAAGTCTAAGAAACTGGCTTTAGTAGGAAATATCTTAAGCCGGGGGCTTTGGCTGGGGGGTCAGGGCAGATGTTGATACAATGCCTTCAGAGTGTCCCATTTGATCTGGAACTGAGGGTGCTCTTGGAGTAGTCTTACCTTTTTAGAAGTGAAAAGGACCGTCTGGCAAGGCAAGCAGGGCCAGTCTGGGATCTGAGGCAGAGCTCAGCACCTGTAATTTGCTCCACACTCTAGTTTATTCTCTGGATTCCCCCTGCAGCAGAAAAGCAGTGAGCCTTCTGTGGGCTAGGCCCAGACAGTCATCTGACAGGGAGGAGAAGTGAGTTGAGCTGGGCTGATTTCTTCTCTTTTTTGGTTTTAGTCAACCCTGTTTTGAGTCTCCCATCTGCAGACGAGGCTGAAAGGGAGAGCCTTTGCTTTGCTCCTTTCCAGTGGAAAAATGAGGTACCCACTGTGAATCCCAGGCTGGTTCCCCAGTTTTAGTTCATCAAATACATATACCTACCAATCAGAATTTCAGAGCAACAATTAGGACTCATAGAGCATCAAGGCAACCCTATTAAGGTAACATAGTTCCAATTTAAAAGAGAAATCAGACAACCCCCAAAATGCTAATAATGACAACCACTATTTATTGAATCTATAATACATGCTTTATTTCATTTACTTTTCACAGCAACCTTATTAGGTTAATAGTCCCATTTTTTTTTTTCCCTCTGACAAGGAAATTGAAGCTTAGAGTGCTCAAGGGATTTCTACAGGTCTGTGTGACTGCTGAGCTCATGACATCACCTGTGTGTTTCCCTTCTTACTCTGGCTGCCAGGAAGCTCTTAGGTCATCATATTGCTTCATCCTAGTAAATGTGTTCGTTGGAACCATGGCTTTGACTTTTAATTTCTGCTTTAATAACTTTATAGTATACCCATCTTTAACTGTAAACTCCTACATCCTTCATAGAAAGAGATCAGAATAAATAAATGAACAATCAGCAATTAAGCATTCTATTGGTCTCTGAGGATGAGAACCATGTTGCACAGATTTTGGGGGGACGTCTCCAATTTCAAATATTTCATCTGGTTTTCAAACCATATGTCTCAATTTTGGCTTCTGTATTTTGGGGCTCTGATTTGTGACCATGTCTTGGGACTTTTCTTCCCAGCAGCTCTGGGAGAAAATGCCCATCTCTGTGCTGGCTCAGACAATGGGGATTGTTGTGAATGAATTGGGCCATTGATAAGCGTCCCCTCCTCTGACTGCTTCAACTGCCAGCTTCTCCCTGTCTCAAAAGCATGAGTGTCTGGGTGCCCGAAGGAGTTTGACCCCTGCCCTATGCCTGGCCCTGGCCCTATGGCCACCCCTTCCTCATGTGACCCCGCCTAGGCTCAGGGCTCTGCTGAGAGGTCTGTGTCTCTTGGACCTAAGCTCTGCCTCCCTCAGAGGAGACCACGTGGACCACATGGTCTGTGATCAGGGATGGACCTTTTGGAGCCGGAGCTCAGGATGAGGAGCATGGGCACACACGAAGGGCCCTTCTGCCCCCTCCCCTGGATCTGTGAGGCTATAGGCTAGTGCTCAGTTCTTCCTTTTCCCCATGAGGGGCTCTCAAGTCTGCCACATGGTCAGAAAGTCAATTGTCACCTCTTATCTGCAAGAGATGTGTGTCACCAGGGTCATCTGAATGCAGGACAGGGCTCTAGCCACACTGCAAAGTTGGCGAGACCCCTAACTAATTTACTCTAAGACTGATTCTTTTAGCCTGCCCAAGGCTATTAGTATTTGGAAAGGGGAGGAGTGGGGGGCAATGCTTAGCACTAAAGATTACTTACAAGGACTCTCGTGGTGGGCTTTCAGGCACTGTGTTGAGATCTTGCTTCTCAGTATGCATTAAGTCACCCGATGCTGGCAGCTGTTTCCCATGTTCGAGATTAATCCTCCCAGAAGCACTTGGTTACAAAGGGGAGGAGGAATCATTGGCCTGAGGCCCCAGGAGATGCCTGGCACCGGGTGGTGTGCTGGTGGGTTGGTGCAGGTGACGGGTTTGTACCTTCCCAGGTAAATGCCACCTCAAAAAGGTAAGACTAAGACTTGATTGCATCTCTGCTGAGGATTCTGGGTGTTCCCTGAACTTTAAGCTCAACCAAGTGAAAACAGGTTTAAAATCCAGCAAGAGAGCACTGGGTGAGGCGGTCAGAACTTCTGTGGGGGAAGCCTTACTCACGGTTACTCACATTTTTTAGTGTCTACTAAGGGCCAACCCCCTTGTTAGGCTCTTTGCATCTTTTGTTTCAGGAAACCTCTGGAACAACACTGGGAGACAGGCACTGCTATTTTAAAGATAGGGAAATTGAAGCAGAGCAAGGTTAAATGATTAGCCCAAGGTCAGAGCCAGCAACAATTTCATCCCAGGTCTGTCTGATGCTGGAGTCTGTGGTGAAGACTGTGGTCTGTGGTCCACTGACCACTCCCCAGTTCAAAGGCCCTGAAAGCAGGGAAGTCCAGGCCTTTGGGCCAACTGGGGAAGAGCTGAGGGCTTGCCTTCTCTGGCTCTAGGACCTGAATATCATCAGCATCACTGGCCTTTCCAGCCTCAGATGGAGACTGCTGCTCTGTAGGAAGCAGGGGTGGGGTGGGGAAGGCCTCTCAGGCCGGGCAGGGATACCCCTGCCAAGCCCGCCCCCTCCCTGCCAACCACTCCCTTGGGGTGGGCTTCTGTGTCTTCACTTCTTCCCTGGAGCAATCTCTGGGGACCGAGCCTACACCCAGACACTGTGATCCGGCCAGCCCAGTCCCTCCTCTTCCTGCTACATGGTGCCCTCAGTGCCAAGCTCTGGGGGAGTCCTGGATCCTCTGAGGATGTCTCTGGGCAGACCAGACCCTGTTCGGCGTGAGGCAGTGTCTAGGCGTCAGCAATTTGGCTGGGTAATTGTGTACAGTGTTCACTTTCTGCTGGAGAAATGGAGGTTTTGTCTTACAAACCAAATATCCTGGGTTTGGAAGCCATGTGAAATGCAGCCTGTCGTCTGGGGGTGTGGGCTGCATTGTGGGTCTGTGTGTGGTGCTGGTTTAAAAGACATGGTCGAGGGACAGAACGATTGACTCAGGCCATCTTGTTGCCTCTGATGGAGGGTCAGAGGTGGGCTGCATATACTGGCAATGTGCAGAGAAAAGAGCACGGGCTTTGCCGTCAGACAGATCTGACTCGGAGCCTGTTTCCACGTCTGTAAAAAGGGGTTCCGTATGATGCAGTGGTGATGCTAGCACTGGAAAGTTTATTGAAGTGTAGTGTCCAGAGCAGAACAGGTCAACTGTAAATGACATATTCTTCCTTCTTGTCCCACCTACCTTCTCGGAAAGAACACTGGGCTGATGGCAAGAGATCTGGATTCCAGCTCTAGCTCAGCCTCTGGGTACATTGTTTTCTCTTACCCTCTCTGGGCCTCACTTTCCTCATGCATAAAATTAGAAGAACTAATTTCCCTTATTCTTCTGTATTTTTTGAGGATCGTGAAAGAGACTGAAGTCAGAGAGCTCTCTTGGAGGATGCAGAAAGTTTAGTCACTATTTTTCATGTATCCATGCTGCAGTATTAACTGAGATCCTGTCATGTGCCAGGGCCCATGCAGAGCACTGGGCATACAGGTGTTGGGAATATCCCAGTCCTCAAGACAGGATTGTGAACAAACAGTGACAAGCCTGTCTGTGGGACATGATCATGGCAGGTATTAGTGTATCAGAAGAGGAAGTGTCACCCCTAACTGGGGCAATCAGGGAGGCCTTACCAGAGGTGAAAATTCCTGGTCTGGATCTGGAAAGATAACAGGAAGATTCCAGGAGGATAAGAGGAGGGCTTTCTAGGCTGAGAGACCAGCACATGCGAAGGCACAGAAATGTTGCCTCGTGTGGTAAGCTTGGGGGACTTGAGGCAGTGAGGGTACTGGTCAGTATTGATGAAAGAGAGATGCGAGACTTTACAAAGGGCTGTCGAGTGTCAGGCCTTGATGGCTGTGCTGAGGTGTTTTGATTTTTATCATGACAGTTGTGGGCAGCCCCTGAGGTATTTTAAGCAGGGGAGGGTCATGGTTGGATATGGGCTCACTTATTCATTCAGCAAACATAAAAACAAACAATTTTATGTCACCTTTAATTTTGATATCATATCAAATTAATGAAAATTTGCAAGACTGGTAAAAGAAATCCATCTTTATCTGTATCCCTTAATTGATTACAAGACACTGCATTTACTTCATTTTTTTTCATTCCTTCTCTCTCCAACAATATAAAAATACATTATTTTTTATTATTTATGTATATTTCAATTATCTGTATAATTTATACTTTATTGTTCATTTATTATAATTATATATTTATGGTTTTATCATGTATATGTATATATGAATACATACATGTATATGAATACATATAAAATATTCATATTTCTGATCAATTTAAGAGTAAATCGGAGACATGGTGCCTCTTTGCCCGTAAATACTTAAGTGTGTATTTCCTTAAAAAAAAGATATACTCTTACTACAATACAGTTGTGTCCCAATAATGTCTCTATAGCTCTCCTGTCTCCCTCGCCCCGTTCAGGGTCCAAGCTACAGATGGCATTTTGTTATCATGTCTCCTCAGTCTTCTTTAATCCAGAGCAATTCCTCTGCTTTATCTTTCTTGACCTTTTTGTTTTGAATGGTATAGGCCAGTTATTATGTTGAATATCCCTCCATTTGGGTTTATCTGATGGTTCTACATGACTGGATTCAAGCTATGCATGTTGGGCAGGAGTACCATGAAGTGAGGTTAGCATACCAGCAAGCACAGGCTGCGGGGACTGTCCCAGTGCTGGTGATGGAAGATTTCGTCACTTGCTTGAGGTGACGTTCACCAGTTTCTCCTGTGAAATTACTGTTTTTCCCTTAGTAATCAATAAGTAATTTGTGGAGAGGTACTTCGAGGTTTTGTAAACATCCTGTTCCTCATCAAACGTTTAATCACTAATTTTATCATCATTGATACTTTTGAATCCATCATTTCTTCTGTATTTATTAGTTGGCATTTTTCTGTAGGAAAGATCTTTCCCTTCTCCCTTTCTTTCTCTCTTTCTCTTTATCTCTCTCCTCCCTTCCTCCCTCCCTCCTTTCCTCCCTTCCTTCATTACTATGAACTCATAAATTCTTAATTAATTTATTCAATGGGTTTAATCAATTTGTATATTTTATTTTGATGTTCGAAATGTACAAGATTTGATCAGTGGGAGGTTCTCAGACTGGCTCTTGTTTCTTTTGACTTTTCCCCATGATTCTCTGAGCATTTGGTTACTGTTGCTCTAGCAAGATGTTCCAGGCTCATTTTGTTCTTTCCTTGCTACAGCCCTGGAATTAGTCATTTCTCCAAGGAGCCCTGGATCCTTTTAGTGAAGAATAGTATTAGAAACCAAGACCTGGGGCTACATGTGCTCCCTGTTACTGGTGTGTCATTGCATTTATGCCCTCTTAGCAAACAGAGCTAGGGTATATACTTATATGTCCATATTTATTTCTTTAATAAAAAAATAAAACAAATTATTATAGGTTTTTAGAAAGAAAAACTCAAGTGATTGAGACAGAGAGTGAGAGGATAGTGTGGTTTAGGTGGGTGGTGAGGGAGGGATTGTTCGAGGAGGAGGTATTTAGAAAGACCTACAGTGTGGAAAGGATGGATTGGAAGGAGAGAGAGCCTGGAGATTCTTTCAATTATCTAGGAAACAATTACAAGGACCTGAAATAGACAGGCAAGAGAGGAAGTAGAATCAGGTAGCTGGTTGAATGCAGAAGGTGAGGGAGACGAAGGAGGGAGATAGATATCTCCAAGGTCTGTCAAGCTGAGTGTGTCCAAAACGGAATTTCTGCATTCTTGCTCGGCAGTGTCCTATTCATATGTGGTCCTCTCCAGGTATTTCAGATCTCATTGAATGGCTCCTTCATCAATACAGCTGCACAAGTCAGAGAGAGCTGGCAATCATCTTCAACACCTTTCTCTCTCAAAGCTCATATACAATCCACCACCAAGTCTGTTGATGTTCTCTTGAAAATCTCTCCCCAATCCGTCACTTCTCTCCGTCTCCACCAGTATCACTCTAGTTCAAGGCACCATTTTCATCTTACCAGACTGCTGTGAGAACTTCCTAACTGGTCTACTTATACTCCCTCCAATTTGTTGTCACACAGCAGCCAAATGTATTTTAGAACACAGCTCATGGGCTTCCCTGGTGGTGCAGTGGTTAAGAATCCACCTGCCAATGCAGGGGACACGGGTTCGAGCCCCTGTCTGGGAAGATCCCACATGCCGCGGAGCAGCTAAGCCCGTGCGCCACAACTACTGAGCCTGCGCTCTAGAGCCCGCGAGCCACAACTACTGAAGCCTGCTCACTTAGAGCCCGGGCTCTGCAACAAGAGAAGCCACGGCAATGAGAAGCCTGTGCACTACAACGAAGAGTAGCCCCTGCTCGCCGCAGCTAGAGAAAGCCCGAGCGCAGCAACAAAGACCCAACACAGCCAAAAATAAATAAAATAAATTAAATTTTTTTAAAAAGTTTTTTTTAAAAAAAAACACAACTCAGGTCATTTCCCTCCTTAAAAATACTTCAGTTGCTTCCTATTGATCTTAAGCTAAAGATCAACCTCTTTAATAAGCCTACAAAGTCTAATTTGTCTGACCCCTGCCTCCACTCCTACACCCTCTCACCCAGCTCTTTCTTCACCCTATCTCCTGGCCTTGTCTCAGTCCCTTGGGCTTGTCAGTTGGCAAGGCCACAGGCCTTTGCATTTGCTGTTCTTCTGCTTAGAACACTCTTCCTTCGTGTCTTCACCTACTGAATTCCTACTTATATCTCAGCTCTCAGCTCAGCTGTCACTTCCATGATTAGGTCAAATCCCATTTTATAGGGCTTTACAACACCATGTACCACCTTCAAGGCTTTATCATTTGTGATTTTACATTTATTTACAATTTTTTCATGATAATTAATGTTTACTTTTCCTATTTGATGATGAGTTTTGCTCATTGCTTTATCCTAGTAGTTAGCATGTTACTGACACATATCACAAATATTTGTTGGATGGATGAATGAATGAATGAATGAATGAAGTTTTATCAGCTGAGCAACCAGCTGGTGGTGTCATTCAGTAGAATAAAAATTCTAGGGGTGAAGTAGATTTGGGGTGAAAGATAATTCATTTTAGGACATGTTACATTTGAGGTACCTCTCAACCACGTCTGCCCCCCCAAACATCTTACCGTCTTCTGGGCAAACAAATTAGACTGTCATTCAAGAGCTTTGAGGGGACTGGTGATAGGTGACAGCTAATTCCTGGGCAATTCTAAGGAGCTCCTGGAGAAGATAGCTAAATCACATGGCATCCCTGAGCTGTACCCCCCTTTCTGGTTTGTAGAGGATACAGGAGATCTGAGGGACCTCCAGGTGGTTTGACCTGGCTCCTTGGCTGCTACGAAGGATTTAACAAACATTTATGAAGGCTCCTTGGAACTTGAGAGTTACGTGCATGATTCACATGGGTCAGGAATTGCCAACCTTCTCCCCACCCCTGAGACTGCACTAGATATAGGCCTAAAAGAGAATTCAGAGAGGGTCTTACTAAGCCCAGTGAGCTCTCCTTGCAAAGATGCCAGTAGTCACTCCAGCTCACTCACTCCTGCATTCCTCACTCACTCGTTCAATATCTGTTTCGCCTTCACTCAGTCACTTACCCGCCCAACCACATGTATCCATCCACAAACAAGAGTTATGTTGGATCTGTAGCAGGACTCAAGGCTGATGAGTCACCCTCCCTGCCCTCTCCTTCATCCCTCTTTCATATGGTCCTCACAGCCCAGGAGCCCAGATGAGGAGACGTCAGGGTGGGGAGGTGTCACTTTACTGGTCGAAGGCCGTGTGTGCTTGCAGGGTGTTACCAGGAAGAGAGGGAGATGCCACCACACCAACTGCTCCTCTTATGTCACCTCCTGCTTTTCTAGTGTCCCGTCCCCTCTTTCAATGGTGATGAGAGCTTAGGAATTAAGCTCCTTGATCAGAGAGGTAGAAGGTGGTAGCTGGGCTCTGCAGAGATACTTGGGGCTCAGGCTTGAAAGGGAAAGAGAGACACAGCTCCCCATGAGCCCCACCACGGAGAAGAGGACACTTTTGTTTTCTTCTTCATTTTCTACCAGGATTGCCCTTTTAACCCTGTGGAATTTGCAGAGAGGCTGGGGGGAGGGGGGGACAGTGGGATTTAAAATGTGGCATTTAGAAACCAGGCAGTAGACTAATCCTGGCCCCACCCCTCCGGAAGCTGCTCTTTCAGTTCTCTGAGGTTTGTCATTTACAAAGAGCCCCACAGAATGGGCGCTGTCCATCTGCCGTGACATCAGACAGGGTTGGGGCTGAGCAGACATAGGACAATGGCAGCCACATCAGATAAGAGCACCTTGGAAAAGTGCCCGAAGATGCCCAGGATCTAAGTTACAGACTCATTCACTCATTCCCTCTCTCACTCATTCATTCAACAACGATCTACTTAGCACCTACTCTGTGCCAGGCATTGTTCTAGGCACTGGAGATACAGCAGTGAGCAAAACACATGCCCGAGTAGAATTGCTTTCTGATGTGGGAAGATAGTAAACAGGTTGATATATGCAAAGTGGTGCTGAGTGCTGTGGAGAAATATAAAGAATGGTAAGGGGGTCCCAAGGGTAGGAGGGGACTTGTACATTTATACCGGGTCAAGAGGTTCTCTCTGATATGCAGATATTTAAACAGAGGCCAGGAGGCAGTGGAAGGGCAAGCTATGTGAATACTGGGGGGAGGAGCAGTCAGCACTTCAGGATTCTGGGTGCCCTGTGGTCTGGGGGGTCAGAGTAAGCTTCTAGGGAGAGGCCGCGTTTAAGCTGAATCTTGATGTCTGGGGACAGCAAGTCAGTCCTGAAGAATAGCAGGGAACTTGCCTTGAAGCGTGAACATAAGGGACATGTCGGGAAGGACAGTTTGGTAGGGCCCAAAGAGGCAGGGTAGGCTGGAAACAGGGTCTGGAGAGTCATGAGTGCCAGGCTAAGGAGTTCAGACCTGAGTTGAGGGACACTGGGGAGACATAATAGATTTTCAGCGAGATGTCACAATGAGAGCTGTGTTTTAAGTGGCTGAAACTAATATTAGAATAGGCTGGGGACTGGGCAGCCAGCAAGAAGACAATCGCCTTGGGTGAGCCTGCTTGGCCTTATGGCCACCAAGGACCCTGAGGCTGGGGGGAACGCTGGGTGGCCCCAGATGCACAGCAGGCAGGGATACAGTGATGTAGGGGCTATAATGGCCGACAGAAGCAGCAGGTGATGTGAGTGGTCATCATTGGGACAAAACCCTAGATGTCTCCTGTAACTCAAAGCTATCTTTGAGCAAAGAACACAGAGCAGCCTGGGTTCTGGGGCAGAGCAAGCTGGAGAAAAGAGTTTGGCTCTCATCTCTGGCCACAAATGACTATTTTAGAAGCTTCTGGGGAGGGGGTCCTTGGATTGTAGGAACATTTGGTTCAGAGGAGAGCTTATCTAATCCAGCCCTCTCCTCTCACAGATGGGAAATTGGAAGCCCAGAAAAGGGGCATAAATTGCCCAAGGCCATATAGAGCATGTGTGGCAGAGAAAGGTCAGGCATCTTATTTGAACTCATCTTGGAGGAATTACTATGTCTTATTTAATTACACATTTATATATAAATCTTTCAGTGGAAGAGGAAATTCTAAGAAAAATGTTTTATTCATTGACTTCTCTATCATCTAGCTGCAGCCTGATACAGAGCAGATGCTCTCTTGACCTGGACCGAGGCTGATGTTAGACTGGTCTCAGATGTGGGAGCAGGAGCTGCCTGTGAGTGGGGGAGAGCCTGGCTCTGGATCTCCCTCACGCACTCATGTGGCCTGGCCTGCGACCATCTCTACCTCAGTTATACTCACAGCCCTCGGCAAAGGGACCATGGATGTGAGAGAGTGTGGGGGCTGCTGTCACAAGGGTGCCTGCCAGAGGGAGAGGTGACAGGTGTGGTGAGGGGCTGGGTATTCTGGGCCTGAGGCCACTGCAAGAGAGAGAGGCCCTGCCCAGCTTGAGAGAGCAGCCCACAGGGGGTTTCACAGCCGCTAGCTGGGCACCTGGGATGCATGTTTGGGGTGAAAGTGCAGTGCTTGGTCTGGCCTGCAGCTGGACCCCCAGGCATTTCACCAAACCCACTTGTTTTCAGCCCAACCCTGCTGTCCCAAGGAGCTGAAGGCCACAGTTTTAAGAAGAGGTCCTGTTCTTTCCCCACAACATGCAGAAGTCTATGACTTAACAGCAGGATTTCAGATGGAATTGTCCTTTGCTGTGCTTCCACCCTCACATTCAGGATCCTAGTCAGGGGGTGGGGGGGCTGAGCTGGAGACAGTTTCCTGAAAAGTCAGAGGGATTCAAGCTATAGCTCCTGCCAGCCCAGACCCCTGCATCTGTGCTGGATGAGTAATTGGTTCTTAAGCTCTTGGTCAACACAATCTGTTTGTCTTGCACTATGGCGCTGGCAGAGGGATTTCCAGAGTGGAGTGAGTTATACGCATCAGCACACTGAACCTGTAGACCCAGGAAAATAAGTGTCCTGAGTTTGGCATCCCTCAGTGAATGTCCTGGGGGAGGCAGTGGGGTTTTCTTCAGGTGTGGGGTCATCACCCTCTCGAAGGTAGCATCGTGGACTAGGCCAGGTTTTGAACAGAACCTGAGAGGAAGGGAAGAAGGAACTTAGATTCTAGTCTGGGTTCAGCTACAAATTTACTCTGTGACTTGGGCAAGTCTTTTGCCCTCTCTGAACCTCAGTTTCCTTTTCATGAACCACAGAGTTGGAAAAGAGGGCTCCTGAGGACCTGTCCTATGATATTCCATGTTTCTTGCTTACATAATACTAAAAGGAATTTTGGTTAAGACACTAACTTTGAGATTTCTATCCTCGCCCAGGTCTCTTTTACTTTGCCTGAAATTCCGCCTTTGGTTCTTTTAAGAGGCTCTTATTTCCATATTGACTAACAAAATCCCTCTTATTTTTATGACCTTGTATAGGGATACAAAGCAGTGTAATCTTCTAGTTGTATTTCAGCCTTTATAACAACTGTGCCAGGTAATCAAAGATATATTATTTCCAGTTTGCATTTGAAAAAAGAGGCCCAGAGAGGTTAAGTAGTTTGATGAATTTCACAAAGTTAGTTGCTGGCAGAGCTGAGGTGAGGCTGCAGGTTTCTTGGCTGTTGGCTTATGTTCTTTTGTGCTACCCTTTGGGTTTGGAAAGGGAGTTCTAAAGGCTGCATGGCATGGGGGTTGTAGTGTTCATCAGGTGGCACAAGTATCAGTATGACAGCATCTGCCCCCGCATACCTGTACCACGTAGGCTGAAGTGTTCTTAGCCTGGGGCAGCCCACCCAACCCAGGCACAGTAGTGAGGGGCTGTGCTGGCCGCTCTGCCTGCTTATGCAAAGGCAGGTCAGGGCAAAAAGCAGGCCCTCTGCAGCAGCTTTCTCACTGATGATCCTGTGTTCTTGTCTGCCGTAGACTATTTTAGCAGGGTGGTGGGTATCTGGCAAAGCCCAGGTCTTTCTTTTTTTTTTTTTTTTTTTCCCTTTTTCTCCCAGCTTTTTTGAGCTGTAATTGACATATAGCATTGTATAAGTTTAAGGTGTATAATGTGATCAGTTGATATACATATTTATTGTGAAGTGATTACCACAATAGGGTTAGTTATGCATCTGTCACCACACATGGTTACCTTTTTATTCATGTGGTGAAAACTTTGAAGATCTATTCAATACTTTCTTAGCAACTTTCAAATATACAATACAGTATTGTAAACTATAGTCACCATGCATACATTAACTCTCCAGAACTTAATCATATTATAACTGAGAATTTGTACTCTTCAATCAATATCTCCCCATATGCACTAACCCTCAGCCCCAGGCAACCACCAATCTACTTTCTGTTTCTATAGTTCAGCTTTTTTAGATTCTACATATAAATGAGGTTATACAGTGTTTGTCTTTCTCTATATGACACTTTGCATAATGCTCTCAGGGGCTATCTATGTTGTCACAGATGGCAGGATTTCCTTCTTTTTTTATGGCTGAATAATATCCCATTGTGATATATATGTGTATTATATATATATTTTTTCTTTTCTTTTTCTTTCTTTCTTTATCCATTCATTCATTGAAGGACACTTAGGTTGTTTCCATGTCTTAGCTATGGCGAATAATGCTGTAAGGAATATAGGGGTGCAGATATCTCTTGGAGATAGTGATTTCATCTCCTTCAGACATACCTAGAAGTGGAATTGCTGGATCACATGGTAGTTCTATTTTGAATTTTTTTGAGAAAACTTCATACTGTTTTCCATAGTGGCTACACCAATTTACATTTCCACTAATAGTGCACAGTGGTTCCCTTTCTCCACATCCTCACCAGCGCTTGTATCTTGTCTTTTTGATAATAACCATTCTAACAGGTATGAGGTGATATCTCATTGTGATTTTGATTTGCACTTCCTGATGATTGGCGTTAAATACCTTTCATATACTTGTTGGTCATTTGTATGTCTTCTTTGGAAAAATGTCTATTCAAGCCCTCTGACCATTTTTTCAATTAGTTTTTTGTTTTGTTTTGTTATTGAGCTGTATGAGCTTCTTATATATTTTGGATATTAACCCCTTAGCAGTTAAATGGTTTGCAAATATTTTTCCCAGTTTCCTGTAGGTTGCCTTTCACTTGTTTCTTTTGCTGTTCAGAAATTTTTTGTTTGATATAGTCCCACTTGTTTATTTTTACTTCTGTTGCTTATGCTTTTGGTGTCAGATCCAAAAAGTCATTGCCAAGACCAGTGTCAAGGGACTTTTATCCCAGGAGGTTTAGAGTTTTAGGACTGACATTTAAATTTTTTTTTTTAACATCTTTATTGGAGTATAATTGCTTTACAAGACATTTAAATTTTTAATTCATTTTGAGTTAATTTTTGTGAGTGGTAAAATGTAGGGGTCCAATTTCATTCTCTTGCATATGAATATCCAGTTTTCCCAGTACCATTTATTGAAGAAACTTTCTTTTCTCGTTTGAGTATTCTTGGCTTCCTTGTCAAATATTAGTTGACCATATATTCAGGGGTTTATTTCTGGGTTCTTGATTCTTTTCCATTGGTCTATGTGTCTGTTTTTATGCTAGTCCCATATGGTTTTGATGCTATAGCTTTGTAGTATAGTTGGAAATCTGAAAGTGTGATGCTTCCAGCTTTGTTCTTCTTTCTCAATATTGCTTTGGCTATTTGGGGTCTTTTGTAGTGTTATATGAATGTTAGGATTTTTAAAAAATTTTCTGTTAAAAAATGCCATTAGATTTTTTTTTTAATTTAATTTATTTATTTATTCATACCTATTTCTGGCTGTGCTGGGTCCTCGCTTCTGTGCGAGGGCTTTCTCTAGTCGTGGCAAGTGAGAGCCACTCTTCATCGCGGTGCGCGGGCCTCTCACCATCGCAGCCTCTCCCGTTGTGGAGCACAAGCTCCAGACGCGCAGGCTCAGCAGTTGTGGCTCACGGGCCCAGTTGCTCCGCGGCACATGGGATCCTCCCAGACCAGGGCTCAAACCCGTGTCCCCCACATTGACAGGCAGATTCTCAACCACTGTGCCACCAGGGAAGCCCGCCATTAGATTTTTGATGGGGATTACATTGAGTCTGTAGATAGCTTTGGGTAGTATGAACATTTTAACAATATTAATTCTTCTCCTCCATGAACATGGGCTATCCTTCCATTTATTTGTGTCTTCTTTAGTTTCTTTCATCCATGTCTTATTTGTCAGTGTACAGATATTTCACTTCTTTGGCTAAATTTATTCCTAAGTAATTTATTCTTTTTGATGCTATTGTAAATGGGATAGTTTTCTTTATTTTTCAAATAGTCTGTAGTTAGTGTATAAAAATGCAACTGATTTTTGCATGTTGATTTTGTATCCTGAAACAAAAAAAATTACTGAATTCATTTATTAGTTCTAACAGCTTTTTGGTGGAGTCTTCAGGGTTTTCTATATGTAAGATTATGTCATCTGCAAACAGAGACAGTTTCACTTCTCCTTTCTGATTTGAATGTCTTTTATTTTTTTCTTTCTTAATTTTTCTGGCTAGGACTTTTAGTACCATGTTGAATAGGAGTGGTGACAGTGGGCACCCTTGTCTTGTTCTTGATCTTAGAGGAAAAGCTTTCAAACTTTCACCATTGAATATGATGTTAACTGTGAGTTTGTCATATCTGGCCTTTATTATGTTGAAGTATGCACCTTCTATACTCAATTTGTTGAGAGCTTTTCTCATGAGAAGGTGTCAGATTTTGTCAAATGCTTCTTCTGCATCTATTGAGAGGAACATATGGTTTTTATCCTTTTTCTATTAATGTGGTATATTATATTTATTGATATGTGTATGTTGAGCCCTCCTTACATCTCAGGATAAATCCCACTTGATTACTCAAACTGAACTTAATAGCACATTAAAAGGATCATATACCAGGTCTTCTTAATTAACATTCCATTTCTCATTTTCAGAAGCTTTCTCATATGCTTTTCCTGGAGATGGGCTGGGCTTTTCTGTCTGCAGAAGGGGGTTCTGAGAGCAACCCTCTTAGCTGTTTCTCTCTTGCCCAAACCAGCTCAGTCTTTGCTCTGGGGCAAGAGGGAGGCTCAGGGGCAATAAGTGTGGGCAAGAAGGAGCTCTCCCCTCATATACCAGGCAGGAGCAGCAGTGGGAATCACCCCCAACCCCTCCCAATTCACTTTCTGCTTATGCTTTGGGATGTACGTATGTGCTTTCACTCTGTCTCTCCTGTTTCCCTCTCCTCTCTCATTAATCAAGTTTCCACACTTGCTTTGGTCTATTTTGGGGCTTGCTATTCAATTCTCTAAGTTTATTCCAGGGTCAATATCACATTGTATTTACTGTTTGAAAATAAATCTTACTATCTGGCAGGAAAAGTCCTCCCAATTTCTTTATTTTTTCAGTAGTAATCTTGGGTTTACTCATCAAGCGCTAGGAAAGAACATTGTGGGGATTTGATTGGGATTGCATGGAATCTATAGGTCAATTTATGGTGAATTGACATTTTCCTGTCTATATACATGAGATACCTCTTCATTTATTTTGGCCTTCTTTAATATCTTTTAACAATATTTTATCATTTTCTCAATAAGGGACTTACACATTTTAAGATTAATTTTTGTATACCTTATATATCTTTGTTGCTTTTGTTAATGCCCTCTCTTCTAAATTTCATTTTATTTTTGTGCTGGTGTCTAGGACTATAATTGACTTTTGTGTATATATATTTTAGCCACCTTTCTAAGCCTTTACATGAATTAAAATAATTTATTTGTAGATACTTTTGGTCTTTCCACATTGGTAATGAGGGTGACTTGCTAGTTCATGGTACATTTTTATAGGAATTAGGGAAAGATACCATGTCTGGGAAGACATAGACCCATGGAGACTTGGCTTGTCATGTGAACTGCAGGTCTGTGTCTGGTGGACCCAGCCCTGTGTAGTGAGTGTGGCTGAGTGGTCACAGCAGAGGCCAACTTCAGCCTCCACTCACCCTCTTGGCTGTGTGCTGTTGCGGAAGCCCTGTGGAAAGTCATATCAACTGTGAATAATGATGGTTTTGTTTCTTTCCGTTTTTATACATTTTCTTTTTTTCTACACTAGCTAAGATTTTAATACAATAATGAATAGAAGTTGGTGGGAGGTGGCATTTTAATTTTGTTTCTGACCTCACAGGAAATGCTTTCAACATTAAATATGTTGTTCCTGTATATTTTTTTCTCAATAGATGCCCTTTAATTAGTTTAAGGAAGGTCTCTTTTACTCCTAGTTTTCTAAAGGTTTTGTTATGAACAGCTGTTGAATTTTATAAAATTATTCTTC
This sequence comes from Balaenoptera acutorostrata, assembly GCF_949987535.1. Lineage (NCBI taxonomy): Eukaryota > Metazoa > Chordata > Mammalia > Artiodactyla > Balaenopteridae > Balaenoptera > Balaenoptera acutorostrata. The sequence goes on along the minus strand of NC_080072.1, from coordinate 42,284,322 downwards.
TCCATCTATTGAGATGATCATAAGGTTTTTCTTCTTTTACCTATTAATGTAGTGAGTTTCATTAATCTATTTTCTAATGTTAAAGCAGCCATGTATTTTTAGGCTAAACCCAACTTGGCCATGATTTATTATTCTTTTTATATATATAGCTGGATTCTGTTTACTAATATTTTATTTATTATATTTTTGTCTATGTCTATACATGAGGTTGTCCTAAAGATTTCCTATCTTGTGTTCTTTAGTTTCAGTATCAAAATTATGTCAGTCTTATAAAATGAAGTATGTTTTCTTTTATTCTTATTCTTCGGAAGATCTTGACAAAGGAAGAGTTATCTTTCCTTTGAATGATAGAAACTCATCTGTGAACTTCTCTGTGCCTGGTGTTTTCCTTAAGGGAAGAGTTTTAACTATTGATTAATTTATTCAGTAGGTATAGATCTATTTCTTCTTGAGTCATTTTTGGTAAATTGTATTTTTATAGGAATTTATCTAGTTTATTTATGATTTCAGTGATATTGCAGAATATTCTTGTCCATATAATATTATCCACCATATTCTTTTATTTCTGCTGCATTTGTAATAATAGACTCACTTTTATTGCTAATATTGATTTTTTGTGTTTCCTTTCTTTTTTCTGATCTTACCAGTAGTTCTCTATTTTATTTGTTTTCGAAAACGAACGCTATTGGTCATTTCATTTGTGTTTATGTTTTGTTTTGTGTTTTTGTTGTGTTTTGCTTAATGTTTGCTTCTATCTTAACTATTTTTCTCTTGCTACTTTCTTTGAAATTATTCTCTTCTTTTCAAAATTTCTCATGTTGTTAGAAGTTAGAATTCTTCCAATTTTCATATTTTCTAATTTAAGCATGCAATTTTTGCTCTTAATTTTACTTATCAGTATACTATATGATTTATTTTTAAAAATTTTTTAGTACTTTAAAAAAATTTATTTATTTTTATTTATTTATTTTTGGCTGCATTGGGCCTTCATTGCTGTGCATGGGCTTTCTCTAGTTGTGGTTGAGCGAGGGCTACTCTTTGTTGCTGTGCACGGGCTTCTCATTGCGGTGGCTTCTCTTGTTGAGGAGCATGAGCTCTAGGCACGTGGGCTTCAGTTGTTGTGGCATGTGGGCTCAGTAGTTGTGGCATGTGGGCTCAGTAGTTGTGGCTTGCGGGCTCTAGAATGCAGGCTCAGTAGTTGTGGTGCACGGGCTTAGTTGCTCCACAGCACGTGGGATCTTCCCGGACCAGGGGTTGAACCCATGTCCCCTGCATTGGCAGGCGGATTCTTAACCACTGTGCCACCAGGGAAGCCCCTATACTATATGATTTTTATATGTATGTTTTCATAAGCATTCATGTTTATTTTCTAATTTCTGTTATAATTTCTCCTTTGACCTATGACTTGTGTGCTTAAAATATCCAAACATATGGAGGTCTTCATATTGGGGCAGAGATTACAATCTGTAGGATACCAGTCATTTGAAAATTGCTGAAACTTGCTTTAAGATCCAGTCACTAGTCATTAAAAAAAAATCATGACTCATGAATCCTTGAAAAGAATGTGTATTCCTGATAAGTTGAATGCAGTGTTCTGTTCATAAACATTAACTCTAACTTAATTGTGACATTCAAATCTTCTGTATCTTTACTGATATTTTTTTGGCTTGAGCTGTCAATCAATGACAGAATTGTGTTGGAATCTCCATCTGTGATTCTGAACTCATTCATTTCTCCTTGAAATTTTATCAGTTTTTATTTTGTATATCTGTATTATTGTTATTATGTGCGTCATTATTATATCTTCTTGATAGGCTGAACTTTTTATTTTTATGTAGTGCATCTCTTTACCTCTATAATGCTTATTATCTTAAACTTTGTTTTGTATCATATGAATACATTAACACCAGAATTCTTTAGGTAAATATTTCTATGGTATATCATTTGTTGTCTTTAACTTAAAGCTGTTTCGGGTGTTTTTGTTTTAGGGATATTCCTTGTAGCCAGCACATAGCACACTTTCTCTCTTTCCTTCTCTCTCTCTCTCTCTCTCTCCCTCCCTCTCTTTTTTCTCTTTCTCTCTCTCTGTCTGTAATGCATGCTTTATAATCTTTGCTTACAAGTGGCTAGTCTAGTTTCTCTCTCCTTACTGTCATTACTATTATTCACTGATACACCCCCCACCCCCACCCCACACTTCTTTCCTCTTTTGGATTTTTTTATTACTTGTTTTTTTCCCCATCTACATATTTGAAGGGTAATATCTATCTCTACCTCTATGTGTATTCTTTTGGTTGGTTACCCTAAATATTATAGCATTAATAATAACCTAATAAGGCTAAAGTTAATTTACATTTCTATTTTCCTCCTCCCAAATAAAAGAAAATTAGAACACTTTAACTTACTTTAGTCATCCCCTTCTGAATTTACATATACATATTTGAGATTTCTCTTTCTTTCCATATCCCACAAATGAGGTATTATTATTGTTTCTTACAGTCAAGGTTTGTTTGTATTTACTCACATAGTAAACGTAAGTTTACTCATCATTCTTTCTTATATTTCAAACCTTCCTTCTGACATTATATTCTTTCTGCCTGAAATAATTCCTTTAGAATTTCCTTTGGTGTGGGATTTTTACTTGTTTGAAAATGTACTTATTTCCTTCTTATTCTTGAAAGAGAGTTTCTTTGGGGATAGAATTTTAGGATAATTATTTTCTGTAATCAGATATTTTTCCACTCTCTCCTGACTTTCATCATTGTTATTTAATGGTCACCTGTAAATCTAATTTCTCTCTTTCTCTGTCTGTCTCTCTGTCTCTGTCTCTCTTTTTACCTTTGGATGCTTTCAAAACTTCTCTGTCTCTTGTGCTCCTTAGTCTTATGAGTTATCTAGGGTATGTATATCTTTTGCATTTTTCCTGCTTGGGATTCATTGGGATTTCTGGATTTGAAAGTTGTTTTGTCTTTCAAAAATTTTGAGAAATGTTTCAGCCACTATTTTTTGGATATCACTTTTCCCCCTATTCTCTCTCTTATCTCCCTTTAGAAATCTGAGTAAATACTTGTGAGGCTATTTTACTTTCTATTCCTTAGCTTTAGTTCTCTCGTATTTTTTGTCTCTTTCTCTCTCCGGGCTGCATTTTAGATTATTTCATTTGTTTTGTCTTTTAATACACCAATCCAATCTTTAGCTGTGATTAATCTGTCCAATGAGTTTTTCACTTTAATTATTATATTTCAAATTTATATAAGTTCTATCTGGTTCTTTCTGAAATCTGCTTGATCATATTTTATAGCCTCTGTTCCTTGAAAATGTTTCCAAGACTGTCTTTTATTTCTTGAAGCTAAATTCTCTAATCGAGTGTTTTCCCTTCATAGATAATGTGAATTCAGGCTACAAACCTTTCTGAAGGTCATATTGTGGTCATTAATCTCAGGAGAGACTTTACTTCCCTTTAACCCAGCATCAAAGTTGGGAAAGACAACTTTTCTTGCACCTTCTGAATAGGAGATTTATTTCTCATTCACCTTTGCATTGGGTTTCTGACCTTCTAGACCACTATTTTATTGTTTCCCTAGCCCCTAGGATTTGTCCCTTGTCTGCCCTACCCCATACATACATGGAAAAGAAGCTTAGGGAATACAGCATTCAGCAGATATTCTCAGGGCAAAAACTGCCTTCCACTCTTGCTTGTTATTATTGGTTCCTGCTTTTGCTTTCCTTTTGGTTTCTCCAGATTTCCTACATTTTTGCCAGCTAAGTGATACATTTTAAAAACATTAAAACATCTTTATCAATCCTTTAAAATTTTAAAAATGTTAAAACATCTTTATCAATCCTTTAAAATTCTTCTTATGAAGAAGTATTTTAAGATATATGTTGTACCATATTGCTGTACATAAAATTCCTGTGTGAACTTTCTCTATAAGAAGAGAAATCAATTTTCAAGTAAAAATCAGATGCTAAAACATAGTGGCATAGTATGGATTTCCTTAAAGAGAGGGTACAGTCATTACCCTCACTCAACTTACTAGCTATGTACAGTAGCAAATTATTGAATCTCTGGATCTTCATTTCCATGTCTTCAAAATGGGGATAATAGTAGTACTAATTATTTTGAAATTTTTTTTGGAAATAAATTAACTTATAAAAAGAACCTAGAAGTGTACTTGACATACAGTTAAGTACCCAATACCATATTTCATTAAATTTAAGATGCCACAGATTGTAAGATGCCCTGTGACTTCATAAAAAAGAAAACATGCTTTCAATTAAACTATGACACAATGCAAAGATGCCATTGACTGAAATTACATCCCAATTTCATATGTTAAAATATGAAAAAAATGCATCTTAGAACCATCTGACAATACTAAATTTTGGCTATTATGAATGGATACATATAAGCAAAGACTACAGTGATTGAGAAATGGAACCTTAGTCTCAATTGATAGGACTTTAAATGTTTGTAGATATTTATTCCATTCTACCATTACCTCATCAACTTCTGGACTCTGGCTGTATTGTGCATGAATTAGAGTCCATGTCCAGAAGGCTAATTGTCAGTAGACAAACACAATATTCTACCATCTTCTCCAAGACTGAAGAAGAAGGGGAAAAACGTATTTATTGAGAGATCTCTGTGCCTAGCACACTTATGAGTGACTTAAATATCATATTTACTTTAATTTTCACAATTAGGTTAATTAAGATTAGTTGGTGCAACAAACGACCCCCCAGATATTAGTGACTTAGCACATTATGTTTATTTCTTGCTTACTACACAGACTGATATGGGTTGGGTGACTCTGCTTCAAACTGTGATTCAGGACTCATCTTCTTCCATCTTTTGGCTTTGCCATATTGGCCTTTCCAGATGCTCTGGCATCACTCAGGAGACAGAAAGGGGAAGAGAGAGGACCAGGAAGAAAGCATACCTTTCATTACAATATAATTAAAAAAAAATTTAAGACATCAGAGTTTGATTTATTCCTAGGTAACTTGTTGGAGGAAGAAATTACTATAGGTTAGGGTGGTTGGAGGCCTCCCAGATGAAGTAGGATTAAAGCTGAGTCCTGAAACATTGATATTACTTAGAGATAGAAAAAGAGAGTTGAGGAGATTTCAGTCTGGATGTGCTGGAGTGGCATGACCAATGCGTAGAATTACAGAAGAGTAAGATGTTTTTGGAGAACCATGAAACATTCTCTTGGGGAATGACTAACATTTATTGAGCTCCTACTCTGTGCTAGATACTGTGTAAAGTACTGTTCAGGTGCTACTGTGATATATGGCTTCCTAAACATAAATGAGCCTCAATAAGACAGCATTCTACGAATGGGCTGTTTTTCATGTTTGACCCACTCCGTGCCCCAATTAATTAACTCAGATAATCATATTTGGAACATGTGGTCCAAGTACCTGACACTGCACCCTCACATAGAGGATTCTTTATCTGAGGACGTTATGATAATGACAGTAGGATTTGTTGAGAATGACTGTGTTGTGCTCTCACTCTGGGTTATTCTATTTACAGTCAATGGCCCTAGAATGGGTTCCGGTTCCCTGTCTTTTGTTCCTTTTCATTAGTGAGCTGCTGAGAACCCTTTGCCATTGCGGCTGAGCCAAAGTTCTGGTTCAGTCTGGACTCTCCTTCAAATGCCCCACACTACTTGGGTCACATAGGGTATGAACTGGGATGTTAATTGTTTCTTCATGGCCAATGTTACTGATTATAGAAAATGTCTTAGTGTCGTTGTTTGTGCTTATTCAAAGCATGGTGTCTATGTATGAGGTCTTTATCAAATCTCCTCCATGGGAGGCTTTTCTTCTTCTCAATATATGTAATATATCCTGCTTTTTAATCCCCTTTAGTGTGAAGCAGCTCTCTGGGCCCGAGGTCTGGGTCGGAAATGGATCCTTCCTTAGGCACAAAGATAGATATCATGAGACTTCCCTTGTGACACCTTTAACTTGTCTCCCTGGGTCAAAGTAGTTATGGTACTGTTATTTCACTTGCTCTTATAAGCATCATGCATGATCTTATGTGATTCCTACAACAACCCTGAAAATAGATTCAATTCCCATTTTCCAGATGAAGAGGCTGAAGGTCAGAGAGCCCTAGTAAGAGACAAAACTGGGATTGGGATTCCAATCCCGAGCTTTTGGATTTCCATAACCTCATCATGCTACTTTCCAGATGTTATTGAGTAACCTCCAGTTTGGAGGATTTGAGAAGGAAATTAAATCAGAGAAGGTCGGACTATCATGGTTGTTGATGTAGCACTATGGTCTGCTTATGGCTTTAGAAGTAAGAGAAAATGACATTTGTGAAACTGCAAAAGAGTGTACCGTTTCCTCTCTTCTGTCCTCTTTCCCAAGGGTATATAGACGCCCCTCAAGCTGGGTCCTCATCATGACTCAGAGAGGGAAATAGCTTGCCCAGCGTGACCTCTGAGCGTGATTTATGAAACAGGATGTATCCAAATTTTCACCACATTGGAGCTACTCAATTTTCTCTAATGGCCTTTATCTGAGAGTTATGTCTATTCGTGGCAGCCACGACCAGTAAGTCATTAGCTTAAAGTATACTGATTGTTAATTTTAGCATCCTGGGCCCTGGGCCCAGTGACAGAGGACTCTTGCTTTTGCAAATTGAAGCTAAAGAACATTCGAGCAGTTGGCTGACATTTACATCAGGAAAAGTTAGAAAGTAAGAAGGGATAGTTAAAAAGTTAATGAGTAAGAAGCAGTTGACTAGCTGGACATAGTTCAGGAGGTGGCAGAATGGCCTCTGTTTGGCTGCCTCTCTACGGGTACTGTTTTCATCAGAAGAGAAATGGAACCAATCTTTATATCAAGCACCCCTGGGTGCAAGGTACTTCATATATGTGATCTTACTGATCTGCACAGCAGTGCCATGAGGAAGGAACCATCACTTCCATTTCATCCTTATGATATAGGAACCCCGCTTTACAGATAAGGAAACCTACTACCCAAGGTCACACAGCTAATAACTGATGGAGCTGGGATTTGAACCTGGGCAGTCTGCATTCTTAACCAACAGAGCTCTGGATGGTGGTGGCCCAAAGACCCAGCCAAGCCTCCCTCAGGGACTGCATACCACCTAAGGTCTTGGAGGTCTGGGGCACCATTTTCTCACTTATGACCCTTAGAAAATCACCAGCTCAGGGCCAGCTCACAGATGCCAGTAACTGCAGTTTCCTTGTGTGGCTCAGGGCTTGGTGCTCCTCTCATGGGCATGTGGGGTGTCAGAGCCCTGGTGCTGGGAAGGGCCCACCCTGAGTCACAGGATGGGGGCATCCATGGCTTTCCTGCATCCAGGAGCCTGGACCTCCCTACAGGATTGCTTCTCATGCTCCTTCAGGGGAGGCTGCTGAGGGTTGGCTTTGGCAAGTTGGAACCATTTGGGGGATGGATGGTCATGTTAATCAGGGACTGGGACACATGGGCCTCAGCCAGGAAAGCTTGACGGGGCTCTTTTTCCTCCAACCTTTGGGGACTCATGGGCACCTCTGAGTCAACCTGCCTGTCCCATTCCAAGGCTGAGCTGAATCAGACTAGGAATCCCTGGAACTTCCCTGTCCACTGTCCATTCCCCTGTGCTTGGTAATCATAGCAGAGGAGAGAGAGCAGGTGTAATTATCCCTGTTTTACAGATGGGGAACTGTGGCGCCATTGATTTCCTAGGGTAAATCACGCTGAACCTGGATGGGTCTCTTCAGACTCTTAACAGGCAAAGCCTTCTTTGGATTTCCCATGGGAGGAGTTTATGGGAGTGAGGAGACCTGGGTGCAGGCCCCAGGTGTAGCTCAGCTTACTGTGTGACCTCAAGCAGATTTCTTCCCCTCTCTGAATGTCTATCTGTTCATGCTGACCTCTCTGTGCTTCAGTTTCCTCATCTGAAAACTGGGGACAATAATAGTAACTTACTTCATAGAGTTATTTTGAGGATTAAGTGTAAAGCATTTAGAACAGTGCCTGACACACAGCACCTAATAAGTGTTTCTCCCTCTACTCCTCCTCATTTTTGTATTATTATTATCATTATTATTATTATTACAAGGGGGTAATCGCTAATGCTTCCTATTAGTTCTAATACTCTAAGATTATGATGTGAGCTCCTCCAAGAAGGCTGCCTGGATTTTGGCTGGCAGCTATGGCCTTACCCCTGTCAAGTTCATGGACATATTTGTGCGTATGGGATTCCTGTTACTTTCCAGGTAGGGGCTAGAAAGTAGATGTATCCAGTTAATCAGGTGGAGGCTTGGGATCTTGTCTGTGCTTTACTGAAACTATTCTGGCCCCAGAACTGAGGAGCAGGGCTGAGGTCTGGGTGGGCCCCCTCTACCTGATGCACAGTCTTTCTGGGCTGTCCATCCAGGCTTTTCAGGGCCTGAGGGGATAAGGCTGGCTCTGTGAGCCCTGAGGTCTGTTCTGCCTACTTGCTGGGCTCCTTCGTCTGACAGCTGTGAGGGGCCCTCGGGGGCCTCCTCCAGGGAGCCAGCGCTCTCTATATTTCATGAGTCTCGGTCCATTCAGCAGGGCTGGGTGGCAGCTTGCTTGGTTTCTTGCATCTCCCCTGGGAATAAGCGTTTTTAAAGTATCTGATCACTGTAGGAGGCTGGCCACCGCAGCTATCAGTACTGAAGTATCTCTGATGACTATAGCCACCCATGGTAGACAGGTCACACAGAGGCCCGGAGAGGGAGTGAGGAGGGAGGCCCATTGTCGTTACTTCACAAAGCTCATTGCATCCCTCCTTTCCACCCCCAGGTCCCCACCTCTCCAGCCCTAGGGCTTTGGGTGGGGGGGTCCCCTGGGAGATTGTATTTGTAAATGAACTCCGGCTGTCGGTCTCATTCCCTGAGGCCCATCCACTCCACTGTTCACCATGGGAGCTGAAATTCCACTCTGATTATTTCACTCTCCTGCTCAAACACCTTCAGTGGCTCCCATCATCCACAGGATAGAATCTAAAGAATCAGTTCCTTTTGTATGTAGGACTATAGAGGCACCTTCCCTCCAGCCCCTGGGGGAGTCCCTAATACCTGCTCCACTTTCTGGTCTCCTTGCTATGGCTCACACTGCTCTCCTGACACTGAATGTCTTTGTCCCATCTTCACCTGGCAAAATCCCACCCTGCATTTAAGACTCACCTCCTCTAAGAAGTCTGGGCTATTCCCCAGCTGAAAGTGACCACTACTTTTTCTGTATTTCCATGCCACTGGGATAGCTTTCTCTGAACTCTACCACCAGCCCAGAGGGCTCCAGCCTTCTAGAAACACTTGCAGTTCCCTAACCTTACCATGCTCAGGATTCGGTGCCTTTCACACGCCCTTCCCTCTGCCCGCACATACTTCCTTCCCACCCCTTCTCCTTCCCTTATTCCCACATTCCTCTCTCAGCTTTGGGAGCATGTCCTGAGAAACCTTCCATGACCCCTCCCACCACCTTCCATTCTCACCTACTACTGCTTGGAGGCCCTCTGGACCTCCCTTAGCATCCCCTTGGTTACCTGTTGTTGCAGTTTTCGTGCAGCTTTGGGACTGTCTGTTGGTACACCTGTCTGTCTGGAGAACCTGATGAGCATGGAGCTGGGGGTAGGGAGGGAGACTGCCCAGGGGTACCACCAGACAGGGAGGACTGCAAAAACTCAGGAGGGGCAGGTGGCTTTGTCTCATGGATGTTAGGAAGCAGAGCCCTTTCCACGAAGTGTGTATGGTTGCAAAAGGCCCTCCAACTGTTGTCTCACTGAATTCTCTCAACAGCATGGTGGAAATAGGTACCTTTGTCTCTGGTTTACCAGTGCGGAAGCTGAAGTTCCTTCCATAAGAACTCACCTAGTCAATCAACAAATGTTAATTGATCTGATTGTTATGTACCAGGCACTGTGTCAGGAAGGGGGTGGGGTGGTGGGAGTGGGGAGGAGATACAGCAGGTCAGACCTAGTGCCCACCCCTGGGATGATCCTCAAGGGAGAAAGACGTTAAGCACTAATTTCACAGTGAATTGTTTAATTATAATTGTGATAAATTCCATGGAGGAGAAATAATGAGGGGGTAGGGTATTGTATGATGAGGGACTTGACTGAATCCCTGGGTCAGTGCCTCTCCTACCCTCCCCCCCACCCCCCGTTCCCCAGCTCCCATTCCTCTCTCTGTTGCTGCTGCTGGAGCTTAACTGCTTTCCACAATGTTTGCTGTTCTGCTCCCGTTGACAGCCCTAATGGATTCTGCAGATGAAACAATCCCAGCCCTGCCTTGAGCTGTACTCGGATTGGCCCATTAGACAACGGCAGAAGCTGCCCTTGCTCCTGGTTCTAATTGAATAATTTACTGTAAATAGCCTTCATTTCCACCAGAGCCCAAGCTGGCTCCTTAGCCAAACGGAGGTGAGCAAGGGCTGCCTCTAATGGGATGCAGGAGCAGAAATGAGCAGTTGTCCCAGCAGGCATTGAATTAAATCAGAGACACTTAAGGCTTCAAGTCCTTCTTGTAAACGAGCCACTCCTGGTGGGGAGACACAGCCGAGAGCCCTGCAGAACCCAGGCTGCCAACTCCGGGGTAGGATTTCCAATGAATTAGGAAGGCCCTTGGGCTGCGGGTGGAGGTGATGGAGTTTCCTCTTTCCTGCTACGCCTGCAGGTGTCCTTTTCACCTCTCTCAGGGGCAAGGTAGCATCTCTGCCTGAGACATATTTCTCAGCTCTTCCTTCCATGAGGAAGTATACTCCCACTTTGAGGCTAGCACGTGCCAAGTGCATGATATATTACATTGAATTATATTATATTATATTAATCTATAAGGGAGTTTTATGAGTGATCTCATTTAATGCTCATGAGGCTCCTAGGAGGCAGGTATAATCAGAGAAACCACATTCATGAGGGCTGATGCTTTTCCTAGGGTCATGTACTTATCAGGCACAGAATCAGGATTTGAATCCAGATCTACCAGACTCCAAAATTCAAGTTCATTCTGCAATACCAGCGAGGACAGATGGCATGGGGCAGAGGGGTTACCTTGAATTCATTCTTGGTTTCCTGACACGCTGAGCAGCTTTGGAGGGGTTCTACTCTCTCTGCTCAATAGGATGAGTCTGGCTTAGGGCAGTGGGAGGGGGCAGCCACCCAGCACGCTTGAAACAGGTCTCTCTACAAAGCTGGTGACACTTTATTTATTTATTTATTTATTTTTAACATCTTTACTGGAGTATAATTGCTTTACGATGGTGTGTTAGTTTCTGCTTTATAATAAAGTAAATCAGCTCTACATATACATATATCCCCCTATCTCCTCCCTCTTGCGTCTCCCTCTCACCCTCCCCATCCCACCCCTCTAGGTGGTCACAAAGCACCAAGCTGATCTCCCTGTGCTATGCGGCTGCTTCCCACTAGCTATCTATTTTACATTTGGTAGTGTATATATGTCCATGCCGCTCTCTCACTTCGAAAGCTGGTGACACTTCAGGCTTTAGCTGGGACTGTGGCTTCCCATCCCCTGATCCCTTTAGGACCCATAACTCTGTCCTTACGACTCACCAAAGGAACCAACCAATGAGCAACAGGAGAGATGCCCCCACTGTCTGTGCCCCTCTTCCTCCCACCATTTGGGTGCAGTGTTTGGATGCTTCATTTTTTGAGCACTGTTCTGTCCTCTGGCCGTGTCACTGAGGTCCTACACTTAATGAAGCTGGAGGACTCGTGGTTTCGGAGGTGGGAGCAGTGGGAGGTGCTGGTGAGAGGGAAGAGGGCTCAGCTGTGTGTGAAGGGTAGAGGCTGGGTGTTGCCCCCATGGAACGGAGTCAGGCTTCCTGTTAGCAAATGCTGGACCTGTGTCACTTCTGTTGCTCTTATCATCTTCACCTGCTCCAGCACCTCATCTCCCCTCTGATCATAAAACCTGGATACCAGTCCTCTGTCACCTACTAGCTGTGTGATCTGGGGCAGTGCACGTAGTTCCACTGAATTTCAGAGGTCTCATCCGCAACAAGGGGATGATGATAGTATTAAATGAGTTAATACTATACGAAGCATTTAGAACAGTGCCTGGCACATAGTACACACTCAAAAAATATTAGCAATTATTATTATTATTATTTGCATTTTTATAACATCAGCCAGATAAACTCTTGGTAGTCCCTATCTCACCTTCCAGATTTTCCCTCTTACCTGTTCCCCATGCCCAGTGAATAGGACCTGTGGCTCCTCTGAGAGCTAATCTGATTCACAATCCCGGCTTCAGCCACGTAGGTGCACAGTCCCACACTGAGCAAGATGGGGTTTCAGACATCCAGGATTTTGTCCCATTGAGGGAAAGAGGCATAAATAATACAGTCTGTGCCTAGGGCAGTGATACACGTGCAGCCCAGATGTCCCCAAGAGGGCTCTCCAGCCTCTGGGAACACGTGCAATCACATGAACCAAGGTTTTGTTAGCAGGCAGCCTCCAACTGGCCTAACTGCTGGGAAGCTGTGGATGAAATGGAGGAATGAGGACATCTCAGCCGGATGTTTTAACAAAATCAAGATATATTAGGTTTATTGCATCCCCCTCAGCTGAGAGCCCAGCGGTTGCTAATGAAAAGGAAGAAATTGTTTGAGCATGATTTGTTCCATCTGGGTTCTAGCTGGCTTCTCCCTGACCGGCTCACAGGCCAGTGATTAGGAATCTGTTCTAGAATTTCGTGGTCACCAAGATGTGTTTCTGGAATCTACCTCTTGGAAAATCAGGATATTCTCCTGCATTCAGGGACCCTTTCTCGGGGCCCCTCAGATACGACTTGATCAGATCCAGGAGGTCCTCCAATATTCTAGGGTGTGCTCACAGAATCCTAACTTGTTCACACTTTAAAGGGCCTTGGAACTTCCTGTGTCCTTAAACTTTCCTTACTGTCACTTGCCTTAAGCTTATTCCCTCTTCAACCTTTTTGCTCTGCCCCCTTTCTTCTCCATGATGAAGATGGAGCTAAAATAAGATCTGCTTGCTCACTGAGCTCTGATCACGTCAAAGCATTCACTCTGAGATGGTGGTATTTCCCTTTTTGGTTCTTTCATCAAACACATTGAAAACGGAACAAATACCTCATCTTGTTGTTTCTAGCTTTTTTCTTTTGTGCCATTCTTTTCAGGCTGCTGACTCACTGGGTTCCAAAAATATACCTTCTCAATAATGAAAGTAATGAAAGTAATAAAAATCGTGATACTCCTGATGATAAAGAGGCCTCGTGGGGCACTGTTATTGTGCTAGGTGCTTTATATGCTGTATCTAATTTTCTGCATCTCCCCTGGCAAAGCTGACCACGGGGCTGAACACACCGCAGACTCTCAGGACATAATAATAACTATTTATTTAGCTCTCAATCTGGCCTGACACTTCTGCATTCCTGATCTTATGTCATTGTTATAATAGCCCTGTAAAACAGATACTATTATTCTCAGTTGCAGATGAAGAATTAGGGCTCAACATAAATGTATTAAAAATTCATTCCACTCATTATTTCTATAGACATATCGAGTGTTTGCTAAGTGCCCAGCCCTTGGAACCAAGTGGTCCCCGCCCTCCAGGGTCTCACAGTATAGTGGGGTCTGCAGAGCAGGGAACAGGAAGTGACAGTGAGTCTCTGGAATGATCTAAACCCCTAGTTTATTCTGGGCTTCTTCCTCCCTATACTTTTGAGATTCACTTTTTTTGTCTTTTATTCCAAGCATCACAAGGGGTACTTTATGTCCAGCCACATCACTATTAATTAAAGTCCTCCTCCGTTCTTTTCTCATAAGGGTCACTTTTAATCATAGTGTAAGAGTTTAATTTTTCTGGGCTTGAATTGCTGCCCTCCTCAGCTGTATCCTCCCACAAGTTCATACTTGTGGTTTCTCTGAATGTCTTGAAATCTGCTGTCCTCAAGCTCAGGATATGACAAGTGACAGACAACCATCTCTTGACTATTGCTTTACCCAGGCAAAGGTGACAGAATCTCCATTTTCTTCAAGGAGGGCTTCTTCATTGGCTTGGAGAAAGAGGTGGCAGAGAGGGAAGAATGGGGATGGGATGGGGAGGCAGGAGACAAACAGGTGGGCAGCTGATTTTATGGAGGAAGAAGAACACTGTTGTCTTGGTCTAACCTATGAGGCACAGGCAAGCCAAGTGGGTGCTCAGTGCTGGGATTGGAGGCCCCGGAACCTGGATCACCTTTATCAGTTAGGCTGCTTTTGGGTATACTAAACCAAAATCCTCACTTAGACAAGAACTTTATTATTTTACATACTAGGAAGCCCAGAGGTGGGCCAGACTCAGCACTGGTTGATTCAGTGGCTCAGTGATCAAGAATGCAGGTTTTTTTCCTCTGTGTGCCTGCTTTCTTCTCCAGCTGGGTCCCCTCTTGATTGCAAGGTGGTCTCTAGCAGCAATGGAGCAACGTGGTTCCTTGTTCAGGTCCAATGGGAGGGATACTATCTCATCTTGTGGCTGACTTGCAGTTAAGGACAAAGTTAACTTTTCCTAGAAGCAATTCTGTCATGGCTCATTGGCTTTAATTGAGTTACATGCCTATTCCTAAACCAATTCCTGGCAGTTTGGGTGAAATTACATCATATAAAGTGGAATGGATTTGGGGAAGCAACCACCATGCCCATTACAGGGTCACATTTCCCAGGCATAAGCAAAGTGAAGAACCTAGTACTATGACAGTATATATTGATAGTTAGGGAATTAGCATAGAGAGTTGCCAGATTTAGCTAATAATACAGGATGCCCAGTAAAATGTGAATTTCAGGTAAACTCTAAACTTTTTAAGTATAAGTATGTCCTATGCAATATTTTCTAGTCTATGTGTCCCAATATTTGGTGCAAAGCAAAATGGGTTAGGTACGTGTTGGGCCATGAGACATAAGAAAAGATTCTAGGGGTTCATAGTGGGCTAGGGGCTTAGAATCAAGATCAGATCTGAGTCCTGCATCGCTTGTGTGAGGATAGTGGAGTATAAACTGGTTCAAACAGCAGAGGGCCGGGGGCCTTCCCTCCACACCTGAGATGACTCCCTGTGGCCAGGATTTGGGAGAGAAAATGATTGCACCTCCTCACTCGGCGGGCCCTCGTTGACCCCATCCTGCCTTCTCTTTCCAGGGCCCCGACCGCTGTGGGCAGGCTTTGCTGCAGATTGGCGTCAACATGATGGCGCTGCCTGGAGGCCGCCACCTGGACTCCGTGCCCCTGCCGGGTCAGCGGTAAGTCCCACTGCTGTGTCTCAGGGCCAGGCCTGCCCCATCTGGACTCTGGCTGAGGCCCAGCCCCAGGATCCTGAGGTTTGCAGGTGGCCCCTTCTCTCTGTGCACTGTGCTGGGGAGGAGGCTTAGGACAAGGTATCGGGGATGCCACAGTCACTCAGCAAATAAAAACGGAACTGGGCCCTGGGGCACAGAGGAGTCAGCCACATCCTGCCCCAAGGGGCTAGTTTAAGATCCAGGCAGACAATGAAGCAAAGAGTCAAGTGAAGTGTGCTGCTAAGATAGGGGACCCCAGAGGCACCTCTGGATCCGGCCAGGGCCAGGAGGCTGGAGCCACTGGGGGAAGTGGCCTCTCTGAGCCTCTTGGAAGAGGTCAGCCTACCATTAGGTGGCTTTCTCCCAGAGCACCAGGGAGAGGAGTGGGCACAGAGCTGATCCTTGGCAAACACTTGTTGCCCTGAGCTGGGCAGTGTGGGGAGGGGGAGGGAGGAATAACACTGAACAGCAGGTGAGGCCTGGATGATGAGCTGAGATGGAAAGACCTGAGGCTCTAGAGCTGCCTTCACACAGGTGAAAGGGATGGGGAAGCAGGTATAGATCTGACATGACTGGTCCTGGAGCCCTGAGACAGAAGCAAAAGTGGAGGCACCAGGGCAGCAAATCTATGAGGACCAACTGTCCCGGTTTGCCTGGGACTGTCTGATTTTGGCACTGAGATTCCTGTGTGCCTGGAAACTCCTCGGTCCTGGGCAAACTGGGATGGTTGGTCACTCTAATGCAGGTTTGATCTATGGAGGAACTTTGCAGTTTGAGTGCTCAAGGCTCAAACTTAGCCCTTCATTTCTTGCTCAGACATTTTGATGGGGATGTTTCGAGGCAGCAGAATCCAAGTAGCCCTTGCAAGGCCGTTAAATCGTTGTTTTGTTATGTAGTGTTTTGCTTTAAATATATTATGGTACCACTACCATCTCATCTCTACTAACCCCTCACCTGAATTGCAGGGGGTTTCAACTTATTTACGTCATTCGTTTCTATATTGTTTGTTTGATTTTTGAGTATTATTTTATAATCAGAAAAGAGTGGAACCGTTCTAGATGAAGAGGAATCTTAGTCTTTCCATCGCCTGTCCTGCCCAGGTAGTAGGTTGGAAACTGTGTATCCAGATGGGCAGCAGCAGCTGTGGCAGTAGGGCTTTGGGACACCTCCACAGAACTCATGGGTGTTGGGATGGTCAGACCAGAGGCTGTGCTGGGGGTGGGGAAGCTGTCATCACAGGGCTGTTTAGGACAGTGGTTAGGAGTTGGGACCCACTCCTCCACCCAAACTTGATTCTTGGTTCTGCTACTTATTAGCTGTGACCTCGGGCTTCAGTTTATTGATCTATGAAATGGAGATATTTATACTTACATCATCGGGTTGTGATGAGACTTTATAAAGATGTATAAAGATATATAAATCACCTGCCTGAAACATAGAAACTGCTCAATCAACGTTAACTTCTTCTTTAAATAAAGAGTAAGTCCCCGGACTAGAAAATACGGAGCCAAGGTAGATCACATCCTGACACTCTTTCAGCCCCTGGGAACCACTGATCTCTCTCTTCCAAGCTCCTCAGAATTTTTGAAGATAAAAGAAAGTTAAATTACATAAAAATGATTTAGGAATCAGATCATTATCCTTTTGGAGTCAGGACAGGTTTTTTAACTGATATTGTACAGTAAATACCTTGGGAGGAAAACACCAGACTAATATGATTCCACGAACACTGCAACCTGCAAAAAAAAATGTTTGTTTAGAATGTCTTCAACCTTACAATTCTGTTAGAGCAAAGCAGGCTGCAGAGAGAAGGTGGTATTTCCTTTAATATAGTCATAGCCTGGCATTGGCAGGGCAGACCTCCCCAGGACATTGGGGGAATAGAATCCTATTAATCCTCTACCACCCTATTAATCGTCTGTGTTCTAGAAGCCTGTGCATGAGCGACATTCACAGCGGAGGCTCATGTGTATTTACAGGATGTCAGAGGGGTTCATTTGTCCAATCTGATGCCACATTATGGGCAGACAATAGCAACCACCTCTTCTTTCCTCTTGTTCCAAGCTGTAGAGGCCTCTCTCGTGGGGAATAGCACCGTGGTTATTGTCTCCAGATAAATAATTAATGCTGGATAATTGACTTCTTTCCTTTGTGTTCCACTGAGGCTGAATTTCACTCTGGAGTGCCATTGTTCATCTCAATGTACAAAATAAATAAATATGGTCAAGTTGTGTGGGATCATCTCACAGCCTGGGTGAATCATATGGGTTAGGCCTTTGGTATTTGAGATCCTTACGGGTAAATAACATCAAATAGGGCTTTTCTAGGTGCAGGCTCCTGGAAGAGAACAGAGGGCAGGGGGCAACTGAGTCTGAGGCCACGCGTTGGGATCCTGAGCTGAATTGGTGTGGGCGATAGGAGGGTGTGTGATAGGTCTCTCAACACTGACTGTGTCTGAATCTCCTGGGAGGTTTTCGTATTTAATAATAATAAAACAGACAAGCCAAAGAACAAAACCCTACTCGTGGAAACTTTAATGTGGGAACTCTAAGTGGCTGAAAGCATATAGGCCTTGGAATCAGACTTGGGCTCAAATCCCAGCTCCACTTCCTGTCAGCTGTGTGACCTTGGCTGCCGCCTAACCTGTCGGAGCACCAGCTTTATTGTCTGTAACAGGGTGTCAGTCATAAGTGCTTTAAAAGGTCGTGTAAGTGCTGGGGTCCAGGAAGGAAGGTCTCTCTAGGCCTCGGCGTGCCAACCCACACGTCACCAGGCCATGCCTGTAACACTAATACACCCCTCCTCCCTCCCTCCCTCAGCAGTGGAAACCCTCGCAAGCTCAGGTTCAGATACTTCCCTGGAGGTTCACGGACTTATTGGTGGGATTGAAGGGGACAGGGGATCAGCACTCCGGGTAGCAGGAGACTGTAGCTGCTGTGTCTCTAGCTGATCTTTGCTTTCTTCTTGCGTCTCTGGTCTCCCATCTTTGTGTCTGGTACATTGATTCCCTCCATTGGCTCTGGGCTGGGTGGTAGTGGTGCTGGGACCCAGCCATGGTGGTCTGGGTGTTGCCACCTGTCTGCCTGCTCCCAGGGTTGTGCTTTCCACCATCGCAGCGTAGCCCTCATCTTCTGCAGGGATCCTGATGGCCCAGTCCTTTGATCTGACTCTCTCTATGGAGAGATTCCTGCAGGGTGGGCTGGGGGCCAGTCTGAGGGATGCACGCAGGGCCACATCCAGACATGTCCTCCCTCTCCCTCCCTCCCTTCCTTCCTTCCTTCCTTCTCTCCTTTCTTCTCTCCTTTCTTCCACTACTTCTCTTACCCACAGATCAAGCTGGGACACTGACATTTTCTCTCTGGTTTCCTGCCAGTGAGGGTGGGAATACTGATGAAAGGGCTGGGCTTCACTAACCCCCATGACAAAGTTGGCTCACTCTCATCCAGCATTTGCTAAAAGCTGGATGCTTTTACACATAGCAACTCAGTCCTCACGATAGCCCTTGTGTATTATTATCTCTATTTTGCTAATGAGGGAGCCATAGTTTAGGTCCTCTGGGAAGCAGCCATTGAGGTGGAGTTGAGATTTCAAGATGGTTATTAGGGAGTGCCTTTGGGATCAACACCTGTGGAAGGGAGAGGAAGGAAGCAGGCCTGGGCAGGGGGAGCTGGGGAGCTGGGGAGCTGTGATGCCTGCTTGATGACGACTCAGCTGACCTCACAGGGACCTTTGGGATCAGAGTTGTTCATTGGCCAGAACCTTCATATCCCACCTTGATCTGTCATTGGAGTGTGTGGGCAGGCATGACCTCAGGTTAGGTGGCTCTGAGGCAGTATCTGGGGGGCCTGCCAGCTGGGGACAGCAAGTCCTTCCTTGAGGGGGAATCTGAGGGGCACATACAACATCCATCCCATGAGGAAATGAGGCTTGAGGAGGTTAAGTCACCTACTTGTCCAGGAAAGGCTGACAAGGATCAGAGCAGAGGTACATGTTGCCAGACGGTGCTTGAACATGAGTGCCGGCCAGCATTCTATCCTGGCTGTCTTTTCCACGATGTTCTTGAGGGCATTGCACAAGCAAATCATTCACTCATTCAGGTAGTCGTTTATTTACTAGCCTTCCACATAATTTCTCAAAATATGTATTGAGTGCAGATCATGTGCTTTGTATGGGGCTTGTGTGCTTAAGGACATGATTGTGACCAAATGCGGTGTGGTCCCTTCCCTTGTGGAACTCACTACTTTATCTCTTGACTTGATCAGGCCTGGTTTTGTAGCAAGTATACAACCTGAGGCTTTTATTTGGGGTGTCTCACTGTGAGGGAATCGCTTTCTCACAATGTTTCTGTTCAGCCTGGAGTCTGAGACGAGCCAGGGCTGGATGCAGCTGCAGCTAGTGGCCGGCGGCCTCCTGGGTTGCCCCTGGCCTGCTGGCGAGGACCCACCCAGCTTCCCTGAGCCAGTGGGGCCATTGCAGCCCAGCCCGTCTCCAAGTAGATAATGGCTTGCATGTGTACACCCTTGGTCTGTGGCTGGTTTTCTGCTGCTGGGCTGCTTTCTGCGCCTGCGGTGAAATGTGCAGACTGTAATTGTCAATGGGATAATTGGATATTTTTCTGTTGTTTAAAGCGAAAGGAAGGCTAATCAAAGCTAGAATCAAATTCCCTTCCTTCTCCCATCTCCCAAGAGAAATCCACAGAAACACAGGACGTGACCTTGTAAAGGCAGAGGGACAATGATTCAATAGATATTTTTAAGAGGAGAGGTTGGATTTAAATTCCCTTATGGTGCCGGGAACTGGGATCATAGAGGTATTCAATGTTGTTGCTGGAAGTTTCCTCAGAGCTCCCTGCATTATAAGATAGGGAAATTGAGGCGCAGAGAGGGAAATGGAGCTGCCATAATACTCTTCAGGCCCCTTCCTGCCCTTTGCGGAGTCCTGCCTTTCCTGGGCTCTGTTTCTTAAGTTTAATCTCCCTCCTAGCCTCCAGTAAATTCTGGCAGCTCTGTGTCCTAGCCCCAGTGGAATCTTCTCGTTAGCAATGATCTGTAATAGATATCAATTTCATTCATTCACTCGTTCATTTGAATGAAATTTACTTCAGGCTAAGAACTTACTCTGGGCCAGGCTGTGAGTAGTACTATAATGAGTTATGTAAATGTCATCCTTCCTACTCAGTAATAAATGTCCTGAGGGCCAAAGTCATTTCTGACTCATATTTGTGCTCCTTTGGTTAAAATGCACACAAAAGGAACTCAAAAACTGGTTGTTGAATGAATAAATGTTTAATAAATGTTTGAAAACTGACTAGCAGCTGAGGAGTTTCAGGTGACTGTGAGAAATTTAATTCCATAGCTTGGATTTTGTTCCTTTCTCCAAGACACTCCTCTGTTTGTCTCCAGCAAGCTATTCTCATTCTTTACGGTAGAAAAGTGCCGCTTGGAGGGAAAGGATAAGCTAGAGTTTTACCTTGATTAATTTAAATACTGTTTCTGAATGGAAGCCAGAGATTTAATGGGTTGAAGGAGTCAGACAGTTGGAGAGACATTATTTTTTCTTCTAAAGAATAGTGATTCAGAAATATTTTTAATCTTTGGTTTTAATTCATTGGAAAAAATGTCTCTGCAATTTTGTCATTAAATGTCTTACAGGAGAGCACACTGTAGTGGGGAGAAGCAACCAGGGACCAGAGGCTGGCCTTCCTTCCATCCTGTCTTCCTTCCTCTCTTCCTTCCTTCCCAGCCCTGGCTCTACGCTAACATGCTGTGTGTTCTCAGACAATCCTTTTCCCTTTCTGAGCTTCAGTTTCTTACTCTGAGAATGAGGAGGTAGGCAAAAGTTTCCCCAGGGACCCTTTTAGCTCTAACTTCTAGAAGTCTGTGAGTGACTTTTGGATAGTCTTCCCTTTTCTTGACAAAAGTATCCCACTTTAGTGCCTCAGGGCTATGAAAGAATCTCATTGACCAAAACAAACAGGGTCTTATTCCTTCCAATGAAACTCATGAAGAGGTTTAGTGTTGGCCTTGTACCTGGGATGGAAATTGTAAGACATTTTAGTTTGGGAGCCCCTTCCAGCATTTGAGGGTGTGCCCTGTTCAGGTTTTATGGAAGCCCCATGGTACAGCCTGGAGAAGTGCTCTTCTCCAGGGGAGGGGATAGTGCGCCCTGCTTTGCTAAGTTATAGTACAGATAAATCCACGAAACCTAGCACTCCAACGTGCTTCTTGATTTGAAGTTCTTAGTTTTGACTGAATTCATTCCACCCCTCTGACTACTCTTAGCAACTTGCCATCTTCCCAACATGTGGTTCCTCGCCTCCACTGCTTTGCACATGTTGTTTCTTCTGTCTGAAATCCTATCCAACTCTGCTTCTTCTCCTGGTGAACTTGAAGGCATCCTTCCAGCGTTGGCGTGGGAAGCTTTCTCAGATACCCTAGTTTGAGCTGAACATCCTTTCTGTGCTCCCAAAATTCTTTCTTCTTACTTCAAAACGCCATATGGAGCATACTGAACCATAATTGCTTATTTACAATCATTCATTTATTCATTCAGTAAATGTTTATTGAGTGCCTATGATGTGTCAGGTGCTGTGCTAGGTGGAGAGATTATGTCTCACTGTAATAGAAGGTCCTGCCCTCTTGGAGATCATATTCTTACCATCTCTTCTTTATAATCCCAACACCTAGCCCAATACCTTGGCCCACTGGGGTGCTCAGTAAAGTTTGGAGGCCATTACCAAGTGTTCTTGGCATAGAAATGTATTCTTTCAGAAAACTCTCCACTTCACACAGCAGGTGGAATAGAGTAAGGTAGAGAAATACAAATTCCAGATTTTGAAGGAATAATTAAAGTTTCATTCTGAGTGAAAAGAAGTTAAAATGAGCCAACAGTAATGTAGGCAGAGATTTCCATAAACTAATGACCCCCAATGTTTTGGGGAACTCTGGATGCCAGGCCAGCAGGATTATCTGGCAATGAGGAACTGGTACCAGCAACTGGGGACCAGGACATGGGTCTGCTGAACTGGGAAGAATTGTTCCCTTTGGCATCTGAAGGGTCAGGCACAGTTACCTTCCCCCAGTGATGGGCTTTGAAGAATGAGGAGGGCAATCTAAGTGGCAAGAGCCGAGGCAGGGCAGAGACAGTGAAGGGGTGGGGGGACCCTTTGCAGCCAGAGTCCTGAGAGGGTCACTCCCCACTCTGCACGGTCTCCCTGGCTTCCCACTCTGGCAGTACTTCTGGTGCAAACTCGTCAGAGATCTGTGATGATGGGGCCAGTGGGCCAGTAGTTCTGTCCTGAATTTAAATAACATACACCCTGTTCTCTCCCCAAAAGAAATAAGGCAAGAGTTTGAAAAATGACTAGACATACTGTAGTCTTTAAATGATCACCATCTTTAAAAAGACATTGATAATCAGATAAGGGAAGTCCAGCATAGGAGAAAGAGCCCCAGCTGTGGATTTGAGGGTGTGAATATCAGCTAAATTGCTGAAGACCATTAAAGAACATAGCATTTATGTAAGACCAAGGTTCTGGTCTCAGACTGCATTGATTCTTGTTTCCACTTATCTACCATGAGACCTTGGCCAGGTCACTTCACCTCCCAAATCTCAGTTATGTGACCCTCATGGGATTGTTTTGAGGGTTAAGTAAGCATTAAGATTCGTTCTAGCATTTAGCACATTGTCCAGAAAGTAATAAGCACTTAATCAATTTTAACTTTATTATGACTATTAACAATGAGGTCTTAGACAAGCTAAGTAATGCCTCTAAGCCTCAGTTTCTACATCTGTAAAATGGGTTGGTAATTGCCAACCATCAAACCACTGTGAGGGCTGAAGGAGAGAGTTCTTGGTGCCAAGAGGTGCTCTATTGTTTGTAATTCTCTCTGCTTTCTGTGTGGGTAGTTAATTCCTTCTGATTTTAGACATATTTTAGGGAGCCCATTTTTTTCATACTGTAATACCTTAGTATAAGACTATACTCCTCCCTTCCCCCACCCCAACTCCACCCTGGATAATTCCAGCTTAAAATAATTTATCCGACCAGTATCCTGGTATGTGGAGATGATTGTGGTTACATCTGGCTTTGTGTTTGGAATCTGCCAGGCTCCAGAAAACCCAGATTTGGGGGCTTAGTCACCTCCTTCCAGATGTCCAGGAAAGCCACCATCAGGGAGCAAGGAGCAGGGTGACTTGGGGAGTAGACATCTACTTCTCTCAGGGGCTCTTCTGGGTACTGGACAGGGCTCCCGTGAGCCCCATTCACTGTCTGGAATGCCCTCCCTGCCCCACAGGCAAGGGGACATCTTCCCAGCATCAGGCTCAGATTCCAGCTCACCATGGAAACAGAGGAAATCCAACCCTGGTCCTGGCCCCTGGCCCCTCCAGCTCCTTGGCTGGAGACCCTACAGGCTCCTGACGGTGGTGGTTTCCACCATGAAGGGCGTGTGACTCACTGCCAGTCCATCTGCTTTGACCTCAGTTTTCAATTCCTTCCTTTGTATGAGAAATCAGATCATCTGTACTTGCAACGGAAAGATTTCATGTATAGTGAGATGGCAGCTCCAAGTTCACGGCTGAGGATGGCTGAACCACTGGGAGTTGCGAGGTGCAGGGACAGCAGGCAGAGCCTGCTGCACAGCGAGAGCTGCCCTGTTTAACCAGACATTTTTATGTTGGGGTCAACCAGCAAATGCAGTAGGAAAGGTGGAGCCCGGAGAACCAGAGAGCTAATGACAGAGACTCTGATGAGCTGTGCAATTATGGGATGCTCAGCACTAACGCAGTCCAAACCGTAAGGATCCACAGTCCCCGGGCTCCAAAATTGAGAAGAACATCTCATTATGTGGCGGCACAGTGACGGCGGCTGGGAGTGGACCGGCTTGTGGCAGGGCTGTGCCGGGTTCACCAGGCCTGCTCTCCTCTCTGGGAAGGTGTGGGGCCTCTCTGAGGGACCCCTCTGTAGGGCCTAGACCCCGCTTCCGCTGTGGCCTCGCGTATCCCACTTGTCATCGTGCATCACCATGAAACCAAGCAAAATGAAAACTAACTCCTTCCTGGATGGGTTTCCTATCTCAGTCAGGGCAGCACCAGTCACACAGACCAGAGACCCAGGAGCCAGCCTTGCTCCTTTCCCTCCTTCACCCTCGTATCTTCTCATCTCCCTCCCAGACCACCCACTTCTTCCTTTCCCATGTCACTGCCTTAGTTCAGCCTTCTGTCCTCTCTCTGCCGTATAACCATCATTTCCCGACAGGTCACCCTCCTGTATGGTATTTAACTCACTCCAGTCCATTTTCTACTGAGTCTCTGCACAGTTGTGTCACTGCCCTTCTCTAAAGTGTTTTGAGTGTCTCTAAATTGCCTTCAGAATTAAATCCAAATCCCTAATCATGGTATTCAAGGTCTTTGATCAACTGGTCCCTGTCTCTCTCCTTAGGCCCCTTCCTGGCCACCCCTCATAGGCCCCTGATGCTTGATTCCAGTGAAACTTCTGGTCGTATTACTATTTTTATGTCTCTAGGCATTTTTGTATCTATGTGGAAGTCCTTCTGTCCTTGTCATCCTGGCCACCTCCTCTCCTCTAAGAACCAGGGCAAATGTCATTTCCTTTGTGTACATATTCCCAGGCGAAGTCAGGCCCTCTGTCTCCTGTGATCCCAGACTCTCCTGCTCACAGCTACTTGCTGGCAGCGTGGTGTTTAGTCGATACGAGGAGAGGCTCTGGGCTCTAGAGCATGGGTCTGAGTGATGGCTCCACCACTTACCCACCATATGACCTCTCCCGACAGAAGTCTCCTTGTCTGTAAACGGGGGTAATAACAGTCTTCTCTCCCAGGGCTGTGGAGAGGATTAAGGAGTAGTATATTGAGAAGGCTTAGAACACTGCCTGGCTCATTGCTGGAACTCAACACATCAGCTACTGTTATAACTGTGACCAGATTGGATTCTTGGTGCTTTCTTGCCTGTTCGGGGTCTTGCCTGAGCTGTGTGAGCACTGGGATTTTCTCCTGTTCAGGTTTGTCCTCAGCTTCTAGAACAGGCTGGCGCTGAGAATGCACACAGAAAACACCAGGACATCAGGATGCATGTACTGGCTGCAGGACCTGGTGGGACAGGCAGCCTCTCTGGCCTCTGCATCTGGGGCTCTTTTGAAGCCAAAGCCTAAGGATGCCTGGAGTCCGCCCACAACTGGGGATAGAGGACTCTTGGTCAGAGCCTGAGGCTGGGGATGGAGCGAGAGTGTGGTAGAGGAAGGGGGTCTAAGTGCTGGGGGCTGGAGGCTGGAGGCTGATGGAGTCTATGGCAACGGTGTAGACCCGCTCTTGGAAACCCTCTAGCGGTGACTTCTGGACTCTCACCTGCCTTTTCCAGAATCCCGCAGAGGTACCAGGATGGCAACTGACATGTAGGATATGTGAATTCTCCTAAATGTTCCACTTTGGCAAATGAAAATACTCTCCTTAAAGTAAAGTGGAAAGACAAAGCTAAACCCTCTTTAGTCTACACATCAGGTCCTGTGTTACAGCCATGAAACTTGAGGGCAAGCAACGACTCAGCTCAGGCATGTGAGAATGCATTTATATCTTTACCTGACAGTACTAAACATGCCATCTGGGCAGAGCACGGCCTATCATAATGCAGTTTAGAGTGGCATTTAAGGACATGGGGTCTAGAGTCTGATGGGCTGGGTTCCGAGCCAAACTTTGCCACTTACAAGCTGGGTGATATCAGATAGTTCATGTAAACCTCTGTAAGCTTCAGTTTCCTCATTTGTAAAGATAAGATGATTATAGTGCCCTGTTCTCAGGGTCACTGTGAGAACTGCATGAAGCCATCTCCTTGATAGTTGGCACAGGGCTCAGCCTCAATAAATGTTAGCAGTAATGATTATGGAGCTTATCACAATAACCCGATGAGACGGTACAGTGGTACAGGTCATTGTTATTCCCATTTGATAGATTTTTAAACTTAATTCAGTTCCATAAATAGACACTGAGCATTTTCACTGTATCGGGCCCAGTGCTAGGGGAAGGATGCAGGGTAGGCCTGGTAGAGAGAAGCCCTGCCCTGCTTAAGGTCTAGCAGATAAACAGGTAGTTAAATAATTGAGACCTGTGTCATGATGGGGGAAAGACAGGGTGGCCCAGACACATGGGACACATGGGACGTAAGCTCATCTAAGAGTCAGAGGCACCTACTTCAGGAGAGACATTTAGTCCAAGATTCCAAGGATACGTAGGCATCAGCAAGGTGAAGAGGAGATGGGGAGAGAGGGATCAGAATCTGCAAAGGCTGGGAGGCTGGAAGTCTCAGCAGAGGTACTTGAGAGAACTTGGTGAGGCTGAGACAATGGTTTGGGAATGAGGGGGAGAGCAGGTCAGGGAACTGAGGCTCAGAGAGGGCAAGCGTCACATGCAAGGGCACACAGCTATTAAGAGGTGAAAGTGGGATGAGGACAGAGTGATGGATCCTCATCAGGTGTTCTTACCGTGAGTAGCATCATGCCGGCTCTCATATGTATACTGACAATGCGCATACACACACGTATCCTTTTTAGAGTTTCAAAAGTAACTTTTTCCTGAGTTAACGGAAGGCCAGGGAGTACTAATAGTGTCTTCAAAATGCCAGAGTTTGATAAAGTTAACAAGACGGGTTGCTCCTGAGTCATCAGAGAGGAGGCAGCTGTGAAATGTGCACATGAAATTGGCTCCCTGGACTGGAAACCATCACCTGGAGCCAAATTCATGTTCCCTGTCCTTCTGAAACAGAAACGACAGCGCACTCATGGGTGCTGGACGGTCTGGGGAGGTAGCCAACGCACAGGCTCTGGAGGCAGGCGGACCTGGATTGAGATCTAGACCCAGTCATTGGTGAGCTGCAGGAAACTTCCTGAGCCTCACTTTTTCCTGTAAGACGGGGGATAATAGATAGCATTCTGTAACTGCAAGACAGATACTGTACCGGCAAGCACTTGATACGCACCTGGCATGCAGAAGGTACCCAAAAAATTTTTCCTTTATAGCATGCTTGGAACTATGCTAGATTTTTAAAATATTGATTTGTTAGAGTCTCCAAATCTCTTCCCTACCTTCAAGTCCTTCTATAGATTGCTGGAAGCCAAAACCTGGAGAAATGGACAGGACAAAGTGACTATAATGCCATTATATCCATAAGGGATAATCCATAGGGGATAATCCATATCCCCTTCACAAATTACTCCCAGGTATTAGCTTCGAGGTGTATTAGTGGGCCAGAACTCCTGGGAATATCTGAAAAGTAGGAGCAACTCTCTTAGCGTGTTATACTGGACAGTTCAATTAACCGAAAATGTTATGGAACACATATGTCAAAAGGGGTAGGCTGAATAATGAAAATGGGGATTTCTGGGTAGTGATCTGAAAACTCTTTCCAGTGCTGCAGCTTGGAGCAGAGGGTCACTGCAGGGAACACGGAGAGACAGAGGCCATCCCCAGCACAATAGGTGATGCAGGAAACATCGTGCAGATTCATCGAAGGAGAGATTACTTCCTTCCTGGTTCTGGCATTACATGCATGGGTCTGCCACAAGTTAGGAGCAAGGCTGCGGTGAGCTGTCCAACACCATGTGCTGGGGAAGGCTCTACCCTTAAAATGTGAGCTACGAGTGGTGAGGGACAGAGATGGAGAACTGTCTGCCCCTTTCACAAAAGCCTCAACGCATAAAAAGGCCTGTAATGCAGCTCAGCGTGGCTCAGAAGCAGGGCAATGAAAACCCTGGAAGATTTCAACATGATCAGAGAAGCAACATTTCCTTTGGTCTCAGCTGGCTGGGTTTCACCAGTTCACCAGTGCCTTAGTGAAGAGAGGTGGGAAGTTAATCTCCTAACCATACTGTAAATTATTTATAGCTTGTTGCATAAATAATTATGCTTACATTAACTGTTCAATAAACAGTTTATAGTTCACTGCATAGCAGAGGTTAAGTCATTCTAAATTCATCTGTGTGTAGTTTTTATAAAGCCCTTAGTGAGAGAGCCTTCCAGGTTGGGTTGTAGAATGGCGTAGGGGCCAGGTGGACCCAGCTGATGACAAGGTCCCTCGGATATCTCAGGAGGAATCCTGCTGTTTACTCAGAGTGAAACCCCAGAGGGCCTGCAGTGGCTTTCAGGGCCCTCTAGGATCTAGCCTGTGTCCCTTCTCACTCCTACTGATCTTTCACTTGCTCCACTCCATTCTGGCCGCACTTATCTCTGTACTGTTTCTCCAGCACCCGGGCTGACTCCCACAGAAGGCCTTTGCACCATCTCTTCCCCCTGCCCCGAACGCTCAGTCCCCGTACATCAGCATGGTTGGTTTTCTCTGAAGCATTCCCTCACAGCTTACCTTCTCAATGAGTCCTACCCTGACCCATTACTTGAAGTGGCTTCTCCCTCCCTGCCTCTCACGTGAACAGTCTTGTCCCCACTTACTCTAACTCTTCTTTTGAATGGAAATTATCTGGTTTTAACATACTAGGCACTGTTAAATCTATTACATTTATTACTATTGTCTGTTTTCCCTGCTGTAATGTACCTTTCACGGGGCAGGGATGTTTGTTGGCTTTGTTCACTCTGTACCCCAAGCAGCTGGAACAGTTCCCGGCACAAAGTAGGCACTAAGGAAATATTGACTGAATGAATATTCAGGGTGGAATGTGTGAGGGTATGTGGGTCACACACTCTGCGTGCAGTCTGGGAGGCCCTGGAAGTTTGGGGAATGAAGTTCGATGGGAGGGCAGTCCAGTGAGAGGGATGGGCCTTCTTCAGAAGAAGAGACAGTGGGCCCATCAGACTCAAAAAGTCTCAAGCTGAACCCACCTTCCTGTCTTCTGAACTGGTTTCTCCTGTCCATTCATCTGCTTGAGTCAAACATTTGGGTCACATCTTTGACTAATCCCTATTGTTCATCATCCATCTGAATTGGTATCCAAGTCCTATCGATTTTATCTTAATTATTCTTGAGTGATTGTCTTCCAACACCACTGTTGCCACAGAAATCAGGACTCCTTCTCATCTTATTCTTGAACGTCATTTGGCTGAATAGAACATCCTTGGTTTCTTTTCATATCGAATATTTTAAATGTGTTACTCTACTTTTTTTCTGGTATAAAGGATTGCTCTAAGAAAGTTATCATAGCATAATTTCCTGTCCCTTATAAGTAACGTGCACTTATTTCTAGATGTGCAAAGGATTTTCTTTTTTTCTTTTTAAAAGTCCAATAATCTTACTAGAATACGCCTTGTATGCTTGTTTTCATATAGGTAGTATACTCGGTATATATCATTTTTCTTAAAAATTTAAGCTCATTTTGTAATGGTTATTGAAATATTGAAACAGTAATTTATAGTTTCCTTCTGTTTTTGAGTACATTCTCTTGGCATTTTCTCATCGTAGCAATATTATTCTTCTCTTTATTCTCTTTCCAAAATAACTATGCATGGGATGATACTTCAATAAATTTTTTTTGCTCATTTGTATGTGAAATTAGTTTGCATAAACTTTTAGAGGGAGGTAGGGTTCAGGAAATCTGTTCTAACTTCATAGAGCTCTGTCTTCTTTTGTTGTTGTGTAGGGTTCAAAAATATGATGATCTGCTTTCTAAGTTTCCTAGCTCTGTTCTGTCCCTCACATTGGTCTGAACATCTCTTCCTTCTGTCTCCATTATCTCTGTCCTTCTCAATTTCGATTTTACTCACAAAAGTTTCTTCTTAATGTGGTGCTTTGTTGTAGAAGAGATTCCTGTTGGGTCAGTTTTGAGAGTTCAGAGTACGTGCCTTGCACTCACCTCATTGGAGAGGCAAACCCCTGCTAATTTCAGTTACTATTCTCAAATTGTCACACTGTGCTTTCCAGTAAATACCCAGTGGCTACATTGGGGTTCTCCTTTCCCATGTTCTCCAGATGCCACCTTATTGTTTCCTTCTTCTTCCTCTCATACAGGTGATACCGAGCAGTCTTGTAGCTGCAGGTGGTTTGCCCCCCCCCACCCCCGCCACCCCTTGTATTTTGAGGTTTGTAGGAATGCTTTATCATCTAGTTTTGCTGTAAATATTATCCATGGGGTTTTGGCCTTGTTATCTAGTTGCTCTGTAAGTTTTTATATGGGGAATTGGAGTGATTGAAAAACTGTGCTGCCACTACTCTCATCTTTCCAGAATTCTTCCTTATTTCTCTCACTTTTAAGTAACTAAGTTCTGATGTTACCAGCTGCTTTAATTCAAATCACTCCAGAAATAACTAACACATACAATATTGTCTATCAGGCATTGTTCTAAGCAAATATTTACATACATTTGTATACATATGTATGTGTGTGAATATATACATTCATATATTCATATATTCACTTCATTTAATAATCACAAAAAGCCTAGGAGTTAGGTACTATTATCATTCCCTTTTGCCATTGAGGAAGAGGAAACTGAAATACAAAGAGGCTTTCCCAAAGTTGTAGTTAGCAAGTAGCAGACTAGGATTTAATCCAGGCAATCTAGCTCCAGGGTTATGCTCTGAGGGGAGCACTGGTACCCAACAGAAGCCACATGATGCCCAGAAGACCCAGTGTCATGCCTGGCTCTGATGCCGGCACAGTGGTACCTAGAAGATGCAGCAGTAAGAGAAGAAGCAGTGACTATGACAGTCAGAGACGTCTAGTAGAGATCAGACAGCATGATATTACCCAGAAGGAAAGGCAGCCATGCTGGGTGGACCTGGCAGGACCTGGCAACTAGAATTATACCTAGTGTAAGGCTGCTAAAGGAAGAAAAGATGACAGAATTATCCAATGCTGCCTTGTGGTTGACTGAACCAGTCTTTTTTGGTGGAGGGGGAATATATATATGAGATGAACTCTAGGAACTCCTAGAAATACTTGACACTATGGTACATCGTGTTAAGATGAGAATGAGGTTGGGCTATATTTGTTTATGTCTGTTTATCTCTTAGACAGTGTGAGCTTCCTAAGGGCAAGGGTCACCAGCACAAAGCCTGGCACATGATCAGCATCTGTAGTGTTTCATTGAATTGACCAGGGATTGTTTTAAACCTTATCAAACTGGTTGAGAATATTTTACGTTACAGGCATCATGTGGGGACAGGCACTTCCTATGGGAGCTCAGACCTCCCTTCAGCCACTTCTCCAAGGCTTAGCTATATACCTCCACACCTCACTGGAAAACCATTTGCCTGAAATTTCTGAGAATTGGGATAATGGTTGCTAAGAGTCCAAGCTGTACCCAACCAGAACATTGCTTGGTGGAATATAGGAATGTTTGAACAATGCCTTTTACAAAGGTCTCTCTGATTCTGCTGACACCTGCTTTAAGTATTTCTATTTAAAACAAAAAATGTTTATTATCATGTCTTTTGTGGTATCTAGTTACTTACCCAACCTCAAATTTTAACCACAGGGAAAAAAGTATCGCAAGGAGCTGACCTATGCTTTTTCTGACATCCAAGCCAAAGACAGAGTCCACCTCTTCTGAAGTATAGCCCCAGAAGAGAGGAAGGGGTGAGTTCAGGGATTCCAATCCATGTGCCAGGTCAGGGCACTCATGCTCATCTTGCATGACACTCTGCAAGTTCTGGAAATATTTTCATCTGGCACGGCAAGGCTCACAATCCGTCTCCCAGGTGGTCTCTGGCTTACTTGATTCAATTAAGTATATATTGACACCTGCTATATGTCAGGCCCTGTGCTGAGTGCTGGTGGTGCTGAGATAAATCAGACGGTGCCTGCCCTTGAGGAGATCTCAAAGTCTGGTGGACGAGAGAGACAGGTGGAGAAACCATTTAGTACGGCCAATATACACATAGTCTATGAAATCAGGCTGCCTACATGAAGCTCTGGCTCTCTTAAGTCATGTAAGCCTTCTGCACCTCTGTATTCTCATCCATAAAGTGGAGACAATAAGAGTGTTCACTTAATCTGGTTACTGTGAGAATAAAATACTACATGATAATTGTACAGTCCTGGGGTCCAATTAATATTAGTTGTTATTACTGGTGGATTTTGTCTATTTTCCCTTTCCCTGTGACTTCAGAGCTGCTTTTCATCCAATTCTCTATTACTTATTTGTTTTTTAGCTAAACACAATTATATTATTATCCTGATGGTTTAGTTGTAACTAGGGCAGCTTGGGTGCAAAGCAAGCTGGGCAAAGTCAGGCTTCATAGGTATATACATGCCTTGAGCATCATCCCATTTTGCCCTCCACCTGCTGGTGGGCCAGAACCTCCAACATCCTCCCTTCCCTGGTAAGAGCTGGCCTTGGACCTAAGTGGGATGAGCCACTGAGTGGGGTCAGGAGGAGGCAGGGGTCCATGGGCTTACTACTCTGCTTGTTTATTCTTCTCTGTATGCTTGGTTGCTGCTGGGGGAGAAAGAGGAGGTAACTGTTTAAACAATCTCTAGAAATAGAAGTTATTTTAAGCTCATTCTTAAAGAAAACCAGATTCTGCTTTCCCCACAGGCGCCCCTTGTCTGTCCTCATCTCTGAGGCTGTCACCCTGGAAGGCAGCTCCTGGAACTGCACGGCCGGGAGTGGGTTTGGCCTGAAAGCAGCAATTACATCTCTGTGGCCCGTGATCCTGGTCCTGCCGCTACCCAGAGCTTTAGGCAGAGCCAGTGGCTCATAGCTTTCCTTCATCTTCCTGTTGCTGATAAGCAGCCCCTGAAGTTCTTTCTTGGGAAAATGGCCCTGCATATCTCCCTGTGTTAAGGCATCTTATCTTGCTCTCTGCTCTTCTTCTTCTTTTTTGAGGGGCAGGCAGAATGGGAAGCAGTAAAGCATAGCAGTTAAGAGTAGACTCTGGAACCAGAGAGACTAGGGTTTCAATCTCAGTGCTACTGCTTTTTACCTGGGTGATTTTACTTCTCTGCATCTGTTTCCTCATCTGTAAAATGGGGATGATAATAAGACCCAACTCAGACAGTTGTCCTGAGTAGATCAAATAATTCATGTAAAGCACTTAGCACAGTGCTCAGCACATGGAATGTGCTCACTAAATTCTAGCCTCTATTATAATTATTATTCTAGCCTCTATTATAATTATTAGAGGTGCTAAAGTGTTGCATATGGGGAAAGGCAGCAAAGAGAATGAACATTTTTGAGCATCTCCTTTGTGCTATGCACTGTCCTAGGACAGCCCTTTACGTTCACCATTTAATTTAATGCTTCCATCAACTCATTGTGGAAGGTTCTATCATTATCTCTGTTTTACAGGTGAAGAAATTGAAGCTCAGAGAGGTTAAGAAACTTACTCAAAAGACTAATGTATGTTGTGAGAGTCAGGATACTGGTTATTCTGGCTGGGGAGTGTCCAGAAGGGGGTGCAAGGGAGACTTCTGGGATGCTGCTAATATTCTATTTCTTTATCTGGTTCCTGGATACAAGGGTGTGTTGACCTTATGAAAATTCATCGAACTGCAGCTTGATATTATGATTTGTTCACTTTTATATACATATGTTATTTCAATAAAAATATCAGAAAAAGGAGAAAAAAAAAGGCAGCAGCAGTGGCAGCCTGCCTTCAATTACACAGATTATGAGCAGCAGAGCCAGCTCTTTCTACCCCTACGTGCAGACGTGCAAACCTTGTTGGCCTGGGCCTGCGGAAGCTCCTCTTATGCTCAAGGCCTTTACCGGATAAGCGGTTCTGTCCTGAGGAAGCTCTGGTTCAAGGCCTGTTCAGGCAATTAAGGAGGGAGCGGGATCTTCCTGAGCCAGTCTGAGGGCCTGACCGCCAGAGGGAGGCCTCCCTGAGGTAGCTAAGCATAGAAGGCGCAGGTCCAAGAGGCTGGCCTGGGATCCAGCCTTTGCTGGGCTCTAGGGCAGCTGATGGGGTCGACTGAAGGCAAAGCCAGCTAGGCTTGCACTGTTTCTTCCCCCGAGAGGACAACTTCCATTCCCTAGCCCAACTGGGGACCCTCTGTTCTTCCGTGTCAGGCTCCTTAGCCAGGTTTCTCCTTCCCGTCCACTGGAGCTTTGATGCTCTAAGGCAGAGGTCCCCAAGCCCCGGGCTGTGGACCGGTACTGGTCCACGGCCTGTTAGGAACCAGGCCGCAGAGCAGGAGGTGAGCAGCGAGCGAGCGAAACTTCATCTGCCACTCTCCATCGCTCGCGTTACCGCCTGAACCAGACCCCACACACCGACCCCCACCACCGGTCCCTAGAACAATTGTCTTCCACAAAACCGGTCCCTGGTGCCCAAAAGGTTGGGGACTGCTGCTCTAAGCCTTCTTTCTGAGGGGCTCACGACACAAAGTCAGAGAGACAGACCGTCTCAGCCCATGCTTCTGGTTGGGGAAGAAGCAAGTGATGTGAGATTCTTTCTGGCGAGTTGGGGTAGAAAACCCTCAGGCTTGTCTTCTGGACTCCACCTCCCTGCCAAACCTCATCTTTTTAAAAGAAACTTAAAACAAATTTTGTAAGTAGTTTTGGATTTACAGAAAGTTGCAAAGATAGTGCACAGTGTTTCTATATACCCCATACCCAGTTCCTCTGATTAATGTCTAATAGCGGCTTGGTACATTTGCCACAACTAAGGAAGCAGCATTGGTGCTTTACTATTGACTAATTTCCAGACTTTATTCGGATTTCACTAGTTTTTCCACGAGCGTCCTCTTTTGTTTCAGGATTCCATCCAGGACATCCTGTTACATGTTGTCGTCGTCACGTCTCCTTAGTCTCCTCTGGTCTGTGACAGTTTCTCGGTCTCCCCTTGTTTTTGATGACCCTGACCGTTTTGATGAGTACTGGTCAGGTCTTTTGTACAACGTCCCTTGGTTTGGGTCCCCAGTGTTTTTCCTATGATGAGACTGAGTTATGGGTTTCAGGGAAAACGCTGCAGCAGTGAAGTGTCTTCATCACGTTGTATCAGGGGTACATGCTATCAACATGGCTTATCAGCAGTGAGATTCACTTTGATCTCTTGGTTAAGGTGGTATTTGCCAGGTTTCTCCACTGCAAAGCTACTTTTTTTTCTCCACTTAGTATACTCTTTTCTTTGGAATTGAGTGATTAAGCGCAGCCCACGCTCAAGCCCCACCCCACCCCATCCATTTTTAATCATCGAGTTTCTCTGGTGCAAGGCCAGTAAACACACAAACTCATCTGAGTATTTACGCAGGTAGAGATACACAAACTCTCACCCAGACACCCAGACACCGGTGCACAGACAATATAGACAGACACCCGAATGAGTTCATATCCGCAAACACGACACGCATGGGCACAAATGCACAAACACTGGGGAAATCAAGTTTTGTCATTCCATTTCTCTTACCAGCAGAGTGATAAATCAGCTAGGATTTTAATCAACACAGCTTCTAAAGTCTCACTTTCTTTTTAATTTTTAAAGATCTTAAACAGCAAGAACTGAGTAATGCCTGCGTGTGAGTTGGGGGTGAAGGCAGGTGATGAAAATATGGGTTTGGGATCTAATCAGGCCTCCTGGGATGGGCTTACACCAGAGGCGTGTGGTGGCTCTGACTCCCTTTTTCTCTCTACCTGGTTCTTCCACGGCCCTTTCCCACCCAGGCCAGAAGTAAGGGGGTGTGAGTAACTCCCCCGTGAGGACCCCAGAGCTCTTCCACAGGGAGACATGCTAAGAGCCCACCCCAGCACCATGGGTTCCCCTTGTGCTGGCTCCAGCTGCTGTGATTTAGGTAGGAGTCTTTCAACTCCACTGGTCTCTACCCCTGTTGCCCTGCCTGCCGCTCTTGGATAGCTTCTTGTGGCT